>NW_023600993.1:14040849-15386770 GCF_014898055.3 Talpa occidentalis
CTTTTTGGTTCCTCCCTGTGTGATCTTCAGACTTCATGCAAGATCCTTGATCCGATAGGGTAAAAATGTAGGGCACTTTTCTTACCCCCCTTTTTGAATGAAGCTTTGAGTTGGTGACTCTCTCAGACAATGTTGTAGGGAAAGTTCACCTTTGCAGAAACCACATACAAATGAAATAAGAAGGATGTCGGCTATTTGAAAGGTGACAAACACTTATTTATTTTTGTGGAATACTTGCAGAATGAGCGTTGCAAAAATCTCATAATTCATGGCACTCTTGCAGCAGGAGGGATAGTGACTGTACAGCACCGAGACCTGCCTGCGTGATCAAAACTACCAAAATGAGATTGCACTTCACCTCATTTACTAGGGATGTAAGTTTTCAGTCACCTGCTACATGGACACACCACTGAGCCATTTCTTCCACTGGGGTGAAAGTTCCTTGAAAAAAGTGGACTGGATTTTCATTTTAATCTCTGTTGACCACGGAACTCTTTATGTACAAGCATTTTTTATAATCTTGCAGCACACCCCCTGGGGCAGACTGGATCTGAAGTGAACTGTTTTTTTTTTTTGTTTGTTTTTCTCATTCCCTCTTCTCTTTTTTCCTTCTAACGGTTTCTCCTTTCTGCTCTCCCTCTTTTCTCTTCTTCTTTCCCCCCTCCCTCTTTTTACTTTTTCTTCACTTAGTACTGTTCTAAGTATACAACTGGTACTGAATACAAGCTTGCCCAATAAGGTGAAATATTTTTAAAATATAGAAGACAGGGCCTCCCCGGTGGCGCAGTGGTTGAGCGCTGGGTTGTGAAGTTGCCCGCGGCCTCTGTGACGCCGGTTCGATCCCCGGCTGCTCCCCGGCCACCAGAGGAGGGTCCCACATGGCGTGCAGACCTCTCCTGCCGCCCGCTGCTCCCCTCAGCAGTGTACTTCGGTCCTTCTGCCTGCTCTGCTCCCCGCTCTGGTGAATTCTCTCACCCTCCTGCGCTTCTGACTGTACCCAGTGCTTGTATAAATAAAAATAGATGACTCTTTAAAAAATAAATAAATAAATAAATAAATAAAATATAGAAGACAGCGAATGATACCTTAACTATCAGTCTATCGCTGTATGGAGCTAATAGAACTAACATGGTTCAATATCCCGTTATCTTTGAGTCAGATTTTTTCATTACTCATAAGAGACAAAGCACATTCAAGTAAGCCCTTTTATATATATCATAACTTCTTCCTTAATCTCAAAAGCAGCCACAATCATGGATGCTATGTTCATTTCTCATGTACATGTATTATATTTAAATTGAACATTATTTATCATGGGTTATAGTGTTTCACTTAATAAGAACTTGCAATTTAGGCACGTTTTTCAGAGATTTAGCCGTGTTCATACATATAATGTAAATTTTAAAATTTTGCTCTTTCATTGTACTTTATTATACGTACATATAATGAACTTAATTGGCTCATACTTACTGATGGACATGCTGGATGACTTCTTTTTTAGTTTTATAAGCAATAATGGTACAACCTATTTGATCTTCATATTTATAATACTTTTTTAGAATATAGAACTAGACTTGGAATTTTGGGTTAGTCATTATTAGACTACTCTTCAAAGTGGCTCCAGAGATGTAGATGCTGACTGGTGGCTTATGATCATTTGTACTTTTCCATGATCTGGTCAACATCTGATAAAGTTAAAAATTTATGCCAGTAGGTGTGTAAAGTGGACACCTTTATCCATATCTTCTATTATCACCAGCCATTTAGATTTTTTCTCTTGAATTTCCTATTAATATTCTCTGCTCATTTTTCACTTAGGCTGTTTGGCTTTTTCTTATTGAATTTGTAGGAGATTCTTTGTATATTTTAAATATCATCCTTTCCCATCTATTTAGATTGTGTGTGTGTGTGTGCTTATTACATGTATACAACTGTTCATTGCTTTTCTTTTGTTAGTTTGAATATGGTGGATTTTACTGAACCAAATTCAAAAATTTAATAGTTTAGTGGATGTTTTACCTTTATGACTTGTGTAATTTGCATTTTCTTTAAGAAATACTCTCTTAATGCAGCATTCAAATCCTCCCATAGTTTTGCTAAATGTTGATGCTTTATCTTTCATAGTCAGGTTTTTACTCTATCTAGAACTGGTGCTTTACCTCTTCCAATTTCTGCACAAAGACTTGCTTATCCCACTGGGTGGGTCAGAGTAGGATCTGGTATATATTAAAAGCTGCTTTAGGTCTGTTCCCACTTCCCCATTTCTGGTCAAGGTAGGACCACCCCTCGTCCATAGATATATTTTATTGTCACTGACTACTTCAGCGTTCTAGTCTCTTTTCTCTCAGGAGACATCCTTTTCCCCTACCCCCATCTCTCTGTAGACTTGAAAGTGCAAATAGATACAAAGCAAGAGATTTACAGTTACCTCCCAGTGCTTCTCGAGATCCATATACCAATGGATCTATAGGAAAAACTGACATATTTCCTCCCCTTACAAAGGCTGGACCCCAGGCCAGTGACGATATCCTGCTACATAAGTAATGGAGACTAAGTGTGTCTTTTTCTGTTGATGCTTTTTGCTTCTGGTGAAATTTCCCTATAAATATGGACTAGATTTCACCTATAGTCCTTTCAAGAGGTTATGTCTGGTATGATTTTACTGTTCTGTAACAATATGTGCTTACCTACCCAGAGAAGAGGAAAAGTGAAAGGAGAATTGGATTGTTTATTAATACCTCAACATGTGAAGTTTCAAATATATTATCCTTGGATAAAGTATATATTGCAGAGAAATTTTAGCTGGTAGCTGGTTCCATTAGCTATTGCAGTGTAACAAATCATCCCAACGCTCAGTGGCTTAAAACAACAGGCATTTATTGTTTTCTTATGAGTCTATGATTTAGTGGGGTGGTTCTGTTGATATGGGCCAGGCTTGGCTTGGCTCACCTGGGTTTGTTCATGAGTCTGTGTTCAGATGGTAGCTTGGCTAGGTACTTTTTGATCTAAGAAGACTTGTAAATACCTGGAATTTGTGTTCTTTCCTCTCCTCAAATTTGAGGTATGTGTCTCAATGAACTGCTGACCAACTTTTCCATTAATTGTGTTGCTGAGTAATAAATATAAAGACCTAAGATGTCTCAGATTTTTTATCACCCTTCTTGTGAACTCTTTGTGATCTCAGTTATTCTAAGTACAGGCATCTGGCTCTACAGTATTCCAACACGGTACTGAAAAGGAAGGAAAAGTCATTGTCCTGATAATATTAACATACAACTCCTGTATCTCACTTTCTCTCCAGAGCTATAATTTTATGCCAGAGTAACTTGTTTCTACTTTTTTCCTATTTCAGCTCTTCTCCCTTTGCATGGAGATAAATTCTTATCAAGGCTTTGCATTTCCCACACTTGAGAACTTTCTCTGCTTCTCTTAGCTCAAAGATAATCAGATTTCTCTTTATATTTCACACAGGGAGTGTTATATTTCCTCATGTTTCTTATAATTTAAAAATATGTCTCCATGATGTCCATTGTCTTTGGACAAATAGCCACTACTAAGAACAGTGACACTGAGAAGCAAGTGTGATCTCTATTTTCTGGGTGGACTTTTCAAAACATGTTACCAAATGGCTTGAGAATGCGTCGGGATAAATGCCCACTAATGAAGAGGCTCATTTTTATTTAAATCTTTGCTAAAACACAGGGTTTTTCCTCTAGAGTTTCTCCTTTGCCCTGATGACCTCATCGTCAGCTACATGTCACCGACCTGGAGAAATGACATCTATACCTTGCTGGCAATACTAGTCCCTGCTCTTTGATGGGCAGCTCCTTTGTCCCTGACTATGGGGAGGTCCTGTTAAGCCATCACAGTCCACAGCAGGCATGCGGGCAGGTCAAAGAGGAAAGAACACAGCAGAGCTTTATTCAGACAAGCTTTCTTTTCCTTATTACTTTATCCTTTTTCACTCATGGGAAATGGTGAGCCTCTTCAACGAGAATGTGCTAAATATAGGGGAAGGAAATTGAACAACACAGGTTGTTGGGGGATCAGGGTTCCCTCTTTGGGATGTTTCTCTTTTAAGACTTAGAGTGCTTGTTTCTGCTTGTTTTGAGAGGGACCAGTCATGGGATGGTTGACAGAGTGGCTTCTATTGTGTTTGGTGTTTGTATTTGACTCCACGTTTCCGTAGGATAGATTGATTTACAACAGTTGTTTAAGTCCCCTGGGAAATTGAACAAAGCAGGGGAGGGGAGCAGCCATCCATGGTGGTGGGGGTGCTGTTTGGGGGAGCAGGGACCTTGAGCACACGGGCCTAACCTGAACTGAGGGAGTGTGTGCTCCCTGACCTTGTCCAGCTCTGTGGCCTCAAAGAGCCCTGACCTCCATTCCCCCGCTGTGGAGTAGGGCTGGGGTGATAACTTTCCCTCCTCGACTTATGAGAAAGGATCAATGAGTAGCACATGAACAGTAGCCACTGCCCATCAGCATTATACGTGTGTTTTGTAAAACAATATACGGACTGTGTGTGTCACTATAAGAATATCCTAAAAAGCAAGTGGCATATTGGCAGATTTCTCTGGGCCTTGTGTTTTATGGACTTTAATTTTTTTCACTAATCTTCATGGCATTGTATAAGAAAAGTACTATAAAATGGTGTCCTCTTTGTATGGAGGAGAAAGCCGAGGTTTAAAGATAATAACTCGAGGTAAGTCAGTAAAGCTAGGAAGTGTCAGGACCCGCTTCCTCCCCCACCCTATGTTCCTCACCAGTGCACCACACCACCCTTGTTGGGCTCCTTGCAGAACCTCGGTTTCTGACATTTGAAGGACCATCATAGATTCTATTTCCTAGGGTGACTCTGGATCAGCTGAGATGCATATTGACAATGTTTCACAAATAGTATGCTTTCTGTTCCATGAAACGTGGGTGTGGTTTAGGCAGAGGGTTATCTGAAAATCTCCCTAGGAATGGCTTTGTGCCAGGTTAATTTTACTGTATCACTCTTCAGCGATTCCCATCTATCCTGCTTCTTCAGCATCCTCTAAGTTCAGGCCTAGAGGCTGAAATAAGAAATTATTTCCACTTCATGTTTTCAACTAATTGGCCACCACAACTAACAAGAGGGTTTGTTGTAAATGCCAATAGTGATAGACTGAATTGGAGGGAAAAAAAAAAAAAAAAGGAAGAAGAAGAAGGAAGGGATTTATTGACCAGAGAAAAAAACAAGCCAAAGCCTTGGCTAATTTGTGTAATCAGCTTTATCAATTTGCATAAATTGTGCATCAGGCTATATTCCTCTTGGGCATAATAAGCCCAAATTTAGTTTCTCTAATTTTAAAGTCATCAGTCACTTTATTTTGCTGCTTCTGTTCCTTTCTGGGATCTGTGTGGGTCACACCTCCATGCATCTGTCAGGTGGTCCTATGTGTCCACATTTTCCAAATAGATG
Source organism: Talpa occidentalis (assembly GCF_014898055.3). NCBI lineage: Eukaryota > Metazoa > Chordata > Mammalia > Eulipotyphla > Talpidae > Talpa > Talpa occidentalis. The sequence continues at coordinate 14,046,299 of NW_023600993.1, forward strand.
GCCTTGGACCCAGCCCTCCACCCTCTCCCCTCCCACACCTCCCACTATTTCATGTTGTCTTTATGTCTACTTCATCTGTCCCGACTTTTTGGTTGATTCGTTGTTCAAATCAAAGCTTTACACATTTTTAAATGAACCCCATCCATTGACAGTGCACTTCTACCACATCCTTTCAAAGGACTGTGCCACATTCTAGATCTTGTCCTAGCAGGCTTTCTGCCTTGAATTGCACTTATGGCTTCCCGTCATTATACCTTTTTCAACCCTCATTGTTTCTGCTAAAAAATCTCTAAATACTTTTAAAGGGTCTTGGATGATTTGGACTCTACTCTGAGGTTGTAAGATGAGGTGGAACCTTGCAGGACAGTGACGTAGTTCCTACTCACCCGTTCTTCTCCAAACCTCCCTGCTACTCCAGTGCATCTTCTCTCAGTGCATCTTCTCTGCATCTTCTTCCTCCACCATTTCTGGGCTGCCCCCACCAGTCTGCTTTCAGTCACAACACGTGTCAGTTCATCTTCTACATTGACACGGGTGCCTGAGCTTGGATATGATTAAAGTCTGTCTAATCAAAAAAAGGTGATCATGGAACTTGTTCACCAACTTTAGTAATTAGAGAACTAATGAACTGCTTAAAACTAGCAAGTGTTCAAGAATAAACATGAGAAAACCCTGTTTTATATAGCACATCAATAGCATCCGGAAGGCCATCCAGTTTAAGAACGCAAATGGCTTTGAGAAGCGTTTAAATTTCTGCCTGATACTTTAGACACATCCCCCTAACCTTTGGAGGGCGAAGTCACGCAGGGCCCAGACCACAGACCGTCAGCAAAGACCCAACACTGGATTCATAGACAACTGGTATAACCCAGATGGCATTTCTTAAAATTTTATGCTGTCCAGAGGGCTGAACTTCTGACATAAAATCTTTATCTCAGAGATGCAAATGTAAATCTAATGTCCTTTCTAAAACAGTGGCTAGTTATGGCACTCGAGATGTTTAAGCCCGAGGCTTTACAAACTCTTTTCTAATATCATTAGCCCAGAGATTGCCCCTGCTTCTATTTCATACACCAACGTTTGCAAATCTGGGCATTTGCTATTCTTTCTGTTTCTTTCATTGTCGCCGGAACTCCCGCATCTGCTTTCAGAAAATAGGTTCTGCTTTCTGCCCTCAAACCCACAGAGGATGACAGAAGAGGGGAAGTGCTGAACTTCTTGTATGCCCTTGGCCTCAGCCATGGCCAGCCTGCTCTTATTTCCTTTGGGCTCGGACGCCACTCACCAGTCATCTTCATGGATGGTTTGAAGAGCATGTGCCTCATTTAGAGCTGCTGACACAGGACAGGGAACAGACCACCTGGCAAATGCCTTGGGCTTTGACTGATTCCACTAACTCGATGCCTAGGCCAAGTTCCCCTCAAGTTGTACTGAGGTTTATAAACCTTTTGGCAATGCTGAGCTAGGACTGGACCAGGTAATCAGCGTTTCATGGTTCTCAGCTAGGTGTGAAATTTTAATCAAAGGGATTTTATGTTGGCAAAAATATAACGCCCCACCAGAAATGTCACATGGAATTAAGCTTCAGATTCACTGAGGTTCAAGATGAATCAGATGGTTTCTTACAGAATGGCAAATCCTGTCCTCTTTGGTGGGGAGGGAGGTGTTAAAATAGATGGAATCAGAGTAGTTTAGGTACCCCCTTCTGTCTTATGAGGATACATTACAATAATTTTTAGGCCATCCACATTTTGGAACTGGATAATTCCTTTCAACCTTAATTACAAGATGGCACAGAAAACACAGAAGCTTCGACCCAAAAATATACTCTGAGTCCAGTAGATATGGTAGAAATAGTTTGCCTTTATGGCTATTATGGTCTACACACATATTCCAGACTCCCAGTAGTTTAGAATGTTTTCAACAATCCTTGTATCTGAAAATGGACATGGAAGACATTAACTGCAGAATAGAAATTATAGCAATCTCTTATCCAGCCAGACTAACCAGAGTATGCTCCTTTAACAAAGAGTTTTTATGGCTTAGAAAGGAAGCAGGACTGGCTACTGATGGGGAGAAGTATTAGAAGGATCTCTCTGTGCCTTGGTTCATCAATGTCCTGGGAACTGATCCAGAGAGATTCTGGAGAGAGAGTCCTCTAAATATTAGTGCCAACTTCTGCCAAAAACACACACCTACTGACCATATGCTGCCCGGTCCAGAGGTAATTAACCTGAAATCATGTGTCCAGGTTCCACCATTCCAGGACCTGGGCATCACAGTGTTGCCGTGGGTTTTGTGGAAACGGTTTCATCTCTTGAATTGGAATGTGGAAGTGAGTGTGTGTATGTGTGTGTGTATTGTGTGTGTGTGTTTGTTGGTGGGGGGTGTACTGGGCACAGAACAGAGTGTGGCTTCTAGAATCAATGTGCCTTGTTCAGGTCCTGCCTCTGCACTTTCCAGCTGTGTGACATTAGAAAAGTTGCTTATCCCTTGTATCTCAGTTTTGTTGTCTATAAAAAGGGGAACCACTTTGAAGGATCATTAATATTAAATAAATCATTGGCAATGAAGCCTTTAACAATAATCCTTTAAACATAATGATGATGATGATGATGTTGACGATGCCCCAGCACCAGGAGCCATGTTGTGTGTGCACGTGCCAAAGTGGGTGTGTAGAAACAGAAAAATTATCTGACTAAAGGGCTTTAACTAGGATGTCTCACCCTAAGGTGACATGAAATTGGGACATAGGAATTGGAACAGAGATGTTCCTTGGAGCTGGGGAAAGCACTGTTAGGCCAGTGATGGGAATGGAGGTTCCAGGTCACAAAGGCTCTTTTCTTCAGTGACTGCTGGTCTCCACATGTCAGAGGCAGGGCTTGTTGAGATCACTGTAGACTGTCTAGCTAGGGGCGAGGTGGGTACTGAGTGTAACCCAAGAACTACAGAACTAATGGGGATCAGGCTCGTGGGGGTTGACTGAACAAGGATTTTAGCTTTGTCTTCTCAGGGAAAAAGAGTAATCAGGACATGGGCCATGGGGTTGTGTAAATATACCAGGAGGTCTCAGAGGGATCCAAGGTGGAATACCCTGGATGCTGAAGAAACATTCTCATTATACGCAGAGTGAGACCCCAAAGCCTTGTAATGTGAATATTAAATAAGCATAACCTGAATATTCCAAGCTGGCAAAGCTGGGTCTTCTGTTTACATTTCCTCCTCCTTGAGGTTTGTGTTTTGAGGGGTGGGGCTGAACAAGAACATGGTCCTTTTCAACCTTGACAGGAAGGCGGTTACAGATGCCAACCAGGTATTTGGTACCTGACTCCTTGGTGCCATTATTTATGACCTGCCCATCTGGTTTTCTCCACCAAATGTGTTCCATATCATTGACATAAATACTTCCATAAAAAAGTAAAGAAGACAAAAGGAAGTGTACATTATGTAAGTGTTCACTGTGTTAAGGAAGGTTTGCTCATGTCAGCCTCATGGGTGAGACAGAGAGAAGTACTAATTATACTTGGGATTAGATGTCTTAGTTGGTTGCATTTCCAAGTTATGGAAGCCACTTAGTTGCCCAAGAATAGAGAAGTGGATAAGAAAAATGTGATACCTATAGATCTCTCTCTCTCTCTCTCTACCTGTCTGTCTGTCTGTCTAAATAAAATGGAATACTACTCAGTTATAAAAACAGATCAACTCTTGCCACTTGTGACAACATGGATGGAACTGGAAAGTATAATGCTAAGTGAAATAAGCCAAAAGGAGAAAGGCAAATAACAAGTGGTTACATTTATATGTGGAATATATAGAAACCAAAGTGGCAGACAAAACCAAACCCATAACATACACTAAAAATCTGACCGTGGGACTCACATTACTAGCTGGGTAGGGAAAGGTGAGAAAAACAAAGCAGGAAGGGGTACAAATGGGCTGTGGTACAGCATTGAGGGTGCCTTGTAAGGGGGTGTAGTGTGGTGACATGCATCTGAAGAGGTGAGATTCTCTGCCATTGAATCACATACAGTATTGTGAAACACTGTTACCTCAATTAAAAAAAATCAGAATAAATAACAAAAATGCAGAAGCAATTGATTCAGTATCCTCCTTACTCATAGAGAATGCAGCATATACTTTTTTAATTTTACTTTTTTATATAATTCTTACATCATTTTTCATCTTTGTACAATGTATGCATTTTCATTTTGGTTATATTCCCCATACAATTGCACCCCCCCCCTTATTTTGACTCTAATTCTTCCTCTCTCCACCCCTCCCTAATCCCTCCCACCCCACCCCTGTAGTGTGTCTCTGGTTTATAGTTGCTTGTTGATTTTGATTATTACTTTGCAGCATATACTTTTAAATGAGTTTTCTGTTTTAATGGGAATTATACCATGGGTTCAAAATTGTAAAAAGTGAGGAGGAAGATAGAAATGTATCAGTTGGGACTGAGAGTGGGGTGCAGCCGTTTCCTGAGGGAAGCCTTGGTGGTTTGTTGCCCAAATTATTGAAGAATATTTGAGTACCATAAAATAACCCTTAGACACTGTGAAAAGAGCTTTGAATTAATTATATACCTAAATCAGTAATCAACAATAAGAATTCTATTAAGGAAAGAAAACATAATAAGGACATGATTCTTTTAAAATCCAATTATCCAATAAAGCCTTTTGTATTGAGCACATGTGACCAAGACCCAGGTATACATAGAGTTCCTACTGCTAATTAATTAATATATGTACTGAGTTTCAGATACTAATTAATTTAGTAATTCAACAAATATTTGAATTTCTGGTGCATAGATCGCTGCACTTTTGTGTCTTTTCCTGTGACTACATACTCTTCTTTCCTCAGTGCCAGGAAGCAGTTTTCTCATTGATTTTCTTGTTTGATGTTATTTATATTTAATATATTTGATTTGTCAATATTCTGCATACTCTTGATTTTTCAGTTCATTCAATGAATAGTTTTTCACCATTGATACAAATAGTCCTAGACCTTTCATGTTAAAGATACAGAAACCCAGACTGTGCATGCCCCGAACTTTAAGAACTCTATAATCATATTGAGAAGAGAAAAAGACATGAAATGACTAGAGCATGATGGTGTTGATTGTATGTGTATGATAGTATGATTGTGTTGTATGTGTATTTATGTGTTGATTGTATGATTTCCAAGAAGAGTAACTCAGTTTAAAGATTCCAGGCAGGTAGGCAGGTACAACTTGAGGAGTGAATTGCTACTAATGCTTTGATTTCTGTCTTATAGAGGTCAGCTGCCTTAATTGAGCATGGGGTCTGTGTGGCCCACATGCCTTCTAACCTGCCCAATCTGAGACTTACCCTGTGATTAAAGATACCAAACGTGGATAGAACTGTGGGCCTCAGAGATATTTGAGACCTGGGATCACATCTTTTTATTTCTGACACACAGAGATTCCCTGTGGTTAAAGGAACCTTCCAGAATGTAAGGTCTCTGTAGGGTAAAGAAAATATCAGGCTTTTCTGCCCTTCCGCCATCAGGATAGATGATGGATCCTTGTCCTGAATGCATGCCTGATGGCGGGCACCTGGAGTAGGGTGTGGGCATAGGTAGATGGGATTCAGCTGAGCTAAGACTGTGCTTTTAAGGGCAGCGTCACGGGGGGGAAGCCAGCAGCCCCAGCCAGCAGCAGCAGAACCTGAAGGAGAAGCCGACGCAGAAGCAGAGAACGCCAGAGAGCCCAGATAGAGTGAAGACTTGCTGGGGGCTGGGAGGTCTGCCAGCCTCCCAGCCCCCCAGCCAGCACCCCTGCCTGCCATATGCCTGGTGAACCCCAATAAAAGACCTGCAAATCCACTGAGGACTCTGACTCCTCCTTTACCCGGTCTGCATGGGATCAGAGAACCCGCACTGTATCCGGTCCTGCCCTTACAATTGGCGTATGTCGGCAAGATCCATGCAGACGGGTATTGGAGCCCTCCGAAGACCTGGAGGGACTAAGGAGAACAGACTTTGCCTGTGACGACGCTGGAGGCACCATGGCGGTATAGAAGATGGATACGTCCACGAACTACAGGATGAGACCTGGCGTGAAGGAGACGCCCGAAAGGACCAGCCAACGACACCGGATAGGACCAGCCAACGACACCGGATAGGACCAGCCAACGACACCGGAAAGGACCAGCCAATGACCCCTGAGGCAGCAGGCCATTGCTGAAGCAGGGAGAGGCCAATGGACTGATAGACTGATGAACTGATGATTTTGGACTGACAATCCCGCCAGAAGGCGGAGGACCTTAGCAGGTTATGTTTATTTTTTGAGAATCTGGGGGTGGCCAGTGGGCCTAGATGGCCAAAAGCAGCCTGTGTATGCCCAGTGGCCAGGTGGAGGAGAAAAGCCAACTAAGGTGGCAAAAGCTGGTACTGATGCTAAGTTGAGAAGCCCTAAAGCGGCTTTTAAGCAGCCTGGGTATGCTGAAGCCCTGTGAGTCTCGTAAAATCACCTATGGGTGATGCCCTGCTCATTCTTGAGTGAGGGTGAGGAGCTGAGGAGCCCGTCCTTGGGGGACGGGTGGGGAATGTGGCTTGGGGTGGAGCCCAAGCCAAATGCAAAGTTTGGATCCCCAACCCATGTGCTTGTGCAGTGGGTTGGCTTGAGAGCAGGGGTCTGTGAGTCGCATGGGTGGCCATGAAGGCCGAGTGTTGGAGCGACTGCAGACAGAAACCCTGAGGGTTGGCGATTACCCCCAACAGAATAAAATTGCCAATCCCAGAGCTAGTGCATCCTGGGGGTGGATGCTGTGTGTGCCTTGTAGCCGAGACTACAGCCAGAGAAGGCCAGGAAGCCTGACGGCTCCTGGTGTGTTATAGTAGATGCCGTGTGTGATTTCCCCTCCCTCGTATGAGCAGTGCCTTCGGCAGCAGATTTGGTGGCTCATCTGCTGGTACCAATAATTGTCTTTTGCACTTGGTTGGTGCCCTGCCTGGACTTATTTGTGTTCTGTTGTATTTTGTTATGTTGTATTTTGTTATTTGATGTATTTGCTTTTGTGGGCCATGGCTGCATTGTTTGTTTGCTTAGAAAATTGTATATGTATGTATAGACTGTGTGGCAGAAAACCCTGAGGGGGTGGACTGTAGGGTAAAGAAAATATCAGGCTTTTCTGCCCTTCCGCCATCAGGATAGATGATGGATCCTTGTCCTGAATGCATGCCTGATGGCGGGCACCTGGAGTAGGGTGTGGGCATAGGTAGATGGGATTCAGCTGAGCTAAGACTGTGCTTTTAAGGGCAGCGTCACGGGGGGGGACGCCAGCAGCCCCAGCCAGCAGCAGCAGAACCTGAAGGAGAAGCCGACGCAGAAGCAGAGAACGCCAGAGAGCCCAGATAGAGTGAAGACTTGCTGGGGGCTGGGAGGTCTGCCAGCCTCCCAGCCCCCCAGCCAGCACCCCTGCCTGCCATATGCCTGGTGAACCCCAATAAAAGACCTGCAAATCCACTGAGGACTCTGACTCCTCCTTTACCCGGTCTGCATGGGATCAGAGAACCCGCACTGTATCCGGTCCTGCCTTTACAGTCTCCCAATGCGGTGTGCCTGAGAAAGGACCTCCGGTCCCTTCTTGGATGGACCCATCGATTGGAAGTTCCTTTTCCCAGAATCCATATTATTGTGGGACTCTTGATTTTTCAAAGTCCTTTCCAAATCATGCATTGGAAATTACTTCCTGCAGTTTCTACACACTGGTCTTGTCTGTGCCTTCTGGAGCCAACTTGGCAGCCCAGCAGCCTGATCAGGTGGCAAAACATTTGCAGCCTCTTCCATTCTGGCTCAGGTTGTATAGACACACCCATGCATTTGACTTCCTCTGGGGATGTTTTGTGAGATTATCAATCAGTGTGGTTCCAAACCAGAGATGCCAGCCCAAATGGCCAGCACCTTGTATTCTTTTTGTGGTGGAATGGAAAGACACCCACTCTTCTGACACCTCCCCCCCAGCAAACCTGGCAGTTACTGAGTCTATCCTGCCTCCTGAATCCTGGGCATTAAGGTCCAACTGACTTGAGAACATATCTTCCCCTCCTCTCTACAGGACAAGAAGACAGCCCCTCTTACACACTGGCTGGTCCATATTTTTATTTATGTTTGTCAAAGCAGATTCAGTCAAGTGAGGCAGGATGCGGCTGCAGGAGGACTCTGTTCTTCCTCCTCCCTGGGACTTTGTCTGAGGCAGCACGTCAGCTACGAAAACAAGAATCTTTCCCCCACTGCTCTCTACCTCCCAACACATACACTGTTTTTCAATTCTAAGAATAAAAACAATGTAATTTCTAGAAAGGTTTTAAAGATTTCAATTTCCTTTAAAAAAAAAGCGCTAAGGACATGTGATTGACTCTAGGTGTCATGCTGAGTCTTTGCTGTTTGACACTTAGCTGTCATTAACAGCTGAGCATTATTCCTATTTTGCGGGTGGGAATAATCAGGTTCTCCACACGTGTCACATGTTAAAATCAGTGATACTAAGAGTCTCCATTCATTGAAATGTGCTGACTGCACTGAACTCACTTTCTTAGGCAGTTCTGTGCTGGCTGGAGCGGACAAGCACCTGGACTGTAACTGGCAGAACAGAGGTCTTATTGCTCATCAGTCCCTATGAGCTCAGGGTGTCTGAAATAGCTCTGTTCAGCGTGGTAGCCCCAAGTCACATGTGGCTATTCTTAAAATGTGGTCTGTGACATGCTCTGAGAGTAAAATAGGCACCAGCTTTCAAAGATTTTGTATTAAAAAATGTGAAGTGTTTCATTGCCATATTTATATTAAAATAATATTTTTTCATTGAAGCACTATTGCATTGTACACTTACATAATGGTGACACAGATGGGTCATACAGTCCAAAAGTGTATTTTTGTGGTTTATTTAGTTCATCTGTTTGTTTTCTCTCTGTACCACATGACTGAAATCGTAAGGGGTTTGTCTTTCTTTGGCTTATTTAACCAAGCATACTTCATACCCTCTAGGTCTGTCCATGTTACTGAAAATGGCAGGATGTCTTTTTTTTTTTTATAGCTGATTAGTATGAATATCCCACATCTTTATCCATTCATCTATGATGAACACTTGGTTGGTCTCCAGTTCTTGGCTACTGTAAATAATGCTGCGATTAACGTGGAGGTGCATATATATCTTTGAATTAAGGTCTTTGTATTTTTTTTTGGTAAATGCCCAGAAATAGGATAACTGGATCCTATGGAATTTCTATTTTCTACTTTTTGAGGAATCTTTATACTGCCTTCCATAATGGCTGCATCGATTTTTAATCCTACCAACAGTGCATAAGGATTCCCTTCTCTCTACCTCCTCTCTAACAAACGTCGTTTTTTGTCTTGTGGATAATAGGCATTCTCAGAGGTATGTTTTGGCTTTTATAAACGGGACACTTAAAAACTGATGTTTGTGGCTCACGATATCTTTCTACAGGACCACGCTTAGCAGGAGAGACAGGAAAGGTATTGCCCAAACAGAAATCCATGATAACCCATTGTCAGCTCTTGAATTTAGTTAGACATGGAAAAATGTAGTTTCACTTGATTTTTTCATATTTCTATAAAAATCTATAAGCAACTCACTTTGTGTTTTAGTACAAGTTAAAAGGAAGTGATCTTTATTTAGCTGTTCTTGTCCATGGAAATACAGTGTTTTACTACCTTTGTAGGTGCAGTGTGACTAGTGCTCCCAAACTTCCACCAGAAGGGCCCCTCACGCCACCTGAAACTCTATATTTCCAGATAGGGGCTAGTTTACCATATTCTAGGGATCAAATATTCAAAGTGTGATTTAAATTCATAAATCCATTGGACTAGAGGTAAAGCATATAGATCTGGTGAACACATCCCATGTGGAGTAGATCTCTCAGTGTACCCTAAATGGTGAACCGTCCCATGATGGACTGAAGGCATGAGTGTCAGGGTGAACCATCCGACCTCCAACTTGTACCCATAGACAGAAATTGAATGATAAACTATGCCCTCGGGTGTACGTATAAATGATGGGTGTTCCCTCGGAAATGTGTGAACATCAAGTTATTCATTTATTATTCTTAATGAAGTATAAATTATTTTAATACTATTAATTTACTTCTCTATTCATCTTTTACTTCAAAATTATTGAAAGCGAGTAATGACTGGGGAATGTTGCTATATTTAGACTTTTTAATCCATGGTACAAGTTTTCCTTGACTGGTCATATACTCTGACCCTTATATGAACCTAAATTACTCAAATTTCCATAAAATGGCTGTCCCAGGACATCTTTTCTCCTCCTGGTCTCACCACTGCTTCAAAAAGGAGGCTTTTAACAACTCCTCCTCTTGTAACAGTGCTAAGTGAAATAAGTCAGGAGAAAGACAAATACAGAGGGTCTCACTTATATGTGGAATTCGAGAAACATAACAAAGGGTCATTCAAAACCAAACTAGCGATAAACCCTTCATGTCTAGTGGTAACACTGAGGTGACCAGAGCGGGAGGGTGCAGAGTGGGAGCAGGGGAAAAAAGCAGAGTCTCAAGGGAACATGGTTGGATAGTTGGGAGTGAAAGGATTCTTAGAAGCTTGAAACTACAACTCCCAGGACATATATAAAAGTGTAAACCTACTTTACCTTAATAAACATAATATGGAAATGTAATAAAATTTCTCCTCTCATCTTCCTCTCAGACCTCTGGTAGCTAAGGGCCTGCACTTGACTTTCCCTACACAATGATGCTCTTTTTAACTCATGCCGGCGGCCAGCCAGGCAGGGCTGGTGGGTCACCTGATTGCTCTGAGAAGGGGGCAAATGGAGGGCCTTCGTGTCCAGCACCACATACTCAACTGTGGTACCACCAAGCCACGTTTAACTACTGAGAACTTGAAATGTGGCTAGTGATGTACTGTTAGTTTAGGTATGTGCCTGTTTTTTTTTTTTTTTTTGAAGAAAAAATTCAAATTAACAGAAAATTAAAAATAGCTCATCCCTGCAAATATGAAGTGGGACAGAAACCTGGCTTTTAAAAATAGTTCAATTTCTATTCGGGGCCTCTATTCTACAAGGATGGGGAAAAGAGAGTGGTCTGGGGTCACCTTCTCTTTCTCTTCTTTGCTGAGGCTCGTAACTATCCTGGGGGCTCACCTGGTCTAATGACATGGGGGGCACATGGAGCCCTAGCATGCCTCCACCGTGGCCAGGCCCCTGCGGGCCCTGCAGGGCCTGCCTCGGCTACTTCTCCCCATTTGCTGGATGCCAGAATCTCAGAGAGACTGTGCAAGACCCTACCCAGCTCCCAGGCTGCTCTCCAACATGTGGTATAGTTCTGGGCCTCCTGGAACATGCGGGCATGTAGGAAACCCTCACAGGTTAGGTGAAGCTCTGTCACCTTCCATCAGCAGTAGGCAAACTACAGCCCATAGGCCAAACCCGCCTGCTGCCTGTTTATGTAAATAAAAATTTGTTGGAGCCTAGCCACATTCATTCATTTGCATATTGTCTGTGGCTACTTTTGTGCTGATGGCAGAATTGAGTAGTTGTGACAGAGTCCATCTGGCATGGAAAGGCACAATTATTTACTATCTGGACCTTAAAGAAAAAGACTTGCCAACTCCTGGTGCAGATAGATCATGCCCCCATAAGTCCTTAGATCTTCCCACCTTCCCAGGGCTCTGCTGTGGGTCTGGGATGTCAGTTCTCTACACCTTCATTTCTCGCCCACAGCTGTTTCCCCCCATCTCCCCTCCTAGGGGAGTTGTCAGAATCCAAACTCACTTCTCAGGGACCTCACCAGCATCTCAGTCCTAATCAACTTCCCCCAGGGGAGAAGGAATTGCTTTGGGAATTTTCCCAAATCTTTTTCTGTGCAAAGTGCTCCCCCATCCCCCCAGCCTAGGGTTTAAAATTCAGATCTTAGAATGGTTCCATTGTGTATTCCTTAGCACGGGTAAAGAATCGTTGAGGTCAGTGCTTCTCGCCGTGTAGACCACAGAAAGGCAGCATCAATATCACCTGGGAATGTGTGGCAAATGCAGATTCTCAGGTCTCCCCCCAGTCATGCTCGGTCAGGAGCTGTGGGAATGGGCTCCAGGAAATCTGTGTTTTGAGAAGATTTCCAGCTGATTCCAGGCAAGCTTGTCTTGGACAGGAATAAGTGGCTTCGGGAGTAGAGGTTGAGAGAAAGCCTTAGATCTAAAAATGCAATTTGTTGATATAATATGCTAATATTTTCACTCCCATCTTCGCTGTGCTTCTATCCACTCTCACAATCCTTCCCCAGGCACCAGCTCACTTTAACACATCAGGGTCATGCCTCAGGTGGCCCCAAACGTGTGATGAAATGTTGGTAGAAGCCCGTAGCTCTTTGTTCTGCTAAGAAGTAGACGCCTTTTCCTTTGTATAGGTCAAGGCCCATTATTAGTAGCTGAGAATTAATTTCCTCTTCCCTTATCACTGCTTCTTCAAGCTGTGTGCTCTGGGTTAGAGTGTGTCCTGAGAGCGGTGCGAAGCTGTATCAATCATGGGAAGTGTTGGTCATTCTGTATTTGAAGGAAACCTGGATGCATAAATATGACTAAAATTGGGATTCAAACATAAAATGGACATTTATTTTAAAACAACCAATTTCTCAGATTGTCCCAGAGCTCCAGGGGGCCACTGTCCTGTGCCAGTGGGCAAGTGTGAAGAGTCCTGGTGTAAGTAACCAGAGGGGTAGGCAGCAGATGAGATGGAGACTCAGTTTGGGCACGTCACCCATTCACCCATTAGGGACTTTTCCAGTGAGGCATTTTATTCTGTTACTCAGCTGTTTACCTCTCATCCATATATTTTTTTATTGTTCATTATGTGCTATATGTATAAATTAATTTCTTCATATTCATTTCCCCCCATTTCTGTTTCTTTCACCTGTGCCTTGAAAACTCACTGGCCATGTTTGTAAGAAAGCACCAGTCGAGCCAACATTTGGATGAGTGTTTTGGGGGGCCTTCTACAGATTCATTTTTCCATTAGTTTTCCTATCTCCCAAGCAATGGATCTGATTTGCTGAATATAAATGAGTTGTACTTTCACACTGCCCACTTAGCAGTCTCTGCCCAGCCTTCTACCAAGTTCAGCACGTGGTGGGAAATTTTCACACGCTTAGATGCTGCTCAGTGAACTCGTGGCTCTAGGTACCCCCATGCTCCCCTCTTATACCCTGTTTGTCATCAGCTTTGTGTACTGAATGGAGGAACTGGCTAGTGAGGTGCGTGCCTTGCTGTTGTTTTCTCACACCGAAGGGCTTGTGGACGTGCACCACATTTTTTAAAGCATCATCTTTAATAGTGCTAGAATGTTGCCAGAGAACAAGCATTTCTCAAATACAGAGTTTCAGATCATGCAGAATATGGTTCTTTATTCTCCTCTGCGACCCTGGTATTTTATTTGGTTTCATCTTATCTTTTCCAAGGAGTATATCTCTTACCTTATAATGAAAAGTGATTCAGCAAAATGTGATTCAGAATAAATGCATTCAGCTAACTACATGAAATGTGAGGTCCAGGATGTGAATTAGTTCTGTCCTGCTGACATCACAGAAGAACAAGCAGAGTCTCGCATGCCAATGTGTTGACTTTCTGCTCCAGAAACTTTTTTTTTTTTTTGAGACAATAAAGGAAATGTTTCACCACATTATGTGTTTCTTTTGGATCCCTTTAAAAAATATAACCCTGGAGATAAAGTCCCCACACATTTCCTTTAACTTGGTTCTTTCTCCGTGATTTTCATTTCAGTCTTTCCATTTTGAAAAACTATTGAGACAGTAAGGAAATCTTAGCATCAAATATAAACGTGAATTTGAAGATTTCCTACATTGGGTTTCCAGAAATACTTGATCTTCTTTGCTGTGGGAGCCGTAACATATCAGACTCATGAAAGGAAGTAGACCTGTCTTTTGACTTTGATTTGCTAAATAATTAGCACAGGTAATAATTCACATATCCTTTGAAATTTAAATTTAAATTGCACTGAACTAAAAAATAGTAAATAAGAATGCAAGGCCTATTTGGCTCCCTTTTTTGATCATGAATATTCTTGACCAACCTGTGTCTAAGTCCAGCATTTGTAAATCCAAACAAATTGGTCACAGCCTGCTCCACATTAGTCGCAGGCAGGAAAAAAAAAAAAACAATTAAAACATGGAGGATTTTATATTAATTTTTTAATGCTAAATACATTTTCCAAGGTTTTTTTGGAATAAAATATGCATTATACTGTTGACATGTGATTCCCATCTGAACAGAATAAAGACATAGGTTTTCAGCTGAGTTTTGACTTCTACCACCTTGTTTCTTTTGATACCTTATTTGAAAATAGCTCACAAATGACTAATTAAAAAAAAAGAAGTCATTCAACACCATGGAGATTTTATGACCATTCAAACCCTGGCAGGTTTTATGTGATCTACCCATTAGAGTTGATCCCACACCAGTGAGAACTCTGTCATCAGTTTTAAAGACAAGAGTTTGGAGCAAAGTATCAACGCCACAATATGATTATAAGTGAAAACATCCATTTTCCTCTAAAGAGAGAAAAATTAGCAATTTGGATTTATAATGAGAACTGTCATGAATTCTTGGATTTTTTTCTGGATTGGAGGATTTGAAGAATAGTTATCTAAAGAAACTGGGGTGATGAAAGTAATTATTTTCCATCAAAAACTGTCTTTTACTTTTTCTTGAGAAAATAGCTGGAGTGATGCCGAGTTACATAACCTGATGCCACCATAAGTAATTTACAGACCAGTTGAGAGACTCATCATCTTATACACTTAAGGCCATTTGTGTAGCTGGATTAAGAGTCTCTCCCCCACCCCCACCCCCCACAACCCAATGGATTGGGTGCATCATTTCAGCCATATGTTTGCATGTCCATTTATAACATGATAGAATTCTGAAGAACGAGCCCCACTATTAATTGTCTCCTTGGTTGATAGGTTAATGTTATACTTGGCAGGCTGGGAGAAGACAGAACTGTGACTCTCATGGAATGGAACCTTGGGCATCTCTGCATAGAAATAGAGGAATCCCCAGATACTGCCTTCACTGGCCTTTTCCTTTACTAAAAAGTTCACTGTACATTATTTCATCCATAGACTTCCAGATAACCATATGCCCAATATCATTAGACACTGAGGACCCTACCCAGATTTGTAAAGTCTCCTTTTACCAGAAGGAACTGAAAAATTTCCTTTATTTGCTCTGCTCAATACACTGAGCAGGAATGTGAAGCCTAAATCACTAACCTTGTTGGTCCAACATCTCACTCGGTCAGCAGTGAAACTGGACTTCCATCTCTCTTCCTAACTGTGGACCCAGAGGAAAACCTCCTGTAGGGCAGACCTTACTGAGACCTAAAGAGAGGACCTGTGCAAAGTTCAGAAACAAGTAAAGGAGGCACTCTGAAGTCAAAATGCACAATCACAAGGCGCAGACATGAAATGCAAGATTAAAATGAAGCAAAGGGAGAAGAAAGAAACCGAAACCCTGGTGCATGAAAAAAGCTCAGGGCAAAATTCCTTCTCCAGCTACACCAAGGAGCTCTCAATTGTGCATTCCAAACTCGTTCCAGGAGCAGCCCCCCACCGATGTCAATGGGAGAGCTGCACTCAAAAGCATTGAAGCAACTGGCAATAAAGATCTGCCGTTGTACAAGGGGAAAAAAAAACCCACCACCACCAACTAGAAAAACTGCCTAATGTGGGCACTGAGCAGTGAATTTCTGTCCTTAGCAACCAGAACAGGAATGCAGGGCAGGCACCGGGTGAGCCCATCTACTCAAGATCTTAGTTTGGCCCTACACCCCCTCCCCTGTCCTTAAAATGGAGAGTGTGGATCAATGGATGGGGAATCTGGTGGCACATTTGAATCACCTGGGGAGTATTAAAAATGTACTAATACTCCAAACCCACCCCCAGAGATTCTGATTTAATTGCTCTGAGGAGGAGCTTGGGTGTTGGTATCTTTTAAAGGTTCCCTGGCGATTGTGATGTACAGCCAGGTGGAGATTCAGTGCTCACACTGTGAAGCAGCTCTGAAGGCTTCCTGTGTGTGCCACAGAGAACAGGCTGGTCAGCAGGCCCAGCCCTTAGCTCTGTCTTGGGGGCTAAAGAATACATGTTGAATTAAATCTTTGTCTATGAAAACTGTTGAGAAAACAAAGTATTGATCTTACTTGAGAGACTTTTATGTTAGTCAATTAAATTAGTACTATACCTTTCTATGACTAAAATAAGAGTACCATTACTATATGGAAAGATAATGTTCCATAATATTTTTATTGTGTGACAGGGGACATGTCTTACTGCACTCAAATGTACAGTTTATGCATGACTGTAAAGTTAGCTGTAATCCATAAACAGGCAATATAGATCTTAGATATCTCTTTTAAGATCAGTTGGAAGGAAAATTCCTTATTCCTTAGCAACACCATAGGAAGCAGGATTGCCTCCAAGAATAAAAAAATCTTTATCTTTCCTAATTATTCCACATGAAAAGGCAATAGAACATTCCATTATTCTAGTATTTGAAGGGGAATCAATGCTTTTTTGATCATTCTCATGTACATTTCTCCAAGTACTGCATCAGAAACATGAAAAAGATATTTATTTTACTTTTATCATATTTTTTCAGTGCTACTCACTGAACTCTCCTGCAGCAAGGACCAGGAGGTTTATTTTCCCTGAATTTCATATGCCACAACCGAAAACAATGCAATATGTAGGAAGGTTCCTGGGTTGGTGAGGGTGCTGATAGTTTTAAGCACAGTACAAATAGGCATATTACTTGAGCATTTTCACTTTAGGCTATTTGGAAATGTGTCATTTAAAATGTGGAATCCTGGCACAAGATTTTCACACTGAAATTTTTTCAAAACTCTCTAAAATGTGTCTTATTTGTGAAAATGCATCTTATTAATCCATTGTGATATAAAATAACAGCTGCTAATATGATTTTAAAGTTTGTAATAAAGTGCATCAAAATGTCTATAGAACGGATCGTGACAGCACAGCCAACAAGCGATATTTCAGGGACTTTTAATGTGTGAATTAAATGCCAACATGGCAGAAAATGAAAACTCCCAAATATATCTTTTCTGGTTTTGACATTTGTTCTTCTTATTTGGACCCCACACCCACTTGCCCCAGGCATTTCTATTGTAAGAAAGGAAGAAACAGACAATAGTCACTGAAGCTAAAGTAAGCACTACACCCCTCGTGCCAACCTGTATCAGTTAGCTCTCGTACGATACTGCTGTGTAACAAACTACTCCAGCTCAGTTGCTTACAATTCTTTATTCCATGGATTAACTCGGGGCTGGTTAATCTAGGCTTGGCTCAGCTGTGCTTAGATCCAAGTGCAGGCAGGCTCCAACTCCATTCCAAGAGTCTCTCATGCTCCTTGGCTCAGTGGCTACCCAAGTCGTGTTCTTCTCATGGAGGTGCATGTGTAAGAAAGATGAGCAGAAATACACAAAACCTTCTAAGTATGGGCTTGGAGTTGAAATGCTGTCATGTTGACTTGCATCCATTAGCCTGAGGGAATCATATGGGCAAATCTGACATGAATGTTGGGGAGAAGGAAAATATACTCTGCCTCTAATGAATGAATTGCACTGATAACAATAATACTATTTATACCACATGGCCCAGAATATATTTCCTCTGTGCCAAATGGCCATGACTCTCCTTGGAGAAGAGCTGTCTGTGACAATTGCAGCTGTTTGTGGTAGCTGTTTGAGGGGGCTGCTGTTTTCCTTTTCAATTAATAATTTGATATTAACCTGACCACATAGCCTTATAAGAGATTGTATAATGTAAGAGTGCAGTTTCTGGTGCTAGATTGCCAGCATTAAAATCCTTTCTCCAGCAATTACTGTCTTTATGATTCTGAGCAAGTTACTTGGTCATTACGTTCTTTGTTTTCCTCAACACTGAATGTGGAAAACAATAATACCTGACTCATAGGATTGTTGTAAGAATTAAATAAGTTAGTGCTTGTATTAGCTTAAAAAACAAGAGGTCTTCTTCAGCCAGAGTAATATGTGCCTGTTCAAGTCTTCCAGCTTTTATTCAAAGATATGCATGCATAGATCTATTTCTGCTGTATTTTATATACTATGTTGTTTTAGAAATAAAAACTTCTGGAAGGCAGGAGTTATGCTTTGTTGGTTTTTCAGTAAGTTATATTTGTCAAATGATCTAACTTATTATATGGTGACTAAACATAAGTAAAGATTACTTTCCACATCTACTTTGTTTTGCCAAAATAAGTGTATTCCCACCCCATGACATGTTTACCTTTCTTTGAGAAACCATAGCAAATTATATATAATAATAAAACAAAAGTTTAATCCATCCAGATTATTTTTGGGGCACACCTACCATGGGTGCAGAAACTTGCTAGATAATGGAAAGATAAGGAAACTCTATAAGGAAAGATAAGTCATATGTATAGGTAACAGTGAAGCCAAAAAGAAAGGTACATACAAAAAAAGTCATAGCCAAAACGATGTACTGAGTGAACATTGGTCTTCATTGCATTTACGTTGACTCATCTGAAGAGTGAAGATAAAAACAGTACTTACTTCTTAGAGTTTTGAGCATTAAAATGTAGAGCACAGATAATATTTGAACCACCTTATCATGGTTCGTGACTACGGAAATAGGTCAATAGGAAAGATGCACCAAGGGCACACTGAAGCTGGAAATGCAAGTCTTCTTGAGAATTGAACATACAGAGATGGGAGGGATAAAGCATATGTATGGAGTAGTGTTTTCCTTCTTTGGTATTTGTCTGTTTTATTTACATTTATTGAGACTTACTTGTATGCTTGGATATATTTCTACATTTTTGCATATATATTTCTCATGTGTTGTCTTTGCTCCTCCCACCCCTACTTTCCTGCCTTAATTGCTCACAATTTCTTTAATTTCTTAAAATTTAATTTATAGCTTTAGGGTTTTATGTATATATATTTAAATTTTTCCCTTATGTTTTTAAATACAAATTGACTTTACAAGAGTTTAAAGTTTATATTTTGCTGAGAACATATTCTTAAAGTCTGATATCTCTGTGCTTCTCTCAAACAATGAATTTAGAAGAATTTTGGACTCCTTTATATCAAATCACATTCTCACTTTCCAAAATATTGTCCTCTAATATTTTAGTTTCACACTTAACCTATTGCTGTTATTGATGCTGCTATAATTAAAGTTTATTTTATTTTTGTTTTTCTTACAGCCAGTGCTTATTTATATTTATCCACAGTTATTCTCCATTACTTCCTGTATTCCTCTGCTTCTTCTGAGTTCAGTTTATTTTCTTGCTGAAGTAGATTCTTCAGTAGTGTTTATTGTGAGGGACTGAGGTCTTAAGTAGATGTTTTTATGGTATAAATGCTCTCATCTCTTCTAAAAATGAATTTCTTTCACTCTCAAGGTTTTAACAATATTTTTTTCTGGGTACACAACTCTGTTGATAACTACTTTTCCTCAGTACTTTGGAATTATTATTATACTTTTACATGTGTTTCTGTGCATAAGAAATATGTGCTTTCTTGGAAACATTATTCACTTTGATTGATTTAATAGTTTATAATTCAGTTGAGGTTTTCTATTTGTTTCCTTATTGTTTTATGTTTTCCTTTAAGTCCTCAAATATTCATACTTGTTCCCATCTACTAGTTCCATCATTCTTTTCATTTTAATCTGCTTTTTGACCAATTTTTCTTTTGTACATAGTCAAATGTTCTTGTTACTTCACATGACATGATTTTTGATGATATGCTGGACATTGTCCACCCAACATTCGTATTTTTTTACATTTATTTTTATTTATGCATAGAGGAACTGGGGGGTAGGCCAGAGGTGCAGGGGTGGTGAGAGGATTCACCAGAGACAGAGTGGGGATCAGGACAGGGCAGATTTTACTGAAATACACTGCCCATGGGAGCAGCTGGTGAGACAGGAGAGGTCTGCTGTGTCATGTGTATGAACTCGCTGGGCGGGAACTGAACTCAGGCCCTCACAGGGACAGTGCTGAGACTTAACCCCTAGGCCATCAAGGAGGCCTATCATTCTTGAGTATTTAAATTTCATCATGTTTCTTTAAAGGCTGTTGCATTGGTTTTTTGTTTGTTTGTTTTTTCCTGGAAGGTAGTTAATTTACTTGCAGATCACTTTGATCCATTCAAGTCTTGTTCTAAAATTTTATGTATTGGGCTGATTTATTACACAACAATAGATAACCAGAATTAACATGTATTAAATGTGCCATTTACATCTATTAATGTGCCGTTTACTGGGATACATGCTTTATATTTCCTCAATTAAATTTATCAATAACCTTATTAATTCCTCCTTTTACTTTAAGAATCAGGAAACTGCAGCTCAGGGAGTTGAACTAATTTGTCATATGAGGATGGTGGAGCTAGGGTTGAGATGAGGCACAGGTTACTATAGGCCCTATGCTTTTAACAGTTATATTTATGTTTAGCCTGGGTCTTTCCCCAAACTCTGAGACAAGGATTCAAGAGCAAGTGGTTTATTTGGAAATGTACGCTAGTAAATGCCAATAGTGTTAGTAGAGTTGAAAAGAAGTGAAATAAGGAATGGACGAAAGCCAACAAGATTGAATTATTAAGCTTACCCCTATTGGAAAACTGAACTGGAGCTCAGCCCTAACTGGAAAGCTTAGGGAGAATGCATGGAACATGCTCCAGAATTATCCCAGCTGAGGGTGAAGAAACTGGAGAGATTATTCTCTAAATCCTCCTCTGCTATTGGTCGGGGCCTGTTTCTATGGGTGTTAACCCTATGGCACTCTGGTTTGACCTGAAAGTAGGCCACATGTGGCTGTATGACTATAAAAGAAATCCCAGGCAGAGTCACAGGGGTTTGCACCAAGCAGCCTTCACTATATGCTGAGGGCATTTGGGGAAGACAATGACAACATCTGCCTATACTGCTTTCACCCTCACACTCTTCCTGGCCACACAGATATTAATTGTAAAGTAACAATGTCACAGAAAAGAGAGAAAGAGCCAATAAAAGTTTTCCTTAATATACTATCTTTTAAGGTACTATCTATACATATGCACATCTATGTCTCTGAGTATAAAACCAAATGTATTTAGAATTTGCAAAAGTAAAGTCAAGGGAATGGTAAGCTACTGTCCTCCTTGGAGAATGATAAAGGAGAGGAATCAAATTAGTCTTTCTATTTCTGTTGAGTGGTCTCTTTGTAGCCATCTGCTTATTTGTATATCTTTTTACCAAACCTGTGATACACACATATGACTTAAATGTGGTCAATTGTGGTTAGGAGAAAAAAAGTGAACATTTATTTTACGGTCCATTTATTAGACATTCAAATCCATCTACAGCCAAATGAGTAAAACTGGAGTGAAGAACTGGGCTGCCTCAGCTGCCTGCCACGTAATCACAAAGTGCTAAAGCTCAAAGCTGAAGCTATGAAAGAAAGCAATTTAGAGAATCTCAATCAGTGTGAAAATCACTCCAAATTTGTCTTATCTATCTCTCAGTTTCCTTTATGTCATAAGCCATAATAACATGTAAAATACATGCACATTATAATTTATTTATTTTTTCTGCTTCAAGTGACATTTCAGGACCAGGAGGAGTTGTTATGAAATTGGAACAAAGAATGGTTAAATTAATTTTATCATTGATGATTTGTAGTTTGGGACTGAGTCCCTGAATTTTAGAACAAGAAAATGAAAATGATAGATAAAGCCAGAGTTAGATGATTATCTGGGTGATATTAAACCACCTTTGCCAAATATACATTAACTGTGGAGTGGAAATATCAGGGTCAAAAGGAAGATGATGTGGGTAACTATGTCAACCCTAATAGATATGGCTCTTGATCCTAAAATTTAATAGGTAGCAAATTTACTGCAAATGAACACTGTTTTCTGCACACTGTTTTTGCAGTGTGCTTTCATTGACCTATCACCCTATACTTACATGTAAAAATGGTATTTAACTCCTCAAATGGAAATACAGTGTGTCTTGTATATTGTCAGCCTCAAATACTTCTTCACAAGTCCTTTTCAAAGAGGAAGCTTTTTTTTTTTTTAATCATCTCAGTCCAGTGGGTTGGAATACAGATGACGATAGCACAAGGGATGGTATTGAAGTCCACGAACCACACCAATGTGTGTTAATTCAGATAAAAGGAATTTTGAGGTTTGAGTTTGGAAAACTGAGAGTGTTCCTGCATAAGGTTTGGTTGACTTGGAAGTAAAAGACAAAGAAGAAATAGAACAGGAGTGAATCTTAGATATTTTTCAGAAGCAGATACATATGCTTGTTTTTAACTCATACAGCCAAATATTTTCTCTTCTCACATTGGGCCATATGTTTAATCCACCAAGACAAAGACCAGAATAATGAGTATTAACCACAAGGTCATGAGTATCTATTACTGATTCCATCAAAAATTAGCTGTATGACCTTGGGCAACTCATAATATTTCCTTGGCCCTCACCCAAAAACAAAGAAAACAAAAATAAAAAACATAAGAGGTATGCAGACTCTTTCTTTCCAGCATTGTGGATCTATAAAACACTTCTTAACAAGCTTCTCCTGGAAAAAGAATTAAATCCAAAAGGAAAATAGCTTTTGTAATCATATCTGAACATTTAATTTGTCATTTGCTTTATGACATATGCATGAGGCTTGTTTAAAATAACTCTACAAGGTTAATTACCAGTGCAGAATACGACGATTGTGTTGGTTAGTACAATATTTTGTTAGGCATGTGTGACAACATTGCAAAGTGGATCAGCTGCATGACTGTTTGTGATTTGGCGTCCCCTTAGTTTAAAATGGCCACAATTCTAAACATGTGTTTCCCCCATTCCCCCCACCTCTGTGGACTAAGTGTGTGCCATATAAAAATTAACTCAAAAATTAACAACAACGAAAGCCTATTGACAATTCATTCAACTTTTTAGAAGGTATACAAAGGGTAGCCAAACAGGGATGAGTTGTTAGGTGGCTGTGATGCTACATGAGCAGAAACCTGTGAGCTTTCTAAGGAGCCATTATTTTTATTCAACCACTGCAATAAGCATATCCCGAACTAAGAGTCTCAAATTGCTTAGGGGATAATGTTGAAAAGTATTAATTAGTTGTTTAAACACTTCTAATGATTTCTTGCCTTGTAATAAAATCTGTTTCTTAAAAATAACTCGCTTTCTGAATAACCCACAAATAGCACCTTAATATCTAAGGAAGGGTGATTTACATTCACAATTACCAGAGTCTTGTATATATAATATCAATTTTCACTTGTAGAAGGAAATTTGTCACAGTCTTTCACTGGGTTAAGAAACTAGAGGCACCTCCCCACACAATCACACTATTTCCCCAAGAAGATTTCACTTCTCTCTCCTCTGGGGAGAGTGCAACCCTCTGTCAGTTGAAGTATTGAGCAAATGCCATCAAAAGCAAATGCCAATTTTTCTGAGATTATTAACAATAGTGAACCTTATATTTATTTTTATTGCACATTATTTCTTTTCGCTTATATGAACCTAAGTAAAATGTGGTAGTATAGAGAGGGGAATTTGTGTCAATCAAACATCTGACTCATATACTTTGTCTTAATTCAAAGTTGGTTATTTCATCCAACAGAATAGTAAGACTTTATCTTTTTGCAATATAAAATGCCAACAACTGATTTGGAAAAGGAGTTTAATCTTTGTGGCCTTTCCAGCAAGTACTTTTGTTTAGAAAAGTGACATGACCAGTCAATATGGATTGGTGCAGAGAGCAACTGGAAGCCATTCTGGCTCAGGGAATTCACAAGGTCACTGTGACTTAGTCTAGGAGGAGAGATCTTTTATTTGCCCTGAAAAGTGACCTGATGAAGTGGGATCAAAGTTATTCTCACTTGTACACCTGCAGAGAAACTGTTTTATATGTGTTGTGGATACTCTTCTATTGTATTAGGAATTGGCTTATAATTTGACACCTTATGTCAAGTCTTGACTTGTAAAGAAAACTCGATAAAACACCATAAAATAGGAGGAAGAAAATAACTAGGCAGAGAGTCAATGGAAACAGAGCAAGTCGGGGTTTATCTTTATTCTCAAATGACTTAAGCCTTTCTCTGCTATTTGTTTCTAATTCTTGCTCAAACATTTTCTTCTGATATCAAGTTTGCATATTGACTGCCACAAAGAGAAGATGTTATAAAAATTAAACCAGAACTCTGAACCAAACTGTAGAAAATTTTCTTTCAAACATAGGAGATAGAAAGGAATTGACCCAGGCACTTGAAAATTACCCACACTTGTTTGAATGAAATGTGTTCCACCTTCCAAAGATGGCGATACTAGAATACTAAAATGAAAAAGAAAATTGACATAATTATTTGAATAATATGCATTATTACTATCTGCATAGAACTCCATCAGTATCAACATTTAACAATCCCTTATTGTTGGGTATTTAAATTATCCACCCTGCTCTCCCCCAGTTTTGCTAGTGCTTACCTGATATTTGAATATCTTTGTTGAGCAGGCGAATAAATAAATGAAGGGATGAAAGACGACAGTTTCTGTTGTCTAGGATGCATAGACAAGTACCCCCTCTTAGAGGTTCTATTCTCTAGTCCTCTTTCTCTTGCTTTCTGCCACAGAAAGTTGATCTGTTTGACCTACATCAAAATATCTACTTGATAGCTGATTTCCAGGTGAGTTCAGCAAGGGAAGAGGAAGTCCTGGAGAATGTCAAAGGAAGATAGAAGTAGGACTGGAGAATATTTTTTGGGGGGGGGGGTTCCCTCCCAGCAGGGACATCTGGAGTTGGCTCTTGCCCTTGTCTCTAATCACAGATCCTGTTGGTGAGGCCTTCTGCACAGGAATCTTCTTCCACATTCTGAGGACCACTCCCTCTCCTGTTGCTCCTACCTCCTGGGTGCTGGCAGTTTCCCTGCACCCTTTCTAGCCCCTCCTCAAGGGTAGCCTGTTTTCTGCTGGACCCTGACTGATTTAAACACTGAGTGTCAACAGTATGAGCAACACAGTAACCCTGGTATGTTAGGAAATGACATTCCCAACACGGACCAATACTTTGCTCTTTCATATTTTGTGTGTGATATGGCGATGGCAGTGACATATTTGCCTACACAAATAGTAAATTCTTAGCTTAGTATTTCTTGCAAATGGACAAAGTGTCATTCATTGGAGTAATACCCTGGAGTATTAAATGAAAAGGTCACAAAAGAGCACATTCTATTCTATCGTAAACATATTATATTATTGCATTATTTTTGATAAAATATAGAGCATACATAACCATCTCTGATTGTTGGCAATTTTATTTTCTTTGATATTTTTCTGTATTTTCCATACTCTGTATGATGGCTGTGTGCTGTTTTTGTCGATAAATATTTAAAATTCATTGACCAAATGAGCAGAATCCCAAATATATATTAGGTCTACTTTGTCAGCTCTGAGATACAAAGTTGAATCATGTCATGGTTTAAGGACAACTCTAAGTCAACATGTATGTATAAATTAGATGAAAACTTCTGGAAGATCCACAATTAGAGTTTCATGGAGTTCTGTGCCTTTCCTGTACAGGGCATAACCATTAGTGGATCAAAACCTGGGAAAAATTTTATAAGTTAAGATGATTCTATATGAAGAAAAATTTAAGCAAATTGGGAAAATCATGTGGTTATAATAATCAAAGGCATAGAATGGATTCTGCTGAAAAGACTAGTCCTTCTTAACCTTAGAAAATTGAAAAGGTCATTATTGAAATTCACTTAAGTTCTGAACTGAATCTGAAAGAGTTTATCAAACTGTAGACTGCTAGCTGTTGCAACCAGTCAATAGAATATTTAGAATAACTAAAAGGAGCTCTATAAAATTTATGTACTTTACCCTAAGAAGAATTCCATCTCATATAATATTTATGTAGCAGGTTCTGCTAATGCTCTGTCCATATGCCTCCAAACCTTCCATCCTTCTGGTGCATGCCAATGTGGCTTCTAATGGCCAGTACCTGCATCTTTGGGTCAAAAGAACCCACTTCATCCTAGTCATATGTCTGGGAATTAACATACCCCCCTGAAGCATTCCTTCACAAATAACTCACAGCTATAGGGGCTGTATCCCAACTCCCTTGTCTTTGGCCAACATGTCATACCATATCCCCTTTAATCCCTGGGATTGCATGTCAGTCACTCCCTATAGCAGCTGGCTTAATAATGCACTGCTATTGGCTACCTTCCCTCCCTTGCATTTACTGCCCACTGGCATTAGTGTGTCTGCTCTTCTCAAATAAACCAAGAGAACCAACGTTCATTTCAGCAGAACAAGATCATTACTTATAAAGATATTAAGGTTCTGGCCCATCTTTGCAGGATTTTGTGAATAGTTGACATTCTTCCTAGAGAGTGTTCCTGCAACTTGGTAATTACTGGTGAAGATGTATTCAATAGGAAGGGTCCTCTGGTACAGCATGCTAATTCTTATGTCCTTCTAAGAAACATTTTGTTGTGCCAAAACCAGTATTCTTATTAGTGGTCACTTCTGAGAAATCCTCAAAACTAAATTTAGAAGCTAAACCTTAACTTCTAATGGGAAGTTTTGGTTCTGGTTGGATTTGGAGCAGCCTGTCACCATCTTTATTTCCATAATGGAAAGACAATTGGCAAGACTGTCAAACAACAGGCCTCATTACTTACACAGTCCAGCCTACCACTTAGGAATAAAAGTCTGTTCTTTTTTAAACATTCACTTGACAAACAATGGCTTTAGGGAAGAAAAATCTCCCTTGAGGGGAAAGTAATTTCATGAAACTCCAAAGTTATTAAAAGTCTAAACTTTCAAAAACCTCCTATTCTGTTTTGTTTTTCCTTTCCCTGTTAACGATAACACTTCATCACACACTGGACTTTGGACAAGGCATTGTCACTGTGAGCGTATCAGTAAGGAGCAGCGGCTGTTGGCTTTGCATGCGTGCATTGCATGCTATTTATATACACTTGCCCTAATATTTACACTTGAAAATGTTATGAGACTAGCCATCACACATTTCCCCCTTCCCTAGCTGCCCATGTTTTTTCCCCAGAGGCAATATACATAGAAATGACTGGCATCTCTTGCTTATGATGTCTACTGTTCATTGTGGGTATGTATTTGTGTATCGGTAAGTGATTGTATGTGACAGTGGGTACAAAGTGGGTTAGAAAGGCAGCAAGGTGGCATGACTGTGAGAAAAAAAAATGTGAGTGGTCATTATGCTGGGCGCACATTCATGCCTGGAGATGTTAACTTTAACTTGAGAGGATTTTCCCTTACATAGATTGAGTACACTATAAAGCACAGCCCACAGTGAACTAGAATAATGCTCATCGAGTGTTTAAAACAGTGCTAGCCAACGCGGTGACTACTCGCCACAGATGGGTACTGAAATTTAAATTACTAAAAATTAAACAAAATAAAAAATTTAGTAAGTTACTAGGTGATGCTGTATTTTAAGTACTCAGTGGACACATGAAGAGGGCAGACAGACCCAGGGCAGGCCCAGGACTGTGCCATCACTGCAGACAGCTCTGTGGGCAGGTCTGGAGAGTAAGAGCACTTTGGCATCACACCCTGCAGACAGAGCGATGTGCTATCATCTTCAGAAGCGTATGCAACGTCCTCTGTCCTCCGCCGCCATTTTCTCTTTCTTCCCCAGACCTGAAATGGAGTGAAAAAACAACCCCATAGAACTACAGAAAAAGAGAGAAAAGACAAAGAGAACTGTTGTAAAAATAAGCTTTGAAGAATCCGAAGCAGATGTTATGCTGGGAGCTAGAGTGTGCTGCAGTACCACCTGTGCCCACTTAATTCCGTCCAAAATCATTTCCTCCACAGAGACTCAAGGATGTAAGAATATTTGGTGGAGGAGGGAGGTGGAAGAAAGGACGTGAAGGTAACCTTCAAGTTCACACATGGCACTCATCTGGGATGAGAATCATGATTTATTGCTCCAGGACTCTGAGGGAAGGTACATTTTTTCTGCCCAGGGCGGGGCTGGCTGGACTACCTTGCAAAATATTCCATACGTCTGTACGTGTTTTGAGTGCGAAAGTTCAAGTCATCTACTGCTCTACATCTACTGATGTAGAGATAGAGGTATATGTTTTAGTTAAGGATAGGGTGTAGAAGAAATATTTTGGTACAAAAACATTCAAGGAGTATTCTTTTTAAAAAAAATATGCATATGAGAGCTGAGGTGTATGCCAGAGGTGCAGTGGGGTGAGAGGATTCATCAGAGACAGAGTGGGGAACAGAACAGGCAGACTGATGAAATACACTGCTGAGGAGAGCAGCGGGCAAGTCAGGAGAGGTCTGCTGCACCCTGTGGGTCAGCTCCCTGGCTGGGGATCGAACTTGTGCTGTAGTGGCTGCCAATAGCTGCATAGTGCTGAGACTAAATCCCTTGTGCCACCAGGGAGGCCCCTCAAGGACCATCTTTCATCCCTGTAACAGCTTGTTTTGCTGCATAATTACATATTATTACTGTGGTTCTGAGTCCATCTCAGATGGTACTGCTTCAACTCTTTCCTTGTGGGGCTTGCTCATATTCTGGCATACCCTCGCTTTATTATTCCAGGGGAAGAGAGCTGTCAGTTTTAACTAGTTGTTTCTGAGTATTAAAGGTATTCTCTTGCTGAGCCCATAGAGACAGGGTGAATTGTCTGATGACTCATTTGAACTTTCTCTTCAAAAACAAATTGCCTGAAAAAGGATACCTTCCTCAGAATATGTCATCATTTTTTTTTCTGGAAAAGTTACTAGTTCCCATTAATGGGTATAAATCATGAAATCTAACTGCACCGGAAAAGAGAACATTTTGGAGTTGAAGTGGATGACCCAGTATTTTACCAAACTTATGACAGTGGGATCTTTCTGGAAATTGAATAGGAAATGTCAGCTGACTGGAAGCACATCCCATCTGAAGGCTCAAATGGAGAGTTAAGTGCAGTCTCAGCTCTGTGATTTGCTAGTATCTTTGATTGTTCTCTTGGCTTGGCATAATTCTTCTCTCTTTGCAGAAGTGGGCTCATTTTTCAGATTCTTTCAGCCAGAGTTTTCCCTTCTGACCCATCGAGAGAAACTTGAGATCATCAGCTTCATTTTCTATTTGATTCTCCACATTTGTGATTCCCATAGAGGGAAGAGAAACACTTTGCCTGAAGACTGCAAGATGAACTTTTGCATATGAGTCACAGGTTTTAGTTCATTCATTTATCTACCTGCTTCTTCATACAACAAATATGTGCTAGGCACTGTGTTAAAAACTGGAAACAGTGAAAAAAAATGAGGTATGCCCTCTCTCCCGAAGATTACATTCTAATAAAAGATAATAACCAGGGATATTAGTTTCCCATAGGTGCTATAACAAATTACCAAAAATTTAGTGCCTTAAAACTATGTAAATTTATCTTACTATTCTGTAGGTCAGAAAATCAACAGAGATCTTGCTGGACTACCATCAAGGGGTATTATGTCTGGAGGCTCGAGGAGAGAATTTATTTCCTTCCTAATTCCAGCTCATAGAGGCTATGTGTATTCCGTAGCTCAAGGCTGCCTTCCTCCACAGTCACAGCCAGCCATGTCAGAGCAAGTTCTCCTCAAGTCACATCTCTTTGACTCTTCTTGTGTCATCGCATCTCTATGTGACTACAGCAGGCACTCATCAGGATCATAGCTCCATCTCAAAATCCAGTACCCTTCATGACATCCACAAAATGCCCTTTTGCTTTATAAGGCAAATTGTTCACAGATTCTGAGGATTAAGGTATGGGCATCTTTGGGGGACCAGGATATTGCTGCCCACATCAGGTAAATAAATAAATAAAAATACAATAGTTAGGACCTCCCTGGTGATGCAGGGATTAAAGTCTCAGCACTATTAAGCTGTCGCCATCCATTGCCAGACACTGTGGCATGAGTTCGATCCCTGGCCAGGGAACTGACCCACATGGCACAGCAGACCTCTCTTGTCTCGTCTACTGCTCCCCTCAACAATGTATTTCAGATCTGCCCCTCACTCTATCTCTGGTAAATCCTCTCACACACTGCACCTCTGGCCTACACCCCAGTTCTTACATGCATAAATAAATAAAAAATAAATCTTAAAAAAAAATACGATAGTTAGGTGCTGTGGCCAGTGTGGCAAGGAAGCAAAGCTATGGGGGAGAGGTTCTTCACTATAGGCAGTGCAATCAGGAGAAGTCTTACAGAGAAGATAATCATTTATTTTTTTAATTAAATTATTTTATTGAGATAATGTTGGTTTATAACACTGTGTATGCCTTAAGCGTAGAGATTCATTCCTCTCCAGATGTGCATTACTACACCATGCCCACAACCAGAGCACCCTATATCCTCCATCATAGTCCACTGGGGCCCTCATCCTTTTGCCCCTCCCACCTCACTCTCCCCCTCTAGTGGCCTCAGTTCTGCAGTCAGATTTCAAGTGTTTGTTTGCTTGGATTTTGTTTGTTCCTTTGCTTTATTTCTTGAATTTCCACATGTGAGTGAACCAGCTGGTATTTGTGTGTCTCCTTCTGACTTATTTCGCTTTGCATAATCCCCTCCAGTCCCATCTATGTTATTGCAAGGGGCGAGATTTCATCTAGTTTTTCTTGTTGAGTAGTATTCCATTGTGTATATAGACCACATTTTCCCAGCCCACTCATTTGTCCTTAAACAATTAGTTTGTTTCCATAACACAGCTATTGTAAATAATGCTGCAAAGAACATAGAGTATATATATCTTTTCAAATTAATGTTTTTGTTTCTACATTTCCACCAACTGTGCACAAGGATTCTAAAAAGGTGATATTTAAGCTGAGACTTATAGGATAAGAAGGACCCTCTCCTCATCAGACAGTGGGGCTTGTCCTGGTATTATCATTGTCTCATAGTTTCACCTTCCTGACTACAGTTTATCTAGTCCAGGGATGGGCACTTAGACTGGATCTATCAGGGCCTTTCACAGAGATAGTTTAACTTGGTTTCCAGGGGTGTTTTCATGCCTCTATGTACTGAAACCTGAAAATATGTAGTTCTGGAAAAATCATCAACAGTGTTTCTTATCTTGTAAAGGACATTGCTTTAAAAGAAGAAAATAGCATTTAGAGTTAAATAGAGGCAAAAGACAGCAAAGGAGTCTCTTGTTCAAAGTAAATTACTATTTGTGTTGTTTAGGATTGTGCTTGTGAGTGTTGGGAACCTAAAAACCTAAGTGTCTTAAGCAAAAAGTAGGGATATTTATTACTCTGGTTTTATATGGCAGAAACCTGATCTCTGAGGCTGGCTGCACCCCAGCCGTTCCCATGAACTTTCTAATAAAGTTCACCCTTTTGCTTAAGATAACTAACTAGGTTTTTATGTTTCTATCACTGAGAGCCAACAGAAGCCTAGTAATACAATAGTAATTTCACTTTGAGACACCATGGCACACCAAGTGCCCTCCATGGGAACTGCTGTGCACTTTTAAAATCTGTGTCTAATGTTATCACTGGGTTTTAATTTTTTTATTCCCAAGTCACAAATAACTATTCATATCATGTTATTGGAGTTGGCTTTGTTCATTTGTCCAGTTGGAATATATTTGTGATCTCCACAAGCTCACCATTTTCTTACTGCTTTTTAAATTTGTGAGAAGCAGCATATATACATATGTGTGTGTGTGTGTGTGTGTGTGTAAAATGTCTATGTGCAATGTGAAGAACAGTAATAGAAAATAAAATGAATAAACTTGCACTGACCAAACATGAGAATTAGAACAACCCCAGTCCCATGTGCCCTGCCCCCACACATGTATCTCCTTCTTCCTCTCCAAATGCAAGTTTTCTCCTAATAATGCTCCTATTTTTCCTTAAAGTATCACTATGAGTGTGTGTATTTCTAAGCAATATGATTTTAAATATGGCAGTTTTATCGTTTTTATAAATAGACTCAAGCAGAATAGATCCTTCTACTTTTGTTGTTCAACATTGAGTTTCGAGACTCATTCACATTAATACCCAGGTGAAGTTGTTCATTTTCACTACTGTGTACTATGCCAGGCTATGGACATACAGCAATTTACTTCTACAATCTGCTGTTGATAGGCAGATGGCAGATGGTGTCTGCTTCTTGCTACCACAGTGTCACTTGGGGTACATGTATAATTTCTCTTCTGTAATTACCTCATAGTGTACTTAAATACACAACACAACTAGTAATTTACTTTGAACAAGACTCCTTTGCTGTCTTTTGCCTCTATTTAACTCTAAATGCTATTTTCCTTTATAGCAATGTCCTTTATAAGGTAAGTGTACTTAAATATACAATAGGTGGGTCACAGGAAAAGAACATCTTCAGATTTAGAGGTTTCTAGAGAAACTGCACTATTCTCTGATCTAGCCAGGAGAGTACATGATACAACGTTGCTTTATGTACTAGCTAAAGTTTGGTATTGTGAGATAGTATTATTGCTGATTTGGTGGGTATGACACATTATGTTTAGTGCTTATTGTTATAATTTCCTTCCTTTTACTTTCTTGAAATTAATTGGTTCTTTTCTTAATCTGGATGCCTTAATCTTTTAACCTTTCTTCTTTACTAATATTTGCATTTAAGCCTATATGTTTTCCTCTAAGTACCACTCAATTGCATCTAATATGCGGTTTAAAAAATCCTTTAGTTTTTTTTAATGGCCATTATAGTTTCTCTTTTAACCCATAAATTGTTTAGAAGTGTACTTAAATATACAAAAAATAAGTGTTTTTTAATTCATTTAAAATTGGTTTATACCTTGTGCTATTCAAACTGTTTGATATTCATTTGCTGAATTTGGTTGAACCATAATTTTTAGCCAAGTACAGAGTCATTTTTTTGCAAATGTGTAGCATAAGCATATAAAAAATAAGTGTCCATGAAAAGACATGTATGAGTGTTTATGAGTTTATTCACAATAGCCCTGAACTGCAAGCAACCTAGGTATCCAGCAATTGAAAAATGAATAATAGTGGAGTGTTCATACAATGGAACACTATTTAACAGCACTCAACAATAAAAAAGGATGACATATAATTCATGCAATAACATGACTATATCTTAAAACATTATGTCGAAAGAATTCTTACACAAGAATACAGAAATTGGAAAAGAGTAGGATTCCTCCTATATGAAGATCTAGGATAGCAAAAGTACAGGTTGCCCTGTAATGGAGGAAGTAGGGATTGACTAAGAAAAGGGCATGATAGAATTTTGTAGGGGATGGTAATGTTCCACATACAGGTTTAAATTATAATATAAGAGTTTATTAAATTGCGTACAATATTTGCACACCATTTTAATGTCTGAATATATCTTTATTTTACCAGTTCTCTTGAAGTCCAATTCAACTAGGGGCACCATTTCGAATTAACAGTTGAATTATACCCAGTATTTTGAAGATGAAGTCCTACTGTCTTTAGACTTCCATTGTCATTGTTGAGAAGTCATCTGTTATTCTAATTATTACACTTATGTAGAAAATATTTTACTGTTTTTATTACCTTCTCTTAGACTTTAATATTTTTTACTTTGAATATGGGTGAGTCTAAATTTCTTTTCACTTATTTTGAAAGCCTGTGGGCTTCCCAACTCTAATTCCATTATCTTTCATCCATTCTAGAAAATACACCACTGTATGTTAGAACACTACTTCTCCTCCTTGTTAATATTAGCTCCTCCTAGAACTCTAATTAGACATGATGATACACTAGTCTCCTCTATTTATCTGCAGCATTCTGTACAATATTGTCTATACACTGTCCTACAACCTAATAACTCTATTCCTAGAATTTAACTATTTCTTTGAACTTATATTTGGCTCTTTGAAAAATCTGCTTTGTTATTTTTTGAGAAACTTACTGTTTTGTTATACTTTTATTGCCTTTTAAAAATTTCTTTAAACTTGTAAAACAGACTTATATAGTATAAATGATAACACCAATCTTTAGGTCTTTAGGTGTCTCATTATGTCCTTTTTTGTTTCTACTGACTTCTAAGTGTGCTTTATCTCTTCAGATGTTTTGCTGTTTCTATATAGCAATTCATGTTTGTTAGCATTCATGGGATTTTTTTTTGACATCTATGTTTTAAATTTTTTTGTTGAGTATTTGTGTTTACTTATTCTTGGAGCCTGCAGCTAATACTTGTCTGTGATGATTTGGAATTTCCAGTTTGAACTTTCAGAAATAGTCCCAAATATGCATAACTATAATCTTGTAGTTGACAGTTCCTAGGGGAAGCATTTTTATTTATCTGTTCAGCAAAAATCCAAAGCCAATAATGACAACTATCTCCTTTGCATGTGATTGTAAGGTAGGTTTGTCCTTGTTCAACCTCAGAGACCTGGACTTTAAGTGGTGCTCTGTGGTGTTACCTTAGAGGCTTTGTCTCTGCCTTCCATGTGTTTGGCTCTTTAAGCTCCAGGAGATTGGCCATAAGGAATTTGCAGATATCTCCAAGGAAGTTACTATCTCTTGCACCATCACTTGTCCCTGAATTTATGTATTTTATAGATGATGTTTTTTTACACTTTTTAAAAAAGATTTATTTATTTATTTATGCACATAAGAACTGGGATGAAGGCCAGAGGTACAAGGGGTGAAAGGATTCACCAGAGACAGAGTGGCGAGCAGTGCAGGCAGATCTACTGAAATGCACTGCTACAGAGAGCAGTGAGTGAGACAGGAGAGGTCTGCTGCACCATACGTGGGTTAGTTCCCTGGCAGGGAATTGAACTCATGCCACAGTGGCTGGCGGTAGCTTGATAGTGCTGAGACTTTAACCCTTGTGCCACCAGGAAGACCCTCTTTTACACTTTGTGATCCAAAATATAGTAATGTTAAAACTTTTTGATGTGATAGACTGTTCTCATTTGAATTTCAAGTGATTCCTTTTTCTTTGAGTTTTGTGGGAACATTGCCTTATATTTAGACATGTATGATAACTTGTTACCACTCAATTTTTCATTTATTTTTCTTTACTATATACTAAACATAGTATATGCTAAACATACAAACACAGTTTCACTATAAATCTCTCAGCTTTCCTTTCAGTAAGATTGCCACTTCAGAATATCTTAAACTTTTATAAAAATTTTGGGGGCTACACAGTTCCTTGTTTCTGCTTTTACATTTTCTAAAACTGGTTGGTGGATAGCTCTAAACTCTTGATTTTGGATCATTTATATTTGCTGTCATGGAAATCTTAAACTGATATTTTCTTACATCCATGAAGAAAAACATTTTCTTTTAGATTTTCAGTTTTTTAGTGAAGTTTCCTCCACCTCCTGTTTTGCTGTCATTTTATAAATATTACCTATTTACAAAAGAACATGTTTGAATTAGATTCATTTAAATCATGTCAACATTGATTTTCCTTCATTTCATATAAATCAACATTGATTTCACCTCACTCCTCAAAATCTAGAAATGACCACTACAAAGTCCCACCATCATAATGACATGGAAAGTAGAGCTTTTTTACAAAGCATTCAAAGAAAGAGAAACAATCAGTACTTTTTCTTTGTTGTATACTGTCCATGGTAAAAAATAATAAAAATGAAAATGAAAAGCCTTTTGCCCAACCTACACAGATAAGCTTTTTGTCTTTCAAGTCTTTGGTCTTAAGAGGACATGTATCCATTAGAGGAGCAGACGTGTTAGAGTGTACTCACTAGAAGAGACCAGCTTATTTTCACTGACCCAGGGACTGAGGATCTCCCCCCAGGAGAAGCAAGAGAAAATAAAGATAAGGAACTTAGGTTATTTTTCTCCAACTTATTTATAATGCTTTTTCTATACATTTGTGTTTTTTTTAATGTGTTCTTTAAAATAAACATTCAAATGTTGAAAGAAAAGTAAGCATCCGTGTTCTTTATATTTTTCTACTTCATTATCTATGAGTTATCTCTGATAACAATTTGAGTAACATTGTAGCCCTCTCTATCCACTTATCTAAACACTTAATGTATTTTAATTAATGTAATCCTAAACTCTAAAGTGGCATTATTATTAGCCACCATTTTCCAATACAGGAAACAAGGCACTCTCTGTAAGTTACCCCATCTTAAGAATAACTCTTTGTAAATAGAGGTTTTGATTCATTTACATTTATTGTATCATGGATTTCCTCAGGAATTCTTTTTTTTCCTTCTCTTTTTTTTTTTACAGTTCTTTCTTGCTGTTTCTTTTTAAATTTCTTTCCTTTTAGATTTGCACAAACTTTTCTTATTCCATTTTTTTCTCTAATTACTTTGTGTTTATATATGCTCAATCTAGGACTCGCTTTCAATATTTATAATTTAAATGTGCTGGTTTTAAAAAATCATCTCTAAAGTTCATTAGCATCTATATATTTTCCTTTTCCTTATCTATCCCCATTTCTATCTTCACCCAATAGTGGTTACCATGTAGAAGTGACAGGGACCTCCCACCCAGAATTCAGTTTGGATATTAAGACTGATGACACCACAGTCCATTAAGATGATATGAAAAGGCTTATTACTCACATATTAAGGCATTCTGGGGAGAGCAGGGTGCACTTCCAAGGTGATCCAAACTTGACTTGAGAAGGCCGGGAATGGAGATTTACTCAACATTTGCTGTGGTTAAGGGTCGGAACTTGAGTGAGGTTTCTTCCACACTGACAGAGGCTTGTGTGGTTTGAATTTCCTGCCAGTACCAAAGAAGGGGTATTCTGAGCTTTCTTATCAGCTTGCCAGATGTGAGGCAAGGGGGAAAAGGGAAGTGGTAGGACTGCTAGCAGCCCAATATCAAAAAATGGAGTCAGACTCTTTATTGTAATCTCTTCCATGTTGAGATCGTTTAGGACGTTCGATCCAAATTGTTGATGCTTTCTCTGTGTGTAACAACCATCTTTTAATTCAAGTAGAAGCATGATGGATTTCTTTACTCATTACTGTTTTGTATCTTACTCTTTTTGGGGGGCTTGTTTTTCATTTATCCGGAATACATTTCTTTCTGAGGTGGTCTGTGCATAACATTACTGAATACACTTTTGCTCGATATAGGTCTTACAAATTAAATTTCTCTCCGATTTCTTCTGTTAACATCTATTTTTGCCAGTGAGAACTCAAACTCCAATCTGATTTTGTTTACATTTTTGTCATCTTATATCGCCGCTAGCAGCTTATTCTTATATTCTAAAGTTTATCTTTTTAAAGGTTTTCTTACATTATTATTATATATCCTAATTGGCATTAAATGAGCCCTTTAATCTGAAGTCTTCTTTAATGTTGTTCTTATGGTTCACTGATTTGTTGTTCTGTATTGATTCTGTTACTCAGTTCTTCTACTGACATTTTAATTTTGATACTAATGGTTTTGGTTTTTATAGTTGTTTCTTTTTCATGTTTGTAACACATCTTTTGGGATCTCTCTAAGGATATCCAACGCATTTGTTTGAAAATATCTTTTGTGTGTGTGCTTACTTCATTAGTTTTATTTGCTCCAAAATTAGTTCTTCTATTCATTCATTCTTTAACTCACACCTATGTCTCAACAATGTTAAATTTCCTTAAATTTTCGTGTATTTTTGATGGCATGCTCCTATTTGTGTTTGAAAGCCCCTCTCTACATCTATGAAGATTCTGTCCTTGATAGAGAAGCAAATTTTCTATGGTCTTTGGGTAGAACAGGTTGAGCATGCTTCCAAATAGCATACACCTATTATGTTTTATGTGTGGAAATTTCTCTACTTCTCTGATTTTTCAGCTACTTGAAGCATTTTCCTGTCTCTTTGACTCAGAATCCCATACCACCTGCTTTAGTCTGGAGATAAATACCATTCACACATATAGCTTAGCTCATGAGGCTCAGAAAGAGAAACCAAAATGCCATAATGCCCCATATGCAATTTTTAAAAATATACTTATAAATATATGTATCCTGTGGACCTTGCTGCTTTTTCCTTTTGTAGTCTGGTTAGGTATATTTGTAAGTACTTAAAATTTTTTTCTAGGATTCTGCACCCAGACACATCATGAATAATCTTCATTGCCCCTACATTTCAACCTTTCCCATCTTGGATTCCCATCTAAGAATTCACTTGAAAACAAGTAAATTAGTAAATGAGTCCTTAAATATCTCTGCAAACATGACCTTGTATTCATTAATAATTTCACTCTATGAGAAGCCTGCTGATAACTTGTATTATGCTTTGTACATTACTACATTCTTATTAAAGATGATATTAATGCATGTCAAGTCAACAATTTATGAGAGGCAGTTATTAAGAAGAAAATTTTCAATTAATAACAGAAGATGATTTAAGTAGACGTAATGATGATGAGTTGTATCTTTAAAAAGAATTTCTTCCCACAATGAAAACTGATATTAGACCTAATGTTGTTATATGTGCAAGCTTAGATGGGTCAGGGTCCTGGTAAACTTGAAAAGATTATGACTGAGAGTACGATCTTCTTACAAGAGTTTTAGTAAATGCTATACTAGTTTGATCAGGGTTAGCAGATAATCATATGTGGTATCAGAGAACCACTGGTGTGGCTAACACATAGACCTTCCTGGGCATTTGAGGATCCCTGCTCTCTTCAGTTCTGCAGTATTCTGCAGTGCACTATAAGCAACATTGGACAGGGAGGCGATTTTCTATTATTTGACTGGGGTGGGTGGAATAATTTTAATTGCTAAGAAATTGCATTTTCATTGTAAAGCAATTCAAGTTATAGCAGATTCATAATGCAGCTATTGTAAAAATGACATTTCAGTGACATTTCTGTGAGAAGAACATGGTGATTTTGCAAATGACATGGTGAGGGCATAGCAGTTACGCGAATAACACATTTTCACAATACGTGTGCTGGGAGCATAAATAATGATGATGGCAATAATATTAATAATAATGGAATTCCATGAGAGAAAACCTTTTATCTCTGCAGTTCCAAAGTTCTTTAACTCACACCTATCCACTTTACACTCCACTCAAATAATTGGGTCTTGACTCATTTTTGATGGAAGGGAACTGAGGAACCAAGTGGTTACCCAACTCTTGAACAAATTAGTTGCAAACATAGAATCAGAATTCTATTTTCTTTTAAAAAGTCTTTGGGGATGACTCACCAGAATTAGTATCACACAGGAACTGGAAATGATATTGTTCTGATTTTATTGTAGATGTATTTGCATCGGTTTCTTAGGTGGGTTGTAGTTGGGCAATTAGCATCTTCTCTCTTCATGTGCATAAAAGAATACGTAGCATTGTTTTATTTCAGGATGAACTGAGTTGCTCATTTCGAATATGTTTATAAAATATTCTAATAAGTTAAGCAGGTAAGCTGCTTTTGTTAGCCCGAAGGCATATTATTCCCACAGTGGATATGTCATCACCATTTTATTTTCACAATGTCATTATCATGTCATTAATACAGAAGTTTCACATTTTTTCTTCTACATATATTTTAAGAGAAAAATAACTGGTGAGCAGCTATATTGTCAATGATTGAAATAAAGGTTCGAATGATGATTATACCAGCCTACGTGACCCATGTGGTCAGCATTCTGTCTTAAGGCAGAATGCTATATAGTAAATGCTATACTCGTTTCTATATAATCTATGAAACATGTTAAGAGAGCAAAAAAATTAGCCCTAGACCAAATGCCTTGGCTACTTGTTTTTGTGGATTCATCTCAGTGTGTATGAATGAAATGGCTTGTTAAGTATTTGGAATCAGAGCCTAATTTCATGTCACTGATACCTTATATTTAGTTAATACCTTGTATTTGATGCATATTTTGTATTTAAGTTGGATTTATTGTATTTGACCTAAGGCAAAGCACAATGAAGCTGAGGCTTTCTCCCAGGCTTGAAGGTAGTGATGTATAGTGGTGAGAACAACATTCAGAAATTCAAGTTGGATCCATTTGGAAGATATTTGCCTATAACCAGCCATTTACATAGTGATGCATTCAGTTGGCTTTGCAAGCATAATTTGAATGTTGCTTTACCTTTGTGTCTTCAGTCTTTTGGAAGGATAGGTTGGTTTAGTGAAATTTGTAATAAAAGATTTTAAAAGATTTTTTTT
Organism: Talpa occidentalis; assembly: GCF_014898055.3. Taxonomy (NCBI): domain Eukaryota; kingdom Metazoa; phylum Chordata; class Mammalia; order Eulipotyphla; family Talpidae; genus Talpa; species Talpa occidentalis. The sequence goes on from NW_023600993.1 coordinate 14,086,493, forward strand.
TTTGCTTTTCAAAAAAACTACTTACCCTTTTATAAACCCAAGCCTTTACTAGGCAAAGAATGCATGAATCCAAGTTAATTTCATTACAGATTTGTTGCCACACCAAATACCAGAGAGCTAATGATTTCTTCTGTCTCAGAGGCTATGATTTACATCTTGTTTGGATCACTTGGTCCTGTGATGTCAAGCCTTCAATCAGAATTCTATGGCTTGACTTCTTCATTTTCACAGCTTGCAGGCAGTATCGCCCACATTCTGCCAACAACAGGGCTCCCCTGCCTTTTGTCAGTGTTCATTCAAATGACTAAGTGGCAAGGTGTATCAATGCATGTTAAAGCCACAATGCAAATTTGCACAAAACATTGACATTGTAACATCTGCATAGGAGTCGTCACCATGTCAATAACAATAAGTAATACTGCCATTTCTCTTCCATTGCTTCAGCTAAGAAAGACATTGTTACAGAGCCAATATGGGAAAGATTTGTCTATGTTTGATTCTCTTGCTCTCTTTTTTTGTAAAAGGTCATTTGCAAAAGAAAAGGAAATATAAAGTATATTCAAATATTTAAAGGTAAACACTCCAAATGGTGACTGAACCAGACCCAGAGTGGAACTGGACAAGTCACCCAGAGTGGATGAGAAAAATGATAAAACTAACACCGCCTGACACCCCCACCTAATCTCTAGGTTGTTGATATGGTTATTAAAATACTGACGTGATAAACAAGAGAAATGAAAAGGTCATTTTTTGAATACGTCCACTTGGAGAGAAAGAAATGAAACGAAACCTGTGTCTTCAGAACAGCTAGAACAGTCTCTTCAAACAGTGTGGAGCAAATGGCTGATGAATTGGGTATCTCACAAAAATCTCTTCCCAACTGAGATCCCGCATTGGTGCTTATAGAACCTGCAGTGCCGTCATAGGTGTTACAGTGAGAGATTATTCCTCCTTGTACCCCATGTGTTCCCCATCAAGGGCTACTTTGGAAAAATTCAGATATTCAACCATCCTTTCTTTTGGAAGTTATTCAATAATCTCAAGTTCAGACCTTTCATACCTGGCTCTGAGCAGTCTTGGAATTTAGTAAAGGCTGCCCAAAAGGCTACCTCATAAAGAAGCGCACCAAGAGTGAGCCCCCCCCCACTTTTGAATAGAGCAGCTCCAATTATCAGCTATTATTTCATTCATAAAAGGGCTTTTATTGCTAAATGTGTAAAGTATATCCCTAATTTTATCCCACACTTCCTAGAAAACTAGATAAGCAAGGGGAAGTGATTTACCCCTTAAGCCCAGGTGATTAGTAATATGTGAAGTATTTGGTTTAATTGAGAGAGGAACAATGATTATGGGATAGCATTTTCGTGACTGAGGAATAATGAATTGGATAGTAACAGGAAAGCCACATTTAAAAAAATTAATATTCATCTGCTGCTGTACTTGCTTTCCTGTTTCTTTTGGTTTTCTACCAAGAATTCTGGTGAGGCCCCTTATACAAATGAGAAAAATTCCATTCTGGTGAACAGATTTCTCAAAACAAGCTAGCATTGTGGCCAATACGACCATTTCCCTTCCCTTAGGTGTTTCATCTGAAGAGTTCATTTTGTTGCCAGAAAAAGAATTCTGCCCTTGGCAATATGTTGTCTGTGATTCAGTATATTATGATGCTGATCTCTGACCTTGGCCTTCCAGAGGTCAAGACAACTGGACAAAGACCAGAGGTTCTCATTCTGTGCCCCCAGGACTGTGGGTGGTGAATCTGTAGCCTATCAAGTCACCCACACCTCTTTCTTTTGAGCCCAGGTTCCCGATGTATCCATAGGATGCCCCTGCCCTCATTTTGTGCAAGCCCCACCCCTCTGTTGTCTGGCTTGCTTTATTCTTTCAGGGAAAACAGCTGCTGCCAGCCAGCCCACAGCACCATTCTGAGATGCCTCAGGGAACAGCTGGAACTTTCCCAAGGGCTGAATTTATACCACTGAGTTTGGTACCAAATATTTCCCACTTCATGGAAAATACAAAAAATATATTAAAGAAATACCATTTGCAATCAGAAGTTCCCAAATTGACCAAATATTATTGTGAGAATACTTGCTCTATTTATTTCCAGTCTATTAAATCAATTTGTGGGGGTGAGTATTTTCTGTATTAATGTATCATGTTTTTCTAAAGCTCAAATTGAGGTCACAGATTAGATTCACTCACTGGAAAAAAAAATGCAGCTTTCTCACGTAGGAAGAGGGAATATTCTTGCTTCTTTTTAGATTCTAAATTCTTTTTCTTCACCTCCCCTCCCCCTCATCTCTCTATCTCTCACCTTTTAAAGCTCAGATTCAGAGTGAGAGTTTTAAATAAAGGGTCTATGCCTTTAAACTCAGTGAAAGCAAATGGTTTTTAATCACCCAACAGGATCTTGGTCCATCATAACATTTAATCTGCATTATATCTCACTTCCTGATCGTTACTTCCATTCCAATTGTAAGCAGAGAGGGTGGGTGAGTAAAACATTTCAGATAAGTGCCAGTAAAACAAGTTTTCCTTACAGCTGGCGAGCCCCAAACACAGGCTCCCAGTGCCTCATGGCTGTATTCAATCAGATGATCCCATAAACTAAAAATAATCACCCCTAATACTAATACCTCTTCTCCTTCATTGTTGCTGGTCGCTATGGTGCTGCATTCGACTGTGAAGAATTCACCGCCATTATTACCCTCGGTGTCTCTCTCTCTGAAATGTGATCTAATTGCAGAATCCACACCTGTTCCACAGTTCAATAGAATTCAGCTTTGATGGAGGCAGACTTTCAAATATCACGCACATACACATACACACGCGCACACATGCACACTTGTACACACAGGCATAGACAATTATCCAGGAGTTCAGTTGGGGTCAAAAATAAATGAATTAATAAAGAGGGTGAGTTTATCAGAAAATAATATTATAGAGAGGAGGAGGGGAAAAAAAGGCTGTGTTTTGTGGTCACTGGAAGATTGCTGATGGGTGCATAAATAAGGCATGCTGGAACATCTGTTCTTTGTTGTGCATTCAGCTTTTTAATGTGTTCAAAGAGCAGCTCTGACGCATCGCTGACTACCACTCCCCATCCGAGCAACATTTTACCAGAAAATAATAAACCTTCCTGGTGGGGTGCAGGGAGCCAAGGCATTCGGGCAATGCCATTAATTTGGAAATATCTCTTTTTCTGGGATTTTAAAATCTCTCTCCCTTTGAACATTGCACAAATTTGGGACCCAGCCTAGCATCCCTATCAGCCTAAACATTAAATCAGTCTGAATATCTATTCAACCTTTTTTTGTTGTTGTTTTTTGGTAACTTAGTAAAAGAAGGCTTGGAGAGAGGGAGTCAAGACAAAGTTTATACACATTTTTTTGCCTGCTTTTAATTCTATTAATGCGAGATCCTATCTATCAGGATTATTTTTAACATGTTCCAGTATTTATTTGTACTGATAAAATTCAGAGGCAGCTGAGGCCCCTGACAGTTGAACAATATTGGCTGGTTATTTTGATACAGTGTGGTAGGCAGCAAAAGATTAAAAAACGGAGCATCCTAAACTGAGGAAAACCAGCTTGAATTCTAAAATAAAATTTTAGCAGCATGGATTTCTCTTGCCATAGGCTATGAGGCTACTATGAATTTCAGATGCATTTCCTGAGCTGTCAATGAGGTGGAAAGATGGGATTGGCATTACGAAGATTTGTTGCGGCTCCATTCAGTGTAATTGCAAGTGAAGGTATAGCGACATTAAACCGCCACCCAAGAAGAGCTGTTTATGTACATACAGTATAGAAACAGCTCGCCAGACAACCCTAGAACCAGGATGGGGATTTCTTTATGTCACTTTATTTGGCTGTTAAAGCTCCCCCTTTTTTTTAGGTCACAGCTCAGAAGCACTTGCAATACCAATTAACTGCTGGAGGTTGCTTCCATAATGAGCTTGACTAAATCTTGTGAAAGGGAGACAGGACCTTCTGGGTCCAGGGCTGTAATTTTAAACTCTCTCATTCCAATATTCTCGATTTATAATCTTGGTGTCTAGACTATGGTCTTCATAGTCTTTTCTCAGTCAACCCTTCTCCACAGAATAGTTACCATTGGATCAATATCAAGGGGTATAGGTCACCGTTAGACTCTGCTGCTGGGGTAGTATTTTGGGTAGAGTGGGTCACCCAGAGCTCGAGTCTATGATACCAGAAGAGAGATGTTTGTGGTTTGGTGCATGACTTAAAGGAAAAATCCATCCTTTTGTTGGGTTTGCATGGTCTTTTCTGGGATGACTTGGAGGTTTAAGAGGTGCAGTTTTATAAGGTTCCGATTAAAAGATAATGGCACGTAAAGATAATGGATTTCTCAAACATTGAACACAGTTATGTTGTACTTGAATGTATCTTTGCTGCTTACAAATACTAAAATGGTCAACTGAAGTGAGCATCTTCAAGGGAGTACATGGAAGTAAATGATGATTTGTGGACAGCAGTAGAAGTTTAAGAAATTTTAATTAACTTAAATTTGAAAGATATATTTTGTGGATGTGTACTTAGAATATGGCATTTTTTTATGATGCTATTTCCATGTGTTTCAAAGCTCAACTTTATATTCTTTTCTGGTCAAATTGCCAAAGAAAATAATTTTGACATTATGACAAAGCTTTGTGATTCTGATATTGATTATGTGAATGAAAAATCAGTCTCCTGACTTTGTACAATCTTCCAAAGAAGGCTCTGCTCTGTAGTGAATACCATGATGCAGAGCCTTGCTTTCCCTTTAGTACTGAGGGGTTATCATCAAGTACTTGGAGGTACCATCTACTCACAGCCCTCAACTGGCCATCCTCTATGGGAATTGTGCTAAGTTGAAGAGAAATACTTAACCAAGATATTGCCACATTCTTGGGGAATAGCCTCAATCTGATGAGTGGTCTAGGTAGGAATATAAAACCTGGGCCCCTTTATTCCAATGAGGGCAATTTGTAAGCATCATCCTATAGAATTGGCTGATACCTACTCTGACTAGTCTTATTTTCCTTCTCCTCCACAATGTATTGATCCTGAGGGCATTCTTTAAACTTTCAGCATGCCAATCACTGTTTCAGAACCGCTTTCCCTGGAAAGGGACTCTACCTACAACACTTGCATCCTTTTTCCAAATCTTGGGAATCATCAACTTTGATGAGTACAATAAACCTTCATTATCTTACATTTTGTGTGCAAACTGTATTTATTATTATCTTGTTTATTACTTGTATAAGTTTGTTTTCATTGTTCAAGATAAGTGTTTCAATCTGCAAAATTACTTGGATACCTTAAATTGGGGAGGAACATAACCCATCACTTTCCCCATTATAATTATTAACAGCATTATTCTATTTAAGTTCCATCCCACAACAGCAAAGCTTTGGGAAAAGTTGAAGTTGGTAAGTGAAGGATAGTTGTCCTCATAGGCTGCACCAAGGAGAGTGCTCCTCTCCTTGTAGCAGAAGATCCAAACCAAAGTGGGGAGGAGGCACAATGGACTATGGTGGAGGGCTATGGGTGCCTGAGTGGTGGGTGTGGTGTGTGCCATGCACCTGAGAAGTTGAGCTCCTGTGTCTCTGAATCCCATATAGTGTTGTAAACCCATGTAACTGCAATTTTCATAAAAGAGGAAAATACCAAAAAAAAAAAAAAGGCAACAACAAAGTGACATGAAAAATAAAGAAAATATATTCCCTCAATAAGTCACAAATCCAGAGGTAGGAAAGTTTCAGGTTGGATAATTCAGGGGCTCAATAACATCAGCAAGAACCCAACATTCTTTGACCTTTCTGTACCTTTGTCCTCAATTTATTGGTCACACTCTGTGTGGTCACAGGGTGGTTGCTGCCATGAAAGACAGCAAGCTAGAGTCTCCCCGGTGGCGCAGCGGTTGAGCGCTGGGCTGTGAAGCTGCCCACAGCCTCGGCAGTGCCGGTTCAATCCCCGGCCACCGGGCGAGGGTCCCACATGGTGCGCAGACCTCTCCTGCCGCCCGCTGCTCCCCTCAGCAATGTACTTCGTCAGTCTGCCTGCTCTGCTCTCCCCTCTGGCTCTGGTGAATTCTCTCACCCTCCCAGGCTTCTGACTGTACCCAGTGCTTGTATAAATAAATAAATAAATAAATCTTTAAAAAAAAAAAAAAAAAGACAGCAAGCTAAAGTCTGGGAAAGGGGACATGCATGGCCCCTCCCCCCACCGGTTTCTCTAGAGATAAGTGGTGGTTTCTGTTATATTTTACTGTGCAGCCATACACCCCAAACCTAGTGCCTTAAAAAAATATTTCTCATTCTGTGAATTGTTGTACTGGATAGTTTTGTCTGGGGTTATTCTTTGTGTTACATCAGCTGAAGGGTTGGAAGATCCAAGATGGCTTTGTTCAGTTATGCTGGTAGTTGACTCGGGAGTCTCAATGTCTACATGGCATCTTTTCATCCAGTCAGGGCAGACAGGACTTTGTCAGAACAAGCAGGTAAGGGTTCCCAAGAGGTCAAAAATGGAAGTTGCAAGGCCTGTTAAACTCATGTCTCAGAAGTCACATAATATTATATTAGTTGCATTCCATTGGCCAGCACAGGCCATAATGCAAGCCTACATTCAAAGGGAGTGGATGGATTTCACTTCTAGATGAAAGGACCTAATTGTGACCAAGTGACTAAGCTTTGGCTAATAGTATATGAGCAATATAAGTATAAGCAATATGTGTGGCTTCCCAGATGTGTTCTTAAAAAAAGGCAGCCTTGCCATTCCTGCCCATTTGTTCTTCCAGCTGTCTGGAATGTGAACATAATGGCTGGGTCCCAGCAGCCCTCTCAAACCACATTGATGAGATTAAAATGGAAAGAACCCTGGTCTTTGGTAAATTAATAGAACTGCTACACCAACCCTTTATACCATCCTCACAAGAAAATAAAACTGTGTGCTTAAGGCCCTATTAATTGGAGTTTTCCACCACAGGTTGCCAATTTTAAATCCAATTAAGAGGACATTCTTCTATTTTCTTTCTTTTAAAGATTTATTTATTTTGCATACAAGAACTGGGGTTCAGGCCAGAGGTGTGAGGGGAGGTAGTTGGTGGTGAGAGGATTCACCAGAGACAGAGTGGGGAGCAGAACAGGCGGATCTACTGAAATACACTGCTGAGGGGAGCAGCGGGTGAGTCAGGAGAGGTCTGCTGCGCCATGTGGGTCGGCTTCCTGGCCGGGGATCAAATTCATGCTGCAGTGGCTGTGGATAGCTTCATAGTGCTGAGACTTATCCCCTTGAGCCAGCAGCGAGGCCTGACATTCTTCTCTTTTCAATCTTTCTGTTTTATCTTAGTTGTATCTCATGTGTTTCGATTTTAATCAATTTTTCCCTTAGATGCTATCCACATTCAAATTTAGTTCATCACTTTGCTATTTCTTAAAATATCATTTTATGTTCTTTATATAGTTAAATCTCTGTTAGTTGGCAGATTTTTCTCTTTCATGGTAGGGATGTATCTTTTACCAGGAACCTGCCAATTTGATCAAATATCTTTTTACAACACATGAAAAGTGTTTTTTTTCTCTTTGACCTATTTGTCATTATGTATTACATTAATGAAGCTATTCATTGAATTATCTTTGTACTTCTGAAATAACCTTTATTTATTTATACAATATTACTCTTTCAGTTAATTGCTACACATTTTAGGTGGTATTTTTATTGGGACATTATCATAGTATTTTCATTGGTGAAGGTGAGCTATTAGAAATCCATTAAGTTTTAGTGACAGAATTTTGCTGCTTTAAAATTAATTTGGAAAATTTTCATTTTTTTTTCATGTTCTGGGACATTTGTACAATGTAGGAATTATCAATTACTTAGAAACTTGGAAAGAATTGCCTATGTTATTGGTTAGGCCTGAAAAGTTTTATGTAAGAGATGTCAGGGGTTAGTTTTTTTCAAAAGATTTTTAAATATGTTGAAATTTACTACTACACTATCACTAATAATTCCTTCCCTCCTTTTTTATTTTTTTAAAGATTTATTTATTTATGCATACAAGAACTGGGGTACAGGCCAGAGATGTGGGGGGTGAGAGGATCCACCAGAGACAGAGTGGGGAACAGAACAGGCAGACTGACTGAAATACACTGCTGAGGGGAGCAGTGGGTGAGACAGGAGAGGTCTGCTGTGCCATGTGGGTTGCACCCTGGCCGGCCAGGGATCAAACTAGTGTGGCAGACTGCGGATTGCTTCATAGTGAGGTGCTTAACCCCTTGTGCCACCAGGGAGGCCCACCTCCCCCTTTTTTTTAAATTGGAAAAAAAGTTAAATCTGATTTAATTTGACTTGACACTTGATAACAACACAATGATAATTGTCAGAGGATTTCTGCATTCTGGGTAAAAACTTGATGTGCTGCTAAAGGTTAAAATGATACCCATTAATTTTAACTTGTGGTTTGTTCTACTAACACAGAAAGTGATTTTGAATGTGTTCATTGTCATCTTAAGTGGATCTCAGGTAAATATCTTACTTGGTTAAAAGCTACCGAAAATTATTGATTAGGTTGAGAGTTCACAAAATTCAATCCAGCAGATTTGAGTTGAAGCCCCACCTTAAAAGTTGATAATAAGTACAAATCTATATGCTGGAAAACTAGAGCCAGAAATTTGTATTTATTTTTGAAGTAAGACAAGTCAAACTGAATTTCATATCCCCAAACTTATTTGGTGGAATAGTGACAGTATTTTAATGGTATATTAAAATAAAACTTGATACTGTTTGTTTTGTCAGCTAAATACTCAGAAACTATCTGTTGATTTTTTTTTTTAAATTGAGCTACCATTGGTTTACATCCTAGTCAGTGTTTGGAAGTATAGGATTTCCCCCTAGGGTGTAGTCAGGGAGAACCCCCAAAGCACCTGTAGTTCTCTACATCAACCATTGTGCTCTCTTTTCATCCTTCCCCCTGCCCCTTGGTTTATGGGAGGCAGTGATTCAGAAGAAAACTTTCAATTAATGCCAGAGAGGATTTAAGTAGACTTTATGATAATGAGTTTATAAAAAGAATTCATCCTTTCAGTTTTTCCTAATTTCTCTATCATAGTCCTTCTAATGCACCCATGGTCATCTAGCCATTGTCCAGGGACTATGGCTTTAGAAATAATTTGGTTGTAAATATGAGGAAAAGGAGGAGACCCCTGTGCTCCCACTCTTCTGCCACTTTCTGGACTCCTTTAGCTTTTAAAGGTGAGAAATGAACTGAAATGTACCAGTCAAGGTACATGTTTGGTTTAAAAATTACTGCCACCATCAGAATTGGTGGGCAGTGACTTGTCACTTTACCCTTATCTAATCAATTAGAGATTAGGTGTAGCACCAAATTTAAAACAAAATACTAACACAGAGACAAAACCTTATGAAAATGACCTATTCCAAAAGAGTAAGCTTACTTATTAACGGCTGCCCCAGTAACCGTGGTGGTGAGTGGACTATGATATTAATAGACTTTGTAACTCTTGAGGAGAAAAAAATACATGTGCTGGAAAAAAATCTCTAACTTGATTCGAAATTCTTCAGTGAGAAAAGTATTGGTCATTTGTGATGAAAGATTAAGTTGATTTACAATTTTAAAAGTGTATAAGTGTGTTATATAAAGCATTAGCCATCTGAGATGCTAAGAGAGAATTCTATGTTTAGGCTATAATTCTTTCTATAGCTCCATCATGAAAATTCAGAAGTCATTTCAAATTCTCCAAGAAGTCCCACTATAGCTTTTGACTTAACCCAATCTTTCCCCCTACTTCCACAAAAAAAAAAAAAAAAAAAATCTGCTATCATCCATTATTGAATTCAGTATTTATTGCATGTTAACTGGGTGCCTGACACTATGTAAAGTGTAGAGCAACCACATGATCCCTGCTGCTTGGAATTTATATTCTAATGGGTGAGGCTTGGAATAACCAAGTTAACCAATGAATTTAGATAAACTTACATGAAAAAAGTACAGAGTTGTCATATGCCTAGGAAGGAATGACCAGCTGCTTGATAAAGTCACAACTTACTGAGAATGAGTAACTAGAAACATCCTCCTGAGTTGGTGACACGTAAATGGGAAATACGATCTTTTTTTTTTTTTTTCCAAAAAAAGATTGTATTTATTTTTGTGTAGAAGTACTGGAGTGTAGCCCATAGGTGCACAGTATTCACCAGAGACACAGTTAGGAGCAGAGCAGGTGGATTGACTGAAATACACTGCTGAGGGGAGCAGTGGGCGAGACAGGTGAGTCTGCTGTGCCATGTGGGTCAGCTCTCTGGCCGGGGATTGAACTCAGGCCTTCACCTGATAACACTGAGACTTAACCCCTAGGCCATCAGAGAAGCTCCCAGGAAATATGTTCTTTGACTTAACAGCAAGGCTGTGCTGAGGGGGAGAAGAGCACAGGATGAAGTTGGGGATGTGCAGAGAGACCAGAAACGTGGAGATGTGTTGACCATGATTAGAGTTTAGATTTTCTCCCATGATCAAAGTGAAGCAACTGAAGAATATTAGCAAGAAATGACATGATCTGCTTTGCATTTCAGTGTAGTATATTACATTTAATAATGGCTCCCAGCTTTCTATGTTATATTCAGAACAAATATAAAAGTGAAGAATCTCTCCTTTAAGGAAGAGTCAGGGAAATGACCAAGCTTTAACAAAAAGTCCATTTCAATTTTAGGAAATAATTGATTGGCAAATAGCTACTGAGTCAGTGATGTGTGATGGCTCTTCTGGCACTCAAGTCTTTGTTTAGTTCTTTGTTGGTAATTGAAAATATAATCATTCCCTCATGCAAAGCTGTTTTCACAAACTTGCTGTAACTCTTTCTGTATTTTGGGGCCTCAAAAGAGGAAAAAAAAGTGATCAAACTGATGAAGAGAGAATGGGGAAATAAATGGAGTAATTATGAGCTAGAGTAACAAATACTACTTAGGCATATACCAATTATTTCTGCAAAATCCACAATTTATGGAAAGAAATCTCAATGTTTACATATTGATCAGCTTTTATTCATACCAGAAGAGAATACTTTGTAATAAAGATTTCTCACTGATTTGGAGAAAAGTGTATTCCACTAAAGTGTTAGATTACTGCTTCATCTCATCATCTCTTATTTTTACCATCACAACAAAAACAGCTTATGTGAAGAAAATATTGTACTGTATAAATCTCTTCATGAATGAATGAGCCTGAAAAGGGGAGAATTGTCCAGGTTCTGTTTACTATCAGGCTGTTCATGTTAATGTATTATCTGAAATGAAAGTGGATTTGGGTAACTCTTACATCAAAGTCACTGACAAAGATTTATATGTTGTCACCACATTGGGTTGACATTTCTTTGACTATGACAGTGAGTAATGCTGCCCCTGCCTTAGGGGAAGCACTTTTTTTATTTTATCTGTGTTTTATGGAAGGTGATATTTGGTTCAGAAAATTATGGAAGTGGAAAAAAATATAGAGTTCATTTCATCTACTTCCTTTTTCTTATGAATGAGAAAATTTGAGCCAGGGAGATTAAATGAGACACATTGAGCTAATGTCGAAGGATTTTCTAGAACTTAGGATTAGTTTCCTAATTCTAAGTCTAGCATCTTTTCCATTGAACCTTGATGGAGCATAATACCAATTAGGTTTTTCTGTAAGCCTAAGGAGGCATTACAACATAGCCCTCTAACATAGTCACATGCTAGTGAAACAAGATGGAGTGTTCAGGTACTTAGAAGTGAAACATGTGACATTTTATTTTCAAAATGGGAGAGGAGCTCAGCTTCCCATTTTTGTCCTATTAGGGACAATGTTTGGTGACTTCTTTTATTGTCACCACTTGGGTTCTGGTGCTGCTGGCATATAGTGGGTGGAGGTCAGGGCTGCTGCTGTGTACACCACAGTGATCAAAGCAGCCTTGCAGCAAAGGGTTATCCACCCCCAAATGCCAATACCTCCAAGGGTGAGAAACCCTACCTTAAATTAAGAACAGTTACTTAATGTGTCCTAATTTAAGTTCTGTTCCTTATGGTTTAATTCTCACATATTGCTGGTGCTTATAGCCCTATGGAAGATGATTAGGAGGGGGCAGTGTAGGGAATGTGCTCTCCCTCTTATCACCCTTACTTGAGTGGTAGATCCTATAGGAGGGAAAGAGTCCCTGGTTTCAGAAAGTAACTGGTTGCAGAGAGCTTGGTGGTGACTGTACCATTTACTTCCTTATTGTCACTGGGCCCTAGCTCAGCTTTCTCTATAGTTACTAGGAGTCTGCAAGCTACATTTCCCAGGTTCCCTTGCAGGATAAATTTCCATTAGGTTCCTTCTGCCCAGGAGAGGCACTGGCAGGTGACTGGAAGATGGATAAATGGGAGGAAAGACTTCCTTCCTGTCTCCAGCTCCTACCACCTCCCTCTAGCAGTGGAGGAACTCCCAACCTCCAGTGTTTTGAGAACACTTGCAGATGCAGCCTGTGGCCCTCCCTGCTGGACACTCTCACCCACTCCATGGTTACACCCTTTGTGATAAGAGCAGCAGCTGTTCCTCACCCCAGGGACCAGATCACCAGCCCTGTGGCAATACCCCTCCTGAGCCCTAAGGGACCCTTCCTCTCAACAACTTGGTTTTGCTAAGCACAAATTTCTCTTTTGGTTTCCTCAACCCTCAGAGTAATAGCTACTTCCTATAGTGACAATTATTTTTAGGCCTTCTTTTTGCTCTTTTAGTCTTCAACAAACAACTCCTTGTATTAAATCCCCTCCATTTAGATACCCTACATAGAACCAGTTTTCCCGAAGGAAGGTTCACAGGTAGAACCATGGTAGGGCAGACAGTTACGGGCAAAGCTAGCAGAGTAGAATAAAAGTCAACAGGTTGTTTGCTTGGGAGGATACCATGAGGCCCCCTTCTTTTCTTCCAGATACATCTGGTGACATTAGAATGCCAAGAGGTTACCATTTACATTGCTTTTGTGACATACTGAAGTACTTCCTCCTAATCTCTGTGTATTGAGGAGGAACTCTGCCTGGAAAGGCATGTGAGGTATCTTTACACTGAGAGGAGCAGGAGAGGTCCTCTCACGTGGCCTTAGCTCACGTAGCCTCTGGATTGGTACCCACTGTAGCCCTCCATGACAGAAGCTTCCTGACAACAGGTGAAAGAAATGTAGTCTCAGTTTTATTCTATTTGTGAAAAAAAATAGGGTTCCCCTATTGAGAAAGTGCTCTGACCTTTTAGAGGGAAAACGTGTAGGAGATCCTGAAGACATTTTAATAACACTCTGAAACAGAAGACATGACAATTTGAGGGACTAACAGGGAGCTCCCCCTTGTGTGTGCTCTAGAACCTGAGGCAGCCTGGACTTCAGGCCAGGTCCCTGTGACTGCACCATGAAACTAGCAGTTGGGTAACAGAACTGGGGGATACTCTATAAAGTCAATGGCTCTTTTTTAAAACCTATGTCGTGATAGTATAAAAAGTGAGGCCAGGACATTCCAGGTCCAGTCCCTCATACAATCACTTTCTCATCACATAGAAAAAAAACATTGCATAAAACCAGGCAGAATTCCCCATTAGTATGTTTAAGTGATGCGTCGATAAAAGTGCATTGGATCTAACAGAGGATTAGAACAAAAACCAAGCATATATGATGGGAGAAACCTATTCACTCTATTTTGCAGAGAAATAACAGACCAACTAAAATAGTAATCATTCAAGGATGAATAAACAGACAAAATAAAACGTCATTATGAGGCATATGAAAAATTTTGTAACTTTAAGAAATGAAAAATATAGCACGAGAGAGAGAGAGAGGAAGAGCATACTTTTGAAAAAGATTTACAACAGGAAGTGGGAATAAATTTTAAACAGCATATGCTTTGTGATCTAAATAACATTCAAGGACCCCATGAAGCAGGAGATGAAAAATGAGGGAAGAAAACATATTGAGGTGAGAACGAAACTGGTCAAGAAACTAGAAACTGGTTGAGAGAGCAAGATAAGGGGGTAGGAGGGGAGTTATAAAACTGAATAGGAAATATCAAAATTGAAACTACATTAAATGCAATAAAGTGCCTAGTTGGCAATGCTTATAACCAAATTGGTAATAGAGAGGACGCATTTGAAAAACCCTTTTAGAATTAAAAGAAAATGAAACATCTTAAGAAAAGAGTTGAGAGCTTCAGTGGGCAGAGGGTAGAAATCCCACAGAAAGAAAGCTTGTGTCCCCAAAGAAGATGCTCAAACAAATAGAAAATAACAGTGATCCTATAATTTATAGAAAATAACTTTCCCTGAACTTAGGAAGTAACTATTCAGGTAAAATGGGTTTGATGAGTATTATATAAAATTAACATAAAAAAAACCAGTTCTTAGGGAAATTAGGAATTTAAATTTTTAGAGAAAAAATTTGGGAGACAGGAAAAAACAAAGTAGAACAAACATAATCAATAAAAAATGTTAGTTACAAGGGGAAAAAAATCAGGGGTGAGTAGAGTAATGTCTTCAGAGGCCCAATTGTGGGAAAGTCTAGGCTCTAAGAACTAAATCTATGTAAGTTATCATTCACTTTTGAGTCAGAAAAGTATTCCTATACCAGACAATTTCATGCAGAAATAGAATATAAAGAAACAAGACAAAGGGACAGAGAAAAACAAATGAAAAAACAAATCCTTGAAATATGACTGCAAAATTGCAGCTATCTGAAAGGGATAGGAGCAGGAGGAGCAAAGCGGTGAGGGATCTCAGTGGGCTGTGTTGGAGGATTATGGGTGCTTGGGTGGTGGATGTGGTTATAGTTACAGATGTCTGAAGAGGTGTGAACCTATAATCCCCCACTCTCTGTAGTGTTGTAAACCAACATTATCTCAATATAAGAAATAATTTAATAAAAAAAGTACATTGGATTTCTGTTGGAACCTCATAACTAACCTACAAAGAAAAAAAACGTTTTAGGAGTATCCTAAAACTATCATCATTTTCACATAAATCACATGCAACGATTTTTTAAAAAGCATTCTCTGATCCAAAATGCAAAAAAATTAATAAGGTTCTTTTCATGAGAAAAAAAAATCAAGTTTTCAAGACCACAATGAAATGGACCCAGTTTTTAAAACCTCATGGAAAGGAAGGTGTATTTTATTAGAAGGCCTGGCAGTTAGTACTGAAATACTTAATATGGGATCAAGTCTAAATTGTTGCAGTTATACTGTAGCTACAACAGACACTGCAAACTCATCAATAATTCTTTAAAAAGAAAATATAGCACATAAATAATATTTAGCAAATTAAGAAGTTGGTTGTAAATTCCCAGGCAGTGGAGAAGATGTTAGAGGAAGAAATGGCATATTGTGTCTAGGAGAAGATGGTAGACACTCTTCCTATCCCTTTGACGTGGACAGAAAAACAAGAGTTGTTTATTTTTGGTAAAGGTAACCTTTAACAAAATTAAACAGAGGCTGTATGCTTTTACATTGGAAAAAAGAAAAGGGAGAAGAAACTATGTAAGAAAAAGTGAAAGTTTCATCTTAGAGCCAAGCATCAACATCAAAGGCAATAGAAAGGAAACTGAAACACAATAAAACGTGAATCAATCTGAGAAAGGACAAACATGAAATTTATGACAAACATAATTTGTGATATTAAAGATTAGGTCATAGCCAGCAGTAGTTGTCTACCAAAGATAGCCAAGAAAGAGTAGGAAAACCTAAAGATTGTATTAATATAATTAAGAACAACTCTCCCCACCAAGAAGTTGGAATTATAATTATAGAAGCTCAAGTAGATTTTCATGGGAAAAAAATTTAAATATCTCATAGTTTTTCATTTGATGTTGGTTAGAAGATCCCAAATAAAAATGTATCAGGATTCAACTTTCATGTGCCAAATAGCAGAGTACATAATAACCAAAACCAAGAAGTGTTAAAAGTGCTAGAAAGAGGAAACTGAAATGAATGCATTATCAGAAAAAGAGTATTTTTATGTTCTTGCAAGTTAAAGTAGGCAGAGAAACTCATAATACAGTTAACTGAGTTGATTTAAAAATATACATTGGAAATGTAATAACTACAAGTAGAAGATACATTCTCTTTTTAAATACTTGGGGAACACTAAACATTTCTTATATATTGGATCACAAAGAAAACATCAAAATTTTCCAAAAAGCAGATCTGTATAGATCATATTCTGTGATCAAAAATGCAACAAAATTCATTAGACAGCAATATTGAAAAAAACACTTTGCCCTAGTTCTTGATGGTGACAAAACAAAACAATATTATTTTTTGTAACTCTGGGTCAAATAGGAGGTTTAAGAATAATTACAAAATACTTGGAAAATTATAATTATAAAAACTACATTTTCAAAACTATAGTATTTATCAAAGCTATAATTGGGCAAATTCACAAAATGTACTTTTACTATTTTTAAATAATAAAAGAAACAAATAAATTCAGCCATTAACTTAGAAGCTAAGAACAAAACAAAGCAAGTCTAAAAGGAAAAAAGAAGAAATAATTGCAGATGAAAGCAGAAATTAAAATTGGGTAAACAAAAAGGAATAGAGTAAATAAATCTTAGAGTGGTTCTCTTTTTTAAAAAGCAAACAAGTACAACAAAAAGAATAAACTATACAAATCTCTATTCTAATCAAGGGAAAAATAAGAGATGAGACAAAAATTAGAGATAAGAAAGGAAGTGTCATCTTAGGTACAAAAACATTTGGGAATCTTGATATAATGAATCATCCTTATTCATAACAAATACAAATATTAAGTACTAAAGAAGCAGAAAACATTCTTAAGAAGAAACTGAGAAATATTGAAATTTACCTATTCAGAGGATTTAAAGAAAATCATTTTAAAGAACAAAGTTTTTCTTATTTGGTAATTTTTCAAGGGAATTAAATATGTAGGGAAAAGATCCCAATTCAAAAACTAGCATAATTCTCACATCAAAAAATGATAAAACTAACACTGAAGAGAAATGTCAAAGTAATCTCACAAATATTTACTTGTCGATGCCACAATCTAAAATGCAATATTAAACTTATCCAACTGTTTATGAAATAATGAAAAGAAACCCCTAGCAGGTTTTGTTTCAACAATGCAAAGATAATTCAATATTATGAATTCATTAATATGATTTTCACATCAATATGTCAAAGAAGAATAATGGAGTAATTATCCCAAAATATACCAAAAGATAATTTGAAATAATGCAACATTCATTTTTTGTGAAAGTACTGGATAAGTACTTCCAGGAATAAAGTCTTCTTTCTCAAGTTGGTACAGATTATTTGTCTCAATATGTGATAACTAATAATAAAATTGTAGGAACATTCACCTTAAAGGAAGAAAAAAAATGCAAGGAGACCCTTTATTATAAATACTCTTCAACACTGTTCTTAAGTTGCTAACTCATTAAATAAAATCAGGCAGAGGAAAGTTTATTTCTTGAAGGGAGAGAGAAAAATATTTATTGACATTATAATTATCCAGAAATTTGAAAAACGGGGACAAAGTTGAAAAAGTAATGGTCATTTTTTATATTAAATAGAGTATTTATTTAACTGCATGTATTTCTGATGATCATAAGTATTTTAGAAAGACCTACAAAGGTCTTTCTTATTTTTTAAAATTTTTTGATTGTGTTAATATTCGTTTACATAGTTGTTTCCATTATACAAGTGTGGGATCCTCCCCTTCAGGCATTGTTGCCATAATGTTTCATGCGAGTGACCAGTCATAAACAAAAATCAGTTTTATGTACACAAACAATAACTAATTAGAAGAAATAATTTAAATATCCCACTCATAATGAATGAATACATTATCTAGGAATTTATTTACTAAGAAATGTTTAAGACCCCACAAGAAGAAGACTACAAAATTTGTTATGGATTTAAAAGAAGTCCTGAATAAATAGAGAAAAAATGCTACTTTGATCCAGTTTATTTACTGAGAACATCTAAAGCTGTAGTTTTGAATGGGGCAACATAATTTAGTTCCACTCTTGAACATAGATGCAAAAATCCTAAGCCAAACAACCAAGTCTAGCAACAAATAAGAGTAACCCATCAGGGGCCTCTCTGGTGGTGCGGGTGGTTGAGCTTAGCGCTGTGAAGCTATCCGCAGCCTCTGCAGTGCAGGTTCGATCCCTGCCGGCTGGGGAGATTCCCACATGATGCAGCAGACCTCTCCTGCCTTGCCCGCTGCTCCCCTCAGCAGTGTATTTCGTCAGTCTGCCTGTTCTGTTCCCCACTCTGTCTCTAGTGAATCCTCTCACCACTGTACCTCTGGCCTGTACCCTGGTTCTTATATGTATAAATAAATCTTAAAAAAAGAGTAACACATCAACAGCATCTTAGGGTTTATCCTAACAATACAAAGAATGATCAACTGCAGGGAAGAGAACTTGCCTGTTTTCTGCATGTTTATATTCCTGGCATTTAATGTGGTCCTGAGCATATAATGGGTACTCAATAAATGTGTTGACTGATTGAACAGTAAGTAATATTTACTTTTGCTGCAATACTCATTAAAGGAAAAAGTCCATATAATATTGTAATAGCAAAAAAAAAAGCATTCCATTATATTCAACATCCACATTTTATCAAACTCTGAGATGAAAATATAATAAACTCTTACCTTACTGAAGTTTTCTACCAGAAACAGAGCAACTATTATACTCGATAATGAAACATTAGATTTAGGAGTATGAAACATGTGCTCACTATCACCTCAACTTGTCAAACTTTTGGCAAGTGTTAATAAATCAGTGAAGAAAAAAAATAAGAACTATGAATTTGGGGGAAATGAAGAGACAAAACAGTCATTATTTGCAGATGATATCATCTTATGTCCGAAACAGAAAGAATCAAGGGACAACTAAAAAATAAAGTTATTGATTCTAAGATCAACATATATAATTTTATGTCTTTTCCAGGTCCCACAAGTAAGTAAATAAAATTTTAATAATGATCCCTTTCAGATTATAACAAAACAAATTATTGGAAATGAAGTAAGATAAATATGTTGAGAACTAGGTGAAAAAAATAAGTATAAAATTCTCTGGAATACTTGAATAAATAAAGAGGAGATTATGTTCTTGATTATGAAGAGATCTCTGTAAATTCAGTTAAATATTAATTTAAAAAATCCTGTAAGAATTTTTTCTTAAGAGAACTCAACAAGCCACATCCAGACTTTGGAAGAGAAGATAAACGCCAATGTATTTTTGAATAAGAGAGCGGTGGAACCAAGAATCAATCAATAGGCCAAAAAGAAGGGGAAGTCAAGCTATCTACCACAGACTTTCACTAAAAGTCCATTTGCATAAAAAAACCTGAAGTTTCTAAAAATTTAAAAATATAAAGAACAAAGATAATGTTTTTATAACTTTGGCATGGAGGCCTTTATAAAGCGAGACATAGAATTCAAAAGACATGAAGTAACAGATGGACAGATTTGCCCACATAAAAATAAAAATCTGTATGATAAAAAGCAATAAGAAGCATGAAAGCAGGTTTAGACTCAAACAAGCTGTGTTTGTACCTCATTTAATAGATAAAGATTTCCTAATCAGACTAATGTAGGAGCTCCTTTAAATAATTAAGGAAGACAAACAACTATTTTTTTAAATGGGCAAAAGATAAGATAAACAATTTACAAAAAAGAATTATAATTAGCCCGTAAAGATGTTTAACCTCATTAGTAATTGGGGAAATGTGAATTTAAATGAAAGAGTTTTGCTCCTAGAGCATCTACTTGAGTGTTGGTGAGGATTAGGGAACAGGCATTCTCACCTGCTGCAGTGAGAGTGTAAATTGGTGGAGACAATTCGCAATATCAGAAATTAAAATTGGAATTCATCCCAATTATATTCATATATTTTCTATTAAGAGAAAATACACACATGCACTCATGCTTGCAATAGCCAGATATTGAAAACATTATATGTATCTAACTATATGAATGAGCTGAGTGACCAGATGGCCTATGTGAGCAGGAAATAAAAGGAATAGTATGTGGACAGAGAAAAGGAATTATATAAACACAATTATATGTACATATAAAACAAGGCATTGTTATTTAGGACTTTGTTTTGCTCATCCTGTATCCGCCATCACCTTAAACAATGGCAGACAAGTAGAAGGTTCTTAATTAAAAATCTCTTGAATAAAATGAGAAAGCAGGTGTATGAAGAATTTAAATGTGATGGTCCTATTAAAGTTAAAAACAACACGTACATATGTTTAAAAGAGACAAAGGACAGGAAATGTAACTATTTTTGGTGCTTACTTCAAGAAGGAGAGTGTAAAGATTACTGATAAAGGAGGGTGTCTCCCTTCTCTTCCTGGGTAATAAGCCCCTCAAATCCAGGGACATGAACAACCACCATTTCATTATTCTCTCCGATTACCTGGAGGGTGAATTTAGACAGAAAACAACAGAGCTCATAGCTGCTCTGCCGTATTTGTAATGTCAGCTGTGCAGACTCAAGGGGCGGAGGGCATTCAGATAGATGGGCTGGAGTGTCTGAGGCTTCTCACTTCCATGGGAGTGCCCAGGCTACAGTGCCTCTAAGGCTGCTCAGCTAGGATTGGCCACGGGAGCAGCTACAACATTCATCCTCCATTGATTCAATGTCACCCGAAGGGGAGAGGATATAGACCCCACCTGCCAACAGGAGAGCAATAAAGAATTTGTGACCTTGCTTTAAAACCACTAGAGAGAGGAAATGCTTATTCTTGTTCACCTGTTTTTTTCAAAGTAGTCTCCTAATTTGATACCTGACTCCTGTCAGTAAAAGGGGGAGTTAAAAACACAGTCTGAAGCCAGAAGATCCTAGTTTGAATCCCAGCTCCTCCACTTTGTAGCTGACTCACCTAGGGCAAATAGCTTCTCTCTGCCTCTGTTTCTTTTTTTTTGTTTTGTTTTGTTTTTTAAAGATTTATTTATTTATACAAGCACTGGGTACAGTCAGAAGCGCGGGACGGTGAGAGAATTCACCAGAGCCAGAGCGGGGAGCAGAACAGGCAGATAGACCAAAATACACTGCTGAGGGGAGCAGCGGGCGGCAGGAGAGGGTTGCGCACCATGTGGGACCCTCGCTGGCGGCTGTGGATCGAACCGGTGCTGCAGAGGCTGCAGGCAGCTTCGCAGCCCAGCGCTCAACCACTGCGCCACCAGGGGAGGCCCTACCTCTGTTTCTTTATGAGTAAAATTAGAAATAAATTGCACATATACTTTCTTTTTATCACACATGTTCATTAAAGAGATTTTTAATTAAGAGCCTTCCACATGCCTGGCATTATTTCAGGTGATGGATGGTGATGGATGATAACTAGACTTGGTGGTGGGCATAGTGTGGTGTACATATCTTTCAAGGTATGAATTTGTATTCCTAGAATTTAAATAGTATTGAAAATCAATGTTATTTCAATAAGACAAAATAATAGCAAATAGAGATAATGATAACGATTACTTCATATGACTCTTGTAAAGATTTCATGCATTCATACATTTAAAAGTCCCTATAACAAAGTTGTAGTTGTTCCATAATTTGGAAGGGAAATAGTTAAAATCTCCCCTCTCATTACAAGGAATGTTAAAAAAAAAATGAACGTAGCTTTTAAAATGTCTATACTTTTTCACTCCAGGATGGCCTATTGGAGTAGAAACCACTTTCGGTGTAAGACATCTCTGAGTTTGAATCCATCTTTGTCACTTTTCTGCTTGGACTTGTGACTATTTAGTAAATTAGCACAAGTAAGATACTTGGTATATACCAAATTAAATGTTAAGTGAAATTTAATTTCATTCTTTCCTTTAAAACAATGTGTTTATTGTTCGCTTGATACTCATCTTAATCTTTTCTTTGGCCATAATGGATACATTTAGGGATGCTGTGCTATAGACCAGAAAATAAACAGTAGGTGTATTCATATAATGTACTAGTATGGAATGGCATTTAAAATTCTTGTCTCCACCTTCTTAGAGAACACAAAAAGAGCATGTAACTAGCTGCCCAATGGACTCTGCTGAGCATATTCCCAACCAGTTTAATGTTTAATTTTCAATTTTAGTGTAGTCTGGTGTGGTTCCAAGCCAAAAAAAAAAAAGGAAAAAGTCTCAGTCTTGAATATGTACATCCCTGTTTTTTTTTCTGATCACCTTGACTTTGTAACACATATCTAGAAAATTCGACATTTGCATAGAAACCTTTCTCAGGGTTTTGCTTTTCTCATGCCTAGATGGTGAGGAAGGGCTCATAAGATGCATATCACATCACTATATTATGTTTAAACATTTTTATTTCTTCAGGGAATTTAAATATACAAACATGTGACTCTGTGAGGAAATGATCCAAAAAAGATTATAAATACAGCCATAAATGTCAAAGTTCCTAAAACATTTCACTGGCTCTATCTTCAGAAGAAAGTATTTACACAGTGAGCACATGCCAGCATGTTTTATTATTGTTATTGTGGGCATTAAATGTTACAAATGCAATCT
The DNA here is from genome assembly GCF_014898055.3 of Talpa occidentalis. Classification (NCBI taxonomy): domain Eukaryota; kingdom Metazoa; phylum Chordata; class Mammalia; order Eulipotyphla; family Talpidae; genus Talpa; species Talpa occidentalis. The sequence continues at coordinate 14,109,041 of NW_023600993.1, forward strand.
GTTTGACATACACATAAATGATGGTCTCCACAAAACCTTAAGAATCACCTCTAACGCTGGAGGACTGATCAGGAAGAACAATTCAGTAAGGTATGAACCACCGATTCCACAGAACAAGCAAAATATTGGCATCGCTGGGGACAACTAGGAAATCCCAATCAATTTTTTAATCCTAATAAATGCTTTATTTTGAAATTTTGTTTGTTTCACTTTCAGATTTTCTGGAAAATACATAGTTAGTGGTTACTTAGCACCCACTCTCCTGTGTGAGCCATTCAGAATATTTGAGATTTCTTCTCTTTTCTTAAAGAGAAATAGGAAAGGAAGAATGGTTTTCCCTTCTTTTTCCTTATCTATAAGGGTCTTTTTCCTTATCTGTGTGTCTTACTGTTCAGTGGGTCAGGTGTAAATTCCACCTTGTCAAGCCAGTGCTTCCTTCTAAAGGATACTGCTCTATTCTCAGCTCCTGCTGTCTTCGTGTTCTGTACAGTGAGAATGCTTCCCTCATCTACAACCCAGCACTACTATCTGCAAAGCTGAGATGTCCCATAGAAATAGAACCTGAGGCACAATGTGAGCTACATGTGTAATCTTACATTCTAGAAGCCACTTGAAGAAAATTAAAGGAAATAGAGTCTTTAATGCGTCCTACCCGATCCGATGACCTGGAAACCCAAAGTCACTCTCAGAGCTAGACGGACGCCGCGAGCTGGCCGAGGGCCCCAAAATGGAGAGAGCCCCAAAGCCCACATGTCTGCCTTTTGTATCCACCTGGCTGCTTAACCCCACCCTCAGGTCCCAGCCACCTTCCCTTTAGTGGTGATGGGATTTGGAGTTTCCAGTGTCTTTGGCTTTGACCTGGGGTGGGGGTGGAGTCCACAAAGCCTGTATGGAATTTGCTTTGGGGCAGCCTTTTCCCCCTAACAAAATGAATTTGAATAATGTTTTAAGTCAATATATCAAAGATACTATATCAACATGTCATCCCTATAAAATGACACATATTCTTTTTTGTGCTACCTTTTTGAAATCCAGTGTGTATTTCACACTTACAGCACATCTCCTTTAGAGCTAGCCACATTTCCTTCCTACTTCCTACTCATCCTCAGAATAAACCTCACCAAACTTGAACCAGCTGGGGTTGAGCTCTGCTTCTTGGAACCGAACAAAGCTGACTCCAACAGCAAGCGCCGGGTTTGCTCTGTGTCTTGCCTGCTTATTTCCTGTCTTTCAAGGAATTGTTTGTCATGGCATGAGAGTATTTTATTCAGCAGTTTGCCATTGGGGATTATTTGTACTTTATTGGATGATAGGTTTTAACTCTTTTTCCTAATAGGTGGTCCTTTCAAATCGATGTTAGATTTTGTTGGCAAAGATACTGTTACAAGGCAATTTCTCATTAGACAATTCAGGGACATCCCCCACCCCAGCAATGCCCTTAGAGACCATCATGAAAGTCAACCTCAAACTGCCCAAGGGAGGGGCCGTCTTTGAGACCATATAATTTCATTAACTTAAATCCAAGTAAAGATCGAATTTTCCAATTCATCTAAGCCATTTATTAGCCTCAGCTTTCTTGGTGATTAACTTTGATGACAATAGCATTTCATGCAATGTTTAAACATAAAAACTCTGCTTCTTACATCACAGTGGGGTTTTTTTTTTGGAAAACATTTTACTTAGGAGCAGTTACAAGAAACCACAGATTTTCCTACGAATTAGTGATCCAAGTCTTAATTTACCTATCAATTAAATGGACGAGTGTTTTTAAAAGAGATTTTTTAGAATTGAGATTGCTTTGGTTTAACTCACGTATGTTTTAGGAGTACATGTTCATACTTCCTCAAATGGATGTTATCACACCATGCTCACCACCAAAATGCCAGTAAAATAACCCTGCACCACAGTCCATAGGAGCTACCCCATCCTTGTTCTACCCCCGCCACCATTCTGGTCGCCTCAGGTCTGTAGTTAAAAAGTAATGGATGTTTCTTGACTCTAAAATGTACTAAAACACAGCATATTTATTTTTTTTCGGAGTGGTGTACAAATGCAACATGACTCAAGTGTTATGATTGTTTTAAATTTAATTCCAATGATTTAAAATCAATAACTATTGGAAGATTAAGACAGTTGCTTGGCAAAACAAATACTTGTTGTTATTTCCAGAATTTCTTCACCTGTGACTTTGTATGTCCAGCAGGGTCAGGACTAGGACCTTGGGTGCAAAATTTAAGAGATATCCCAAAATTCCATAATGAAGATAAATAATATCTTAATGCAATATTAACAAAAGTTAACATTAGCATCCAAAATTATGATGGAAAAATACCCAATGTTTAAATAAAGGCAGGATCAGAAACTCGAATGTGCAGAGAGCACTGTCCCCCACCATTAATAAGATTTAGTATCAAACCCCATTACTGTAGTTTGCACATAATTTCAGAAGCTTCTACCATGCATAGGATTCAATCAACGGTAAGTTCTTAAGCAATCACTGGAATCTAATAACTTTTCTTACGTATCATTATTCTCTTCTCAATCTTCACACTTTGGGGTTCTCCCCAAATAGTATATTAGGAAATTCAAATGTGTTTCTCTCGTCAGATAGAAATTAAAGAAGTACTGTGTTGGTGCTGCATGATTCTAAATAACTGTGAAACCTACTTTTAGGCAGAGTATAAATAACATGGTTGAGAATAGAAATCTATGAATAGTGCTTTGAGTGAACGGATGGTGTAGCCAATTTCACTCCATTGAGGTAACACTAAACAAGATGAGCCAGTTTTATTTCCTACGAAGGAATGACCAAATTAAGCAGGAGGAAATGTGAGATTTTCAATCATGACTTTTTTCCTGGCTTGATTTTTGCTCTTCTGGGCTACTAGAAATAGATTTCTTGAGATCCACCCTCTCTCTCATGAGCCTTAGAAAAATTAGTTTGATGTATACCTGACTTTATCAGTGGCCTCCTGATACCTGGTGTCTTTCATCATTGTTTATGGGGTTCAGGCCAAATGGAAATTAAGGAAGTAGTAAGAATGGTAGTAGGAGGTCTGAAAGCTAAACCACCCTTTCTTAAATTGTATAACTCCCTGCGATGGCATTCAAATGCAGATCCTGAGAAGGGACCTGAAATTCTGCATTTCTGAAATTCCCAGGCAATCCCCAAACTACTGTTGATGCCCCAAACTTTGATTATCAGGGATCTTTGCTTCTTGTGAATTTCAACTGTTGCTTTTGTGATTGAATGTTTAAGAAGTTAATCTATTGGGAAAAAATAAGCTATCTCCCCAGAATGGAAGGTCCTTGAGAGTAGGAATTTTTGTTCTCTAGTTTGTTGTTGTGTTTCTAGTGTTCAGAACATTATAGGGCATATTGAAGGAATGTCTTTACTTTGTTGGTAGTTGTTGAATGAAAGAATGGGTGAGACGTAAGACTAATTTTACAATAAGACTTACATTTTTTGGTGTAGTGCATCTGATCTCTTTGGCAGTCTGGCGAAAACTGGACCCCTTCTCAGAATAAGATTTTTAATGCCTAACTAAAATGCATAGAGATTACAAAGGAAACCAATTATGTGGAATTATAGTTATCAAAATATATAAAAGTCAAATGTATGATGTAATAATATATATGCTTTTAAACAACAAAATATAGCAGTAGATCTAATAATTACTATAATTTTGAAGAAGTGATGAGTATAAACAATGTTTTCAGATATCTGCAACAACTGTAATTTGATAGGAAAATATCTGTGATTTCTCTTAGCATAAACACACAGGTACTGCTAATAGTAGTATAAGGTTGTGGCTGGTGTTCATAATCGAAGGCTATTCAGTTAAAGATGAGTGAAGATAATGTAACTGTTTTCACATTCAAGTTCACAGACATCCTGATATGTATTCATGACCCTTTTAGTGTCTGTGAACCCCAGCTTAAAAACCTGGTTTTGGACAGTTTACAGATTTTATTTATCAAATGTTTCCAATATTTACTGAAAATTATTTCATGCAAAAAAAAAAGACAGCGACACTTATGATTCTTTTATTTTATCCAACAAAATGTCTAGTGCTGGACATATTATTACATTTTTACAAGCACTACTTCAACTTGCAAAAATCTGAAATAGGTTTTTCCAGTGTTTGTTTTCTTCACTTCCATGCACGTCTACAACAGTGACAAAAATATTCTATTCACTGAATAAACAACTCACAAATGCAACTTTGTAAAGTGCATTCCCATGAAACAAATCCATAAACCTGGTAAACACAACAAGACCCCATCAGGAATGTTTGAACTAAATCTTAATTTGTTATTCAGGAACACTTCACATGGCCCTCTAAATGAATTATGTGCAGCCTCATTGACAAGAAATGTAACAGACTACACATCGGAGAGACAGAACAGGGCTTGTGGGATTGTTTTATGGAACAATTTCACAGGTGTTAACAATAGAGGTGGGCTGAAGAGTTTCAACTGAGAGAAGGTAACTGAGCCTGGAGTTATGTAAACACCTGTTGGCAGGTTGTAGTTTTTTTCTTTACCTTGTTCTCTTTGTAATAATTTTGTAGGACCATCTTATTGGTCTTCTTGGGAAGTCAGGCAGCAAGCTCTGGGAAGAGAAGGACAAGAGAAAAGAATGAATGAAGGAGGGAACTAAGAAGGCTTCCCATACACACAGTGGCAATGGCAGCCCAACCTTTAAAGCAAGGGTCTCAGGGCTAGATCCAGGGACAAATGCATTTTATTTGGCTCATATTCATAAAAATATTTGAATGCTGGTAAATGTATTGTGAAAGTCAATGTTTAAGAACCAGCTCTCTGGGGCTGGGGTGGAGGGTGCAGGCTGTAAACCCTGACTTGTAGTGTTGACACATGTCTGTGATTTCAAACTTTCAGGGGGAGGATACTGAAAGGGTTTGGGAAGAGATTTGCACATCTGGCTGTCTGGATCCCCACAGTCCCACTCACAACTTTCAGCCTGGCTTGCCCTCTCTTGGCTCCCACCAACTCAAGGTGCCTGCACCCTACCCACTTCCCTTTTCCATCCCTATGGTCCTGCAGGCACCAGGATGCAGGATTTTCATCTAGAGCTTTTCTTAGCTCCTGATGTTGATCACAAAGCCAGACTGAGGAATGTGCTGGTTATTTTGAGGTGTGATCAGAAACTTGCATTCATTGTGAAGAGAGATTTTGCAGGAAAAAAAAATAAAACCAGGACTGAGCCTGGGAAGCAGGGAGCCCCAGAAAGTGTGACATGGGATCACTTGAGTGGCTGCTGCCTGCTCGATTTGTGTGTCTGTATAAAACAGCTGGGAGGTCACAGCTAAATGAAAGGAGGAAAATAATTTGAAAAAGTACTGGAGCCCACACAGAAAAGGTGGATTGCTGTTATTTCTTCCCTTCAGCTTTCTCACTCTACCAAAGGAGACTTTCCACAAGGCTTGGACACAATTTCTGTCTTTCTGCACTTGTTCTCTTGATGCTTTTCAGTGGGCTTCTGAGAGCTGATAGAAATGTGCAGGTGATGTGGAAACTGATCGAGAGACAGATTTATATTGATTTATATTTATATTCTACATGTACATGTAGAATTTAAATATGGGGATTTGGATGATGATCCAGTTGTTTAAAATAAAATAGAGTTTGAGAACATATCACTTCAAAAAATTCTATTGTGTGTCTTTTTGTTTCACATCTAAACCAGAGAACAAGACCTATGTTTATTGGTGGTAATGCTTAGAAATGAAGTAGGTGATTTCCTTCAGAGTTCTTAAATTAGTACATCATGATCTACTGATTACGTTTGTATAATCCCCTCATGCTTTGAATGTACTTATCTGGATAATTACAACAAATTGGAATAATGTAAGAATATGAGTATTCTTTTCATTGTTGGTTAGAATTTATGACAAGGGGCTAATCTATTGACTATGTGGTATCTGTTCATAGTAGTGTAAACCTCTTCTATGAAGTTTTGTGCTTTAACCCAGCATTGTTAAGAGAATCTAGTTTAATCACTAAATTGTTCTAAAAGATATGTCATATTTGTCTGTTACCCAAATAATAACAATTATTTCTTCATGTATTCCCATCACAATATAAAATCCTTTTCCTTCCTCATCTCTCTGTTTCTTTCTGTTTTTTTTTTTTTTTTTTTTTTGGGGGGGGGCGTGCATAGGTGTGGGGTGTAGGCCAAAGGTACAATGTTGGGGGTGAGAGGACTCAACAGAGACAGAGTAGGGAGCAGAACAGGCAGATCTACTTAAATATACTGCTGAGGGGAGCAGGGGGCAAGACAAGAGAGGTCTGAGTTAGCCATCTGAGTTAGCTCCCTGGCTGGGGATTGAAGTTATGCTGTAGTAGTGATAGCGCTGAGAGTTAACCCCTAGGCCACCAGGGAAGCCCTCTCTCTGTTTCTCTTTCCCAGTTACACTCCAAATCTCTCATCATTCTCTGTCTGTCCGTCCATCCATTCAGCCAGCCAGCCATCCATGAAGAATTAGTGGCAAATTCCCCAGGGCTTCTGCCCTCAAGACTCTTGTGAAGAGCCAGGCAGTTATAATGTATTATTGCCAAAGACAGTGTGCTGAATAAGCACACGGGAGGTCTACCAGCAGCCATCCAACAGGAGATTGCATTGTTCTTAACCAGTTACCAAAGAACACCTCCAAATTCCCTCCTCCTGCCCAAAAGAGCCCTTAAATGGTATATCAGGACAGTGAATGGCACCTTCCTAAAGGTACCAGAGATTATGTTGCCATAATCACGATAACAGATACTGTAATCATGATAATAAGAGCTCAAGAAGCTGTGTCCTACTGCCTTGTGGAAGACACAGTAGCCCATTAATTGCTACAATACTAGTGAAGCTCCCTGGTGGTATTTCCAGGTCTGGCACTAACCTCCATGCTGTGGATGCACAGCTTACCTGATTTCTTCTCCTCTTCTGAGACATCACCACAGCCACCATATCTTTTCAGAAACTTCTGTGTTCACTTCCCTGCTGTAGCCCTTCAAGTGTATATCTCTGTTCACTGCAATTGCCATGATATCTTGTCTATCATTCCAATGGAACTGTGTGTTCCTTGGATGCTGAGGAGACACTAGAATGTGTGAAAAGAAATTGGATGGGGTTTATAGAAAGGAGAGTTGGGAGTAAAATTAAAGAGAAATTAATATTTGGCATAAAAAGATATGTTTCTGTGGAAAATGAAGAAGTAAATAATGTATAGGTAGAGAATGGTTTTTCATTTTGTTAAGCTAAAATCAGTTTTTCAGAAAAACAGGACGTAAGGGCAGGCAAATGACAGCGTGCATTTGATGGACTATTCATTTGTGGTCATTATGCAGAGGAATGTAGTCATGACTAGGAGCTCCTGACTACACAGCAAACCAAACATCTTCTTCGTCTAGAATAGTCAAATGTATGATAGGTTTGTCTTGCACAATCAGAATTCCCAAGGGGCCTCCCTGGTGGCCAAAGGGGTTAAGTCTCGGCACTGTGAAGCTGTCTGGAGCCACTGTGGCATGAGTTTGATTCCCATCCATGGAGCTGACCCATATGGCACAGCAGACCTCTCCTGTCTTGCCCGCTGCTCCCCTCAGCAGTGTATTTCAGTGGACCTGCCTGTTCTGCTCCCCACTCTGTCTCTGGTGAACCTTCTCACCCACCGTGCCTCTGGCCTGTACCCCAGTTCTTGTATGCATAAATAAATGAATCTTTAAAAAAAATCAGAATCCCCAAGAGACTGCTAGGTACACTAGAAAGGAATGAAGAAAACCTTCTGAAAGAGGGATGACTTCATTCAATTATACTTTTTTAAAATTTTTACTATATTTTTAAATTTTTTTAAATTTTATGTATTTTTACATCATTTTTATTTTTGCGCAATGTATGCATTTTCATCTTGGTTATAGTCCCCATACAATTCCTACCCTCCCTTTTTTTTGATCCTACTCCCTCCCCGCCTCCCCGGAGTATGTCTCTAGTTTATAGTTGCTTGTTGATTTTGATTTTTACTTTATTATAATTAGTCTGAACTGAACCAGCTCTGGAGGTCCGCATTTTCCTGTCATCCCCCATGAGGAAAAAAATCACTTCTACATATATAGTATTTTCACTAAATTATGAATGGCTATAGAAAATGATCTCATTTTCACTTTTTATAGTTAAGTTGCATCAAAATCATGCATAGATTCTTCATCGGCTCATGGACAGAATTGCTCAATACCTCAGAAAATTCTTTGTCATTCTTTGTTCTCTCCTTAAGCATTTCTAAGGCTTTTCCATGTCTTCCTCTGTGTATAGAAGGACATACACACAGAGACATGTGCACACATGCACATGTGCTCACGCACACACACACCCTTATGTCACCAGTAATGTATCTTTCAGTATCTTCTACAACATCACCATGTATTTTTTTTTAAATCTTCACTGTTCATAGATGTTGATATGTCAGGTTGATAGACGACCACACAAAATCATATCTAGCAACAAAAATTGTTTCCTTAACCCTCTTCCCCTTCTCCATCCTTTAAGAATGCCTGCCCCTTTCTATCTAATTTATTATCTTAAGGAATTTGCTATTTTTCCCCAAGGGGAAGGAAAAAATCTCCCTCCTCAAGATGTTACTTTGTTTACTCCAGTTAATTATTTAAGAGGATTCTTTAAGCCCTCACCACTCAACCTTTATAATTCCACACAGAAACAAAGATAATTTAGAAGGCTGAGAATCTTTATGCAAATTGAGGTTTTCAGAGCTGAAAAGGGCACATCTCAGCCTCTGCCTGGAGAGGGCTGGACACAGGGCACAGCAGTGTTGGAGGCTCAGGATGGGGGGGGGGGGTTGGCCACAAACAGGAGCCATGTGTTGTGAACTTGTAAACAAATATTAATAATACAGCATTAATTTATTGCTTCTGCAGATTATGTCTAATACAGACTGGCTGACTTGTACATGTATAATACATAAACACATCCATAAAAATTTAATGCGTCAGAGTAGTGCATTTGCCCACGACACTGTCTGGTGACACGTCTTCATCCCCTTAACGCTGCTTTCCCTGAACAGCGTGATGTCAGGGTGGCAGAGTTAAAAAAGGCACTGGAGGAATGGCCAGAAAAACTTTTCAAAACTGTTGGATTACTTAGACATTGGATTCAGGGAAATGTGTGGTGATCCCAAATGTAGTTTTGGTCTATTTTGAAGACTGGATCCTAAACTACCAATGGAGGCAGCAGGAGAACCTGTCTATACTCCAAGGACATACTACATTGCATTCTAAAATCTATTATAAAGAGTATCCTAAATGTTTTGGCTAAAAATACAGGCACCGTTTCACCAAACTTGACCAATCTTAAAGAAAAGACTTGAACCTATACATTCCTTTCCAAATTGACTCTTAGAGAGAAAAGGAGCTGACTAGAGGACTAGTGATGATTTGTTCAGTAGGATCTGAGTCCCAAAAGTCTTGGGCAAACAGCACACTCTTTGTCAGTGTAGGTAAGGCAAGATCTCTCCCTTAGTGAATACTTAGATTTCTGGATATAAACTCTCCATTCCTATAGCAACAGTAGAACAGAACAGAAAAGCATTCCAAAATCATTTCTTCTTCACCCTTTGCTGATTGGAAACTAAACTCACTCATAGTGTGTTCAGACTATTTTTTTTCAAAGACATTTGAATATACATTCTGCATTTTCGCTTCTGTGGGTCTGTTGCAGAAATGAAAAGTTGGAACCAGCCGGCTCCATCAGGCATCCACCCCCAAACAGTCTCTGAAATTTCTGTTCCTCTCTGGATAGTGGATGTTCAGTCATTTTGCAGCACTCAGCTCGGCGCTAATAACAACTCTATTATGGCCCTGTGGCCTTTTTCATAACATTTATTTTCAGGTCTGCCATGTGTTGGGCATCCATAACAGCCGTGCTGACTAGCACTCTGTGGCTCCAAAGGCGTCGGCAGTGAGAGTGGCTCTGGACTCCTGCAAAGTGTGATGAAATTGGCTTGATTTCATGTGACAAGCTCAGATTATGGTCCTTTGTCCAGAGCAGGCATGAAACAGAAAGGCTTGATATAGGGCCTGCTTCCTCAGAACATGTAAAGGACCATTAATAGGGGTGTTTTAGATTAAAACTCAACTTTTTTTTTTTTTGGATTCTGAGTCTCTGTCAATTAAGAAAGTAGCTTGCTTTACTGGGAATTTTCTTGGACTCATTACTTGCAAAGGAACTTACTGCTCAAGGAAGCTGGTTCGAACTTAAGGCTGAAATTAACATTTGGATAACATCTAAGTAACATATCTCCTTTTGAATAAATTACAATCACATTCCCCTAGAATTGGGGTCCAATATTTCTTGATGGAAATTTCAGAATAACCTGCTTGGAGGTATACATACATTACCTATATTTGTCAGTGATTAACAAATTAATAGAAACTGCCTCTTTACTTTATAACTAAAAGCTACTCTTTTAATCATTGCATTTATCAAGCATTTTTATCATATCAAAAGAATATATGAAAGCTCCTTTCATATATTCTTGACTTAGGGAAAAAGTGATTACAATTATGGCTTATCACCATTCCCAAACAAACCGTTTCCATATTTGAATAAATAACAGGGAGAGTAGCCATCTTTCAATAAACATAATGAAAGCAATTGACAGGCAATATATCAACGAGCTGATCACCTATGAAGAATTCATGTCCAGAAAACAAAATGGAGTTGCATGATTAAAACTCAAGACAATTTTAGGGGTTAGTAGTCTACATTTCATCTCCACTTAGATGTTTATTGAACGAGCCCCAACCACATTGTCAAAGTTAACCTCTTTAATAATGTCACCTGATGATAAATGTTAGTCAAATCTACAAATACCTTCCTATTATCATCCTTTGGTCAGACTAGCACTTGACCAAACACCTGAACGCCATCACCTAGCCAAGTGATGCATTAAATTTAACTATCATATCACTCATCAACTTGTGGCACTATGCAGACACTGACTTACTTTTTTATAGTAAATCTCTTTCACGAGAATGTCAGGGCCATGAGAGCAAGAACTCTGTCTCACTCATTGGTTCAATATCCCATGCCTTACATGAAAAACACTAGATGAATGAATAAACTGGGCTTCTTTCCTGTCCTGTATGAATAACCTCTTTCAATCCAAGTCCCAAAGATAGCATTTTGAGAACTTGGCTATTCAACAAAGAGCTATCAATTACAGAAGTTACAGAAAATAGCCCTTCTGGTGTGCTGATATGTACTTGTTCAAGTTCTTGAGAAGTGCAGGAGATGATGATAAATAGGAAAAACTGACAACTGAAGAGAAAGAGCTAGCTCATTTCAACCAACCAATGTATGATTCCAACATTAGTTACTTAGAAATAAGGAGTAAGCTCATACTGGCTGTTCATTTTGTGTTTTGTAAAATAGTAAGCAAGTCTTATAGAAAATTATCATTCATAATAAAAATATAGCATATCAAGGTACCTACACACCTACTTTTAAGTCACAACCTTGAACCTTGAATTTTGGGGAAGTATGTGGCTAATTTTATGGTTTTGATGAAACATTTTAAGGACTTCATACACATCTTCATGAAAGGGTTTTTCCTTAATTTGCTAGAGTGGGAAGGGATGAAAGTGACAAATATCAGGGGACTCTGGAGTTTTATCTTTAGCATCTGGTAGAAAGTAGGGCACAATATGCTCTAGGGATGGAGTCGGGTGGATTTGGGGTAACACATTTTTCAAATTCTAATGTGGGTTTGCCAATGCAGGATTAAGAAAGTCAGGCTTCCCAGACAGCAGAAAGACCTAACCTTATTTGTTCTTGGCAGTTAGTAAAATATTTTACCTACCTGGGCCCCTACATTCCTTCTAAAGTTTGGGATTTAAGAACATGACTAATATTCTAGACTTGGAAAATTTTAGGACTATCTTATTTTCAGTTAGCTAGGTGAAGTTGATGGACTTAAACATCCTACCATATTTAACTTTGTGTCTTCAAACCCAACTATTAAAAATGTTTTTTCCCCCACATATGTCATCATCATTGAGCTGGATTATTGTGCATTCATTTAAGAGGGAGGTTGAAGAAAAAAATGCATGTTGACATATAAACCTGTTCAAGATATATCTTTAAATTTCAATTTCAATTTAAAACAGTATTTAAAGTAGGATATGACTTTTTTAAAAGCAGAATTTGACTTTTTTGAAGCATCTATTAAAAAAGATTGGAAAATTATACACAAACATGTTAATCATGAATGTCCTTGAGATTTAGGCTTATGAATGATGTAACTATTTGATTCTTGCTGGATTTGAAATGTCAGAGAGATATGTCACAATCTTAGACCTATAAAAATTGGAAGTTTAGAGCTGAGTAACACTAGTAGGATCTTTCACCATCATTGCATAGGTCAGAGAACAATGGCCCAGGAAAGCTAAATGATACATTCATGATATTGACCAAGTTAATGTCAAAGCTAGGACTAGACTTTTGAACCTCTGTTCACCAGCTCTTTCAGGGTTCAAGTATAGTCCTATGCCATACAAATACAATCTGGAATAAGTTCTTTAACCTCAATGAACCTTGATATTTTGATCCATAAGGAGGCTACAATATCAACTTGTAGAGTTGAGGGGGAAATGAAATAAGACAATTTAAACAAACAGCCTAGAACTGTATCTGGAACATAGTAAAAGCTTAATAACTTGCAGTTGCCATTATTGCTAGTGGTATTTAACTTTGAGCCAGCTGAAAGTTGGAATTCTAAGGTGAAACTTGGGTTAGAACTTGTCTGAGGAGCTCTCTACATGGTGATGGCATTTGGAATCAGGAAAATAGACACATTTGTCAACAGAGAACACAGGGAGAGAAGGTAGCAGTGCTCCCCGTTTAGAATTTAGAAGAGAAACCCATTGATAAAAAAAAAAAAGAACCACCAATATGGTGCATGATCACAGAAACCAAGGGTGCCACACTCATCAGGGTTGTCAAATAGTTTTTGTTGGTTGAGGAATGAAATCCAGATGCAAAAAAAAAAAAAAAGAGGTATCTGTATATTGAACTATCTCTATCAACAAATTTGCCTGTTACAGAAGGACCAGGTTACTTTTGTAATTTAAGATGATTGTAGGGTCAAGGGAAGATTTTACTTCTGAAATGTAGGGAAGAACTGATCAAAAAGAGTTTGACTTAATCAAAAGAGGTAGGGGAGATGAGGTAAATAATAGCTGAGGTTGTAAGGAACAGGACCCAGTCATGGGATAAAGCTGAGTGAGTTTCTTTCTTGGCAAAAAAGAGAACTGTCTCTTCCTCTGAAATAAGAACACAGGGGATGTGAGAGCAGGATGGTTTTGAAATGAACAGGAGAGAAATAAAGTGTTCTTGTATCGTGTGCTCTAGGTCTTCAGGGTGAAGTATGCAACTGGGTTATTTCTCTGCAATGTGAGGAGGGGAGAGAAGAGGAGATACAGGAGGTACAGAAAAGTCTTGGGGTATCTGCTGGTACTGGCTACAGGCTCTCCTCCTAGGAGGTCACAGTATTTCCAAGAAGAGGGTTTTAGAAATACCTTGGGAGCCAGTAGGTCAAGGCCAGTACAGCAGCCGAAAGAGCAGTCCCATCAGAGCTGTGGTGAGTGAGAAGAGGTCCCAGGGTGCGGGTCCACGAGCTCAGTGGCCATCATGGAGCAAGAGTTGGGGAGAATTTCTGGGAGAGAACTTCTGCCAGGGCGCAGTTCTGAGAGACCAGGTTGAAGGTTTGTGGCCCTGTCGCCTGCGGCAGACATTACGGAGTTGGGAGCTGAGGAGGCTGAGTCAAGATCCACACCAGAGGTCTCCTCAGCGTGGACAGCTGAGACGGGGTGAAGACAGAAGTGAGCAAGGGCACCCTCCAGAAGGTGTGAAATGCCTGTGTCAGACATCCTGGAAGCAACTGCAGCGCCATGCTCAGCCTTTCTCTTCATTGCCCTGCTAGCACCAACACTTTGGGGTGTCTCTTCCGGGGCATCTAGACAGCCTGATGTTTTGAATTCTGGGAGTGCTGCTCATCTCCAGAGACCCTGGGTCTTCCCGCAGGGAGACAGCGTGACTACCTACATTTCCCCCCTAAGTGCTTGTTTGTTCACTACCCAGATTCCCCAATATCGTCAACCTTCCCCGTGGCGCCAGCCTGCGCCTCTCATTTAGAGCAGAGTGCGATGCCGCGATCCATTTTGCAGTCTTTGTACACATCAAAACAAACAAACAGAGACCCAAACACACCCCAGCAGGCTTATTGTCAGAGAATTAGCTCCCATGCTGGCGCAGCCAGACGAATTCAGATAAGAATAGCTTAAACTAAATCCTCCCGGGCAAACTGGTCACAGGCCAGAGCTATGGGATAACTTTTGGCTACCACCACATTCTGTACACATGTTCTGTTATCCTAAAAGATTTTATTTTGTATTTTTAAAAGGAGCCAGAGATAACAGGGAAGTGATTTAAAATTGCCTTCTCTTTAGTGAAACCTGAGGTAGTTGAGATATTTGGTTAAGAAGTCAGACAGCGTGTTTGAACATTCAAGAGCACCTGTTTATGATTATTTTTTTGCCTCCAGGTAAATAGAAATTTGATCTTTTACTGCTGGAGGCTTCTCCTGCCTACAAACATTAACCACATGCATCAGTTGGAAGGCACTCCACTCCCAGGTCAAGCCTCCTCTATAACCTTGAATTCTATCTCTGTACCCTCCTTGATGCTGGGTCCCAGTTTCACATAATAAACATCTCGGGGGACCACCTCAGTAATTACAGAAAGAAAAATCGTTTTCCTCTTATAGTTAACTTGGGTGGATTTGAAAGTGATGCCTCGGTTATCCTTAAACAGCTCTCCCTTCAGGGAAATCTGAGTCTGCGTTATGACATTGCCTTTGCCAGTTTTCAGCTATTACAACTATTATTTCCACATTCTCGGGGCTGGCTGTGTGGCTGGATGGCGACCCAGCAAGGGAGCCGGTATAGAACCAGGAGTAAGACGAAGGCTTTTCAGCTGCTGATACAGAAAATAGGCCTGAACCTCTCTCGTGGCTGTTTTCATTCGGAGTGACTTTTTTGCAAGCTGCAAGTTGCCTTGATCGGCTAAAAAGTGATTCATGAACCCAAAAGCGAAACTATTTTTCTAACCCTACACTTCTAAATCAAAAACATTTACTTTCTCTCAGTGATCCCAATTTCCATCCCCTATCCGGGAGGGTTCAGTTCATTCAGAAGGGAGTTGTAAAGCTGGGTGGGAATGTGGCGTCATGAAAAGGGGCCGTGTCTATAGGGCTAAGCAGACACGTTTAATCTCAGCTCAGCCACTGATGATGTGGAGCTAGTAACCTAACTTCTGATCCTTTAATTGTGTCAATTATGATCACAATAGCATTTTCTACAAGATGACTATGAATGTTAAATGAGATCATGTATATCAAACAATTCATCCAAGTCATATTTGATAGTAGGATGAAGAAATAATAACAATGAACTCTATGTACAGGCATGGCAACAAACCATATAGAGCATCTCATTTAATCCTCACAACAAACCTAGGACTTAGGACTTATTATGGAGACCCATTCTTCACACAGAAACACAAAAGTATCTGGCATATCAGAGGAAAGAGGAAAGTTGTAAGAATAAACCATTTGTGGTGGTGATGTGGATAGCAGCTGGCACTTTTTCAGTGTTTAATCAGTACCAGTTCCTGGACTAATGTTTAAAATACCCATCATTGTGTTCATGCTGTGCAATAACTATAAGAGATCAAACACACTCTTTAGCCTATTTTCTGCTGAGATAAACAGAAATATAGAGCAAAGAAGACTTGCCCAGGGTCACTTAGCTGGTCCATGGTGGGCTGGGACTTGAATTTAGCCTCTTTGACTTCATGGACTGTGATCTTAACTACCATTCTAGTCATTCTCAAAGTGGGTTCTCCAGAAGGTACCTTAGCATCATCTGAGAACTTACAAGAAAGGATAATTCTTGGACCTCACCAAGACCTATAGAATCAGGAGCTCTGGGGATAGAGTCTACTCATCTTTAATTTAACAAGCTATCCAGGTGACTTGATGCTAGAGAATCAAGTCTGAGACGCCTGTACTAATCTAGTTTCCTGTCCTGAAAAGGGAGGCTCTTAGGGTCGGTGAATATAATCCCTAGAGTGGACTAGATCTTGTAAATTGGATTTAGCTTTTGCATCTGGCCCTCTTCATAGAAAAACCTCCTCATTCCATTCCTCTGTCCTCCGTTACTTCCTCACCCACCAATTGCTTTGTGGCTCCAATGACAAAAGACCCTTTGGGAGTAACGTGACACTAAGGAGCCTGCCTTCGAGAACGGGTGTTATGGGTTGCCTATCAGAAATAACTGGCAAGATTATGCCTCACACCTTGTCAGTTGTGTTGAGTTAATGTCTCTGTGCCTCAGTTTCCTCTGATGTATAATGGGGAGAAGATTAAGCACAGCAGTCCCTGGGTCAAGAGTGAATTCCGAGCTTAGCATATTTACTCCATAAACATTAGCTGCTATGGTTAGGAAAAGAAAACTTTTCTGAAAAGAACCAAGCATCATTCTCAGAGATGTCTTTAGGACAAATCAAATTTTATATTCTAATGTATAGAGGTGACACTAAGAGAAGAGCAGTCAGTGGCAGAAGTACCTGTTTCCCAGGTGCTATCCATTTGGGGAAACCTGGGTAGGAAATAACTAGCCATGCTCCAAGAGATGGAGGTTTGTCTACCGTGTGACTTTCATGAAGCCAACAGACTCCGCTTAAACAGGTTGTGGGTTAATCAGAAACTGTTGACTTAACTGCGCTGAGTCACTATGCGTGATAAGGAAAGAAATACTCTTTCAAATACATTTTTTTTCTTCTAATTTAACCAGGGCAAACTCTTAAGAGCCCATTGGTTAAAACATGTGAATAGAAAAGCAGAAACCAGGATAATAGGATTGTTTCATCCATCAGCCTTTCTCTGTACTCAGCTGCGCCCCACATCTCTTTACAGGCAGAGAAAGCTACATGCTCCCCATGTGTGAGCCTGGCAAGAGTGCCAACTGCTGGAAGCCTTGGGGGCATCACTTGATCCTGTGGAAGGTGATGGAGGAACAGTGATGGAAGAGAAAGAGGCGCCGATGGAGGAACGGTGAGTGGTTGAGAAGGAAGTAGCCTTTTGTTCCCTGTCTGTTCCCCCTAAGTTTTTTGTATTATCCAGAAGATAAACCTGCAGGTGTCTTTTTAGAGCACTGCCCGCTAGTGCCTCCATCATGGGAAACCTATGGGATGATGTAGTACTTTGCGAGGGCTGCCTTTACATGTATCCCCGAAGTGGATGGTTTAAGCAACAGACATTACTGCCTGACAGCTCTGAAGTCTACAAGTCCAAGGTCATGATGTGGACAGGTTTGTTTCCTTTTGCACATTGTGAAGAATTTGTTTCAGACCTTTCTCCTAGCTTCTGATGGTTTGCTGGCAATAGCTGGTGCTACTTAGCTTCTGTGTATCACCCCAACCTCTGCCTTCATCTTCACCTGGCGTCCTTGCTAGGTGCATGCCTGCCTGCATAGCCTCCCCCCAAAACCCTCATAGAAGGATCGCACCATACTCCACTGTGAGCTCATCTTAACTGATTCTGCCCCAAATAACTACTTTCCTAAGTAAGGTCACATTCTGGTATATTGGGGGGGGGATTAGGAGTTAAATATATGAATTTGGAGGGGCTCCAATTCAACTCCTAACAGATGGCAAAGGATGCTCAGACCTGTTTTAAGAGGCTCAGCTCAGTGCCCCTCAAACGTAATGTGCATGTGAATCCCCTGGAGAATCTTATTAAAATACAGAGTCTAATTCAGTAGGTCTGGGGTGGAGTTCAAGATTCTGAATTTCTAGCCAGTCCCTAGTGATGCCGATACTGCACTGTGAGTCAGAAGGTTCCAGAAGAATTTCATGGCTGATTAATCTTACTCCTTACCTCAATCATCCATTGTGCCAGAGCTTACTGTGCTTCTCCGAGAGCCTGGAAGTTACCGCCTCCTGACTGGGAACCAGGTTTTGGGGGTAGGCACAGGTTAGAGCATCAAAATAACCAGATGAACGAAATTCAGAGGGAGGCTCTTAGAATCTCTAAAACAGAGGGGGCTAAATGTTGTAATATGCACATTTTCTGTACTGTGTCCACCGCCCCTGGCTCATCCATGTCACCTTCAGCTTGATCAGAGCTGTGATCTGAGCAATGCCATGGGGCCTCTTTGGGGTGTCCTCCTGAGAACCCACTGTCCACAGGACTAGCTGAGGATGGGTTAATTTTTCCTAGAGCACTCTAATAAATTAATAACTAGAATGGGGAGAAATATTTGTAGCATGCAATATGCCAAATATTAGCATGCAGAATATATATATTATAAATAAATCAAGCAACTCAATGTAAAAGTGTACAAAGACTATGGAGAGGAATTCACCAAGAAGGAAAATATTAAAGAAAGGTCATTTTTCATTCTTTTGAAGGTTGGATATTTAAAACATTAATTGATAGAGTGTGAAAAAATAGGTACTCTCATCCATGCACAGAAATATAAAATGGAGGCCTATTTGGCATTACTACTACATCTAACATGTGGCATCCCTACACCTATGAAATCCCAATTTTTGGTTTCTACCCTACAGAAACACATGACTGCATAAGGAAGTTTAGAGGCATTTATTAAAATGTCCATTATTATTATTATAGAAAAATATTGTGAACAAGATAAGTGTGCATCAGAAGGAAGATAGATATTCTATAGTGTAGACATGCCACATTGTCATTAAAATGAATAACAGGCAGCATTTCTTGGCAGCATTTCTTGTCTCAACTCCTGTTCTAAGTGCTTTTCATGGATCAGCTTTTTAATGACAAAGGTCCTACCATTATTTCCATTTTAGATATATAGAAACTGAGGCCCAGAAATGTTAATTAACTTTCTCAAGTTTTCTCTTGGGACAGAGATGAGATTTGAGTCCATGTGGTTTGTCTATACATAATACACCCTTCACCATTTCAAGGCACCATGTCTAGACAAGGAGATTGGAGTGGTCTCGATGTGCTTGTGTAGAAGATCCCTAATAATATAATACAAATATATAAATAATAAAGCATACATATTAACAACTGAATAAAAACCAGTTGCAAAATGAGTCATCTGGTCTAACACCTATGCAAGAAAACTCTAAATAATGACATACTTTATGAGAACTTGTGCATGCATGTAAATGCAGTGGAAAGTTTTGGAATGTGTCACAACAAACAATCAGTTGTCTCTGAAAAGAGGGAGGAGGTGGCTCTGGAGATTAGGCGAGATGGTACAAAGAGCACTTTTACTTTTGTTGCCAATAAGGTATTTTTGAAAGATTATATCTTAATTATTTTGTAATTAATTTTGAAACATGAATTGATGCTATTAGCACTTAGTCCTGCCCTGATGTGCCTCTGCTCTCTGAGAGAAACCAAAGCATCCATGGCAATCCCTTTTGACCTGGATGGGTAAACTCTTCCCTTCCTGCTTAATCTGAATTTGCACAGAGATGTCTTCTAAGCTCATAAGCTCATTACCGTTCCTTTATCATTTCCATCATCATCACTATTCATTTATCTTTCATTAAGGTGTTATTTATTAGCCCTGCGGTGGCTGTTTATGAATTTTCCTAGCATAATTGGGAAGAATATGAAAACTTTAGTTTGAGAGAGAGTGAGAGTGGCTACAGCATGATTTAAAGTGATTAATGGCTGGGGAAGGGAAATTCTTTAGAAGTTTTCTCTGTTCTTGAAAGTGTCTACATCCTACTGTCTAACACAAAAGCCTCAATTTTCATGATATATCAAAATTACTCTACCTCTTATGTATAGTTGATCATAGCCAACTACCAGTGTCCAAACCACTCATATAGCTTAAAAAACCATCGAGATAAAATGGAATTATAACTGATTTTTATTTATTGACCATGAGGATATACCAGGTGATGCTTAGCAGTGAATTTAAACAGTCACTTTTCATTTTTAGGCTGACACCAGATGGCCAGTTCTACTTGCTGTTGCATTTTGCACATTCTGATTGGCTGACCTGAAAAGGACATGCCTACAGCACATTCAGCTCAGGCCTCTCCTCTGCACTTATATCCAAGTTGTGCAGAGAAACCGCTTTGCCCATCAAAAGCATGCTCCCCCTCTAGGACTCAAATTTCAGGGATTCTTTTATGCTTCATCCCTGGAATACATTGAAAAGATATTAAATTCTGTGTAACCCAAATAAACACAACTTTGCTTCTATATTCTTCAGATAGGTGTTGCAAAGGAAAACTATGTATGCATGCCAGAAATCAATTTAAGCCCTCACGCCACAAAAATGGATTGCAGACTTGAGTACAAGAGTGAAACAACTCCCCATTCATTCATCTCTCAGTTCTTTTTTGCCATCTCCAGAAAAAAAATAACCTTGCCACTTCTCAGTTCCCCAACACATAAAATAGTTCTGCGGCTGCTAGAGCGAGAAGGTTTAGGGTAGGCAGTAAAAAGCAAGGGACTTTGGACTGAGCTGAAGGCTTTCCATGAGTTGGTGGTGGGTGTGGTGTGATAACATACAAAATAACAGAGAGAAAAAAATATATTCCCCATTTTTGCCTTTTTAACTCCTCAATCAGAAAAAAAAAGAGTAAAAAAATGAATGTCTAGAAAAAAATATAGGAGGGAATCTTTGTGATCTTTAGTTGGGCAAAATTAAGAGTTTTTAATTACTATACCAAAAGCACAATCCATAAAAGAAAAAACTCATAAACTGGACTTATCAAACTTGGAAACTTTCATACTTCAAAAGATATCATTAAGACAATGAATAGATTAACTGAAAACTGGGACAAAATGTTTGCCAACCATATATCTAATAAAAGACTTTATTCAGAATACATAAAGAATTATTACAACTTAAGAAGATAAACAACTCAATAAAAAAATGGTAAATATTTGATAGACATTTTACCAAAGAAGAAGTAAGAATGGCTAATAAGCACATAAGAATATGTTTCAGCTTCAGTAGTCATTGGAGTAATGCAAATTAAAAATCATGATGAGAAATTACTATACACCCATAAGAATAGCCCTAATTGAAAAGACATAATGTTGCTTAAAGTTGGGAAGAATGTGTGGGGAGAAATTGGTACCTTCACATATTGCTGGTGGAAAACTGAGATGGTGCAACTATTCTAGAAGCAATTTTTCAGTTTCTTTAAAAATTACTTTTTAAAAATTTATTTATGCATACAAGAGCTGGGGTGCAGGCCAGAGGTGCAGAGGGTAAGAGGATTCACCAGAGACAGAGCAGGGTGCAGAACAGGTGGATCTACTGAAATACACTGCTGAGGGGAGCAGAAGGCAAGACAGGAGAGGTCTGCTGCACCATGTGGGTCACCTCCCTGGCCAGGGATGGAACTCATGCTGCAGTGGCTGCAGATGGCTTCACAGTGCTGCATCTTAACCCCTTCTGCCACCCGGGAGACCCCTCTTTAAAAATTAAACAATGTGTCCATACCTCACAGCAACTTTACTTCTAAGAATCTTTGCAAGAGAAATGAAAACACATGTCCACACAAAGACAGGTACACCAAATGTTCATAGCAGCATTACTCATAATAACCAAAAGCTGGAAACAACCTATATATATGACTATTAACTGGTGAATGGGTAATCAAATGTGGTTTCTCTCTATAGTGGAAGGTTATTTAGCAATAAAAAGAGATGATTCATGCTTGATATAACATATCAGGGTCTTGAAAAATGTGCGGAGTGAAAGAAGTCAGGTGTGAAAGACTACATATTGTGTGATTGCATATATATGACTGTCTAGAATAGGAAAATTGATAGACAGAAAATAGATCAGTAGTTTCCCAGGGCTGGGGTTGAAGCAGGGATGAATAATGGGGATAAGGAAATTTTTAGTGTGATAGAACTGTTAAAAAACTAGAATGTGGTAATGGTTGGAAAACTATAAATTTCCTAAAAATAAATGAATTGTGTACTTATAACTGGTGAGTTTTATGGCATGTAAATTTAACTTTAATAAAGCTATTTTAAAAAAACCTAATTATATATCCTCACAGGCTTGACCTGGATAGGCTCATTTGATCTATCACTTCCACACCAGCTTAGTTTTCTGCTAACATTTTGTCCCTGGAGAAGTTCATTACTCACTTTAGGGACTGACCAGTATTCAGTACCATTTCAAAGACAGAGTACCAAAATAGTAAAGGGCAGAGAAGATAAGAAAGATGTCCTCTCTATTGGATGGTGGTTACAATTCCGAGAAAATTCTAATTGCAGGAGAAATAGGTGCCAACCTTTAGTTACTTAAAGATGTCTCAAGAGAGTGCTGCTGACATTTTGTGGACAAATACTCCCTTCTTTTTTTTTTTTTTTTTTTTGGTGGGACCCTTGCCAGTGGCCGGGGATCGAACCGGCGCTGCAGAGGCTGCGGGCAACCTCACAACCCAGCGCTCAACCGCTGCACCACCAGGGGAGGCCCGACAAATACTCCCTTCTCACCCATAGCTAAAACTCCTCTTTTAGATTAATTTGGACATTTTATACCATTCTGTTACTTGGAAGAGAGGCCCAACCAGAATGTTGGAGAAGTCGATGTGAAATCTAGATGGAGCCAGAAATCATAGATTCCAATTCCAACATCAATGGGTTAATGCATAACTGCGTCTGGGAATTTGAAAGTGCTTTATGCATATTGGCTGGTATTATTATAATTTAATAATTCTATCTGTGTTTCCTGTCAACTTAAATTTACTATCTCCTCTTCCAAACTTAGCCATTTGTTTAAGGAGTTTTCTTATGTCCTGAAGAGTAAACTTCACCCCCAAATCCTGTCCACCACCTTTTGATGTTCCTAGCACCCCAGTTTTTTTCCTTTTCTCTATTGCAGTGGTTACCCAATGGAGATCACCATTATCTGAATGTAAGACAGAATCCTTTAGTTTTGCTTCTCCCTTGTAAGCCATTTATATTGCACTCTTGTTTTGGACCCCTTATTGTTCTAGTCTAAAATAAGCAGTGGATCATCACCACCTCTGTTGATTCATCAGCTGGGCCATGACCCAATAGGTCTTCTCCCAACATGGATTCCTATCTCCAGTCAATCAGCCCCTTGCAGCCCATTTAGTCTTCTCCATCTTGTTTTATGCCAGTAACACCCTCTTCTTATTTCTGAATGTTCCTTCAAGGGTCATCTCAAGACCCATTGTGTAAATGGTGCTATCAACGGGTTGTTCTTGGTCACCATATGCCGCTCAGTCGGTCCATTTTCTTAGACCCCCAGAGTCACCTGATTTTGAGTTTCCCACTGATGGTTCCTCCAAATGGGCTTCAAATTTATCCCCTGTCTTGACTAGTCCATGCATATTTCCACTCCCTTGATGTTCAGACTTCAGGAGCTGTTAGGATCAAATGGCCAGATAAATTAATTCATCTTACAGAATAAATATACGGACATTTTGGAACCCTGTCATGAATAAGTGTGTCCACTTGAAAAGGGATATTCTGTGACACAGTGTGACAGGCCATCACTAGTAATAAAGAATGTCATGCAAGTCAGAAGAGAAATGTGGTGGTGAGGGGAGTGCACAGAAACATCATCCCAATATCCTTGACATCATTCTTTATAAGCTCCCACTTATCCTGCCCCCTAAAGTACTGCCTTACGCTCCATGATATGTGCCCCAGCACTTCCATGGCATGATGTTTCTGGAGGTACATGGGTGTAAGAGTCAGAATCATACTGCAAAACTGAAACTCTGTTCTCTTAAAACAATATTTCCCCCTTTTCCCTGCCCCTGGCAATTGCTCTTCTACTTTACGTCTCTGAGAATTTGACTACTCTGGGTTCCTCATCTGAGTGGAGCATACAGTATTTATCTTTTGTGTTTGGCTTATCTCACTTAGTATAATGTCCTCAGGTTCATCCATGCTGTAACGTGTATCATAATTTCTTTCCTTTTTAGGGCTGAGTAATATTCCAGTCTGTGGAATACTTTATTTATATATCTATACTTTATTTATACATCCATTGATGGGCACATGGGTTGCTTCCAAGTTTTGGCTACTGTAAACAATGGTGCTATGAACATAGATGTTTAAATATCTGTTTTCTACTCTTTGGGGTGCATACCCAAAAGTGGACTTGCTAGATTATACACTAAGTTTTTTTTCAAGTGTTGTACAGTTTTCCACAGGGGGAACCACCATTTTAAGTTTCCTTCTCAAGCTCCGAAAATCCTCAGGGGCTGTGACGCATGACTTCACAGCTGACCCATTTCTTCCTCTTGTTCCAATCACATAATGATATCTGTAATGCCTCTAATGTGGGTCAGAGTTCCCCCTATTTTGCTGCTGATCTTGACCTCTACCACAGCTGATATTCTGTGGGCTGGTGTTGTCTATGTCTTTTGTTGTATCTTTTGTCTCAGCCAAAACTCCCTACAATGATCAAAGATTATTGAGGGACCACTGTGTGAGACCCTCTAGGCTAAGCACTTGGCTGCATTATCTCATTTAATCCCTTCAACAGCCATCTGGAATGGGCCTGAATACTTGTGCCTTAGACCAATATCATCCCCACACTTGGTTATTCATTGCTAGATCCCTAACAGAGTGGGGGTGGTAGAAGAATGGAGGAGAAGAAAAGCAGGGGGCTTGGAAGATGGTAGACAAGTGCTTAAAAAAATCCCAATGTCTGGCCAGACCTCAGGCTAATTAAATCAGGTCTTTGGAGGAGTGTTTAAAAAGCTCTCCAACTGATTCCAATGTGCTGTCAGATCTAAAAAACAGGGACTGTAGGTGTGGTCCAACAACATTGAATCCTGGGAGTGGTCGGAAATGCAGACTTTTTGGCCACACCCCAAAACCTGCTGAATCAGAATTCTCATTTTAATAAGAACCCCTGGGATTCATAGACACATTAAAGGTTGAGAAGCATCGCCTTTGCCCACAGAACATTTAACTCAGACAAATAAATCCAATAGAGCAATAAAACTTTCACCTGAGGGTCTCTAAGTGATTCTCGGTCATTAACTAATTCATCTTCCTAATGGGACACTACACCTATTTTAAAGATGCATAACGAAAGACGTATTTGCAATTTTTAATTATTTGGTTAAAATAATTGTTGGGTATTCTGACTTCCAGGCTGAGGCGTTATGACTCCTTAAATCATTCTCTCCCTAAACCATATAATCCCTAAACAAGTTTCTAATGTAAAAATCAAATGCAGCGAGCAAGCAAATGAAGGCATATCTCTTTACCCTCCCCGCCAAAAATGCCTCTTTACCCCCAAAATGGGTTCTTGCCTGTTTGTTGCCTCTTCTGTGTACACGATTACCACCAAGAATGTTTCCTTTCACATTTCCTGCAAGCTTCTACTCGTAGGGAGCCTCAGCTTCTCCCCAGGACTTAGCACATCATGTGCACTTAGGTCCTGTTTTCTTAGCACTCTCTGGCCTCCGCAGCTTGACACTAAAACAACAAATTAGCACTACCTTCGCCAAACCCACAAATATTTGTACAATTAAGCAGCAAGCTTTGTAGTTAGAAAGGGAGAAGTGTTCCCTCACAGTTTGTGGCACCATTCATCCCTTTTTTTTTGGGGGGGGGGTGTTCAGTTAGATTAAGTGAGATTAGCAATATCAGATAAATAGTGCAACTGTCAAAGCATTCACGGAGATATTGAAGCGCTCTATTTAAGGAACGTATAATTCAGTGACTTTGATATGTTGAAGTTCTCCAAAGGGGCCTCTAGAGAATTTCATCAGAATGAAGAGATTTTACTGGATTATAAAAAAAAAAAAAATCAATGATTAAGGAATATGCCTGGAACAAACCCCAAGCCCTAGAGGTTAAGAAAGGTAAAGACTTCCTGACCCCAAGTCCATTCGAGCTCTTTATTTCCAGGGCTACCATGAGCTCATCTCCTATGCATGATTTGTGTTGTGGCCTGCGCAGGGCCGCATCCTGGCCAGACCATAGCTTCTGGTTTCTGGTGCCCATGGGCAGTGACATTGCACAAAACAGGCCAGAGTCCAATGCAAGCTGCTCCCCACGCCTCGAGCAGATCTGCTGCGTGGTAGCTCCCAACGCCTATTCTAAGAGTATCTGTCCCTTTGTCTCCTGCTTTTTGGAGAGAGTGTGTATTATCCTTAAGATAAATGTCTCTATCTTAAGAGTGGGGTTTTGTGAACAAAACTTCATCTCCACTGAAGGGAGAGTAGGAAAACAGTGGGAGGAGCAGGCATAGCTTGAGGGAGTGAGTGGAGAGTCTCCCAGGGACAGCCTTGGAGGGAGAAATGTATTTGCAATACATTCAGACAACTCTGCTTTCATTCTGCACTTGGACCAGCAGCAAAGATCCCCATGTGAGAACACATGGAAGAGGAAAGAAGGGGAAATAAATCCCACCAAAGATCATAGTTTTCAATTTTAATATTTTCTAAGCCACTTTCTTGAGGTCGGATTGAGATATAAAAAGCTGTACATATTTAACATGTATCATTTGAATGATTTGGTGATATGTAGACAACTATGAAACCATCAGCACCATCAAGGTCAGAGGCGTGGCTCAAAGTTTCCTCCCACCCCTTTCTTAGTAGCAATAGTGTTTTGTGTGTATCTGTATGTAGGGGAAGAATGCAACATAAGATCTATCCTCTTATCAAATGTAAGACTACATTTGTGTTGTGTTTGTTGTGTTGTGAACAACAGGCTGTCTAGTAGATCTCCAAAACTTGTTTACTTTGCATAAATCTATACCCTTTGATCAAAATTTTAAAAAAATGAATGCAGGGGCATCAGGCCAGTTCTTCTGAAAAACCATTAGACCTGGGAGTTTTAGAGCAAGGAGCTTGTTCAGTTTGACCACCCAGGATCAGGATAATAAGCACAACCAATGGCACTTTCTTCCTGTGCTCACCATCCTCCCAAACTCTCTTCATTATCAAAGAAAAGAATGGAAGTTTCTAGCCCACAGTAAAAACAGATTGGCAGAGAATAATAGCATTAGTAAAAGAATGATAGCCAATATTTGTTGAGTCCTTACCATGTACCAGAAGATTACAAGTGCATTGTATGTTTAATCCTCACATCAATTAAGCTTTTCTTCTTTTTTTACTGGGGAGGGGGCTGTAGGGGGAGTGTAGTGCAAAGAAGTTAAACAATTTGGGTAAGACCACACACCGAGTAAATGGCTGAGTCTGAATTTGAACCCAGGTACTTCAGCACCACAGCCTGCCCTCTTGACCACCGTGCTTGAGCACAGCTGATAAACTTCAGATAACTGAAGCACTTACATCTAAGTCTCTAGATCCTAAAAATGAAGATCTCTCACCTCTTCTAAGAACACCACAGAGAAGATTGTGGAACAGCAAAGCAGCTGTTTCTGAGCAGTTTGGACTACTTGCTAGAATGGTTCACAGAACTCAAAAATATACTTCACTATTGCTGTTTTAAGATACAACCCTGTAACAGTCAAGTAGAGAAATATGTAAGGCAAGGACTGGGATGAACTGGGGGTGTGTGAAGAGTTCCCGTGCACTCTCCAGAGGCACAACCTTCCCAAGGAGCTTGATAAATTCACCAATCTCAAACCCAGTCTTAGAGGATTGTGCAGATGTTTCATAACATGGGTACAATTGATTATGTAACTGGACATCGGTAATTAACTCAACCTCCAGCCTCATACCTTGGGGAGAGCACCGTGGATGTGACTAAAAGTGATCCAGGCTCCCAAGTCAATGTTATAAGCAGAGCATTGTCCTCTCACCCTGAAAGAGATACAGAGGCTTGAGCATAAATACCTACCAGCAGCAATGACAACAACCACACCATGGGCCCTAGCACTTGCAGTAGCAGCCATGAAGAGAGGATCGATCGGGGCTCCCAATTTTGGCTTTGAACCATGACCACTAGCAAAGTCATTGCACATTATAGGGCTACCATTTTCCAGGAGCAGCATAGTCCTCCATCTTCAGAGGGGGGCGCCTCTGAACAATAGCCTCATAGTTGATGGGAACAAACAGAGATGTTTTTTACTGTGTACTTGTCACTTTTGGCATTTCCCCTAACTTATCAGTAATATTGTGCATGGGGAGAGACATTTTATTAGTGAACTTTTAAAAAGTGGAATCCCACAAGTGCAGGTTCAAATCCTGAATGCTATTCTCTTGCAATTTTCCCTGGTTAAGGGCATGGGGAGGAGTTAATGATACTCCTCTGAACTTCCATCTCTAACTTCCAATATCAGGGTCTTAGGGCCCAGCTGTGTCATTATTGCCTGTGTTTAGTGAGTATTCTCAAATTTGCTCAATATCTGGTGCATAGTCAATACCTGACATCTGGTAGAGGTATGATGACCCGATTGTTTCGTAAATCTACCTTACCTTCATTTCCTTATCTGTAAAATGGTGTGGCCTCACAGGACTGCTGGGAAGGATAATTCAACACAATTAATAAACCTGAGTGCTTGGGAGCAAAGGCATGCATGCTACATGGAGTTCTAAACCCCAAATGGGGATAGCTTCTGTGCATGCCTGTCCTGCTCCAGCACCCCATCGATATTTTTCACAAGGGCTGACTGCAGAATGATTCAATTTTCTCATTTTGGTGGAACTTTTTGAAAGGGGAAATACAATGAAACCTTGTTATGTTGCTTGTCTATTCCCACATTCTACATTTTCCTGCCTGTAATGTTCCCAGTTCCTTGAAAAATGAAAACAACATGGCTTTCTATTCGTCTTTCAATCTTCAAAGACCTCTCCTGCCTGCCCCTGGCAGTGAAGGCCTCAGACTTGTCTCTCCGTGTCGTTGTTTGGTGATGTTTTTCATGCTTTTTAACAGCCTTGGCCTCTCCACTGCATGGGTTCTAACTCCATTGGTGAAGGGGGGATATTTCTCGTTGTTCCGGAGGGAGGCAGACCATTGTGGTTGCTTTCGTGACAGCTGCTCAACTTCAGAAAAGAAAAAAAAAAAAAAGTAAGGGTCTGAGATAGCCTTGAAACAGAGTTCCTTCTTTTTACACTTAGGTTGAATCTTTGAGAATCAACAATTGTAATTATATTGTAACTTTCTTGTGACCATAAAGCAGTAATTCTGCTGTTTTTTTTTTTTTTTATTTCGTGTGCTTGGAGTTAATTGTAATATACCGATCATTTATTGGCTTATACCACTCAAATCTGACCTCTAGGTGTCTGTGCCAATAAAGAGTTTAAGCTGAAAGTGGAAAAACATTTAATTAGTCTTTGCTTCTAACAATCTGATGATTTGGGTTAGCTTTGAAATGAAGAGGTTCAGTTGCCAAAGAAGGATGCTAATTTTATACATTACATGCGGAGAAAGTCCAGAAATAACCTTCTTACAACATGCTACTTGGAAGCCAAGCATTTCAAGTCCACTAAATTAAAAGGTATTAACATTCATGGTCAAATTTAGAAAGCTACTAAAATCTCATGAACTCTTTTTGAAAGCCTATTTTGGAGCAATGCTCTCCACTTGACTTTTATGAAAGTCCAAATACATAGGTTAAAAATTACATTGTATCCAAGTTACATAAGCTTACTAAAGTTGCCCTGTTCTTCTTGGCTGATAATGGTGACAATACTTTCCTCAGGATTACCACCTATTGCTATTCCTTCATTCCATGGCATGTTGTATTCAACAGGCAGAATGGTGTGCCCCAGGGGCCACTTTGCACTTGGGAGAAGTGGTCTTCTCACTCTGAATCCTACATCTAAAGGCCTTTCTTGACAGTCTGATGAGAGGATATCATTTAGTAAGATCAAACAGAATATAATATGAGGACAAAGACACTGAAACATATACAGACTCTTAAGAAGAGAGACACTGTATAAGCAAAGAAACTTATGCTACAAAACAGGAGATCAATATGAAATAAAACCAATGCTTCTATTGCATACTTGGCTTATATCTAAACTTTATGCATATATTTATCTTATTTGCTCCTCAGAAAATCACCAGCATACTGATTTTTAATATACTCATTTTGCAGGCTTCAAATATCACTGATTTCTGTTTCTGCTCCCAATCAGAGAAACCTCTCTGTTTTTTCAAGACTTGTGTGATTAGGTAGGACCCTCCTACCAGGTCATCTCCCTTCTGTAAGGAAGATGTGCAATGATATAATTTTGTCTACATAAGAAACATTGCACTCATAGTGCTAGGAATTGTGGCAATGTATACAGCAAGGGTGCAGGAGATTTTGAGGACGATTTGAGAATTCTGCCTACCACAAAAGGCACTATAGTCCTTACAAGGGGCTTGGCCAGGGAAGGGGTCTACTCTTGCCCTAAAAGTTTTAATTTGCCAGGAAGATATAAAAATCAAAATATCTCTGCATCACTAAAAAATCTCAATTCAATATTTGGTGGAAATTCAGGAAGAAAAATTCTCTATCCACTATCATATTGGGATGTTTCAAAATACCACCTCCAAATGGGAAAAAAAAAAAAACCCGAGTAAAACTAGATTATTTAAAAAAAAATAACTAAGAAAAGTATGATCTGGACACGTATCTAATATTGTAAACATTCTTTTCAAATAAACATGGAAGTACTATGTACTAACAATAAATTTAAACCCTGGACAAAATGTGAGAATTCTAGGGGAAAAAATGTAACTTACTAAACTTTCTCAGGAAGAATTAGGGTGTATATAACCCAATAACCTCTAAAGAAATTAATCACAAGTTAAAAATAATTTCTCCAAAGAAAACACCAGTCCTAGATGGCTTTTTTTAGTGAGTCAACAAACCTCTTTAAAATATTGTTCCAAGCTTAACCTAAGCTTTCCAGAATACAGAAAAAAAAGTAAATATTTTCCAATTTATGAGTCTAGTAAATCTTTAATATAAAAGCCAGACAAAGGAGAGAATAAGAGAAATCATTTTCATATGTGAGTACAGATAAAGACTTAACACAATATATGGGCAAAATGATGCAAGAAGTACATTAAAAAGATAATACATCATGAGCCGGTTGAATTTATCACACACAAGGACCTTGTGGCATGAGATAAATCTACAAATATCAATTATTCCATTAAAGAAAAAAGCATGGTCTTCTTGATACATGTGAAAACAGGCATCTGATAAATTTTAACAACCAATAATGATAAAAATACTTGCTTGGCAAAAAGGAAATAAAAATGTCCTTTAGCCTGGTAAAGGCTATTACAAAAAGTTAAGACAGAGATCTTTCTTAATGGTGAGATTGTTCCTTTAGTCAGGGACAAGAATGCCCACTACCCATCAATTTTATTTAAGACTGAATTTGAATTCCCAGCCAGTGAGGGGGTTGGGAGGAACAAGAAAAAGGATTAGAAGTTATAAAGGCCAGGGAGGAAATAAAAGTCAGTTTCAAAAAGGATGTGGTTTCAACACAGAAAAAGTTTCACCAGTTATAAATTATTAGAAATTTAATTTAGCAAGATGCATAGAGTTGGGATCCATTTAGATCTAAACAAAAAAATAATCCCTATCCTAACAATCCTTAGAAAATATGGAATATTATGTAATGTGGAAAAATATATTTCTGACCTTAAGAAGTCTTCCTTAAATAAAACACAGACACATTAAATATGTAAGAAAAAACTGAAAAATTTAACTACCATAAAAATAAGATCACCTGTTCATTAAGAGTCACTATAAAGATTATGAAGACAAGTCACAAATTGAAATAAGGTAGTTGCAATAAAATTAACAAATAATCTCCATAATATATAAATAACTGACAAGTCAAAAAAATGAAGCAATACTAGTGATAAATAAAAGGGGCAAATGATATAATGGAACAGCAAACAACACATGAAAATATGGAGTCTTAGGTCAATTAACTCACGAAACAGATTCTAATATTTGAGGTTTATATGCTGGGGAATTATTGGGAAATTCTGAAAAAATGAAATCTAATAATTAGAATAGATATTTGTAATATACAAACCTATATTTGTCATGTAATGTATTATATATGGGTATATATAATGTCATATAATATATTATATATAGATATATATGGATATATCTATGCAATATGGATATTGCTTATACATTATTTGTACTCTTAGAGAAAATACCAGAAGGCGGAACATCGGAATGTTTATAGTGTTTATATGAGTTGGTGATATTGGGATTTTTAAAAAAATATTCATTCTCCTGTATCTTCCAAACTTTCTGCAATGAATATGCCTTCCATAATGAGGAAGAAGGAAAGCAATGTTAATTGAAAACACTGTAGAGGCAGTAAGAGCTGGCCTTTAGAATTCCTTAGAATAGAACATATTTGCAAATAGAGATAAAGAGAATGGGGGTTGCTGCTCATATTCAAGTGCAACCCACCAAACAAAATCTGCTTGAAGTAAGCAGTGTCTTCTTGGCCACCTTCCCCACACCCCACTTGTGTCCAAGTGTTATTGCTTCCAGAACCTAGGCTCTTTATGTCTTCACTGTGGGATTGAAAATTACCATGAAAGTTTGAACCCATACTCTTCTAGTCTTAGAGTCATTAAAAATGGGAAAAGAAATTTGGGGAACTGAAGAAATACAGAAGAGATGTCAGTTTTAACTGAATCTATACTGAAATTGACAAAATTAAGAGCAGTCACATGGGAGAAGTTCCAGAAAATAAAAATTATTCAATGGCCCAACACACTGTTATTTGTACTTGATGCAAAAAAAAAAAAAAAAAAAAAAAAAAGTAAGGAGTTTATAGAATCTCATTTCTAAGTACTGTTTCAGCATCAAATTAGCAACCAGCTAATTTGAAGGCGTGGAATGGAAGTTATGTTTAGAGGATTAGACATATCTGGTGATCTAAAGTCTTGGAGTAGTTATTGCTTGTTTGTTTTTGCCCTGTCTTTATTTAGAGTTTGATGGTTTATTTAGCCTTGATGATTTGATAGAATGGCAAAATTTTGACATTTTCCCACAACACCAGTTTTGGAGAAAGAAAATTATGAGATATTACCAGGATTTCCCTGTTTCTTCTCTGCAAACCTGGTCCCATAAATCACAAAAAAATGTTTCCATGGGCAACTACCTGTGGAATATTATCTCCGAGAGATTGGTAGTATACATTAGCATTTAAAGGTCCTGAGGAGGGCTATAGGGGGACACAGGAAATATAATCCTTGTAGATCTACACTACGGCCTGCTTTGTCCAAAGACAAAGCAGGGCCATAGAGCAGTGCTTCGTGAACTATCTTTGGTAAAAGGCCATTAAAAAAAATTTTAATCCACTGCGAGGCTATACCCTTGTAGAAGTCTACTGATCTTGCACTTGCTACATCAAGAATCAGATTACTATGCTTTCCATTGAGTGTGCTTATCTCATTGAAGTAGCAAATAATTTGTAGGCTGGCACTGTCTAAGGTGTGCACTTTGACACCGCCACAGAGGACAATAACTGAGAATAGAAATCTGATGCATCATTCTTTTCAATGTAGAGCATTTCAAAATGGATAAAGAAAAAGAAATGCTCACTCCTATTGATAATTAGCAGGATGCAGAG
Organism: Talpa occidentalis; assembly: GCF_014898055.3. NCBI lineage: Eukaryota > Metazoa > Chordata > Mammalia > Eulipotyphla > Talpidae > Talpa > Talpa occidentalis. The sequence continues at coordinate 14,142,678 of NW_023600993.1, forward strand.
AGGGTCAAACCATGTTAGATCAAATGAAGAGAGAATCAAAAGAGTATAAACAATTCAATCAACAAACAAAGAAAAAAGAGTGTGACCATTTTCACAAGTTGGTGTCTTTTTGTTTTTATTTCATACTTTATTCCTTGACAAACTAGAGGGTGTCAAGAGTTCGCTATAAATCTTTCCTTATTTTTACTGCATTGAAACTCTTTCCACAAATGTCACTTAAAGGGATAACTATCCTTTCATCTTGTTCTTAAAAAGGAAGATGAAGTAAAATGACAACTGCGACTCTATCCAGCAAGGAAAATATAGACGTGAAAGTCAAGCTTTACATCCCACATTGTTACTGGGAGTGCAAAATAGTACAATACCTACGGGAAGTGGACTTCAGCGATGAACTAAATGTCATGGGCATTTGCTCTTTGGCCCAGCAATCCCATTTCTAAGTGTCTATTCCAAATCAAAAATATGAAAATACATATGCACTAGGATGCTATTTTTAATAGCAAAGGTCTAAAACCAACCCAAATAACCACCAATGGGAGATTAGTTGAGTAAACTATAGTATAACCATAGAACAGAGTGCTATATGAATTAAATATCATATGGGGCTCTGAAGAGATCACAGTTGTGCTTGAAGTGAAAAAAGCAAAGTGGATACAAATGTGTATAGTTAAGCTACTGTTAAGCTACTGTTTATCGAAACACAATACCAATACCAATATATATATATATATATATCTATATAAGCTTACAATTAATGATAAGTAACCGAAGGGTTAAGCCATAATTTGATTATATAATAATAACCTGGGGTTATATTATTGGTTTTTAATGGACATTGAGGTAACCAGACAATTAGATGCCTCCTAAAAGAAGAAAAAGCACTGATGAAACTGTCTAATGAAGTCAAACCTGAATTTGATGAGCCTCTAATATATAGAATATACTGTATAAACGACACATCGGTGTACAAAAATACAGAGGACATAAGAACACGTTAAATGACACCATGGAAGACCATCAGCAGCATCCTGACTATGGACACGTCTACATGACAAATTTGCAAGGAATAAATGGAAAGGAAACAGCAACAGGTAAATCATGTGTGGATTCTGTTTTTATTTAATTTTAATTTTATTTTATTTAATGCAAGCTAATTCCCTCTCAGGGCAGTTGGATTTGGGCTAAAGAACAATATGACTTATGAAAAGTGAGAAGGAAAGCTATGCTAAGGAAGCCTTTTTTTTTTTTTAAGTTTGCAGAAGGATATCTATAGAGTAACAACAGATGTCTTAGAGAAGAATGCAAAGCTTCGTTCTCTCAAGATTCTAGGGCTATTCATAAACTGTTCAACTATTTTATGTCATCAGCAGAGTTCCTCCAGTGAATTACAGCCTTCTATCCTCTTTGGGACCATCCATTACAAGATGCAACGAGCAGCCAAGATGCAGTTGGCTCATTTCACTAAGTGTTTTCATAAACAGATTTGTAATGAGGGGGAAATGTATTTTTATCAATACTAAGCAGGGTTGCAGAGAACTCCCCAAAATTATTAGGGAGCTGCTACTATTACAGGGGCAATTTGCAGAGCCTTCTTCTTAGCAGATAGTAAAACAGCCCCCAACCCTGCTAGCTTTTTAAAATCTACTAAACAATGTGAAGCCACAGTTTCATTTTTTTCTTTCTGGCTGGAGATGGTGGAAATGTTCATCACCCAGTGTGAAGTAATATGTGAAACAGGTGTTTTATTCCCTAGCAGGTAAAATGGGTTTGATTCCTGTGAGATGTAGACATTTCAAGGCTACCAGCAAGAGGTCCAGATGGTGTGTATTTTCATATCTAATATTATATAAAAGATTTCAAATGTATCCTGACTCTTAACAAAACCATAAATTTACAGCTTATTGCCATGCTGAACAGCTCTGGTAGCTACTAATTAGTATTACTGTTTTTGCTTTGCTCTTCCAGGGATCACTGGTATATCTGAGCCTTTCATTTTTAGCTTCCGGTAAAAAAGACACAAAGAATTCCAGGGTAGGAGCCCATCTGACATCAGGGCCGGCTGCATGTAGAACATTAGAACCTCAGGGGATACGCAAATGTTTATAAAGCCACGGAGGGGAACCATGGGTCAACCTTTTAAGGAAAAGCACTTCAACTTGGAGGGCAGAGGCCTTTGCCTAGTTGTTCCCTACTTGGTCATGTAGCTATTCCAGAAATATTATTGAATCTATTTTAAGAATAATGAACCAATAGCACGCTTTATTGCAAGGTTATTACGAGCCAGGCATTTTTCGAATGATGATACAAACACTCGCATTCACGATTCCTAATCACCCTTGGAGATAGCAGTAGAAGTTCCGTGTTCCACAGGAGGCAACTGAGGCTTAGAGAGCTTCGGTGATTTGCTCAAGAGCCAACTAGTTCTAACTGGTTGCAGAACCCTGGTCTTACCAAGATCAGCGTGCATTGTCTTTTCCGTGCAGTGTCCAGTGTCCACTGGTGAGCCTAAAGACCGCCGTGGTAAGAGTTCTACAGGATTTGAGCACAACAGATCCAAAGTGAGGAAGACGAAAAGTAAAGACAGCACAACAGTGGGTCAGCACCGCTTTCATTCTAGAGAGCTGTGGTCTGGGCCTGGATGAAAGGGCGTGAGGGCAGCCTTTGGTTCCTGCGAGCCATGGGCAGAGTTTAACCTCCTGATCCTGGTCCCCTGCCTCTCGCTCTGATGTGTTAATCAGCCTATGGGTCACAGCTCTGAGAAAGGAATATGTTGCTGCTTCTTGAGAATATTTAATGTGCTGTCCAGAATGGGGAGAAAAACAAAGTAACTGGGGGAAACTGCAGTATCTCACATTGCTCATTTTATGAACAAGCTCTTTGTTTTTCATGGAGAAGTCAGTAGAACGGGGCTCTTCAATCCCAACTCCTTAAGGTTTTAGCTTAATTGACACCAATCTATGCAAATATTCCAATTCTGCTTCATCCCTGCGTGCATAGAGGAGAACGTAATGTAGAAAGAATCCTGGCTATTGATTCTGCCCCTTTGACTTGGCTATTAAGATTGCTTTAGTGGTTTTTAGTCAGTCTTTTCACATCCATGGGGCTTGGTGTTCTCAGCCTTTGTGTGAAATGCACCTGAGGATTCATAGAACTTTGAAAATCAGTCATTTAATACACATGCTCCTAGCTTAGAAGAGTGTATGCATCAGAATAATTAATAATTATAAAATGGTTACTTTATTTGGGGAGGGGCAAGACTCATTGACTAGAAACCCTTTTATAAGGGATTTGCAAATTCCTCTTGTGTAAAAATAAAAACATAGATCAATTCACCATAATTTTTCTTGCAAGGCAGAGTCTGAAGTGGAAAAGTAGCATAGGAGAACTCTAAAGAAATCTGACCGCATTTCTGGGCGAGTTTTGTGAATAAACCTTATTGTTTTATCTCCAGGCCATTTAAGCCTTTCAGGTGATAGAGGCATTGGTGCCTTAAATTTCTAGAAGAGCAAAAGGCGTCGACATAGAAAATCAAAACCTTAATTTCTTACCCTTGGAGTGACTTTTGCAGACAAATATAGCTTGGATTCTATTTCTCTTTTCAGTCTGGCAATTTTTTCCACAAGCTAGAGAGACCTTGATCAACGAGGGTTTAAACAGAATTTTTATTTTCTTGTGCCACCAAATTCTGCAAGATCCCTGTCTTCCCTTTCTGCTCAGGTGTGACGTGCAGAAGTCAGCTGTGAAGGGTGGGATGACAGTGACATGCCTTTCGCAAGGAACACGCCATGTCCCCAAATCCAGTTGTGGATGTAGGGCTCAGATTCTGTTTCCATTTCTTCACAATTATGAGTTTTGCGCCATATCTTCTCCCTCTTTATTCCTGCAATATTTGCATTGCATGTTCTTACTCTCTTAATGCCTGAGCAATTTGAAACTCTCATATATAGGCAATTCCCAGACCTCGTTCCTAAAGCACTGTGATTCCCTTTCAGCTTTTCAGAGGCACGTGTGCTGGGAAGGAAGGGAGCCCTCCCTGTCAATCCAATTTGTGATAAGGATTTCCCCAGGTGCGCCCATTCCATGGTCCCCGTGTTGCTTTGTGCCTGGTTGGCATCCTTTTGGGGGGCATTTGTATTGCTTTTTCATCTCAGAAAAGATCCTCTAGTCACAAACCAGTCATCTGCCTGTTAAGCTGTATTTAGAACAAATCACTCTGAAGCCAAACAACGACAGTGACAACAAAAGAGCTACACTTATTTTTTTCTAGACTTTTAACAAAATGTTTGATGTTGTGGAGATTTTCAAACAATTAATGTGAAATTGGGGACTGTTGTTCACATGATTTATTTACCATATATAGAGAACTCAGCTGGAGTGCTGCTGTCAGTGCTGCTCCCCATGAAATTTCAGCAAAAAAAAAAAAAAACAAAAAACAGAGGAGTTGGAAAATCAGCGAACTCTCCGAAAAGGCAATGAAGTATTTGTCAAAGGATAGAAGTTTTCAGGAATCACAGTGCTTACAAGTGACAAGGGACAGAAAAGTCCACCCCACATCTGCAAAGGGGCCATATTGCTTTGGATACTTGATTTCATTCTCACAAATGGCTGGATGTTGAAAACAAGATACCATGCAGATTGAGAAATATCCTTGTGTTTTTCATAGCCAGTCATGTCCTAGGTCATGGGCATAGACTTGTGCACACAGGGGCACCCAGAGGATGAGGGAAAGAGAAGATAGGCAATACTAAGCACGTTTCATGAAAGTAAGACCCCAGACCTGGTTAAGCTCTCGTGAACTTTATGAATCCCAATAGAACACTCAAAAAGAACCAAACCTGTTTCTTTCAGGAAGTTTTTCAAACTCTGTACAGGTTGGCTGAGTCATTCAGCTTTCAATTTCATGGAATAGTGCAAAAAAAGAGACCATGAATTAAAAAGAACAGTGGTACTACAACAAAATAGTAAAAATGAAATAGAGAAGGTGTGAAGTTAGATGGTTGATTTATATGTGGGAAGCCAACGCCAAGAATATTGTTATGGGCCTGGCTCCTAGAGGCAAGATTTGTTAGCAAAAACTGTCTCTAAATATTTATGCTCAGCTAAATAATTGCTAAGTAATTCCAGTTTTCAGCTGGAAATCTAGGATAGGGACTTGTCTAAATTAGTAATCGGCGAGACGGTATATTGGTATTTTATCCAGCGGTCTTCTCGTTCAATGATACTTTTCACTTTCAGCATAAAATTAATACCATTTTATAAAGGGCTTTCCGTGACCCCACATGGGAAGGCTTCTTTTGGAAATAGTTCCCTAAAATAAACAAAGCACTTAAAGCAGTCTATTCAATAGCATTTGTTTTAGGATTATTAAAGACACACAGTGTTTTGGCTCTCACACTCTGTGGAACGTGGGTTCCTTGGTTCACAGGCTCTTGCGTGTGGAGAGATGCACCAGCAGTGGCAGAGGAGTATTCCTTCATCATCTTGCACTTGACCTTCCGGAGAACCATCATATGTCGCTGACATTCTTTTTACAGCCTCGACTGGTGCTTAGTGAGCCCAAGATTGAAAGCAGAACTCCTAGCTGCAGGAACTCTAGAAGAAAATATTTTTTATGAACCAAAAAACAAAGAGGAAGCTTCATCATTTAATTCTACTGCCAGAAAACCATCTTAGATATTCTCATCCCACAATATTCTCATATCAGAATAGGGAATCAATTGTTGCAGGTTTTTGACCCCAATTCTCAAATAGTCTATATTCAAAGGGAGTTAGCTGAAATGGAAAGCAATACTTATTCTTTTTTCTTCCCCTTCACACCATATGAATATTTTGAAAATGAAGATCTGGACTCTAAGGTGGACTTTGAGATCAGCAAATGATGTGATAAGGGATGCATCTAATTTTCCTTACTTACCCACTGCAAGTCTTGACAAAGTACTCCACAGTATCTGACTTTGATTCCTCACTGCTCTCTCATGTCCAAAGCCCATATGTTCTGATTTTGGTCCTGGCCTTTCAACGAAATCATAATGTTGAAGGTCACCCATGACATTTTCATGAGCAAATCCAGTGTGCTCAGTTCGCTCAGTCTGTCTCCCCTCTCTGCATCCCTCTGTCTTTCGGTTTCATGTGAGTCTGTGCATCCACTTCCCATTCCTTCTGCTCTCTAAGCTTCGGTTTCCTCATCTGGACACAGGAGTTTGGGTGTGGTGTCTAGGGATCTGAACAGGGAGTTCTGTGCTTTTGTGACTTTCTAAAATCATGCTGCAGAAACAAAGGGAATAACAGAGAGAAAGAAACTGAGGAAAGAAATTATTTCAGTGGAATATTAGGAGGGGGTGATGTAAATATTCTATTTTTCTGGTAGATAGAAGAAACTATGACTTTGCCTTTTGTTTAACTCTTCCCCCCTTGAGAGGCCACATCGCACAATTAGGTAAAGAGCAAGGACCCCAGAGCCCCCTGCTGACTTCAGAACCCCCCTCCCTTTCTGCTTTCTCCTTGTATGTTCTCTGTTATTTTTCCCTGATCATATTGAAATAAGGAACTGATGCTTCCAAAGGGGATTTTGAGGAAAGGATAAAGCAAATTATTTAGCCAGAGCAAATAAGTGTATATTGTTCCCTGTGTTGTTTTGGTTTTTTAAGACTAAGAGACAGAGAGGTTTTCCTCTCCCTACCAGATGGGAGATACAGAAATGGAGTTTTGCCATCTAAAATAGATCTATTCTGTCCACTAATGCAGAAATAACATCAGGCACGTTTCGAAAGCTCTGGATCTGTTTAAACCAATTAAAGTAAAGTTAATGTATTTGAATATCTGAGCCCTTTCCTCATCAATATATCTCTCCTGTGTTTTCTTCTCCAAGTCCAATGTCATGAAAAATACTCATTTACTCTCTTACCTCTATTAAACGTGGCTTCGAGAATTTTGTTTGTTTTCGTTGTGAAGCCAAAAGAAGACTTTTTGTGGCTCTAAAACTGCTGTCAGCTTTCATGCCACAATACTCCAGGGCATTTCTCTCCTTCAGGCTGCTATTGTCTCCATTCTGTAAATAAATGTGCACTCGATAAAACTATTTTAACGATGCTAATATTAATACTTTGGTAGAGCACTTTATCTGCAAGGAAAAGCTTTGAGAGTTAGTAGAGACTTTGTCTTCTCATACATTTTAATAGAATATTAGGGTTGTAATTAACAAGAAAAACACAGTAGATCCACCTCTCACTTCCTTCACATTCATGTAATGATTACCAGTGGAATATTTGCTGTTCTGTACCCTTTGTAGGCCAATCAATATTTTGGTGCATGGAGAAGTCTGAAGCACAGAATTGTAGTGTAAACAAATGAGAAACATTAAAAGTATGCTAAATATTATAGCCAGTTGATTATGTAAATTTAAACAGTGTAGGGGAAAGGAATTGCTTATTAAATTAGTCTGTTTTTAGTTCACTCTGGCATTGTTTATTATACACCATAGCCAGATATTTCATAAATAGACTCTTTTTACAACCTGGAGGTTTGGGGAGTGCCAGCTAATTAATGAAGTGGTGCGTGCGATTGGAGGCTGTTGATGGACACAGCTTGTTTTATGGTTGATCATTTCCGTTGTACAGGTCAAGTCTTCTGTGGCATAAAGGCAATGGGGTGAGGGGGAGAATAGAGTGGCGAGAGAAAGAGGAAAGAAGTCTGATGGACACTTCTTCCAGTATGAGCACCTGTTACATCAATCTGTGAATTGGTTAATGGGTTGATTTTTTAACTACGTCCTGTAAGTGGTCTTCATAGAAACAGCAGTCTAAGGTTTTCTACTAGCAATTAAATGAACGCATGCCACAGATGGTACATTTGATTACCCTGAATAGCCGAGGAATAGCTACACATTTGTGACTGGAGAGTTTAGGAATACCCAAAGACATCTCTGAGTTACTCTGAATCAAAGTGACAGAGTGACCCAGGACAGATCTCAATATAAGGATCAGAAACTCAAAAGCAATGTAAAAGGAGAGGAGCAACCTGGTGTCCTGTGTCCTGTTTGAGAACATAAAAAATGAGAAAGAACCACACACTGGCGTTTCTGTTTCTTGGAAGTCAGCAAGGATGACTCTCAGTAGATTGGAAGACAGTTACATCCGAATTTAAATCCAGGCAATTAAATCCTGCTTTTGAAGATTTCTAAATCTTCCCAAGTCTGATGCTATTAAATCTGCACATTCCGTCTTTCAATTTCTTAGGTTCCTGGTCACTGATTTGCATTTAGCATTCACTTCTCTGTTCCTCCCTTACATAGACTCAAACCACTCAACCACCTGGTCCCCTTAGCACCAATCCCCTGCTTTCCTTTTATCTTTCAGACCTTACATTTGTCTGCATTTCCAAAGTCCTAACTCCACGTCCATGTAGCCCCGGAGGTACTTTACTCTCCCTTTCATCTCCTCTCCCTGGGTGTAAATCATTCCCATCTGCCTACAGCGTGACTCCATTTCCTTCATACTAGCAGAGGACCTTCATCCGTTCTGTCTCTGATCTTGTATTATTTGCATCTATTTCTCCTTACTTACCCACTGAAAGTCTTGACAAAGTTACTCCACAGTATCTGACTTTGATTCCCCACTGCTCTCTCATGTCCAAAGCCCATATGTTCTGATTTTGGTCCTGGCCTTTCAACGAAATCATAATGTTGAAGGTCACCCGTGACATTTTCATGAGCAAATCCAGTGTGCTCAGTTCGCTCAGTCTGTCTCCCCTCTCTGCATCCCTCTGTCTTTCGGTTTCATGTGAGTCTATGCGTCCACTTCCCATTCTTGCAATTCTCCTTCCTTGACATTCACAATATTGTGCCCCTCATGTTCTTCAAGTCTCTGATTGCAATCTCTGATTGCTGCTTTTATGTTTCCTTTGCTTGTCTTTGCAAAAGTACTTTATATGTATATATGCTTTGTATATATTATCCAGAACCTTCATGGGCTAAGTGTGTGGTGATTGCCATTTTACAGATGAAGAGGCAGAGGCTGAAAGAATTTAAATAACTTGTTCAAAGTCACATACCTTACAACTAATGGAGTCAAGATTTGACATCAGATCTAGAGCAAGAGCCCTGAGCGATACAGATTTCAGCTAATAACTGCAGAGGACCTGAAATGTTTTCTTCCCAGCGCCTGAGGTGACAAAAATAGAATCATTTACTCTATTGCATCTTATAACTGTGATTTCCAGAGTTCTTTCAATTTGTGAAGTTGTGCAGCCACAAACAGCGTTGCTGGAACTCTTTTGCTTTCCAAGCCAGCCACTTAATCTATGAATCTTCCTGCCTCGGGATCCTCATTTTCTGCTTTTTCTCCTTGTCAAATAGAACAACCCTTTCTATTTACACCCTGTATCCCCCTTGTGCTGGTCTATTAAGGTCTTCCCTTCCCCTTCCTAGTTGCATCATTTCTCCCCTTGCTATTGTGTCAGCTTTATAAGCTTGCAAGTCTGCTCCCCTCTTGCCCATTCTAAAAGATGTCCTCTCTCGTGACCACGTCCATTGTGAAATGACTCTGCACTCAGCTGTATCCATTTCTTTTCTCCTCATTTATGTTTCCACCTATTCCGTTCTGGCTTATGTCCCCACTACTCTTGAAGAGGTCTCCAAAGACCTCCCATAGATAGATTTCTCGATACTGTGATGTCTACCAGCTCTACTCCTTAATTTGCTATGGTGTCACCACATTTTCCTGCTTTTCCTCCTGCCTTCCTGGCTGCTGTTTCTCAGGCCCCTCTTCTACCCACTACAAAAATATTCGATGTCCCAGGGCTTGGTCTTTGGCCCCCTTATTTCTCTCTGCCCCCATTCACCTTTGATGCTTTCATCCAGTTTTTTTTTTTTTTTTTTTAAAGATTTATTTATTTATTTACATAAGAACTGTGGGAGAGTGAGAGGATTCACCAGAGCCAGAGCGGGGAACAGAACAGGCAGACTGATGAAATACACTGCTGAGGGGAGCAGCGGGCAAGACAGGAGAGGTCTGCCTCGCCATGTGGGACCCTCGCCAGCGGACCAGTATCAAACCAGTGCTGGAGAGGCTGTGGACAGCTTTACAGCGTGGCACTCAACCGCCTGCTCCACCAGGGGAGTCCCTCATCCAGTCTTAGATATTTAAAGACCACTTATCTGATGATGATTTCAAATTCATACATCTGACCTTAATTTTTTTGCAGGCTTCAGATTTACATTTCCCACTATCTATGGTTCAACATATAAACCTGCTATAATCAAATGACAAATCATGTTATTTAACCTCAAACTTTCCCTTCAGTCATCTTCCAAGTCTGCTTGGAGCAGAAATTCAGCAGTTGTTTTGATTCTTCTCTTTTCTTCACTCCCAGCATCTAACCCATCAGCATGTCCAGTCACTTCTCCAAACTATATTCAGTTTCATCCCAATTGCATTTTCACAATTCTAGGTCCATTTATCTTAATATCTTACCTTTGAACAGAAATCTCATCTTCCTCTCTTGCCCCTGTCAATCTGTTCTTCACACAGAAGCCTATGTTTTCAAACATTCATTGGGACATGTCATTTTCTTTAAATTCTTTAATGATTTCCCTTGGATGTTAGCGTAAAACTCTATCCTTTATCATGGCTTCCTTCCCTACTCACCTCTCTCACAACTTTCATGCACATTTAGGTCTTTCATGCCTCAGAGCCTTTGCACATGTGGATCCTTCTGCCTTGACATCTTTTCACAGAGCTGAATTTTTCAAGTTTTCATTAAAATGAATTCTCTTCAGAGCTCTCTATCCCAATCACCTTACATAAATTGACCATCCAATCTCCAAACAGGCTCTCTCATATCCTCTCTGTTTAATTCCCTCAGGAATTTTATTACTGTCTAAAAAATGTATTCTCTAATTATTTATTGTTCTATGTCTCCACCCTCTAGATTAACACTGTCTGCAAGAATTTTCTGCAATGTTGAAAAAACCCTTCTGGGCTACTGCATATGGTAGCTACTAACTAGCATATATGGTTATTGGTCACATGAAACTTGACTACTGAGTCTAAAGAACTAAATTTTTAATCTTAATTATTTAAATGTAAATGTAAATAACCACGTGACTAGTGGCTACCATAATGAATGGAACAGTTCTTAAATATATACTCCATGAAGACAGGGATTTTGTCTAATTTGTTCACTGCTGTTCCTCCAGTGCTTACAAAGTGCATGAAACATAGATAATGCTCAGTAATACTTGGTAAATTAATGTATGGATGAATGGATAATGAGTGATTTGTAGTGCAGATAAAATCCTGGGAGACAAAAAAAAAAAAAGATTGTTCCTAAATGTGGCAAGCTTTTTAAGCAATACTACCCTCTCTCCAGAAATGCTCTTGGACTATATATGCCTTTCCTGAGTTCTTTGATTAGAATTCTAAGAGAGGAACCCAATATTGTAAATTAAATTTTTGACCATGTTGAAAACATGCTTGATTCTTTTGCTGTGTTTTGTTAACCAGCGATACAATTATGCTATCTATGGAGTTATCATACGTAATTAATGAATTAATCAATTTACTTAATTCACAGGCAGAAAGATATTCTGTTTTCTAATGTTGTCTACTAATTATGCAGTAAATCAAGGCTTTGAAGAGTTTCAACAACCATTCATTTTTTATGAATTAATCTTTCTTTGGCTTTCTTCTCTAGGGGTGAACAAATAATGCAAACATAGACCCAAGGATACATGAAGTCTGAATGCTAAGAGCATGCAGAAAATGTAGCTGAGTATAAAAAATATATGGAATTAATTTGCAAATGATGTTCTAGTGTCACTGGGCTCAGACAGGGTCAATCTGTGCCAAGAGCAGGCAAGACCCTGTGGTGCAAGGACAGTTAAGTGTTGAGGCCTTGATTTCTTAGAAAAAGATGTTAAATTAAACATATAATTGGTAAAAGCAGATGAATAAGAATATACAAGTAATAAATATAATTAAAAACCAGAATACATGGCTATAGCACAGCTTTGCCAATTTTGGTATTTATACCTATCTGAGAATAACTAGCACTATGATGTCAACTACTAGTATTACCACTGCTGCTGCTATGTTACCATTTTTGGAGAGCCTACGTGTGTCAGGAACTGTACTAAATACTTCACATACTTGGTTCTATTTAAGTTACCTTGATGAATGTATACTGGCCCCTTCCTGGAAATGTTACGCCAGACGTCCGCGATATGTACTATACTAATAGTGTAACAGCAGACTTTCTCTTCCAGTTGTCCCCACTTTGGTCATTCTTGGGACTCTGGATCTATAACTTGTTTGGGTCTGAAATCTGCTGAGGGGCTGAGGATCTCTAGAGCGAGGGCTCAACTTCAACTTCAAGTCATCAGACCTGGAGACTTTGATTGTTAAATAAATCAATAGAGAATTAAGGGTGATTCCTTATTAATTTAAATCCTCGCAAGCCCATGTTTAACTGAGTACATCTAGAGAGAGCTATGGGTCAGAGTAACCTCCAGAATTTTGGTTGCTCATCAGCCTTGATGTCTGTTGTGGTTGATATCTGGTCTCTGCCACTGTGAAATCATGCCCGCTAAAGTTAGAGGAAGCTTGTACGGTAGTCCTTTCCACAAAGCTAGCATCCTAGAAAGGAGAGCTAAGGGATATCTTTGTGTGATCTTTCTAGGATTCAGGTCTTCTGAATGAGAGAACCTTCTGGGTTCCCTAAAAGGGTGTAGGTAGGAATTAAGTGGGCAGAAAGCACCTCATAGAAATAAGGCAGTGTTTCAGCCCCCTGTTAAGGCACAATGTTGTGCCCCACCCTAGGCTTTCTCATTTAGCATTCTGGGGTGGAGCCTAACAGACAAGTCCCCAATGTTCTGTTGGTCTGGAAACCCCACTTTGAGAACCATTGTTCCACATTATATATTGTAGGATTACTGGCTTTTTCATACAGTTCACTGAAGAAAATATTCAATCTATGTTGTATTAACCAACCTAGAGATCCTTTAGAACCACAGCCAGTGATCTGAGCTAGCACACTGAAGGTAAACATGCTGAAGGCACATTTCTATTAAAGAATTAGAGCCATCCATGTTTTTGATCAAGTATCTTCTATATATATATTTTTTTTAATTTTATTTTATTCCCCACCTACACCCTTGTAGGGAACCCAGAGTTTCTCTCATTAAGGAAGGCCTGAATCATAGAAGGATCACATGAAAAAATCCCTTGGCTCTTCTTTCTAGGATGCCAACTTTGTGGAAAAGACTACAGTGGAAACTTCCTCTAACTATAAATAAACCACAGATTTGTATGATGTGCATTGACAAAGTTATGCAACGCTTTTCCTTGTTCCAGTCCTGTATTTCTCACCCTATTCCAATCTGCAATCAGATTCTGGATATTGACCTATAACAATTGCAGGGGTGGGGTGGGGGTAGAGGAGGCATCTATCAGTCTCTTCCTGCACAAACTCTCTGCTTCTTAAAGCAATGGAAGAAGTAAGGGTATTTCATGGGAACTTTACAGAGGAGGTTGGTGGGTTCAGGGTATGGCAAGCACCCTGAATACTCGCCAGATATCACCATGACTATTGTCAGAGGTGAGATCCCTACCTACCTTCCACATCAAAGGCTTTATGTGAGTGTGAATTCAACTGTCATTATAATTCAGCAACCTTGTGACTCTTGCTGTGAGCTTGGTTTTTGTCTTTTTATTTTCCTTCATCTTAGCCCTTATCTCTATGAGGTAAGAGATTCTCTGGGCATGGCCATGATAGTCTCTGAATTTCATTTGGTGCCTTAAGGCAAGAATTTACTTATCTCAGTGTGTGACCTCTCATCTTAAAGATAAACAAATGCTAGCTTCTCTCCAGTCCCAGAATTCTTGGTGCCTTTTAAATGGTCATGTGAAACTGAGACATGGACCCTAGATTTTGGTTTCCAATGAGCATATGATGCTGCATATCCAACGGCAATAACTTAGCTATTTTGACATTGTGCTTCAGTGTCTTTTATCCAATTACTAATTCCAAATATTACACATTTTCCAATTGGTGTCCGTTGTCCCCTGCTCCACATTCTAATTTTAGTATCAGGGTTCTTTGGTCTCTAACAAAAAAGACCCTAAGAAAAAAGAAGGCGTGATATTACTAGATGCATAGCAGATAGCTCTTACAATTGGAAGAAAAGCTCAAACTGAAGCTTTGGAAAGCACTCAGACCAGAACCACTCCGGAAAGCTTGGTAGCAGAGATGAACTAGCAGTCTCTAGGGGCACCTGGTCACAGTGAACGACCTGCAGCTACTTTTGGTCTTTGAGGGATTGCCCTTACTATTCAGGTCCCAGGAGGAAGGGGCGCTTTGATCGTGCGCCCATTTGCCAGCAGACACCATGTCCCCTTGATCAGCAGTCTCACCAGACTTGTGTTCTGGTAGGGAGGAAGCAGTTCCCCAGGTAAAATTAGGATGCTATTCCCAAAGAAAGAAGAAAAGATTCCGGGCAAGTAAAAGCATGCACTGTCCACACCAATCACTGTTTACATTAAATTCCTCCCTGGTATATGTGAGTGGGCTCTGTAAGTTGTAAAGACTTTACACATATTTGGGGTCTTTATTTTACTAACATTTTTGGCTTTGGGAAAACCTAATCTCTGAATAATCTCTGCTTTAATTTTGGCTACTGTGGGTGCAAAATGATATGTACCTTCTTAATAAATCATAACATCTTTTAAGGACAGCAAAATGAAGAAAGACACAAGTGAGTTTTAATATCCAGGAGTGTAATAGTGTAAATCTCCTTTTAAACTTAAACCATATGGATTTACGGAGCAGTTGAAAATATGTCTGAAAGGCATTAATAGCCTTGACTAAATAGAAACAGACATCAAGCTCAGCACACAAACAGCCAGAAAACCAATGGGATGATAGAGATGTACAATAAATACAATCAAAAAGACTCAATCAAATGTAGAATGCAGCACATCAAAGGTAAAACCTTTACCTATTATTAATTATGACAGTAATTTCTGTCTCATAACACTTCACATAGCAACTGTAACCAAGAACGTCTGCATTTTAAACTGAAGGTGCCTCATATGCTAAAGGGAAACAGGATATAAGCACATCTTCTAGGAGCTAAGAAAATGGTTGTGCGACATCCAAGCTTTCACGCAAACCACCACTTGACTGGTATGATGGTGAAAAATAGCATTTCATATTACACAATGATATGCAATTGTAAATAGAGTTTGGACAAGGCGGAAAGATGAGGTAAGGTTCCTAAGTTTCTTTAGTACATATTCTATGTTGTACATTTCAACAAATGCCATTAAAAAATAATACCCTCTTTTCATAAGTACCATTCAACCAAAGTATAAGCAATCATAAATATCTTTCATCTAGAAATAAACATACAAAAACAGTCACAATGCCAAGAATTCTTTGATAAACAGGATTTTCTTTACAATTAAATCTCTCATGATTTCTCTCATGTCTGTTCAATCAAATTTCTGCCTCCCAGGGTTCCCTTCTGTCTGTTCACATAAATCCGCAGAATCCTTGAACCTGCTTTCCAAGTCCTTAACCCCGTATCTCCACTTGTGTTCCCCAAATACCTTGGTTGAGATCTTGTTCTTCATCTTTTAAAAGTAAATATTAGGTTATTCATATGAAATGCCTAGTGCCTGAGCTAATTGTCCCTGAAAGAGGATTATTGATGCTTAGTTTGGGTGTGTGGGTCATACCCAGCTTCATCTAACAACTGTGAATAAAATCCATCTTATTTTTAGAATATAGTTTAGGCTGAACACCTACAAAATAGTTTATGTTTATCAAATTCTCCTTACCCCACTTATATCTGATAGTGCTGGCAGTGGACATTTGTGGCTTCGGTAATTCCCTACATAAGTTGCTCCTTCCCAAGAGGTATACAAACACTTGTTTCTCCCAGACTCCTTTGCAGCTTGGCTGTGGATATGTCAGCCTAAATGATTTACCCATGCAAGACTTCATTCAGAACTGAATGGCCTGCACCTAAAGGTTCTGCATGGGTAGGGAGGGACATTCAGTTTTCTGGCATGGTAGAAGCCAAAAATGGTTGAATTTGGTAGCATTCTTGTCAGCTTTGGCTTAAGAGGCAGCTGACTTGATAGCTTCTCACTCATCCAGTTCTTGCTGTGTTGGTGGTGCACTGGTTAGCATAGCTGCCATCCAGTTCCCTCATAGCCTAGGACATTATTCATTGTTCCTGAAGTTTTAGAGTTGAGCCAGAGACTTCATTGCTCCTCCTGCTTCCGTGAGCTTCCTAATATCCTTAAAAAATCTAATTTCACCTTAAATCACCAGTGTAGATTCTGTTACTTGCAAGCTAAGAAAACCAAACAATGCAGTACTGTTTGTATTTCCTCTCTTTTAAGTGTGAAATAACTTGAGGTACGTGGAAGTTAAGTAATTTGTCTAACACCACCCAAAGAAGTAAATAAATGTTGGTGCTAGAATTGAAATCGGTACTTTTTCATACTTCATACCTGTAACTCTCTTCCCAGAATAAGCAACATTTTGAATGATTTTACAGTCACATATTCGTCAGGATATATTTGTACCTGGGCCTTTTTAGTGACAGGTTTTTAGATCAGAAGACTATAATAATCAGTCAGAAAAGAAAAAAATAGTCATTGCAAAGAGGGTGTTTCCATGTGTTTGAAGAGTCACGGTGTAAAACCGGGGAAGGAATTGAGGTCTGAAGTGGAAAGGGCTAGAAGAAGCATATATGTGAAACTCTTTTTCATAGAAACTTCCATTGGAGACATATTTATTCCAGTCATGTCTTTTGCAAACCGTAGTCTGAAAATCAGAGAGTACCATAGTAAGTGACATATTCCCAAGCGACTGTATCTTCATGAAAGATATACAGGTCTATGTAGTTTGCTGTTTGGTTCAGATAAATTAACCTTTTAAAATAACATGTTGCTTAATTTGTTTCCAGCTTTCTAAAGATATTGTTTTACCCCCTCCCATCATTGTCACTCATGCCCATCCTGGGAACACACAGCCCTGTTTTCAGGATCCTGAGGGCCTCTTCTGACTTGACATCCTTAGTGAAGGCTTAGAATCCCTTCCTGCTCCCTTCCCCACAAATTTTGTGGAGTCACAGAACTGTCTGAAATGTTTTGTTCACTGTCATTTGACTATGAATTCAGTTTGTTCTCAAGAATCAATAAAATTAGTTTCAAGATGTCCATGTCCTTTGAGTAGGCAAACATTCTTAGTTTCTAAGAAAGCTATTTTTGTTTGTGCTCTCCGCGAATTGCTTTGTGCTGAGAAACTTCTTTTGCCCGTCCTTGTTCCTTTATTAATTAGATACTTAAATGGGTCTTTTAAAAATGAAAGTTCCCATTATTGTATTTAAATCATGCATTATTATTATGTATGAATTATCCAGCATTCTTAAACTTCAATTACTTTTTTTCAATGGAGATTAAGCACTGCATAAAGTGGTCCAAGCTGGTGGAGATGGCTTCTCTCTTTCCTAAGGCCTTTTAAAGATCATAAGTTCAGGAATTTAGACAAAAATTAATGGCCCCAATGATCACTACTCGGCTATTGTAACAGTCAGGACCTACATGGGATAAGAGAATCCACCCCAGATCTTCCAATATAGGAAAGTTTATATTAGAACAATAATACTAAAACAAAAGGGCAAAGAGGAGGTGATAACAGATAGTAACAGCTGCAGAAAGTTGCTCTGATCTCTAGGGCCAGGAGGACAAAGTGGAAGAGGTGGTGTGACCAGAGGCAGCTCCAGGGTTCCCTCAGGAAAGCTGGGCCAGAGGGGACCTGCAGCCACTGCTGGAGACACACCCTAAAGCAGAGAGATGGGGAGACACACTCTGCTGTTTCCCTCATCCCTCTGATCTTGCCAGGACTTCCCAAGGACACAGTCTAGCTGGACACCAGTCAGCAAGGGGACCTAGGAAATTAATGTTCAGTCCAGTGGGGAAAAGGCCAAGAGCAACAACCCAGTGGCTACCCCAGCACCCAAGGAATGCTTTGGAGCCAGAGCAAGAGTGTGTCTGAAACCGCTTGCATTTATCTTTCTGCCTCTAAGTCATTTAATGGGGCTTTTGGTAGGCGACTGTTCTGATAATACACACAAAACATTCTCTTATGTCATCCAATTGTAGTTATTTTTTAAATATTAGTTTATTTGCCTTGCCTTATGATGAGCTATTTATTTTTCTTTCTTCTATATATAGAACCCAAGATAGTATCAGTGCTAATGAAGTCTTATAATAACAATTATTATTAGCATGCTCTTATTCCATAAACTGGCAAGTTTCCGGTATGCCTTCCACTCCATTCCCATTATTATAATCATGTAATGTCTAGCAATAGCATCACATTAAAATTTCAGAGAATTTTTCTCTGTTCCCTGACAAAATAAAATCTTTACTTGTTTACAGATTGCAATTCCTATTTTTAGGCATGAAATGGGATAGCTATAAGGCATTTTCTGGTTGATCAAGCTGAAGGTAGCAAAAAGAAAGTGTGGCAAATGATATTTCATCAAAGTGCTGAGTGACAGTCAGTGTGTGGCAGAGGCAATGGGGGTAAAGTGAGGAAATCCTAGTGCGAAGGGATGGTAGATGATAAGGGGCTGGCAGTAAAGGAGGGAGAGGCTACTTAGGTTGTTCCACAAATATATTTAACAAGCACCTATCACATGCCAAGCATTGTTCCAGCTGCTGGCTACAGAGGGGAAAACAAGACAGACACACTCTGTGCTTCGGTGGATCTTATATTCTACTGGGAAAGACAAAACAAGTTTAAAATCTATGATCATTTCAGGTCAGGGTGTTCTAAGGAAGAGGCAGTATTTGCAAATAGGTAACTTGGAGGAGGTGACCAGGAAATTTCTCCCTGGGATGAGGGCTTCAAGGAGGCCGGAATGGGGACCACAGGAGAAAGCATGCCAGACAGGGCCTAGTCCCAAAAGCCACAACCAGCTTAGCATTTTTGAGAACTCAAAAGGCAGCTTGGTGGCTAGAACACAGCTAGGGAGGGAGAGATGAAATGGGTTGGCTGCTGCAGCAGCTGCATTTTATTAAACCCACAAATTAGGGTGGAACCATTATTCCGGGATGACTTGAACAGATAACACTGGGATGTGTTGTGAAGAAGGGATTCCATTGTGCATGGCATCGTGCAAGGGGCTTACAGGACACAAAGACAAATAAAGTATAGTTCCTGCCTCTCAGGAGAAGCCCAGCTAGCGGGGGTGAGCCCAGAATCAGAAATGACTCAGGACAAGAAAGATATATAAATGATGCAATGTTTATATACAAGAAAAACATTTAAATAACGCACCAAACCATTAAAAAAGGTTTCATTTTCATGAAGACATTTCAAATGGATGACAATGCTGCAAATGTGAAACAAAATAATTCAATGTCAGGAAAATGTTACAAGGGACCCAACTATGTCAGATCTTTTGGTATCAGCCAAACCAGAATTTGGATCATAGATTTTAGAGGTAAAGAGGACATTAGTTCCCACTGAGGTCAAACCCTTCATTTTCCTAAAGAAGAAATGAGAGAAGTTAAATGAATAGTGCCCAAGATGAGTAAACTTCCATCTTCCCAGGAATCTTTCTAGAATCTTTCTTGCTTCTCTTTTTGCACAAAAGGATAATAGGATCATAGGCGTCAGCTTCAAACTATGCTCCACACATTCTGAAACAACAATTTAAAAGTTTAGTTCAGCTGATTTCATTCAGTCAGTCGGTCAGTCAACAAATACTTACTGAAAATATATCTCTCCTATGCCATTGAACATCTCCTAAATGCTAAGCATTCTATGTGCTATTGAACATTTTATGCTAATCACTGCAGTCCTACAGGGCAAATCAAAAAAACCAAGTTAAAAATGTACAGTTGCTATTTCCCCCTCGCCAAATGTAATGGAAAGTAAGAAGTCATTATAAGTAGAACCATAATTTTCCCAAAGCATGACAGTAATTCTGGGCTTCCTGTCTATAAATAAGTTGGTCCACTCTAAATGGACCCCACTGCACTTCTTTAAATCACAATTACTGAATAACCATCCACAAACAGCTGATGTTGGAATTGCACGATGTAGATGAGCAAACTTCATACTAGAGCATTTAAAGATATGTCTGTGGGATGACTAATAGCCTATATGGAGAGTGAAATGCTCAGCTGCTCAGAATTCTTAGCAGGTCTCTGAATTCTGTCTAAAAATATTGGCAGCAACATCTGCCCTCATTGTTGACGCATGCTGAGAAGGCTTTAATATTCAACCAGAACAGGTAGGCTCTTGGCTTTCAGGGGGTTGAATAAAGATCCTCTACCCAGCAATCTGTGTAGATTGCATTTAAACTTCCTTGGAGATACTGAAGACTGCTGGAAATTTAAATTTTAGTTTCAGATGATTGGTACTTGTTAAGGAAATCATTCATTGGGAGTCAAGAAACATCTAATGTCATCAATGCTGTGAACAAGTCCATGCTCTGAATGTCCTGTCCATCCCCTTTATACTCTTTGTTGTGTCCTACTGACCACTCATGGACCATGTATGGGTGGTCTTCTGACCCCTGGACATATCATGTATTTTCTAGCCCCAGTGCCTTTGCTCCAGTTTCCTTTGCCTGTCATCTGTCTCATCCCCTTGTTTCTGTGCCTAAAACAAAGTAAAATAAACCTACGCTCAGCCTTAAAGGCCTAACTCAAAATTTACTTCCATCTCCATCAATATATTCACAACTTGCCCAGGGTTCTATAACTTTATTATGCACAAGGTCTTACTACATGCCATGTATTTGATATGCATTTATCTAACAATTTTCACAACTGTTTTCCTTCATTTAAAAAAAAGGAGGGAGGGCCTCCCCAATGGCACAGTGGTTGAGCGCTGGGTTGCGAGCTGCCCGCAGCCTCTGCAGCGCCGTTTCGATCCCTGGTCACCGGGCGAGGGTCCCACATGGCGTGCAGACCTCTCCTGCTGTGCCCGCTGCTCCCCTCAGCAGTGTACTTCGGTTCTTCTGCCTGTTCTGCTCCCCGCTCTGGCTCTGGTGAATTCTCTCACCCTCCCGCGCTTCTGACTGTGCCCAGTGCTTGTATAAATAAATAAATAAATAAATAAATCTTTAAAAAAAATTTTAAAAATTAAAGGAGGGAATTGAGAGCCAAGATCAAGTCGCTAGCAATAAGTAGAGGTGAGATTCGATCTCAGACATGTGGGCTCAACTTCTGTTTTCTAGCTTCAGGCTTCTAGCAGCCAATCATATCACAGCTAGTTTCAGAGGTCACACTTATGCTTTGGAATGTGAACTCTGATCACCAAGACCAGACCAAGATCAAGTAGAGCTAGAGTTTGAAGACAAAGATCAACCCAATCTACAAACTTGAGTTGATGTACACCACGTTGGTAGCGAAATTGAGATCTGTTATAGTAAAATAGTGAGTTATTAAACAAATTTGGAACTAGAAAGCACTATTTGTTATGGGCATGCAGTTCTGATACGTCTGTTCCTTAGTTTACCTGCTTGCAACCCATAGGAAATGCCTGTCATTCTGTATCGTTGTAAAACTTGTCCGTGAATGACTCTCCCATTTTCTAGAATTATTTATTGGTTGGTTTATCCAAGTAATATGTAGTGAACATCTATTGTGTTCAAGGCACTGTAGAGAGTACAAAGAAGTATAAATTAAAATCCACACCATCCAAAACACACATAAATGATGTATGACACATATAGTCATGGCTATAATGGAACTTTATGCAGCTATTCAATTTTAGGGGAAATATTATTTACATTTTATTAATCCAGGTTCATACTTTTACACCATCCTCAGTTTACAATACATTTCTGCTCTATTCGTAGGAGGAATTAAGCTGAAAGAGGAGGGACGAGAAGGTTACAGAAAGCATGGAAGGCAGATTAGTGCATCTAAAGAAAAATATAGCCATAAAACACCATGATTGTTCTGAATAAGTATCTCAAAATCTCATTGTCACTTTTGTTTCCAATGACAAGTTTTAACTCTATAGTTAGAGTTAGATGGTGCACCATCCAAAATGCTGCCCAAAATGGTGACAACATAAATACTTAATGTCTCCTCCTTCCACATACATATACAATGACATTTCATACATAGTTGAGGTCATCAGTTCCCACCAGTCTGGGATATTTTTCTATTCTTACAGCTTTCTCTCTCATTCCTTTAGGCAAATTAGCAGGGCTCCATCAAAAAGCATTCTTAATTCATAAGCAGATAATACTTTGAGCTGGCAAGTCTTGTCGCTGTGTACAGCGCTGGCATCCATTCCTTATGCAACACCCCAGCAACTGCTCCGGAGCCAAATCCCCTGTTAAGTTCTGTGCCGCACTGTTTATGTCTCCTGTAGGGCCTCCAGAATGTATTTTGTGTATCTTGTCTTTGTTGGTCCAGAACTAGAAACCCAACAACATTGGTTAGAACAAATGTTAGTTTTTAATGGTTTGTTTCTTTTCATGTTCCATTTATGTGTTTATCCCTTACAACACTTATCCTAGTATTACCATCTACAGATATCTGGTGACTTAGTCTTCAGTTGTCATTTTTGTACCAATGGGTAAGGAACACAAGCTGAAAATTACACCTTTGTTTTTAAAAAGGAATTTAGAGGCAAGGAGTTGTAATTTCACGAAGAGTTCTTTGTATTTCATCTCTTGGTGGCAAATGACCATGTAGAGTGGAAACCTTGACTTTATTTTAAAATGATCCACAAGACCCTAAGGACTTGGGAACAGAAACGGTGTTTAACTCAGTAGTATATTCTCTGTACCTCACCCAGAGCTTCCGGATAGATGCTCAGTCCATTTATTTTTAATTCAACTAATAAAAAAATGTGGTTCCTTTGTTTATGCTGCAGATGAAATCTGCTGATAATGTTACCAACATTTAGGGGGAAATTCTTGGATTTTAAAGAATGTAGGTAGCCAGACAAATAGTATGTGGATTGATTAAAAGAGTTTTGCCTTGCGTTCCCAGATATGTGGGATATATTTTAATTGGACCTATTCTGCTTTGCATCTCTCCCAGGTGCTATAGAATCTACCCAATACAAACACCTACCAAACTGACACTCTGCTATAAAAAGACAAGCAAAAGTAAGAGTGTGTGTGTATAGCCATAGCAACCTCTATTACTCTCTTTGTACAGGAACATTTGACCTTTGCAAACACTCCATTCCATAATCATGACTTAAATGCATGCTCTAAAGTTAACCTTTTTTGTCAAGCATATGATTACCATAGGAAGACATGGCAGTGGTGTAGGGTAGAGGAGGCATGAGGTCCTGCTGTTCCTTTTTGTAGTCACTTTATCAGCCAGAGGAGTAAGTTTTCCCCTGTGGCTCCCTTCAGCGTGGGTCGTCATTTTTCAGCAGTGAAAGCTCCATCACCAGATAGCAGCCTCTCCAACGGAAGAAAGAGGATCTGCCACTTTAAATTTTCAGCAGGCAACTGGCATTTTATTATTTACGTATTTCATGTCATTATGTTGGATAATATAACAAATGATGCAATCAGATCCACGGGAAATTTAAAGTGGTGTACACCTGTTCTCACCTGGGAGAGGAGCAATAGCTCATACACAACTTCCCCAGCTGAAAACCAGCAGTACACAAAGCTTTCCATAGAACCATGCTCCCAGACTGACAAATAGGCCAAGTTGGAGAACATGAAATAAATTCCTTTAACCTTCTTTAATGAGCTTCAGGCTTGACTTTTTTTATTTTTATAAAATGGCCTTTCCTCATAGTGAAAAAAAATTTGGTAGCGCAATGGAGTCCCTGAACTGCCATTGAGGCAGAAATGTGAAAACCAAGTATAAATCACAACTGCTTTTCTGATTCCTGCCTGAATTTGCCTGCTAGTCCTAGAGACGGACCTATTTATCAGTAATGTTGTTACTTTTATTTGCAAACTGTATGCAGAGGTTTGAAAGGATTGTGTTTTCTATGGTTAGTGAAGGAGGAAAATCGAGTTTTCCCAAAAAATGAGTCATGGGTCATGCAAAAGGATCAAGCTCCGCCCTCCCCCCCCTGAGCTTTTTAGCATCCTTAAAAGGTCTGGAAGTTCTGGGGGGGCAGGGGCTGGGGGCAATGACTCCCTAGCCAGCTTGGTGTCTAAGTGTTCTATGTCAGCCTTCCTGAACTGGTGTCAGAATGGGAGGGGTGCAGAGGCACTCAACACCCAAGTTCACAGCCAGTCACCTGCTTCAAGGCCAGGTTCCAAAAGGAGGATGGACATTCTGTAAAATCTTTCTTTTTCTTGGGAGATATTTGCTCCAAATCCTGATGCAGTCTCCTAGCCAGCTTAGTTTACCTAGTAGGTCTGCCAGTTAAAATACAGGACCCCCGGGGCGCCGCTGACGCTGAGGACAAGCGCAGGGGCAGCCCTAGAGAGGCGGGGAGCCCGGGCCCTGCGCGCCTGGTGGGAGGAGGAGCCACACACGCAGCCTGGAAGGCCTTGCATGAGGACTCCCTGGAAGGCCTTGCATGAAACTGAAAGGCCTTGCGTGAGGACTCCCTGAAGGGCCCTTCCAGCTGCGTAAGGATGGCATGGACCTGAGTGAATGTCTTTGGAATTCTTGGCCAAGGTGAGACGGACCCGGCGGTACCTCAAACTCTAGGAAGAGCCTCCAACTTTCTTTCCACTACTGGACGCCCTCAGGGAGCTCTCTGTGCACCCCACAGGAGCTTCACTGCACAACCTGGGCATCGTGGCGCTGGAGAAGACTTTCTGCGCGGGCCTCTGCAAGGGTCCACGCGCGTCCCCAGGCCCTGCCGCGGAAGGGAGACTGGACAGCCGGGCCTGGCTACACGCGCCAGTCGGCGCCCCCCAGACGGGAGCCGCCGTGCATGTCAGCTGACTGTGAACTTGAGGCCCCCTTGAGCACAGGCTCCCCATGAGCGGATGCCAGACCGCGTTGTTTACCCCTCACGGCCCTCTCAGGACATGGGCTACACCTGCAGACGCCAAGTTTAGGAGGCGTTTCCATGAGCGCACCAATGCCAGAGCAGACGCGCTCCCTCCGGAGAGTACGAGGAGCCTTAAAGCCAGGTGGAGAGACGGGCCTCCCCTGTGGCCTAGCGGGTTAAGGCTCTAGTGCTACGGTGCTGCTGCTGCTACGGCCTGAGTTCGATACCCGGCCCAGGGAGCCTAAGCCACATAAGGTGCAGGGGGCCTCTCCTCTTGCCCGCTGCTCCCCTGAGTGGTGTCATTCAGTCATGTTCGCTCTTCCTTCCTGTGTCTCTCCCCCCCCGTCTGTCTCCGTCCCCCCTTCTGTCTCCGTCTCCCCCCACCACCCCCTATACAAGGACACAGAAACATCAATTCCAAAGAGCACCTGCACCCTCTATGTTTATAGCAGCACTGTTTACAATAGCTAAGCTTTGGAAACAGCCCAAATGCCCCAAAATAGATGACTGGATCAAGAAGATGTGGTACATATACACCATGGAATATTACTCAGCATTCAAAAAAGATAAACACATGCAATTTGCAGCAACATGGATGGCGCTGGAAGGGATCATGCTCAGCGAAATAAGCCAGAAAGAAAAAGAAAAATACCGGATGGTCTCACTCATAGCAGGAATCTAGAAAACTTAAATAAGGGACCAGGAAAATGAATATAAGAAAGTGAAAATCAAAATCAACAAACAACTATGAACCAGAGGCACTTTATGGGGGGAAGTAGGGGGCGAGGAGGGGAGGAATTGGGGTCAAAATAAGGGGGTTGCAATTGTATGGGGAATATAAAAGTAAAAAAAAAAGCAACTATAAACCAGAAGAAAAAAAAAAAAAACCAGGTCTGAGAAACTTGCTGGAAACATCAGTTGAAAGAACTGAAAACAAGGGGAGCCCATCAATGTGGAAGCAAGAACTCACAGCTAAGGAGGTTTTAAGCCAATGTGTACATGACCTCCTCTTCTCTATCCAGTCCTCTTTTGGGGCATTTGGGTGTTTCCATAGCTTACTATTGTAAATAGTGCTGAAGTAAACATAGGGGTGCAGGTGTCCTTTGGGTAGATCCCTAGGAGTGGAGTTGCTGGATCCTAGGGAAGCTACAATTATTAGTAGTCGAGAAACCCCCACATGCTTTCCGTCGTGGCTGGGCCCGTGTGCACTCCCACCAGCAGTGCAGGAGAGTTGCTCTTTCTCCACGTCCTCGCCAGCATTTGTTGTTGCTAGTGTTTGCCATTCTCACTGGTGTCAGATGGAATCTCATAGTGGTTTGGATTTGCATTTCCCTGATTACGAGTGATGTTGAACCTTTTAACAAAAAAAAAAACAGGACCCCCCAGTTAAATTTGAATTTCAGATTAACAGGTAATCTTTTAGTATGTCCCAGATAGTACATGCTGGAGTTCTAAAATATAATCCATACCCCGCAACACCAAGTCTCACAAGACAGGTAGACATATAATGAATTACTAATTATTCTTAAATTAATCTAGTATTAATTATAACTAAAATGACATACAAAACATTATGCATGTAAAATATTTTGTACTGAAATAACATCAGGATATTTATACTAAAAAAATTTGTTTATCTGAAATTCAGATTTAACTAGGTATGAGGGTTTTTTTGTTTGGTCTGGTTTAGGGGGTGCCTGGTAACCCTATTAAGAAGAAAAGGATCCCCAGTACCTGGGTTACCTCTAAACAAGTGTCCTACTTGACTCCTTTCACCTGGATCCACACCCACAGCCCAGTCACATACATCATGACTAGCCCATTTGGTCACAAAGGATGCCGTAAGAAAGGAAGTCAAGGAAGAAGACTTCCTCCTTCATGTTTATGGCAGATGTATCAAATGCTGTCAACCCAAACTTCCCCCAGAAAGTGCCTCTTCCAAGTGGGCGGTGGCTCTGTCCCCTCTACCGCAGCAACCATGTAGAAGAAGGAGATTCTGGAAGGACAGCCAGCTTCAGGGTCTCTGAGCTCTAGGACCTTCTATCTTTACCCCAAGTACTGTGGACAAATGTCCTTAGAGATGGCTCATCCACATCCATAACCTTCCTCCATGGGGTGGAATGACAGGAAAACATTTCCACCTAAGCACAGGGTAACGTATTTCTGGGGTTCTGCTAATTCTTACATCAGAATGGCGTACAAGTCAACTAATGGACTCACATGACGCTTATACCACACATTCTATTTTTTTTTTTTTTTTGAGATTTTCAGTTTTTTAAACAAGCAAATGATTGACTGATTATTGAGGTAATACTGGCTTACAAGCCTATATATGATTTAAGGGAATAGGGTCACACCTCCTAGGATGTATGTCACCACACCACTCCCACCGTCAAAGCCTTTTTACCATAGATCATCTGGCCCCTTCCCCTTCCTTCCCACCCCTGCCTGCCCCTCTAGAAGCCTCAATTCTGCAGTCATTTTTAGGGCTTGTTCTGGTTAGTTTTTATTCTAACCAGTTTTTATACATACCAGAGCCACACAGGAAATAAGATCAAGTTCTCACTTTCCTGTCATCTGTCTGACACTCGGGATAGGATCACATCTTCTGAACAATTATCTACCTGAGCATCAGAGATAGTTCTCCCTCTCAGAGTATTTTTGTTTCTTTTTCATGGCCAGCCCTATAAAAGGTTTCCATCCTTTTGGTAATGCATGCTTTAGCGGACATTAATGAATGTCCATAGCTGTGACTGTCAAATTTGTGTATATCAGAAGCATCTGAAGGGCTTGTTAAAAAACAGGTTGAGTTTCTGATTTAGTAGGTCTTAAGTGAGTCTTCAGGATTTGCATTGGTAATATGAGCCCCAGTGATGCTGACATTGCTGGTACAGCTCTGGGCTATAGATCAATCTTCCTTACTGTGGCCAAATATTGTCCTCTCGTGGATGTAAGACACCAGTCTCCTATTTAAGTGGCCATCGGAAACCTCCAAATCAATTACAGAAAACACACGGGTATGTGTGTGAACGTGCACACGTTATAATATTTATGTATCAATTACATTGAACGATAATAAATCCATACCTAGCTAGTGTTATGCTGAATAAAAAGCACTGTGGTTTTCACATACCTTTGCTCTTAGTGAAACAGAGATTTTCCTCTATACTTAGGATTCATTTCTCTTCCCACCCCAAACACTATGTATATAATATTAATACTAGGAGAAAATAGAAAATTTGCAAGTGAATTAACTTGTAGTTACAAATAACTAATTAGAAATTGTTTTCCTTATTTAGTAAATAATACATATTTTATTACAAAATTAAAAAGTTAAGAAACACGAGCAAACTAAAATCAAAGTTATCCCAAATTCCATGGCCCAGGAGTGTTATAGATCTTTCCTATCTTTTTTGCTTTCCCCTTTTTACTGTTTTATGAAATTAGAATCACATTGTACACACTGTTTCATAATATTTTACCAAATGATAAATTATGGACATTTTCCTATGCCATTAAATATGCTTCAACAGTGTGATTTCTAGTGACTACAGAGTGTTCTTTCACAAAGATATGCCATAATTTATTTTGTTTATCCTCTCCTGTTGAGTACTGAAACTATTTCCTTTTTTGCTAGCATAAATAATACCAAGAGAAATTTCCAGGTTGAAATGCCATCCTGGCTGGTTGCCACAAGATAACTTCATCCAATTTTAAACTAAAATAACTATAAAGACCAGAAAATATAAAAACTCACAATGATTCTAAAAATTTTGATGTATGGACAATTCAGTGCCAGAATCTGATTCTGGGGGGACTAACTACTAGCCATAAGACAGAAAGAACTGAGCAAAAGGAAACTCTTCAAATTTTAGCTAATGAAATGCCAATCTTCCACTCATGTGTAACAGAAATAATCTGGGGGAAAAAAAGATATGAATGTTCTCCTATTGTCTGTCCTTACTCAGAATCCAAGACCTCACCAAGTAGAAAACTAGCAGCTTTTCTTTATGCCATAACTGTTGCTACCTAAGGCTGCCACTCTTTTCTTTCAATGCCCCACATATACCCAGAATGCATCTGTTAAGATAAATTGGATGGCAGCAGTAGTGTCTCCTATCCTAAGAGATATAGTCCCATAAACAACATCTGTATTTAAGTGACACAGAGGTAAGCAGCCTGCTGGGAAATGCATACCAGAAAGTACTGTGTTCCAGGTGTTGTGCCCATTCACAATATCATCAAGCCAGATAGTAGCAATAGAAGATGCCATCTCAGTAAAGCAGAGATGCAATCGATGAATGTCCTCTAGAAGGTGACATTAAACTTGCCCTCTAGTTGTCATAATAAGCAAAGAATTTTACCATTGACCCAAATGGACAGATCCAAGGGAAATCACACATCTTATTAGTTGACATATGGCAAGATTATAACAAAAGTTAAAAGAAAGCACCAGTGAGTCTATGAGAAAATAATGTCAATGTGGGAAGGTTCAGGGGAGGAGTGTAACTATGAAAATTATCAATTTCTAGTTCAGAAACAGAATTTCATGAAATTCTTTGGCATCTCCAATTGATACAAGGAAAAATTACTTCGATGAAGAGGAGCTGGAGTGTGTATGGTGAGAATAACCCAGGAAGAAAGCCAACAAGTTGTCATGAAAAGGCAACAGAAGACAAAAATAAATGTGAAAGAGATGTAGGATAGCAGATAAATTAAAAATAGTAGAATTTAGAATGCTATTGAAGGTCAAAAGGAGCTCAAATGATGTGAGCACAAACTTGTAATTCTCTACCAGATTGCAGAGAAAAACATAAATAAGAAAGTTACAAAAGAGCACAGGAAGCTAGAATACATACTGTAGAATAATTGAAATTTTTGAAGAAAAGCTAAAGCAAATACAATGGAAGAAAATACCAGAGATATTATTGAAAAAATTTCAACTGAATAAAGATTAGATATCACAGGCTAACAATTTGGAGGAGGGAAAACCATGGAATTAAATCCACAACTGAGTTATTCTATGTGGTGCTATTTTTTAAATAACCCTCAAATTCTCCTGTATGTCTCCCTTCAAGACGTGGATCTGAATTCCCCTTCCCTTCAGTATGAACCAGATTTAGTGACTTGATTATAACAAATAAAATTAGGTAGAAAAGACTGCGATTTAGAGACTAGGACATAAAAGTCTCACAGCTTCCTACGCTCTCCCACCCACCCTCACACACACACTTTCTCTGCCCTCACTTTGGATGTAGTCAGCTGCCATGCCAAGCAGCCCTATGAAGAAATTCGTGTTCACGTAGTAAGAAACTGAGACTTCCATTCACAGCCAATGGCCACATGAGTGAGCCCTCTTAGGGGAAAATCTTTCAGCCCAGACAAGTCTTGGGATATCCAAACCTTAGCCAATTATTCAGCTAGGCCTCTACGGAATTCTGACCCTCCGAAACAAGAGGGTAATGCATGTTTGTTGTTTGAAACCATGAAAGTTGGGACAATTATTTATACAACAAGAGATAACCAACACACCCTGGCACCATTTTTGATTTGCACATGTATTATATGTTGACGCACTTATTATCATATATTGAATGTATGAAAAATAGTTGTATGCTGATAAAAACTCTCCTTTAAAAGTACTAAGAGAAAATAGTCTTCGAATTCTGTAACACTAAAGGCAGATATCGTTCAATGAATGTCTAGTGTCTTTATGTTCATTGAAGACGCTATTCTGACTCCAGGATACAACAGGAAGACCTTCTCAGATATCCAAGAGTTCTTAAAATACACTATCCATATGTCCTCAAGAAAATGGATGCAAAAGGCAGAACACACTGACAATTAACTGCATCAATAACTATCTAGCATTCTAATATTATTTCAAGCTCATATTAAATTATTATAATTATCAAGAGTTGTTTCCAAAACTGAAAATATATCACTAAAAAACATAACTGTAGTAAGGGTATCTAAAGCCCAGAATATATTAAAGATTGAAAAGTAAGCTACAGGGGAGTAAGTTTACTGTACTTAAAGGACATATAGGAAGTGGGAGAAAACTGAAACATTGTTACTAAGGTTGTTGTAAATTAGAAAAATATAGATTAAAGGTTTATTTGGAAATTATGACATATAACCAATGATAGAATCAAGACCTATCTTTACATACATGGGCGATGATGAAATAGGAAAACAATGTTTACATCACAAAAGTAAGAGTGAAAAATTAGAAACTACAAAATAGGTAGCATTATAATAAAATTATGGTGTAGAATAGTGATGATAATAATAACAATAAACAATAGCCATTTACATAATTTACTGAGCATTTGTTACATAATTCTGTTTTCTCACAATTATATCAGCCCTCATATGCAAATATGGTGATCTCCAGTTTCAGATGAGGAAACTAAGGCCCAGAAAAGTTAGGTTTCTAATCATAGGATTTATACCCAAGTCTGTCTCACTATTTGAGAAATAATTTCAAGACACCGAGCATCTACATTGAATCCACTGTGTGACTTCACTAAGAAAAAAATTAAGTAGCTTTGCTGTTATTATTTGAAGTAGCACATGATTGATTTATCTATCCATGAAGCCTCTCAAAGAAAGTGTACAGAATTATAATTCATCTTTAAGTAAAGTATTTCATGAGAATTATAGACTTTTGTGAATTAGAATGAATAGCGTTCATAGTTCTCTCCATCATTTGCTAAATACAAAACCTAAACATTCTTCTCTGAATTCTTTACCCAGCGTTTTACCACCTGGTGGAACCACCAGATTCTGACTGAATATTCCTCGTTCTCACACGTGTAAGAATACGTTAGAATGTTTGCGCCGTATCCTTGTTGCTCATCCCCCGCCCCACCTGCACACACTTATCTTCCAGAAATAAATCTGAATTAAAAAGATGGTTATTTTTTTCCTTTTATTTATTTGGTAAGCTGTTTTAGTACAAAGGTCTCACTTCAAACACATTGCTCAAAATAGATTTCCACCCAGCTACCCCATCCACAAAACTTGTGTGTCTCTTCCCACTTGACCTTGCTATCAGGATAAACGAAACAGCGTTATTCTTGGATGTGGGGGTCCAAGAATATTAAATACGAGTCTCTGCTCATCCAACATTTCAAAAGGGAAGAAACCCTACATCTCTGGCATTTTTCCTGTGATACTTGAGAAGGAGGAAGTAAGGTCTGGTGTGGCTGTATCAAGTATCTTGGGTTCAGCTCTGCAAACAGAAAAACCCCAGTGTGAGGGCTATTTATTTTTTTGTTTTGCTTTTTTTCGTTGTTGTTTTTATTTTTATGATGTATAGCAGTGCAAACTATCATTAGCAGTTCTGCATCAGGAAGATGTCAGGGAAATTCTTCCAGTTTGTTCTGCCTTCATCCCTAGGCATCGTTTTCACCAGCAGAGCCCATGGCCCACGGCCCACATTTATTTCAGTGGGAAAGAAAAAAGAAGGATATGTTGGTTCCTTTCAGTGCTGCAGACTGGACGCTGTGCACATCACACCTGCTCACATGTCTTTGGCTGGACCTAGCTGCACGGAAGGCTGGGAAAAGAGATTTATTTGGGGTGACCATGTGCCCAGCAAAAAATTGCAGGGGTTGGGGGAGTTCTTTTACTATAAAAGTAAAGGAGAAAGTGAATACTGGGGAGATGCACAGAAGCGTGGACCACAGTGGCAGAGCGAAAATCACCTTTGCCTAAAATGTGGATTTCTGGAGATTGTTAGCACAATGAGAATTTCCTTAACACTGTGGAACTGCTTCCTTAAAAATGGTTAAGATGGCCATTTTATGTTGTGTGTATTTTACAGTCAAAATAATGGTGTCCTGGGAATGGTTAAGAGACATGATTTCTAATCCTATCACTGTTGTAATTAACTTAGTGACCTTGAGTGGTTTTAAATTTTCTGAATCTGAGTTGACTCATCAAGCTGTATACTATCAGTGACCTTTTTAGGTGTAGTTCATCTAACTCTAGGTTATCTACTTATCTTTTTTTTTTCCAGATTTTTTTAATTTAAATTTTATTTTTATATTCCCCATACAATTCCAACCCCCTTATTTTGACCCCAAGCCCTCCTTTCCCAACCCCCCACCCTCCATAGAGTGTCTCTGGTTCATAGTTGTTTGTTGATTTTGATATTTTCTTTCTTATAGGTATTCTTTTTCCTGGTCCCTTATTTAAGTTTTCTAGATTCCTGCTATGAGTGAGACCATCCGGTATTTTCCTTTTTCTTTCTGGCTTATTTCGCTGAGCATGATCCCTTCCAGCTCCATCCGTGTTGCTGCAAATTGCATGTGTTTATCTTTTTTGAATGCTGAGTAATATTCCATGTTGTATATGTACCACATCTTCTTGATCCAGTCATCTATTTTGGGGCATTTGGGTTGTTTCCAAAGCTTAGCTATTGTAAATAGTGCTGCTATAAACATAGGGGTGCAGGTGCTCTTTGGAATTGATGTTTCTGTGTCCTTTGGGTAAATACCTAGGAGTAGAATTGCTGGATCCTATGGGAGCTCTATGTTTAGTAGGTCCAGAAATCTCCACACAGCTCTCCATTGTGGTTGGACCAGTTTGCACTCCCACCAGCAGTGCAGGAGAGTTCCTTTTTCTCCACATCCTCGCCAACATTTGTTGTTGCTAGTTTTTTTAATATGTGCCATTCTCACTGGTGTAAGATGGTATCTCATGGTAGTTTTGATTTGCATTTCCCTGATTACAAGTGATGTTGAAAAGTGAATTTATTGTGGGGGGCCGGGGGACAGATAGGAAGTAGGAAGATCATAGAGACTGCTGGGTTGAGGGACCGCCAGTATGTTATGTACCAGGTCCAGTCTTGACCACACGACCACTCAGGGCAGTCCACACTCTTCCCTGCCTTATTTCTGTTTGCTTAAAAATTATGTTATGGAGGAGAAAGTCCCCACAGCCCTGCCTAGATCTGTGTCTGTCCTGCTTCATCACAGATAGTACCTCTCCCCAGCACCACTGAAAACAAAGGAAAGAACCAAGGAGGATTGGTGCCCGACAGTCAAGACTTATTTTTTTTTCTCAAAATTCTCTTCTGCCTTCACACCATTTCCCCCTAATTTATCCTGTTACTAGCATATTCTTTGCTCTCTCTGGCTTTGTCTTCTCTCCCAGATTCTGAAATTTCTGAGTTCAAAAGTCTTTAAGTCCCATCTTTTTTTTTTAATTATTTTTTTGGTAGGTTTTTAAATTTTTTTAATTTTATATATTTTTTGCATCATTTTTCATTTTTGCACAATGTATGCATTTTTATCTTGGTTGTAGTCCCCATACAATTCCCACCCCCCTTGTTTTGATCCTACTCCCTCCTCCCCACCTGTAGTGTGTCTCTGGTCTATAGTTGCTTGTTGATTTTGATTTTCACTTTATTATAATTAGTCTTTTTCCTGGTCCCTTACTTAGTTTTTCTAAATTCCTGCCAGGGGAGTGAGACCATCTGCAGTTTTGGTTTTACAACACTGTATGTGATTTAGGGGTGCAAATTCACACCTCAGGTGTATGTCATTATAACACACCCACTACCAAAGCACCCATAATCCATAGTACCCATAGATCAGTAATTCCCCTCCCCACTTTTTTCCTACCCCACCCTCCCCGCCCCTCTAGTAGCCTCAATTCTGCAGTCATATTTCTCAGGTTTGTTTCGGTTTTGTTTTGTTTGTCTTTATTCCACATGAGTGAAATTATCTGGTTTTTCTCTTCTTCTAACTTCACTTAGTATATAGTCCCCTGACTTTTATCCATGTTGTCACAAATGGCAAGAATTTATATATATGTATGGTATTATGTAATACCATATATAAAGATGTATACCACATATATTTATATAAATGTATACACCATATACATATTTTATATATGGTATTTATATATATATATATATATATGGTATTTCATTGTGTCTATATACCACATTGTCTTTTTTTTTTTTTTTTTTTTTTTTTTTTTTTTTAATATTAAATTTTATTTTTATATTCCCCCATACAATTGCAAACGCCCCATTCTGACCCCAATCCTTCCCCTCCCGCCCCCACCCCAAAAGTGTCTCTGGTTCATAGTTTTTTTGTTGATTTTGATTTTCACTTTCTTATATTAATTTCCTGGTCCCTTATTTAAGTTTTCTAGATTCCTGCTATGAGTGAGACCATCCGGTATTTTTCTTTTTCTTTTTGGCTTATTTCGCTGAGCATGATCCCTTCCAGTGCCATCCATGTTGCTGCAAATTGCATGTGTTTATCTTTTTTGAATGCTGAGTAATATTCCATGGTATATATGTACCACATCTTCTTGATCCAGTCATCTATTTTTGGGCATTTGGGTTGTTTCCAAAGCTTAGCTATTGTAAACAGTGCTGCTATAAACATAGGAGTGCAGGTGCTCTTTGGAATTGATGTTTCTGTGTCCTTTGGGTAAATACCTAGGAGTGGAATTGCTGGATCATATGGAAGCTCTATGTTTAGTAGGTCCAGAAATCTCCACACAGCTCTCCATAGTGGTTGGACCAGTTTGCACTCCCACCAACAGTGCACAAGAGTTCCTTTTTCTCCACATCCTCGCCAACATTTGTTGTTGCTAGTTTTTTTAATATGTGCCATTCTCACTGGTGTGAGATGGTATCTCATGGTAGTTTTGATTTGCATTTCCCTGATTACAAGTGATGTTGAACATTTTTTCATATGTCTGTTGGCCATTTTCATTTCCTCTTCAGAGAAGTTTCTTTTTAGCTCTTCTGCCCATTTTTTGACTGGATTATTTTCTTTGTTGTTGCTGAGTCTCATCAGCTCTTTGCAGATTTTTGTGATCAGTCCTTTATCATTAGTGTTGGGTGCAAAAATGTTCTCCCAGTTAGTGGGGTTTCTCTTTGTTTTTGTTATTGTCTCTTTTGCTGTGCAGAAGCTCTTTAATTTGATGTAGTCCCAGCTGTTTATCTTTCTCTTCACTATCACTGCTTTGGGTGATGTGTCTGTAAAGATGTCTTTGATGTGCAAATCCCGTAGTGTTTCGCCTATATTTCCTTCTATGTATTTTATGGTTTCAGGTCTTATGTCTAGTTCTTTAATCCATTTTGAGTTGATTTTTGTGTATGGTGTGAGGTAGTGGTCAAGCTTCATTCTTTTGCATGTAGCGACCCAGTTTTCCCAGCACCATTTATTGAACAAACTTTCTTTGCTCCAATGCATAGTCTTTGCTCCTTTGTCAAAGATTAGTTGACCATAAATCTGTGGGTTTATTTCTGGATTTTCTATTCGATTCCATTGGTCTGTATGTCTGTTCTTGTTCCAATACCATGCAGTTTTGATGATTATGGCTTTGTAGTATAGTTTGAAGTCTGGGAGTGTGATGCCTCCATTTCCTTCTTTTTTTTTCAGTAGAGCTTTGGCTATTCGGGGTTTTTGGTGATTCCATATGAATTTCATCAATAATTGTTCTATTTCTTTGAAGAATGCCATTGAGATTTTGATTGGAATAGCATTGAATCTGTATATTGCTTTTGGTAGGATGGCCATTTTAATAATGTTTATTCTTCCAATCCATGAACAGGGGATGTCTTTCCATTTCTTTGTGTCTTCTTCTATTTCTTTTAACAGTGTTTTATAGTTTTCTTTGTATAGGTCCTTTACCTCTTTTGTTAGATTTATTCCCAAATATTTGATTTTTTTTGTTTCGATAATAAAAGGGGTGGTTTTTTTGATTTCTTCTTCTTCAGATTTATTGTTTGTGTATAGGAAGGCTACTGACTTTTGCGTGTTGATTTTGTATCCTGCCACTTTACTGAATTGATTGATGAGTTGAATTAGTTTTTCTGTGGAGATTTTGGGGTTCTCTATGTATATTATCATATCATCTGCAAATAGTGATAGTTTGACTTCTTCTTTTCCTATTTGGATTCCTTGGATGTCTTTCTCTTGTCTTATTGCTCTGGCTAGGACTTCCAGTATTATATTGACTTAATCCATTCCTCTCTCTTTGGTTCTTAGGTTGTTTTCACAACTTGGTTATTGTAGCTAGTGCTGCAGTGAACATAGGAGTGCATATATATCTCTTTGAGTGAGTGTTTTTGTATTCTTAGGATAGGTATCTAGGGGTGGAACTGCTAGATCAGGTGGTATATTTATTTTTAATATTTTGAGCAACCTCCGTACTGTTTTCCATAAGGGAAGAACCAGTCCATATTCCCATCAGTGGTGTATGAAGGCTCCTTTTTCTCCACACCCTTCCTAGTATTTATTGTTTCTAGCTTTTTTGATATGGACCATTCTCATAGGAGTGAGGTGCTATCTCATTGTGGGTTTGATTTGCCTTTCCCTGGATTTGCCTTTCCCTGGTAAGGGATGTTCAAAATTTTTTCCTATGCCTATTGAGCATCTGTATTTCTTCTTTGGAGAAGTGTCTATTTAGCTTTTTCACCCATATTTTGATTGGGTTATTTGTTTTCTTCTTGCTGAGTTGTATGAGTTCTTTGTAGATATTGGATATCAGCCCCTTGTCAGATGTGTGATGTGTAAATATTTTCTCCCATTCAGTAGGGTGTCTTTTGGTTTTAATGAAAGTTTCTTTCCCTATACAGAAGCATTTTAGTTTGACGTAGTCCTATTTGTTTATTTTTGCTTTCATTTTCCTTGCCATTGGAGTCGAGTCCCCAAAGACATTACAGAAACCAATGATGTGAAGTGTTTTGCTTGTGTTTTCTTCTATGGTTTCGGGTCCCTCATCCATTCTCTAATCCACTTTGAGTTACTTTTTATGAGTTATTTTATATATATGGTGTGAGTAGCCTAGTTTCCTTTTCTGCATGTGGCCCATGTTTTCATTAATCATATGCTCCCCTGTCCTTGCTCAATATGTCAACTCCTAATTCTGCTCATGGTCACCAAATCTGTCACCTGTCTGACTTAACCCAGTCCAGATGCATATATACATGTTCATGTATGTGTGTACACATATATGCATATAGACATACATGTATGTATGTGAAAGCTCATAGAGCTATGACAACCTCTTCAATTTATCATATCCAGAAGCACATTCTCAGCTTTTGCCCCAACATTATGCTACATTCTGTTGTTGTCTGCCTTGGTAAATAGCATTACAAGCCACCTTATTTCCAAGGCAAAAATAAATAAATCAAGCAAATGTAGAAAACAGGAATTATGGAATTATCTTCAACTTACCTGTCTCCATGTTTATCCACATCCATCTAATCACCTTTCTGTGGATTGAGTGTCTGCTCTAGTCTCACCAACAAAGCCCTTGTTTTCTTTATAAAGGCAACTAGAATTAGGAATCCCTAATATTTAAGTCAAAACAAAGAAATTGATCATTATTGTTACTTATAAAACATTATGTTTGGGAGTTACACTTACAATACAAATTTGAAGAAAATTCGCAATGGAAAGTACAATTATCTACTGTATTACATGATCATGTTTTAACTTTTTGTATATTACTTTTAGTATGGTAAACTTCAAAACACCAGAGCAAAAGTCATATTAGATGCTACAGTTATGTTGATACATTGATTTAATATGTGAAATCAGTTTCGGATTATTACCATTTTTAATCTTGGAAATAGTCCAACTCCACTGATTGGGATTTCATAGCTTATTTGAAAGTCTGCATCATATCTGATTGTTTAAAGGAACTCTTTGAACTGAAATTTGACCAACATCATTGAAATTTTCAACTGACCATGACTGCTCACCCATCAGTGGTTCCATTCTCTCACAGAATCCATATTTTAAAATTGGAAGTATTGAAGCTCAATTTCTTATTGCAGCTCTAAATCTGAAGGTGTATGTTTATAGTTTAAATTCCTGTAATTTGAAACAAAATCAAAAGATATTGATGCATTTTTTTTCCATGTGGAATTAAGAAGAAAGTCATTTCTCAGTAGAGATAGAGGAGTCTATGTGTCAACAGGCAATGCTTTCAATAAATATCCAGGAAGCAGCTATTTCAATATAAATGCTCCAGATGGCTTCATCCCAGCTCTCCCACCCCTCTGCACTCTCCCTTGTTCCTTATGCAAGGCTTTTTTATAGACCAATGTGCACATTTATCCCTCTGAGGGTTGATGCTTTTTAATAAGTGTAAAGGGGTATTTTTCTGATTTGACTTGGAATCCAGGTATGGCAACTGGTAAGAACAACACTCACTCCTGAGCCATCACCAGTATCAGATGACATTCAGTGATATTTAGTGATAGGTTGAGAAGAGAAGCATTTGATTGAGGGAGAGTCAAAGAAACATAGAGAGCCTATAAGTACTCTGGATGAGTGCTTTGGTAGCTTCAGAAGCTTTGAAGGAATTTATCACTTACTCAGCTCTTGAGGATGGGATTGGATCTGACTTGTGAAGA
Source organism: Talpa occidentalis (assembly GCF_014898055.3). Taxonomy (NCBI): domain Eukaryota; kingdom Metazoa; phylum Chordata; class Mammalia; order Eulipotyphla; family Talpidae; genus Talpa; species Talpa occidentalis. Next base: position 14,182,063 of record NW_023600993.1, read on the forward strand.
GTCGGAAGGCTACTATCAGACAGAACTACTTCCATGAGGGCCTCTGGGAAGCTCTGGGAAGCAGCAAGTTGGCTTCTGGTGCCAGGTGATCAAGTATGACAAGGAGTTAAGGCAAGAGTCACACTCCCTTTTTTGTACTGTCAGCCATGACACATCAAAAACTGGTAGCATGGAAACCACCAACTTTTTCACAGTGAGCTCAACTGACTGTGGCAGGAATGAATTTTAGGTTGACTTTTGGAGACACACACCTCCCTGTGCAAAGTTAGGATGGAGAAGAAACAGAGACCAATATTTGTCCATACATAACACATAATTTGTCAACCCATACATGGTATCAATGCAAAATCTTTAATACCTTGACAGCAACTAATTAGAGCAGAAGCTGTAAATCACTAGCACACCACTATCTCCCAGATAAAGATCAGCGTTTTGGGAATGCCCAGAAATATTTAGAGATTTTGAAAGTCAAAGAGGGTTCCAGGCTGCACAGGCAGGAGCAAGAACAAGAACTTTGGGTATTTGAAAATTAATTTGTATATAAATATCGGCAAAGACTTTGTTAAGTTAGTATTACCATGGGTCAAATCTCAAGCAGAAAGAAATATAAATTTATCTTGGAAATATTAGCTGCCATCAGGAGTTTTTTTTTAAGAAAAGAAGCAAGCAGAAATAACCCTTAACCTCTATCATTACGAGGCAGTGCTTTGAACTAAGACATAACGAATAAAGCAGCCCTTAAATAACCCTAGTATGTGAGTGAGCTAGTAGAATGTTTAATATAGAACTGTAGATGATGCCAAGAAAACATTCTTTTATAATATAGTGGGATTTCATCAACCAATTTTGGCAAGCCGACCAGGTATTTTGTAGAGTTTCAGAATCAAAACGAAAGCACTAGAGTACTAAGAAAATCCCATTCTTTGTGAGTTATGGTCTACTACAGAAATTTTTAGAGTGTTTTATTTTAGGACATTGAGAAATAACAGCAAAAACTGGGACTTTTTCCTTAAAAGCATCCTTTTGTTTTCCCAATGTACAGAACTTATAAAAAATTTTGCAGGCATCTACATTTTTTAGGCACTGATTTTACTGCTATCTTCACTAGCTCTACATGTCCAGTCATCACTGAATTGCTATATACAAGCCAAGAGTTGTCACCCACACTTCTGCCCCTCAGCCTCCTCTAAGGTAAAGTGGAGAGCTTCTGTGTATTGTTGACTCAACAAGGGGATATTATAATATGGAATATATTCATATAATTGTTGATAACAGAATTTTGGTGGCAGCATGAGAATATTTCAGCCAAATGGCAAAGGAAGGAATATAATTAATCATTTGGTATTATAAACAGTCTTCTAATATGTTTGAGGTATTAGAAAGTTATTCTACACATTCATTATTTTATTCTTTTCACCATTATCCTATATGCAAACATTTTGTTTAATAGTAATTGAACCAAACTAAAAAAAAAAAAAAAAAAAAAAAAAAACTGTAGAGGAGACTTTGGTCTGAATTCTGTCATAAATTTTGTAATGGTACAATTTAATGTCCCTGGACCTGTTTCCTGATAGAGAAATGGATCTCAATAATCCTACAAGATACTCCTTGTCAAATGGCATCTACAAGCAGATTTATAAAATGTGTCATATCAATACCCATTCTTCAAATCTATATGACCATTACCACAAATCAACCAGCTTAATTAATCATGGATCCTGTTTTCAAATTAACACCCATTAAAACCCGGGGGTGGGAGGGGGCAACACTTGAAGAGATTGAGCTAAGTGATCTCTGTGTCTATTTTTAGCTAAGAAAATCCTTTAAAGGTAGTATTTTAAGATTTCTGAAAATTATCAATAAATGACAAAATTCATGAGGAAGCTAAGATTTCAATAAACTAAATGTATCTTTATCTTATGGACCAATAATGAAGGGATGTACACAATAATAATAGTCCTAAGAGTATAATGACATTAGGCTTTTATCTTGAAATAAACTTTTTTATCAATCAATTTTTAGGAAAAAATAATTTTTGCACAGAAATGAACATTTCCCCTTCTGTTCTATCAAATGTCTTTCTAATGGTTTTTAGGTCATTCTTTGATCATCATATACTGGCTCTTCTTGGGTGGTGTGTTTGCTCCTGTGAGTAAACACACACTTCAAACTTTCAGTGACTGTTGCCTCAAGATACATCCATTAGCCTGTGGAGTAGGAAACCATTACACACACACACACAAACACACACACATGCACACACTCTCACACGGTGACTATCTCCTGCACTTGTATCAACTTCTTTGGGATGTTTGGCCAAACCATTCAGCAACACTGATGTTATCACAATGACCCATATTCATAACCTGTCCTGTCTGCCAAGGACAAATTAATTTGTGCATCCTTGGATGTGCTGATACAACATTACTGGTTCCTCTACTTAGTGAACTTTAGAGAAGTGGGTTTTTAGACCTATAATTTGCTGAAAAAAGAAAAGAGTTTGCATTCATATAATTTCTGTTCTGAATGATGTTGAGAAACTTCTTTGATTGAAATTTTAGCTGTTTAATGGGTTATCTCTTGGAAGAGCGCTGGTCTCTGTGGTTAAAAATAAATCAATAAAAGAAGACTTCTGTTTCAATGAACCAAGCAGAGGTTTCTGTCTCTGAAGGAATAATTCTTTGTTGATCCAAATAAAATTCATGTTGAGATAGAAATTAGATTCCAAACATTAGAACTATATGAAGCAGGAGTTAAAAAGTCATACTTGTGGCCATGGTGTCCCAGAAGAGAAATTCCCCTTCTCATATTCTTCCATCCTGGTGGTGAGACTAAATCTAACTTGAGGAGAAAGTGCTATCCCTCTTTTCTATTAGGACAGTTCAAGCAACACAGTTGCCATTGGCAACAGACACCTTTGCCTCCAAATCATTTTTTTACCTCTGCAGTCTTTGGACATTGACAGCCTTCTGCCAGCAGTGCACTGCAGGGAGTCTGTCCACCAGTTTTTCTAGTTAGCTTAAGCTTGTTTCAGAAATACATGCACAGATATGATTTATGTCCTCAACCAGCTGACTGCATATGTTCTCATCACACCTGACTCCAAATAGTTCCAGCATGTTGTCAGGCCCGTGGCTGGAGGATATTGATTTCCTTGTTATTCCCAGATTAGTGGAACCACCTGTGGCAAGAGGAACTTTTGAGTAGGGAAAAAAAGATAAAAAAAGTAACAGAAGGGAAGGGTATGGTGTTTCCTGCAAAAAAATATTAGGAATGAGATATAGTTTACATAAATTAAAATTATACCCATATTAAGGGTGCATAAATGGCATTAACTCATGTTTTGACAAATTATTAATGGAATCTTTAAGATTTTCTATATATGTATAAGCTCATACCATCTGCAAACAGGGAAGAATTTACATCTTTCCAGTTTAGATGCCTTTTATTTCTTTTTCTTGACTAATTGCTCTGGCTAGGACTTCCAGTACCAGTTGAATAGGGTTGGTGAGAGTGGACACCATGGTCTTGTTCTTGAGCTTATCAGGGGTGTTTTCGAACTTTTGTCATTGACTATATGGTTATGTGGTCTTGTAATATATGGTCTTTGTTTCACTTTCCCTCTATATCTGACTTGCTGAGAATTTTTATCATGAAAAGACATTGACTTTTGCCAAATTTTACCTTTGTATCTGTTGAGATGATCATATGATTTTTATATTTCATTTTATTAATGTGGTGTGTATCCTCATTTATTGACTTGCATATATTGAACCATCTTTTTATCCCAGGGGTAAATCCCACTTGATCCTGGTGTATGATCCATTCAATGTACAATTGAATTAGGCTTGTTAATATTTTGCCTTAAAAATTGGCATAGTCATCAGAAATATTGGTATGTAGTTTATTTTTTCTTTTGTTTTTCTTGTAATGTCTTACATTGCTTTGGTATCAGGGTAATGTTGGTCTTGAATAATGGTATTTGGGAGTGTTCCCTCTGCAATATTTGGAAGAGTTTGAAAATGATTGATGTTAATTCTTCTTTAAATGTTTGATGGGATTCACTAGTGAAACCATCTGGTCTGAACTTTTTTTGTGTGGGAGGGAGTATTGACTACTTATACAATCTATTCATTTGTTATTGGTATGTACACATTTTCTATTTCCTTGTGACTTAGACTTGGTAAGTTTTATGTTTCTAGGAATTGAGCCATTTCTTCTAGGTTATCTGATTTATTCTCAAATAGTTGTTCATAGGAGTCCTAAAATCCTTTGTATTTGCGTGGCAACAATTGTAATGTATACAGTCCTCCTGATTTCTTATTTGTTTGAGCCCGCTTCTTTTTTCTCTTAGTCGATCTAAAATTTGTCAATTTTGTCTTTTATTAAGAACAATCTCTTAATTTTCTTGATCTTTTTATATTTGGTCTCTTTCATTTATTTCTGGTCTTTGTTTTCTCCTTCTGCTAACTCTGGGTTTCGTTTGTTCTTTGTCTACTTCCTTGAGGTGTAAAGTTAGGTTGCTTATTTGTCATCTATCTTCTTGCTTAATTTTGGCATTTATCACTATCAACTTCCCTGTTAAAACTGCTTTTGCTGTGTCCCATAAATTTTTATATATTGTACTTCCATTTCATTTGTTTCAAGATATTTTTTGATTTCTCTCCTTAATGTTTCCTTTCTTAATTATGAATTTCACCAAGGTGCTGGGATCCTTGGTTCATGTAAAGGTGCTTTTGTACACAGGTTATTGTTCAAACTGATGTATGGGGAGGGGACAAAAATTATCATTCTTTGAGATTTCAGTTAATGTTAATTGACTATGGATATTTAATTATTCCACAACATTTTGTTAAAAATATTATACTTCCTTCTTTGTCTTGTTTTTGTATCTTTGTCAAAATTAGTTGGATGTATTTGTGCAAGTCTATTTCTTTCTTTTCTATTCAGTTCCATTGCTCTATGTGTGTATACTTTTGCCAATAATGCACTTCCTTTATACCAATAGTTTTATAATAAGTGTGAAAACTTGGTAGCAAGATTCCTTCGAATTTATTCTTTTTCCAATAATTGTGTTAGCTGTATTTGTTCCTTTGAATGTCCATATAAGTTTATAAATTGCTATATATGTATATATACAAAAAATATCCTGTTGGAATTTTGATTGGTGTTGCTTTAAATCTAGAGATAAATTTGGGGCCAGTCATTCTCACTGTATTGTGTTTTCAATCCATATATTTGATATTTATTTATGTCTTCTTTGATTTATTACATCCATATTTCATGGTATTTAATATACAAATTCTGGACATATTTTGTTAGCTATATACCTAAGTATTGTGTAAGCTGTTTGTCTTAGCCATTTTTGGCTGCTGTGACAAAAATATCATGGACTGGGTGACTTAAACCACATTTATTTCTCAAGATTCTGGAGGCTGAGAATTTGGAGTTGAAGGCTCTGGCCAATTCAGTGTCTGCTCATGCACTCTCTTGTTTGAAAACAGTTATCTAATCATTGTACCTTCATATGTCAGAACAAGTAGAGAAGAAGCAAGCTCATTCATGTTTCTTATTCTAAAGCCACTACTCTGATTCTTAGGGGCCTCCCCGTCATGACCTACCTTCCTCGAAGAGGTCTCATCTTCTAATATCATCACTTTGGGGGTTAGAATTCTAATATATGGATGGGGACACAAATATACAATCTATAAGAATTGCATGTATTCTTTTACATTCTGCTTTCCAATTTTACATTTCTTGTTGAGAGAAACCTCGCTAATTTTTATTCACCTTGATTTGTGTGATCTTGCTAGTTATTAATTCTAGGAGATTTTTAGTACATTCTTGGAATTTTCAACATAAAAAAAAAACTTACCTGCAAGTAGGGAAAGTGTTATCTCTTTGTTTTTCTAAGTTCTATGCCCTTTCTTTCTTTCTTTCTTTCGTTCTTTCTTTCTTTCGTTCTTTCGTTCTTTCGTTCTTTGTTTCGTTCCTTGTTTCTTTCTTTTTTTGCCCTATTGCAAAGAATAAGGGCACTGAGAATGGATGTGGCCTTTTTCCTAGTATTGGGTGAAAACATCTGTCCTTTCAACATTAAGTATGATATCACCTGTAGTTATTTAGGTAGATGCACTCTATCAGATTGTGGAAGTTACCTTCTATTCCTAGTTTGCCTAGAGTAGGTTTTGTTTCAAATGTTTCTCTGTATTGATATGATCATGTGAGTTTCCTCTTCAGATTGTTAATATGATAGATTGAGTTGAATGATTCCTAATGTTAAAACAGTGTTTACAACCTCTAGATAAACTGCACTTGATACCAACATATTATTCTTTTCTGCAACCTGAGTCCAGGTTTGTCCTGGAGACACTAGGCTGAGTCCTTCTGGGTGGGGCCCGCTGGTGGACCTCAGGAGCCTCCAGGCTGAGGCCGAGCGAGGGTAAGGCTAGCTCTCCTACTAAAGGAATCAGTAGCCTGAGTGTAGGTCTAGCCTGGTGCCTCTAGGCTGAGTTGGAGTCAGGGTGAAGCCGGCTGCTTGACCTCAAAAAGCCTCCAGGCTGAGATCAGATTTGTGTGCAGCCTGCTGGTCATCATCAGAGCCCCTAGGCTGAGTCTCAGTCCAGCTGGGGCCAGCTGGTCGACCTCTGGACTCATTTTGTTTGGTTTTGAGGATATTTATGTCTGTGGCGGGGAGCTATTGTTCTGTAGTTTTTTCTTAGTATGAGGAGAACCCTAATGTCGAAATTTGAGTTGAGAAGTTATCTTCTTTCTCCATTTTTCAAAAGTGATTGTGTAAATTTTATATTCTTTTTTAATGTTTGGTAAAATTAATCAGTGAAATCCCCTAAGACTACAGATTTCTTTTTAGAATCTTTTATTAACTTTGAATTCAGTTTCCTTAATGATTATAGGATGTTTTAGGTTATCCACTTAATCTTGGGTGAGTTCTGACAGTTTGTGGATTTTGAAGAATTAGTCCATTTCATCTTGATTGTAGAATTTGTGTGCATAAAGTTGTCAGAAATTCCCCACATTCTCCTTTTACCAACTGCTATGTCTGTAATGATATAACCTCTTTTCTTTCTGACATAAGTAGTTTGTATTTTTTTCCTAGCCTTTTTTTGTTGGATTTCAATTTTTTTTTTTTTTTTACATTTCCAAAGATTCAGTTTTTGGTTTTATTTATTTTCTGTTTTTTTTCCTGTTTTCATTTCTTTGATTTCTGGTCATTATTTTCTTCTTTTGATTATTTCAGTTTATTTTACTCTTCTAGTGTCTAAAGATGGTCACATAAGCTATTTCTTTTTGACTTTTCTTTTCTGATATAAACATTTAATGTTATGAATTTCCTTGTAAGCCTTTCTTTAGTTGCTACCCAAAATTTTGAAATGCATTTTAATTTTTGTTCACTAAAAATATTTTCTAATGTCCTTGGAGACTTCCTCACTGATCATGGATTATTTAGAAGTATGTTCTTTAACATGTGTTTCTAGTTTTCCCTATTTTTTATTACAAATCTCTAGCTTAATTCCATTATATATGAAGATACACTTTGTATAATTTTGATTCTCTCAAATTTAGTTCAGTTTTTTCTTGCCATCTAAATAGCAATTTCTTGACCAGTGAAACTAATGTTAAAAGAAATTTTCCCCAAATTCATTTTATGGGGCTTATAAATAGAGGTGTCTTTTCAAACTTGATGTGTAAATCAAGCTGCTAGTTTCCTGTAGGACACCATCCCATATATACTCAGATTCTGAGATGATTATCCAATATCAGTATTGCACTGTTTATATTGTCATCCTGTTCATTTAGTGTCCACTGTGATTGTCCAGTAGGGTTTGTGAGGAATACTGTAAAGGCAGAAGTTTGTTGCTATTTTTTTGAGAAATGTTTATTATTAAAGTTTTCTTACTTACGTTCCCCCAACACACACCACTCTTTTTAATTTTTTTTTAACCTAGAGATTGTTGTGATAAGTGTATTCTTAGCAACAAATAAATAAAATACTGGGTCCAATTCAGATAGAATTAGACTCTGCAGTTGCTTTTCCCAGATGCACTGACAGCATTATTCAGTCTCTGAAGGTTTCATGAGCTCAAGAGTTGAGACAGATTTAGACTCTTCCAGTGGCCAGGAGACATTTCTACAGGACATTGCACCCAAGCTCTGGATATACAGAAATAGCCTTTCCAAAACAGTGGAGGTTTGCTATATGAGAAGGACTTGTTTAAATTCCTGTGGTCTTAGTTAACTTTAACAAAACTCTCTTTAGATTAAATTATTTCCCGAAGGACCATCAAGCCAAGTGCCAATTTAATCTCAAATCCTAAAAAGAAATGTGTGTAGTTATCAGTGGCATGTCCTTCTCAGAATGGAAATAAGGCAGATCTAACTTTCTGCTGGGCCAGGAAGCACTGATGCAGGAGAGAGCAAATGCTCCCACAGTCTAATCAATCTCACAGAGCAGATGGATACGGCAATTAGTGCAAAGACAATTTTGCCAAGAATATTAACACTTCTTGAGTTTATCGAGAAGAGGTAAAGTTTCTAGTCAATAATTTTCTAAATTTATAGACTAGTTACTAGTGAACAACAGGGTGTAGGATCTCTGGTCTTCTTATCTTGTGTAGGCCAATGAGGTAATTAGTAGAGTTGAAAGAATTAAGTTCTTCATACATATGAAGTGAAATGCAGAATTGAAACAAGAGTTTTTGAGATAATATATGCTCTAATTCTTCTGCAATATATCCACACAATGACTTAATTTTGACACAGCTTATCCAGAAAGAGTCTTCTTTAGCTTTGCAAACCTAGGTGTAGCTTAATGATATGGGGCAGGGGCTGCAACCATTTTCTGTAATGAGCCAGAGAGTAAATATTTTAGGCTTCCTGGCCATCCAGTCTTCTCTACAATTACTTTAATTGTAGCGCAGAAGCAATCATAGAGTATATGTAAATGAATGGGTAAAACTGTGTTCCCATAAAACTTTATTTACAAAATGAGAAGCAAGCTAGATTTGGGTCATGGACCATAGTTTGCCAGTTTTTTATTTAGGTCATTGATACTGTAATTTGATCCCTCTCATACTGTATCTAGAAATACTTTATTTTTCCAAAATTAGGTCACTTTTTTTTTGGAAGTGCCAAACTTAAAAATAGGCGGTGTTTCTAAAATCATTAAATGAGGTCAGTTTTCCATGTGGTTTCTAGATATTTTTTAAAAACTCATAATATGGGAATATAGTAAAAGGTATGCTGCTTCTTTGAATCATCTCACTTATCAGGCAAACTCTTTGTTTTTCCTTCCCAGCATCTTCATCCTTCTTTTTCTGTGATCTTCTTCTTTCTCCAAAGCTCGCTTCTCCTTGTACTTTAATTTTATTCTTTTGTATTATACTATGCTCCTCCCTTCTTTTCCACATTTCAGCCTCATTTTGGTCAAATAGGATTTTGTTATGTAGTCTGACAACCTAATCCAGAATTGAGTGCTTAAGTGAAGACTTGTGATAAGGACAACAAGAGCTGCAAGTTAGAAAGGGTTGTTGGGAGATAAATCCACTGGGATCCATTATTTGGCCTTTCTGTGCTTTTGTTTAATGACAAGTAATATAGTGATAATAATGTATCTACCTTATGTGTGAATTTGGATTATAAAGGTCATAGAATAGTGCTAGTATGAAAGTTCAAGAACAAGGCAAGGAGTTCTACTCGCATCATTTCTCTTCAACATTGTACTGAACATTCTAGAAAACCAAATAAGACCAACATAGAAGACATTTAGAGTGGTAATATTTCTTTTTTTGTTATCTAGCATGATTTTCTATATAGATAACTTGATGGAATCTACAAAAATACTAAAACTATTGAGTGAGTTTAGGCAAGGTTGCAGAAGCGAAGATCAATATACCAAAAAGACATGTGGGTAGCAGATCATATGAAAAGGTGTTCAGTTAGGGCATTGCAATTTATTACAGAATTAATTGCAAATTAAAGTCATGATAAAATATCACTGCACTTCTGTTGGGATGTTTAAAATTAAAAAGACTGACCATATTAAATGTTGACAAGGATGTGAAGCAAGGGAATCGCTCATACACTGTCGGTGGAGGATGGAAAGCAATACCACCACTTTGGAAAAATAGTTTGTCAATTTCTAAAAATTTAAATTAATACCTGTGATGTGAGAAGTTATTTCTAGGAATTTACCTGAGAGAAACAAACACCTATGTTCATAGAAAAGCATGCATATAAATGCTCATATTGTCTTTTTTTTTTGTATCAGCCCCAAATTCTAGAATATGCAAACTAGCTTAGAATGACAGAAAGCAGATCAGTGGTTTCATGGGGATGGTGATAGATAAGAATGGGATGGGTGGGAGGGGCAGGATATTACAAAATGGCAGTGTGTGTGTGTGTGCACGCGCACACATACATATATGTCACCTGTATTGGAATGTATCAAAACATCAAACTGTACTCTTTAAATATGTACAGTCTATTGTATGTCAATTATATGTCAATGAAGCTGTGAAAGTTTTTCATAGTCCCTCTAAACTGTTGAGGGTCTCATGGTATACATTTCTATCAAACATACCTTTCCATCTGTATTATTTTTCATTCAAATTTTGCATTAACTTTCTTTGGAGTTTTTTCCTAGCGTTATTGTAGTGTATATGATAGTATTAGCAAATTCATTTTGTGATAAGATAGGGTATAAAAACACATACAAATACAACAATGTCATATTTCAGCAGAGCCATGAGACATTAAAGGCTAGCAAAAGTCTCTTAGAGAGGTCAGTATAAAAGGCACCATTAAGAGGACTGTACCTGAGATATGGTCTATAGGTAATTGATTACCTATAGATTACCTCGTGCTATATGTAATTGATCTCATTCATTCACCAAACATATATTTCTGTGCTAGGATTTGAGTAATATAAATACGTGATATTAAATTTACTTGATCATATAGAATTGACTTGTAATTTAAGCATACATGAAAATCTGTAGATACTAGATAGAAAATTCTACTGATGTAAGATGCAGTTTCATCTCTGTAATATTATTTTTTCTTAGATATTCAGTAGCATAATTTATTTTTGGAGCCATTGTGACACATTGACATTTGAGTTGTTTGTCTTGATGTGATGTATTACCCTTTTTAAAAAATAGGATAAATGCCAAATGCCTCTATGAACTTCAGTGTTTATAGCACAGAATTATTAATTAAATGTAGTTCTTCATTTGAAAAAATAAGTTTCTTGAGCTTTACAAATTGGAGTGTGAATTAATTTAATGTTGTTTGAAATATAGGAATTGCCAATTGCGGTTATCTTTTTATTATATTTCTCTTTAGTGAAGCACATGCCCCATTTAGAGTTTTTTCTTCCCAGGATTTCTTCCCAAGATTTCTGTACCTTTTAATTTAGCCTTCATGGGCTCTTGCAAATATTCTACCCTGCTATGTTTTCCAGGTCTATTGTAGTAGAGCCAATTCTTCATTTCTCTGCTTCTCACCTGTTTCTGTCTATTTATTTGTGTATAAGATGTCAAAGGAAAATGAAAAGTAACACCTCAAAATACCACCTTGAAAAAGAAAATGCCAACAAATTCTTTTCTGCACCTGAAGCTTTTAATTCTTTAATCCACCATGGAATGTTGCTTAATTACATATTTTATTATGCATAACTGAAAATTATGTACTTTAGTTTCAACAATGATATGAAAGAACGTATTGTTTATAAATACAGAGAGGCTGGTTTGTCTCTTTTTTTATGCTACAAATATTTGTAGAATTCTCACAGGTTCTTCTAAAATTGGCTTTTTGAAAATTCTCAGAGCTCTGAGAAAGACTTCAACTTTTAATATTTTCTCTAGAAATCAGAAATTCATTACATTGCAAAAAGTTAAGATGATGCTGTAACATCATTTTGGGCAAAAGGCATCGAACAGTTGGAATGTTTTCAAGGAAGTTTCATCTTTATTTTAATGCCTTTTGTGATTTATTAATAGGAAAATGTTTCAACTGTTGAATGGGTGAGAAATTCTTGTGGGTTCATAATACTATTCTCTCTTCTTTTGTATGTGTTTTAAAATTCCTGTACAGCAGTGTTCTTTTTTTAAGAAAAATACTTGTTGTATCTGGATCTTATCATAGGAGGGCAGAGTTTTGGGGTTCATATTTTAAAATGAAACATTTTATACACTTGATTTCAATTCTGAATGATGGATTTTTTTAATATTAGCAAAATACTTGTCATATTTCTGAAAATGTTCAATTGCATTTTTTTTTCTGCATTGGAGAAGGCTTTTATTAAGTCAAACATGTAGAAATTTATAGAGAAGAGTTGGACATGAGGCCAGTGTGGTCACTACAGAGCTGCGCAAATCAGTTACCTGATTTGAATTTCTCCTTCCCAGGCATTGATGTGGGGCCTCAGTGTCTGCCTCAAACACCTCACAGGGGGATGAAGGGTTAAAACTGGATAGGTGTGTGGGGCACCTTATAAATCGGGGCAAGCTACAAATCTTACCATTTTGAACATGTTTGACAGTGATGCTAAAGGCTCAGAAGGTAGGAACCCTTTGGATGACATCTAATAAGACAAATAATTGGCAATTAAAATTGGAAACAAAGGCAGTGTAGGTGGGACCACTCCCCACGTTGAACAGCTGTGGGGCAGTGGTATGCTCTGCACAGATGTTCATTTTCATCACATGACCACGAAATGAACCCAGTGAATCAATAGACACGTTTAAGTATCTGAACCTTCTCGGTATTCTCATCCAACAGGCACTGTTGGTCCTTTTATGAGTAGAAAATCAGATCAGCACGTGGGACACATTTTCTTTTCTGGGTTGCATGAATGAATGAATGTCACTGCAATGAAAGCTGATTTCCATGCCACTAAAAAGTCAATACTCAATAACAGAGTTTCCGTTAAGCAGAAAGAAAGAATGTGCAACATTTAACGTAGTGCAAAATATGTCACTTTAGTTTCAACAAGTATTAACTTGGTAAGACACAAAATGTAATGTGCTATTTACTACATTCAGTCCTCATCAACCATTGTCTTAGAGAACAGAGCCCATATCAAGTGCTTTTGATCATAACAGGTATTAGCAGTTGCAAACAGTTGACAGAAGGTGACTGTACACAACCTTGGTAAAGGTAAGAAGCCATGAAGGAATTTTTGTAGAATTATTTTGATGCAATTAATTTTGGAAACACATGATCCACATCAGTAGGGTAATGTAAGAAAGGCTTAAACATGTTGCTCATCTTTTAAGCATTAATTCCAAACTATTTTTATTTAACATTTGGTAAGTAAAACAGGTATAGTATTCTGGACATACACCTTCCACCACATTTCTTTAGTAAGTTTACTTTTTATCAAAAATGTGCATGTTAATAGATTGTAGTTTAGCTTTTGTCCAAAGACATGCAAGTGTTTAGTATTTACATTAAAAGAATTGCCTCAGCAGGAACACTGAATCCATAATAAGTCCCCTTAAGAGATCAAAAGTATTTATTTGTAAGGTAGATTCGGTGTCTTTTGATGTTTTGGATATCTGATTAGTATTTTGGGACCTCCATTAATTTCCATACTATCATGCAAATTTCTGGCTTGCTTTAACACAGTTGTTTTATTTCTACTAGCTACATAACAGGGAATACACATTTAATTGCTTTTTTTTTTTGAAAATATCACCAGGCAGTTCAGAATACCTCATTTATTGATAATATCGTGACAATCAAGGACCTTAATATCAGCCAATAACAATAGGGAATAGGGCAGAATTTAATCATGGAATGTATGGGATTGTCATTTTTTTCAATCTTGAACCACTTGAAAAGGCTTTTCTACTCAAGCTATATATTTTAGATAAGCACAATTAGATATAGATATCACTACTTGGGAAAAAGAAAACACTTCTAAGCTCAGAATTCCTTAGAACTAAATGTCAATCGATACACATTTTATACATAATATGTACAGACTTTGTAACCAGGTGCCACACAACTAGGGCGCACATATTAGTTACCTTAGTTTTCAAAGGTTATGTGTCAACTCTGCATATTATGTGCCAAGGAGAAACTATCAACATTATTTTTTGCATATTGTGCAAGTATTATATGGCCACAGAGTGTATTACAAATTAGTGGCAAAGTGCTGAGGGTAGGAATCCACGACAGATTCAGAAGCACAAGGTTGAATATTACCCGTAAACTACCTGACTCTGCTAAGGTCTTAACAGCACGAAGCGCTATGTCATGCCCAGCTTTAAAAGTCTCTGAAATACTTAGACTCGAGGAAGCTTGTTCAAGGAATGGTACCATAATCACTGGCAATAGCTGGTAGGAGCAGCAGATGACATCGGTGGGGGGTGCAAAGTTAAGATCACCCAGACCACATCTTTTCCGAAATGTGCCATCCTTCCTGAAACCAATTTTACTCACTCCGTCATGACCATCATTGTTTATCGCCATGCTTCTTTTTGGTTTAAAATATCAAGCCAGCAACATTATGCTGCTTAAGGTAAAGGGTCTAAGGGAGAACTTGTCAAGTATTATGTGGATTTCTTACATGCACTGAAGTGATTGAAATGCTACTTCAAAAGAAGTTAGGTTATTAGGAATGGAAAAATCTTAGTTGCAACCCAATTTCTCCTTCCAAAAAAAATTACTAAACTTCATACATACCTGACACTTAAGTGTTACTGGATAAAAAAAAAAAAAATTTTCTCCTCTAGCTTTTCCCTTAAACTTAGAGGAAAAAAAGACAAGATTTTCAAACTTCATAGCATTTTAGCTTCTTCTATTATATATATATATATATTTAATACATGGAATCTAGTTTTATTAATTCAAACTTTTTACTTTCTTGAACTCAAGTGAGCAGAACCTTTTTTTTTTTTTCTCATTTAACAAAAAGAACTAAAAACTTTTCAATACAGTATCAAGTTCAGCTGTGCTTCAAAGCTAACCAGTAGATTTTAAGCTGATTGGGAGTTTGCAATAACCCAATTACAGCTTGTTACAATTCTTAAGTAGCCCATTGCTTATCAAGGAACTCATCAGGCTTGGGGAATGACAGGCAGAAAGAGAAGGTGTGACTTCGGAACCATGTATCAACAAACCCAGATAAATGTTCTTACCACTTAAGAAACCTTAGAAAGAGGAAGCGAAAAGATAAAGCTAATATCAAAAAGAAAATAATAAATCCACAAACTGCAACACTGGCCCCAATCCTTTCTGTGACCATTAGCACACCTCACTTTGTATGTTGGCGTTTGCTGCGTTTTATGTAGCAAGAATTTGGAATATTGTGTTTCAATCCCAGGTGTGTTATCCTTATTCATGTTCTTAAAATTATGACATATACAACCCAATGAGCTCAGAGTGATTACGTTACATTCCATTTATAACTTTAAAAAAAATACATGGCTTACTAAGGAGTTTTTATACAGAAGGTCCACTTATCCCAACACACGTTTTACGTTACTATTAACGGCCTTTAAAAATATTTATACATTAACTGAAAGAAAAGAGTTGTCATAACTGAAGTACTGAGGAATAAATGCAGATGAATTCATTCTAAGCACCTCACTGCTAGACTGATTTGTGTTTTTGCTGGCAAAATCCTTTGAACATTCTATCTCTGCATATTAAGCAACATGTTAACCCAAAACAGGTTATCGTCTTCATTGCTTACCTTAAAAATGCGTGTGTGTCTGTGATTTAAATTTACAGTGTTTCCAGTGACTTGTTTTCTCTTGTGCCTTTTAAAATCAAGTAAAATATTATCTAGAAAGTATCAACATGCACCTAACTGAGGGCCACCCTTTTAAAGTTACTTCACATAAGCAGACAAACCCTACCGTGTCATACCATACAAACAATTTTAATTGTGTAGTTACAGTCAATAACCACTCCTAATCAGAACATTTCTGCATAAAGAAAATTGTGATACACTTATAAAAACAGCCAGCTGTAACAAAATAGCTGGTGTTTTCATAGCCATGAACTCATAAAAAAGAAATACACCTTTATACAGAAATTTTATACAGATGTAGCTTTAAAATTGATTGTAAACCAAAGGAAGACACATTGCAAACATCAATTATTTTCACATTAATTGCATAATTTTCTAAGGTGATCTATTAGTTTTATTTACCTAAGCTTATTTGCATGAGAGTAAAAATTGCATACAACAATCAGAGTGAAGCTTATAGTATGAATTGCTTGGATAACATAGAGCACTTTTTATAGGCAACTGTGTAAAGCACATTTTCTCTATTTAAAACTTTTAAGACACTTTGTTTTACTGCCCATCAAAATACACTTATAAATAGAAAAGAATCAGTATGGTAACAAGAGAAGCAATATTACATTTAACGGAAACTTCCAAAAAATTAATTACAACATGATGCTGCGGGATCTACAAATAAATAATGAGGACTAAATCGTGTTTCACATTTTTTTCATTTTTGCTTTAAAAAATCAGGTAACGATGAGAATGAAAAAAAAAATTACAGTGAACTTTTATTTCCAAAATAAAAACAAATTTGAATTACGGCAGTGCCATATAATACAAGGCATTTGTTGGCATATGTCATCTTTAAACTGCATTCCACAGTCTAGAGTTCTTCTGTAACATACAATAGAGTAACAAACTCTTTTTCCTTTTTTCTTTTAAATAAGGGGCGAGTTTCCAAAGATCAGTGTGGAGTGTTACAGAAATAATTAAAGGAAGGAAATAATAATCACAGAAGTTATAATGCTTGTTGGAGGCTCCAGAATAATAATTAAAAAAAAAAAAAAATCACTGGCATCATGCTAACCGGGCACACACCTCCATGCGTCCCGCGAACACAAAGCTTAACTCTGAACACCAAACAATCCTTGATGCTTCACCTGGGGCTGCCAAGCAGTTTGTAAAACAGAGTAAAACATTTAGTGCAGTCTGACCCATCCTTTCCCGACTATCCTGGTTGTGCAAGTTTCTGAAGATTCATTGGCCAAACAATGAGCACGGGTCTTCCGAGGGAATACAAGGTGGACTCTCCTTCGTGAGGAAATACCAGTGGCACTGCTGAAGGAAAATAATACTTTGTCTCAGTCTTTTAAGTCAGCGTTAATGTCCGTGTTCCCTTCCACCGAGAGCTCTGCTTCTAGTTTCACCGAGAAAAGGGTGTTAGCATTCTTATCCTGCACGCTCTCCTCTAGATCCTTAAGCAACTCCTCCTCTTTGTACTCGGCCACATCCACCTCCAGGCCGGAGTTGTCCTTCAGTCTGCCGTGGTGCTTGAGATAATACCGCTGGTTCTGAAAGAACTTGATGATGGTGTACTTGGGAAGGTCGAGCTGGGCGGACAGAGTCTGGATGGCCTCCTCGTCCGGGTACAGGCCTACATCCTGGATGAAGCTCTGGAGGATTCCCAGGGCTTCCACGGAGATCTTGGTGCGCGGCCGGGCCTTCTGCCGGTTCTCGTCCTCGGCCTCGGCGGGCGAGGCCACGGTGGGCTGGCGCGGGGGGAGCCGGGGCCCGGCCGGCTGCTGCGCCTGCGGCTGCTGGGGTGGTGGCGCCGGCGGCTGCTGCTGTGGCTGCGGCTGCTGGAAGGGAACAAGCAGACGGTCAGCGCCCTGCGTGTGCAGCTCGCCCGGGGCAGGCTAGAATCGGGACAGCGCGGGCAGGAGTCCCTCGTGATGGGGACAGAGGCTCAGGAGGAACAGGCCTGAGCAGGAGCTAGAAAGGGAGGCACGAAGGGGGCCTCGGGGGCTACTGGGATTCCCTATAGGGTTACTGGATCCTCCCTACCCTGGATTTTCAGCCTGGCTGGTAGAAATGAATTTCCACAACTCTGACACCCTGAGCCATAAACTTCCCCACAAGGATAAGCATCAAAGGCGAAGACCGCCAAGCAAATTATGATGTAAATAATTAACAAAGATTGTAACGCGAAGATGGAGAAAAAAGGATTTCAAAGGAATTTTAGAAAGGTGAGCGACAGAGCCGTGAGGAAAGAAATGTGTGTTTTGCCCCATTTCATCAGCTGGCAAAAACCGGGAGCAAGAATGGCTAGCCTTAAATTCCAGATAAAATGGATAAGCATCTGTTCTTCTTCAGCATTATCCCTCAGAGTCCAGAGGATCGCGGAGATTCTCACGTCTGTGAATTTCCTACCAGACAGTTCCTATTTAATACACACATAATTTCTTACCAAATTGCACTAGGCTGACACTGCAAGTTTCTTTCTTACCGAAAAATAAAGGTTCAACCCCCACACATCGGCCAGCGAATTGTTTTGTCTGTAGTAAACTCAGATGTGATTAGGATTTAAATTTAGTGTATACAGACACTTTTTCATAATTAGTAGCTGTATATGTGCTGTGATTTCCATACACAATGATACATAACAAATGTGACACAAGGCACACGCTGGAGCCCTCATTTTTACCAGCCAGGCACATCAACCTGAGAGAGCGGCAGCATCTTCGACCGTTTCCAATGTGCCTCTGCATCGCCTCTTCTCCCCCAAGAAGCAATTTTATTAAAAACAATTTACATTCTCAAACAAGTACTATTTTTATTAACATATATCTTTCTCTTTTTTTGTTTTTGCCAAACAGTAGTTCTTCAGGCTTTCACGATTATGTTCGTACTTGATATCCTAAGGGATTCTGTTTCTCAATTTGTTTTATCTTTAATACACACTCAAGGATTTTTTTTTTTTTTTACTCAGTGAATGGATAACCCTATTATTGTTTTTAGCGTTCTCTCGCTCTTTCTCTCTCCCTATATGTGTACATATTTTTTTTTCCACAGCCATACCAAGAAACAATGCAGGTGATAGACTACTCTCAGGATTCTGGAATACAGAGGCATTTTTCCTTAAAGGAAAAAAGCGAAACTGGCCTGGACCATGAACAGAAATAAGTTACACAGCTCCAGCTCAATGCCAACACACTCCCTAACCAGTCAAGGTCATAAAAGCATCAACAAACTACCTGATCTCAGGACCTTCCCATCTAAATTCATAGCGAAGTTCCCTCAGGGATGCACGGAGACAAGCCCCAAGAAAGGAAAAAGCCAGCCACAAGCTTAGCCGGAGCCTACTGGTGGCCTGGTCTCTGGCCGCCACCATATTAGCATGTCTCTGCACCCCGCCCTCTTCTCTGGCTGGCATCTGTAACATGCCCGCTCCCCCCGAGGAGCAGCACCGAGCCACGGGGCAGGGGACAGCAGGCCGGCTAAGAAATCGCAGCTAGACTCTCCTCTCCCAGGGCGGGTGGGAGGTGAGCTCTAAAGGAAAGACAGACAGGACTCACCCCTAACGTGAGTTACGTGAGGACATGGGGAGAGAGCTGGGAGGTGCAGGGTGGGCCAAGGAGTCAGACGTCAGATGTCATTGGCTTGCCTCCCTCCTTGTGTTGGACAGAGTTCCAGGAATAAAACTGATCCGGCAAACTTCCTTTACAGAAAAGCAGTAACTCCTTTCCCTGGGGGCAGTACTGGGATTCACTAAGAACTAGGTGGTATTTAAAAAATTCTGACTTTTAAAAACACAGCCCCCCAAAATAAAAACCCTCTCAGCTCTCACACACAAAACGACCCAGTTCTAAAAAGACACACGTGCCAAACGAGAAGTGTAAAGAGGGGGTTCCTGCCACTTTGCAGGGTGGAGACAGGAACACAATACACATGTTGGGAAAAGTGTGTTAATTTTCCTTTTATCCCCCTGAGCGAGATGGCAGTGCACTGTTATCTCTTGCTAAAAAGCCTATGTTTAGACTGGTGGGAAGAAGAGAAACGCTAATTTCCCTGCTAAGTTTACAGCTCTGTTTACTCAGTACTATATTGAATTGGCCAAGGTAAACGAACCTGAATCTGCTCGGCTGGAACGTGGATGATGTGGGGCGGCCTGTCGCCATGGTGATGCACCGCGTTGCTCTCCTGCTCATAGATGGCGTCGCGTTCCGGCTGGGGAAGACTGAGGAACCTTCGGATCATGGAGAGATTCTCCCACAGGGTTCTGTTTTCCGGAGAAGGATCTTCCTTCCAGCGTAACAGCTCACACAACCACCCCTGTGAGGCAAGGCATGACAGGTCAGTTCGTGCCTGGGGGGGCTGGCAATTTCCATTAGGAACTAAAAAGGAAAGACCCTGTGAAGTTAACTCTGTTAGAGGCGCAAAACCATCCAGTCTGCTTAAAATTTTTTTTTGACCTGTTGAGGAGACTGGCTCTGTTTCTAATGTATGTTCAGATTTGCATCTTAAAGGAGGGTCATATTTTTCAGACTCTAAGGGCAAGACACATTTACCATGGATTTTGCAATATGTGAAACAGGAGGAAAGCAGAGCCGAGCTGCTCCGGTCTTGCCCTGCTTTCTTGTCTGTTGAGTGGCGATCTGAGGGTTCTGGGGGTATTTAATTAGAGCCAGGGCAGATTTTCAGAATAATGCTTTTTTCCTAAGTTTAAACTGTTGGTATTAGAAAGGAATGGGGGGGTGTGGGTGTGTGTGCGTGTACAGAAAAGAGAAAGGACGCATATAGCTGTGTAAGCAAGAGTGGTGTCCAATGTAAGACATACTACTAGAATGGACATTAGAAAAATTCTCCAAGAAAGAACTTTCTATAAGGATACTCCGGAGTCATGTCTTCCCGTCCTGTGCTGTTTACACTGCAGTTTACACGTGATCTCTCAGGCGAGAATTTTAACAGATTTCTTAGTCTAAGAGGGAAAGAAATAGCCGAAGAAAGTCAAAAGCTTGAACCTCTCTGTTGGCCATAAGGCCCAGGTTTTGAAACTCAGCTAATCCATCAAGAACTGCCTGGTTGGACGGAGCACACTGTCTAGATCTTCTGGTCACCATCTCAGACCTTCTTCATCGGGGCTGCCACGATGGACACCAAGACCAGGGTGGAGAGGACAGCTGCCCCTCACCCCTGCACCAGTCAAGGCAACCACATTCAAGCACCAGGCTGCCTGCTAACAGCTCACGGAGACACACTTCCGTGGAGAAATGTCTTGGAGTCATCTCACTTATTCCATTTCCTCACTGACCTTTCCCTGGCGTGCCGAGTGACTGTGGTACCAAGTACCTGCTCAAGGGCCTGAGTTCTCAACTTAATCTCTAGAGACAGCCGTCCCGTTCTTCTGCTCCCTCCACCGCCCCCCCCCCAATTCAGGGTTAGAAATGATCTGAGACCACGTTCTTTCTGAGGCCTTTTCTCTTCCCAACCCACCTCCACCTTCAAATCATAAGGAGCACCTGATTCGCTGATTTAGATCAGGATCCCTAAAAGCAAAGCCAAAGACAAATGGGTTTCTAGGAAATTCCAAATAAGATAGCTGGATGGGAATACAAAGAATATAGTTTCTTGTAGATCTGATTTTTAGAAATAAGTCAGGTTTTTGGTTATTTTTTTTTTAATGCTTTCTTTGGGGTGAGACAAGGCAAAAGCATGACTCTCCTACCCTTCTGAAACAATCACTGGAAAGAAAATTCTCCTCCCAACTCGATATACAGTGGGAAGAAGCAAGGTCCAGACTCCCCCAAATGATTTATTTGAGAGATTTTTAAAAGGCGAGATAGAGAACTAACATCTTCACTTCCCAAAGGTCCACCTACTAGCCAGGTAAGGGTGACGACTGTTGAATCCATGAGATCTAGAAATGTTTCTGAAAGAGCTCTGATTCTCTAAATCAACAAATACGTACACGGCCACAGCCATGAAGTCGTGCTCTCAACGTTCAATGCCACTGAAACTGTAATTCAAGGCTAAGAGAACAAGCAGTTCTGAAAGAATGTTAGCTAAATTAAAAACAAACTGTGATTACAGTGTCACTGAACATGCTTCTCTTCCAGCCATGCCAATTCCATGCTTATTTCCAGAATAATATGATAGATGATGTGATATTTAAGCTCTATTTACTGTAACTGTAATATGAGCTAAAAACTACATTTGAATATTTCCAATATTAGAGACCCACTTATATGCCCTGAGGATGCTTATTTAGCTCTTACTGACTAATATTTGCTCTCAGGATTAAGCCATGAAAATATTTTGCTTCTACATCCAAGTTACTTCTTTACCTCTAAGTTTTGATGCTGTGCAGGTTTTAGAGATGTATCTGTTTGCATATCAACTATAATTAAGAGGACTTCTCCCCAGCCCCTTGTCTCATTCTTCAGCTAGGGTGAGTGAGGGGGCCCAGGCCCAAACACAGCGCTCACTACTATTTTATTTGCCTTTTAAGAGATGTTAGAAGGTTCACAAGGAACAGAAAAGTTGTTTTTTTTTTTTTTAATTTCTTTCAGCTTAGCAATTATAATACTATTGCCATACATCCTAAACACTGAGCATCTATGAATTTTTTTTTTTTTGAGAAATAAACATTCTAAACTTTAAGCATCTATGATTTTTTTTTTTTTTTGAGAAATAAAGGCTTGTAACTAAAAATTGCTGAAAGTTAAAGAACGATTCCTGTAAGAAAAGCTTCCTTGAGAGAGCAGGAAAACTCCAATAATTTTTCAAATCCTTTAGAAACTTTTTAAAGTACTGCAGAGATCAGTTAGCGCTTGGATCTATGTGAAAAAAAAACATGTGGATCACAGATGTTCTTTGGAAAAGAAAATCATTAGTTCTTTTAAAATGGCTAATAATGATAGCTAATTCCTAAACAATCACATTCATGCTGGTTTAACAAATATTTCAGAAAAAGAACCCTGACTCATTCAACAAATATTTTGCTCATATTGTCACTTCTGTGTCTTTATACTTACCAGACGGATCCTTATTTTTATTAATTGCCCATGACTAACATAACATTTCCAGTAGTTTGCTATTAACCTCTGCCCTTAAATAATACTTCTAATTCCTTATCTAAAAATAATTTGATGAATTATAACTTTGAAGCATGTCTCTGCTAGCCTTTCAAGAGACATGATGATTTTAAGAGACTGAAATCAGATGCTTCCTAGAAAAATATTTAACGGTGCAGCTGGGAACTGTTAGTTCTACAAGGGTATTCCAAAAAAAAAGGGGGGGGGTGTGCTTTCCTTGATGTGCATCTCTCTTAAAAATAATGGAAAGCAGATATTTTGACACACTAGTTCTTTGTCAGCAAAGAAATAAATTGGCTCATTCCCAATTTACACTGGCAAAAATTTATTCTAATACTATTTTAAAACCATGGAATATTCTGACTACTTCAGATTCTATTGATTGAGACTTTATTAATCATGACAGTAATCTGATCTATGTTTTTCAGAAAGTGACTTAAAGTGAAATGCTTTCCAATTCCCCATTCCCTTCTTCCAGGTGACTCTTCTCTAAGTGATATTGCTAGAACAAATAAACCAGGGAAAACTAGGCACATGTCAGAATAACTGTAATATCTGACAAATAAAACTAATGAGTCCCCTAAGTACTGTACTGGTTTGCAAACAATAAATCCAGATTTACTAGAAGAGGAGAAAGGAAAGGAAAGACAACACAACACTTTGTGGTAAAATCCAACACTGATCCCTCAGGCAGGTCTCTGGGACCTGACCGGTTGTTAGGCCTTCGGCCGGCCGGAGTAGGGAACTACTCTCAAAATGAGAAGAGACAGGGGATTAGCAATCTTAACATAATGAGAGTGAGCCATTCTCAGAAAACTAAAATGGTACAAGGAACAACCTAAACTTTAAATGTAGTAAATTTGCCAAGCAACATTACACTGCATATAAAGAGGGCAAAATATAAACAGTAGCCACATGTAAATAAATCAGTAAAACTTTCAGGATGTTACTACTTTTCAAACTGACAAAGTTTAATTTGACACCTTCTGTTCTAAACCCTTTGTTTCTATTCAAAATCACGCCTTGAGCTGTTGCTATCAATCACAGCGCTCCCCCTATTACTTAAAAAAACTGGCATGGGCCCTGAATAAGCTGAAAATGCCATGCAGATGAATTCTGAGATAATATGTTCAAACCTGTTATATACAACACAAATCCTGTAAAGTTATGTATTGTAAACCTACATTTATTGAGAACTAAAAGTCTTAAATCCATCTGCCACAAAGGAAATACTGTTATGTACTTTATAGTAACCAAGAACCATCTGCAAATGTCTTGCTACCGTAAGCAAGAAAATGGTGCAAAAGATGCTAAACCTAAGACTGCATGAAATAAAGAACATTCCTTTGACTGGCTTTGGTTAGGGCTCTATTAAAGAAACATCGGATGGAGGGGGAAAAAAAAAAAAAAAAGGAAAAGAGAAAATGCGGAGTGACTGCCAAGCCAGTCCTGAAAAAAAGCAAAACAAACTCAATGACAACACAATGGCAATTTATTATGGTCCATGAAACACACGACTGTATGCTCATTTTAAAGGAAAAATTAGCAGTTCTAAACTCAATATTCTAATGATGTGCTTTTCTGACAGAATCTTGTTGTACCACATTTAAATAAAAATCCTGGCACCTTCATCTCTCAGCTGCTAATTTCCAACCAAACTCAATCTCTGATTTCCACTCCACTCTTTTTAGAACAGTTAATTCAAGTCAATTCGCTTCTAACATTTTTTACAGATAAGGGGTGCACAATGATTTTCATTGAGTCAGGAAAGTAACCTCCTTTCACGAATAAATTTAGTGTACCTGTAAAGCCTCACACACATGAAAAGAGAATCTTGCTATGGCCTGGTCTGTGACAAAGCAGGGCGCAGGGAACACTACTAGCTCTCCGAAGGAAAAAGACTTCAGTCTTAGCTCTGAGAAAGAGAGTCATTTAATACACAAATATGTACATATTATCGTTATGTACATATACATTTTAAAACCGAGAGCCAGAAAAAGAGAAAGAAAATGACATAATTCTTGCTGCAACTAAGAGGGAAAAATACATTTTGAAAAATAGAATGGTAATTTGAGTTCTAAAAAGCAAAACATTTTATAGTCTGTATTTATTCCCCCTCACCCTCATCTTTTATGTGTTATTTGCAGGAGTATTTTGTTCCAATCTCTGGGGCATATAGTATAATAATATATGATATTAAAAGAAATCAATCTAAATAGGGAGGTATTTGATACAAACATTTTAGTGGAAAGCATGAATTACATTTTAGCAAGTAGTAGGAACAAGGATTAAGTACATAATCCATTAAATAGTACTTCTAACACAAAAAAATTCAGTATTGTAGACTAAACTATACCAGGCATTTTGAATGAGTACATTTTCAACAACAACTAACTATAAAGCTAGCAATTTATCATTCAGCAAATAATTTTCTACTTTTAAAAGAATCTGTAAGTGTTACTTATGCTAATGAAGACAGTTTTTAATCTGCCCACAAACATGCTAATAGAGGGCAATTTTTTTTTTATTTACAAAGCTGTCTGCACTCAAGGGTAATTTCATATCAGTGTCTATAAGCTGGGGGAGGGGGAAGGGTTCTAATTGTCAGAGCTACTGAATCCTTCACCTTTAGCATATATAGGTTTAAAGATATCACAAAAGAGGCAAAGTGACTCATGAGGCTTCTAAGCCACTTCTTTAAAATTCCTAAAGAGGTTCATTTTCAAACCGTTTGTGCTTTATACATATTCTACCTGAAATTTAGTACGAAAACATGTTATTTCTTTGGGGTCCTGACCTGGAGATACACAAGGTATACAGCCCCTCTTCCGGGAGGGAGGCCTGGATGCGCCACACTCCAACCTTCTTTCGAGAACAATCTTAACACTTTGAACAGTGAGAAACAAAACAATGGCAAAGCAATACTGAAAGCATTTTAAATTATTTACTAGGTTAAAAGGGTGAAATGATACTTTAAATACATCAAATTTCATCGTCTGGGCCATTTTTTGGTGGCAAAGTGGTATTGATCTTTCCAAATGCTTAAAATTAACTATTTTCCAGAAGATCATTATTTGATTAAAGGCATTAAAGTTGAGGGCAAGAAGTGAGGCACTTTTTCTTCTTCCCCATTCAAATCACCATATAATTTAATAAAAACCATTCCATCATGTCCTGTAATAAAAACGCTTATCTTAAGATATTGTTCTCTACCTAACATATTAACCTTTAAATGTTATGAAGTTCTTTAGAAGAAAAACCTTTGCTAAAGCAGATTATTCTATTACATAATGAGAGGCCCCCACCATTAACATTAATAAAGATACATGTTTTCTATGGAATTAGTAGGAAATACATTAATCTTTTCCCCAACTTAATAACATCTACTTTGTATAAAGTGAAGAGAATCTCAGCAGGCACTATTAACTTTCCCTGCTAAGTTAACACTGGTCTTATTAAAGAAAACATGAAAAATAAATATGCACAAAGACATACCAACAAATGCCCTTTCCATTCTGAAAGTACCCATTATATTCCCTTTATTTGAAAATGGGTTTTAAAACAAAATACACTTATATGGAATATATATATATACACACACACACACAGGTATTTTCAAATATATTTATATTCAAATTATATGTGCATATATATATTTTCAAAATATGGTTTCTGATACTTGCATTTGCTGAAAATGAAAACAAAAAAAATCAATTTTTAAACTGTTACTGTTTTAAAACTTGCTCTAGTCTCTAGTTTAAGGGACTTGATATCTTAACCAAGAATCTATGAGTTCTCAAATTGTTGTGCTAAAGAGACATAAAATGGCTATCCATAAATCCCTTACATCAGTAAATTTTTTCTACCTTGTCTTTAAGAGGTTAAATACATCTAGTAGAGTTTTTGGAGGTTTGTTATTAGCAAAAAGTAATGTGTATATAATGGGGCTCGCGGGTAACTCCCTTTAAAAGGAATAATCAGCTCACTGGTAGATGATCTTTAATTTTCAATCTTTCAAATTTGCTTAAAATTTAATCAAGCAAGTAAGGAAAATCATTTGCTTTCTATGTTCACTTCATTTCTATCTTTTCAAAGCTGCTGACCTGAAAAGGACACACATAAATATGGGTTTTTACCCCTTTTCCTATAGACTGTTTGGTCCACACCAAGATTCTCAGTTAACAACCTGGCCAGAGTAGATAAAAACGGTCCTCTCTGTCAGCTAAAGCGATCTCACCTTTTTAAAGAATATTTTCACAAGGAAAAGTCTGAGGAGAAAAAGAAGGAATGAAGATAAAAGTATGAAATGCTTAACAACATAATAAACTAGCTAGCAAGAAGATAATCGTTAAATTTGATTGAAACAGAGAATTTCCAAAGAAAGCCTTAATTTTATTTTTAAAGACATTAGGCTTGGAAGACAACTAATTGACAAGTTTAATTTCTTCAATATACTTCAAATCTGTTTTTAGGGTATTTCCTTCAAAGCATAAATGAAACAAAAATCTGTCTCATAGATCTGATACTTGAATATGACTTCTGAAAAAATGTGATTTTTTTTTCTTTCAAGCTAAGATGTATCTTTGACATTACATAAATGCCAGTGATATGTTTTGTAACATTTATACACTCTACCTTCAAACCTTACTTCAGTGTTTATTCGGTCCTCATTCTTCATAACTAGTGTCATTAAACCAACTCAATACTCCCAAGGTTCATGCTATCATACTACCATCAAGTTTACCCTCTGCTTCCATCACAATGAACCATCTGCTCCTTCCACCCTGCACTGACTTACAAGAGCTAGGGCGCCTCTTCTGTGAATTATGTTCTTAGGCACCAACCATGTTTTTTATGTGTTTACAATGGACACACTCTGATGAAGAATAAGAGAACAAGTTTTACCATACAGAGCTCCAAAAAACAATTTTAATTAAGCCTTCCTGAGTCCCCTAAGCCATTTTTGAGATGCCCTTAGAAAAGGAATACTGGGCTGAATATTATCGTTGGTCTTCTGCTTTCAAAATGCGCAAAGTTATCCTATTGCTCAAAGGGACCTTAAGAGACTTCTCAATTTAGGAAAAAAGTTCATTCCCTAGAGCTGCACTTAAGTTTCCTCCTAATCATGTTCATGTCCTAGTTCACTGAATCATTTATTAGCTATTGCTAAACACTTCCCCCATATTCTGTTCCCCATTTCTTTAATAGGAAAGTTTAATAGGAAAGTTTCCCTATTTTACACTAACTCTACTTCACGTCATACAAAAGCACCTCTCTATACCAATAAAGAGTTATATAGCGAACAGGCATTCATCTATGTTAACTTGAGCAAATTACCTTCCTGAGTCTCTGATTCCTCCTTGACAAAGTATAGATAATCATGGTATTAATCACAGGATCTTGGCTGGTACAAATGAAAGAGAATTTATTCAGCCCGGGGCTTGGTCTATGATAACAATGAACTTAACCAAAAGTACTTGTCTTAACTAGTTCACAGTATTGGTCCAAGGCAGTACATAATAAAGGTCGATGATTGACAGGTATCACATGGGATCCAGGAAGTGAGGAAGAGGAAATGGACTAAGGTGGTCAAGAAGGTCTTACTGATGCAGAGTGATAGTATAGGAAGTATTTAAAGTGTAGAGTACAATGGGGAAATGAGATGGATTAACAACGTGCTAGGAAAAACAAGCAGACCAGTTGCTTTCAAATTAACTATGCCTACTCCTCTTTTGCAATAACTTTTTTATCATACTTTCCCGAGAATACAACTTTATTACTGTGACTTCATCTCCTCTATATATTGTACTTCTAAGATCTATCTGTTAAGAAAGTCTGGATTTTCATTTGAGCTCCTGTTCTTCTATTATAGCTCTGTAACCTCAGTCAATTTACTCAAGTTCTCCTCTATAAATTGGGGGATAATTTTACCACCTTTCATCAGGTAGTAAAATCATTCATGCAGGGTGTTGACATGATGTAACAGTATGGTGAATGTCAGCTATTTTTATTATTTTTGTCATTATCACAAAGATAACCTAAAGAGATCTAAATATCTAGAAAGTTAATAAAAATAATTCAGTTACTCTTAATACATCCTAATCTGAATCCAGTAACTTCTTCCCACAAACTAGGTTCTCCACCTACATAGCTTACCTGAATTAATAGCATCACAACCCACCCAGTTACCAGAGCTAAGATTGCTCTCTCAAACATAAGTTGGCATCTTTTTGATGGACAGTGTTAAATGCTGGAAGTAGAAATGTCTAACAATCATCTTTAAAACACAAATGCCTTTTTTAATCCAATAATTCCACTTCAGAGAATTTATCATTAGGAAATAATTAAAGATGCATACAAATGCTTAACTATAATAATGTTCACATTAGCATAATCACTGATAGTAAAAGTTGAATATAACTTAGATATACCTCAATGGGGAAATAAAAAGTATATATAACATAAAAATGAATGCAAGAGACATATATGTATATATACACACATATATGGATGTGCACACATATATATTCATATAAAAGTCTACAAAGAACATGAATCTGTGCATCTCTAAGTAACTGGGAATGCATTTCTTTCTTTTTCTATAATGACAACATACTGATTTTTAATTTAAAAAAATAGCAAACACCTTCAACTAAATATGTGATTTTCTTGTGTGTTTCCTCCAAAAGCAAGCAATCATGAATTCCTGTCAGTTATATCCCCCTCACATCATCTGTTGAATTTGTTCCTTTTCCATTCATACGGCTGTTTCAGGCCCTCAGCATTTCTTCTATGAACTAGTGCTGATGAGTTACTTTATTCCAGTCCACCCCCATCTCTCATGAATCACATTTATCATAAACATATGTCCACACAAATAGCCCTTTGAATGGCATACTCTTTACTCTCCCACACCGAAGGGGTCCGAGATGCCCTAAGGCTCACACTTCAATGAGTGAGTGTAAAAATACAGCAGATTCCCTGAGGCACACTGAAGGACAGAGAAAGATGTAAAAATGACACAAGCTGGACTACTGAGTTAGTGGCAGGAAGCTGTATCCACCTCTGATTCCTGAGGGCGCCCAATACTACAGCAAAATCCACCAACTTATACCCATAGTGGTGATGTTGCATTTCACAGGAATAGGTTAAAACTGAACTTAGCTGACTAGGTTTAAAGAGGCAGGGATGTACCATGAAAGGCTTCTGTCAGAGGCAAGCATATTTGATTGTTCAAAGAAACTTAATGGGAAACTGCACTTTTTCTAAAAAAATCCCTTAACCCACCTAAGTATGTGCTCTTACACTGTAATGTTATGTTGCTTCCTAATGTCACTATTAAAACTTCACGAGATTTATTCTTCTACTGAAAACTATGATGACTAGTAAGATGAAATGTTGATATATGAATGGGGCACATGTGAAGAAACCCCAATCTATAAATACAAATTGGCAAAGTAATTAATTTTTAGATAACAATTTACCTGATACAGTGATCTGTTTGCTTACAAAAATAATCAACTGCTGGGTTATTTTAAACAATATTATTTCTGCCACTGCATTTTTAATTGATTTATATAAAACTTTTCAATACTGCCGATAGCTGCTAAAATGAGCTACACTCCCCATTATGCATATTTAGGGCTGGGAATTAAAAATTTAAATCTTCCCTCTATGACATTCTAGGAAGAGATAACAAAAAAAAATTTTGCAAACCAGGGGAAGGCAATTCGGGATTATAAAAGTGATAGAATCATATCCTAAGAGGAACAATCAAGCTGCAGGGTCATTATGAGCTCCCAAGTTGCTTATGATTTTGCTGATAAAGTATCACCCATTTTGTGGCCAAAACCCACATCATTTTATCCATTATACAAACCTACTCATCAAAAGTTGGCTTAATTGAGAGACTCAAATCTTGTGATTCACAAGTAGGCATTAAAAAAGGAAAGCATAAATATTTCTAGAAACATCGGGTGGGTCCCGGTGACAATGGCTAGGTTATCTCTTTACCAATAAAAGAGATGACAGAAGCAAGGCTCACTGTGCCTCTGTTACTCCGCCCAACCACCTCTCCTGCTGTACCTGGGGGAACCAAGGGTCCCAGGAATTGGGAGGCAGGAGTAGAGTCTGAATGCCCTCTCTTTCCCCGCACAGAGCCCCACAGCTCTCACCCAGGTGCCCTTTGGAATACACTAGCATCTGTGAAGGTGAAATTGTGAGCAGGTAAAATGTACTTTTAAATGGTGACTCTGTGTTACTTAGTATGTGGGCTGAGAGGGGAGGAAGGGACAGCTATGATGGGGGATCATTTATCCAACACTCAGTTTCCTGGGAGGAAAGGGCAGTGTAAATTTCAGGGGTTACGTGCTCCTGAAGGCGTGGTCAACTGTCAGAGTACGTACATCTAGTCTAAGGGCAAAGGCGCTCTCTCAGCATCCTGCAGCGCACACAGGGTGGGATATAAGCTTTCTGTTGTCGCTGCTTTAAATGTTGTTGCAGTAATCACAACCCCTGTTCAGGTGGTCTGGAGTGAGGGGCACTTGACATACATATAAGCATGCTAAGGAGTAACTAATGGTTTCCTGGAAAATTCAAGAATTCTCAGTCAATGTATTAAAATCCCTATCTATTTTTTCCTACGTGCAATTTATCTAATCACAATCTCATTTCATTTGTGTCATGGGCCCTTCGGGCAATCTGGCATATCCCACAGATGATGCCTTCTCAGAACAAAGCTTTATGCACCTGAAGTAAAATATATAAGCTTACAAAGAATATCAGTCCGTAAATACTGTCATCAAAAACCTGTGCTATACTAACATGTTTGTTGACACACTAACAAGGTCGAAGGATAGATCTAATAGCTAGTATAATTTTATGATGATGGAGAAATACTATTTTGAGATGTGTGTAATAACATGTGATATGAAAATATTTCTGATTTTGGTCGGTAACAAATCCATAGCTATTGCCAATACTGCTGTGAGTCATCCATAGCATCCTGAATAGGCCCTGTCCATATGCAGGCCTGTGTGTATGTGTCTAGGCATACATACAGACCAAGCATTTCAAACATTTTTCCAGAACTGCCTTATAAATTCATGAAACAACTTTTTTTTTTTTTTTTTGGTCACTAAACTACCATGCCTCTTGGAGGCAGGCTAGAGTGAAAGAGGGAGTCACTACTATTGTTTCTCCACTGCTTCCCACACTTCTGCAGGCCCCACGTGTCCACCAGGGCTATTTCACCAGCTCCATTCGTGCTGTGCAGAGGGGGGAGTAGATGAGAAGCCCTTGGCCCCTTGGCCCCATAAAATTCTCATCAATCAAAATGGGGCAAGACCTTTATCTGACTGGTACATTTTATTTCTGGATGAGATTTTATTCATAAGACAATGATTATACAGCTTTAGTTTTCTTTTTTCTTTGTCAACTACACACCTATTTTATCCTGGTCCTATTACAAACTCAGAAAATGGGTTCTCAGCTTTTGAATAGAACATCCATGGTCTAAGTTAGCTAATGTCACACCATAAAGGTAAACAAGATGAGCAGGGTGTCCTTCAAGAAATGTCTGTCTGCCAGGAGAGGAACACTAAGTTTTTCCAAAGACGCCTAGTTTTCCCAAACAGGAGATAAGGTGGCTGAGCAGATGCAAGCTGGAGGTAGGGCAAGGCTTGGACTTGTGGCATGGGCATGCTGTGTGCGGGGCAAGAGGAGTAGCTATGCAAAGGCTGGGAGCCAGCAGTAGTCATTAATGATCCTAGTTCTCATCACAGCTTTTTCAAAAAGCAAATGTTTATAAAGCACTTGCCTTCAAGATCTGAGGATGAGGAAGAAGGATACTAGTCTAATAGAGTGTTAAAAAAAAAAGAAAAAAAAAGGAAAAATAGTGATGGGGCAGGGGACATAGGTAGAAAATAAGTGAGCAGAAATCATCGCATCACTTTATATTATATGCAGCTCAATGCTAAATTT
Organism: Talpa occidentalis; assembly: GCF_014898055.3. NCBI lineage: Eukaryota > Metazoa > Chordata > Mammalia > Eulipotyphla > Talpidae > Talpa > Talpa occidentalis. Next base: position 14,214,901 of record NW_023600993.1, read on the forward strand.
ATCCAGAAATATAAACACAACTTCCTGTCTAGAAATTAAGCTTGATGGATAAGGCTTTAGTCCTTATGGTTATCCAGGGTCCAAGTTATTTAGTCTCTTTAATCAAAATACTAAAATAAAATCATTACCCATTAGGCTATTACCCTTCCCCCAATCTCCAAACACACAAGCAAAAATTAATTGCAAGCCAGGAAGAAAGAGGCAATTTAGACAGTAACAGCTTGGCATGGACTGAGCTGAATTTCCTAATAGCATTTGTCTGTTTGTGAATGTATATTTTATTTACAGCCTTCACTTCCTTGACCTTATTGAAAGTAATTTATTTTTACCTAATCTGCATTTCATTTAAACCACCAAATACTCCATTAATGAACCAGCCGAGTAGCACCCATGACAGGGAGCACTCATGAAGGTACCGTAAGTAAAACGGGCAAATATTTAAGGGAGACATTTGGGGATGGGCTCAGCAGTTATTTAATGCTACTGGTACAATTTATGAACTTGCAAATAGAGTTTCAAGATATTCCTGCCGAGGAACTGTCATCCCGTCTCCTTTTTCTTGATTATTCCCTATCCCACTGGCCTTTTCCAAATGCATGATTTCTCAGACTGGGTATATTTTTTCCTCTTTCCTGGGCTATCCTTCCAAGAATGCATATCACCCAAACAAAGGAGATGTTAAAGCTAGACCTTCAGACCAAAAGAGACATGGCAAGGAGGAAACTGGGGATTCTGCTGGCATCCCACTGGGACCCAACTGCATTTTAAGCCCAGCCCGCTCCTCGCCTCATCTCTGGGTGCCCTGACTTTGTAGGATGCGGAAGAGAGAGTTATCATCCAGCGATCTACTGACATGTCTCAGATGAGATGACTTCAATCTTGAGCTCCTCTCACACAAAATCAGATGGAGTTTACAACTGGATTTCAAGCGAGCAATTCTCAAGTCTAGATGCCACTCATAAGCAATCTTTTTGGCTACGGATCACAAAACATCGCCTTATCCCCCCAAACTAAGCCCTTCCATTATTCAACAGCTTACCTCCTCTGTTTCCTTCCCAGACTAACACACCTGTCGGCTGTAACTTCAATCAAAACAGCGTCCTCTTTTACTGTTGTGCACCTATTTTAGCGACATGTACACAGAACCTTGAACTGCAAGGGCTATTAGATGCGATCTCTTTTACCTCTTGAAGGGGAAATTTAAAACCACAGAGGGTTAAGCTATTTGCCGGAGGCCACTCAGCATAGCAGCAGTGGAGCTGGGTCCATGACTCTGCAACCCTGATGCCTTCTCTAAAAGATGAAGCTCACTTTCAACTTGTTACTGTAAACCAACCATGAGTTTGCAGATTAGCTACCATCACCCTATTTCTATGTGACACAGATAATCAGGAGCCATGTCTTCCCCTCACTTTCAGCTCAGAATAAAAAACCACAGGGAGCTACAGTGTGAATGATCAATGATGATAATAAGGAGGTGACAAATTCAGACAGTGGGGGGTCAAAAAAAGTAGCAAAGAATATTCAAAGGAACCAGCTCTCTTTCGTGTACATTTTCAGGAGGACCTGTAGAAGGGTTAAGAAAGCTGGACTCCACTGGGGCAGGAGAAAGTTGATGAACTTCTACCGTATCTTCAACTGTGACCAGTTAACAGATGCATGAAAACTGTCCTTTTATTAGAAAGGAACCTAGCAGGTTCATAAAGAAATTTGTAGGAAATGTCTTTGAACAATGGGATTCTTGTAGTCTAATTCAATTTAATAAGACACACTTTACCCTCTTACTGCAAATAATGAATATTCTCAAACTCCATGCAGATCACTGCATCCCTAAACAACATTTTTTGCCCTTTTCTATTTCCTTCTATATCAACAGGTATGCTGGACACAAAGAATCAGAATACACAAAAACTCAAGTTTACAAACAGAAAGCAAGGTTGTAAATGAAAATTTTCACTTGCTATCATAGAACAGTCAAAATTCCTTTAACTGGCGAACTCTTACCAGTGACTAAAAAAATGTGATTCAATTTGCATATTGGCTTATTCCTAACATATCTTGAAGTAGCTGAGCCAAAAACTTCTGGGTTATTAAAACATGGGCAACAGCAATGAAGTCATAAGCTGTAACTTTTTTTATCTCCACTTTTCTAATTTCTTGGCTCATCCCCATACAACTGTGCTATGTATATCAAACCTCTTCTTGGGAATCCTAAAATATAAGTGACTGTAGTAGTGGGTTGATCTCACTGATTAGCAAAAGGAACCTTCACCTCTGTGTTAATAAGCAGGATCCTGAGGTGCTATCTGTACTTGACAGGAAATACTCTTGTGACAGATCAGTGATGTGGAGTTGAATCAGATCTTTCACAGTAACTGCATCTTGCAAAATGATTATAAAAAAAAAAGGCAGGTTAAGAGTGTGCAAAGAAACTGATCTAATGGTTGGTAGTAACCAGGTGTACCCCTTCACAGCTGGGTTAGAAGAAGTACTCTAACAAAAAGCCATTATTTTTATTTTTCCTCTTTTCTACTTTCGTATTCCAAGTCTTTCAGAGTTGGAAGATATGGAGTAAACACAGAAGTACACTAAGATCAGAGGGAAGAAAGTTCCAGGAAAGAAGCGGGAAGTATAGATTTTTTTTTTCTTTTAAATCATGTGAGAAGTTAACTTAAAAAGAGGGAAAATGAATCAAGTAAGGAAACTGGGGAGACCCCTATTCTCCGTAAAATAGCACCCTTTCTCAGAGAACAGGAGTCACTACAGAATCCTAGAAAACTTCTGAGCAAGGTTCATAGCTAAAGTAGTAAAGTATAGTAGTAAGATAAAGATAAAAAGCAAAAGCTTACTTTATGTGGCACTGATAGACTTGAACTAGGCTATCTTTATGTGTTACATGTTCTCTGGAGGGGCTGCTGTGGCCTTCTCTAGACCATGATTTTAAATCACCACTGACCCTGTTTCTGTCCCCTCTCCTAAGTTTACTTTTCCAGCAGTTATTTGCCTTCTTATGTCTCCAATACTTGAATTTCTTTTTATGGCTGGACTCCTCCATGGAACTGCCCGCACCTGCACTGCCAGTTTAGCCTCCACCATTTCCATAAAAACCAGATTCGCTGCATTTCAACTCTACTTTTCAAAGAGATTTTGCAAATCAACAAATATCCCTATCAAATACATTTTCTCACTGGGTCCATTTTTTATTTTGGGATCATCTGAGCTATGACCATAAAGTCTAACCTAACTAAACCTTTCATTAAAAACAAAATGAGGGAAACACATGCTCAACCTTAGAAATTCTTTCAGAGTTTATGTTCAAATAAAAGGTTTAACAGTCGAAAGACAAAAAGACATAGCCCAAAGGGATGCCAGGCCTCCCATCCAACAATAAATAAAATTTAAAAAGTATAGAAAAGGAATGGAACCTATCTTTTCCCCATCTGAGTTTTGGTGAAAGCAGAAAAAGAGAATTTGATGAAGGTTTTGGAAAAAAAGATCCTAGAAAAAACTAGGTAACTTCTCCTCCGCTTTCTCCCCACTTAACTGCTATGGATTGCATTTATTTTTATTTAAGCACATCTTCAATACACACACATGTATACCCCAACCCTTTAAAAAAAAAAAGGGCCTGAAATTTTAGTTACACCACATGTGGTTTTCATTTGTGAAAAATGAACAAGCTGTTTGTGGTTAAACTGTCTAATCGCCTGTTATCAATCTAGCGCTGCATTCAAGATTTACAGGATACATCAGCTTCTGTGCCACATTAGCTGCAAAGGGGGTGGGGGGGTGGGAGGGAAGAGGAGGAGGAGAGAGTTTATCCTGAGGAATAATATTTCCAGTGCAGCCACACTCACACTACATCTGGTTGTGCTGGTAGCGGCAGTTAAATTGAAATATTTCACAGCGTGTGTCAGAAACATGCAGAATGGTAATTATGACAGATCTGATTAAGCCGGAGTGCCACAAGCTCCCTGGCCAGCGCCGGTTGTGCAGGTGTGACCTTGTGCGTGCCTGCGTGTGTAAATAAAATTAATTACAAGCGAGAGGGTGAAGGCTTCAGTGACATCACAAAGCGGAGAAACTCCCAAGGGGGAGACCTAATGGAATATTTTCCCTCAGTCTAATAATACAGTTCATATTGACTTGAGGTAATTAGTGGGATCATTAAAGCAGTTTTCCCGGCGTATTTGGCTGCCTGATCAGATTAGTGAAAATGTTCTTCAGAACAAGCCCTGTGTGGTCTGCCAGAGAGGAGGAAATAAAAAGCAACAAAGCATATTTTGGAATGATAAGCAGCGCTGGACTCTTACTTTAGCGAAAAAATCTCGACTTCTCTCTGGAGCCTACCGATCTGACTGTCCTGTCCATTTTAATTCTTCTGTTCCACTCGCCTATTCCTCCACGCTTTCAGAACGGGTTCTCTCATCTCCCCTTCTCTCGGTTAAATCAGACTGCTTATCACGAGGAGCCATCCCAACTCCCCAACAAATCTCTTAAACAAGGCAATTTTAAAATCGGGGGAAAGTATCTTAAAGGACTGCGGCACTGTTAACTGACAATATGGGGCGATTGGGAAAGGCAAAAAGGAGGAAAAAAAAGGGAAAGGATTGCCACTCAAAACACACCTGCTAAACAAAAGATTCCTCTCTTCTGTGACACATGACGGAAATTTAAATATTTAGTTGCTTTCGGATCTCAGAATGGGCTTCCGTGCAGGCCAAAGTTGGGGCAAACGCTCCTCCTCTTTAACAGAACACACAGCCCTCGTCAAGAAAGGGCCATTTGTCTGAAAACACTCGATCGAGCATGCTCTACCTTGCCACTGGAATATGCCAAGCGCTGTCACAGATGGCAGGCTCTGACAGTTCCCATCCGTAGCGTTGATACTCGACAGTTCAGCACAAGATCAGTGACATTCTGTCTCATTAGAACCACGCTAATTATCACAGCTAGTTTCAGGGGAAACCATGTGTTGCAATGGTCAATTTGAAGGAGTCTGTGCATCAACAAACTGGTAATAAGGATCAGACACCTTATTATATGACAGCATGCTGCCTATGATCTGATTTACAGAATCAGAGGCACTGAGGCGGCCGAGGAGGCTGGCGGTTTATGAAACAGTGTGTTTAAACCCAATTCCTGAAGCATACTGGTTGGAGGGGGAATTGGTAAAAAAAAAAAAAAAAATACACAAAGGCAACTGGAATTGTTGAATCAAGAAATCAAAGGAGAATAGATTCTCCAAGAACATACAACAGAAGTAGATTAAGACTTAGGAAAAAGACAACTTCACCAGTGTAACAATTGCACGGTGACCCCACAAACAGTTTGGAACTTACATTTTCACAAGGTGTTTCCCATAAATTATAAATGGCTATATCCCTACTAACCTATAAAATATGTACATACATTTTTAAATGGGTGGTCCTCAATTTGTTCATTTGTCGCTTGAAAGAACTGCACGCGTGAAAGCAGAGCAACCGCACTCCTCACCATGAATCATCTCAAGGTACTTTTAAAGATACTGAGTATTCCTTTTGCAGGGGCAAGGAGGCACAGGAGATTCCTATTACCAGCATAAGTTCTTCCATCCCTCTCTTCATTGATGTGAAATTTTAATGTTGCAGTTTCCTCCAGAGCTATTTTTCTATTGTCATTTTGCATAAATGCATTTTCATAGCTCATTCATTTCACACGGCCTTTATTTTCATTCCTCATATGAGGAAAAAAGAAGATAAAGCTAAAATAAAATCCACCTTTACTATCAAAAACATAAAAGACAACTGTTGAGACTTCTGAGAAAACACTTTGTTTTCTAGCCTGGTCGTTTGTTAGAGGATTATATCAGTGATAGAGCTCTGTGCGAAATCTAACTGAATGACATGCAGTTTGAAGATTAATTCTTATTGAGAGTTAAACCTCAATGATTTGCTGCCTTCCCCACACCACTGTGTACACACCAGATTCTGCCTGAACAACTCTTCAACTGTCACAGCTGGTTGTAGAAGGGCTTCCAAAAAGAGGAACTACCCCCAAATATTCTTAGTCCACACTTCACCTTCAACTATCAATTTAGGATAAAAGATGACCTTCTAAAGCAGAGTCTACAAATCCACAGTTGTGTGCCCAGGCCGCAGGATACAGACACCAAACTGCTTAAAAGCCACCCTCTCCTGGTGGCCTCTGTGGGTACCCTCACGGGGGCGGGGGGGGGGGGCCTTTTCGGAGGTGGCCTGATATTCACAAATTGAGTCTTTTCAAATCCTGTCTAAAATTTTCTTACAATGTTTTCTAAAGATGGAAAAACTGGACTTTTAGTTATGAACACATTTCTAACAGTTGACTTACTAAGTGGGTTAATGAGGAAAATGTATTTAGAGGACTTAAGTTAATGAATTTTAAATTCAGAGGGAAAAGAGTAAATTTTTTAAATGATTTAAAAGTGGCAATAAGATAACTGAAAATCTTGTATCTAACTTGTTAAAATAGGTAACAGTTAAGTGTTCTGGGGGGAAAACACCCCTTTAATGTTTTTGAGGCAAAAACATAACAGGCAACTAAGTGTTCTACGTAATAATTCTATATTAAACACTGGGTTTATAAAAACATATTTGATTTTTATAATATGGTAATGTGAAAAGAGCTCACACTCAGATCCATAAATTTAACTAGCCCTTAAAGCATCATGTAACACACAATCACAGACCTTTTACACTGCTTATCTATTTAAAACCATTCAACAGCCCTGTCTATCAATCAACTAGAAATACAAAGTCAGGTCTACATTTTAAAAAACTTAAATCCAACACGCATCCCCAAGATGTAGGCAGAAGAGATTCTTAGTGGTGGCTACCAGCCAACAGCAACTTAAAAAGGAGACCAATGGACTCCACATCCTTCCTGCTCAAGAAGGCAGACAAGGGCCTGCAAAAATGTGTGTTCAACGGGATGCTGCAGACGCTGTGAAGCTCCACTCTGGTGGCCATACACTACTCCTTCCTCTCCCCAAATTTCCTCTTGTCCTTACTCTTCCCCGACCCAGGGAAATCTAAGCTCCCCCACCCCAGGGTCTCTTCTACCCAGTCAAAAATTAAATAAATAAATGAATAACTACACTAACTAGATGGAAAATGAACAGAGACAGTCCTCAGATTGTGGCTGGAGGACACTCTGTTTGGCCAAGAGGAGGGGCTGTGAGGACACATAGGGAGGACCTTGCCACGGACAGCTGGAGAAGGAAGTGGCACCAGAGGTAAGAGAAACCATGAGTCTCAGATCTGCAGGGGCCGGGGAGGCGATACAGGTGAAATCCTGTTGCAGCAAAGACCATAACATGAACATTCCAAAGGAATGAATCAGCACAGGACTCCAAAGTATACTTTCCGTGAAGTGTAATTTAATTCTAACAAAATAAAAGATGCCTTCACAAACATGCCAGAATACAGAATGCAGTCAGGGCTCTAGGACTTGGTTTTTCCCCACTCTGCGTTTTGTCTAAGATTCTCTTCCCAGCAATGAGAAATTTAGCCCAATTTCTAAACCCATTCATTTGTGACCCATCAAGTCTGAGATATTTAAGACATACCAATCACCATCAAAAATTCTCCAAACCTGAAGTTAAAAGGATACTTTTTTTTCCCCACCTATGGACCTCAGCTGCGTCAAAGTTTTTTCTTCCCTTTCTTCTACCCTCCATCTCTCATCCTAGAAACCTTCAATCTCAACGGCAAATGAGTCTGGAAAGTAGGTGGAAGTCTTGAAATTACTTGGTTTCTTCTATGTCTGGTGCTCTCCTCACAAAGACAGAAACCCTCTCTTTCTGGCATTAAAAACCAAACCTATCAACCAGCCAAAGGCACAGCAGCCAAAGTTCTGTAACTCCACACGACTGGTGAGTAGTAGAGATTATACTGGTAGCATGGTAGGTCAAACATGTTTTTCCTTTCTCTCATTGCTTTACTTGAAAGAAATACCCTGTTCAATAAAGCACTAAAGAGAAATCACCTCTGAACACAAGTGGGGATGCAGTGTGCACGGCACAAGACCTCAACTCCTGCTGCATTATCGCCTCTGCAGCTCCATCTCCGCAAACATGAAAATCAATGTAACAATTCGATGTTCAAGGCAAGGCCTACAGCGCTGCTAATGTCCCCTTGCTGGACATACACCTTAAGTCTCAGAGCTCCCAAGGGGTTTGCTGTGGAATAAAATTAGATTCCGACATCTGCCACCATTAAGGAAAAAATTCCATTTCCATCTCCCGTATGAAAACACTATAACCAATGAACAGTAACTGAACCTTGATACCGTAATGGTTATTACCCAAATCAACTATTTTTTTTAAACAGTAAAATTAGCGAATTCTGCTCTCATAATTATTTGAATGTTATCAGACTAAATGTTTGATAAAATTCCAATATGATTCACTTGGAAAAACTGCTGCTTATTTGAATACTCAGAATATAAAGTGTATTCATTTGTAGCTATTCACATTATGTTTAAAGCATATCATCTTTTTAAAGTTTGCATTAGTCTGCTTTCCTACCCAAGCACAAAAAGTAGCCTACCTTTGGTTTTCACTTGCATATTTTATTCAGACATTTCTATTAGAGTTAAAAACAATCTCATTTCTATTACTCATCGAAGAGGAGAGATCATATAATACATGTGAAATGGAATCTACAGAGTTGGTTCTTTTACTGAAAATACCTTGTGCATTAGTCACTGCATAGCACAGCAACCCTGTGTCTGGTTCTATAACATTCTAGGGCTGAAGTAACTTTAAAATAATTATGCTGCCTGCCATTCAAGTCGTCTACTTAAAGCATTTCCTTCCGAAAATGAGAGGTATTTGAAACACAACACATTAAGTAAATCAGCCTGTATGGAGCCTCCTGCTTGGCACATGAAGTCATCCGTGTGTGTACAGTGCTATCTGATTAAACCTCTTCTGCAGACCTTACAGCATGCGACCTCTTCCCAAATCTCAGATTCTAAAGATGAAATCACTGCCCAATGTCAAAGCCCCCGTGACAATGCCCCAAACCACAGCCTCCTCTGAGGAACTTTGCAGCCTTCCCCACCCTCTGCCCTCACCAGGAATGAGAAAGTCCTGCTTCCACAGGTACTAGGCAGCTAAGAACCTGGGTTCCATGAATGTGTCCATTGAGACCTGAAAGTCCCCCCAGTGGACTATCAGCTAGTCCAGTGTCCCAGATTCCCCTTCCCTGGAGCTGAGCACGAGACCAGCGCTGCCTGGAACTGCAGAGACAGTGCCACAGCATGAGAGGTGCCGAGGGCTTGGGCTGGTGCTACTACTGAGCAGCGGCGTGGCCCCCCTTGTGAGATGAGGAAAACAACTCACAGGGTTACTCGGAGAAGGGCAAATACAACAGAAGGCAGGATGGGGTCTAGCACAAAAGAGGGGATGCTACGAGGCCCACCCAGAGGATCAGGGCGCAATGGAGCAGAAGCAGACGGAGCCGAAGCAGACGGAGCCGGCCGCGTGCAAGGAAGAGTGATGCTGTGATTTCCCGCTTCACACACCCTTCATGGGGGATTCTCTGCCTCATTCTGACAAGCCTTGGCGTTTATTTTCAAGGCCTAGATAATGCTTTCGACAGAATTTTGACCATAAAAAAAGGTCAGTTTGATTTTGAAGATTTTGCTCTTTGGGGTTGTTTTTTGTTTTTGCTGGTTTTTGTTTCCATCTCAAAAAACATGGCAAGAGAGCAGAACTCAACAAGGAGAGGTTTCCACTTTGGGAAAGGTTTATGTTGAAGTACTCACCAATCTTTTCATATAGTGCAAAGACCTAAACTGAACAACTCAGAGAAAAACTACTAAAAATCTACCAGCAGTTTCTGCCAGGAAGTTATGCTAAAGGAGCAGTTAGGAACAACTATCCGAGGGAAAGAAAGTTAACAGTTTGTTAGACCCCACAGCCTATAAAGGGCCCCATGGATTCGCTCTCAACCTGGCATGAGGGGATTAAGGAACAGCTTGGGGGGGTGCTGACACACAGAGCTGCCAATGGCTGCCGCTGAAGGCTGGTGGAGAGTTTTGCAGGATAGTGGTACAAAGAGCAAGGATGCTTGAAACTCCCAGACTATCATTCCCATGACATTATTCACCAATTAATGACGCCATCTGTATCCCAAAATCACTCACTCAGCCATGGTGGGAGAACTAGGGATCAGAATTAAAAGAAAGAATGAGGCCAAAGGCAGAAGGGGGCTGCTAACCCTAAGGCGCTATGCTGTTGTCAGAAAGGGAATGGGGAGACTGAGAGAAGGGGGGGTTGACTTAAGTGTCAGATGACAAGCAACTAAATGACAGCGTCAAGTTTTCATAGTTATTTTGTTTGCTTTAATGACCATTAATACAGGTGTAGTTTCTCTGTTTAACTATTGTGGAGATTTGGGGAAAGTGTCTGGCCCTTGTAAGAATATAATCTGTTATAATTTAATTGGACAGGTCAGAGAAGGTACAGGATCAGAAAGAAAGGCGAGAGAATATGTGTTTAAATATGAGTTCCTCACCCTAATTAGATGAAATAGCCAAAACAAGAATGTGCAGGGCAGGTGGGGGAGGGGTAAAGTGAGAACAGGACATTTCTCCTTAATGCATAGTCTTGGCATGTAAATGAAGACATCTGAAGAAGCACACAGGTTTGAAGCGGCTCGAACATTCTATCATAATTAGAAACATTTCAAGAGCCCTGTAATTTCCAATCAAAATTACAGTAATTTCCGATATACAAGCCATGATTCATGACAGAATTTTACATTCCATGAGAGATTACAGTGGCCTGATGTATGACACGCTGAGTACAGCACTAACATAAACAATTCAGTTTAATGTTTAAACAGCACTTGATGTTTAGAATCTCACAATAAAAGAAACATATTATTGTAGAAATTATCACTTTGACAGTGATTGAAGGGTAGGCAGGCATGTGGCCTATAAAGCTATAATTTTTACAGTCCACAGCTTGAGTTTAATCATTTTGATATAACATTTCCAAGATATCCCTTAAGTATTTCATCCAGCCTATAACTTAAACAAGAACAACCTTTTCTAAAGAAAAACTCCCATCAAGTACCACTACTAATGTTAATAGAGTAAAATTTTAGGAAAATCTAACAAAAATGTGTTGTATTGTAAATATTTGAGGTTGAATTTTTTTACTAGACACCAGAGGAGGATTCATTAATGACAATGAAAATATATTTGTTAAAAATTTCAAGTCAAGTCGTTAAAATCTTACCTGTGTCCTTGATTGCCTCTTAATCTCACATGGACAATGTTATCAAATCACTTTAGCAAAGAAGACAGTTTTGTATTCTGGTGTTTTAAAAAGCAGCACAAGGCTTTATAGATATTTCTGAGTTTTTCATATAGAGGACCCCTACTTTTGATGAGCATAAATTACCAATATATGACAGTCATACTTATAAAAGTCTGCCTCATCTATCCTTTATTATGTTTTCATCTTGTTTTGTGGGAATTTATAACTTTTCCAGTTCGATTCATCTGTAATTCACCAGACGTGGGCAATTTTTCGAACTGTAATTCAATTTGTGTAATACATTTAAATGAACATCATTAGTATACAAAGATACAGGTACAACAGTTTGTTTTAATAAGTGCACCGAATAGCTGCAGCTGCCTGAGTTAGAACAGAAGACACTGCTGCCTGTGTATTTTAGACTGGGAATCAAGGTCATCTAATAGTAATTCAAGTTATTTGCTCCACTGCAATAGATCAGACTGAGAAACTTCCTATATATTATGACAATCTTCTGAAACAACTATAAACTGACTCAGCAATTGACTGAAAAATCCTTGATCTGGAGCCCACACAGGTGTTTGACAAAACAAAACTGCTACCTGAATCTGAACATTCTATTTCATCACAGGGCTCTGTAAATAATCCTGGAGATTGTGACCTCTCCGTGATGCGAGTTCATGTTGAAAATAGATACCCCTTCTAATGAAATTTTCATAGGATCGCAGATAATCATTCTCAGTGTCTAATAGAGGCTCTTACCTGGCTTTTGGTTGCCGCAACCTTTGCAAACAGTGCTTGGGACACTTTAGCGCGCTTCATTTCCTGCTGAATCTCATCATAAATGGAAGCATTAATGTTCATCGTATTGTTCTCTGGTTTCCCATTCCTCTCAGTGGCAATAGTAGCTGTTTTCACCTACAAAACATTGTGAACATGGCTGTCATTTCTCATCGGCCAAATTGTGTTGAAGCTTCTCAGGCTCAGCATCCAAACTGGACATTGTTGCTCCTTTTATGATCAAGGTGACCAACAGCACAGTCATTCCACGTGAGTTATTACCCCGAGATCAGATTGCTCGACTTAAGGAAGTCACATTGTCACAGGTGACTGCCTCTATAATATGACAGCAACTGCCAGCTGACAACCAGGAATTATAACGCCATAAAGTAAGTTTTCTGGAAAAAAGAATAGTTTTAAAGACTTGAAAACCCTAACCTAATTGTTTCCCAATTACCTTCCATTGCAATTCTAACAAAGGAAATTCACAATTAAAATCATAATGCATGGTGCTGAATCTTCCTGGGTGCCCGGTGCCTAATAGACAATTGCATCACTAATAGCTATTACATACTATGGCCTTTTTAATTTTAGACTTTTTTTAATGCCTTTTCCTCTTATGTTTCATTTTTAAAATCTTCCATAACAAAGCCATTTGCAGAGCTGCATATTTAAATCTTCTATCCATCCATGAAACAGGTACAGTGCCTTGCTTAATTATCATAAAGGCTGGTTGCATTTTACACGTGCATGTCCAAGCTGTTCTGTATAATTATTTCATCTTTTCCTGGCACCCCTGTATATAACTATTTCCTTTTGACTTGTGGAACCAGACAGTAAGAAAATGGTTCACAATATTTAACAGAATATCACTGTGACACTGAACGTATAGTCAGTGACTTTACAGATATATCCACACTATGTGACATTGAATCAAAAATTAGTAATAATGCCTTTGGTAAATAATGATAAACAGGGAGCAGCAGGAAAATGCCACAGAATTTTAGGGATAAAAATACAACCTCAAACTCAAGATTTACTGATAATATTATTAATCTTGAAAATCCCAAATTTAATTTTTATTATGCAATTACATGAACTAATCTGGAAAATGTACATGTGAACTATACAGTTGTGGTTTTTTTTTTTTTTTGAACTAGGAAATAGGTGAAATATAAATGGAAAGTTATCCAAGATGCAGGACCATGTCTTCCCAGCAAAATGATTTTAAGGACAGCATTTTTTTAGGGAACGTTATACAAGCCAGGTTTCTGTTCTCTAGTAAATTATCACTTTGAATAACTTCTCACATATACTACAAACAAAAGAGAATAATACACACTCTGGGATAAGTGAAGGATTTTGGGGGGTCACTAAATGATAATATACCCTCCTAGCCACACTGCAAGTCACTCAGATTCATTACACCCTGCTCCCAAATATTCTGTATCAAAAATGGGGCAGCAGTTATCTTAACTCATTCAACTCTCCGCTCTTTGAGAGCAAATGAGCCCCTTGTATAGCTTACCTTCAGAACCCCAACTTCTAGCCACTTGGCAAAAACAACACCTGCTTATTTTGGGAAGGCAGCGAGAGTCTCCTGCCTTGACATCACCCTCTAACCCCTGAAAGGACAATGTAAAATGACTGGACCACAGGCCTCAAGTGAGGACAAGAAGGTAAGCTAGGACAAGGGACCAATTAGCTGGGTTCCCTAAACTGGGAGCTGGAGCTTGGAATGTGGGAGTGCAGCAGACATCCTCTCTGTATGCAAGGGCACTCACAGAGGTACATTAAGGACTGAAGGCCACGAAGAATGTGCACAGGGCTTTGAAGCAATAATCTGCTAAACACTGCTTTAGGAGCCAGAAGAGTTAACGCATTACCATAAATTGCCTACAAAGTTGCTTTGGTGAGATTCACAACTTTGCTCTGGGGTGGTCTTGCTTTGAGGCAGAAGGATAGATTTGATCACCCCATGGGGTCCCTTTTAATACCTATTTTTCTCACTGCTTAAATGAAAGAGAAAAGAAAAGCCATTTCAAGCACTTTGAAAATTGAATGTTATGGAAATGGAAGCACGAAGTCCAGGGCACTGGAAGTAGTTCTTTGGTCGCTAACTGCTTAGCCATAGTTAGGAGAGCAGGCTTTGGAAACTTGGGATTTTGATATGTTTTAAAAATAATTTCATCCTTTTGTAAAAATTTTAAGAATGTATCTTTGAGGTGGGCTGTAATCATTTGTTTCAACCCTGTGATCTTGTTTTCCAAAAATTTCCTTGGTATAATTTTTTCTAATAAAGCAATTACAACTTGAACAAAAAAGCAAGAATTTAAAAATGAAAAAAAAAACATCAAATATCACTTCCTACTAGCCAACACAATCAAAGCAGGGTGGGGTTAGAATAAGTACAGACATTAAAAAGAAAAGAAAGGGGAAGCAAATTTTTAAAATATCAAGTAAGAAACTGTATTACTCCTTTAAAAAATCTTTGAAAAGCTCTTCTTTATCATCTTGTTGGCTGGGATGTGCATCTTCTCATAGATAAGCTATTAGAATACTGGAATCACATTTTTTCCTAAAGACAAGCGATCGCTTAAGGGGAACTGACTTGGACAGCTTTTCAAAAATATGAAAGCTGAATTTTTCCCCAGGTAAAAATGGAAACAAAAATCTTTTATACCTCACTCTACTAAGTACTATTTTAGCTTAGTACAAAAAAAATCTTCTTTAATCCTGGTTTAGCTTTTAATATTATATCACACATTAAAATTCATAAAGTAGTTCATTCCAGGCAAAACAAACTACACTTCAGCTCTTCTCCACAAATAGCACAGGAGGTAAAATAAATGCAGTTGCTTTCTGAATAGCTTTTATCAAGGTAGGGTGTACTACTCCATCATTACGGCGGCGCCGGGAAGTAGTTAAGAATTGGAGCTTCTACTATTTACCCTCAGATGGGGGCTCGGGTTCAGCAGTAAGGTCTGCTTTTTATTTCACTAAAACTGAGCAATGGAACAGAAATTTTCCATGAAATTTCTATTTTGCTTGATCATGGTGTTACTATGGATTTGGCTTTAGGACATCCTTTTTCCCCTAACAATGGGTTGTTGAGTGCATTAATGCATCCCACCAAATGCTCAATATTCTCTACAGATGCTGCACACTACAGACAGGCTCCACAAAATGAATTCTGCTGTGTTCCCGATTGGTGAAGGTGCCATTCCTTGAGGCAGGGGCAACTGAGTGCCAGTCAAACTGCAGGCACATGCGAGTGTATGCACATCCACAACTAAAGTGTGATGTAGTTTTAATAATAATTATAATAATAAAGGCTGACATTTACTAGGTGTTTATGATGTGTTGGGCATCCTGTTAATGTACATTAACTCTAACCTGCTCCACAGCCCTGACCAGGGACGGTTATTGCCCCATTTTCAAATTGAGAAAACACTCAAAACAAATAGGTTAAATAATTTGTCCATGGGGCAAGCCTGAGATCTGAAAGAAAGTCCCTATGGTCTTAATATTGACCTTAGAAAACTGAGGTCATGATTCTGCATGGGCCTTTTTCATTAGGAAATATTCTTATTTTTTTAAGACATGCTGGGCTTGCTTTTTTGGTGGTCCTTTCCTAAATCTAGTCCCATTAATGTCTAATTTTTAGTAGCAAATGGTTTTGTCATTAATTTTACAAATCCACCCTGAATCTATTTTTCAAAATATACAAACTATAAATATTTTGTTAGAAATTGTAAGTAAGCAATGTGCTACACTGAGGCATTTTTACCAGTGATGGAAATAGTCCCCATGCTCAAATCTTCCTGTATTAACACTGTCTTGAGTGTCATGATGCTATCTTGATGCTTTCCTCCCTTTTGAAGGAACAATATTGTTTTCCAAATCTGGACTTTTTAAAAGTCCTCAAGCTTTTTAAAGATGACTATTAATGTGAGGCATCTTATAAGCGCCTCTAAGCAAGATTGCTTAAAATAATGCTCATAAAAGGATCCATAACGAATAGAACTTTGATCAAGTGCTAAGTTCTTGCCCATCACTGACCTTACATTTCATTATCTCACAGAAGAATCTGCTCTAAGAATTTGCTGTATAGCTCCAGATAAAATTAATTATACATTGCTTCTATGAACATCATACATTTTCTAAAGCATTGCTATAAAATATCGCGCCTTACTTTAGAAGAAACCAAAGATCTACATAAAGGAATGTTGAAAAATTGAGAAAAGTTAGTAAAATTCATATAAAAGTTATAACTTGATCATTATAAGCCTTCAATCTTTATGAAAATAGAAACTGCTAATTTAACTCCAAAAGTCACACATTTTAACACACACAAAATCAGAATAAGCATGTGCCTAAAGTAGAAATCATTACTAAAAACTGATCTGACTTATGGAACAGAAAATTGCCAGAAAATAACCATTAATTATTACCAATAAAATTCCTCTTAGAGGCTTATTTGGAAATGTTGCTAAGCATAGTTAAGAAGAGACCAAGAGGCCAAGGAGCTTTGTGGGGATTAGGTTCTTAGATACTTTTCATCTGACTAAAGTTTACATGAGGTTATTTTCTCCACAATCTCAGAAATGCCAATTGTCCAAAGTCTTTCAATGCAGATCTTTCGTCAAACATTTAATGTGTCCTATCAGAACATTCTCATGTGTTCCTCTTCCTAATCTGACACTAATACGTTCCATTTTCTGTGATAAACACAGAGAGTTGTGTTTCATTTTCCCCTTTTTAAAATATTTTGTTTGTGTTTTGAGGACAGAGATGAGGGAAAAGCAAGAGATTTAGGGGGGTGTTTGAAGACTGACTAAATCTTAAATGTGGTGTTCTCAATTTTCTTTTACGAAAAAGGTTGGTATTAGGATTCAGTGAATTAATGGACATGAACGTGCTTAGAAAACTGTGAACCATTATCTGCAAAGCATTCTTTATCCCTTACATTAGAGCATGTTAAGTTGTGGAAATACGCTCTGAGCACACAAGTCCCACTCAGAGCCTACTCCCCAATCAGAAGACCAAGATCCCCTGGGGCAGTCCCTGCTCAAGCAAAGGGTAGGTCCGAAGGCATCTCATGCAGGCAGACAGGAGCATGCAGATCGGAGGCTGGCAGGGGTTCTCTCCTAAGGACAGCTGGGGCCTGACAAAACCAGGGAATTCCCTATTTGAAGATGATTTAGAATCTTGAGTCCCTCGTTCCTTCAGGTCCCAGGTCTTAGATGACCCAGGGACTTGGAAATCATCTTCCAAATGCCCTAAACTCCCCTGGAAAGGAAATGAAAGAAAACCCAGTCTCTCAGGTGCAAGTAAGATGTTCTGGGTTTCCTGTGAGCTCTTTCTATAATCTGCAGTGCTCTAGAAAGAAATCGGGCTTCAGATGTAGCTCTAGCCCAAGACCTGACTCTAAATAGATTGCAAATCTCTTCATTCTGGCAGTAATGAATGAAATGGATAGTGACTTCACGTAGATTCCTCTCTGTCGAAATATAAAATTAAAAAAGACAAAATTTTGCAGTCTATTTCTGTATCTGTGTTTCATCCTTTTTTCCTCCTTCCATTTTAGTCATCTGTAATAAGCATATTAAAACCTTACATATGGTATATTGGTTCCAGTTTAAGCTTTTGTTTTCAACCACTGCAAAATTCAACTCTATCATCTTTTTTCCAAATCTAGAGTTAAGATTTTACACTGATAATACTTTAACACTTGAAGCCTATTTCTTAAAGTTTTAGTTCATTGAATCACTGTTACTATTAAGTGGTAAAATCGGCACAGACTAGTTGTGAGCTCCTATATAATAATATTAACTAACACAGAGGGATTCTCAGTGAGGCAAATAAGATACCTTAAAGATTTACATTACAGCAGTGAAATAAAATTATATACACATATCAGATAATTATTTTGAAATTTTGTGAGATGGCCAACAATACTGCATTAATTGAAACTACTTTTTTCTTTGAATTTGACTAAGAATCCACAGTATCTATGTATTTTATATGTTCTTCATTGGCTGACTATAATTACTAATACTATCCCAGCAAAGGGCTTGGTCTTAACCCCTCTTGAGAACAAATAAATACAGCTAAGAGTGGCTCAGCCAGTTAATCAATAATTCATGCCAAAGTAAATTATATTTTCTATCCAAGCTTATTGGCATATAGTCTTTAGACATATATATATATAGGAAAGCCACCCAAGAGTATCTTAATAGTACGTGAAAAGAAGTATCAGTTAAGAATTAATGTAACTTTGGATAATGAAAAAATTTGATGTATAATAGAATCACATTTGAATAACAAATAAAAGCATTAAAATCCTGGAAAAATTAGAAAACAAAAGCTATATTAAAAAAACCAGTTGGTCAAATATTTGGAGATTAAAAGCAGCAGCAACTCACTGCTTATGTTCATATTATCTTAAGTAAGTTATTCTTTCGTTAGTATAGCAGATTGAGTGATAAGTACAGTTCTCTACCCAGAGGACTATCAGGGATGACTACAGTAGCAAAATTAACTCATGATGTGTATATTCACTCTGAACACTGCAAACTAAGTGCTAAACTGACTTCAAAGTTCAAGATTTTTTACATCACTCTCCCAAAAGTCATACATAGAGAGACAGCTCCTCATTCTTTTTAAAAAAAGTATTTCACAGAAGGCTTTACAGATCAAACTCAGCATGTGTGTGTGATGGTGGATGTGGATGGCACATGGACACCATTCTTCTTGCCAATTACAGCAATGACTTTCTTAGCGTCTGCTTCAAGACCAAATTGATTTTCATTATATCAAATGGAGAAAATGAACTGCTATGTTTTTTTAAAAAAAATCATTTCAGAACGTAACAATATGCAGATAAACACCCTGCATAAAAGTGTCTGCATATTCTATCCTTTATTTATGGATTGTCTACAGAAGTTTCATTTGGGTGTTGAATGAGCTTTTTCTATATTTCTATACTTGGAAATACATGATTTTTTTTACTATTAAGGAAAAGAAATTAACATCAAGATATAATTTCATTATGATATCATGAGAGTACTTTCAAGTTGTACTCCATGTTCATATTCAACTTTTATTCAGTTTTAATTGCCCCTTTTTAAAGAATTTTCCATGAGCCACAAATTAAATGTATAAGACAGTATGTTTGCTTGTGGCTTTTGACTCTATTATCAAACTTTTATCTAATAGCTTGTACTGAAAATTAATTTCTTGAATTCTCCTGCGTATGAAGGAATCTTTTAAACTTGATTAAAAAGAAAAATACAATATAAACACACATCCACAAAGATGACTTTTGTCCCTCCTGAAAACAGGACAAATTTTTTGAAAATAGAAAATGTGCCCATTTCTGGGAATATGGCTCGAATTCCTTATCAGTCCCATTTAAAGCTGCCTTCAAGGATTGTATTAAACTTAATTATGAAAGATTACAAACGAGATGATGTGTAATTAGTACCAGCTGCAGTTCACATTGGAAAGCATAAATACAAATGGAATTATTTATTTATTTTTATTTATTTACGATTCAAATGGCAGTTCTAAAACTCCTAGAGCTAAAACTGACTTTATTACTTTTTTTCCTTTTGAGTTCTTTACTTAGTAATAGTGACCTATACCTCATTTAAAGAGGACTTATCACCCACAGAGAACCCCAGAAGGAAACAAGACACAGCCATTTCCTTTCCTGTATCTAATTAGTAGCTTACTGCTTTCATATTAGAATTAAAGATTTGGGACCAAACTCTAAGCAACTCCATTAATGATTTATTTTTTTCAAAATATCTATCTCCATCCATCTAAACTTTCTAATTTCTTGTTGAGATTCTCCCTCAGCCATGAAAAAACACAAAGCACACAGAAGGCAGGCAAGGTGAGGCGAGAAGGAGACTTCACCTGGGGGGGGCGGCTGGGGGGTGTGCTTATCAGAGGCGCAGGACCCATGGCCGAGGCGGCGTTCAAGCTCCGTTCCCTTTCGTCCTGGTAAATTCGATCTCTTTCGGCTTCTGGTAGCTGCAAGAAATTCTGCATAGCCCGAAGGTTTACCAGCAAAGACTGCGAGGCAGTCTTGGGGTCCTCTTCCTTTCGGAGGATTTCTGAAAGCAAGCCCTGCAGGAAAGGAAAGGCACAGGGTGAGTTCGCGCCCTGGGATCCACCCAGCCAGCAGTGATTCTTCCCTTTTCTTCTCCACTCTGTTTAGAAAATGAAGAGTCAGAAGCATTAACTCGACATAGGAATATATTAGTTACCGCTGAAGTGGTAGAGAAGAGAGCCTCAATTGTATTCTTAATTTTATTAAGCATCTGCTTTACATATAACATCAACTGAAACTGCCTAATTGGTCTCCTTCCTTAGAGTGGCTGAACTTGCCATGAAATCTTTCCAGAGAGATGAGGGAGGGAAGTTAAGAATCAATGAAATGTTCCTAATCTAACAGCACTGAACCGTGTGGCTCACAGGCTGCCTAGACTGAGGCGGTAAATGAAAATATACAAAGCCGTATTGAAAGTAGTTAGAACTTTCAAAGAAAAGACGAGAAAATGAATTGCAACATATGAGAAAAAAGAACATCAATAAAGCATCATCTATGGTTAATGCCATGCTCAGAGGCAATATTTTAAATTATTCCTAAATTTTCAAATATTTATAGTCAGTGACACCAAGTGACCTTTTTCACTTATCAACTAAGAAAACTGTACTGAATATCCTCCCTTTGCGCCCCCCCCCCATTATTCTAAATCCAATCTTGCTCCTGGTGCACATAGAAATTTTCAACTTTAAAAACCATAGATTAAATTTGAAATATATAACTTTTTCCACATGGCAAAAATCCATCATAGCATGCCAAGCAAAGGAATACTATCAAATTCAACAATAATATTACTTGAGAAAATCTGTATTAGGAATAGAAGAAATTCATAAACCATTAGTAAAACTCTTCCCCCAAATGAGAGTTTTACTCTCAGATTGTCAACTACTTGTTTTGACTTTTGGAGGAAGAGTCTCAAAAATGGCTGGTTTGTCAAATGTTGTTTCAATGACTATACAAATTACAAACATTAGGAAAATTTTGTGACCATTTGATAGGGGCTAAATAGTCCCTGCCTCTTCAATCTTGTTCATGATTTGGAGTATCAAGACACATTCTTTTTCATCATTTAGCAAGAATGTCAGTTTATCATGATACGCTTCAGAATATAGTTTTGTCAGATTTTGATATAACTTGCAAATTTCGCTTTCGAATAAGCCTACAAAAGTGATAGTACTTTTGCGGAAAGGAAGGTGAAATGTCACGTCAAAATAACTGAGCTCCAAGGTTGTAACATTTGGGTTTTTTTCATAGTTCCCTGGAAGCGCAAACCTACTTCCCACTTTCTCACGGATAATGTACCACCTTGTCCAAATATAACAGTTGGGTTCAAATGGTATAAAAGGCACTGTCCACGTTAAAGAGATGTATATAGGCTGCTACTAAAAAGAGCCTCCAACAGACTTACAGGGTGTAAGTGTAAATTTTAGAGTCTCTCTTGATTCACTACAACAGTGCAAAATACTGAAATCAAACTTCTGGTTTCACCCTAAGACACGTGACTGAAGAATTAAAGGTTTGTTAGAACTGTTTATACAAGAGTAAAGATCTAGACAATTTAACTAAAATTCACTGAAACAGGGAGTCAATCATCCAACAATTTAATTTGCACAAGGTCAGCTAATTAGATTGACTGTTTTTGATGTGTCACATCGCAAACAAAAATACAGGTCTCAGGAAAAAAAAAACGTTTGAAACTAGTTATAAAAATTTAGTCCTTGCTCTCCACTCCTCCCCACCAAATGTTATGTATTAAAAGATGTGATGCGCACACCTCTCCTGCCGCGCCCGCTGCTCCCCTCAGCAGTGTACTTCGTCAGTCTGCCTATTCTGCTCTCCACTCTGGCTCTGGTGAATTCTCTCACCCTCCCGCACTTCTGACTGTAGCTAGTACTTGTATAAATAAATAAATAAATCTTTAAAAAAAAAAAAAAAGATGTGCTTGGCAAAGCCAACATATATTAATTATAAAAAACTAGAGAGATAGTAACATACAGTATGCATGGATGCAATGTTACACACTTCTTGTGTCCAATCATCTAACAGTCATTCGTCAACCCAACACAATGACTACCACATAAATGCTTGATTAGTATTTACGAAACAGATTAATTCTATTCCACAGACTATAGGAAAAGTCACAAAGGAAAACACTGCACAGGAGTGACAGGAACCTAAAAGCAAAATATGCAACCCACATGTAAATTCAAATAATTAGTATTAATATTCAAGATAAGTCTTCAATACAGTTTTGAGACTCACTATAAGGTATTTATTCCAATTGCTCAATAATTTAAATATATACACATATATATTAAATCAAAAGAGGTCCTATATTTAGATGCTAATGTATTTGGGAAATTTGAAATGAGTCTCATATACATCTCTCAAATAATTTATCTACTTTGCTGTTATGTTTCCAGAGACAGAAGAGAACAATAATGAGCAAAGCAAATACAAGAAAAAATACATAATAATGTACTTTAACAAGCCTTGCTAACATGCAACTAAGTGACTCCTGCATGCTTCAAGTAGAAGACAGCAGTTCACTTGGGAGAGAATTTAGAAATTTCTCCAGTGGTATTTTGAGGCCTGCACAAAGTCCCATTTGTGTATACGAAGGATATCAGGGGCAAAGCATGTTATTTCCACTTATTTATTCCAGTGGAGCCAGTGCAGCTTTTCCAAAATGTAAAAAGGTCTCAAGTGGTATTTCAAACCCTGGAACCCCTCAAGAGCTCTAAGTAGCCAGTAGAGACAGTGTTTTAGAACCTTAGGGGTTTGTGAGTGTGTGGCTTTTTTTTTTTTTTTTTTTTTTTTTTGGCCCAAGCTTTCAATGAGGGGAGTGCCCCCTGGTGGAAAGCTTGAAAATATTGTTAGAAAATGTTCTGATTAGAATGTGTTAATTACCAAAAAAAAAAAGTCATGTCATTGGAGCATAATTCTGGATGCAAAATGACTGCAGTTAGAACCCAGATATGGGAATGCATGTTTTGGTCCTGTCCCGGTGGTGATTCCTGGATTCAAGGTGTTTCTGGCCCATTTGCCATTTCCTATAGTCGAAAATACAGTTCAGACTTGCCAAGTTACTAGGTCAAGGTTATTTGTAGTAATCTCCCATGGTGGATACGAAGAGAGATTTCTCACCAAAAATTCTTCTTCCCCCTAAAAAATAATATATCAAAGGCATCATGTCCCTGACTTGCTATCTCAGAGATGTTGAAACACCAGGACTAAATTCATCAATAATGGGCAACATAGGTGTTCAATCAATTTGTTGACCAAAATTCAACAAAATATTAGTCATTCTTGGTTCTGAGAAGAAGAATCTGTATATTGTTTGGAGCAAGTTACCAGCACCTCATAAATACTAAATTTATTGGAAATGAGAAGCTGTTCTTCCTTAAGACTTTCCATCCTCAAGTACTTTTGCCATGTATTATGGAAACATTCCACATTGTTGTGATAGCGGTTAAGGGAGAGTCGTCATTTTTTCAATTAAAGTGAACTGACTGATGAATTCCTAAACCGTTTTTATATTCCAAAAAGAGTTTACAAGTCATTACAAGTAAAATTCATTAGTAATTGTAAAAGAAAGAAGAAAACCTTCAATAAATATTATCAGTACTTCCAAAAGCTAATTATGAATTCTTTAAAACAGCAGATAAGCGGAAGAGACTGCCAATTTGAACAAAAAAGCCTGTCTGGCCTCCCAGTTGCCTCCTCTTTGAACATAATCACTGATTCAAACAGATTTTATCAGCTTCATGGAACTTCAAAGCCTTCAGAAGGAAAATATGATTTGACGAAACCTTCCTCCTAAAAAGAATGCATTCTTCAAGGGTACCTGCCTCTGTGGTGTGGAGAAGTTTTAATCACATGTCCAGGTGAAAGACCATATTCAAACTCCACCTACTACCTTGGACTCATGCCAAGTAAGTTATACGCAGACACATTTATCTCTGTCGTTTGGGAGGCTAAAAGAAAGCTGTCGTGTTGAGGTAATAGCACCTTTTTAGCTTTTATTCAATAGCAATATGGATAGTGGACTTTTCTTAAATTACACTGTGAAGAATTATAGGAACACAGTAGCAATTTCTGTTATACTTAAGCAGGCAAATTTCTCTCCACCACATAATTTACAGAACTCAAATTCAATAAAACATTACATGATGGTCCATTACTGTTATCAGTTTTGAATAATCCATCTTCATTCTTTATTTTACTGGAAAATAAAATGTGCCAAAGACAAGGAGAGGTGGGGGTGAGAAAAGGGGAAAAGCCACAGAATGGGATCAGAGTTAAACTCTGGATTTGATGCTTTTTTTTTCCTAAGGCACTAAAATTTAGTTCTTCTACCACAACCTTTAAATGGAAAGAATACAGAAGTGAATTGAAAAGTGTAAATGTAGAAGCTTCGGCAATTATTTTTAGCCATTGGTTTCCATTAAAAAGACATCAAGTAGGCATAACTGAATGAATGACATATGCTAAAAGCTGATATCTTCAATAGCAATTAAGGAACATATGCCCATCAATTCAGAAGGGGGGAAAGTCCTTAAAACAAGTAATTATATAAATTTCATCATAAATTTTCAGAAAAGGTAGAATTTAAAAATAGTCATGTGTGACAGTCTTTAGAGAAGGGTTTATTTTAATTTAGGAGACCCAATTAAGACGATGGGAAAATTCTCCAAATGAGAGTTAAAACATGACATCCAAGATTTTAAAGCTTTACAGAACTGTCAATGACTAAAATATTCTCAACTCATAACAGTGTTATCTATTATATTAAGGTTTTAACATACTGTTTATAGGGCACCAGTCTTTATCTGATCATATAACTTTGCATTTATATGTACATATTTTACATTAATTTTTTTAACTTCGAGTTGGAATTGCACATTGTAATAAGTGCACACAAATGTGTGATGTGCGATTTAACTCTGCAGAGCTCCTTGTCTATACATATGCATTAGCATGTGTATTTTCGTACTCCACACTCACACCATACACTCTCACTCTGCACCTGCTTTTATTGAAATGCATACACTTTGAAATAAACACACTACATGCATTCCTATGAATGTGTAATCATTAAAATAAATGCAGCTGTGTGCGTGCGCGTGCGTGCATGTAGTTTTAAGTATGACCACCAAAAAATACATGCATGCTTGCATGTTCAAGAGCTAGTTCCCCAAAAGCAAACACCGAAATACACACAAAAAAATACTCTTATTTAAACCCACACAGTTTCCAATATGGCCCAACATCCACTTCAACTGAAAAGTACCAGTTGCCAATATGTAGGTTTAAAACCCTCCATCACCCAGGGTTCTAAATAATTTTTGGTGATAATTTTTTCTAAATTGGCTATTATTAACGGAGATCAGCAGCAAGCTTTCACTCTCCTCTCGCACTCAAAGAAATAAAGTCCCTGTTTTTCTTATGTTAACCACAGAGATGACTATCTTTTCAGACAGATCAGTATAGTGTAAAAAGAGAATTTGGCCTTTTTCCAGGAACAAGATCCTATAGATATTTGTGGGACTTGTCAATGTGAAAACCAAAGGCACAACAGTCAACTCTTCAGACCCTTCACCATAAACCAAGAGAAGAAAAACTATACTGGTGGGTGGTGACTTCACTTCTTTCCCTCCAGCTGAACCCCTTCAGGAATGAAGGGGTCATTCCACACCAGATAAAATACACTTTCCTTTTGCTTCAGAAAAATAACAATTTGTTCAATTTTTAAAACATTTATCCATTAATCTGTATGTCATCTGTGTCCATGTTAATGTTGACTTTGGGGGCATTTAATTCAATTCAACCAGCATTTTACTGAACTCTCAAGTCTATTTCTCCCCTCAGGACTGAGAACCACAAGTAGTTAGCTGTTATTTACAAGAATAAAGAATACAGCCAGACACAGGAATACCTAGAAGATTGACTTCTCATTCATTCATTTTATAAATAACCCCTGAATGAATATAGTGCCATATTAAATTAACCACAACGTAAAAGACACCCTTTTTTTAAGTTGTGCAAATACAGAACTAGGTAGAACCATACAATTTTCACTAGTCACAAAGCCTTCTGAAATCACCTTTTAAAAAAGTAGACGAATGATGTACAAAAAAAGATAAACTGAAAACAAACTGAGTTAAAGGCTTTGTCAGGTCCCCTAACTTGCAATTCAGTTAAGGCAAGCCAAGAAAAAGTCACACCTGGGATTCTCCTAGGTATGGGAACTGTGCCTACAGGGAATTAATACTAGATTATTTTTGTACCATAAGTTTATTCTTATAATCATGTAATAAACAAAGTAACTTAAATATGAAAGGAAAATATGAGTCAGGCCAAAAAATAATTGACAAAAAAGCAATGGTAAAACAAGAAAGTTGAAAGGACATAATGTCCTCATTCTAATCAAAGATATATGTCCTTTGGGATGTTTTTTATTTATTTATTTATTTATTTATTTAATATGACTGAGCTAAAAATAAACACCGTATATATTATACTAGATCCATAAAAGAAATTTAAAAAAAAAACCCATCCACAGCTTAATACAATTAATTTATTTGGGTCTCTCAAATGTCTTTATCTTCGGCCTTCTTTTATCATGTCACCCTTTCTCCTAGACCCTCTCATCATCTTCCATGCTGACATCTTTGCAGGAATTTGCCCAGAAGGACAAAGGTGTGCACCCAGAGGTGCAGGCAGATCTCCTGAAGAAGTCTGCAAACCAAAACCAAACCTTCCCTATGGCCTGTTTTGTAAATAGTTTTATTCAAACCCCACCGCCCACCGCATACCCACATCCATTCACTTATTATCAATGGCTGCTTAACACTACAATGGCCAAAGCTCCATGGCCCTCAAAGCTTAAAATATTTACTTGCTGGCCTATTATAGAAGAGGGTTGCTGATCCCTGGCTACAAAATGAGGTTAGGAGAACATTAACAATGTGAAGAAGGAGACGCCTGTGCTGGGAAACCTTTTATGTGGTGGAAGACTGTGGGCACTCTGCTGGTGGGAAAATACGGTGACCGCACCTGAGAGGAGAAATCCTATACTGTGAAAAATTAAATTAAAAAGGATTCTTAAAAAAATAAAAATTAAGTTGTAAAAGAAGAAACCTTTTATGTTAATAAGCCCTTTATTTTTTTCCCTAAATGGCTGCTCTGAATTGAGAGAAATTTCCATTGAGTCCCAAGATCTTTTTCTCTGATGTTATAAAGGAACTTAAATAGGGCATATTTATATACTCATGTTTGATAGAGATGGTAACACGGACAACCGACTAGAAGCCTGGAGCGCTACCAACAGCATGGACCAACTCAGGAAACTTTTCTCAATCTGCTCCTACTAACAGTCTGTGACTGCATTATGTAAAAGCACAGGTAATGCCAGTTTGAAGTATTTTTGATATTTAATTTATTCCTTCAAGCCCCTGAATTGGGATCCACGTATGCACTGCTTTCTCTTGTTATAAAAGAGGTAGATAAGAAAAGATGTGATAAAATTTAGGCCTCACCAGGAACAGACAATATGATCGCACGAAGAGGACAAAATACTTGTACTGAGTAAAAGAATGAACATTAGTATAGATGGGCCTGGGGAGGGAGGAGGCGGGTGAGATGTAGCCAAGGAGGGAGGGAGGGAGCATTCACAAGCAGAACAAAACTGACCTGAGTTCTGTTAAAAGCCACACGTGCAAATACTGCCTGGGAGATTCCTGCTCGTTTCAGTTCATCGCGTACCCACTGGTAGATTTCGGAAGACACCTCTGTGTTGGTTGAAACCTGTTGCTCCAAAGGCTTATTCAGAGATCTACTGACAGGGGGAGGGTGGTTCAAGTATTGTTGGTTTAAGGACTGCTGGGCTAAAAGTCTGTTCACTGCATACTGCTGGTTGAGCAGCTGAGCCATCACTAGCTGCTGGTTGACCAATTGAGGACTGATGGGCGTTGACACGAGCCCCGGGTGCAGGTTCGGAAGAGGGGTCCGGACAGAGGGCTGGCTGCCATGAGAGAGCTGCGCGGGGGACGGGGGCTGCTCGGCTGTGTTCCCTGGGACCGGCTGCTGCCCAAAGTTGACGTGGTTGGCACCTTGTTGGGACAGTTCAGAAAGACTATCCATTTCAACTGAAATGGACGAAAAATAAAATCATGTTAAGCAGAAGCAACAGGTATTGATACAAATTTCTGATCATTTCCTAAATAGTGACAGTAGGCATAAGACACATCACAGATCCCATTAAACTAAGAAGATTTCAGGGTGGAACTCAACCGGTTCATTTTTTACTTTCTTCTTCTGTATAGTTCCACAAACTCTGAAAGTGGACAACACTTCTGATCTAATTTTATAGTGTGATTGAGATTTAAAGCATAAAATCCATTGTTTTCAAGTTCTATGTGACGAGTTTTGGGGTCAAACTATCATTCACTCTCCTGTATTACTCCAAGAAGACTTAAACAATGACAATTTTAAAATAGCTTCAAGAGAATGAACCTGGCTTAATGGCAACTAGAAAGAGCGTGTTAAGACTATCATAGCCAACTAAAGAAAAAAGAAATATCATAAGGATTGTCTCACATAAGCGATTACTGCCCTAGGCAAAAGGTTTGAAAGAGCGAAAGATGCAAAACATTACCCACATTCAATTTTTACCTATCCGTGAACATAAAGTAATCAATATAATAAATAATGAAAGTGGTCACGATGATAAGTAATAATAATGGAGTGCACACTGAACATGTGCTGAGTGTCTTTAATTTTAACCATCACAGGGGCCACGTATATCTGCAAACACTTCTTAGAATGAAGGAAATGATTTATTGATTCAGAAGCCAGTATCTCCAGTCTTGTCGAGGCCCTAATGCTTCTTGAAGAAGCTAAGCTTATCACCAGATGCTAAAGACAATCTTTCAAGGAAGGGGTGGAGAGCAGTTCTGGTACAATGGTGATGCTGTCGTGATGCTGCAATTTATTACCACCTACCCCAGATGAATGCTTCCCCTTGGCTAGGTCTCCCATGTGGATTGGCTGAGAGGCAGTTCTAAGTGTGTCAAATGCTTTGCTGCTACAAGGAAAAGACTGGTTTGATACTCTTGACTGGAAAGGCTGAGCATGGTGCTGTATATAAATAGGTGATCCCCTTTCCACATAGCACACCACACCTCTCATGGACAGACTCCGGTGTGATTTTAATCATCAGTTCTCTTTTCATTAAATGTTCTGGATTTACATTTAGAGGAACTTACCCTATTGCTATAATCACTGATATGTGCAAAATATAACTAAGAATTGGGGAAGAAACCTTCCATTTCTACCAGTGATACCAGCCCAAGTGGGCCATTCACAGAGAATAGTAATTCAAGCAATTATTCCAAAAATGATGCATTGTCTTCATTACGGCGCTAAGCTATAAAAGGCAAAGAATCTGTTTTGGTAGATGGATGGTTTTTCCTGAAATATTAAAAGCTAAAAACATGCTCAAAATTCAGGTTCTCTTGTCTCTTAAAATCTTTAGGAAAAGTTATTATTGTTGTTGTTACTAAATGAATGTAATGAAAGTAAACAGAAATAGATTTAAGAGGGCATAACGCTATGCATATTAAACATCCCGTTCCTATACTACTTGAAAACGTATTATTTGGAAGGTACAAACATGTGAGAGAAAACATTAATAGAAACTGAAACATCAACCTTAACCACAGCATTTGCTTGTGTGAGCACTAACCACTGACGGGGAGAAAACACCACCCTCTAAACACACAACGGCTCTCTCTTTCTACACTGCAGATAACCTTACTGTGTTTCTTCCGAGACAAGCATTGACCTAAAGTTATATGTTAAGACAAGATGATCTACTGGAATTCGAAGTTTGGAAATGACATGATGATTTTTCTGGTAAGGACTGCTGGTCAAGCAGCTCGCTCACCCAAGGTCCACCCAGAGGACGGGGATAGGTCTAAAAATCGCTGGATCTCAACTGTGGAAACTATAAATACAATTTAATTCCCTTAAAAATTGGGTGTAAAAATAGGCACTTTCTCTCAAAATGAAAAAACATAAAAGCATAATTTATCCCTGTGAGAAATCACAGCTAATATTAGTTATTCAAGGCCTGGTTAGGTCTTCACTGAGATGTTAAGAGATGACAGCTCCCCTCCTCACGCCTCAATTTCCTGCATGTCTGACAACCAAGTCAGTTTGGCTGATTTAAACACAAACATTTATTGAATTTAATTATCTCATTATACTCATACCCACTCCCCACCCTCAAAGAAACAGTCTAAATTGATCTCTAATTGGGCAATCAAAAGACCTGGCTGAAGATGTGACTTTGATAAACCCCCAAATGACACGTAATGTTATGTAGCCACCGCTGCAACGCTGTTTTGCTTACCCATCATATCTTTTGTCTTCTTGAAATGTTTGTACCACCTTCCAAATTCTTGACATTTTGCTGCTGAGACATTTGCATAGTAAGTGCTGTTCACAATGGAAGAAATCATACTCTGCATGAAGAGGGGGGGGAAACATTTGTAATACATAGCGGCACAAGATGGAACACAGAAATGATTTCAATTGTGAAAACTAATTTTTTTAAATCAACTGAGTACCAATACATTTTTGTTTCACACTTAAGCCTACAGCCTCAACTTCTGAAAATTCATTAAGTAGATCATCAAATGCTTATTTAAGAAGAAAGCAACAGCCCACAGAGACCAGTATAAAGCTATCAAACCCACAGACTTTGCTCTAGTATTTATGGAATTTCCATCAATGTCATCTATTCCTAGGCTGACAAACTTGCACTGATCCCAATAAATCCAAGTACTTGAAGATGACTTTATGATTGCAATTCATAACAAACGCCACTCTGAAGTTTAGTGAGTACACTCTGCATCCTTGCTACTGGAAGGATGGCTCAGGGACCAGCAATATCGTCATCACCTGGAAGCTTACTAGAAGTGCAAAATCTTGGCCCTGACCCCAGACCTAGTCAATCAGCAACTGCATTTTACCAAGATCCCCGGGGATGGCATGCACATTAAAGTTTGGGATACACCCCTTGCACTTCTCACTCATATTATTTGTGTTTCAGATGAAGTGTATTAACACTGCTCCAAGGTTAACTCACAACACTTATGGAGGAAAACTATTCTAAGATATCTCTATGGAAGAAAAATACATATTGCAATCTGATTACTACCTTCACCTATAGTAAAGCTTGAGTGCTTAATTTCTCAAGGACACCACAAAAAAGAAAATGACCTATTTTGCCACCCATTTGACTTTATTCTGCTTTGAACAAAAGCCCAGAAAACAGAGTCAAAGGTTTAGCAGAAAAATTAAGAAAGACAATAATTTCGATGTATTACGAGGAACTGTGTTTTTTAAACTAATTTTCAACAAAGAAGTGTGTGTTCCTCCCAGCAAGTTTTGGTTATGATAATTTCTGTGACTTAATTCTTGATTATTTTTAACCGTAACACCCATATCCCTCTAATAGTTGCCCAATTAACTTCCAATTGAGTCAGGAAAGACGAGATTTTGCAGCACCGATCCATCCCCCACTCCTATAGTGTAGAAATATGGGAGCTAACATTTCAAATTTCAGTTGCTCAATGGTGAAATAGTTTACAGAAGGCAGCATTGTTTGGGAGGCAATGAACAACCAGAAAAGCCAGTTTGGGGACAAAAGTATTTCTATATCGTTATCTCCTTTAAGCTACTTCTAATTGAAAACTCTGTTAGCTATTGATTCCCTGACATCCTTTATCAGTGTTAATTTTGTAAAATGCACATATCCCTATAAGATGTAAATCTTAGAGATTCTTTGAAGAACTTCCCGTGAAGAATGAGCTGGAGTCACATTATTTAAGTAAAACATGGCCATCTTTCCTAAAAGGCAGTGGGATAGTTTTTTTTTTTTTTTGACACTTTCTACTGTATAGTCATTTTCACATTGTATTTCTCTGAAAAGACATGCTTAATGTGCTCTTGCTGCTCTGCCATTAATCCAGTAGCTTGCAATTTTACTAAGAGCCTCCCCCTCACACCAGAGTGCAAAAAGATACTTAGCAAGGTTGCCAAAACCAGGGCCAGAAGATTACCTGAGCCAGTTAACAATCCGTCAGCTTCAATCACACTTACTCTATTGTAATAATGGATCAATAAAGTCAGACACTAATAAAACCAGTGAGATCGCTGATGGATAATGGTGATTCTGCAAATGGATGACAGTTGATGTTCTTCCGCTTTGGCCCAATTTTCAAAAAATTATTACTCATACCTAGACATTCTGGCAGTTTCTTAAATGCTAATATAATAGTACACATAGGTTTTAAATGTCATTTATACCTTAATTTACAGAAATGTATGAAATATCTAAATTTTGCTGTGCTTTTGGATAAACACTCAGTCTACGTCAGTTGGCCATGAGTGCCATGGAGGAAATCTGTGCTTTGCTGCATGTCTACAATGTACCTGGCTGGCACTAGGAATACAAAGGCAAGTAAGACACAGCCTCTACCTGCAAGATTTTACTATATATTAGGAAGACAGATAAACAGATCATTTCAACTTAAAATGAAAAAAAAAAATATGGGGGGGGTGAATATATCATGCGTGGAAAAAAAAGTCTGAAATATTTTTATAAAACTCGAGCCCATATGTAATGGTGCTATGTAGTTCATTATTATCCATATGTGGAAAATAATATCCATATGTGCATGATCATCAAAGCTTCCCTGCCCTTATTTAACCCTAAACTGGTAGGCTCTGTCCTTACGTGACTTTCTACTCTGTCAAGTGGTGTATGCTTAGGGAACTCTGATTAATATGAATATTAGCCTAAGCAAGACATAAAAGAGTAATCTACAGGTTATGATACATACCAAAGCAGCATCTTAAGAGTTTTATTTCTGTGCTTTTGGTGGGGTGGGATGGGGTGGGGTGGGACATATTTTCTATTCAGGTAACCTGGGGTCAACTCTATTTTTATTGGAACAATATGCAGTAATCTGTACAACTAAATTGCTCATGTAGCCACTGCGTGAGGTTTTTTTCTTGTTGTCAAATCTCTACTGAAGACTCACGCATGGCATCCGAATCAACTAGAGAGTTTCAAGGGCAGGTAAGAGACATTTCAGAATCTTGTGGGACACATGGCATTTAGAAGGTCATGTTCACACTGTAATCTTAAATGTGAAAAATCATAAAGCAATACATTGCTATGACAATGCAAATAACAGAAAGTCAAGATTGGAAATATTTTCCTAAATGGGGCTATATGTGGGGGTAGACTAAGGTCCACATTTCTATGGAGGCTTGTGTTCCTTGTATGAAACAAAAGGAGACAGTGGTTTAAAAAAGGTTACACTCAGCTGTGAGTTCATACAGTCTGGGGCTACATATTATTTTTCAGCCCAAATGCCTGACACATATTAAATACATATTAAATGTTCACCTGATGAAACAGCTAGCTAAATCAGCATTCAAGTCTAAGATATCACACACTGATAGTGTGACCTCGGTCAAATTAAATGACCCCCGTCACAACTCTCCATGCTAAATGGGAGGTGAGTAGGGCTCACTTCCTGGGGTGCTTCTGAGAATCTACTCAGTCCAGCAGCTTTTCCCCACGGATTCAGCATATATTTATTGAACACCTATAGCATGGTAAAGCACTGGGCAAGCCGTTAGGAAAATGACTTGAAGAGACATCTATCTACCCTCAGAGAGGCAATAAATAAAATAATGAATGTGATGTAATTAGCACAGAGCCTGGAACACACCAAGTATGGACTGAAGAGATGTTAATTACTATGACAACCCTCTGTCTCCTCCTGGTCATTGGACTTTTATTATATGATCACATTTCAGGACAGTCAAAAAAGCTGTGTCTTAAATCACAGATGAGAGCATCAGGAAGAATTTTCAGATGACATGATTTAAGTCAAATTTTCCTACGAACAGTGTGTACCAATTAAGGCACATAACTACAGGTCAGCTCAAGGGATGGTAAGGGAGAACGGGAGTATTTACATTTGTTTCAATATTTCAATTTGATGTCGCGTCTCCTAACGCTGGCCTGTACCTGCTCTCTGACATCAGAAGACAAGGCACTTCCTGGACTTGAGGTTCGACTCACACCTTCTCCCCTCTCCAGCTAACAGCTGCTCCTCCTTCAGTATACATTTGAGGTATCTCTGCTTCTCCAAGGTTTCTCCTGACTTCCCAAACATGCTGCACACAGCAGGACTAAAGCACCTGTCACACTGTTTATTTTCTACTAGACCGCAAGCCTTAGTCATCTCTATATAACCTGACTTATCACAGGGCTGGATGCATACTAGGTGATCAGTGAAAGGTCACAGAGTGAGCCATCACTCCAGGCAACTAGAAAATCCTCTTTTTTTCCCTTATGGGTCAAAGGTAGTGGCAGCTCCATTATCATGTGAATCTTAAATCCATCACTTTTAGCTGTCACTATAGAACTCCTATTCTGAAGAACCTTTGTTCATTAATTTGCAAGAGATCTCTTCCCAGGTTTTTCAAATACATCCACACAGATGTCTCGGAAGTCGCAGAGCTGGTTATGTTATTCCAGTTCTCTCGCAGTGTCTATTTATACAAGCTCTCGAAAGCACTTTGAAAAAGACACAACTTACATGGCAAGTTTTCCTATTCAGTGGCCAGTCTGTGTAAAACATCCGTGTTCAGGGAATAAAATAATCGGGCTGACAACACTCAGCTTTAATCCCAAGTTCAAATGCTACATCGTACACAGACCAATGAACAGACCACAGTTTTCTGAGCTGGGAACCAGAATTTGAAAGTCGGCAGAAATTGGCTGTGGGTCTCATAACCCCGGTGTGACACAATATTCTCATCCTAGGAGCCAAGTTGTAAGCTTTTCTAAGACCCATAAAGCACATGTCTACTCCCTATGAGGAGCTTCGGTTCTTTCTGAGAGTCTGCTGAAGTTCCGATCTGAACGAATGCCATCTTCACAGAAACCCCAGTACTCTAGAATGATGCCATCTGCCACAGGCTGAGCTTCCTTTTCAGCCAAATACATTATTTATAACCTTTCTAATTGTGAAAAGGTAAGGGTGGAATTTTTCTAAAGCCTGACTTAGATATAGTTAGAACATTCTCAACCTTTACTCTGAAATACTGCAGGTCGCTGCATTTGAAAAACAAAAAATAAACAAAAAACAAACAAAAAACCCACAAGGAATTGATGGAGGTTACATAATTTTGCAAAATATCACATTCTTCAAATATGCTGCTAGAATATGACATACACAAGAGGTATACATTAAGAACACATTTAGGAACTGAAGAAAGGTAGCTTTATTTTTCTACTTGGTCATCTTAGGGGCCAATAAAGAGGCTTGGGGAGAGGTGAGGCCTTCTGGGGGTAAAAAAAAAAAAAAAAAGGATTCATCAACCAGCAGAGAGGCAGTGATCTGATTACCCTTAAAATTACTTTGTTGTGCCTTTAACAACAACAAAAAAAAACCCACCCCAAAACAATGCTAATCAGGTTATTCAATCATTTAAACCAAAACTGTTCATGCTTTTCTGCCAAATCAACCAACCACAGCAAAATCTGTTATCTCTGATTGCTCAGCTTCCAGTCAAAAAACAGTTAACCCCCACTATACCAAAAGTTTTCCCAAATATCCTCAAAGCTCTGCATGTTCAAGGAGAATGAAAAGAAAGTCATGTCATTTTTAAAGGGTAGCCAGAGTGCTATGCCACATTTGCATATTATGGTAGATTGTAATAAACTATGCAGGCTGCACCGGAAGCCAGGAGCTCCCCAGCAGTTCATGTGATCTTCAAACCGGTTTTTCATGCGCTGTTTTTTGTTTTTTAAACAGGATTGTGATATCACGATCAAAACTTACTCACGACTTGCTGATGGTTTAACTGAGGTGGGAGGAGGTAGCAAGAACATCTACAAAATGGTGGTTCACCCATGTTTAAAGCTTTCAGGCTCCATCAGCAGAGAGGGCAAAGGCTACAACATCTTATTTACACAATTATCTAAATACGATTAAACAGCTGATGGACAAATATTAAACTGGAAAATGTATAGTCATTTCAGCTTAATGTAATCCTCTTTCTGTAAACACCCAAGATGATTTTTTTTCAACCAGAACAGTCCTGACATCTCATAAGCCTAAGGGTGAATAGCAAGAGATTGTTTTTGATAGTTATAAATATTCAAAAGACATGCAGACCATCTGCTTTCATAATACAGGTAAAGCAAGACTGAAATGGTGACTGCTGTATAAAAATGATTCTTTTAACAAAGTCTTCCTCTCCTCGAAAACTATAAAGACAGATGTCAAAAACTGTTTACACAGAGCAATCAGGAGCGTGCAAAATGTAATATTCCTTTTACACACAGTGCTTGCTAAAGAGATTTTTTTTTCTTTTTCTTCCCATCTGTGTGTTGCAACACATTTCTACAAGTTAAAAACATTTTTTTCAAACAGAGATCTCATGAATACCCAAAAACATGCTATCTGGTTTCTGAATGCTAATTAATTTCAACTAAGGAATCTGAATATCTTTTTCTGTAGGAAGGAATGTATGTTTTGAATTGGAATACTCTAGAGAGACAGTAAGGGGAATAATTTTGAACAGGTTTAATTCCATAAGGCGATTTCCATGGTCCTACCTTGTCTGTAATATATATCTCTAACGGCCATGTTTTAAATGAAAGCACATCACAGCTAATGTCTTTGGCATAAAGTCTAAAATAATTGTTTTCTGCAATAAATGTCTGTACATGCAAAATGTATACATACACACACACACACAGAGGGAAACCTAAAACTTTCTCAGTCGATGCAGCGTGACACATAAAGGCCTACAATTAATTTTCGGGACTGAAACACTAATCTTGACAGTAACCTTTTTATGTATTGTATTAATGGCACAGAGGCATTAAGCACCTTTTTATAATTTTCAATAAAATGAGCATTTACTGAGCAATCTGTCAAACTGCTGGCTCTCTATTCTTTCACATTACTATTTTTTTTGAGAAGTGCAACTTTATATACTCCACTGTCCCTCCCCAGGCTCTATGTCCCATGTGCCCATGACCTGAATGTTCAGTTGTTTTTACACATGTATATGGAAAACTTGAAAGTCAAACTTTAATTTCAGATCAAATGTGAACAACTCCACATCCCAATACAATTTATCAGTGAGTCTCAATAAAGCGATGTTTTGTGTTTTGTTGTGTTTTTTTTTTTTTTTTTAAATCCCAATACTACCAACAAGCTCTAAAAAAGAACATGAGATGGTGACATGGAACAAATTTGTTCAAAATTAAGAGGTAGTCCCCATCTGGTATTTGGGGTGGGAAGGAAGGGAAATAGGCTTCAATTTATGAGAAGCAAATGGCAGGATTTCTAAGTGTAATATTCTGTTTGTGCATGTTAGTTTATTCCCCAAATCTTTCCCTCTGGATCTGCTATTGCTTTCTAAGCTATCCTCTTGGGAGATACAACTGGGGCATATTCCGAATCTCAATTTGTTGAGAAGAGACTAATCACTTCTAAATTTTACTTAAACTTCAGTTGTCATAGTTATGGTTCTCGCCATCTTGATCAATCTCAGTGCCTGAAAATGGCATTTTCACACAAAGTAACCTTGTTCTGAGCTAAAACTGGAGACTCAGTATGAAGTTCCAAAGGAATACAAAAGGAAGCCCAAAGAGAACACATCCAATTCTGTTTTGGTTTTCTGTCTGTATTTCCTAAAGATAAAAATGTGATCGTCTCAAAGCAGATATTTTATTTAATTATGTAAATGCCCAATTCATAATTCTTAAAGAAAATGTTGGTTCTGATTCATATGGCCTTTCTACATAATTCAAGTAATTTTACATAAGGTCCGAATCAAATCTTTTGACCAGATTCTCTATATTGCCCTTGTGTACAAATACCTAGCTAGATATTGTTTACTCTGCTAAAGACTTCTAACTCAAGTAAATCGAATCTATTAGCAAAGATTTTAAATTAGAAATTATTTAAAAGATATTATTATGAAAGGCATGCAATGTTTCAAATTCACTACATAGAGAGGTTTATGTTTGTTCATCTGCAATATGAAGAGAATTAAACTAGATAATCTCCACAGTGCCTTCTACCAGTTTTAAGATTCTATGAAATCTATATGTCTTCCCAAACAGAGGTCCAATAGGGTCTTCTTTTGTGACTAAAGAAGATTCCACAGTAATACACATCATCCATTCTCAAGCACTCACTGTGAAAATGTCCCTAACCACAGTTTTAGTTTTAGAAAGGGTAAAAACCCCTTGATATCTTGCTTATAATATGATTATTTAAAATATACTCATCGTGATGAAACTAAACCTAATGCTAATCCAAACAGAATTTTCACCAATTTTTATTAGATAAATCAAAGTCCAATGAGTTTTACTTGATTTCCTGGCAAAAATTGTTTCCTAAGACTAAAATCTTGCCCATTTGGAGAATGCTTATTTTTTCTCTGATGACCCTTGAGTGGTTAAATCTCCTGTCCTCTACAGTGATTAAAATTTCCAGTATCTGTGCTTGGAAATAGCAGAAAGAAAGATACCAAATTTGTGTTAAGCTCCAGAGGTCTTAAATAGAGCATTCTGAAAAAGTTATATAAAGCCTCAGAGTGAAGAAAAGAACTAAGTAGTTTGATCAAACCATTTTTTCCCAAAAGTAAGTACTAGAATTAGGCTCTGTAACTCTTCACAGATTTTATACTCTCTTTGAATTTTCTGTATATGGACACACTCAGATTTCAAGTAACATTACTTAAGAATTGGGGATGGGGGGGAGCCAAGCTTTGATTTTCATGGGGCCACAGAACACTCTGGAAATCTCATGAAAATTATGGAAGCTCTTCCCATAGGTACTCCCCAAAGTGGCTTATACACTTCAGGGTCTGCACAAGCCCTCAGAAGTCCATGAGGGGCTTAGGACCCCACTCAGATCTCATGCAGTATTTCCCAGGACACGTAGGGCTACGCCAGGTCCTTGATTTCTGTGCCTTATTAGTCACTGCTGGCTGTGAGCTAAGACTTGCCATGTCTATTACATTAAAACAGTGTCACCTCTGAATTGGGTCGAGGAGGAAAAAAAAAAAAAAAATCAAATGAATCTGGCTCATTTCTAGCAAAATCATGGAAAAAAAATGCTTCAGTCTAGGAAAATGCCATATACGGGTAATCACTTACTTAGAGGAGTTCTGGTGAAATGATTAAAATGTGTTGGCCATCATGCAGCACTAAGCTGTCCATCACTGCTGTGTGTGCTCCAGGCTGAGCTGGTGCTCACAGAGAAGGGTGGACAAACCAAGTCCCCAAGGCCCATTCTGGAATGGCTGAACAGTTATCTACACCTGCACCTCTCTCTCAATTCAGGTGATTCTGGACCTTTATACAGTAGACTTTACCCATTACATGTTTATAGCCCTAAACAGAGTCTCCAATGCCAAGTGTGGACTTTAGAACATCGGGGACATTGCAAGCTAGCAGGGAGTGGGCTGACTTCTAGCACTTTCATTTTGGCAGCATCTGCATCTCTGTCTAGAAACCATTTGACTCTACTATTGAGTTTTCCCTCTTTATTTTTAAGTATGAGAAATGGACAGATGGAATTAACAGCAAAAAAGTATGGATCTCAGACCTAACACAATTGAGACAAAATGAAAAGTGGTTGCCATTCTGAACTATAGGTTGAGTTATGAAAGAAAAAATTTAAATGTGCATAGAAATATGTTGCTAAGGACTGTTCAATAGTGACATATAATTACATCTTTTATAGCATTTTTGAGATCTCTGGGTCCCTTTATCTCCAAGACTATTGTTCTGCTTGCAAATAGGAAAGCTTTGTACATATATTCAATTTTGCTTCTATCACCATAGAAGCAAAAATATGGAACAGCTTAAAATATCAATAGGTTTTCTTTTTCTGGATAAAAATCCAGAAATAATTTGATCTTGCTTAGGTAAATTAAAAATTCAGAATTAAGTGTAACAAAATATTTCATAAGGTAGGATACTATAGACAAGAGTATAAAAAAATTATAATATATAATTTATTGATTCATGAAATAAACAAGGAAAGATCATATGAACTTGTTTTAGTTTACCAACCATTCCTGAGAGCCTACTGTGTGCCAGGATCTACCACTATGATCCTGAGTAAGACAATCCCTCTGCCTGCCAATGTACAGCATAGAGAGAGAGTTAGTCCACAGGTAATTTCAGAACAATGTGGAAAGTGTTAAGATGGGTGCATAAAGGGAGGACAGATGGAGTCCTGAGGGAAGGAGCTGTGATGAGGAGAGTTAAAGGAAAGGACACTGGGAAAAATTCCCATCCTATTGACAGCTCCATCTTTATCTTCCTTGACAATCTCTAAGGTATCACATTTGCTTAAATTGCAAATGGGCTTAATTAAAGCACAAAGCTTGAGTCTTCCCCACTTTCATTTTAAAATACATTAGAACTTAATAATTTTAAAGATGGTGCTAAAAGTACCCCTTAAAGGTGAGAATGAGTTATAAATTGGTCCTTTAATCTTTTCATAAATGAAACATATTTTGCTGTTTCCATAAAAAGTGAGGCCTGTATCAAAATATTCTACCTAGCAGAAAAGTTTCTGAGACCATGCAGAGCCCACAAGTGAGACTTCAAAATCTCAATCCCCACATCTTAGAAAAACAACTGAAGTTACTACATACTTAAGATGTTTCACAAGTATTCACTCCTGTGATTCTCACACAATTCTGAAGAATGGGTACAGTTATCCTCTTACTTTAGAGATGAGGAAACTGAGGCAGGGAGAATATCAGGCCTGAGCTTCTGGGCTGCTGACCCCAGAGCTGATGTCCTTGACCTCTATGTACTGAGAGCCACCAGCTCAGTCAGGAAAATGATGGCAAAGAGCAAAGATACACGGAGACTCACATACAACAGTGACAGAAGGAAGCTGCTGCAGAAAACTATCACCTCAAGAAATCATTCCATTAAGCAATAAAAAGAAAACAAAATCAGGCTCTGTCCCATGTTAACACAATTCAGAAGTCTCAATACATTTTGGGAAACAGCTCTTGTGATGTTTCATAAAGTTAATAGTTGTTTCGGTAAGCTCCCCATTTTTTAATTATCTTGGAAAAATGCTGGATTGTGACAGTAAAATGGGAGAAGCCTGAGACAAATGGTGGGAGCAGTGATGAAGGAGCCAGTGGTCCCCAATGGGCAAACAATTAAGGCGTTCATCTCTTCTTAACTTTCCATCTTAACATATTGTCTGCTTTGCATCTTTTTTTTTAATTGTTTATAAGATTATTTATACAAGAACTGCGGTACAGGTCAGAGGCGCAGGAGGGTGAGAGAATTCACCAGAGACAGAGCGGGGAACAGCACAGGCAGACTGACAAAATACACTGCTGAGGGGAGCAGCGGGAGAGGCAGGAAAGGTCTGCCACACCATGTGGGTTTCTCGCTGGCCGGGAATCAAACCTGAGCTGCAGAGGCTGCAGAGAGCTTCACAGTGCGGTGCTCAACCCTGCAGCACCACCAGCGAGGTCCTGCTTTGTATCTTTAACCCCTATGAACAAACTAGTTAGGTCAGCATTTTCATGGAAAAATATCATGATTACAAGATCATCAGTTATTGTTTTTTGTTTTTTTGTTTTTTTTAAGAAAATCAAGAAAAAATGATGACTGAGGAAGCTCAAGCTTTAGAATGAGTGACAGGAAAAAGATAGGAAAAAGGAAGTCATCCACTTTCTCCACAATGAGGAAATCCGCAACCCCATGAATTGTCCATGACGACACTCCTGCACCCCATAGAAATACTGCAGATTAACGCACAATACAATCTCGCATTTCTGTAGCGCCCTTCATGCAAGCATCCCAGGGTGCTTTACAATCATTATGAGTTAAAATTAAAACTGAAGCACATACAATTCCTAATAGAATCATTTTAAAAATGCTAAACAGAACAAATAACTTTTAAGTCTAGATTTAAAAGTCCCAACTGCCAGCGCGTTCCTTACTTCAATTGGCAAAGAGCTGCAGAAC
Source organism: Talpa occidentalis (assembly GCF_014898055.3). Taxonomy (NCBI): domain Eukaryota; kingdom Metazoa; phylum Chordata; class Mammalia; order Eulipotyphla; family Talpidae; genus Talpa; species Talpa occidentalis. Next base: position 14,257,228 of record NW_023600993.1, read on the forward strand.
CGGGCTGAGGCTCTCTCCTGTTATGTTAAAGGCTCTCTCATGTTTTTCATACTCAGAGCATGTTATGATCAAGCAGTTTCCAGTGAAAGAGGGGAAAAATTGGGTGCCTGTGGCTGTTTGTTTTGATGGTTCTGAATTTAAGATTCTGTTTGTTTGTTGAGTATGAGTTTGTCTGGGGCCCAAATCTGACATGAAATAGAGGAGGCTTCAAAAGCAAATTCACATAGAGCCCAACCTGAAACTTAAGTAGTAATTGTCAAAATAAAAAAAAAAAAAAGGGCACACAAAAGCACTCTAAACCTAGCTGTTTTAGCAAGAAAATCGGATTGATTAGCATGATTTAGCTGACTTAAAAAAAATTAGAAAATAGCACTTAATAGGCTTTCTCTGAGACTATGTCTATTCTTAAGCCTTGGCAGTGTTTATTATTCTGCAAATCAAAAAAAAAAAAAAAAAGAGGAAATGCTCTCATGATATGGTAATTTTCCTTGCATTAGTGATTTTGAGGTCAAAGGAAACCTGTTCAGATCTAAAACAAAGCATAGGTAAAAATCTATTAAGTGAAATTGAAGTACTTACACGTTGTTAAGCACTCTGTCAATTGGCATGGCTTAAACTCTTTTATGTTTTACTATTGTGAAAAAGATAGTGGCTATAAAATATTTGAGATCAATCCGTTTTAAGTCAGATGCTTTATTAAGTTTGGATTTTTTGATTTAATATGTCTAAAAGGTTAGAGAGAGCCAACATCAAGTTATAGTAAAATCCTGATGTATCTAAATTGGCTAAAATAAGCCTGATACATGACATGCAAAAAGGAAATCTGCAGTGTGAAGGACACTTCTATTGTACATTCTCCCTACTCTAATGTTAACATGGGGCAGGTAGTTCAGTATCTAAGTTGAAAGAGGAGCAGGTAGCTCAAGTGTTTAAGTTGAAAGAGGAACTAGAACAAAGTAATAAGTGGTTCAAAAAAGGAGGCAGTAAAAGTGTCTGGTGTAAATTTAGCAATTCGTGCAACTACCGGGAGAAGACTGCTTTACCATTTCCTTTATGAATCTCCACAATGCAACTGCTGAAAGTGATTAAAAAAAAAAAAATAGCCAATGAGTATCAAGTACCTCAGTGCCTGCAAAGCAGGTATTGTAACCTGAGAGTTCTTGGCCAGTAGGGGAAGAACTGGGGAAAGTTTTGTAATCTAAAAAATGGAGATTTTCCTCAAAACACAATTAATATATTTAAAAACAGTTTATCATTTTATACTTGGGAAGGGGGAAGTTCAAAGTCCTATAAGCAAATCTCAAAAGGAACCTTTCTACTTTTAAATAGAGCTGCCAGATAATATTCTTGCCCACCATCTCAGGCCAGTGGGTGACTAAAATCTGCAACTTTCAAACAGACTGAAAAATTCAACCATCCCTTTTTCCAATGAAAATGCCTAACAGTGTCTTGGGGTTCAAAAGAAAGAGCTATTAACTCAGTTATACCCTGGCGATCCCGAGGGACGTGGAAAAATGGGGAGAAGGGCCCGCCACAGAGCTGCTACAGTCAAACAATTTCGAACCTCCCAGATACATAATTCTAGCAGTCATTCCCCGTGGTCTGCATCACCCACTCGTGTTCTCAATTAGGAGCATAAAACGATGGTGCTTGTAAAACAAAGTAATTCACAAACAACACAAGCAGAGATTTTGCAGTACCCAGAAGCCAAGCCCCATGTAAGAAAAATCTCAATGCTGAGACCACAACTAGGAAACTTCAGAGAACTCAAGTATTTTCTAAAGCCTATCAAATTAATTTGAGAAAGGTTTAAGATAAAGCCCTTTATCTATGTATGTGACCAGCAGGATAATGAATTAAGCTAGCAGGCTCTGGGGGTCAATTCTGGCCCTATACGTTACCAGCTATGGAACCATCAGAAAATGAGATATAAAATGATCTACTGCTCAGGGTGATAGAAGCTCTCTTGATACATCAAAAGCACTAAATAAAAGTTAACTATTATTATTTCTGCTATTAAGATGTGTCATCCTTATTGCTACAGAGGAAATAGGATGCCTGTCACAGAGCAGACTGTCAATTCATATTTTTGAATGAATAAATATGTGAATGTTTCATAGGTTAGAGTCACACATGAAATACAAGCTACGAATACTGATGTTGGATATTCTCTTGAGAGAATGCGGTTATTAATGTTTATTAAACATTTTTCAGAAATGTCATTTCAGAACAAAAATTAAGGGAGAAAAGCGCAAGGTGCAGTTTAAAAATATATAAGACGTATTCATCATTTATAATGTATGGCCGTTGTGGACAGGGAATTTTAAATTGTTGCTCCAGTGTTACGTCCAATACAGGCTGGGCATCACTGAACACAGAGGTTTAGCAAATGTCTGTGGAAATGGCAGTCAGTTTCAGAGAATCAGTGAGGTTAAATGCTAAGGTGCAGGAGGGCAGAACAGTTCCCTTTTTAATCACTTTTACGACTACCTAATAAAAAGTCTGACATACATGAGATCCTTAGATGCTGTCAGGAGACAGAAAACCAACTTCCTTTTTTCAATATTACTTCTAAATGGAATACTCACATTGAAATGTACGTATCTTTTGCCACGTGAATATACAAATGGCAGTTCTCCCTTTAATATAGGACTTGGGCTTGGAGCTCCTTCTCCTCAGGTGAAAACAAAACAGAAAACAATCCAGTGTTTTACAAATGTCAAAGCTATGACAAGTGAGTGTGTGTGGGAGGGGGGTACATATCAGATTAAAACCTCTCAGGAATATTCAATCTAGACATTTCTAGAAGGAAGACCAAGCTGGCACAAGTAATAACTGACTTTTCCTCATGGTACTTTCAACAAGATGAATCTATCCTTACATCAAAATATATTTATCCAGTGTTAAGTACAGGGTAAACTACCATCAACATGACATGTTTTATTGTAAATCAAAATGTTTACTCTTTTCACTCCCAGTGTACCTCCCAGATCCACAGTCTCAAAGTTCTCATGACCACAGGCTTTCCTGTCCCCAAGCCAGGTTTTATTCGCTCCTCCCCACTTGCAGTTCAGAATACAGAAGATCCAACTTATCTAACCACATCCACTGAGAAAAGCAAAAGTAACAACAAAACGCTCAACCTCAGATCTATAATAAGCTAAGCATCGCTCATGTCTTAGAACATTTTACAAAAATAAACACAGGGCACAAAAACTTAATAAATGGATGTCAATCTATTTGGGCAGATTTATGGCAGGAAAGCAGTGAGAGAAATAAAGGTATGAATTGTAAATCAAATCACATGGACACTTATGGAATTTCTGTAGCTAGAGAAAATCTTGCAAGCATTATCAAAGAAAACCACCTTTGCACCCCCCAAAATAAGTATTCACCTTAAAATCAACACTTACTTAAAACTGTCCCATGAAGAAAGGACTTTGGATCAGTCATGAGCCAGTATGTTAACTTTCATCTGCAGGGACAGTGGATCTTTTCCTACTAAAGGAGGCCAGGAAGTGTGGCACTTTCTAGTTCTAAGAACCTAAGTCCAAACTGCTCATCCGCCCGGCAAGTGTGGGAGAGTACTGAGAGAGCTGGAAGCGGGCTGGTCAGAACCCCAGGCAAATCCCTGGGGGCTTCCTCTCCCAGCCCCTCCTGACCTCTAGACTCCACAGGGTGGAATTTCTGTTCTGCATATTATTAAAGGACCCGATAGCCACACTTGCTACTGGGGTATCTTTTCATATCCAACAAAACAAAACCCTTAATGCTCAGTAAAATGTGTATGTGAAGTGTGTGCTCAAAGTTCTCCTGTATGAACCAAAATCCCACTGCGGGGAAAGAGTCCTAACACTTAGCATTTCGCTGGGGTAGGTCCCATTTTGTACACGACTGAGGCAATGTTTATTTGCGAGGCATTTTTTACCATAGCCTCTTCATCACCAAATCTCAACCACCGGGGAAAAATGAGCAGTTGTGCCAAACCCAGCATATATTTTGGTCTCAGCCTTTGTGGACCTGCATTTCCCTTAGAAGCAAATGGAAATAGTTCATAATTAAAACATTCTGAATTGAGTGTCAGATTCATGGATTCAATCTAGAGAAACAAAAGATGATGCAGCAGAATATAAAATAACTCCCTCATTTAGCGGATAGGTTGCATTTTTCTCATAATGTTAAATATTAAGTTAATTTCAAATATTTGCTGCTGCAGCTAAACAAGGCTCAGTTTTTTGCTTTTTTTTTTTTTTTTTTTCAATTCTATTTGAAAGAAAGCAAGATTGCCATTACAACTGATATCGAAGTCACTGCCCAGCCTCACCGCTGAGTGATTACAGTGGGTTCTCTAGCTAAGCGGGGCCAGGACTTCTGAAGGCCTCTCAACAGAATTTCACCAGTGTATAATTCTAAAACCAAATCCCGAATTTCATTTTGCCATGTATTTAATGTTATAATTGTCTGTATTCAATTCATTCCCCATGATAACATTAAGTAAATTCACAATTGTATTTATAAGCTACAGTGAGGTGGAGTTGATTGGCTGAATGTTGATGTCATTTAACAATTAGTTCTCACTGCCTGCCTCTATTAGTAAATACTTGTACTGGTATCCTCTAGCTCATGGTAAACACCTTAAAACGTTGCCTGAATTTACTTCCAAAATCAATGGGACACTGAGAAACATGAAGATAGCAGAGATTCCAATACTGGGTGTTTACAAATATTTTAACTGAGTTCTTTAAAAAAGTTTATTTCTAGAGCATTTCAAATTTTTAAATGCTAGTAACCAAGTGACATATTATCTGAGTTGTCTGCAAAACCCAGAGTCCCTGAGGTAAGCGTCACCTGCTTCATTATATCATCCTATTGATTTAACTGTGTTTAATTAATTTAAATTACTTTTATTCGATGGTTATAAATTCACATCCTCTCTACTCCGAAGGTAAGAGTGGGAGGAAAGAGAGAGATAAGCTAAAATGACAAAAAGACTTTGCTCTGAATTTCAAGAAATGGACACTTAATAGAGAAATTATTTTACCTATGGCTACAGTTTCCCTTAAAAGAACATAGAAAGCCACCATTAATTATAAACTTAATTCATTTGCTTCATTCTCTAATTACTCACAAATATCAAAGTAAAGCTGAGGGACTATAATGCTGCAAACCTGAAATGCATGGAGTTTCCATGAAACAGTCCACAAATGCCCACAAGCTGCCTTGCAAAGGTGCCCAGTATTCTCACCAGCATCACAACAGAAATACATCTTTGGAGTATCTCAATTGCAGAAATGTTTACAGCAGAGTCCGAGGGTTCACGTTCAAAGGACTGACAGACTACCATTCATAATGACCTTTTAAACTTCAATTAAATGCAAAACTTAAATTCAGTGAAAAATCTGGTGATACCAGCACTTCAACGATGCTAAATCACAGAATGACCTTACACTGGTTATGGGCCCCGAGGATGCACTGTAGCACATTTATGCAGTGACCACACGAGTTTACGACGCCCACTCGGTTTTACTTGAAACCAGCTGAGCATTATTAAAATGATGCTTGGTTTTTTAAATCTGGTAACAGGGGCACAGTCTGTATCTCAAGCTTTAGCTGCCCTTTACCAAAACTCATTCTAAAAATCATATACAATAATAATTTTTGTCTCATTTCATAAATCCCTGATGGTAGGGCATATACATCTTAGAGAGATAAAAAAAAATCCACTTAAAAAAAAGGTAACCAATGCCACAAAACTGGTAACAAAATCCTAATGAAAAATAACTATTCCATCCTTAGAGGTAAGAGATGTCTGTTATCCTCATCACTATTCTCGCTAAATGCTTTCTTGTCCTTTTTTTTTTTTTTTTTTTGGTAAGGAACAAAACATCCCAAATTCTACTCTTATTTTATTCAGGTAGCATTGGCGACATTGTGGCCATGGCCACGGCCACTCGCTAAAGGTTCCAGGAACTTAAGCCACCTTCACTCTTTCTAAAATAAGGGCACTCAGGAGAATGGAGCATCACTGCCTAAAACATTCAGAAGAGGAATCTAAAACAAGCCAGCACGGAGTTCTGCTGAGCTGTTTTTCTTTCGCTCTTTTCCCCCAGGGAGAAAAAGTGTAAAGGCTCTGCTCAGAATGAATCAGGCATATTTTTTTAAAAGTCACCAGTGGTCAAGTCACTTTGCATTTTTGGCAGGTTCTTGCTTCAGATACCAGTTGCATGGGCCTATGGAGCCCCATCAAACCTCACATCAGGGCTGCCCAAGTTGTCTTATTATTTATTACATGCTATGCTAAGTACCTGTGAAAGGGGGCACTCCTTGGCCAACGAACTCTGATTCATATCTTTCAGTAAGTCCTTCAGAGCATTCCTTACTGTGGTGTGCGACCATTGTTCGGGAGGCAAGTCTTCTAGTTTGGGGCAACTATTTGAGACATAGATTAGAAAGGGGATTATTACAAGATTGCATCCCGCTGCAGAACATTCCTTTAAGACAGACAGATTTCATTTTGCGCATCAAACAGATGCATCTGGAGATTGCTCTCGGTCTCCTGATTGTTCCGATTAGTTAATTACTTTATACAACACATCTGCTGTATCGATGCATGAATTATACATCAGCTGCCTGTGGTGGCTATTTTTTCACGTTACTTCTACCTTCCTGCTCTGATGCGCTTGGGAAGACAATTTAAGGTGTACTGCTTTCTCACCAGCCGTCGGGAAAAGCATGGACATATTAACCGCCTTCCTTTCATGCCTCTGCTCATACGAATTAAGATGGGAAAAAATATATAAATAAATGAGATCGCGGCAATAGTGAACAAGGCATTCTTTCACAAAATGTACACAGATGGCACTGTTCACGATAAGCAAAAATATTTTTCTCTTAAGTAAACTTTATGTAAAATGCCTTCTTACAATGCATCATTTAATTGACTCAATGGACAAAGTCTTGTCTTTTGATAACCTGCACAAACCTACAAATTTTGAGGGGGGAGGAGGGGCTTTGAAATCACACATTGAAGTTAGGAAAATAAAACAGAAGGTGTAGGTGGTAACAAAGTCGATCTGGATTAACATTTCTGAAACAGAGTTAAAAAAAAAAAAAATTGAAGGTTGACCAGACATGCTTTATTTCAAAAGGCCAGATAGGGAGGATATTCTGCCCTGGAATTGCTGTCCTGACTCACCTGTGCAACTGAATTTTCAATGTGACCACATGATACACGTCTTGAAGCATATCTGCTACCGTAGCATCGGGGGCATCTGTCACGTAAGATAGTGGAACTGGATTCCACTTTCCGACCTGGATTAGCCCTATTCCAGATAAAGAGAGTGTGTCACTAAATATTTCACCCTTCAGATAACAGATCTAGTAGAAAGTCTTCTTTCATTGCCCCCACCACAAGCAATATTGTTATTTCTGTCTGAATGATTCTCTTCCCTCTAAAAGGCAGGTCAATGAAAATATTCACAGCTTAGCTTTCCAAATTGTGAAATTATGTAAATGACCGTAGGGTTGTTTATTATTTTGGAAATAAAAGCCCATCAATAAAACCTATGCAGAGGCCACATTTTCCTAACTTATAGGAAGTTCTAATAAGACATAGCTGAACCAGTTCTAAATAGCTTTACGATTTAGATAAGATTCCCTACTGCAATGGGAATCAGCATTGAAAAATACTTTACAGCCCATAAAACCATCAGAAACAGAATAAAAGAAACAGAACTAGATATTCAGTCATAAATGCAAATTGACTCTCAACAGTCCATCTGCTCAAATACGCTCCTCACTTCCTTGTGGGTCCTCAGTGGAGCAGATTATTAAGGTCAATAAGCATACTAATGATTCAGCTGAAGTAATTTAAAAAAAAAATCTACCTCGACATTCCACATGAGCAAAATGTGTGTTAACTAAACCAAACTGAATTAAGCCAATTTTTTAAAGCCACAGTCTATAAGGAACCAATGTATTACACAGGCTACAGTTCTTTGGATTAAAAATACTCAGTGCTTTCTCTGCAAGGTAAACAAAGGATGCCAAGCAATTTTTCCAACCCCACGTATGCACTATTTACCTTTGGCCTGGGCAGCAGAGCTATGCGAATAACCCAGAGACAGCAATGCCATTTCTATCAGCTGGTTGAAAAGCATATCCTTTCTCACCAACACAAATTCTGCATGCTCCTCCTTGCAATCATATTCAATGGCGTTTTCATAATGTTCCACCACACAGAAAACTGGTAGCATGGTTCCTATCAAAAAGACAGAAAGAGAGACGCAAACCAACAATCTTCAGGAATACATAGTCAGGGTGGGGGGTGGGGGGAGAGGGAGAAAAAAACTAAGGGATGAAAATAAATCTTCACAACCATGAGGGAGGGGAGACTGTTTCCAAGGCAGACAGGCCACAGAGAGACAGGCACGCACACACAAATATATACATTCTTTATTATTTTTAAGTTGGAAGACAAATATTCAGAACGTGAACTTGGCCCTAAGTAACACAGGCTCTGCTTTCCTTTTAACAGCGCATTTTCCAAAATTAATTCATGCAGAATTACCTTTCGGATCAAATAATAAAGCTGACGACAGAGAAATAAGTGTCCCATCTGATCTGCTGTGGGTGCAGTATGCAAACGTTAACTACTATACTTGTCTTCAGACAAACCCACCTTCGTGCTTTCCCTACATGCTCCTGTTAATATTAAACTTTTCCATTCACATCCAAACAAATTATCTTTGACCCTAATATCATTAGCATTTTCTTCCATTTTGAAAGACATTTACGTTTACAGTTCCATAAAAGAAACACAAAACTTAACCAAACTGAGGCTCAAAATATATGATTTCAATATGTGCATAACACAGATAAATAGGATTTATTTTTATGGCCATTCATTTAATCTACCTGAGAAAAAAGATATCACAATAACTATATGTCTCTAAAATGAACAATCTCAGTTCTCATGAATGAGATAAAAATGAGAAAGAGAAAGGGAAACTGGCCTCATCAGGACATATGAGGATAAAGGAATCTGCCTAGATTTGATGTGTTCTCCCTTTATTTACTTTAATCCAATGGTATAACTCAGTAGCCAGATGATTAATAAGCCCAGGCCACACCACTGTTAGAAAAGAGGCTTCTAGAAACTAAAATCACGGAATGCTATGGTTCTCAAGGTGCATATGCAGCCAGCGCACTGTCAGACTTCCAGTGATAAACGGAAAAGGGTTAAAAGCAGATGCATCTGAACTGTACTGTGGCAAACTGCCAGGAAGGTATCATCTTTAGCATAAATGATGACAAGGGTTACTTTAACAGGGCACCCAGGATCCCCAATTAGTCCTCTAACATTAATGCCTCTGTAAGCTCTGCCCTCTGAACTCGCTCAATCCTACCAACTTCTGAAGATGACTAGTGCACACCAACCAGAGCTAAAAAATCAGGATTTCCCACTGACACCAGAGATGCCCTTTAAAAATGTTCCATTTGCTGGTTTGTGCTGAACAAAAGCCGGCAATAAAACAGCTACATTTTTCTACATGTGCATCTTCACCAAAGCTTCAGTGAACTGTTCACGAGAGATTCCAGCTCTGACAAATAAACCCCTTTAGGTTTACTTAGAAAAGCCCACAAACTCATTCGGAGGTACCCAACAGGCTAGGCATGAAAAACAAGTCACAGAGCTTGCCAATATTCTTGTCATTCATTCAGCTGTTTTATACCAGAGAGAGAATCCATCAGGGATCAGAGGAAGACTTGGGGAGACCACAATAAAAATAGCAATATGCAAACTGATGATTTCTTCCTTGGCTTGAAGGGACTTTGGCAAAATCTCCTAAACAAATAAACAAAACCATCCAACCCCTTTTATTTAAGAAGTGCTTTCTCAGCTCAGCCACAATTTTTATCTGACACCTGTCAAACAGAAACCATGCACATGAAAAATAATATTTACAAAAAAAACACTACCACCACCAAAAGGCTTTGGCAATTTTGCTGTTTGAAGTAAGCAGAGAACCTTCTACAATTACACTGCATTTTAAAAATAAGTCACTAAGAATGCAATGCTTAAAAAAAAAAAGCATTTGAGCAGGAAGTGAAATTACTGTACTTTGGTTTCTCCTCCCCCTGTCCTGATGTCTTCAAAGAGTTGGGTTAGTGCAGCAAAAATACATGCAGTGATTTTTCTTCTTACAGGATTCTACAGACCGCGTTCAACTATAAGCTGCTCCTCAGACCTGCTCCTGCAGGTTTCTCAATCTACTGAAATATATTGGATTTATTTTGGACTTTATTGATCAAATTTAGAGGTATCCTGTAGATAATAAAGGAGGCTATTGATAAAGTGACAACAGTATCACTTAATTACAAATCTACTTGCTAAATCTTCTAGCAAACTGTCACAGTTGTCCTGCTGCAAGGAGTAATACTGAACAGCAGCCTTCTCTCAACTGTCTGATTATTTGTGCTGGTGTTTGGTGAGACTTCCAACTACAGCAACTTCATAACCTTCCAGCATTAAAAGGGGAGTGCACTGGTCACTGCTGAATGCTAAAAATACCACATGATTTAAACCTGGAGGCAGTCTTAGAAGCTTTTGCTGAAGGTTTATGAGCCTGTGTAAACAGCACGTCTGCCATAAGGAGCAGTGAAGTCTGTAGAATCCTTGTCTAAAACTGTCCTGGCATTAAAGTTTGCTGTGCAAATATCACATAATACCAGAGACAGCTGAAATCTCCTATTTAGGAATTTATGGAACTTATATGTTTGCAGGCGTCAGAAAGTCTTTTTTATAGAGCCCCAGTGCTTCACAGTACAATATTAATGCACTCTGTTTGAAAAGCCGTAATAAATTATATTTTTAATGCTCTTACCCTGGCTTTCTTAAGATGCATACATTCTTGGCAAACAATCAATAAATAGGGTAATCATGAGTAGAGGCCAAAGAATTTGCTGAAGTGCTGTTTTTCCATTTTTAATAGATAAAGATCTAACAATACGGACTGCTGTGTCTGTTCATTTCAGGATCAATATATTCTTTGTTTTCGCCAAACCAAGGAAAAAATAAATGATTGTATGATAAATGTTATGCATCAAACACAATGAAATTCCTCTGCCTTCTAACTTTATCTACTTAATATTCTTGGTTGCTAAAAGATGGCATTTTTATCCTTTGCTTAACAAATATAAGGAAAATCTGAATCCTACACACAGTTCTTCAGAGACAAAATAAAGACTATTATGAGGCACACACATTTTACTCAGTGCAGGCACTGCTTTACACAAACAACAGCGTGGAACACCAAGTTGTTCGACTCCATCAATTTAATAAGAAAGTGCTAGAAAGGAGTCACCCAGTTACACAGTCTGCTTAAACGTGCCTAAATCTGCTCTTCATTTATCAAAGTTATCCAATTTTAGCAAATATCAAGTATTAGACTCATCAAGTTTTTTCACTGCTTAAACAATGAATTTGCTCTTAAGGAAAAAAGCCACCAAAAAAAGGCTATCAACAAAACTTTTCCATCATATCACATAAGCTCTCCATTATTTCTAACACTGCCTGACAACTAGTAATCCTAGGAAAAGAGCTAGCATGGTCTTCAAATAACCTAAGTGTCTTATTCTTAATCAGGGTTAGTTGAAGCAACAGCCACCTACACATCCTCTCTATCACAATAACACCTTATCAAGGCAAGCTTTGCGTAACCACGACCATTATACTCTACCCAGCCCTTATCATCCAAAATGTCCAGTGATTCCAGTCTCCAATGGAGTAAGATGCTCCACTCAAGCACAAAGTCTACACTTTCAAAACGTGGCTGACACCGCAGCCAGGAATGCAAGTAATTCAGATCAGAAAGAGAATCGAGGAAAAGAACACACAAAAACCAGTTCTGCCTCTCCACCCCCACACACAGTGGTGTTGGATAGACACAAGGGTTAGAAGGCTTCCAGGATCTAGCCTGAAAGTACTGTTATTTATTTACCTTTCCTAAGGTTGGTTTTCATCAGATGGCCCGAGTGTTTTAAAGGCACTCCCTGCATTTTTGCACCTGTACTCCCAAGCCTTCCTCTTCCTAGCGGGCTCCCGTTCTGCTCCAGGCGGGCAATCTTGGCTGGTGGACCCTTCGGATCGCTCACATTGTTAGACATTTCTGAATGTTCTTTCCCCTGAGTTGCCTCGTTCAAATGATCCATACTCAGTTACCCTCTAAAGATCACCTGCCAGAATTAAAAAAGAAAAGACATGTTATAATTGGTGGGTCTCAATCTCTTTCTGCCTCTCTATGTGAATGCATGTATGTAGATAGACACACATGTTCTACCCCTAGATATTGGTAAGGTAAGTATTTGTAAGGTATTTGTAAGCTCGCTTACCTAGATACATAGTATAACGCAGATGTTACCATGTTTCTGAACAACAGCGTTACATTTCCATTCAAATTAAACTAATAATTTATAGAAACAGCACTAACCCACATAAATTGAAAATGTAGTTATTCACCTACCAACAAAACTAAGGTGGGAAAGGCTTACTTTTAGGACAAGAATGACCAGAAACATAACTAAAAAGGAAATAAGATGAATTTATATAGCTCAAATTTTTAAAAATTAGAAACTCACTGCAGTACACAATAGCAACACTTTAATCAAGGATGAAACAATTTTCACAGGCCAAAAGACTAGCTGAACCTGATATATGTGTTTACATTTTTCATAGTTTAATTTTCATGAGGGGAAAATACACAGATATCACTTCAAAAGAAGGGAGCCAACACCTGCTTTTTAAAGTCCCTGTTGGCTTTACAGGTTAATTTATAGAAAAAGTTTCTGCTATCAAAGTTTCATGAGTTATCTGACCTGTTAAACAACTAGTCAAGTCCTAGTTCAACATGTGATTGGATCATTTTACCCCTAAGCAAATAGACAGTAGTAGGCAGTTTCTTCAAATGCCCCACGAACTGAAGCTTTATAACTCATTATGTTTCAGAATTAACATTTGAGCATCCATTGGTAGTAGAATGCTGTTCTAACAATTATAACAGAAAAAAGCATGAAAATACTTTGTGGCACACATATTAGATCCAAGTGTCAAGCCTGTTATTTAAAAAAAAAACCTTCATGATTATGATAAAACATAATCACCAGGACTCACAAATAATCCCAATATGCCATGAAGTCAATGTCTTCATTAACTTCCAAAAATTAAGAGATATTCATTTTCAGTCATATTATACTGGACATATTATATGGACATCAGTTTCCCCATGGTTTATAACATAGAAACCAGTACAGCATCAAAGTTACTTCTAAATTACAGATTTAAGAAGAATTGATAAGAGCAGGTAGCAGAATTCTTTTAGGAACTTTCACGCTACTTTTAAGTATTGAGTTTTCAACACTAAGGGTAAAGGGACATTTAGGAACACCAGACAGGACAAGATTAACTGTCAGTTTCTGCCAGCTGTCTAACAGTTCAACTTATACCTTTAAGCAAATTATTATGCCAAAGAAGCTATTTAGATCAGGATTTGCTGGAAGCAGCTTCTATTTGCTGGGCCATTCTATAAACCTTTTCTCCCTGTTTAACCAAAGATGACTTTGTCCCATATAATCCGAAAAGATATGAATGGGGCGGGGGAGCAGTGGTATTCTGTGGGCTTAAAAGCAAACTTAATACCAACTGGAGAAGTACAAACTTGGAGAAATAATGGCTACTCATCCTTGTACTGCAGGGTGGCACGCTGAGAACTAAAGGTTGACGGTGGATTCCAGGGTCCCATCTGTTTTTGGTTATGAGGTTCATTAACAATAAATGTGCCTCTTTTAACCACTTTTTATCAAGATTACTCTTTTCCATTATAATAAGCCGCAGTCTAAAGCCAAAATTAAAGGGTGATGATTATTAACTTATTCAAAGCACTGTGTATGATGTTTCCTATGGATTATAACACAGGGCAGCCTTTTCTGAAATTGGTTGCCTCATCCTAGAGCAGAAGATGAATTTGAAAACATGATTTGAAAAGAAAATACTTAAGCCCTGGGGCAATTTAAAGGGTGGGGGGGGGAGGTAGGGGGAGTAGACAACAGCATCAAAGTTAATACTACAAAACAAATTAAGTAGTCATGAGGCTTAACAGCATTCTAAACTGTACAGCAAATAAAACTGGTAGATTGTAATTTAGTTCATGTATTGACAATCAAAACATCATACAGGTCATGCAAAATGGTCCCTCGAAATACCCACCTATAAGCGACTATTAAACACTCAGTCATCTTGTAAAAGGCTTTACATTATAAAGCAAAATTACATGCACATAAAACACCCAATTTACTCATTTACTCTGTGCCCAAGGCTAAAGTTCACCAAACCTCAGTTTGGAATTGCAAAGAGCAACCTCCACCGGGCCTTCCGGACTGACAGCACGGGAACTAACTACGGTCTCAACAGATGCCAGGCTGAAGAGTTTCTTTTGAGTTACACATTTTAAAACCCATTTTCGTGCAACGTCTGGTTGGCACACAGAAAGCACGCTACTTTCTCCAAATCCCATCCCCTCCCCACCCCATAAACTAAGTCCCTATATGATAATTACTGAATAAAACAGTGAACTCAGACGCAGCAATTATTTCCTTTAAAAAGAAAAAGAAAAAAAGCACGAAATTCCGGTTTCAAGAACCTATTCTTTTGCACCGTGGGACCGTTTTCAACGAGTTCCTTGCTGCTTGGCCTCCCTCGCCCCCACCCCAGAACCCCATAATCACATTTTAAAGAGATTGTGCCCTTATCCATTCCATATGGCCGGAACGATCCAGGCCAAGCTTTCACTGTGACCTTTTAAAGAGACAAAGAAGCAAAGTACTATCTAGAAACAGAAACACTGCAGTTTTACTGAGTGAAATTAGCAAAACCGACCTGAAACTCACCACTTCAAAACTTGACAGCATATAAATAACAAAAACAAAGGAGATTTCCTTTGCAGCCCGGGTTCTTGAAGAGAAGTTCAAGACTGATGTTTTCTATGTCCTTTTTTTTTTTTAATTAAAAAAAAAAAAAAAAAAAAAAGCAGCAGACCTGAAGGCGACTTCCCCTGAAATTGTATTATTTTCTCTTCCCCTACCCCCGCTCCCCTAAGCGGGGGAAGGGCAGAAACGAACGTCTAGAACAGTAGCCATGGGAGAGGGGGGTGCAAAAAAAAAAAAAAAAAATCACCATGCGAAAAACAACATATAGGGTTTGGAAAATGTCTAACCTCGGCGAACGGGGCTTTTCGATGGGGGAGGAGGGGAGAGTAGGAAGGAGGGAGGAGGGAGAAGATAAAATTGATCTGACAAGTGATTCGTGGGGGGTGGGGGGTGGCGATCGTAAAAACAAAGCAGAACCCCGTTAGGAGCTGTACACTGTGGTGGTGCTGGGGAGGCGAGGTGGTGACTGACGCTTCTCTTAAAAAGAGGGGGAAAAAATAAAAAAAAAAAAAAGAAGAAGAAAACAGAGAATCACTGCGGACCAGGTCTCCAGAAAGGGGGGAGAGAGGGGGTTGGGGGGGTGCAGGTCCCCTCGCTGCGCCCCCTCCCTGCTGCTCGCGGGGCTCCCGGGCGAGGAAAGTCTACTTCTGGCTGTCACTTGCGATATTGTTCCCCAACAGCCCCGCGGCGCTCGGGGGGGCGGCCGGCTCGCCGCCTCCGAGGCCCCCGCCCCTCCCCAACGACTGCGCCTCACACCGACAAACCTTAAACTTTCTTCCCACCGCCTCGCGCCCCCCGCGAGGGCAGCGACCGGGGCCCGGCGAGCGCGGGGGGCGGCAGGTCGCGAGGGGAGCCGCGGGCGGGCACTGAGGTGCCACTTTGGCCTCGGCCCTCGCCGGCGACAGCCCCGCGGACCCGCTCCCGGCCCATGGGCGCGCGGCGGGGAGCGTGTGGGGCGCCGCGGGCGCGGGGGGGGGCGCGAAAGCGGGGTGGGGGGAGGGGAGGGAATCAGCAGGCACCCCCAGCCGCCTCACCGCCTCCGCGGGGACCAGCTCCCCGCCCCGCCCCCGCCCCCCGAAAAGTCGCCCCGCTCTCGCGGCGCCCGCGTCCGAGGTAAACAAGGAGCGCCACAATGGCCCTCGGACTTGGGGGCGGGAGGGGGGGGGCCCAGAAACCCCGACAAAACTGAGGAGGAGTTTCCCGAAATCGCGGCGGGGAGCGGGGAGCGGCCCCCGGGCGGCCCGCGCGGGCGGGCGGGCGGGCGGGCGGGCGGGCGGCCGAGGCGGCGGCTGAGGCGGCGAGGCCGGCGGCGCGGGGCGAGGCGCGCGCGTGTGAGGAGAGTGAGTGCGTGTGAGCGCGTGTGAGAGTGTGAGCGGGTGTGAGCGCGTGTGGGGGGTGTGTGTGTGCGTGCGTGTGAGCGCGAGTCCCCGGACGGGGCCGCTCCCCGCCTCGCCCCCCGGCTGGCGCGCCCGCCTCGCCCTCGCCGCCGCCGCCGCCGCCCGTTAAATTCGGAGTCGCCTCATCCCGGCCGCCGCCGCCGCCGCCGCCGCCGCCGCCGCCGCCGGGCCCGCCCGGCCCCGCGCGTCCGCCCGCGCCGCAGCCCTCCGCGCCGAGCTCCGCCGCCGCCGTGGCCGCCGCGTCTTCCTCCTCCTCATTTTAATACAGAATCGCCCGCGCCCGGCCCCAGCCCGAGCGCGCCGCCTCCTCCCGGCCGCCGAGCCCTTCCCCAGCGGGGCCGGCTCCGCCGCCGCGTCCGGGAGCGGGAGCGAGCGAGCAAGTGGTGGCGGCGGCGGCGGGGAGGGGGCGGGCGGGGGAGGCGGGGGCGCGGGCGGGCGGGCGGGCGGCGGGCGCGGGCGGGGGAGGGGGCCGGGTGCACGGAGCGGGCGGAACGGGGACGGGGATTAAAACCCGGGCTGGAGGGCCGGGACCGGGGCGGGGGCGGCGGGCGAAGCCGCCGCGAGACAAGTAACTAGTGAATGGGGGGGGGGGGGAGCGCGCGATTTCCGGCCCCGGGCGCGCAGGAATTTGTAATGAGCTTGATTGGAGTGAGGCGGCCCGACATTTATTCACACAATACCCAGAATAACAGGGCGCCGCGCGAGGGCCAGCGCCGGCCGCCGCCGGGGGGCGCGCGGGGGCGCGCGGGGGGCGCGCGGGGTTCCCTGGCAGCGGCCGCCGGCGCGGGGAGGGAGCGCGCGGCGCGCGGGCGGCAGGGGCAGGTGTGCGCCGGGCGCGGGCGGGCGGGAGGAGGGGCGCGGGCAGGAAAGTGACGGGGCGGAGGGGCGCGAGCCGAGCGGGAAAACCGAGCCCCCCCTCTTCTGCCCCCGCCCCCCCCGCACGCCACAAAAGCCACAGAAAGGAAGACGCCGGGAGCGTCGCGCGCGGGCACCTCAGGGACCCGCGCGGCAGGGGGGCGCCCCCGGCTGCGGGGACGGGCGCCCAGGGCGGGGGTGGGGACCCCGGGGAGGGGCCCGTCGGAAGAGGGGGGGCTGTCTCCCCGAAGAAGCGCGGGGTTGTGCGGGAACGTCCGCGGAGGAAGAAAGGCCGGGACCCTGGAAGGGCTCTCGCGGACAGCTCTCCTCAGGGGGGGGGGCTCCCCAACTCTTGAGAGGCGACGCTCGGGAAGAGCCGAGTCCGGGCTTGCTGGACCCGTCCGAGGCCGGCTGCAAACTCCCTCACTCCCGAGCCCGCGGGACGCGCTGCAGGAAGACGAGCGTGTCCCAGAGTGGCCGAGTTTACCCAAAATTGGGGTCACTCGCTGAAAGAGACCGGTGATTACAAAAGACGGGGTGCCAGGGGTGCCACCTCTCTGAAATGCCATGCACCCCGCCGGGCTGAAGACGAGAAAGTTGGGGTTGGGGCAGTACATGCACTCAGGCTGCAAGCTAGGGTGAGTTCCCCGGTGAGGGAGATGGTCGTGAGCACATCCATAGGATCCTCTCTCGCTTAGATAATCTATTAAATATAGTTTCTCTGCAAATGCAGAACACTACACTCTCGCCCCAAACCCAGGCAGCGTTTATAGCTCAGGTTGTTAGGACTAAACATCTTACTACCCTGAAGGCAGTTAATCATGCAACAAAAACAAAAATGTTGTAAGAATTATTTTTCAGAACACACTCGTAGGGGAAAGAGAAAAAAAATCAGTCAGATAAACATTTTGTTACACATAAAAAAGCAACAAGTTAACACAAGTAGAGAGATAAGAGGGAAATATGCAAATTAAGCCCTTTAAAGCTACCAATACCCTCTTAGAGACACTGTTTACATTAGAAATCTAAGAAAAGCAGAAGGTAAAGCAGAAGATAAAGTACAGAAAATAATGGCCTCCTGGGGGGAACAAGTTTAGGAGAAACACAATGAAAATACATCACTCTAATGGCACCCAAGTTTCACCCAGAAACCCGAAAGGTTAGTCAAAATCGAGGAAGGCAATCGTGAATCTTGGCACATGTAAAAACTGAGCCTTGAGCAAAAGAAGCAACATGATAATAAAACACAAAACACAGCATCAAATACCAGAAAATAAATATAAGGCAATCTGTACTGAAAAGTCCAAATGATACCACATTTTTAAAAGTTGAAGTGAGGCGAAATAAGGAAGGAAGATATTTTGAAGTATAAGAAGCCTAATCAATAAGGAAATGCACCAACACAGCAAAAGTCAAAGTTGGATGTTTGCATGGAAGTACTCAAACTGATGATGAAAAGACATTTTTAAAAAAAATATTTTGCTCCTTTAAGGAACAGAGAAAACCATCTAATTACCTCTATTGTGACAATGGTCTTTGCAATAGGATCGGTTAAATTAGGAATTTCCAAGATGGGGATTCTATAGTTGCTTTAAGCTGGTGATGCCTCATGTTTTGTCCGTCTGGTTTTCAGTAGGGACAGTGCATTCTAGTATGACATTGCACACGTTCACAAACAAGAGCAAAATCTAAAAGTAAAGAAAGATGATTTGTGGACTAAAAAATATTCCTGCAACTTCACTTGAAGTTCAATGCTTTTTATAAAAATGAAGTTAGCAAGTAATTGGGCAAAGTAAAATTTGGGGAAAGTGCAAAGAACACTAAGAAAAATGGTTTTTGAAAGTATCAGTATTAGGAATAAAATACACTGGAATAAAATATGGTAACTATTACTCCATCATCTGTACATACAAGTAAGACAAAAAGCTTCCTGATTGCCTTAGTCTTCTAAGGACCTGGTCAATGTTATGTAACACAGGAATTAAGTGTAGTAATCTTTACATCTGAATAACACCTTTTATCCAGGAATTCATAAACACAAAACTTAGAAGTGTCTAATAATGAGGGACATGGCCTCAGAAAATGGTAAACAGAATCAATGAGGATAAAGCTATCTAAAACTGACTTTATTATAAAGAATAATGATAGAGTACAATTATGGATCTATTCATCACATATCCATACTCATTTTCCCTCAAGCACATTCTTTATTTCAGAACTACGTGATCGTACCAGATGACATAAGTACAACTGCACACCGCATTTTATACCTTCCAAGTAACAGAGTGCATTGCTGAACTTAATTGCTATACATTATCTACTCTTTAGAATAGTCAGGATAGCCACTGAAAAATGACCTGGGTAAACTCAGATTTTAAAAAAAGAAGAAAAAAAGGTAATCAGGAAAATACCAGCTTTCTAAGGCATATGTGAGGAAAAACTATCACAGTGGAGGAGAAAAAAAGCATCAAGTTATTCTACACAATTTATTGCAATTTTGGCAACAAAGACGGGAGCAAGTATTGAAAAAAAAGTTAAACTTTATAAAGCTAGCTATCAAAAAAGAAAGCTTCAAGAATATGAAATATTGCAAGTCAAATACATGCACTGTATATATAACATGTGCATGCACAGTTAAAGCCGAGGACATTAATATTTTATCACATGAAAAGGCACTGACACTGGCTCCACAGAGGTGGCAAAGATAAAATACTGTAACAGATATACCAGATTTCTTAAAAAACTACTTAATAATAAAAGGACAATTGCATGTTTCACATGGCCTCATATTTAGATAAATAGGCAGGCAGATATCCAAAAGCATTAAAATACATTCAGAGATCTGAATAGCACATACATTTGTAATAAACAGAAAAAGCATTTAGATTCTGAACGCTTTTAAGATATGGCAACTCAGCCAGTCACTGTTAGCAAAGCAATGCTCACCATCACAGCACTTTCTAAGGACATGTGGGTTTTTTTTTTTTTCTTCATCTTTTTAAATTCAAATACAGTTGGCTATCCACACTCTTAAAGTAGCACAATTTATGTAGCATATTGCTCTTTTTGTCCTGTCGACTCTTTGTTTTTGGCTTTAGCTGCAGGTGGTGTTTTCCATATATGAATTTCTGGGAATATGGTCTGTGTTGGCCATATAAGGATGTCTATTTGAGCCATATGTTTTGTTGTCATGTGTCTCATTTTGTCTGTCTGGGATGTCAGGACTGATTTCCACATCGTTTCTTGAATGGACCAACTACACATTTGTAAGAACAGAGAGAAAAGGAGCTGGGGCTGGAGCACACACGACTTTGTCAAAACATATATTTGAGAGGAAATGCAATATCCTGTAAACATTTGCGCCCTTCTTCTCACATCTTATCTGTGACTGACATCACAACTGCATGCAGTTTAGGAGAGCATCTACTTAAGCAAGTGCAGAAGTCTGCAGTTTGTGTGTGTGTGTGTGTGTGCACTCTGCTCAACTGCACAGACCCCACATCTTGGCACACACATTAGCTGCCCTACTCTGAGAACCTTGGGTCCTACAGCCAGCCTGACCCAGTCTTGAACTTGGGGAAGGGAAGCTGCCTCATGTTATTCTTATTTAGTGAATAAACAGAACTCGGATTAAACTTTCTGACTAATCTTACAAACAGGTATGGCCCCATTTTATACTCTCATAGCCTTTTGCATTTCTCCTTTGTCGTTCACATCACTGTCTTCATCAACGAACAATCTGGATAATCACTGGCTTAACAAATGCCTCCCAGTCTAGATCATAAACCCTATGAGAGCAGTGACTGTGTGTCTTGCTCATGGCCCTATTACCAGAAATTCAGACAGCATCCTGACCCGACGATGCTTGCTATGAATGAATAAAGGGGAGCAAAAAGCTCACAGTATCACTTGCAACCAACTTCCACTACTAATCACAATGACAATTCATTTTAGAGATGGTAGAAGTGGGAAGGAGGGGGTAGTGGCGAATGTGACTATATCATTTACATTTGAATTAAAACTTACAATGTAGTTCCTCAGTTACAATTCAAGTATTCAATTGCCCCCGGTGGCTAGTGGCTATCCTATCTGAGAGTGTAGATTATAGAGCACTCCTACCACTGCAGAAAGTTATGTGAGACAGCACTTATCTAAAGAACTCCAATAAAAGACAACTAAGTAAATCCAGGACGTGGCCAAGAGGAGTCTTAGAGGTGCTGAATGGCTTTCAGACATTCTAATGCTGTCCAAATTGAAATCATTTTCCATTTTAGAATTAGCCCAGAGATCTGTAAATTTGCAATGGAATGCGACGTGTGTGCCACTGAAAATAGATTGAAGACAACTTTCTAGACATGTCTGTATTTGAAAGGGTCCTGTAGTACATTTGGAGTAGTATGTATTTACCTGCATGCTGTTCCCATGCGTATTTAAATAGCTCGAGGTGGTTAGAAGTCATAATCACCCCCCACCCTCAATCCCACCCCCATGTTAATAAGCAGAGTTGCCATTAGCACTGGCTCCTTTGGATACCTAATGTAGATACCTACTCAAACTTGGAGGACATCCATACACTTCATGGTGTGCTAAAGAAATTCAGAGCAAAAGTCTTAAAAATGTTTCAGGGGAGATAAAGGAGAAATGACAATGAATTCTAAATATGGCCTTATGGTCTTCTGGTTGTTTTTTTTTTCCCACTCATAAGTGGGATTTCAGTTATAGCCAGACGGATAGTGATCAAAGTTGCTTACTAATTATGTTGGGATGGATGTAAATACCCACTGGGAATTTGCAAAATGGTTTTAATACAGAAAGGTCATTATTAAAGTTGAACAAAGAAAGGCCAGTGCTTAAGGCTAGTACTGGAGAGCTGGCTAGGGGAGTAAGTAGCAGCCCTAACAGGCTATCTGGGCCATTAACAAACAAATATTACCATTTTTTAGCATGTATTTATTGGGCAAAAATTTTTAAAAGTTCCCCTTTTATCAGGATGTGAGTAGGGGTCATTACCTGACAAGGTAGAGCGGTAGTAACAGGTATCTCAGTCTAGACCTAGATCCAAAGCATCTTCAGTTGAGTCATCCAGCACAGATACCACCACCGAAGTACTTACAGTTGACAGGTTGCCTTATTTTCTCTGCCACACCCTTCCTGCACCTTCTCACTTGGGGGACCTGCCTTCTCTACCCCTTTTAATATTACATTTCATTATGCCTCTTCTGTCCAAAGCCTTCTCCAGCTGTTATTTCCTTTCTGATATTCCATTGTACTACCTGTCCCTCGGCGAGGCCAGCCATAAGTACCTATCTGTTTGTTCCCCACCCCCTAGCTCCTTCACTGCAAGTTGTTAAACATCTTGAGTGTACTTATGTCTGTCTTCCTGGAGCCTCTCATAATATCTGCCATCGCAGGAAGGAATCCAAGAACTGTTTTCATGAGTTGTAAGAAGGAAGCAAAGTCGGGCACCAGGATCAGATGTTAGTTCAATGGCTCCCCAAATTTCTTGACCTCGAGGAGCTCTTTCAAGAATACAAATGTCTAGTCTGCACCGCTGGCAATTAAATCAGAATGGCCAATAGTGGGAGCCAGGCACTCACTTTTTAGAGCTCCAAGGTGATCGCTGTATACAGCCAGGTTCTCCATTCACTGCGTGAGGTGATGGTTTGGACACAGACAATCAGATCTACCTGCTAGGACATCTTCAGGTGACATTTTAAACTTAATCCTGGGGTCACTTGGCAAAGT
This sequence comes from Talpa occidentalis, assembly GCF_014898055.3. Lineage (NCBI taxonomy): Eukaryota > Metazoa > Chordata > Mammalia > Eulipotyphla > Talpidae > Talpa > Talpa occidentalis. Next base: position 14,280,207 of record NW_023600993.1, read on the forward strand.
TAAGTCTAAGTCTATTCTAGGACCTAACAGTGGCCCGATATTGAAGCAACATATATGCCGGCAAGCCATTTGTTTCACATACCTCAAGAGAAAGTGGGGGACAAGCTCTGAGATCAATGATTTGGTAAATCATGGTATGCTGTTTGAGGAACCATGATAAATTAGCATTTGGGCATTTGCTTGAGATTTACTAGGGTGCCAGAAATCCTGTGCAAGTATATGATTTATCATCACAGACATAAGCAACTAACCACAAAATTACACATGGAAGTACAGTTCTAAAACCAGTCTGTTATTACTGGAGCCAGAGCTATCCCGGTTTCCTCTAATTCTTTTTTTTTTTTTTTCAACATAGTTGAGCATGATTTTTCTCCCAGAAAAACCTCAACCTTGAGTGGGATTCTCCTTGAAAACTTGCAAACCATTCAAGCTATTTCCAGAGCCCTAACTGCTGTGCAATGCTCTTGGGAAGATTAGGGATTTTCATTTCAACAAAGTCAAATAGCAACGGTTCCCATCAACCTTTAGCCAAGACAGAGCAACTCAGAAATGTGAATGGCATTGTTAATCTTTCCTGGTTTAATTGGAGGGAGAAACAGTTTGAGGTTACAATGGACCTAGATCCTAGTCCAGATGGTTCTGGGGAAGTATCGGCCAATGTCAATATCGGATATTATACCGCTATGTCCATCGATCGCCACAAGCCACTGAACAGGGTCTGTCCACCAGCAAGGAAAGTCACCACCAGGAACAACTGCAACACATCTGGACAATGATTAAATACCACCATAATGTTTGAAATTTGTTGAAGCAAAGAAGTTTAATTCAAAACTGAAGCACATTCTATTTGGAGTGATGGAAAAAGATTTGGAAGCAGATTGTGTGATGGTTGCACAACAGTGTGAATGCTATTAGTACCACTGAATTATATACTAAATATTGTCAAAATGACATGTTTTATGTTAAATATCTTTTAACCCAATTAAAAAATTTTTTGAACCAAAAAAAAAAAAAAAACCCACAAAATAATCCTAAAGCAAAACAGTCTTTCTTTTATTCCTGAGGTTGGTGGCTGATAGATATCATCATGTAAATATGAAAGCAGAAAAACAATGAGCTACATCACACTGAACAACCCCATCCTCACCACCAACCTTCTCTCACTCCGTCCTTACCCGCCAACAGTCATGGTCCACTTTCGGCTAGATAATTAATTCATATGATGAATACCTGACCCAAAGATAATTAACATGGATTGGTAATTAGAGACCAAGATCCCACCCCAAGTAGGTAATTTGATAGCCCTCTCTTGCAAGGAAAACAGTTCTCTTTCCAGGTTTGATTCTATACTATTGTATCTTAGCAGAATAAAAGAAAGCAGCATAGCTAAAAACAAACAAAAGTACCCTGAGTCCAAAAACTCTTTTGGGGATGTTTTTCAAAGGCATAAAATATAACTAACTATATGCATGCAATAGTAGACCCTCCCAATGAAATAGTGCTTCCAGGGTCAAACACTTACATGCGGTACAGCCAGATGTGCAACAACTGTATACATAACGTCAAGGTAATGATTTGTGAATTGTTTCTGTACAAAGACTTTAGATTCATTTTGTTAAATAAAAGAATGCCATCTCTTTTGTTCTAAAAGTCCAAAAGGCTTTCCATTTTATTGTATCATTCATTTATCAGTGACAATAATTAGGTTTAAATTATTGACTTCTGCATGAATAATTTGTAATATCTTTTTCTATATATATTGTCCTATATTCTCTAACATCTATTCTTACTGATTCTATGTTATGGACTTTTACAGTCATGATGGAGTTTTAGTGAACTGGAAATTTGTGTTTAGATTATCTTCTTGAAGTTCAGGCATATAGACATCTCTCTATTTTTCAGATGCATAACTAAGAAATGTGAATATAAAGTGAAGTCAAATTAAAATTATATATTTATTATATATAAAAGCATAAAAAAAGACTAAAACATAGTTTTACAGTATAGCTGTATCTAAAGCATATCCAGTTACCTATTTTCCCAGTGCCTCTTTCTTTATTAATTTGTTTATTGTGGGATGTAATTCACTAGATAACTAACAGGGACTATAAATATACATGCAAATTTCCAGCTGATATGAAGCAAAAAGTTGATAAATAATGCTACAGTATAACTTTAAAAACAGAACTAGTAAGCCTTCAGGCTATTTTTTAATCATTTATTTTTATTTATTCTGTAAAGACTATTTTCATTTGTATTGTTTTATATATATATGTATATATATATAAATACACTTGGGAGAGAAACAAACAGCATATTTATGAAAAATTTTGATGGGGACCAGCTTGTAACTGTTTTGAGACTCTATTGCTTTAAAGATGGACAATATTATATCACTTCTACAAATGAAAAAATACTACACATTCACATTTTATCTAATGAAAACTAAACTTATCCCTCTATGGAGGTAACAAAGCTCTCAAAAATAACTTTTTGGGATCTTTTTGCAAACAAAGAGGTTCTGTCGCTAAGAATTATAACACTGCAAGCACATGCAAAGGCATCTCAGTGGCTGGCATATGCTGCAGTTCAGGATAGAAACCAAATCTTGGGGGACTTTCAGTAGATTTGGGAAATTCAATTGTTTGGCCAAGAGATCAATATGAATAAATGTATATCTGACATAGAGAAAGCACACCAGGATATACATTCACAGATACTATTTGCACACCCTGCAAGAGAGTATTGCACAACTCAAAACTAGTCCACCCCAGATTTCATCAGAAATTCTTTAAAATCCAGAGTTAATGTAGCAGTTCTTTGACCAAGCTACTCCCACAAAGGAAAGGATAAATGACATTGTACAGAAAGCAATTGAAGAAAAGGTAGGGAAATGAGATTTGGGTCAGGTTCCTGATCTACATCATGATGGGAAAGAATCTGATCACTTTCAAGACTACATAAAAAAGACTCTCTGCCCTTAAACTTAAAAAGCAAGTTCACTTTAAAGACAATATACAGTTCTAGGGAAATTTCTCACATTCTACATTAAATGTTTATCTATATATAAGAGACAGGTGTCAAACAAACAAATGAAAAAAAAAAAAAAACCCCACTAAGGCAAAGAGAAACTTTAACTCACCAGATTCCATCTGTTACATCTGAATTCATGCATAATTGATTATCCATGACTGGTAAGTTCTTTTCTCACTAGCCGACCACAGTTTTCTAAACATTATGTATGTATTAAATCACTACTAAAGTAGACTACATTTCAGAAACAGCAAGGGCAGAATAAGAATATTTTAAATGAAAAATTACATGCCGGTTAATAATAATACAGCTGACCTATGTTTAAGGGAGAGAAATTTTAATCATGTGCATATTAAATATTAATAACCTATTCTGTTATTGTTATAATAAGGTTAAGTAGGCTTCTCCATGCTTAAGGAAAGAGGGAGAAGTAGGAATGCATAATGGTGCAAAAGACACAGAGACTATAGAGACAGACATAAGGAAAATGTGTCAACAATAAACAAGAGGAAATGAGAAAGGAGAAGATGAAGGTGGAAACTAATCTCTACGTGTCATTATGACTGCCAGAGGACTGGCAAAGAAGCAGCATCCTTTTATTTCAATTTTAATCATTTCTGAATTTTAATACCCGACTCCTTTTGTAATTCTCCTGGCATTCCCCATATGCCTCCATCCCAGCCAAAACACCAGTGTAAATTAAATGGCAGGCAACCACACCACCGACGTAGCCTCCCCAAAGAACTACCAGGTGACCAAAAGCAGAAAGAGGTATGTCTGCCTTACCTCCCTGAGGACCTCTGTCCAATGAACTGGCTGAGTGTTCTCTACTTTCTTTAATTTTGAAAAGAAGGGCAGGAGTTAGGTGATCTACAGATAGAGAATCATTAAAAAAAATAAAGCAAGCCAGTAGTAATACAATAATCAGTGACCATCAGGGCCTGGAAAAATGAGTTTGCTCTCACTGGCACTAAGGAGCATCACATGATTATTTAATTACAGCTCTAATTTTTGTCTCGTGGATGGCAACATATCAACAATTAATAGGGCAAATAGAGGAGACTGTTTTTAAAGAGACAGAATGTGCATGATAACGTAAGAGGTCACACAGTCGGGCACCACTAAAGGAACACTTTCTTGTAGAAAACCAAATGGGACCTGTCTTGGAAACAGCTCCATAGGTTTTGAAAAGAAAATAAATTTTACAAGGAAGTATCTTTTTTAGATAACTTCCATAGCTTGCTTAGAACTTCTCAGAAGGTTTTAGATGCAGCTGACACAGCCCTACTACAATTCCAGTATTAATCTTAAGGACTGGCGTGAAAGCTTCATTAATATAAATACCCTAAATCTGCAAACATTTTTAAACAATGCAGATAGCTACAATGAAAATTATCGTTTTGTGCGATAATCATGTCCCGTATTTTATTCAATGGGATGCTGAAAAAGAAACCATAGGGAAGAACAGGTAGGGGTCAATCAGCTTGGCCCACTAGGTCATAGTATCTTGGGACCCAGCTTATCAGAAAGACCATCACAGGGTGGTTTAAATGCAAGGACCTCAGGAGTCTGCTCTGTGTTGACTCCAGGGTGATTTACAACCACAACCTAACACCAAAGGCCCATGAACCTGAGCAGAGAAACTTCCCCTAACCCTGGAGGTCAGACAAGGAGGCTAGAACAGACCCCTGCTGCTGTCAAAGAATGACAGAGCACACAATTAAAGAAGAAAAACATTCAATTATCCAGAAAACCGGGGCATGCGTAGATTAAGTGTTCAGATAACCTCAGTCAAAACAGAAAATTAGAGAGAAAAGTCTTCTTTCCCATTAAATCATGATCAGCGCACAGCTAAATTCACTATTTTATTATTAATTTAGCAAATCTTTAATGAGTGCTCCCTATGCGCTGCACAGAATGCTAACTGTGAAGTTTCTTGGTTTGACAGAACACAGACATGTACCTTACCCGGGGTTTCTTTTTTGTAGTTCAATATCTTGTAGAAATAAATAACAGCAGCACCTAAGAATATCATGAAGGAGGAGCACTGTCACAAGGCTACAAGATCTAGCCATCGATGTGTACCAACGGGATGCAAACAGCAAGCATTCTGATAGAACTGTCTGAGTAAGGCTAAGTCCAGCCTTGTGTGCTTCTCCTTCCAATGTCCACTATTCTGCCATGCCAGAGGCCAAGGCAAAAAACCCAGACTTGAGAAGTGGAAAATGACACAACTGTTGTGCTGACCCACTGCTCAAATGTGCCTGAAATAACAGGGGATGGAGAACTGCAAGGAAACATAACTTGGCTAAAGACACAGGGGCTAAAATGACTCCACTAAGAGAAACATTAAGAGGTGCTAAGTCAACTCAATAAGCTTTTAATGGTTTCTTTTGGCCAAAGTCATCAGCAAACAAGAAAATGTAGGCGTCTCAAAATATAAAGTGGGACCGCTACAACTGCTGAGGGACAACAATTTTCAAGAGCCACTGGCAAAACTGATAAAGCCAACAGTAATTACAATGAAAGAAGACAAACAATAGGAAGGAAATTTTACATGCCAGTGAAAAGTCTCAAAGTTAAGTTGTTTTAGTAGGAAACATTTTGATGATTCTGGACCCAAAACCTGACTCCATCCTTTCTAAAAGAACATTTTTAAGAGTCTAGCAAGCAGCAGCTTGTATGTAAGAGTATACATCATTCTTTTTTAACTTGACTGTTAATATACAGTTAACATGTCTCCAAAAAGGCTGTAATTAACTGTCTACTGCTCTAATAACACTAATAAGCGTACAGTATTATTAAAATACAATGACTCCATACAAACTAAGGCTGTCATTTTTTTAACTTTCAAGATAATGTTCTAAATTGTCTTTGAGTCCTCTTAAACCACCCAAAAGAGAGCCCACCTCGAAGAAACATTTTTACAGCAGAGTTATTAAAATATTGCTCTTTCCCTCCATAGTCAGGAGAAATCCAACATGACGCAAGACAACTCAGCTTCATTTCAGTTGGTAAAAATACAATGGGAAGTCCTTGCCTTATTTTACCAATTCTACAAAACATTTTAAAATTTACAACTCTCAGCATTTTCATTTTAGTCCTTCATGCACTGATAAAACACTATCTAAGGGAAAGAAAGATTTGCTATATGAAGAATTCACAGTCCTGTTGTTAATCCCCAGTGATTTCCATTGTCTGGTTCACTGGAACAGGAAAACTCCATGGCATTCAACATCAAACAGCTAATTATGGATAAGCTATATTCCAGACTATCTCCATTTCAAAAGATATCTGCATACACTAGGTTCTATTTTATTTATAATAATTATGACAATAAAATATTTATAACATAAAATCTCTTTTACCTTAAACTCCTAACACTATAAACATTAAAAAGCCAAATTGTCATTTATATGCTCTTAGCGGCACATCAGAAACCACTGAGGAGGACGAGAGGAACCCCTAGCAATCAACTCCACTATATGCTTCGCTTCCTGGAAAACGGCATCCAAAGAATTCCCCCTCACACAGATGACTGACTAGCTTCTCTTCAAATATCTCAAGGAAGGAAGGTCTAATAATTCCTCCTGGGCGCATCCTACCCTATTTTTCCGCCCAAAGAACAATAGCCACAGAAGACGTTTTGTTGCTGTCTGGTCCCGTCACCTATAGCTGAGATAAAGTGACATCCCAGCAGAGACCTCCCGGGGCCACAGATGCCATGTCTCACTGAGGCTTGCGCCCGGATTCTCCATATAGAACTGAGAAGAACTTTGCTGGCACTTACCCCTCCAAATATCAAAGGCTGCGCTCTGAATCTAGTCCTACAGAGAGCTCTCAAAAAGTAGTCTTTGATGAGGTGACAAAGATGAAGTTCTCCCTGGCACTGCTAGCGAGGCGGGAGCATCCCCAAATGAGGTGGTTACCAGTTGCCTGTGAAGCAGCTGGACCATTACTGCAGTTCTGAGGGTGCGTCACAAATCGGGTCATAGCTCTGAGTAGAGTCCACCCACTTCACCAGACACAACGCCCTCCACTTCCTGCACACCTGGGGGGGAGGGGTACAGAGAAGCCTGGCAATGCAGGTTCACAGACACTCGAGTAAGGTCTCATCCAGGCACACACAGTCTGACACCTGCTTTTTTTGGCCAACATTTCAGTTTCATTTGGGGTCCTGCACCCTGGGGTATTCAAAAAAATGGTGCAATAAGCAGGTTCTGAAATGAGTGAAGAGTATAATAAAATATTAACAGAGTCCAATGGTTTATCCAACAAGATAATCACTGAATCAACTCTTCCTTTTTGACTACAAGACCCTTCACTACCAAATATCAAGTAACTAGACTGTCCACACTCTGGCAGAAACTAGGGACATAAATGCTGGGATACCAGTTAACTAATTTTCATCTTTCATAACTAAACCAGATCACCGCATCAGTTGAATTACATCCTTGAAAGTCCATTGAAAGAGGTGATTAGAATTTCTATTACGAACATTCAGACAGTAACAACTGTGGAAGTGATACAGAATAACTTGAAAGAATAAAAATAGGCCAATATGCTGGAGAAATGCTACACTACTAAATCTCACCCTGAATATATATACACACAATCTGTATCTATTTACTCTGAAATGAAATATCTGATCTTAAAAAAGACTTTAAAAAAATAAACAGCAAAAGGTACTGTTGGCATAAGTTCAAAAGTACTAAATAATGTGTGCTAATGTGTTGCTCACACTCTATGAAGACATCAAGTTTAAATAGACTTACCATTGAGAATAGCACTTAGGAACGATATATAAATTACCATAGTAGACACTTTTTCTTTGGTATAGTGAAGAAGAACCTTGTGTAACAGATTTGATTTATATGCTGTATTAAGACCACATTCTGCTCTGATGTCAATGGAATATGTGATTAGAGACTGACAACTGTGTGTAGATATGTGTAAGATCTACTTATAGAGTATCAGTGAAAATAAACACTTTCTCAAGTTATTCACAAGTTTTGAAATTCCACTTTAACAGTATCTGGATGATTCCAGGGGTCTTGAAAAAGAAGGAACTTTGGATTTCAAATGAAGTCAACAAATAAATCTAGCATTGTAAGAAACTCAAAATCTCACTTAAGGTTGGCAGATTAACAAAAATGCAAATAAAAGAGGCAAAGATATTTGTAGAAGAAAGCAAACAGTATCAATCAATGCATCCCACTTATTTTGTGTTCTTTGCAGATCTCCTTTATAAAGTGAATCATTCCATCTAAGACTTGGGGGGAGAAGACACTATCATCTAAGTAATCAAGTCATTTAAGTAATCAATTTGGAACTTAGTAGAAAGTTAATTTAGCAATAACCACTTGAATGTGTTTGAATGTATTTGTCCTGAGGAGGCTGTAAGCTGGCTATTTTAAGTGACATGGAGATTCTTTGGGGGGCTTGATATGATAGTCGAGGTATGTAAAGTAAAAGTGCCTAACATTGCTTTCCACTAGTTCTCACACAACAGAAATGCGAAGATGATAGTCTTCTTAAAGTTCTGCCACTGAGAATTGACAAGAAAAAACACCTCTTGGCCCTTACCCCCCAACCAGGAAGAGTCGGGAGTCCTGGATTATAGTACAGGTAGATATTAAAATGGAGACAGAGCCGTTATTTAGCGGTGACAGGAATATAAATACGTGCACTAACCTATAAACTGGTATTTACTTCAGGAAGGTAAGTAATATTTTTCCTCTGATTGCTGAGCTGTCAGTTTAATGCAGCGTAAATAAACAGTAGGTGCCTGCTAGCTCGAAGTAGGAAGTGTTCATTCCACACGAGGAACAGATTACTGAAGCCTGATGCTCATCATGCTGAAACATAACTTTCATTTTACCAGAAAATACACCCTACCGTGGATGATTTTTCGTGCCTGATCTATTAATTAACTTAACTCTGCTCTGTCAAAATGTAAAGCAATTTGTTAAAATCATCCCAGAGTTTTGGAGTTTGAAACCAAATCAATTTAAAAAGCAAGAGTAATGCCTGTTCTGTAATCTGATCACAAATGCTAAAAATGAAGACTTAATATAATAAGGATAAACTATCCCAAACTGAAAAAGACAAAGCATATTTATATAGGGAATTTAATAATCTGGCTTACTAAAGTTCCCCCCCCCACCCCCAGCCTCCTCTTTTGCTAATTAAAAGCAACTGGCAACTTAAATATTTTGCAGCCTTGTGCTACGTAGGTCCATTTAGTATGTATGCTTATTCTGCTCTCGGAAAAATCTAGAGGTAAATCATTCATAAAAATCAAATCACACTCCTTAATTCTACTAGAAATATTACTAAACTCTCCTGAGAGAAGTGGCAAGTTCAAAGATCAAATGATGATAATCTTCCTAACGGCGTTCATGTAAAATGTGGTTTTCTTCCCATTTTATATGTAGCACAAAGCTGTGATGACATATAGCAACTGATTTTCTCCTTCCATACATGTACCGAGAAAATATTTCATGGCATCATTTAAAATGGAAACTCATCTTATCTAAAAAAGTATAAAAAGCAAGTTGGGGAGGTTTCTATTTAAAACATGAACAGATTCTGATAATTAGTGAGTAGATTATAAGGGGAAAAGAGGTGTTTAAAAATAATATTTTTGCTTTTGACTACAACATGTCTAGACACAGTCTGAAGATTGATTCAGTCTTACGCATTTATTTTATATACTTCATCAATCCTAAGTACTAATATAAGAGTCATCCAAGACAACACGCAAGGAAGAAATGATGTCTTTATGTAAAGGGCATATCTATGTATGGCCCTTTTGGAAATTTACAGAGCAGATGAAAAACCACTGGAGTGCTTTATAGAGTCCCTGCTGTATATCCATGTTGTGTTAAGCTTAATAGTGTTTGTAACCAAAAGATTTTTAGAATAATGAGGAACAGGTGCCTGTCACCTGACCTTTTAGGCCTAATTTACAATCCACAACCTGTCACATGAAAAAATAATTGAAAATCTCCTCCAGATATTTGTCTTTGCTAATTTAATGCAGTCTTTCTTAACCATCACTCAGCACATCACATCTCATTCAACTGCAGGTTCATATAGTGGCAACAGACTTCTGTGCAGAAATAAACCAACATTCATTTTGTTGCTTTTGTTTAAGATGCTGGGAGACAAAAGAATGACTTTTTGTAGATTATCAACCAAGAATATATTAATTTATTACAACAACTAAACAAAAGGCATTCCTTTTGAATACTTTTACATACAAAGAACTATTATTTATTACATATTTCAGCTTGTGGGAAAATGAGGAATGCATTGATTCTGGAAATAACTATTCAGACTTTTGGAAGTTCTTGAGTTCTTCTTTCCCTACCTCTTTTCTTTCCCCTTCTCCCCCATGTTCGACCAATCCCCACCCCCCCCACACACACACACATTTTAGGGCACCCGTACTTTAGGAGGGAAATACGTATTTGTTCTTTTTTTCATCTCTCACTTGTATTCATTATTCAGAAAAGAATACAAAATTGAGCAATGATTTTTATTTCTCGTGTATAATCTTGTTACACGTAGCCATACTCAACTTTAACAATGCCTTGAATTTTATAGCCACTGTTTACATATTATGTATTACATATGACTGAACAACTCTGCATTTAAAATACTGTTACCATTAGAAAAAATATGAAGTAATAAGTGTCAAATGGAGATGAAGAATAAACATGCTTGGTATATTAATAAAATGCATAATCATTTAATATGTGCACAAATAGGATACATATTTTGCTCCTGTTACATTTTACATAGTACACACATTGTCTAAAGTGTATTTAACAATGTGTCTAACCAAGTTAATTAAAGTATTTATGCTGGTGATTGTGTTAAACACTTGGAGAGGTAGTGAAAGATACAGTCAGTTACTTCTGCTAACTAAAGTTGAAATTATGCACTTATTATAACCTTTTCTAACAATGTGAGAAAAACAGAGTAAATATATTAAATTTGTTTCACAACAGATGCTTAGGTTGTTAATATTTAAGATGCCTATTCATGCTATTCCTGTCTGCACATTTGTCAAAAATGTAAGCTTGAATGCTAATGTTTGCCAGCAGACTGAAGCAGCCAGTATATGAATGTACTACTGTTCTACTAAAATAATATGCAATAGAAATAAAGGACTGCTGCTAAATCATAGCACCCGCACCACACAGCCGATTACAGGGTTTTAGAGCAAACACCTCAACGGTGCTTGCTTTCTCCAGTCCTAAGGTATGGGTTTTCTGCAGCTATGTTCAACTATAAAATAAATCTTATATTCGTAAATCTCAGAAAAACCCACTTTAGACAGAGTAAATTTCAATAAACTTTCAGCGGGATGAGTTACTCCACCAGCAGGCGAGCATTTCAGGGACTGCTGAGGACAAACCCTGAGACCAAGCAGTCAGGGTTAACTTACTCTTACCCCCTTCTGTGTCCTCTTGGGAAAGTGAGGTCCCCTGGCCTCCTCGGATGCCAGCATGGAAACCCCAGTCAGTCGGGGGCAGAAAGGTTCTCTCCTGAGAATGGGGCATCTTTCTGTTTTCCCTCTCTTTTTGCAACCACGAGGAATCCAAGTCTTAGAACATTGGCCTGGAACTCCCGAATGCCGCCGTGAAAGTTCGCCGAGGAAGGGCGCAGAGGTCAAAGTTGCCAAGCAGGGCACTTTGAGAGGCGACCCTGCGGTTGACACTTCTAAGTGAAATTTGGAACGCCCTAGTGGAGGTCCGGGCCAACAACCTCCAGCAAGAGTCCTACACCCCACTCTGTCTTCTGGGGTCCTCCCTAGAGTCCTGCTCAGTGCCCCTTCCACTCCCCAGACCTGTCACCTGCCCGCTAAGTGCTCCCCCCGGGTCTCTCAAACCCACGCTCCGTCGCCCCGGAAGCCTCGGCAGCCGAGCGCTCGGTAAAGGCCGCCACGCTCGGATCGCAACCGCAGGAGGGAGGCAGGACGCAGACCCCGAGGCCGCACCTGTGATGTCTCGTCCCCTGCCAAAGAGGGACAGCACCTCTTCCAGCCTCCAGCCCATCTCGAAACCCACATCCACCCCAGGACCCCCTCCCGCCCCCCAGGATCAGCCTCACTACCGCTGGCCAGGGCTCCCAGCGCCGAGCGCCGCGGCTGGCAAACTCCCGGCTCCAACTTGAGCGCCCCGGCGTCCCACCGGCTCCCAGGATGGAGAAGTTGCCACAAACTTCCCAGGCCCCGCTCCGGGTCGGCCGCGCCGGCGGGGCGCTGGGCGGGCGGAGGCGGACGGGGCGGGATGCGGGGCCGCGTCCACTCCCCAACCGACGCCGCCCGGCACCTTCCCGCGCGCCCGGCTCCGGGGCGCCCGGAGCGGCTCTCCCCTTGCCGGGCTGGCTTCCTCCGGTCCTTTCGACTCCCCTTTCTCTTCCAAAGGGGGCAACCCCGACGACTCGAAGGCGTCAGGTCCGCCAGGACGAGCCAGGCAGGTGCGCGGAGGTGTGAGCGAGCGCGTGCGCCCGCACCCCGGGCGAGCCCAGGTGGCATCCCGAGGTCCCCATGCCGCGGGCTCTGCCCCGCTCCACCCGCCCGCCCCTCCGAGGCCCGGCCGCGCGCGGAGCAGGGGCTCGGAGCACCCCGCTCGCCCGGCGCCCACGCGAGGGGCGCCGAGCCGCCCCCAACCGGGGGGCACCCGGGGCGGGTGCCACCGAGAAGTTTGGACCGATTCCGAAAAGAGAGCGAGGCAGAGAGAAAAGAGCAGGAGGCGGGGACGGGGAAGGGCGCAGCGCAGGGGAACTCACCCAGGCATGGGCGCGGGGGGCGGCGGAGCGGGCGGGCGGGCGCGGGCCGGGGCGCAGCGACGGCTCCCCGGGCGGGCGCGCCGGCGAGGGACCTGCCGGGCGGCGGCTTCTGCGTCCTGTGCCGCCGCCGCCGGAGCTGCGGCTGCCGCGGAAGTTAATTGCAAGTTGACTTCAAGTTGTCTCCGTTCCCCATCCGAAGTGGGCGTTTAAAGGGGAGAGCGAGGCGCGCAGCGAGCGAGCGAGCGAGCGAGCGCGCGGGGCCGAGGGAAGGAAGGGGGGGGAGGGAGGAGATGTTGGCGGGGGGAGGGGGAGGGGGGAGGGGGCGGCGGGGGCGGGAGGGGGAAGGGGCCGGCGGGAGCCGAGAGCGGCTCAGCGGTGGCCGCGCCCGCAGTCTGGAGGCGCGCCGGAGCGGCCGGGGCGCCCCCCGCGGGTGCCCGCCGCCGCCCGGGGCGCGCATCCAGCCGCGGCGCCTCCGGCCCGGCGCGCTGCGCCCCGGGGCTCCGCGGAGTCCGCGTCGCCGCCGCGCCCGAGCCGGGGCCGCGCAGGCCGGCCCGAGGGACGGCGAGGGCCCGGCCCGCCTCCCCGGCGCACGCCCGGCTTCTCCCCCTGGCGGCGGAGCCCCGGCGGCCGCCGGCCACCCTGGGCGCGCCGGAGCCCGAGCCGAGCCGAGCCCGAGCCGCCAACGCCGCCGCGCGCGCCTCCCGGGCTCCCCCCCGCGCGCCGGCCGGGCTGGGGGGGCGGCGGGCCGCGGGGACCCGGGCGGGCGAGGGGCGCGCACCGCTGGGCGCCGAGGAGCGGACCCTCCGCCGCGCGGGGTAAGTGTGGGCGCCCGCGAGGCTCCTGCGGGGCGCCGCGCGCGGCTCGACGCCCGCCAACCCTGCCCCCTCACCTCTCCCGGGGCCCCCACCTCGCGCACCCCTCCTCTTGCCGCCTGCGGCTTCCTCTTGTTGTTGGTTGTTTGGCCGGGCTTTTTGGGGGGGCAGGAGGAGGGGGTGATGGTGTGTGCGGGCGGAGGAGGAAGTCAGGTGAAAGGCCCCCACGCACCCCCCCACACACACCCCAACCCGGCTGCTCGGGGTGTATCGCTCCCCAGGAGGGGCGTATCGCTCCCCATTAGGGGCATGTGTCCCCAATTTTTTTCTCTCGTCTATGTTCGCTCGCGATGATCTTTCCAAAAGGGCCTCCTTGCCAGCCAGCCTGCTCTGTCCATCTCCCTTCAGCGAGCCCTGCGCCCCCAGCACCTGGGGGGTCCCCGAGCGCCGCACCTCAACAGAGGAGCACGTGGCGGGAGGATGAGGAGGAGGGTCCCTCTCGCAGACCCCCGCGCCACCTCTCTGCCCGCGGGTCTAATGTTTATCCCGCCGTCTGCTGCTGCTGCTGTACTTCTTTTCAGCCTACTGGGGACAGACGCCTAAGATGAGGTCCAGTTTCTCCGACAAGCCGGCGAGCTAGAGGGCCAGGGATGAGGATTTGACGGGGCGGCGAGAGGGCTGGGGAACTGTCCCCAAGGGGGGCTGACACTCCAAAACCCTCTGCAAGATCCCAGCGACCGAGGTTCAGGACCCCAGGCTAAGAGGAAACTGGATCAACTTTGCCCCTCACTTTTGGCCTTTTTCACCGCCCCCCGCCCCCCGCCCCCCAACTTCTGGATCCCTCACCCCACCCCACCCCACCCCACCCCTATCCCGCCCCCTCCAAATCCAAGGAAGCTAACAGGTCTTTTGTGTTGTTTGGTTTGGGAAATTTGCATGGAGTATGACAACAAAAAAGGACTTCTGTTTACTCAAAGTTAAGGGATTTGAAGAAAGCAAAGTCTTTTTCTTCTTCGTGTGTGTGTGTGTGTGTGTGTGTGTGTGTGTGTGTGTGTGAGATTTGTGTTGTTAGCTTCATAGCATGAACTGCAAAGCATCAGTTGGCAACAATAAGGACTGTAGAACCGCCGCAGTGTATTTTTAGAAGCTGCACTTTCTTGAGCTCCTTTCACACAAGGCTTGCTCTTTCATTAAGTCCCCATAAATAATTGTATTTAGAGAGAAGAAAACTATGCAAGCTGGAGGGAGATTGCTAAGATCTCCATCCCGCCAGCACAGAGCACTGTTTGGAGTGAAGTTCCTGGAAAGTGACTGTGGGCTGAGAATTCAGTTTTTCCTAAAAGCTCCGTTAGGTCCTCTTCTGTCAGATGTCTATGAATAAAGCACGCTGGGAAAATCCTGATATCCGTGCAGTCTTATTTTATCTTTTACACAGTGGTTGATTCTACTTTCAAACCCTGGTAACAAACACATCAACTGTGCTGTATTTTTGTGTGTTTTTTTTCTAAATAAAGGAGAGTAGCGCATGTATTCATGCTGCTTTCTGATATGCCAGTTCTTTTCTATCAATGGGTATTGAATTCACTGGAATTGATCCGTCTTTTTCAGTGGATTGTCATTTTATGCATAGGCAATTCCAAAGACTTAGGACTGTAAAAGTGTATGAATTATTATTGTTCTTCTAGAGAACTAGCTTCTCATTTTTAAGAGGTACGTGCCCACCTTAATTCCTGATTCTGTAAAGCAAAGCAAAAATGGCATAAATGACTGCAATGGGCAAAACAAAGTAAAAGCCAAGTTGTCCCTCCTAGATCACTTCTGCCTAGGCAGGACCCAGGGACACCAACTCCTCCTGCCTTAATTTACCAAAATGTTAAATTGCCTAAAACCCGTACCAGTGTTTCCATCTGGGAATGACATCAGGTTTGGAATGGAAAGAATAAATTCTCGGTCTTTAATTACTGCTTATTAGCAATTTCTTGTAGCAGGCAGCTGATTCTCTAATTCTGAAAGCCTGGAAGGAAGCTTCACGTAAATTGAAATACAAAAAAAGGATTGTTGTTTCTCTCTCCTCCATACTCATCTACTCCCCCAAGCTACCAACTAAGCCCCCAGAATTTAAGGTATGATATGATCCCCTATGTTAAACCAAAGGAACTTTTTGCCCCCACCTTTTGAGTTTTTTCCTTCAAATGCTCTTGTACAGAGAGTTCATAGACTCTCACAGTTTGGAATTACATGGTACCTGGTACAGTGCATTCAGTAGAGTAGCTTGATCACTTACCTAAGGCTTGCCCCTAGCACATAGTAGGAATACATATATTTAACTGAATTAAGATGTTATGGGAATATTATGATTGGTTACAAATTCAATAGTACAGTGCAACGGCTGTAGTTTTTTCTTTCTGTTTTGTGGAGGAAAAAAAAAAAAAACATGTACCTGAAAGTGGTTTGAGTAATACATTTGTGCTCCCAGATTTTTTAACAAGTTCAAATGTCATTTAAAGTTTGAAAGACAAGTGCATCTGAAACATACCCAATGGTTAATAATAATAGCTATTGTCAAAAGCTAATTATCTTCATAGAATAGATAATAAAATATTGCCTGCTAAGTAGTATGAAGAAGACACAGAGAAGGGATAAGACAGCCTTGGCTTTCAAGGAACTTACTTGCTGGGAAATAACACTAAGGCATGAAAAAGAACTCAGTGGATTGGTAAAATGTTTGCATCAATGTAATAGTTGAGAACATCAATTTTTTTTTTTTTTGAGGCCAGGGGGAGTGGTTAGAAGGTATGTCTAAGGTTAATTTGTCCAGTTAAACCTGTAGGGCCATCAAGTACAGACATCTTAGAGGAAGGCGTACTCATCACTTACCTCCATAAATTTAGGCAGGGATTTTATCTGCAGAATATTTACCACAGAGTAGAGTTCATTATATATGGTGTGAATGAATGAGTAATATCTCAAGTAGAACGTTCCATCTTTGTACACTTTGTTAGATTTTTTTCTTAAATTGCACAGCATCGGTCTTTCTGAAACTTCCATCAGTCTTAGTTCTGCCATTTGCAGCAAAATGAGCAAATTCGTTGTATCAGGACAGGCTGTTTTATGCCACAGTGACAAACGGTTGCAGTTTGTAGTGGTCTGTACGGTCAATGCCGTCTTCTTGGTTGTGTCAGGATACATTGCAGGGCTGCTGGGCTGTCCCAAGCTGACAGAACAGCTGCCATCTTGAAGGTTTCACTTGCCTTGCAAAAAATGACAATCACGGGCCTCCCTGGTGGCCTAGGGGTTAAGCCTCAGCACTACCACCACCGACCGCCAAGGCTCACTGCAACAGCCTGAGTTGGAGCCCTGGCCAGGGAGCTAACCCACATGGCGCAGCAGACCTCTCCTGTCTTACCTGCTGTTCCCCTCAGCAGGGTATTTCAGTCAGCCCGCCTGTTCTGCTCCCCACTCTGTCTCTGGTTAATCCTCTAAACGCCCACACCTCTGTCCTGCACCCTAGTTCTTCTATAAATGAATAATTTTTTTTTTTAAACGACAGTCACTCTGGAGGGTCTCATGCGGGCATATGAATGCTGTGGCCACAAAGGACAGCCACCATCGGGTCTAACAGTGAACTGACAAGGGCTGGTTGCTGGGATCTATAGACTTACCACATTGGGGCCAGACAGTGCTGCCTGCCTTCCGCCACAAAGTAGAGAACTGGGGTGCCCAGCTCAGATATTACCATACTGGTTGTGACCCTTGTCTGCATGATAGCAGCAGCCAGTGATCCCCTCCTGTCACCTGTGGTTCAAGGTCAGCACTGCCAGAGTGGCCACCAGCTTATAGGGAGACATGTAACTTCTTTCACCATCTACTCTGTTTTTGCATGCTACACGGACACACTCCCACCCAGTGTGGTACCCTGTCTCACTTCATATACTCACTGATATTACATACATCTTATTTCCTCAAGACTTGTTTTACTCAAAAGAATACAGTGACCAGGAACTTTGAAGGACTGTTAACCTGAAGATGATATGACCATTGTTAAAATTTGAGATTCGATCTTGAGTAGTTCCCTCCCTTATTGATGGAAAATCTTGTAACACAAAATGATCTTGGAAGCATTCATTCATTCATTCATTCATTCCTTCATTCATTCTTCCAATTTTTCCTTCATTCAGTAAATATTCATTGTGCACCTACTAGATGCCAAGCACTCCATTAAGGACAGGCATTTGGAGGTGATTAAAAATTCTCCTCTACAAGAAATGAGGTTTCTGATTGGGCAGACAGAAAGAAAAAGTCATTGCAATACTAACAGAGGCACAAAGTGCTGTGGGAACACTTAGCAAGAAGTGGCAAATAGCTATCTGGCAGGATTTAGGAAAGTTCCATAGAGAAATTGAACCAAGTCTTGAGAATATGCCTCTAGGTGGAAAGGAAGATGGAGGAAGGATCTTTCACGCAGAGAGACTAGCACGAGTCAAGGCCCCCTGCGTGACAAAGCTTATTGAAAAAACTACACGGAATTCCGTGTGGCTGGAACACGGGGTGTTTATGAAGGATGACACCAAACAGCTCCATATTGTCAAGGACCTTGCAGATATTCTCTGGAGTGTAGATGTTATCCCTCATATTAGGGATTGTAAACTCTTATGTCTACCTTGAGCCAAGAGTGGGTATTATAAGTGAGCAGAGCAGACTAGTTAGGCCATGGGTAGTATTGGACTTGTACCGATCTAGAGAATCTGTTCTCTAAGTGGGGCAGCCAAAGTCAAAAATCCTGAATGTCAGCTCTTTCAATTTTTAGAGAGGCTGCAATGTCTCCTGTGTTGTGAGTGAGAGTCACCTCTGGTTTTCAGGATGGAGCTAGCACCATCAGATCTGTCTAGAAAGATCACTGTGATTACAAAATGCACAGGAAAAATCTAGAGTCTGGGAGGCTGTAGCTGATATTCCATGACCATTTGTGGAGTGATGTGCAGCTCTTTATAACACTGCCTGTTTTATAGAACACAACTTTCCAGGCACAGAGGAGGTACCAATAAATATTTGCAGAGCTAATGGGTGAAAGAAAGGAAAGCTAAAGTTTTAGGAGGTGGGCACATTTCTTCAGCACTCCTTATGCACAGGCTCCTTTGCTAAGCTGCTCTTTCAAAAGCACAGTGATCTTATGTTGACCACATCTAATTTTTATGTGCCTATGGTAAATATTACTGGTTTTTAAAAATGCATAAAGTACAGTACACGAAGATCAGCACAGCATCAGAATATCTATTGTCTAGGACTAAGTTTAACCATCCCCCACATGAGGAGGCCCACCAAACACGTGGATCTTGTGCCAGGATCTCCAGTGCCTACTCTCAGGCTCAGGAAAACTGCAGTAGGCCCGTTAGTAGAGCTGTGGTGTGTCTAGTGAAGGCCAAAATCTTTATTACTATCCATCAGAGTATATTAGAGCTCGGTCTCTCACATAGCCATGTGCCTAAGACAGTCTTAACGGTGTTTAATTATTCAGTTTTCTAAAAAATTGAGTCCACTCCACACTTACTTACTTACTCTTCCCAGCACCTCTTTTGCTTTGAAGCCAGGTGAGCCTACCACCCCACGGGTAGCAGTCTGCAAGAAAACCCCACACTGTCCCGTAAATTATTAGAAATTATTAGCTATCCTTTCATCAGATGTGCCAACTAGCTGCTTACAAGTTATGTTCCAAGGGACAATTTTATGTCCTGAAACTCAGTCCATTCACTAAGCAATCAAGACTTTAAATTGTTAGCTACTTAGCTCTACAGGACATAATTTTTATCCAGCTTTCTTGAGGCACCCATTTTCTATGTTCCATGAGTTTTGAATACAAAGGGGCAGTATAGACAAACTATAATATTTTAAGTGAACTTCAGAATAAATACATACAGAATAAATACAGGCAGCCTTAGTGTCCAGCTGCCAGTATTCTGATCCTGTTTCAACTGGATACAACTGCATGTCTGAGCAAGTCTTCAGGTTTCTTTCTACCTCAACTTGCTCATCCATATAATAGGGGTAATAGTTCCCACCTCCAGGAGTTGATAGCTGCACAGTGCTTCAACACAGGACTCAGTAAAGGTTAGAAATTGTTTCTTTTGTTATTGTTATCATTGTCATTGTAATAGAAATCCTGGGATCTAAACAAGACTAGAAAGTGAATTGACAGGATCGCCTGTGGGATTTAGGCCAATTGCCTTAGGTAACTTGCTGCCATGCCATAGGGTACACAAAACCAGAGAATATTGTGGCCACCATTCCTAGAATATTTTTTCCTTAGAGAGTTTGGGAGAAATTATTTTTTCCATTAATACACACATGCAACAGAATCGGTCAAATGCAGCATTTTGCTTGAATTTTTAACACACACAAAAATACCCAGAGTCTTGATCTTTGGACGACTTGAAGGGCTGGGTGGATATGATATTCCATGTCTTCTGCTGCTTTCTCTTCTCTACCACTTGGGTGGAAATGTTTGTGAATTCCAGGCTATATGAATTCCAGGCTAGTAGCATTTACCTTAAAGTTGTGAAAGCGCTTCCTATTTTTACATTCTGTGAGTGCTGCCCAAATATAGAATCTTTGCCAGTAGTAAATGCTCATATTTTAGGTACAAAATGATGTAGGGAAGAAAAGTGTTAGTGCATGACCTTAGGGAATGCAAGTCACCAGAAAGAAAAGAGTAGAACCAAGTCCTAGTTCTCATTCTGTAACTAACCAGCTATTTTGTTGATGTCTGAGAGGGCAGGAATCTTGGATCTTTTCACTCATAATTCCCACATACTAGGATAAATATGTGCTGGGAAAGCTATAAGATAAAGGGTTGGGTCAGTAGATAGAAATTAAATGGAATGTTTAAAATGCAGGTTCCCTGGCCCCAGCCTGTAAGTCATATTTGATAGAAACCAGCTGGGATCCAGCAATCCACACAGATTTGGGAGTCTTGGATTGTAAAGGACAAAAATCTGACTCAGAATGAATCTTACTTTTTTTTTAAGATTTCATTTTATTTATTTATGCATGCAAGAGCTGGGGTGTAGGCCAGAGGTGCAGGGGGTCAGGAGGTGAGAGGATTCATCAGAGCCAGAGTGGGGAGCAGAACAGGGAGACTGACTGAAATACACTGCTGAGGGGAGCAGCGGGTGAGACAGGAGAGGTCTGCTGCACCATGTGGGTCAGCTCCCTGGCCAGGGATGGAACTGGTGCTGCGGTGGCTGTGGATAGCTTCATAGTGCTGAGACTTAACCCCTTGCGCCACCAGGGAGGCCCTGCTTTTGGTTTTGTTTTACACTTCACTCCCCCTACTTTCCACCCCGAATACAGAAATTGAAAAATATAGTGTTAGGACGGCTTTAGCTGCCCAAATAATGCCACCAATCAGCTCTTGGTTCTGCTTTCTTTTGTGTTAACTTCTGTTTTAACTTCCTTCTCAGTCTGCTTTTCCCTTTACTGTAGTTAGCTGGTTGCTCTAGGCTTCCATCTCTGACATAGAAACCCTGGGACAGGGGCCTCCCTGGTGACACAAGAAGTTAAGCACAGCACTGTGAAGCTATCAGCAGCCTCTGCAGCACCCTGGCCAGGTTGCTGACCCACATGGCACAGCAGACCTCTCCTGTCTCCCCGCTGCTCCCTTCAGCAGTGTATTTCAGTAGATCCACCTGTTCTGCTCCCCACTCTGTCTCTGGTGAATCCTCTCACCCCCGCACCGCTGGCCTGTACCCCAGTTCTTTATATGCATAAATAAATAAATATTTTTTAAAAATGAAAGAAACCCTGGGACAAAGAGCCATCCTTTCTCAAAGTTTCCAGCCAAATAATTATCACATCCCCACAGTGCACACCTCACGCTGGTCAGAGGCTCTCATTCTTTGTCTTGTCATCTCGGGGTCAGATATCTACCTTGGCTTGCAGTACAGCCACTCTACCCAAATCATGTAGTCAAAATGTTGGCAAAGTATTGTTCTCCAAGACAAGTTGGGAGTGATTTTTTCCCAGAAATAGGGAAATTCTGTGCTTATTACACAAAATGAAAGATTTCCAGTCTTTTGAGAGATTTAGATAAGAATGGCCCAACAGTTATGTTACCAAAGGATAACCAATGTTGTGCCAAGGCATTGAGACCTTCTGCCTGCAGGGTGACCAGGGAAGTGCTCAGAGGCTCAGAGGATAGCCAGGTGCCTCATTCATTTGCCCCAGTGTTTTGAGCAAATATTAAATATTTTCTATGTGTGCCATGAAGCTGATTTATGTGCAGGTCATCTGTGAGTTGTGCATTGGGAATCAATAGATTTGAAAATCATTCACTCTGTGAGGTCATTTCAAGCATACAATAACACTACTCCTCTAACATCTTCCTGAGATAACTGGAAGTTAGTTTATATTAGTGAAAGGATAACAAAAGCTCCAGTCACAATAGAAAGTGAGACTGACAAACAGGATTGGTAGTTGAATCCTGCTTTGTCTTGATTATCAATTTGGTTATATTTAATATTTGTGAGCAAATGTAGTTCCGTGTAATGGATGCTCCTAGCATGGAGCTTAGCATGTCTGACACCTTTTAATGTTTGCAGCATAAAAGGATGCACATTATACAGGCAATGGAAAAGGACAAGCTGGCAATAGCCTGGAACAGAAAACTGAGTTGACTGTTAGCTGTCATATATGTTGTGGGTGTGTTGCATTCGAGTTCATGGAAGGAGTGAATTCTGAAGAATGAATTATTTCTTTTGTTAAGTGAAGAAGCTGCTGTTTTCTGAAAGTGATTCATAAAATTAATAAAATTAAATGTCTACCCCTTCGTTTTAGTGTTGTTACTAGTTTAGTTACAGATGGCTTCTTTATGCCTCTATCCCAATTTCACCCTCACCAAATGAACCTAATGTACAAAAGAAAGCATTTTCAACAAGTGATGATAGAATAACTAGATAGTCACAGAGGAGGGGGAAAAAAGCCTTGATGCCCTATCTCACACCATATGCATAAATTCCACTGGCAATGAATTATAGTTCCGTATGAGGAAGAGAAAACCATAAAGCAGCTAGAGGAAAACTTCATGCAACTTAGAGACAGACAAAAGTTTTGTAAGTAAGCCGTGAAAATAGTAACCATAAAATAAAATAATTACATGTTAAAATTAAAAACTACTCATCCTGGGCCTCCCCTGGTGGCGCAGTGGTTGAGTGCTGGGTTGCGAAGCTGCCCACAGCCTCTGTAGCGCCGGTTCGATCCCCGGCTGCTCCCCGGCCACCGGAGGAGGGTCCCACATGGCGTGCAGACCTCTCCTGCCGCCCGCTGCTCCCCTCAGCAGTGTACTTCGTCAGTCTGCCTGCTCTGCTCTCCCCTCTGGCTCTGGTGAATTCTCACACCTTCCCGTGCTTCTGACTGTACCCAGTGCTTGTATAAATAAATAAATCTTAAAAAAAAAAAAGTAAAAAAAAAAACTCATCCAAAGGAAAGGGTAGGATACAAAAGCCTGGAAATCCCTGATTTTAAACAGTCATTACCACCAACGGGATTTCCTCTTGTGCATTTTGACTTCTAAGTGATAGAAGTGGACTCTGAGCTTAAGCAAAAAAGAAAAAGCACCGATGCTTTTCATGGCACCCAAGTCAGTGCAGTGGGTAGAGAATACTTCAGGCATAGAAGTATTGATGTGCTGTAGAGAACCCTGCCAGTCCTCACTCTTCATCTCTTTGTCCTCTTGGTTGTCAGGCTCTCTCCGTAGTTACATAGCTGGTGATGCTTGACAGTTTTGGTTTTTTTTTTTTTAAGATTTATTTATTTATACACCAGGGTACAGGCCAGAGGTGCGGGAGGGTGAGAGGATTCACCAGAGACAGAGTGGGGAGCAGAACAGGCAGACAGACTGAAAACACTGCTGAGGGGAGCAGTGGGCGAGACAGTAGAGGTCTGCCGTGCCATGTAGGTATCTCCCTGGCCAGCGCTGCAGAGGCTGCGGACAGCTTCACAGCGCTGCACTCAACCTGCTGCGCTACCTGGGAGGCCCCTTGACAGTTAGTGTTGAGTCGTGGATACTCCAGGCAAGCCGCATCTTTCTGTTGTTCTCAGTTCTCAGGGAAGAGATTCATTAGCCCATTTGGATCCAGTGACCACGCTTTGTCCAGTAAATTGTGATCAGAGGCAGGAGGGTGTTTAAAGAAACAGTAGCTCCTTTCGTTCAGGGGGATGTGGCGTGAAAAGAAATTGCATTCTCGATGATACTCACTCTGTTTCCTCTTTATTAGAAAAAAAGACAGAGTTGATGAAAACTTTTTGCTTGGTCACAGTTTTAAATGGCTGAGTTTGGGTATACTAGATACTATCCTGTTGACTAGCTAATGTCAGTACCTCTGCCTGTCTTCAAGTTGACAGCTATATATTAAGGACTGTAAACAAAATTAGTCTATTTAAAAAACAGGCATATTTATTTGTAAATTATTAGCCAAGTTCTATCCAAATGCAGACATGATTTGTTCTAGTCTGGATATACAATAAAATTAATTTAAATAACTTTAATCAGCTTCAAAAACAGCAAATTCCAAGACAATTAGGTTAACTTTAAGAACTCATATTTATTGAGTTAACAGATGGTAAATTAAAAAACAATGAAGCTAATTTTTAAAATCATTCATTGAATTAAAAAAACAGACATTTAACAAAACTGTTTTTAAGCTGTTTTTCCATATGCATATTTTAAGATTCCAATTTGAGGACTTCTGGGAAGACACCGATGAGTTGCAGTATTTGAACTCTCCACTGAATTTTTTAAAAGCATTGGAACCATCTGAAACAGAATTTTAGAAATCAACAATACACATATAAGAAATAAGCATATTCCTGATACCGAAAAATAAAGGGTCTACTCCATCAATTCTTATTTGTTCTCTGACATTTTCTGTGGCCTGTGGACAGGTGTTAGGAATTTCCTGTGCAAGCAAGGTGAAAGTTACTCTGGCCAGAACTGCATGTCAGCATCATAATGGTTAAACATAAAGGCTTCCCTTTGATGACATCTAGGACCTTGTGCACCAGTGACTTGTAATATATGAGAATCACAAAAATGTTTCTTTTTTCTCCTTTGCTCTCATTGTAAGTGCTAGAAGCTTACTTTTCAAACTTATGGAGGAGGCAGGATTTGGTAGGATCACATTGAGGGCAATGAGGCTTTTCCCCTTAGGGCCCAAATTTGTTGGGTCTCCTTAGAGTTTGTGGTGATGGAGTACTGAACGTATCTCAGTACGTGAAGTGTACCCAGAACACCTGGTTCTTTCCATAGGAGGACCCAGCCATTACTCCTTCTTCCTGTGGTTTTATAGATAACATTATGGATACATTAAAACATATCATTTGCATTGTGCTGGCTATTCTTAGTTTTACCATAATGGCATATTTAGAACTAGAATTATATGTGTAGAAATGAAGTTACTCTATAAAAATATTTGAAATATATTTGTGTGGATCGCTGACTGCTCAACTGGTATTAGAGTCCTTTTTTTGGATTGTTGCAAACTGTAATATTTATTTTATGGGCCTGGAACTCCTCGCCTAAGATGTCATCTTTACATTATAGTTTTACATTACTTGATTAAGTATGATGAAGATTGTGTTGATCAGTTTTGGTAGGTCAATTTATTAATTGTAATTTGGTTTAGAGATTTCAAAAAAAAAAAACCCCACATTTATTACTGAATTTACTGTGGCAAAAACTATCTTATTGTACTTTTGCAACTATCTCCTAGTCTCCTTTCTCCTTGAAATAATTGTTTGTATAATAACCTTTTGATAATAGGAGGTTTCTTAGAAATGCTGCTATGACAAGATACTAGGACAGACTATGTTGTTTTCAATTTAACAAGAGCAAGTAAAAATAAGAATAGATTATCAATAAATACAAAATTCATTAGGTGAAATTTAAGTTTTCAGAAATAGCAAGAAGGGATACAGAAGAAAAACTTCAAAACTGTTCTAAACATTCAAAGGAAATGAATACAATTTAAAAGAATTAAGGGAAAAATTGAATAGACAAGGTATGGCATTCTAACTTAGACTATAAACTTCTTGAAGGCAATAAATATCTTACTATTGTAACCCTACATTAAGAGCTTAATACATTAATATGTACTATTAGTGTTGAATAAGCATGTCTTGAATTTCAGTGAGAGGTGAGAGGATATAAAATCTCAAAGTTCAGGAGAAAAGATTAGTGGTAAGCCTTGAAGGTGAATGGACAGTATAATCAGTGAATAAAGTATAGTAAAAAGTGAAGTGATTTAAGAGACAATAGCTAGATACCTCTTCTTCTTTTCTTTTTTTAACTAAGGGAACAATGTTTTCAATAAAATAAATCTGGAAAGGAAGTTTTTAAATGAAGAGCCTGTAATTGATGATCACAGTATGGAAAGAGAAAAGAGAAAAACAAAAGCTTAATAAGTTGCTGCTTTATTTTTCAATCATTAGATAAGAATGCATGGATAAGAATAGTTGTGAACAATTTAATGTTGGCACTAGTTGAATTGGAAACAGGATATTTTATAAATAATTGTAGAAGATAAAAGTAAACAAAACATGATTCATGCAAAGACAAAGTGGAAAGGAAACAATAAAGAGCTATTGAATAGAAGAAAGTATAAAAAAGTCCAATCAAGCTTAAAAATTATGACAAGTATAAATGGCTTAAATTTCCCTTTTCAAATGGAAAGATCTTCACATTAAATTAAAATGAAAGTCTTATGATTTGCTGGTGCTTTCAGAGTCATACTTCAAGAGAAATGACATAGAAATATTTTTTAAATGGCAAAGATTTTCCAGCCTAATATCCTCACATCTAAATCAGAAAATATGAGCATCAAACAAAGCTAAATTTTTGTTTAAAAAACACAGTAAATGAAACAAGATGGACTATTTTATAAGCATTAAATATTATAATATTAGTGAAAGAATAATGGTACTGAAAAATAATTCATGCATGCTGTTAACAGCACAATAATGAAAATAATGTGTGCCAAGGTTTACAAAATTAGAAAACAATACTGGTTAAATATCAGCTGATTAAATAAGAAAAAGAAGTAAGCTGCTATTTTAATAGTTTATTTTTAGAAAGCATTAGATAAAATTTTAATACCTGTTCCTAAAAGGTGGTAAAAAAGAAAAATAAAATATTGCTTCAATATAAGTATTTACAACAAATAATCAACATTAAAGTTAAATCAAAAATACCAAAAAAAATTGTGTATTTAAAAACAGAAGTGGGATTGAAGTTGGTAATATAGTTTTGCCATAACTATGCTGTTAAATGTTTTATGCAAAGCCCTGATTAGGCAACAAGTAAACTGTAGCATAGGTACAACTAATAAGACATACTAAAGAAAGAAGATATATAAGGCGTGGAAAAACATATATTACCATTATGTACTGGGAAAGTATCTTTACAACTTGAAAACACAGAGGAATCCATGGAAATATTGGTGGATTTAATAATTTACTAGGATTCATTTTATAAGAACAACCAGATTTATAAAGCTCTATAATTGATTTTTCACGGAAGTATGTGAGCTACCTAAAAAATAAGTGATCTGTAATTTGGGATGCTATAAACATATTGATCAAAAGGCTGATTATTGTAAAAGATAACATACCTTTATATAATTTTTTCCAAAATATAAATTTAAAGGAAATCTAATAATTATCTCTCTTTTGGTTTTCACTTTTTGAGGTAATGGGAATGGGAATTTGATTTTGACATAAATCTGGAAAAGAAAGTAGGCAAGAATAGGAAAATCAGTTTTGAGAAGGAAGAGTAATGAGGAGAGTCTAATCTTATAAAATATTAAAATATATTATAAAGTTATAATAATTAAAATCATGTGATACTGGTACCAAAATAGAGAGATTAATGAGGTAAAATATGTGGTCAAAATAAATTATATTTTGCATAAGGATGAAATATTGATAATGGCAGGACACAAATCAATGGAGACAGACAACATTTTGCAATATGGGGTCTGATTAACAGTTTGGAAAAAATCAATATATACACTCAGATACACATACAATAGATTACTGGCACTGAAACCATAAAGGGACTTGTTTTTACAGTCATAGAATATTGTGACTAATTGGAAAGTGAAATATTAAAAATAGATTTGATTATATTAAAGCAAGCAAACAGTAGCCTAGGTACGATTATTTGAATATAATAACAGAAAGGGTTAAAATGATTGTTACACAGAAGCTTATACAAATTCACTATAAAACTGTGACAGAGACCTAATACATAAGAACACAATCACCTTTAATTAATTACATGGGAGAGACTAAAATCACTTTTCACAAAAGATGAAATATGAGACATTTGCAAACATATAAAAACATTCAACCTTTCTAATAATCAAATGAGCATGCACTAATTCAAAAATTAAGTTATATTTAGGTTTGTTCAATTATTTTAAAATTAATGTCAAGATCCTATAGTCTCACTAGCACAGGTTCTTTTCATTTGGATCAACTCATCCTCCAGAAGAAAGTAGAAAAGCTGGACAAAATCTCGCAAATGGTTGTTTAAAGGTATCACAGAGCTTGAGGTGGGGAAGATGCGAGAAATCAAGAATCCACAGGTCAGGGAACCCACAAGAGATCTCACTTACCTCACTGCCTGAGAGAAGCTAAAGGAAAACATCATGATAAAAATATGATCATCCAGAGGTTCAAATTATCGCTACCACTTTTCAGACTCAGTGTCGGACATCCAATAAAGTTACCAAGCATACCAGCAGATATAGGAGATAAGATATAGGAGCAAGAAACTTAAAATACCCCTGATTAATACATTAAGGAAATCAGATGAGATGACAGAGAATGTTAGCACGTTACTGGCAATTACAATAAGAATCAAATAGAAATTCCAGAACTTAGAAACAAACTGATAGAAATTACAAGCTCAATAGATGGATTTTAAGAGCATATCAGAAACAGAGTAGAAGAACAGGTTGATGAACTAGAAGACAAAGCAACTGAAAATTTAGTGTTAATATCTAAAGTCAGCAGTCATTGCAAAATGATTTATTGCTACATAACTGACAGCATATAAATCTATACAAGAGTTTTGCAAATGCTTTGGCAACATAAAGGAGATGTTTGAACAAAAAAAAAAAGAAAAAGGCTACATCTTTTCACCCAGTAATATTATCTGGGAATATTGTCTTAAGGAAAGAATTTTTTTTCAAGTGAATTAGTATATGCATGAAAATGTTCACTGTTCACTACATATTTATTTTATGATTGTAAGAACTACATGCAGACAATGTTTTATGTGTTTTACTCCAATTATTGCAGTTATCCCACACAAAAACTCAAAGAGGTAGCACTAGTCACTATGAATATCCTTATTTTACAGATGAGAAAACTGAAACATTGACAGGGCAAGTAAGTTACTCATTATACAGCTAGCAAGTAGAGGAGCAAGGATTTGACCCAGGCTGTCTGGCTGTACAATCTGCACTTAAACCTGCTCTAGGTTATTAGAGGCAACCCAAATAGCACACAACTGGAAATCTCTAAATAAGCACTGTATACCCATGCTGTGGAATATTACACAGGTGTTGAAAAGGAGCATAATGAATACTTTCTCACATGGAAAATACTCCTGATGTAATGTGAGAAGGAAAAAAAATCAAAAACACAGAACTACAACAAATTGAAAATTATTCCTACAGATATGATTATAAGCAAATATCCCCCAAAGCTAACAATTATGTGAGGTTTAGGAGCACGGTAGTTTCTTTTTCATTTCTCATTTTCTCAAATTTTTAATAATGCATATTTCTTATATTGAAACAATATATGCTGTTATCTGCATCTCAAAAAGCAGGAGTGTATATTGGCTAAGAGCATGGGTTCTGGCACCAGATTCCCTGGGCCACCATTTATTGGTACGTGACCTTGGATGAGTTGTTGAATTTTCGTTTTTACCTTTCTAAGTTTATCCGATAAAATGAGGATCATTGCACCTGACAGGGTGATTGTGAGAACTAAATATGCTTAACAGGTACTTAGGACAGTGTCTGGAACTTACAGAATATGTAGACATCACCTAGTATGGTTATTACTGTTGTTAAAAACAAACCAGCTTCCTGTTGCCAGCCCCTCAGTGATCAGACAGGACACAATGCCCTCCAATGCTCCTAGGTAGCCATTCACACGCAGCAAGTTTCTCTGGATCTTGCTTTACCCTTTCTGTGAACTCTCCAGAGTGGAGATTGTTAAGGGGGGCACTTTTGAACTCTTCCCAAGAAACAGTGACAAAAATCCAAAATCTGATTTTTGAATTTTCAAGAAGCGCAGACTCCCAGCTCGTGTCACATCTCTGCAGACATGTGCCTGAGGAATGGACACTGCCCACTGCAGCCGATTTTATATTAACACCTCATTACTGAATGGGAGAAATTGTTGACTTACCAATTTCCCCAACTTCCAGTCTTCTCTAGATAGCTGACATATCACCAGCTCCCTGATCTGATAGGTTAAGTAACAATAGCTGTTTAAAAAACAGAACAGTTGTTGTGACTTGACTTTTCTGAATTGATCAGCTCAGCAGGGCTGAAAATGTGCTTTCAAACTTTTTTCACCTGGAAGAGTTTGATACAATTTCCTCATTGTTTGAAACCAGTTCACTGAAGTTGTCTTGTCCTCTTCCCTGCCAATTAGACTGAAGGGTGCTTGCCAGGAGGGCACAGCAGTGTCTGTAAGAGAAAAGGATGCAAGTTGGTGTTTGTGCATTTGTGAGAACCATAACCTTTGACATGTGGCTTTGATTTTTAGGATGTTGCAGACCTCTGCTCTTGGAAGAGAATCTGCTCCGAAACCCTCCTGGGTGAGTTTGCCATTTCTGTAATGCTGTCTCTTCTCTGCCTCTGTCAAGTCCATCTGTCATTCGTGGCAATGTCCTTTTGTTAAATTACGTAATAATTCTCAGTCCTATAATAGTAAAAAAATTGCTTTCATGTCTGAGTTTTCCATTTTTGCTAAAGTTGTTATTCCCTTGAAGGTTATTCATGAAGGCATTTCTGGGTTTATTCACACCCACCCCCATTTTTTTCCAGGATTTACCCAAAACCTTTCACACGCTTTTCTAATAGACATGTTCTGTTACAACACAATATCACTTGTTAAGACAGATTTACTAAGGCACAGGCCAATTAGTGATGACTAGGTACCTGACGAACCAGGAAGAAATATAGTGAGAGTAGAAATTTCTTTTCTTTTTGGAGAAATGGATCAAAGACTTCAACCAGCATGTGGTGAATCAGTGCTAAGTCAGCAATAAGGTGAGAAAGACTATGTCACTGAAAGATGGTCTCAGGATCATTACCATACTATGAACTAATTTCTTAGGTGGGTAGGTACCAGCCCATTCCTTATTGTCGTAGTGTAAGTGGAGGCGATTTCCTGTATTCATGTTGCCATGAAGTTAGTGGAACTGGGTTTGGTCTCTTTATGGACCGTCAATGTCTGAACTTGACAAGTTTCTGAACTCTCTTGGGTCTCAGTTCCTCCACTTGAACATGGGAACAATAGTCTTTATCTATTAGGTTATGAAGGCAAAATGTCATGATATAAATCACCTGGCACCCAGCAAGCACTTAATTAACCTCCCCACCCTTATTTATGGAGATTGAAAATGAAGAGATGACATGTAACTTTGCTTGCCTCTTCAAATGTGTTCTTCATTGATTGTCATGTGAATGTAACCACTTTCTTAGAAAACAGATAAAATTTTCATCTCTTCATCCTTCATTCCTCTGTCTTATTGAGCCTCTACTATAAGTGCAGAGCTTAGTGCTGTGGAAGATGAAAAGGAGGGTGTAGTATTAATCCCCTTCTCTAAATCACAGTACAGAAAGGGAGGTTATGTTTTTTTTTTTAATTAAAAACTGCTGCTATTTGCCAGTAGAGAGAAAAAATAAAGGACCGTCTTAGTTCGTAAGCAGGAAAAGTTCTTTTTTCACCAGGTTTATCAGGAAAGGTGTGTGAGAGGTCTTACAAGATTGGGCTTTACAAAAGGGGGACAGTTTGGGCAACAAGGAGAGAGGGAATCCATTGAGGAAGACTGAACTAGAGGGATTGGTTGCAATGACAATGACCTGGACCTAAAAAGACCTGGGTTGCTTGGATGAACCGCTTAGTCTCCCAGCCCTCAATTTCTTCATCTGTGAAATGTGTACAGTCATCTCTGTCCTTTTGTTCTTTCAGGGCTCGGGAGAAGATCAGATGGGCGCTTCCGTGCTGAAGTTCTTCGGAAACCATGAAGCAATCTGTCAGTGCAAAGGGTGATGGATCTTGGTGTTCTTCCTCTTCTCCAGGGTGGCTGTTTACCACCTGGTGCTGCCAGCCAAAATTTTGAACAGACGTCCTAGGTGGGCACGTTTTTCTGTTGGCTCCAGAGGCGCATATTGAGAACTGTAGGAATCATCCTCTTGTCAGAGGGTGGAAGGATGGCATCCAACACCATGAGGTGGTCCAGAGCCTGTCTTGGTCTTGTGGGGTGCCGTGCCTCCCACAGTCAGCTAGAACATGCGCTGGTGACTCGGAAGTGGTTGGGCCCACAGGATGGGTTGGTGTTCTTCCATCAGCTTTAACATCTTGACCTCACTCCCTTGTTTACCACTCAGCATTGCAAAGAAAGTTTAGTTTTCTTCTTTTTTTCTCAGCTTGGCCTGAGATTCATCAGCCCCAGCTTTGCAGTATCTGTTTTCTAAGAAAGTGGTTACATTCACGTGATAATCAATGAAGAACACATTTGAAGAAGAAAGCAAAATTGCAGGGATAATTTGTGTATAATTAATAGTGTTTCCTTTCTTTGCCAGCTTAAATGTAATTCTTTTTCTTTAAACATTCTAAACAGTGGTCCTTAAACTCAAAGGTGCGGCACAATCATCCAGAGGCCATGTTAAAAATCACCATTGGGCCCACACCCCGGATTTCTGAGTAGAAATCAGTGCTTCTGGGGGAGACGTAGAATTTGCATTTTAGGGAGTTGCCTGGTAATGCTGATTTTGTTGGACCAGGAGTCACACTGGGAGCCTCTGAGGACCTCTGAACCTATTCAGCTTCCAGAGGTGATGGTATCAAGGCTGTTAGATGAATGCTTCTCGAATTGATCTTGCCAACCTAGTGAATCTAATTCTCGGTCTTAACCATGTAGGTCTGTAAGCAGCTGTGCCACCAGCAACTCACCATGCCAGTTCAACACACCTGAACTGGTCTGTAGCCTGCTCAACAAGCTTAGTCCCCTGATCACATGCTGGGATGTCATGGCAGTGTCAACTTACAAGATGCAAATGTCCAAACACAAACTCTCTGCTGTATTTATTTTACCACCAGCAATAGTTTGTGAATGGGCACTGGCTCCTGGGCCACATTTAGCATGACATTGTTTTAGATGAGACACTCTGTGCCTTGCCCTTCCTTCTCATTCCCAAGGTAACATCTGGTATATGAGGGGGAATCACTGTAGTTGGTGGTGCCTGTGGATTATGTGTATCTTTGGGTTCTCAAGGGCCTCCCATAGGGGGCATCTTCTCATGGGAATACTGGGGTTACTGAAAGATGACTTAAGTTCCATTTCTACTTTGGGGATGATGTGTTATAGCCCTGAACATCGCCCTTGTGTCCAAGTTCCACCTACCATAGCCTCTTTCTTGCTCCCACACTTCTGCTAGTCAACTAGCTATCTCCCAGGGAAGTGAGAAACTGCAGACTCCCGCCTCCCACCCAGAGGCCAGGCAGAGACAGGAATGCTCTCTAAGACCTATCTCTGCACCCACCTTCCCCTGCTGCCTCTGACCTCTGCTCCTGAGCCATGTTGGATGTGGTGCTGAGCCAAAGGGTGAGAATCCCCTAGAAGCAGTGGAGTGGGGACAGTTCCTAACAACCAATTGTTAATTGTTCAGGAAAGTTTTGCTCCAGTTGCTAAAAAATGATTATTAAAAATTAAATGATGTAAGTATACATTTAAGCAAATTATATAAAAATGAAAGGTAAACAATATTCCGAATCTTCACTTTTCATTTGTTATCCTGCAATTTATTACTAGCTGGGATTATTACATGTCTGTGGTGGAGATACTATGTAATCTAGTGCACTACCCCACAGCTCTCCCAGCGCTGTTCCATAATGCTGTGTTGATACTTTCCATTATGCCATGATAGGAGTATTTGCATCATGGAAATAAGCAAACATAATTCCGGGCCCTACCCTCCCTGACATGCATCTGCCAATTATGAAGATGTCCCAGCATATCGCTACAGAGTTTGCATCTTGGAAAGTGAGCCACTAACCCAGTGGGCTCCAGTCACCCTATACCTGTCTAAATGTTGCAAAGCTGCCCTTCCCCTGAAATTTAGCCCCCAGAAGGAATATGTGATGAACCCTAATCTGAACCCTAGCATCATCAAATCTCCTTGCTCCTCTCCCAAGAATAGACATTCATGACCTAACACCCCCTCTTTGGTATTCTTCCCCAAAGCCTATGCATTTAGTCTAATCATGAGAAAACCTTAGATAAACTCCAATTTAGCAACATTCTACCAAATAAAATTGTCACGATATGAAAGAATTGGAAAGACTGAGAAATGTGGTCACCTATTATCATGGATTGGACCTTGGAAAAGAAAGGAACTTGTAGAAAAACCAGGCCACCCAATTGAAGTTGGAGTCTTGTACCTATGTTAATTTCTTAATTGCTACCACTGTGACATGGATATGTAAAATGTTAACATTATGCAAAGCGGGTGAAGCCTTTGTGAGCACTCTCTCCACTACCTTTGCGGCTCTTCTGTAAATGTACAATTATTTCAAAATAAAACTAATGAAGGAAAAAATTCATGACCTAGGTAATAGGTGGAATAGATATCTTTACCATTCTGTGGAAAAAAACTTATGATCTGCATCCACCTGTTCTGTGATATGATTAATCCAAAGGAGAAAGATAGGAATGGCAGAAAAATCTTTCTCTCTTCCTAAAGCTTGGCTTCCAATTCTTTCATCTTTTGCAGAATAAAAAAAAATATATTGTGGATGTTGTAGGCCAAATGTTAACTCTTTCTTTTCATTTTTCTTACAGTTTTGCTATAACGAAAGTAACCCTCTTACGCTTAAAGTGGAGCTCTTCAGAAGATGAAGAATATATACTTACATAAGAATGAAGAATTCATCTACATAGAAAATAGACTAATATAAATGTAAAATATCACCTTTATTTTCTATCTCTGTGAAAACGGGCCACTATCCACAAAGCTGTTATTTCTAAATGGGAGACTAGCCAGGGAGTAACCCCTGAGTATGGTGGAGTAGTTGCGCGCTTAAACAATGCTGCTCAAAATTTAACTTGGATTTATATCACTTTTGGATTTTTGTTTTATTTTTTGGATTTTGGATTTTTGTTAACATTGCAGATTCCCAATCCATAAATTTGGGGTGGGGAGAGGTTGTTGGATTTTTATTTTTCTAGTAAATGGTCGGGCAATGCCACAGTGCTGGTCTCTGAGCCGCAAGATCCAGGGTCCTTTCTGAGCCGTCACCTCTCCGCGTGACCCAACGAGAGAAGGAGAATGCTTACTGCCCAATTTTGAAGACACATAGCACCATACCCCTGTAAAAGCAGAAATAAAATAAGCAAGTGAAACAAAAAAGAAACACGAATCAAACGCAATCAAAGTGTGCTGTTCTGGTGCACGGTTAGGATGAAGCAGACGGACACAATGGGGAACGTGCAGGGAAGTCTTGTCCAATGATTGTGGTTTCTGAAAAATAATATACCCTGGTTTTCAACGCATACTCTTACTTTACAAAAAAGGTCTTCCGAAATTTAACCTAGAGAAGCACATCATTGGCTGGTATCATAGAGATAACGTATGACAGTCAAGAGAAAGAAAAAAATAAAGCATTACACTGCTTTCCTGAGTGTTTGTACCCCGACATGATTAGAAGCATCTGAGGGGTAACATGCATTTACAGAGCCACTCTCCAAGCATTTGAACTGTGAGGCATTTAGAAGACCTTCTTAGTGTTCCCGCAGGCACACTGGCAGTATAGACGTGATTTATAGATAGCGGGATATGCCTGACCAAAGTAGACCTGACTTAGCCAATCACTTACCAGTTCTCTTACACATTTTTTTTTTTTGTTTCAGAAGCAATGTTGTGTGTTCTATATTATCCAATGTGCAGAAAATATAAATAATCTTGCAAATAGCCAAATGAGATCGTGTGTGCAGATTTGCATCCTGGTGGGCATAGTCCTGTCTAGTAATAGCTTTTCCTAACACTATCCCCACTGCCAAACAGACTGCTTATGCCTTCTTTGGCTTTCTTAATGTCTCTTCGGGGATCAATAAAATGTATCTTTTTTCCTAGATGCCAACTTCATCTCATTTGTACTTTAAGAATATCGTGTTAGTTTAAGAATATGTCAAGAATACAGTATCAGTTTAAAGGACTATGCAATTTAAAGCAACCTTGTGAAGATTTAGTTACCAGTGCTTGATATCAGGCGAGTTAGGGAAAAAAAATGTAGGGTGATTCCATCCTCTCCTTTTCAGATCTTTGAAGGGGAAAAGGGCCTGGCTTCTAAAACTGCTCAGTTAATTGGAAGAAATCCTATCCTACATTGCTTTTCTGATTTTCGTCTATGCAAATGGAAAAGTACATATAACATCTACCTTCTTTAAGAACTTGTGTTCCTTTTTCTCTTGAAATAAAAATTAAGAGTTAGAAATCATTGAGTCATCATTTTCGGGTTTCACAAAATAAATCTGATATTTGTATTAGCAACAAAGACATATATCAAACAGGAAAGAATTCACGAAATCAGATTTGATGTTCAAACAGAGCTGTTATGTTAACATGTGTGTTTCCTTTTTTGTTGGCCCTATTAGTCTGCTTTTAGTCTTAATTACATTATTTTATCTGCTATTTTTGTCATTTAAACATATAAATAGGTTTGACTTCAATTTTTTGCGCAGAGGTGAGTATGTAGTATAAATGAATAATCCCATATCTATTAGGAAAATCCTAATTTAGATTAGGCAACTATCTTTCCTTTGTGCATCCAAGTGTTGAGTGAGCTGGATTATTTTTTATAAGAAAATAAGGTGAATCTGAAGTAAAAGTAAAAGTGAAAAATATCATTTTTCATGGAAATAAACTAATAGTACTAAAGAAAGGAAGAACACATAAGAACATTTTCTTGATATGAGGTTTATAAATAGAAACCTAATTAATACATGTCATTGCTGTTCATTCTTAACTGCCCACCACACCCTCCTGGACTTTATTTCAGATGACCTTGTACTTGCTTTGCAGCTCACACTAAATGATGTGCGTTGTTTTGTATTTTTTTTTATATCAGTAAGCAAACTATTAAAAAATTATTCATAGTTGCAGGGAAAAAGGCATTCCCACAGTAGAAAAAGAAAACAGTTTTATTTCAACTTTGAGACGCTCCAGAGGGAAGCAGGATATATGAAGTGACATATTGTTTGAAAGTTGCTTTAACTACCACTAATCGAGATGGTAAATTGGCATAACAGTTGGGCAATGGCCGTTAAAATAAAAAACAAAAAAATACCCTCTTTAACTGTGTAAAACCATTCATACAGAGACATTCATTTTTAGAAATTTATGCTAAGGAAATATGGGGTATATTCACAATTAAGTGTAAGAATGTTCACTGTGATATGGCATATATTGGGGGGAAATTGGAAACACCCTAATGTCCAGAGACTAATTTAATAAATTATAACATATTCAATCTATAAAATTTTATTCACCATTACAAGGAAATAATGTAGAAAACATTTAATGATGTGAAAAATAGGAAACATTAAATGAAAAAAACTTAGAAAACAATTTGTGTAAAATGATCACACACACATACATATGGCATATTATACAATAAAATGTTAATGAATCAATTATAGGTCAATAAAACTAGGACTATTAGGGATATTTTTCTAGGTGCTGGGATTATGGATTATCTTGGTGTATCTATATTGTCTTGATTTTTCAACAAATATGTATTGTTTTTAATAAAAAATTATATTTAACTTTAAAAAAATCAATGTACCTTATCAATATGCTACTATTTGTGCTTTGAAAGTTTGATAGCTTTATATATTAATAATTCAATAACAGTTGTTTTTAAAACTGGAAATAGATCAAATAGTTGTCCTAAAACAAAGCAAAAAATGTAAAATCATAGTGACTAACTTTATTAATAGATAAGCCATAAATATCCTGATGAATTGTTTCCTGGTGAAAAGTAAGAATTGCCCTGGCCCAGAGTTACATTTTCTTGGAGTACCATCAAAGCCATAAGCAATTTGAATAGCTATTCTAACTTTGTAGGAGTAGTTTTTAACATTCCTGCATAGATGAGATAGCTTCTGGAAAGTTCCCAGTTCTCAACTATTTCCTTGATGACTCATCAGAGTACTTGATTTGTAATTAGGAAGGTTAAACTGACACATATTTATTAAATATCTACTAGTTATTTAGCTATCACTTACTACTGAGCTTACTGAGAGGGTGAGGTAGTGCTCTTTCCTAAAGCAGCTGCAGTATTGTTGGGAAGTAAATAATAGGAAACAAACTTTTTAAAAGTATATAATGCAAATGCTCCATGAACTGAAAAGATACGAGCTATGGTATTTCTAAAAAGCAAATGATAAACCTTGGCTGGGAGTCTGGGAGAAAGTTCAAGAAACAGGTACAGCTTGCCCTGATTTGGAAAATATGAGTGGTGTCCCAGTCTGAGTAAGGAGGAAAAGATATTTCCATGGAAGGGTGGAGATCTGAAGTCCACAGGGCTGCATTAGTTAGTTGTGGCAGGGTTTACTACAGTTAGGGATTTAGTTTTCTCTGACAATAAAGATATCTGGTTGGAAGATTTCTGCTTTTCTGAAGAGAGAATTAGGTGGCAGGTATCAGGAAGGATGATTTATAGGGGGTCTGACAATTCAATCTGAGGAATGTCTGTTCTTGGTTTCTTTGACATCATGCTGAGTTCTCCCTCACTTATCTCACTGTTCCCAACCCCATTTCTACTGAAATCCTTGGGTTTCTCCAAGGTCTTTCTAGCTTCTTCTCTGACTCTCTTCTCCCCCACTGGATGAGAGTAGAGGGTCCTAAACTACCCCAATGATTTAAAATCTCTACCTAGGTCCTTGGAGAAGTGGTTGCTTCTAGGACCCAGGCAAGGATAATACAAGATGATCCTGGAGGATCTTTAGTACCAAAAAGAAAGGAAGCACAGGGAACATTTAAGGGACACCGGAGCCAACCCAAAATAGCTCTCAGCCACCAAAACTGGGACAAATCCAACAGCAAAATGGAATATTGCATTATGAAGGAGAATAATACGTACAAGTCCTTACTGATTTAAATCAATGATTGAATAAATGAGTAAATAGCAGAGAAAGGTTAGCTCT
The DNA here is from genome assembly GCF_014898055.3 of Talpa occidentalis. Classification (NCBI taxonomy): domain Eukaryota; kingdom Metazoa; phylum Chordata; class Mammalia; order Eulipotyphla; family Talpidae; genus Talpa; species Talpa occidentalis. Next base: position 14,319,363 of record NW_023600993.1, read on the forward strand.
TCCTTACAGAGGTTTTATAGCTAATAAATAAAAAAGGAAAGAAAGAAATAGCAAATTATCAGAACATTAGTAAAAATTGCTGTAGGTAGTATCCACCTATCAATGCAAAAATTAGTGAGTGGAAGTGTGAGGGAAAAATGAATACTGGTCTATCTTCAAAGTATTGCTCCACAATATTTGTTGTTTTAAAAGGGGGGCAAAAGTATTTTTGGGTCATTAAAAACAGTAGATAGCACCTTATACAAGTGATTAAGTTAACAGGACCCCAAAGAACTTGTATCCCGGAGAATACAAAGTAAATGTGGGCCACTGAGAAAGGCACTTTCTGTTGTGCTGTTGCTCTTTAATGCATAACTCATTGTGGTCCTGAGAACCCACCAAACAAGTGCTAATAGAGGAACATTTCACAAAATACCCGACCTGTACTCATTAAACATCAACTGAGGAGCTCCCACCCATTGGAGGAGTTGGAGACACGACTAAGTACGACGTGGAATCCTGGCTTGGACTTTGGAATAGAAAAAAAAAAAAAGGAAATTAGTGAAAAATGGGTAATAACTGAAGAAAGTCTGTAATTCAGTTAATACCGTGCAATGTTAATTGCTACTTGTGATCGTTGTAGCGTGGTTTTGGTGATGAGACCGCTGAGTGAAAGGTGTAGAAAGCAGCTCTGTCTTATCTTTGCAAATCTTCTGTCAATATAAAATTATTTCAAAATAAAGAATTAATAACAAAATATATATATACGTAAAAAACTTAATCCTCTGTATCTCTGGATCTCATTTTTCATTTTAGAATCTTTATACTCCTGTTCATATTTCATATCTTCATTCATTTTTGTCCTCAGATGCTTTTATCACCTCATCTTAAAAATAAAAACCACTGACTTTTCTGAGAATCTGTCAGATGGAAGTACATGGTAAGATATCTTTTGCCCTCTAGCTACAGAAATGATGGATAAAATACAATTTTCAAACTTGGTGAGCTAGAGAGGTAAACTCAAATGGAAGGGAAGCTCCCAGTGACACAGCAGAAAGTAATGATCAGCGGAGAGATAAACCTCTTGGCCCGAAGGCAGGGGGTGATCCCATTGCTGGGATAAGATTTGAAGTTTCAGGCTACCGCCAGGTGAAGAACTGGAAACTTGGGAGCCAGCAGCCAACCCAGGCAGGGGTCAAGGAAGCCTTAGGTGAGGGGCCATGGGTGGGAAAATAATCACTCTTAAGATACCAAATTCAAGTCTATACATTTTGTAGCGGTGGAATCCAAGTTTCTACTGCTCACATGGGAGAGAAGCTAAGAAATTTATGCACAAACTGCTAGTGGATGGATTACACCGCCATGGGCTGAGCAGGGGCATGTGCAAAACCACTTTTAGGGTTGTTTGCTTTTCTGAGAACCCATCAGATGGAAGTGCACGGTAAGGCATCCTTTGGCCTCCAAGTACAGAAATGATGGGTAAAATATAATTTTTCAATATTAATGAGGTATATAGAGGTAAACTCAAGTGGAAGGGAAACTCCCAGTGACAGAGCAGAAAGCAATGATCGGTGGAATATGAGGTGTGTGGCCCGAAGGCAGGGGCCTGAGAAGATGTAAGGTTTCACAGGTAAACACGTCAATGAATGGTAATTCAGTATCAAAATTATAAACTTTCCAGAGGAACAAACCATCATGAGCCACAAGAAAATGAGCAGCCAAAGAACCTAGAAGAAAAAAAGCAACCTAAAATATAAAGTACTTAGTGTTTTAAAAAACATTTTTAAAAAATGTTTAAATGAAGGCATAGTATTGTACCCCAAGTAGAGGTCAGCATGAAACTAGAAAAGATTTTTAAATACCGGGTTCTAGAAATAACCTAGAGCCATTGGTGGTAGAACCTCAATGGAAATGCAACACCGTAGAGAGCCCTGAGGACAAGAATTCAATACTAGAAAATAAAACCGTGGAAATTATTCAGAATAGAGATCACAGAAGTATAAAGAAGAGAAATTTAAAGCAGAGTTTTAGAGTTGTGGAAGCTAGAAAAAGGTACAATGGGTTTCTAAAAGCAACTCTGCAAGGATAGAACAGAAGCAATGTTTGCAGTTTATGTATTTAACGTTATGGCCAAGATTGCAGGTACCACGTGGTTAGTGGATGATAAAGACCTTCAGTGCTCTTCATTGTGGCCACACTCAACTCATTCCTCTCAGATTATGCCGTTGCTGGTTGGAACTATATCCTTTCTTCCTTTCATCATCCAAATTATTTTACCCCTTCCAAGGATCAGTTTAAATTTTGGTTTCTCTATAAAGGACTCTCAGTGATTCTCTTAGTTAAACTTCTTTATAATTGGGTCTGAACCACCCAACTAAGTACTTAATTATATTTTGCGCTATGGTTTGGGAAATTATGACAACTCAACACATCCTGCCCACTGCCTGTTCTTGAATGGTCTGCAAGCTAAGAATAGTGTTTATAGTTTTAAATGGTTGGAAAAAATCAAATGAAGAATAAAATTTCATGTACAGGAAGACAATACGAAATTCAAATTTCAGCGACCCCTTGAGGATCCGATAAAGTTTTATTGGAACACAGCCACGCCCATTTCTTATGTATTCTCTGTAGCTGTTTTCATGCTGCAATGACAGTTAAGCAGTTGCAACAAGGCACATATTGCTCACAGTGACTAATATATTTACTTTTGGGCCCTTTTCAGATGAAGTTTGTCAGTCTCCACTCATTCTCAGTTAACTGTCATTCACTTGAATCTTACCCTCTCAAATTTGATTGAAAACTGCTTGAATTCAGGAACATTGACTTGTGCTGCTTTTGTCTCCCTGGCATTTGACTCCTTCTGGGACACTTTAAAATTTTCCTGAGCAAATTTTGACATGTCAAGTATAGGGTTTTAAGAAACAAAATTGACTTCCTAATGCAGGCTATGAAAAAAATAAGTGATGATAGTGATTTGTATATATTACTTGTGGCCTGAAGGTAGATACTATCCTATTGTGAAACTGCGATATTACGTGACCTGGTTAACTAGAGTGACTGACGCAAGGACCTGGGAATAAGATCCAGCCAGTTAGGTGGCATAGGCTAGAGGTAGAGGATGAGAAGAGGTTCCTTCTGGCAGGCAGAACATGGTGTCCAGAGGTTTAGCCTCACAAAAACCCAGAAAATATTGAGTAACAGGGACCAAGAGGCAAGGAAGAATGGGGAGATAGGGGGCAGCCATTAGATATCTAGAGTTCCAAGGGGCGAGCAGGAGGGGCACACTCACCGAGGAAGTCAGCTGACTAGACTGCTTCCTGCCTCGGATTACGAAGTAGAGACATGGCCAAGGCTGGGGCTCAGAGGAAGATACCAGAAAATCAGACACTCAACTTATATCACAAGTTTGAATGGGTTGCATGGATGGAAGGTTCTCATGACCAATTTCTTCACTCAACCAGGTGTAGGGTTATTTAAATGCCAAGTCCTAGAGCATTAAGTTGAATATTATTTCTACCTCAAATCAGGTTTGGTTCTGTAACAGGGTGGTCCCCAGGGAAAGGGGAGTTTCCAGATTCCCTGCTGCACCCAAGGAAGGATGGAGCTGAGCAGCAAGGAAAAGCTAGAGAAACTCGGAGAAGGAAGGAAAGAGGCAAGAAGGAGACTTGGAGAAGGCACATGGAGCAGACTGACATGGGAAGCCGTGCTGGCTTCTCAGCTGTGGAGTGATACCAGGGAGTTGGGGACATGGAAGGAGACACTTGAAACGTACATGGGTGGGGGCCTGTGGGACGGCTGACAATGGCAGCCTTTATCTTGATTTTGATTTTGCTCCTATCATCCCAGACCTGCCTGGCCCCTTTATAGTTCTAGAGACCAGGGCGAGAATATGTACCTAATAAATACCATAGTCCCGCCTTCCCCCCACCTGCCATACGCAGCACCAACCCTCAAGCCTGAACCACACACCATACTGGAACTGCTGCAAATGTGACAAGCCATGCTAGGTAAGGCAGGGCCTCTGGCGCATGGTAGCCACAGCAGCAATGGAAGGAAAAGAGTTGATTGTGACAGATATTTTAAACAAAAACCTGATTTGCCATATCTTCCTGAATGATCTAGAAGAGACTTGATCAAAATGACAATGTATGACAAAATGGAGGTCATGTGGTGTGGCAGACACCGCCAGCACTCGGCCCACATCCCCTTGGCATTCATCCTTATGTGCAGAAGGCTTCTTACTGTGAACACCTGCATCACTTTGCAAGAAGCTTTGTTCTGGTGGTAGCAAGCTCAGTCGTGAGCACAGCTGTCAACGGCCTCAGAAACAGCCATTAACCAATGATGGCTCACGAGGTGGATAAATGTCCCAGCTTCTTTGTCCCTTAGGCGGAATAACTCTGAGTCATGTCCTACATCTGTGCTCTCCAATACAATAGCCACATGTGGCTGTGGAACAGATAGGATGTGGCTAGTGTGGCAGAGGAAGTGACTTTTCAATTTGATTTGATTTTAATTAAATTAAAAAATGATACTCATTTCAGCTGCTGGAAAACTTTTAAATCTGGAAAAACTTGGCTATATGAATCTACTTTTGCAACTGGAAATATTATGAACTTTAAGGACATATCAAGATGAAAGTTTAGTGTCCAAATGGAATTGGCCACTTGATTTCAAAGACTAAGTCCAAAAAAATTTCAGTATCTCAATAATATTTGCATGTTATATGTAATATTTCAGATTTAATAGGTTGAATGAATAATTAAAACTAATCTCACCTGTTTGTTTTCACCTATTTTATTGTGGTTGCTAGACAATGAGAAATTACCAGCTTGGCATCGCAGCTATTTTTACTTGACAGTACAGTCTACATTGCCTTCCTGGGGTCCTCACTGGGTTGAAAGCCTGTCGCCCACTGTGGTGACAGCACACTCTTTATTAGCTTCCTTTCCTGTCTTCCTTTCCTACCTCTCAATGAAGTCTCCTGAGGTTACCTCCCACGGTGCGTTAATATCCTTGTCTCAGGGTCTGTTTCTGGAGAACTCAAATCCAGATGAAGAACATGAAGACAGAATTTAGGGATTAACTATTCTAAGAATTTGGTTGGGAAAAAAAATAAGGAAATGAGGTTCCATGAGGTTAAATGACTTAGCCAAGGCCATTCAACTATTTAGCTGTGAACGCAGAATTCCACTTCAAATCTTATAATTCCAAGTTGATTCGTTTTCCTACTGTATTTACACTGCCTTTTAACAATTATTGACAGGTTTTGAAAAAGTAGTTTCAAAAGAGCAATGGAGCGTTTAGGATGTGAGGGAGAAATTTCCATAAACAATTTATGTTTGTTTTCCAGGTGCTGTTGAAGGCCATTTTTCATTGTTCCTGGTGAGCAACCTGGAGCATCTCTGTTCTAACATGCTCTGTGCACTTTCAGTCACAAGGATCCAGTCCTGACAGGAAGCCAACTGGATTTAGAGTGAACTCTTCTTTCTTGCCCTGTTCTTTCCCCTCCAGCTTGCCCGTTGCATTTCATGAAACATCAGGGGTTGAAGCAGAGAGGAAGAAGGAGAGAAAGACAGGAAACCTGCTCAGCTGGCACCATTTTACATGATGACGCCCCTCTGTGCTTGGCAGACTTTCACAACTGACACTTTCTCTCACACTCTTCAGTAAGTTCTTCAGCATTTCCTCTGCTGGGCCTCTGAGTGAAACTGCCTTGATGTGGTAGCTTCTCCTTGGGCAACACCCCCAACCTCTGGTTCTCTTGACAGTCTGCTCCACACAGACTCTCTCTGGAGTCCTCTTAGGAAGAATTTTAAATTAATCTGACTCAATTGCTCAGGGATGTAACGGCCTTTACCTGGTTATCAGTGGGAAGAGCCACGACCTCCAGACAGCAATAGCTGTGCCACTGTGTTGCCCCAGCTCGTGTGTCATGAAGGAGTTAAGCAAATGCAAAGGTCCTCTGTGTTCCCCAGCTGCAAGGAACAAGGAACATGCGTCTCATGAAAGGAACATGCAAGGAACATGCGTCTCATGAAAGGCCCTCGTTCAGTTAGGGGTAAGTATCTCCCCCGCCCCCTTGCAAGTCGAATTCAAGAGCAGTCTCTTTAAAGTTGCCCCCTTCACAAATTCCTCTTTCATGTCTCCACCTTGATTCTTTTATAATCTTGTGGTTGGTGAGGGGGTTCCAGGAAATTCGTAACCAAGTTTCTCCGTTGTAAATTTCCATGTGGTCTCGCACCTTCTTTGTCACATGGCATCACTCTCATGTGGTAACTGAAACTACCAACTTAGTGTTTTGATAGGGCTGCTGTATTACAATAAAGATTGTGCTGGGAATAAATGAAACAGGCTTGGTTCATGTGAACCCTTTATAATTGGAGATTGGCAATGAAAGAAAGAAATAGGTCAGTGGCCAGGGAAGTAGTAGATAAAATAAAAGGTTAGCTTTAGGATTTGCAATGATTTTTCAAATGAAATATTCAAGACTTGACGTGTTTGAAAAGATTTTGGGTGAAACTACAGAGGAAAAACATTGTTTTACTGTGGTATCTTGTGTTTTTTCTTTTCTTTTTTTACTTTAACTATGTGCCTTTTAAAGAAATTATAAGTATTGGATGTCTTAAGAGCTGATTTCCTTTGATAACAGCAAAGACACCAGAGATTTCAATTGTTTTTGCTCCTCTGATCTCCCTCAACAACTCATTTTTTAGCATAGTAACATTTTTGCAATTTTCATATGAGAACGAACAATAAAACTTAACACTGTCATTAGAATTAATTTCAAGAACATGGCTGTATCTATAAAATGAAATCATTTGCAACCATCATCTTTATTTTAATGGATAATTACTTTATTTGTGTGTATATAGTCCAACTCTAGTGATGTTAAGCGACTATTTTCCTTTCCTTCCACAAGAAATCACTTTAAAATTTGAATCATTTCACAGCCTCAACATTCAGAAGCATTTCAAGGTTTTGAAGTATTTGTAATTTCAAATAGCATTCCTGCTTAAAAATTTTTCATTGATTTTATAGGAATAACAAAATGTTTAGTAACTAAACTCCAGCCATACCAAACTCTGAATTTCTTGTTTGAAAATAAAAACACAAAATGCCCAACTTGGCACTACTGAATGGGTTCCAGTATTGTTTAGAAAACAAAACAGCTAGGCTTTAATTAATTGGGTAAGTCATCAAAGATATCTGCTAATAATCATAGTGAGAGAATCCTCATTTTTTTTTTTTTTTCATGCTGTATCCAGATACTAGAAGGCATGTCTGGGTTTTTTTTTTTTTTTTTTCCCATTTTAGCTTTCAGTCAGTATTAGTCTTGTTTTAAAATGAATAAAGAGGAAAAGAGAAGGGATAGATGTAATGTTAATAGCCTTCCTTTTGTGATCTCTCAGGGAGAGGTCTTTTTAAATAAGGGGCTTGAACTTGACCTTCTTCAATGGCACAAAGGTCCAATGCATAGTTTTTAAACTTATATTTAAATTTTAATAATTTTACTCATCTGAGGCAGTTAGAAACAGAGCTTAAAAACCCAATCCTCAATCTTCTAGGTAACTGATTGGCAAAGAAGCAAAAATTTATAAAAGGTACATAAATATTGTCCTGATTTCTATACCCACAGAATCAACTGTTTATAGGTTATTATCTCTATGTTATTTGAGCTTGAAATATAATTTAATATAAAGTTAGAAGGAAAAACTCCTTAATCTCATGATAGATCTTGCTTTAGGGACCCAATATTAAAAATCTAAAAGCTAGATTAAGAAATTATAGTCTCAGTGTTGGCCAAAAAAGTGTGGGAAGAGGCACTGTCATATGCTGTTAGTAGGAGTGTAAATTTTTAAAATCTTTCTGGAAGGCAGTTTGGCCATATCTATTGAATGCCTCAGAATTTTGCATAAAACCTTTAAACCAGCATTTTTACTTTGGGGGACTCATGCTAAGAAAATAGTCATAGATGTTTGCAAAATTATAGCTTCAAGATTTTTATGGAAGTGTTTTTGGTAGAAATAAAAACTGAATAAAGCATAAATATTTAACAACAAGGCTTTATTTAGCCACTAAAAATGATACTAGAGGAATATTTAATGTTACAGAAAAGGTGGGAAAAGCTGATTAAAAACAGGATGCACAATATGATTCCCTTTGTAAAAAAATGATATTCACATCAAAAAAATAGTGGATGAAAACAAATAGAAATGTTAACAGCAGCATCTCTACATGACACATTTATACATAGCATCTTTTCTAACATGCAAATAGATTTTTTAAATATATTTTAAAATTAAAATGCATGCTAGTTACAAACTCTCAAATCATAGTAAGTTAAAATAAAAATAAATAAAAATTGTAAGCCCGTCTCCCTATAACTGCACCATTTGGTAAAACACACACACACACACACACACACACACACTTCTTGGTTTCAATCAATTATATATATTGGGGAGTTTTACATTTTAGTGCATACATATCTACTTCATGCTTTTACATTGCTGCGTAGTATTCCAAAATAGCAATATGTAATAATCTCCCTCTCAACTATTCCCACCCTGACCATTCTGTTGCAACATTCATTGCCCTATTTCCTCATTTCCTCTGTTCTTCTTACCTTTCCAGCTTAAATAGTTACTATTTCTTTAGACCTTTTATCTGTGTTGCTTCTTTCTGCAAGACCACAGCTCTTAGTGCCCTGTAACCAAGCAGATAAGCTCTGTTGAACAAAAATCTTGCCAGAGTGGTAGTGATACCATATCTCAAATAAACATTCAACACTAACAGTTCTAACAATTTGTCAGGTTAAAACCACTCTCCCACTCTCTGCCACCATTATTTCAATACTCCATTCCCTTAATTACCAAATCCCTTTAATTTCTTCCAGCTTTTTCTCTCAGGAAAAGCTGATGGTGCCTCCTAACTTAGAGAGAAAATTCAATCTGCAACTTGATTTACCAATTTACAACTTCTCAACTATGTGTCATCTCTCTCCTTCTTACTACACTGGAGGAAATTGACTAACTTTGTTAGTATTTTATTTAGGAACTCTGTGCATGTTGATAAGCAATATTGCCTTAGTGGATTTCCTAGATATACACATTTCCTAGTCCTGATACCAGAGTTATTCCACTTGACTTGTAGATTGAACATCAGAGGGTGAATCTTATTTTTTCCCTTATTATAATTTAGTTAAAGAAACAATGCGTTCCTGGAAAATTTGGTGGCAGTCTTTTGGCATAGGTCTTTGGTATTGGCCAGAACAATAGTGTGTGTGTGTGTATGATTGTTTGATTGCCCTTCAGTTCTATAACTATCAATCTATCCTATTTTTTAAATTCCATGGGCCCCTATCTGATTGATAAATTCCATAGAACATTTTATTAAAATCACTTAAAAAAATGTCCTTCAACTGTGAGTGAATCACATGTCTTTCCACACCCTTCTATAAATTGTGTGTGTGAGAGTTAAATTTTTTTTTCTGATATGCTTATGATCTCACAATGTTATTCTCAATCTGCTCAGTATTTCATGCAATAAAATAAAATAATGAAATAAAAATGCACAAAACCCAAGTGTATAATAGGCTACGTGTACCTGTCTTTACCTGATAACTCAATTACAAAACGAGAAGTGAAGAGGAAACCAAATAAAAAAATAATGTCTGCTACTCAGAACTTGTACCACGCATGGCCTGTATCACCGCACAATCTGTGAATAGTAATAAGTTACTTTAAAAATCCTTCAACAGTTATCTCAATCATATGATTTGTTTGAACTTGCCAGGCTTCCCCTGGTAGCTCACCCAGTATTACAAAACACCCTTCTGCCTTATGGAGCATTCAGGATTCTCATTTCAGCTGCCCAGTTGGACAAAACTTTAAATAATTTATTATTATTTATTTATACAATAATTGGGGTACAGGCCAGATGCACGGGAGGGTGAGAGGATTCACCAGAGACAGAGCTGGGAACAGAACAGGCAGACTGACTGAAATACACTGCTGAGGGGAGCAGTGGGTGAGACAGGAGAGGTCGGCTGTGCCATGTGGGTATCTCTGTGGCCGGCGGGGATCAAACCGGCACTGCAGAGGCTGTGGACATCTTCACAGCCCTGCGCTCAACCTGCTGCGCCACCAGGGAGGCCCAGTTGGACAAAACTTTAACAGGTTAAGCACTGCGCTATGAAGCAAACCGCAGCCTCTGCAACATTAGTTGGATCCCCGGTGGGCCAGGGAGAACCCACATGGCCCAGCAGACCTCTCCTGTCTCGCCAACTGTTCCCCTCAGCAGTGTATTTCAGTCAATCTGACTGTTCTGTTCCCCGCTCTGTCTCTGGTGACTCCTCTCACCACCCCGCATCTCTGGCCTGTACCCCAGCTCTTGTATGCATAAATAAATAAATCCTTAAAAAAAAACAAAACTTTAACAAGGAAGGGAAAATGTTCACTTCTTAAGTACTGATGTATAGATGTAGATCAGAAAGTGGCAGTCAGTGGTGTTGGGAAAACTGGACAGCTGCATGCAAAAGAATGAATCTAGAACACTCTCTCACATCCTACATAAAAATCACACATACACAAAATTACAAACATTGTCATACACGCACCAAAAAACCCTATAACAATTCATAGATGAAAACATGCAAAACACTCCATGACATTGGCTTCAGAGATGTCTTTGTGGATTCTGATCCTTGATCAATAATTTTGCTGGACAAAGAATTCTAGGTTCAGAATAATTTCATCTAAGAATCCAAGAAGAAATTTTTCCACTTTCTTCTAGCACACAAGTTTGCAGATGATATACATCCACATTCTCACTGTAACTTCTTTTCTTTGAAGTTAAAGGGAATTTTTTTGTATTGTTATATTATGTTTTATAATTTTATCTGTGAAGCTAAATTTTCTCAAAGTTGAGACCATTGCAGTGTGATGGTTGATAGCCCTTTGAAACACCAGAGTTGCATCCTATTTTTTTCCAGCTCAGATGAATTATCTTTTATTTATGCTTTAATTATTGTAATCCTGCATTTTCTTCATTCCCACTTACTGGAATGCCTATTAGGTAGAAACTTCTGAATCCATCATTTCTTTTTCCGAACAGTTTCCTTATAGTTCCAACACTGTTATCTTTTTCTGTGCATCCCGAGAGAATTGCTTTACTTGAACTTTCAGCTTGCTAATTTGTTCATCAATGTTAAATCCTGAGATTTTTTAAAAATCTAAAAGTCATGAAAAGTCATAATAGGTTTCTTTCTAGTATGTACTGGGTCACAGATTCCGCAGGTACATTGGATTGTACCAATGTTTAGATCGTCCTCAAATCCTGCTTGTATTCATTTGCTGTTTGCTTTCTTCTACTTCCCAGTGCTGCTATGGACATATTTTTTACCATTTTTTCCTGTCATTTGTAATGGAAATTATGCTTAATTGACCATCTGGAGTCTGTTTACTAGTGTCTTGTATGAGCTGGGTTCCATGTTAGTTACTGGATGGACAAAGCAGACATACAGAGTTCTCAATCAAGTGGAAGATCATGAACAATCACACACTGAACATCTTCTTTGGGCCACACAGGAAGAGGTGGGAGACAGTGAAGATAGGAGTGCTCTGAACAAGTGAGGGCTGGATCATAGGACTCTGAGGAGTTTGGATTTTTTGATATGCAGTGGGGAGCTGCAAGGGATTTAAAGATTTTTGGAAGCTAGTTTTCTCAATACTGTGGAGGATGAAAAGGAATAAGACAGATCTGGAAAAGGGAAGTCATTTAGGAGGTGATCACTCTGGTCTGGCAGGGTGACCATCACCTGAATTTTTGCAGAGGCATCGAAGACAGGCAGAGCATGATACGCCAGGCCCCATCCCATACTTGTCTTGTGTGCTCTTTTGTTCAAAACTGGCATGAGAGTTCATGTAACTTGGAGCTACACCATTAATCAAAAACCACAATAGTCACCATATTGTATTTTGCTTTGTTGCTGTTTTCTTATCCGTCCTACTGTCAGGAAGGGTACTGTCAATGAGTATAATAACTTTGCTGCTGTATGTTGTATGGATTCAGATTACAGATGGAACAGGGGATGCTAGATGGTGAAGCTACATTAGGATAGTGTGGGGACTTTACTATTAGGAGGGAGGAATCATCATCATTCTTAGTTGTGAGCCCAAGTGGCCAGATGTGGTATTAAGAGGGTGAGACAATTCATCTCTAAACTCCAAAGTGGATTTGAAAGTTCTTTTCCCAAAATATGCTGGGTAGTTGAAGAAGACTGTTTGCTGGAAGCCAGGGTCATTCTTAGATGAAGGATAACCCCATTACTATAATAGTAGAATAAAAGCAAGGTCACACTTGTCCACTCAGGAAGGCAAGCAAATGGGGAAATTTAATAAAAATGTTGTCATAAAGGTACTTGATTTACTTACAGTGTTATGTATGATGAAACAATGATGTTGTCCTGTCAAGACAGATATAGAGCAGGTGCTGAATTTAAATAGATGAATAAGTGGTAGAAGATCAGTGATGCAGATGGATGAGGACATCAAGAAAATGGGTGTGTACAAATGTATAATGAAAATATTTCTCAATTGTTTCTTTCAAAATGTTGCTGATCTTAAATTGAAGGCAGAGTTTTCAGCTTCAAAATTTTAACTCTAAATGAACCTGGCTTCCTTATAGATGCACATCTCTAAGTCTATAAATTCGCAAATGAAATAGTTTCTACAGGACAATGCACAGATGTTTTGGGCATATTGATATTAGCCAAAATATATTTGGAATCAATATCCTGAATATTGTAATACAATTTTAAAACTGCTTGAAATTGGTACCATGAATTGATGCCAAGTAATATTCAAGTTCATCTTTTATACATTGGTAAAGTGGATTTTACCAAAACACATTTTTTGACTTTTTCTAGATAGTATATAGATTCATTGACAGGAAGCTAATATTTATTGTGCTCACTGTTACTAGCTGTTGCTCTGGTTGCTTGGAATACAGCACAGAACATATGAGATAAAATATCCTCTCTTGGGGAGATAAAACAATAAATATCACATACAAGTTAAATAGGAAGAACTACTGGGGCCTCCCTGGTGGCTCAGTGGTTGAGCGCTGGGTTGCAAAGCTGCCCGCAGCCTCTGCAGCACCAGTTCGATCCCCGGCTGCTCCCCGACCATGGGAGGAGGGTCCCACATGGCGCGCAGACCTCTCCTGCTGCCCGCTGCTCCCCTCCGCAGTGTGCTTCGGTCCCTCTGCCTGCTCTGCTCCCCACTCTGGCTCTGGTGAATTCTCTCACCCTCCTGCACTTCTGACTGTACCCAGTGCTTGTATAAATAAATAAATAAATCTTTAAAAAAAAGAAATTAAGCAGCTGAAAATATTAAAAAAAAAAATAGGAAGAACTACTATGCAAAGAGTAAAAAAAAAAACAACAAAGTAAAGGGGATCAAACGTATAGGTGTGATATTTAAATTTTTAAATAGATCTTTGGGTGGGTCTCATTGAGAAAGAAACATTTGGAAAGAATAAAGACAGCAAATCAATAGAAAAGGATTCTGAACTCTAACCCTAACTGCTTTTCCTACAAAGGAAAATTTGCTTTCATAGGGAAATGAGGATTTAACTTTTATATAAATTGATAAATCACTTTGCTTAGTCAAAATCCCAAATTCATATTACCCCAGCATACTCCTTAAAATATCCTGAAGTTCCTTCCACATCAATGTCTGACTACTTTTGGAATAATTTATATCAACACTAGTTCATGACTGCCTCAGAATTTAAGATGTCTTAAATCCTTTTAAAAAAGTCACATATACTGTACTTCTGAAAAGATTAAATACATTTTCACTCACATCTCAAACTTTACTATATTTAAAATCACAAAGCTTCTTGATTTTTAGGAATGATATAAAGTGATATAGGGATTTTTGTGTGAATGTAGGACTTGACATATTTGAAGACTTCTTGATTTTTTTGATTCAATAAATAAGAGTTTTTCATTTGAAAGATGTACATGTTTTCACTTTCCAAGTGTGTTCATCTTCCTACTTGCACAACGTTTGTTTGCTGAGTATATAAATGTCTGTGTAATGATCGCTTTATAGGCAGATAGCAGGTTCAATCTGATTGCACTAACTCAAGTGCAATGATTTGCACTCTCTTTTATGAGATATTAATTTTGGAGTTTATTGGAATAAACCGTATGCATTATATAGGTTTGCCACTTTTTTCTATTTAAAGATGTCTCTTTTTATTACTTCCGATTATTGTCTCACTGTGCTAAATATTAAGCTACCTCTTCTTTATTTAGTCATTATTTTAAAGAGTCACAAGTTTCATTTGCCAACTTTTAAATGTAATTGATTAAAAGCAAAACTTATTTCCTTAATCACAGTTTGCTTGGCATAGTGCAGCTTAACTTGCAATGGGAGAAAAGAATATAAAACAAATAAGCAAATTTTACTTTTTTTAAAAATTATCATGAACAACAAAGATAAATGTAAAATTGAACCCAAATAAGCAATACTAATTAAACAAGAAAGAAGTTGTATTTTAAATCAATTGGTCAATGATTGATGTTTTATGACATTGATGTTTTATGACATTTCCTTGAAAATCAAATACTTATTTGTGTTCTTATTTTGGTTAGGATACTTTGTCCACTTACCTGAAAGAATAGTGCTAGATTGTTCATATTAATAAAAACAAGGGAAATAGAAAGATCAGTATTTGCTCAGTTTTGTACTAAGTCCTATAAGGAGCAAAAAAATAGGGTCAAAACTTCATTACCTTCTAGGAGTGTTGAGGGCAGATTGCTGGGGGGCTTATACAGTGTAACAGGGAAACCAATTCTAATTACACTGCAACTTTTCAGCACTTAAACTCACACTCCCCTCCCAGCTGTGCACTGATGTACATTTGCAGTTGTGAGTATGTGATAGGTTTGCTTTTTTTAAAACAAAGGTACACATCTTGTAACTAAAGACCTTCTGGATTTCTGTATACATGTCACCCTCAGGCACTAACGTTATGCTTCACTAAGATTTACTTTATGGTTAATAATTCACAATTTTAAAAATCCACTTATTAAGCAGATAATTTTTAACCTTTACTTTTTGCTCAATCCCAGGAATAGACAGAAACACATAGAATGAAGCTTTTAATCTTTCTGAACTCATGAATTATGCTGGAGTCACAGTGCATTGGTGGAAGGAAGTACCAGCTGCGATGAGACAAGGTAGGAGGAAATTTCTAATCAGGGCTAAGGTTATGGGGATGGCAAAATAGTTCAGGGAAATGTCCCTGAGGTTGTAGAGTATGAATTGAGTGTCAGGCAAAAGCAGGATTTAATTTAGTGTAGACAGTATAGGG
Source organism: Talpa occidentalis (assembly GCF_014898055.3). Taxonomy (NCBI): domain Eukaryota; kingdom Metazoa; phylum Chordata; class Mammalia; order Eulipotyphla; family Talpidae; genus Talpa; species Talpa occidentalis. The sequence continues at coordinate 14,334,732 of NW_023600993.1, forward strand.
AAGGCATTTCAGACAGACAAAAGTCTACAAAGCAAGCATGCAAGGGAGAACATTCGAAAATAGTCATCCCTGTTCATGCGATACCATTTTCACTCACAGAAAGTAAGCAAGATGCCAAGTGTGGAAGATTGATATCCTGTTTCATACCTGAATTGTTGTAAAACCCTTAAGCACAAAATGTGTACTCCTCTGCCACTTTTAAAACTTGGATGTTGAACATTTTTCCTTTTGGTAAAAGTAAATTCTTCATAGGGAACTAAAGTTAGTCTTAATTTTCTGGCATATACTGTTAGAAAGAAAATGCAGAGTTCCTTAGCATCACCAAATTTGTATGAGTAATTGTATGCATTTATTTAGAATTAGCAATACACGGTGGGGAAAATAATTTACTTTAGTCTGGAACTATTTTCCTGGACCTGTTAGCAAACTAGACTCTCTCATGGTTTCACATCTGAGGCAGGTTTCAACAGCACCAGGAACATTGTACAGGATGCACAATCTCTCTCTCTCTGTCTCTGTCTCTGTCTCTCTGTCTCTGTCTCTGTCTCTCTGTCTCTGTCTCTGTCTCTCTCTCTCACTCTCTCTCTCTCTCTCTCACACACACACACACACACACTCACATAAATAATGAACTCCATGCATTTTCCTGATGAACAAAGCAAATAGTATTTTCTTTAGTAAAGCAGCATGTTGGACATTATATGGTATTCTTATACTTAGAAAACAACATTTTTATATTTTCATTTGGTTATTCAGAACTTACTCTACAGGGTCCAGATAACTTTCCTAAGTTATGCTACTGGACTTTCTAGGTCAGCATTGCCTGGAATATTTCAGAACAAGGAGAAATTTCTTGATGCTACTCAGCATCTACTGAATCAGGATGTCTGGGTATAGGCCTAGATGGCACATTTTCTGCAAGCCCCCAGAAGATTTCTGTTGTATCCTAGAGTTGATGAACCACTAGTATAGATCTGGCATCTAATTCAGCCAAAGGTTAACCATTTAGGGCCAAAGGTAAGTGAAAAACCAGAAGCTTGTGTTTGACTTGATTTACTGAGCATAAAAAAATCTACAACTCAGAATTGCCGTCTTGCAATCTCGTTTTTATAACTTCAAAATTCCTTCTAACTGTTATGGAATTCACCATGAACATCATAATTTTTTGCAGATACAATACTTTCAGAATTCCAATGCTCAATATTGTCAAACTTGGAGCTTGTGACATTAATTTCTCCTTCACACATTCTGATATGTCTTACAGAAAATGTTTTATTCTTTACTGATTTATACCCGTCAAGGTTACATTTGCCTACAGATCTTTCTTTTGGTATTTTGGTAGTTTCAATGGGCACTGGAACCTATTTAAATTATTTCTGAGATCTCTCTTCAAATGTCATAAACGTTTTCTTGTCTCACCAAAAAGTCAAGTACTATTTTTTCTCAACTTTCAATTTTTAAAAATGCCCTTACTTGCAATTCCTCAAAACAGTGTAGTTCATGAGATCTTTATCTCTATAGACAGTGTACTAATTCCTTCTGCCATATTTTCACAATATAAAAATATCTCTTGAGACCTCCTAGATTGATAACTGAAACAAGTAAGTGCAGGAGTGATTTTTAATGTGTCCTCTCACTCTCTGCATCTCCATACTAGGTAAAGAAGGAGTAGACTGTATATGCAAGCTAATGGAAGGACATTTCCAGTGTTAATTGATGCTAGGCAATCAAACATAGGATCCTCAAAATGGTATGTCAGTGCAAAATTAAACCCTCAGCATTTCTTCCTTCTGAAATATATAAGCTTATTTCCTAGGATTCAGTTGGAAAGTAAATAACCACTCTGAGTATCGTAGTGGAAAGAATTTATTATATGAAGACCTTACCCAAGTGTGAAGAAGTTGGAGCGAACTTCAAAAGGAAGAGTTGGCCATAAAAGTCCCTGGGAACACATGGGTGTGCACTGACACGTGGGTACAAGATAGCAAATGATAGTTTACAGGAAAATCTGGGAAGTTAATAAGCACATCCAGATGCCCAGGTGGCAGCCAGGCCATGGAAGCCACTGCTTCTGTGTCAAGTGGTTCTGCTGGTCAGCAGGACCAACTGTTGGAACAAAGAACTGGGCACAGGTTGGGAAGGTTGAGCTGGACATATTGGGCATACCAGAATCCATCATTGCATCCATCTCTCATGACTGCAAACTAGGAAGACCTTCAAAGTCTGCAGCTTCCCCTTCAATTTTAAACACTTGTTGTAATTTCTCTTTTGGTCAAATTCTAATCTGAACTATAAAAGGAAAGAGGTTCTGGGAAGATTTTTTCAGCATAGCCTAGTTGACAAGTTAGCAATACAAAAGTTCCACAATCATGATCTGTTGAATGCATATATTTTTATTTGTTCCAAGGAATTGTGCTTTATGTCTTTTCACAATAATAGCCAAAATTGTCTTACTCTGCATTGAAACAGAATAGAAAACTATAGCCTCTCCTCTACCTTTATATACTTTGTAAATTGTTAATACTGTATAAACTTACTTTCCCTTAATTGAGTGAGGTTCTAAAAAGTTAGTTTATCTACACATGTGTTTTTAAGAAGCTGTATGAAATCTCTGAGGACACTAAAAGCTGTGTCTTCAAGAAATCTCTGAGGACTCTAGGAGCTGTGTCTTCATGACCTTGACTTTAAATCATTTCTCTGGATCTGATCCACCACATTTCACCTAGGAGTTTCTTGAAAGCATTATACTTTGGCTCTATGTCAAGAAACCAAGTAAGTCCTCTGTTCAAAACAGAGGCTTAAATCAAGAACAAGAACTTATTTCCCTTGATTCTGTATGTTGACCGGATGTTCACACTGCTGGCTTCACCGTGGTTCACTCACAAGGCTGATTAGTGGGAGAATTTCCTGCAAAGTCCAAGGTGGCTTCATGCAAGTGCCTGGCACTATGTTCCAGCTGTTGGCTGAGCACTTTGTTTTTCTTTCACATGCTCTCTCACCTTCCACAAATATAGACTGGCTTCCTTACAGGGTGTGGTCAGGGCAAGACTCCAAGACAGCACCTTTGAAATGGCAAGACCTCTGAAGACCTAGCTTCAGATATCACACTTAGTCACAAAGGAGAGTAAATACGCTTTACTTCTTGTGATCGGGAATGACCAAATTTGCTGTTGTGTTCTACAATGGGCAACACCAAATTAAAATTGAAACTACATTGCGGCTGATTTCTTTAGTAAAATCCCTCCCCTGTGTTTCCCCCCAGCCCCATTACATAGTTATTGTTCAATCAGCAGTTCTCAAGTGGGGGTGATTTTATCCTGTTCTTTCCCAAGGGCCATTTGGTAATGTCTGGAACCATTTTTGATTCTTACAACTCGTATTGGGATTTGTTTCTAAAAGTTAATGGGTAGAGGCCAGGAATCATGTTAATTGTCTGGTAATTCACATGATAGTCCTTGATAACAAAGAATTAACTGGTTCAAAATATCAATCGTGCTGAGGTAGATTAACTCTGTCTTCTATGGAATACAATTCTAGCAAGTTGCCAGAGTAGAACTTAGGTCAAGAATAATACCTAAAGGTATTCTTTTTACACAGCCTGAAATGATTTAAAAATTTGAAGGGATCATAAATTTCCTTTGGATATAAAGGGACTTTAGGCATTCTGCCTTTCTAACATTCATTATTTATGAACAAACCATTTCAGATAGAATATGAACCACTCAAACCCTTCTTTAAGATTCAAACTGAAAACAATATTCATACTTTTGAGACTTTGCCTATTAGTTTTAATTTTCAACTTTCATTCTGGCTTCCAACCCAAACTAAGGGATGGGTACACATGTATGCATGTGCCACATGTATTGTCTCTGTCATATGTGTACATACACACACACACACACACAATGTTTTAGCTAATTCTGTCAGAAATCTTTTAAGGACTTTCCCACATTGCTTTAAAGGCTGAGAAGTGTGTATTAATTGATCAAAACCCTTGTCTCATTAACTCAAGAATAACAATTTATATAAACCCTGAGACTTTTTTCAAACTGTATCTATTCATCTAGGCTGATAGAAGTCACAAAACCTACCATGGATTCTCCACCATATTGTCCTTGGTGAGGTTTAAATATTCAAGGATATCTACAGTGCAATTTAAAACAAAAAGGGATATATTGGTAATAACACAAAACAAGGTAGAATTGTACTCAACAATAAATTAGGCTTTCTTAAGGAGGAGAAAAATAAAAATGTTGAAAAGGCCATCGTGGGCAGTCTGTTGAGTTTTTAGATTAGAAAGGCAAAAATAAGAACAGTACTCCAAATAGTCCTGTTCTCTATTCTCAACGCCAGTTTATGAGCTGCTCTTAGCTTGCATGGTCACCAAGTCTGCTAATTCACTTTTCTTACCCAAACACATCCCATCTGCTTTCTCCTGAAGGTATGTGATCACAGGTACCTTACCTTATCAAGAAGGACATACTGACACCCCCTAGTAATTGACAGAGGCTGTTCACTGATATGCCTGCTGCAAGGCAGTGTTTACTAAAGATGGTGGAGGAGATGGCTATTTGAACACCTCGATATGTGTATTCTACATCAGCTCAGGGCTATGGATTCGAGAGAGAGAGAGAGAGAGAGAGAGAGAGAGAGAGAGAGAGAGATTGTTACAAATTCAAGAATCCCCTGAGATTAACAAAATAGTTCCCCTAATTTATGCATGAGACTAAATTCACAGTTATAATTAAGATCACTTTAGTTGCCTCCACAACAGATTAATTCCTCTTTTCCACTAAAGAGTTGGTGTCCTGAAAGCAATATTTTACTGGTGAGCAATTGCTGAAATCTGTTTGCTTAACAAAGCAATTATCGATAACTTGCAATCGCCTAATGCTGCCCAAATGATCGACTTGTGAGCAAAAGTAGTCTCACCTCTCAAAAGTGAGGGTATACTGCTATTTCAGGGAAGGCTGAGAAACAGTATATTTTTTCCAGAGAGCTGTGTCAAGAAACAATAACTCTTAAACTAGGGAAAGTCACATTCTCACATAAGCAGGAGCAGCGCTTCTCAAGGCCTGAACACTTTGAGTTTTCTGTTTCATGCTTCTTGACCTTTGTCCTCAATCTATATTTCACTTCAAAATAATGGCATCGGATAATGGAAATAGTCATCTTTAACTGGTGGTGTCACAGAAGCAAGATCTTTTCCTTAGAGGCCTTCACACATAGGTATCCTCCAAAGAGCAGGTGATTGAACTCCCTTTGAAATGCCTTCAGAATGCCAGCATTTTCTCTGCAACCACAGCAGGAAAATGTAGTTATCCAAAGCAGGTCTACTTCTTCAAGTAGCTGTTTCGTGGGCTGATTTTGTCAAGCCTCTTACTTCTCCATACTGAGAAGTAGACAGTATCTGCTTCTGATGACACTCACCCATCTCTTGAGTTCTTAAAACTCTAGAACACTGGCTTTGAAGTATCACTGCCTATTTCCTAAGGTAGAAGGACACTCACTTAAAGGACTCACAGGAGAGCTGTACCATTCAAACCACTTTACAGCATTTCTTCCTGTAGATGGTAGCAATAAGAATAGGGAAAGATTAAGACTTTTCTAGCAGCCAGAATAATGCCACCTGAGTTTTACAGAGTGTTAGACCTTTTCAAAGTATACTCAAATGCATCACAGAGAGAGGCAGGAGAGTGTAATGGTCAAAAACAAACTTTGGAGACAAAGTGACATATTTTTAGCAAAGTGACAGCTCAGTTTCTTTATTTGTAAAAGGTAGGACCTAAGTGGCAGTGTTATCACAAAGATGTGATGTATGTAAATAGCTTAATCTCAGGGCTATTCCCTACTTGCCTCTTAATATTGGTGGTAATTATTATTTTTTAAAGCTTCTTTTTTTTAAAGATTTATTTATTTATACAAGCACTGGGTACAGTCAGAAGCGTGGGAGGGTGAGAGAATTCACCAGAGCCAGAGCAGGGAGCAGAACAGGCAGACTGACGATGTACACTGCTGAAGGGAGCAGGGGGCAGCAGGAGAGGTCTGCGCGCCATGTGGGACCCTCACCAGCAGCTGGGGATCGAACTGGTGCTGCAGAGGCTGTGGGCAGCTTTGCAGCCCAGCGCTCAACTGCTGCGCCACCGGGGAGGCCCTGGCGGTTATTATTAGTACTAAACACAGATGTCCTTTTCATCATTTATGTGTCATGTATTGAGATCTTAAAATAGCCATTACAGATTTATTGCTAAAGCACAGAGCTGAGGAAAAGAAATGACATCAGATCCCGGCTCCCAAAAAACATGCCATATGCCTACCGTGGAGCCCCAAAGAGCAAACTGGCTTTTGTATCATCCACGGCCAGATAACCACATTCTCATTAAAGTCTTCTCCAAGATCCTGAATTCCAGCTGAAGTCTTTTAAATAGTAGCTCCAAACATTGTGCACGCTGGCTAAAGCATCTAGGTTATCAATTTGGAACCAGCATCTAAAATTTGGAGAGTGCTGACAGGGCAGGAATAGTGCTGTAACAGATTGACTACTTTTCCTATTTTTTCTCCACACCATGAGGAACACCTTTTTTACGATCTTTTTCTGAGGTGCTAATTCACTAAACAACAGCACACATTACCCCAGGCACCAAATCCTTCAGGATGCTCCCAAGTTGCCCATCTTTTGAGGATGGTTGGGGGCCACAGAAAGCCCAACAACTGTTTGAAAGCCTTCCGCCTGGGGTGCCAAAGAATTATGAGTGGAGAAAATACTGGGGTGGGAGGAATATAAGAATATAAGATGCTAAACTAAGCATCTTAAAGAATAGATGAGAAAGGACTTGAAAGCTTTAAACCATCCAGCAAATTTCACCATAGAGATGGATGGGTCGTCAGAGAAAGAATCTGAATTAAAATAGGAAAATAACACACTGAAAAGCCTGACACCCTTGAAGCAAACCCATGCACAGAGGCTGCCTTTTCTACAAGTCTGAAGTCCAAAGTTGGAATGTAGACATACATAAGCGAAGGGAGATCACTTGACTAATAGGCTCTTCTTGAACACTTAAAAATACAATGATCAGGGCCTCCCCTGGTGGCTCAGTGGTTGAGCGCTGGGTTGCGAGGCTGCCCGTAGCCTCTGCAGTGCCAGTTCAATCCCCAGCCACCGGCGACGGTCCCACACACACACACACAAAATACAATGATCAGAGAACTACAGATATCTTTTATAGGAATATGTCAAATTTGTGGAAAAATCAAAGCCATGGTTGACCTGAGAGAAGGCAGACAAGAAAGCCAGAAGCCATAAATACTTTCTTTCCTTTGAGAAACTTTGAGGTAAAAAAAGAGATATGGAGAGAGTAGCTTGAAGGTTGTATGTCCACTCATTGTGTTTGAGAGAGTGCTGCCATTTTGTGATTTCCATCTTTTCCTTCCCTTGAATTGGTTACTATGGTTTCAGTTCTGGTGTTGAAAGTGTGTGTGTGTGTGTGTGTGTGTGTTTTAGATGTTTCTCTTCAATTGGAGAATAATGTTCTGGGTTTGTATCTCAGAAGAGGTCATATTTTTAGGGAGTTCTGTTCATTATGTGGGTGTGTTTTGCCTGAGTAGAGATAAATATGTTTATCCTCCATTTTAATACCAAAATGATGAGGCTAAAAACAGTTGGGTGCAAGTGTTAAAGGTAAAACAGGAAATTCTCATTAAGATGCACAAAAAAAAGCAATATTTTCCTATAGTTTGCTATTGTTTTATAAACCTTTAATATAGTTCTACCTGGATGTTATCCTGATGGTATTTACCTGCCAATACACTGACTCTGAAATTTAGAATGTCACAGCAAGCCTTCTGGGGCATATTCATTTCTTTCAGTTGCTGTCAATCTTTTCTATCTGAACTTTTTCAAGGTATAGTGAGATGAATTAATCTTTATAATTTTCACCTAGAAAACTTGTGCAGCTCAGGTGTTGATGGTTAGTTTCTTTGTCCTTAGCTGTTTCCATCTTGAAGCAGTTAGTTCAATGACTTCGTTTCATAACTGCCAAGATATCACGTGTTTTCCATCTAAGGTTTATAGGAAATATTTTGTAAAAAATAAAGATATTGTCTAGCAAAGCTACCAAACACCATAGAGGATGTTGGATGGAAATGAGCAAGCAAGTGATTCTCACCTGGGTATCTGGTGTGAGCTGGAGAATACAGAGGCTTGGGAGCTCCGTGGGTGTGTGGACTGAAACAAGAGCTTTATGATATCAATGTCAGGAGCTGAGATGTGGAAGCTGGAAGCTGAGTTTGACATCTCAGGCTAACATCCTGTGTGTAGACTACAATCCAGTGAACATTTAGGTATCAGCATTCTCAGGGTGGATTTGATTCATTACAGAACTTTTGGGTGGAGCTAAAATACCAATACACGTTGACCAAACTTACCCCTCTTATTTTGAAATAACAGATGATCATCATTTACATAAATTTAATGCCTTTAATTTGTTCTGAACTTTGTCTTTGGAGTTTCAGAGTGCACTGAAGCAGGGGAGGCGATTAACTTTAGAATATTCCATATTTCACTGAGGGTTTAAATTATGAATGAATGAGTATATGAATTAGATCTATTTATAAGCTAACTGGCTCTATCACCTTTGCTTTACAAAATAGCTTTATGTGCTGGTTTCCTGACAGAAAACCCAGCCTCTGTGTGGGTAATTTTGCATCTAATTTTTAGTTAAGGTATTCTTTTCTCTGACTGCCCTATGAAAACATATGCCATATGCCTACCGTGGAGCCCCAAAGAGCAAACTGGCTTTTGAATCATCCACGGCCAGATAACCACATTCTCATTAAAAGCTTCTCCAAGATCCTGAATTCCAACTGAAGTCTTTTAAATAGTATCTCCAAACACTGTGCATGCTGGCTAAAGCATTTCCCTTACACACAAACACACTTTACAGTTGGAATGCCATTTCTTAGGGTACTCTAAATACTTTACCTCTCCTCTTTTTTCTTTCTTGCTTCTGCTTTTCTCCTTCGTTTCCCAGGACTTGTATGAACCCCACTCAGTGTGTCCCTCTAATCTTCTTGTATACTGATCTTGTCATGCGATGTCATTTAATTTATTTGGTAGGGTGGCTTTCTTTCCTTCTGAGAATCTCAAAAAGAAAAAGTCAGGACAATTGCTTCTATTGGTTAGAATATCTGATCACTAATGGGAAATAAAAAATACAATCTTTCCTTTACATGGGAATTGAATGATGTATACAAATTTGTTTGAAATTTGGGACAGAAATAAGAACATTAGAATATATTCATGGATTTTTTTCCCCCTAGAAAGAATATGTTCTTGAGGTCTTCATCTGGACTAGAATGTACATTATTATTTTAAAATGTTTGTGAAGATGGTCTAAGTAAACCTCTCATCTAGAAAATTCCATTCAGAGTTCTTATAAATATTGAGTAACAGCTCACAAATCATGGGGTTCAGCAAGTTTCACACAAGTCACTCAGAGTGTCTCAGTGAACAAATTTTACTTCATGGAGGACATGCCCCATGAAAGTTAAATTTATGGTATTCTGGGAATTCCAAGATGATGTCATCTGAGTCTGAGAATACTACTGTGATGCAGTAATGATGCCTTCTATATTTTCTGGGCCTATTTTTTGACAAGGAATCAGAGTTTTCTGGCAAGCAGGATGCACATCAGAGACATAAGAGGCACGTCTTGGTGACTTCCGCCTGAAAACCCATGCACAGCTTCCTGTTTTGGTCTGATAACCTTCCCCTGGGCTTTCATAGATGCAAAATTACCCACACAGAGATGGGTTGCCCATGCAAAAGAGGAGGTGTCTTATTTTTGGAAAACTTTGCTTCATGTTATCTTTGTTGTTTTATTCTACTTAGCCCATTTCCTCTAAAATATCACACTAACAAAATGTCATTCCACTTGTCCTTGGGAAATGACCTTCCCCCCACCCCAGGAGGCTTATTCTTCCTGATGTCTGTTTGCTTATGACACTCCTCTAAGAGTATTGTCCCAGGAGCTCACAATATTGATGGCCAGCTGAAATATCTTAGATATACACTGCTTGTTCATTTGATCAGCCATTTGAAAATATCTGTAACCTAGCTTGTCTCTACATGTATCGTTGGCTATGAAGATGCCTTAAATGTTCATTACACTTTCAAGTGATTTGCAGTTTGGGAGTTAAACTTACATTAACTATTGGGTAAAATAAAAAAGAAAATGATTATCTTCTTTAAAAAGTAAAGATCTAGTGTTGTGAGGAATTTCCTCATTCACCTTTTTAGTTATTGTATATCCTGCTCTGTGATGTGCCTGTTCAAGTTTTTTGCCCATGATTTCCCTTTGGACCTACATCTTTTTTAATTGAGGGAGTTGTTTATGTGGTCTGGATATGCATACTTAATATGAATATATTTATTCCAGATATGACTTGTTTATTGGTTTTCTTAAGGTTTTCATTTTGATATAGTCTACTATTTTTCTTATAAAATTACTACTTTCTGGGTCCAATTAAAGGAATTTTCACCAACTCTAAAATCATGAAGATACACCTGATGCTCCTGTATTTTCTTTCTTTTTTTTAAAATTTTTAAAAAAGATTTATTTATTTATACAAGCCCTGGGGTAGAGGCCAGAGGCACAGGAGGGTGAGAGAATCCACCAGAGACAGAGCAGGGAGCAGAACAGGCAGAAGGACCGAAGTACACTGCTGAGGGGAGCAGCGGGCAAGACAGGAGAGGTCGGCTGTGCCATGTGGGAATCTCCCTTGTGGTCTGGAAATCGAACTGGCACCACGGAGGCTGTGGACAGCTTCATAGCAGTGCGCTCAACCCACTGTGCCACTGGGGGAGCTCCTACTCCTGTATTTTCTTTGAAGTTTTGGTATACAGTGTAAGTTATTAGTGAAATGTAAATTTAAACCAATGAGTTATTATCACACATTCACACTAGAATAGCTAAAATTAAAATGACTGACAATATTAAGTGTTAACAAGGATATGGAGCAACTGAAATCATCATATTTTACCAGTTAGAATATAAAATGCCTGATCACCTTGGAAGTCAGTCTGACTGTTTCTCAGTTAGGTAAGCAATCACCTAAACTATCGCTTAGTGCTTTCTCTTTTAGGATTTTCCCAAAAGAAAGACTGGTACCAATGAAAGGACTTTTGCATAATGTTAATGGCATCCCTATTCACAATAGCCAATCATTCATATGTCCATCAGGGAAAGAGTGAATAAATAAACACTGATTTATGTATACAATGGAGTATTACTCAGCAATTGAAAGACAAAATAATGACATGCATAAACAATATGGATTATTTTCAAAATGTTGAGCTAAAGAAGTCTTCTACCAAACAGTAATGCTATATGATTTAACTTATATGAAGCTGCAGAACAGATAAAGCTCATTGGTAATGTAATAAATCAGAGCAGTGGTTACTCTCCAAGGAGGCTTGTCTGGAACATGGAAGGAGGAAACATTCTGGGGTTTCTGTTAAGAAATTTATGCCTTTTAATGCTCTTTCTTCTTGTTGTTATTTGTTGAGTGAAGTGTCAAATATGATAGTGAGATTTCAAGTGTTGGCATTTGGGAAGATGCTAAATTGTTAACAAGAATACAGAAGACCACAGTAAGAGTTATACATAATATTCCTGGGAGAGAATATTATGAGTTCTTTTTTGTATCTAGTGAATTTAAGACAAGTTGAGATGTTCCAAATGCAACTGATAATAACGGTATGGAATTTAGGAGAGAAATAAGCTAAGGAGCTTTAGATTTGTGTTGTGGCAAACTGAGGATGAGAGAGGTACAAACATTTTCTTACCTTGTACCAGATTCTCTTGCCTACATTTTTTTTTATTTTAAAGTTTTTTCTCCATGGCTCACACCTTTTCCTGTTGTGGTATAGAAATACCTTTATCTTCTCATATCCACTCATTGTGAATAGGACCTTTGAAGTAAAGTGGTTTATCTGTTCTCCTGTGGATCAGATACAGTTTTAATTTTAAGTATTTTTATTCAATAAAATGTGGAGATGGCTCTTCAAGCGACACCCAGGGGCCACCAATTGCCTTAATCTGAAAGGGGTTTAAGCTCACCCTCTCTTGGAAGTATCCTCTCAATGTATCTTTCAGTGCTAGTTCCTACCTCACTTAAGATGGTATTTCATGTCTCCCTTGCTGGAGAAGGAAACTTTCAGAACAAGTTCATCATATCCTACCTCACATCAACCCCTTCTCAGTGTGTTAGCCTAAACCACAGGTTAGACAGGGTTCAAGTCCCTTCCCATAGGCTGCCGAGGTATGGACAAACAATGGAGGAGGTTAAACCCATATTTAATACTGAACTGTCCTGGAGCAATAGGGACACTTTGTACTGAGCACATGGGGATGTTTCTTAACTCATAGGCCAGCTGAGATGTTCTGTTTGATATACATTTCCAGAAATTCCATGTCCTAAAAATAATAATTATATAAAGAGCTTTTTGTGTAGACATTTTTCTTTCACCATTATTTGTTATAGCAAAATAAAATGAAAGGAATCTCCATGTCCACGTTTCCATTGTCAAATATGACATACCCATTTAAAAATAACATTATATAGTCCTTAAAATTATTTAGGAAAATTTTTTATACATTTGAAACATGCTATATATTATATTTCCTATTTTAACTCTCTTAATAATGTGGAAAGAGAAATGATTGGAAATATATTTCTCACTCTATTATCAGTGATTTTTTAAAAAAAATTTTGGCGGTAGAATCATAAGTGGTTTCTTTCTTCTTTACTATGGACTTAGGAGCTTTTCCAAACTTTCCACACAAGCAAAAAATATCTTGAACACATTCTCAGGGCTCCAGAGTTGTAGTTATTTTCCAAAAACCTTGGTTGATTCACTCTATTAAAAAAAAAAAGCCTTATGAAGACTATAGTCAAATTATTTCTAAAACACATGTCTTGTGCAACAAAATTGAGGTCCTTCAATCATGCTTTGTAGTGGTGTTACTTCTCAGGTTTTTTTTGTCTACACTTCAAGAAAGGAGGGTAATTTAAACAGCAAAAATTAAGCTTTCTTTACCATAAAATATCTTTCATTTATAGTAATTCAAATCTCAAACCTATTTTAAGAAAATAACATAGTAATATATACTTGAGTTATATTTTCCCAACATTGTATTATGAAAAATGTCAAAATTACAGCAAGGTTGAAAGAATATTATAGTGATCATTCATAGATCTATTGGTTGGATTCTGTAATTAGCATTTTAATAAGTTGTTTTAGCACATATCTATTTCTCCATCTATCAGTTCACTTTATCTTTTGATTCATTTTAAAGTAAGTAGTAGACATGAGGACATTTCATTTCTAAATATTACATTATGCACATCTTTAACTAGAATTCAGTATCCTTCATAGTCCATTTCTTGTTTCTTGGCATAAAATTTATGTGCAATGGACTTTATTAACCTTCAGCGATCAGTCGATGAGTTTTGGTAAATGCATTTATCTGTGTCACCCAAACTCTTATCACTATATGAAACAGCAAGTTTACCCAGGGATCCTTGAGGATGCTGCCCAATAATCTCTGCACTGACCTTTCCAGAACCATTCCTTGTTCTGATTAGATTCCACCCATTAATTGTTTTTCCAAATCTAGAACTTCATATAGATGGACTCACACAGCATATTGCTTTTTGTGTCAGCAACTTCACTTTGCACAGTGCTCTTGAGATTCTTTTATGTTGTTGTATTTCTTGTACAAACCTTTTTGTGGACATCTGTTTTCATTTCTTTTAGGTGAATACCTGGGGATAGAATTGTTGGTTTATAGAGAAGGTGTATATTTAGTTTTATAAGAAACGTCTTGACCTTTTTCCAAAAAGGTTGTTCCATTTTACATTCCAGCTGCGATTTATGAGAGTCTCATTTTTTCCTTATTCTTGGCAACGCTTGACATTGTCAGTATTTAAAAAAAATTTGCTTATTCTTATGGGTATATAGTAGCTAAATTGTATTTTTAAAATGTGTAAATACTTGGTCAGTTTCTTTGCTATCCAAATTGAAAGAAGAAAAAGAGCCAAGTTTTGCTTCAAGACACCTGTACTCACTGAGTCTATAGTATAATGAAATTGGCAAAAAAACTCTGTGTTTTGTGAGAATTCATTTTTCTCCCATGGAGAACTCCCTTTTCTCAACATTTGAGTGATATTTACAATAGGCTCATTTTACAATTATCCTTATTATGATGATTTTTGGTTCCCTCCTCCTAAATCCTTGTCTTCTCCTGCTTCTCCACTGTCCCATTCTCTTGGATTTAGGAGTTGCTTCCTATATTCAAGGTGTATTGGTTATGTTGCTTCTCACACTCTTGCCTAGGATGTAGACACTGTGTCCATGTCTCATTTCTCTTCTTAATCCCTAGACATTTTGAAAAAAGGACAATATTTAATTCACTTAGCCCCAGTCCCTGCATCCAGTAAGTGCTCACTGAACACTTACTGAATGTGTGATTAAATGAGAGGTGATGGGGAACTTACCAACAGGGCCAGATTCTACCATCTACCAGCTGTGTCATATCAAGAAAGTTACTGACCCTCTCTGAGTCTCAGTTTCCACCTGAAAAATGAGCATAATGAGAATACCTACCTTACTGAAATTTCATGGGGTTTTATGAGTTAACTTTAAAAAGTGCATAGAAGACTATCTAGAATAAGGTCTCCCCAGTGGCACAGCGGGCTGAGCACAGCACTGTGAAGCTCTCTGCAGCCTCTGCAGCGCGGGTTTGATTCTCGGCCTGCCAGGGAGCAACCCACAAGGCGGGACAGACCTCTCCTGTCTCGCCTGCTGCTCCCCTCAGCAATGTTTTTGGTCGTTCTGCCTGTTCTGCTCCCCGCTCTGTCTCTGATGAGTTCTCTTGCCCTCCCATGTCTCTGGCCTATACCCCAGTTCTTGTATAAATAATAAATAAATCTCTAAAAAAAAAGAAGAGTATCTAGAATAAAGTAAATAGATACAAGTAAAATGAACTAACTTTTCTTTGGATCTTATATATAGCTTCAAAGAAAATAACTGGCATTTAAAAAATCTGTATCTACCTTGTGATAGGAAAAATGTGTCTAAAACAAAACCAACCAAACAAAACCAACCTAACAGTGAACAGTAGCAATAACTCAACCCCAAATTATTTACTTCAAGTACTCTAGCTCTATTATTTCAGAATTTGGCGAACACATCTACAAGATAATTTTGTAGACTTTGGTCAAATGTTTTTCATGCTCTAATTTTTAGATTGTCATAGCACACATTTTTTCTGATTTAGCTCTTATACTGTTTTTGTTGCAGTGCCCTGATTAGACCTGCAATACTTGAGATGTAAGCTTAGTGGTGTTAAATGTCAATGGGACATACAGGTTTGGGAAAATTACATTGTTTAAGGAAGACTTTGGCATTTTCTACTAATAAGATTTGAAAAGAAGACTTGGATGGTCCAAGAGCAACTTTTTCAAGAGTTAAAGACCAAAATGATATTCCCAGGATGTTCCTTGTGAGTGAAAGCATGGCTCTCTTGTCCTCCACTGGACTGGATTCCAAAACGAAGAGTCCTATTTTCTAGAATCACAATGCATCTGCTTGTCTCCACATAACATGGAGAAAGCATGCTTATAAAATCAAAGAACATTGACAGTTGTGACCTGTGACCATCTTCCTCTGCTTGGCATCAGATGAAAGATTTCAGAGCTCCTCATGAAAGTGACAGCCAGCATTGAATCTGGAAACACTAATATTGCCTCTCTATAGCGATTCATCGTTTGTAAGGTCAGAACAAGAGAGAAGATTATTTTGTGGTCACCTTGGCGGTTTCATTATGACCTCCCGTTTAAAATGGAATCTGGATTGGGATGTCTGGGAGTGGAGAGTAGAAATTCACAGCGTGCCGAGTAAAGGGAAGGCTGGATGTGTCCACTCGGTATTAAAGGAATGCTTTTGCAAGCAAAAAAAGAGACGGTGTTTGGTAATAATGAGCGTGGTTTTCCCCTGCTTCGGCATCTGCTCGCTTTGACAATGGCCGCAGTGTTTTTCTTTACCTGGTAGGTGGCCTCTCCATGTATCGATGAGGCTCTGCGTGAAAATGTGCCTCCTTATGTCGGAGGGAAATTTGCTTTCACTTCTTTTCCCTGCTCTTCTGTGCCTCCCTTTGTTCTAATCATACACGTGAGAAGAAAAACCAGTGATACTAGCAACCATTTTCTTCTCCAGCCACTTTTTGGAGTTAATAATTCAAACGGATCTTTTATAAACTCCCATTTTATTCTTAGAAATGGCCTTATTGCTAACAGTCTGCTCTCCAGTTATACTTTATCAAGCAGCAGATCTGTTGTAAAATGTGATGACTGGATTTCATCTGTTTTGCCACCCCCTAAGAATTCATTGCCCACAGTGCTTCAACTGCTGTTATAAGAGACGGTTTAATTTTTGTGGTACATTGATTGATAACTGGGCTCCCTGGTAACTTGGTCTTCCTTGAATAGGACTGCTGTTTTCTAGGTCTCAGATCCCCTGAAGATGCTACATAACTCCCTGTATGAAACAAATCTTCCACACCCTATTAGTAATATCCTCAAACCCCAAATGAATAGAGAATGCATATAATTGCCTATAGGTATCTTCATGCCTGCAGGTGACACAATATGGGAAGGGAAGGTCCCCTTGGTCTCAGGTGTGATGGACTCAAAGACATAGAATAACAAACAGACAAACCAACCAACCAAATTGGAAGACTTGCCATAATTCTGAAAAGTTGTCTAAATTGGTCTCCTTGGAGTAATAAAATTGCAGGTATTTCTTCACTCCTTGACTAATTTTTGTTGCTTTCGGGTGAGCAATGTAGAATCCCTGGTGTGTACCTTTAAATTAAAAAAATAATAATAAGAAAAAAGAGGTTTAAAAAAGAAGTCAGCAGGGAAGAGAATTGGAAAAATTAGGAAAACAATGGGCAGGAAGATCAGGCAGAAGGATTTGAATCTCCAAGCTCAGGAGCCCATGTTGTCATCAGTTTATTAAAGCCTCATTTTTAAACAAAACTTTATATAATTCTCTTTGACGTTTCTAAGATATGAGACTTACACACACCTCAAAGAAGGGGGTGATGATGTAGGTCTTAATAAACCTATAATTACTGAGTAGCAAAATTGCTAAACCCAGTGTATGGAAGAAAGCTGAGGGACTGGTAAAGCTTCAGCAGGTAATCCAGCACAGAATAAGTTCTTAGCAACCTAAAATGCCTGATGATTTGGATGAAACCCCTTTATTCATAGCCATGTGAATCCAGTGACTAATGTGTAGGCAGCAATGTTAAAGCTGAAAGTTTACAAGTTCCATAATGACTGGGCATAGTCTTCCTGTAACTACTCTTGTATCCATCCCCGAATGACTCTTATTCTATCTTCTTTATTTCTTTATTTTGGCAGGGGGTGGGGAAGTGAGATGGGTTACATAAAATGGTGTCTGTATTTATTGAGCATCATTCATTCATTCAACAAACGCCCTTGAACACCTACTGTGTTTCCAGCACTAGGGGATTTAGTAGGGAACAAAATAGGAAAATCTGTCTTCACGGATCTTACATTTTAGTTAGCAAGACAGATAATAAACAAAATATTTAAATAAGTTAAATGACATGCTAGATAGTAAAAAGGGCTAATAAGGAATAAAGGAGAGAAGGAGGGGAAACTTTTGATAGAACAGGTCTCATTGAGAAGGTGACTTTGAATAAAGATCTGAGGAAAGTGGGAGAACCAGCCATACAGAGATCTGGAAGATGACTAATTCAGGCAGCGGGAATAGCACATGCAAAGGCCATGGCGTTGATACATGCTGGCATTTTTTGTGGGAAAAATCAAAGAGGCCAGGGTTAATAGAGTAGAAATAATGAAGGAGAATGTTATAAGGGAAGATATCATAGAGGTAATGAAAATTAGACCCTTTAGGACCTTATGAATCACAGAAAGGACATTGGTCATTGCTTTGAGTCTCATGGGAAGCCACTGGAAGGTTTCATGCAGTAGACTGAGATAATCATATTTACATTTTAATAGGATCACTCTAGATATTGTACTAATAATAGATGGAAGAAAAGCAAGGGCAGATGGAGGGGGAGTGGTTTAGGGATCTACTGAAATTACTCAGAAGGACTTGGATCAGGGTGGTGGTAGTGGAGGTGGCACGTAATGTAGAAGGCACGGACAACATGATTTGATGGCAACAGTTAGAGTAAAAATAGAATTATCAATGCCACCGGGTACTGATCTGAATAACTTTCAGGATAAAGGGTCAATTAAAATGAGGGAGATTAGAAAAAATGTAATGCATGTGCACATGTGTGTGAGTGTGTGTGTAAAGATCCTAATTTTGGACATGTTAATAGTGATATGTTTATTAAGTATTTAAGTGGAATTTTATCAAGTAAGCACTTACATATATGAGTCTGGAATTGAGAGAAAGAAGCTCAGGTCGGAGGTAGAGAGTTGAGGATCATTTGCATGCCAATGGCATTTAAAGATGTGGACTGGTTGAGGCCACTAGATCACATTCAAGAGAAAGTTTCTGTGGATTAAATCTTGTGGTGCCGAAAAATCAATCAATGAAGCTGACAAGGAAGTTCAAAAAGAGTGTGATGTCCTAGAAGCTAAGTGAAAAACATGTTTCCAGGTGGAAATAGTGATCAGTTCGGTCAAATGTATCTGAAAAGTCTAATAAGATAAGGATCATTGGGTGGGATTTAGCCGTTCCATTTAACAACATAACAATGAAAAAAAAAAAAAAAAACCTTTAGTGATTTGGAGAACTTATTTCTGTTGGTCCAAAGTCTAAAAAATCCAAGATATCTCATCTTCTTAATAAATGAAGTAAGGAAATGGGTTCAGATGATGAAAACTTGTTCAAAAACAGGTTGAGTGAGAGAGTAGATATTGTGGAAGAGAGTTATAAATTCCTTACCCATGCCATCCTGCCATCCTATAGACTGAAGTATGGAAATGATGTGGTATTTAAACCAACCCAACTAACAAATACAACAAATAAGATTACCATAGGTAATAGGCTTCAATAGAAACCATGACAACGGGGAAAAGAGGCCTTGTAGAAAATCTGTGTGTGTGCTCAGCTTTCCCAGTGTATTTATCATGCTGTGGCCTTGGCAAGAGCAAGAACTAGGGAAAAATAAATAAGCGATTTCTCATCTTTTAGAAAAAAACAACAACAAAACAAAACAGGTCTAATGTAAGTGGTTAAAAATCCTCCCCATAGTTATAGATTTAAATGTAAAAATGCAATTAAAAATGGATGAAGTTGAAATTGTGTGGGTGGATTTGGTAGGAAGCCCAATTATGTTACAGAGTGGAGGGTAATCTTGACTAAAACAGAAGCATATCTTTTTGATTTTTAGAAGACCTCCAACTCAGTCTGATTGGAATAGGAATTGGTAAAAAGAGAGAGACAGAAGGGAGTTATCAGATTACTTATAAAATTGGAAATATGTACACCTTTGCCCCATGAAACTTGGGAATATAGATGCATATATCATGCTGGTACTGCTGCACATATTTGGGATTGTGTTTTTTGGCAGTCTCAAGTAATTGCAATCCAACTCCCTGAGAAAATTGTTACAGAGCGCAATAGTGATATAGGACCGGCATGGCACTGCCCTTCAGGGCAGAGGGGAAATTAAACATTCAGGTCCCTGTTGGTTATCTGATTTCCCCTTAAATTAAGGGCAGCAGATTCACTGACTAATTGATGATCGGCCCAGGATTGGGGTGCAATGGGAAAGTAGAAACAAAGAAAGAGGTGGTCTATGAGAGGAACAAATTGCTTGATTTATTTTAAGCCCTTTACCTGTGGTGGCTTGAGAGCAAGATGCAATCAGCCCTCATCCTTGGTGGTTCAGATCTCAAATCTCTATGTCTGGACTTGAAGCCAGGCTGACATACTCCACACTTCATAGGCAATGACCCAAATTACTGGCTGGCTATTACCCTGGATGGCTTTGGAATGTTCTTTGTTCTTGTCCTGGATGTGACTCTGTAAGACTGCAAACTCCTTTCTCCTGCCTTTCCAAGAATCATCTGTGCCTTTGTCACTCAGGTGTTTGGTTCTCATGTCTCATTTCCCAGAATGACTTGGGGTAGGAGCTCTTGTTCCAACTTCTCATGCCCCTGTCTCTAGTCCTAGCTCTCTTGTGAGGGAAGGAAGGAGATTAGACATGTTGAGGCCGTATTTTCTTAATGCAGAGATTAGAAATGCAGAGCAAAACCATGTCCACAGGCTGGCAAGTGTTTTATTCCTTGTGGGCTCAAAATACAGAAACAAAGTGAGGAATAGCAGAACAATTTCTAAAGAATAAATTATTATGTAAATGCGCTGCCACCTGCCTAAAATCTCCTTGAATTCTGGAATTCACTAAATAATTTACTAGGTATGAGCTACAATTTGTCTACAGTATGATGAGTTAAGTTATATTTTCAAAATATTTGTTCACCTGAATAAAAATCAGTATTATCTTTTTTAAACTGACATATTGGAACAACTTGCCCTATGAAGAAATGATAACTATGTTGATAATTGTCTTAGGTCAGGGCCCCAGAAGCAGATCCTGAGATGGGGGATTTTTGTATGGTCTGAGTGATTTAATAAGGAAGTTGTCCCAGGAGAAACAATAAGGAGTGGCGGCAGAAAAAGGAAAGAAGTCAAGCAAGGTGTGCTGTTTCAGGTCAAGCCCCACAGCCAGAAGCTTTATTCTGATTCTACAAGGAAGCCTTAGAGTAGACATTGAGTTGTCCCCACATGGCAATTGGGCGGAGGTGGGGCTTCCATGCTCTTGCATCATCAGTCACTGCATGACCCCAGGCCCATGTAAACATCCGGGTATTCTGCTTCAATGACCCTAGAGTCATTTGCTAACAGAGTCATATTCAGGGTCACTGGAAACATATGAAGTTCATGGAGAAGGAAGGAACATAAAAAAAATGGTCCAAGGAATTCCAGGGGATCTGGGCAGGGACACTGCAGTGCCTACCACTTTGTTCAAAGCATTATTAAGCCTTCACTAGTGCCAGGAAAGTTTTTATTTTTACATAATATCTCATTTAATTTTCACAATACCACTAGGAATTATTTTTGTTTTACATACTAAGGAACTGAAGTGATAAATATTTTGTAAGTGTGTTCAAAAAAGATCAGGACAGAACCAAGACTCACACCCTGGTCTATTTAAAGACCAAGTCAATTACTTTTCTCTCCTTTTATATTATATCTAGTCACTTAATGTAGTCCTTATTCCTCTTCTCCTTTTATGTTCCTTTCTTTTTTCTCATATTCCTTCTCTTTTTTCTCTTACTATATTTCAATCTTCCTTTTGGTTCTATTCTGTAGCCAAAATCAGGAAAGGATGGAAAAACTTGGGAAGGATAAATAGGAAAAACAGATGACGCAGGAGTTTATAACCAAAAGAATTTATAGAAAATGAATGGGGATAATTCTATGTTCAAGAGAAAGGAGGAAATTGAATAATGGTCTTCAAGTTCAAGGAAGGATTTAACGTAGAATAGATTGACCAGCTGTGCTTAAATAGCGACAGAGTAGATAAGAAATCTCCTTGCCATTATAGCAGGAGGATTTTAGGTTGAATTAAAGGAAGTGCTTCCTCCTTATAATTTCTATTGAGCACTGGACTGAAATCCTATAACTCAAATTGGAAAGAAAGAAAAAGACGAGGACAAAGATAAAGATATGAGCCCAGCTTAAGATGCTGTGAAAACATATGAGTTGTTACCTTGAACACAGCTGCTTTGCACCTGCAACCTTCCGCAAAGCAGATCTGTGAATTACAAAAGATAAAGAAAAAGAATACATCAATTGAAGCTGAGTATGTTTGGAAATCTAATGACCCTCCAGAAACAACCATATCGTCTGTGCCTGAGAAGAGATACATACTGATCTGCTTTGGTAGCTTGCTTCCCAAGGAGAACTCTGTTTGTCGATGTTGTCTTTTCTTCCTCAAAGGAAAATCTCAAATGTTACTACGTACATGGAAAAGGTAATTTTATGGAAAAATACAGGGAATAGAATAGTATTTTTTTAATGTGGACTGATAACTAGATAGGACTTTGGCATTTTACTTTGTGAAGTGTTACATATCTTTAAATAACCTACTATTTTGTCCTAACACTAGGGATTTTCTGGGTAAGATGACTCCATTTAGATATCTTAAATATTAAAAAAACAATCAAATATGTATCTGTATGGTATATATTCCAGCCAGATTGAACGATCTCAAACCTTGCAAGAGGATTTTCTGTATTTTGGGTGATGCCACTAAGTAAAAAGACAATCATTTCTGGAAGTCCACAGCTCTTCTTCCTCTGGCCAAAGTGGTGATTTATACTTGTAAGAGAATTCCCCTACCTTCCATTTTAATAGCAGCCATTCATTGAATTGAGAAATTTGTACAAGAGCAATATTGCCATTTATTGAGCACTTACTATTATCAGACACTATGTCTTTCACCATATGTATAATACCATATGTAGCCTTCCTAATAACTTTGGCATGGAGGTATTATTGACATAATTTTATAGAAGAGGAAACTGACTTAGAAATGAATTTGCCTTCAGTCCCATAAATGAGAAATGATGCAATCTGATGGAATCAGAATTCTCAACTGCCTGACTCAAAAGTGTAATAATTTCATGGATGTTGTCGGTGGATATTTGTTGGTTGCATCACTGATATCTATTTTCCCTTTGGAAAATTTAGCCCTCTCTATCTGTCCCCCTCACCACACCACAATAATTTAGTGTGAGTGAAATTTACCCCACCACCTGCTTTAAGAGTAAGCCCGGATTGATTTAAGCCAACCATTATATTCTATTCCTTTCAACCATCGCCCAGACATATTGCCTGGTTCAAAGATGAATTTAGTCAGATAATCACAGCCAGGGAAATAGAATGAGATATTTGCTGGTCTTGTAGGAATGAGAAAATGCTTTCCTTTAACTGTGTTATGTAAGGATGTAATTTCTAGAATGGTGGCAGCTTTTTTTGACCTATAGGAGAAATCATGGCTCTGTGGGGATAACCACTAGTTAGAGATTAGGTTTGAAGCCTTGGTTTTCAAAGAAGTTTGAAGACAGAGGTAAGAGAGAGAGAGAGAGAGAGAGAGAGAGAGAGAGAGAGAGAGAGAGAGAGAGAGAGAGAGAATGAATTCATGTTATACTAACAACCACTGAACTCCTGGATCAAACCTTACTTGCAGGTAAGGATTGCTTCTGGACTTAACTGCAAACTTACTTGCTCAAACTACCATTTGCAGTGAAGTGACTATAGGTTTGGGGACGATTTCACAGCAAAGATTTGGAAAGTGATACAGAAACTCCCCAGGGAATGTACCGTCATTAAGAATCTTTACATTTTCCAAACCTCTGGCACAATGAGAATTGACTTGCAGAGAATCGCATTCCTGAAACAATTCAGAAAACTAATTAATCAAATTAAATTATACTCAGGCTATTCTCCTCACTAGGTGAGAAAAGTTGTCCACTAAAATTTACAAAGTTTCTGATCAATACAGAAAGAAAACAAAGAATAGTTGGGTTAATGATTTCTTAACTTCAGCAAAAAAAAAAATACTTAATTAGTGATGGTGTTTTCTGATAATTTTAGAATAAACAAAATGACACTCAGTTTAAGTTGGAGGAGCAAAAATTTCAAATTATTTGTATATACTTAATTTAAAAATAAATGTATACCTTGGTTTCCCATCTGAAGTAACATTAATTTAGCTTAAGCTTAGTATATTTCCCTTTCTCTTGTTTGATCCTCATTTTGCAGAAATTATCTACAGTATTTTCTACTGTAGGTGATTGGAACATAGAGCTATAGTTTTTTCTAGGTCTATGGATCTCATTAAGTCAAGTGCCTGTCATAAAATTAAGAAACTAATTTTTCTATTTACAATGACATGGATGGATTTAGAAAGTATTATACTAAATAAAATAAATCAGAAGGAGAAAAACAAATACCATCTGATTTCATTCATACATAGAAGATGAAGAAGCTAAACAAATGAACAAACAAAACAGAACAAAGACAAACTCTTAAATTTTAAGAACAGAATGGGCGTTACCAGAAGGAAGGGGGACATGGACCAGGGTAATTGAGAAAAAGGGGGTCTATTGTCTGATGATGGATGCAATTAGACTCTGGTGGCTAACAACGCAGTGTATACAGATGTCTAGGTATAATCTGTGCACCTGAAGTCTTTGTAATCTTATAAACCAATATTACTTCAATAAAAATTAATTAAAAAGCTAATATACACAAACAAAAAAAAGGAAACAGAAGCTCAGGAATCGTTGTGAAGGGAGAAAGCAAACAAGACAGAGAAAACCAGAAGGTAGAGGAAGAATTAATCATGGCTCATCTCAAAGGTCATTTCACTGTGAAACCAATGAAGTTTAAACTTCAGTGCTGATGACCCTTCCCTGTTGGTTGAGGGGGTGCTAGAGACATGTTTATATAGCCAAAGGATTTTCCAAAGTTTTCAAGAGCTAAATATCTTAAATGCCATTGGTTAAGGTGATAGTATTTTCTCTCCTCTAATCCTCTCTGTCCCATTATAGTCTAGTGGGCTGGGAGGCACTGGAGAGTGATTACAGATTTTTCCAGGATCTGCCAAAGGCTCCACAATTCCAGGGGAATATGTTTACATGGATCAGACACTTCCACATGTAATTAAAGAATTGCTGGTCATTGCAGTAAGACTGACTTCTAAGGAATACTCATTCTGTCAACTTTGCCATCTCATCTGGCATTGGGAAAAAGGCCTGCAAGATCAGAGGTTATATGGCCATATGAATAGGTACTAAGGCCAGCACTGGGAGATTATAGGAGAAACCTGAATTGAAATGTACAAAGACAGAAAGAAGGTCTATGGAAATTCTTCTAATCACCAGAAATGTAAAATTACCAGCTGGGTTCTCTTGTCAGTGATAGAGCAAATAATACCACACATGCAATTATTAACGTTATATGCATATCTATAAGGGAAAGGCTGAATTATCTTTTTACTTTGTTGTAGACAATATTCTTATAAAACTGTCCTATAAAGAAATGATCAAATATTTTGCATTGAAGCTATTAAGAAGTGTATTAGGTGATGAATTGATAAATTTTTCATTTTTATGAATTTTGTGCTTTGTGGTATTTGTCAGCCTTTTAAAATTAGATTCTTTTGTTTCTTATGTTAATAATCACTTCAAACTTAAGTTAGTATTTGTGATTTTGTATTTCTTTTCTTAAAATAAACATTCTTCAAGCCCCAAACACCTGAATCTGAACTTGGCTTGTTCAATTGTAGGTGAAAAGGAATTTATTCAACATCTATGTGTGGTAGCCTGTCACCTCACAAGGTTATGGTTTGATTTTGGGGTGACCACAGGTATCACCTCATGCTTTTGGATTCTTGGAAAGATCAAGATTATTTGCTTCATATTTAATTTTTTGTCATCCTTATTGAACAATAATTGACATAAACAAGCAGAGAATATTTAAAGTATACAATTTTATGTGTTTTGACAGATGTTTATAGTAGTGAAACTGTTAACATAATCAAGATAATGAAAATGTCCTTCACACCAGTTTTTTCACATGCCTTTGTAGTCTCTTCCTCCTGCCTCGCCCATCTCTATTCAACTATTGACCTATTTTCTGCCACCATAAGTTAGTTTGTATTTCTAGAAATATGTATGGATAGACTCTAGAATGGCAGATATTTTTTTCTTTCTGTACTTTACAGAGGTTTCTACATCATTTTTCTTTCCCTTATTTTGTTGGCAACACAAAAATCTATATTTATCTTTTATCTGTTCTTTATATAACCTATCATTTTTCTCTGAATGATTTAAGATTTTCTATTTATTATGGGTTTGGATCAGTTTGATTATACTGTACCTTGGTCTCATTTTCTTTATTTTATTTTACCTTCTTTGATATGAGTGTGATTATAGATTTTAGAAAATTTGAACATTTTAATCTATAACAAATTCAAAAAATTTTTTGTCCCTCCTCTTCATGTGACCCCAATCACTCACATTTTAGACTGCTTGAAGTTGTCTGCCCACTTCACCTCACTGATACTCTGTTCATTTTTCACTGTCCATTTTTTTTTTAACAAATCTTCTGTTTTTTTATTGCTATGCCTTCAAGTTCACTAATTTTTTCTTCTGCAATGTCTAATCCACTGTTAATCCTAGAAAGCACATTTTTCATTTCACACATTGTAATTTTCATTGCTAGAAGTTCAATTTGAATCTTTTTATATCTTCCATGTTTTTGTTTGGCTTTATGAACATATGGAATACAATGATAATGACCACTTTAGTGCCTTTCTCTGCTAATGCTAACATCTGTGATAAATTCTTAATCAGATTCAATTGATTGATTTATGCCTTCATTATAGATTATATTTCCCTGTTTCTTTGTGTATCTGGGACTTTTTGATTGGATTCCAGGCATTGTAAATTATGCCTTGTGGGGTGCAGAATGTTTTTGTGTTTCTATAAATACTCTTGAGCTTTGTTCTGAGACACAGTTAAGTTACTTGGAAGTAGTTTGGTCTTTTCTGGTCTTGCTTTTTATAATTGCTAGGCAGAGATAGTATAGTGTTTAGTCATGGCACTATTACTGAGGCAAAATCTGTCTGAGTTCTGTACCAATACCCTATAAATCTTGAGATTTTTAGTCTGTTGATGAGTGTCAGCACTATTCCATCTCTTGAGTGTTCACTGATCTCTAGTTCCTCTAATTCTTTTGGGTGAATTCTTTCTCTGACATCAGTAGTTCCCTTACATGCATGCATTAATTTGTATGCAGTTGAATATCGAGGGGGATAAAACTGAAGGTTGTAAAAATCTTTAGTTATCTCAGTGTTTTCTGTGAATCTCTATACTCTGGTACTATAGCTGTCTTGTTCTCAGAGTCAACATTATGTCTTCAACTTAAGGTGGCAGCTGAACTCCACCTGGAAAACCTCTGTGTAGAAAGACCTGGGGTTTAAAATAGTAAGGTGGAGCAACCACAGGGTTCACTTCTCATTTTGTTTCTTCAGGGATCAGTATCCTGCATTGTGTGATGACCCAAGGTCTTAGAAACCATTGCTATATATATTTTTGGTTGCTTCAGTTAGGAGAACAAATCAGTTCCTTTTTCAACAGTCTGGCCAGAAGCAGGGGTTCTCATTATTTATTTATTTTTATTTTTGGCTTACATTGGTTTCTTTAAGGTCATAATAAAAAATAAGAGTCTTCCAGGAACTCACAAAGAGACTTCAGTCATGCAATATAGGTGACTGACAATAGAACAGAGCAGGGGTCAGACTCAATTACAATTTTATTAATTTGCTAAGGAAGAAAGTGGGATTCATATAAAATTATTTACAACTCAGAATGCTGTGTTAGCCACCGTGTCAGTAGGCTTGTGAGCCGAGTTCTGGAGAAACTAAATCCCTGACAGTTGTTGATGTTTTTGTAATAGGAGACTTCTGTTATTTTAGCAAACAGAAAGACTACATAAAAATGTCAAAAAGAAACTACTTTTGAAGAAAAAAATAGAAACTGACTCACTAAAGGGACCTATTGGGGATAATTACCCAGAGCCTGTGGTAGATCAGGAGGGCTGATTTAAAGTTATTGTTTTTGCAAATTCTGCAAAAAACAAAAAGCAAAACAAAGATTTTATTCCTGGCTTTGCCAATAGTGGAAAAATTCCTCCCACAGACATAATCTCATGTAAACTGCAACAGTAGACTTTTCTCTCAGAATTCCTTCAACCTCCTTTTCTTTAATAAAGAGAAATATTGGCTTATGATAAGACATTAAATACTATAATCTGAAATAGTCTTTGAGTTTTGACTTACAGTCTTGCAATAGATTATAGGGGTTATAGTTTGCTGGTTTCCTGCTGCCTGAACTTTCTCATCTGACACCTGCTCTCTTATGGGTTGCTTTCTAATCCATGAGAGAAAGGTATCAATTTCACAGCTCAAACCTCTACATTCCTAAAATGCCTACTTTCTGGGATACATTAGATGAACTTTGAATTAATTAAGTTAATAAATATTCAGTCCTTCAGATACCCCTGCATTCTCTTTCATGTTAAAAAAAAATTCTCCTCACTTGAAACTTATCATCAATAAAAATATGTTTAAAGGTTTAATTCAATGAATATCACTTTGACAATTGCTGTATTATTTCTGAATTATGTCAGTGTCTTTCTGGACACCCTTATACTTGTTGTCCTTAATTTATATAATTATGCATTTTATTAAAATCCAACCTTTTGATTTAAAATGGAGAGATCTATGTTAGTAGAGATTTTAAAACAGGGTAGCAAATAAATGTATAAAATGAAAAGGTTAAATACAATACTAAATGTGAATAACATTAGAGTAATTAACTGACTTACTACATCTTTGGAAATCAGTGCTGACTTCTGAGACTCAAACTTCTAGGCTTTAATTCACATTAAGCTCCAATGACTGGTGCCATTTTCCTGCTTCCATGTCTCCTCTGGAGTGTAGACATAATGGGTTGTTGTGAGAATGAGGTTACCAAATTTGTAATCAGATAAATACTGAGCAGTGTGCTCTTCCTACAAGAGAGTTAACACCCTAAGAGTTAGGTGTTAACCAATTAGATTTTTTCTGTGCTGATAGGAAAAGCAAATGGTATGATCCCCAGATATTGGCAGCAGAGACCTAAGTGACCCATTCCCATCCCATGACTTTGCCTGATTGAGCAATGAATAAAGGAATAGAAAAAAAGTGAGTGAGTTTTGTATAAAGTGAATCTAAGTAACATATCAAATGGATAAATTACAAAGGAAAGAGATTGACAAATTTAAATGAAGAAAAATGTTTAAAAGTTTGATTTGACAAAAATGCCATAAAAATGAAGAGTCAAAGTCTAAAAATATGTGCTAACATTGCAGATCAGGTGCTAATTTTCTTAATCTACTAAGAATTCAATAAGAAATTGAGAACCTAGAAGAAAAATGAGCATGAAAAAGGTAATTCACAGATAATGGAATTCCTATGGCCCATACATGTGTGACATGCAAAATAAAAGAAAAACAATGCATTTTCATCATTACTTGAACAAAACTACAAAGGTATAATGAAACCTAACATTGGTAGGAGTGCACAGAGGTTCAACTTCCAGTTTTATTTGCATCTTAAAACTATTGACATGTTAAATGCACATCCCCTTTGACCTATCCTGTCCAGGATTTTAATCAAAAATAAACTTGAACAAAAATGTCCTGACCTATGTACAAATATGTTCAATGAAGCATTACTTATATTGGAAATACCATCCTCCCCAAACCAAAAGTCACTTTCACAAGCACAAATGAAAGTGAAATAACACAAAATATTATATTCTGCAAGAATAAATTTAACATTAGGTACACCACTCAGAAATAGTAGAGATGACTTGAGCTTCACTTGGCTGGATAGCAAGCTAATCGTGGCAATGATATTCAATCACAAGGAATCTGTATAACTGCATGGGAATGATAAATTCAATTATGATGCCATTCTAAAAGCCATTATTATTATGTTTATAAATAATTTATACTATGGGGCAGTGGAAAAGATAAGAAAATGCATATATTGTCCATTTGAACAATTTAAAACAATATGCATAGAAGAGAGATACAAAAAATTATTTATCTCCCCATATACATATATGGAATAAGAGATGATATCCATTATTTTATATTATATTCTCTTTTGCATGTACTATTTAGAATATTTTGGGATAATAAAATGCGTTAGCATTACAGTTAGAAAAAGTTATGCTTTCTCCACCCAAGATTCTTGCTGTTTACCTGCAGTTGCTCAGATATTTATTGGATTCAGTTCTGGAATTTTAAACTGAAAGATCTTCAAAATAAGAATGAAGATAATAGAAGAGAAACAGAAGGATGATTGAAAGTTTGAGAATTATGAATCAAGATTATTAGATCTATTTCACTTAACATTATTCCCTCCAGTTCCAAGATCCAGAAGAGAGCTGGCTGAATGGCATTTAAGTGGATGATGGATTCCCGCACAAAGTATGGGGTCTAGGACATAATATTCATTCCATCATCATTTCTTAAATGATATTTAAAAAATAAGTGAATGAATGGCCAATTATTATATATCTTCTTGAGCTATTAAGGAAAAATATTGAAACTTTAGAAAGAGCAATTTCCATTTGGTATAAGGTATCATAATTTTATTTAAAATATGGAAGGTACTATTGACTCCTTCCAGAAAAGTTGGGTGAGGGGTTAGAAAGTGTTAGGAAAATTGGCGTGCTAATTTAGTATCAGCTCACAAAGACCTAAATTCTGAGTTTCTTTAAGGAATAGCCACAAAGATCCAACTCCAAGCTATAAGGTTTCTAAGCCTCATAAATTAGATGTATGGCAAATTGGTGACTGGTTTTTGAATTCTCAGATATTAGAGTTTTGGAAAAAAATTGTTATTTCACAGAGTTAAGCACTACCCATGCAAAATACTTTAGCTGGTCTAGAGACTGTCTGAGGTTAAAACGTTGTAATTTATTAACATTTCCACTTCTAAGTATTTATCTAAGATAAGTGAAAATTATCTACCAAAGGTAGATAACAAAATATGGTAGACAATGGAATACTACTTGGTAATAGTAAGGAATGAAATAATGATGCAAGCAATAGGATAGATGAATCTCAAAAACATTAGATTGCACAAAAGTGGTCAGATCCAAAATAATATATTCTGGATGGTTCCATTTATATGAAACTATAAAAGAAAAAATCTAATTAAAATGTTCAAAGGATAGACCAATGGTTTCCAGGGATCAGGGATTTTGGTGGTGTTGGCTGGGAAAGAGGCAGTGGAACTTTCTGGGTTGACGGACATATTCCATATCTTCATAGTGCTAGTGATTTCAGGGGTTAATAAATTGGCCCAAACTCATCAAACTGTACATTTAAAAGTAAATAAAATTCTCTGAATTGACTCCTAGATGCTGGCATGGGTGACTAAAAGTGTAATCATGGTGTTATAATAAATCAGAAATATAGGAGGAGTATAGGACTATAGAATTAAATTTATGGAGGAGAGTGATGAGTTCAGTTTTGGATCTGTTGAGTTTGCAGTTCCTAGCCAAATATGGATAGATCAAGAAGGAAGTTGGACATGTAAATCTAAAACTCGGGTGAGAGTTCAGGGCTGATAGAGCAATGGAGGTTTAAAACTGACAGTGAATAGTATAAAATTTTCTTATTTGACTTCCATGTATTAAGTGAAAATGACCTATAGTAGCCTTTGCAAATTACGTACGATTATTTAACATAGAATTACTCCAATATAAAATCATTCCATCTAATTTATCCTTTGGGGTAGAGGTATGAAGTCATATTACCTTAACCAGTGCATGAGTGCCTACAGTAGTGCTTGAGACATCTTGTAGAGATGGGTGTTCTCTCTGGTTCTAGAAGCTTAGGAGGGAGAAGGCACAGTGTGTACCAACCACAGAAATGTCATGTAATTTTAACAACTCCATATTAGGAATTTTTTTTTATAATTGGTTTCCATATGGGAATGTGAAGATGTGGTGTATAAGACTCTTAGATGTTGATTCTCAATATAATTACAGATACAGAGACTCTGTTACACCCGTACCGCATAGCAGTTTATATGATATGCAATTTAGACAACATTCACATGTTGACACCGATGTGTTTCTGTGACTATCACTAGTGCTTAAGAGTCATGATTAATATATTTTATAACCAGACATAATGATTTTGGAGTTTCGATCGCATGGTTGGTGGTGACAACCTGGGAAAACCCAAAAAGGAAAGATTTCAGATAAGCTGAGGAACACCATCATTTGAGAGCCAGGCAAAGCAGGAAAACACATGCAGCAGACTAAGATGAAATAACAGAAAAAAAAGAGGAGAGTCAAGCAGAGCAGTGACATCACCCACAAGGCCCAACAAATGCTGGTCCTTGTCTGCCTCTCTAGAACCTTCTATCACTCCTCTGCTGGATCACTCAGCATAAGGCATACTGGTCTTCTTGCCATGATGTATGATTGATCCTGCTCCCAGCACTTGATTTGTTATTTACTTTTATGCCAGATAACTGTAAGCCTGATTCATTCCAATTACTCAAGTCTCAGCTCATAAGTTACCTCTTCAAAGAAGTCTTTCATGAGAACCCCCCAAAATTGCCTTTCCATTTTATTTTTTTTATAATATTGTGTTTATTTTTGTTCTTTCTAGCATCCATCACAATTACTTAATCCATTTATTTCTTTCTGTTATTGCCTGTTTACTCTGCACTGGAATTTTGACTCAACAAGAGCCAACAACTTGTCTTTTTTATTTATCAAACTTTTCCTAGAGCTTAGGATCATACCTACCACAAAACAGGTAGCCACTAGCCACTGGATTATCAGAGGCTGAAAGTCAAGGAATAAAGCTCAAAGAGAACTTTCTGAAGAATAAATGAGCAACAATGTCAAATGCAGGAAAAGGGTCTAATAAAACTATAAGGGACCTGCTGGATTTGACATAATCCCTGACCTCAGACAGCTTTTGTGGGTGGCACAAAGCATAGACTCTGGAAGTGTACAATGTATTTAAAAGCAGCATACCAAACTATGATGTCAATGGTATATGAGTGTGGAGGTATCAAATGAGAGACATTATCAATACTTTAAAATTTATTTTCCCAGCGTAATTTACTCTGCTCTGGTCCTAACCCACCTACTCATTTCTCTGGGAACCAGGAAAATGGTGCGATTGGCTGAGCATTGTTTGAAGGGATGATTTTGGTGCCTGTTGGCTTGCAAATATTTCAGTCACGTCTCTGTTTTCAAGAGGGTGAAGAGCAACTATTTCGGCTTTTATTCCACTAAGGTTATGTGGTGAATGTTGATCGTATTTGTCAGTTATAAAATTTTGATCAGCTTCATTTAGAAAGAGATCACTCATAGAATTTTGTGATCATCCATATGAAAGAAAAATTTTGCATTAGAAACAGTTATTTGAACATTATTATTCAGTCAGATAATGGGTTTTGATTGCTTAAATATGTCCTTTTTAACAGCGCTTAACTGATATTCCATCTGCTTTTATAAATTATTTGATGTTAAAGATCTGGTATTATGGGTGGCTAGGCATGGGCAGGGATGGAGCCAGGCAAAATCAGGCCCTCCGTGTCATTTGCCCATTTTCCATAGACAATTTAAAAAACATTCATTGACTTACTGATCCTCGGTGATTTCTGTCCTCAATCACTTACATTCATTGTTTAACCTGAACCTCAGCTGTTAGTCCACAAGGCCCCCCAGCAGATATACTGGTTCCCCCTTTATGCAAGAGGGACTTACTTAAGAGCCACCGGTTGTCCTGCTACCTCTGAGCCACTATTGTTTTTTAAGATTTATTTTTATGTATTTATACATACAAGAGCTGGGGTGTAGGCCAGAGGTGCGGGGCAGTGAGAGGATTCACCAAAGACAGAGTGGGGAGTGGGGGAGCCGAACAAGCAGATTGACCGAAGTATACTGCTGAGGGGAGCAGTGGGCAAAACAGGAGAGGTTTGCTGTGCCATGTGCGTAGTTCCCTGGCCAGCTGGAATCGAACTTGTGCTGCGGTGGCTGCTGGTAGTTTCATAGTGCTGAGACTTAACTCCTTGCATCACCAGGGAGGCCCCTCTGAGCCACTCTTGATTTGAAGTCAGTCATCTTTTCCCTCTGTGACACTGCACAGTGAGGAAATTCTGATATTGTCTGAAGGTCTATCTGCTTCCATGAACTCAGCAGTCTCTTTTTCTCTTAGATTTTGACACTTTGGTTCAAACTAGATTCCATGAACTTTTCAAGGGGTTTAGCCCCTGGCTTGCCTTAGTTATTATCGTTTGGGAGCTAGAAAGCTCTGTGATGTCTGTTCTTGGACTGCATTTTCTTGGCCTCTACTTCTGTTAACTTAACCTCTCTAAATTGATCTTGGGGACAAAAGCAAAGCTGTGTGCTTTGTCATGATATTTTTTCCCAAATCCTTTGCTAGACTGTGACTCCTATCTGTTCCTCTACTTCATTGTTTAGGTTTTGAATTCAAAAGCCAAGAAGTGACTGCTTTTTTCTTTGTTTTCTCCTGTCACATTCCTTCTCTGAAACAATTAGAGGGGAACAGCCCAGCTGAGTGAACAGTGGGTTAGCCAAAGACATGGCAAGAGACCACTTGGGGTGCGTGGGTGGGTTCATGCTGGTTAATATCTTAACATTATTATTCCATCACTCTATTAAATGTCAACTTTTATTTAAAAATAAGAGTTATAAGTAGTCAAATTGTGTAATTTCCATTTCAATGTCTCATGTTCTCCATGCTTTCAGAGAAGGGTTAGGAAGAATTCAAAAGGAAAATAAATGTAGTAGGGTAGCAGAATAGATACTAGAGAACTTTTAATTCTCAGATTTTCTCAGATTCTGTTTCTGAGATATTTTGTGCCCTTGGTATATGAATTTTGTAACACTAATCTAATATATCCCCCACATACTCTGAAGAAATAATTAAAAAGTACATAAAGTAAATGAGAATCCTTATTTGGTGAATTTCACTCTCAACCTCCCTACTCTCCCAAAGCTCTGAATCTCAACACACACACGTGCATGTACACACATGCACACTTGCCCACACACATGCATGTGTACACACATATACATAGATATATGCTAGAGAGTCAGTTGGATTAACAAACTTCTCTTTGCAAGCACAAAATAACTTACCCGCTTGTTCAATAGCAGTTTGTTTCCAAAGGAGTCTGGGATTGGTGGTTGAAGAGAAGAAAATCAGAGGAACAAACAAAAAATAAAGATTTGCTTCAATGCAGATCTAATTCCTACCTTCCCTCTCATGGTAGAAGCCTGTGTTGGTCTTAGCTGCTAAAGGTTGTTGTAAGGGCAGGACTGGACACAGTGCAGGTTTTCTGATCCCATGCAGACCGGGTAAAGGAGGAGTCAGAGTCCTTAGTGGGTTTTTGCAGGTCTTTTACTGGGGTTCAGCGGGTAGTGCAAGGCAGGGGTGCTGGCTGGCCTGCCAGCCTCCCAGCCCCCAGCAAGTCTTCACTCTATCTGAGCTCTCTGGAGTTCGTTCTGCTGCTTCTCGGCTTCTCTTTCGGCTTCGGCTTCTACTGCTGCTGCTGGCGTCCCCGTGATGCCGCCCTTAAAAGCCCAGTCTTAGCCCAGGTGAATCCCATCTACCTATGCCCACACCCTATTCCAGGTGCCCGCCATCAGGCATGCATTCAGGACAAGGATCCATCGTCTATCCTGATGGCAGGAGGGCAGAAAAGCCTGACATTTTCTTTACCCTACAGTTGTTTTAACACAGAATTTTTCAGACCTCACTGTGCATCAGAATCACCAGGGGGTTATTAGGGAAAGCTGACTCCTTGAGGCCATGCCCAGAGTTTTTTTTTTTTTTTTTTTTAATTTAAATATTTTATTTTATATAATTCGTACATCTTTTATCATCTTTGCACAATGTATGCATTTTCATTTTGATTATATTCCCCATGCAGTTGCACATCCCCCCTTATTTTGACTCTAGTCCTTCCTTTCCCTGCCCTTCCCACCCCCCTCCGTAGTGTGTCTCTGGTTTATAGTTCCTTGTTGATTTTGAGTTTTACTTTGTATTGATTAGTCTTTTTCCTGGTTCTTACTGATGGCTCTTACTTAGGGAAACTGGAGGAGGGATCAAGCAATGGAGGATTGTTGCAAACACCCTACAAGTCTAACGTGGAGGGAGAACTGGGGACCTCTACCAGATTTGCTCCTCTTGCAGAGACTTTAAGGCAATTTACAAATCAGGAATCACAAAGAGTGAACACAGGTGTACCTGAGCAAGCTGCAGCCTGTGACTACAAACAGCTGCACCATTCGCTCCAGGTGTAGCTTTCCCTCTGTCCATCACACCTTTGCAAAAACCAGCAAACAACTGCAATCACCATAGAGAAGTTCACAGAAAGGTTGACACCACGAATGTGTTTTTCTTTTGCTCATGTGCTAATTTTCTTTTCACATTTATAAACAGTGACTGGTTTACATTTTTGGCAAGGTTGCGCTTCTGAGTTAATATGCATTGTGAGTGCCAGTTAAGCAAAGTTTTCCCAAGAACTTTCACATTGTTTGTGGTTTAGAGGTCACTCATAATGGCTTAAAGAGTTTAGCTAGAGTTTTGATTTTGCATTTTTTTTGCTTTTCCTGCAGAAAGCTATTATTTTTTCTTAATTAATTAAATATGTTTCTCCAAGAAGGTACAAGCTGTACCGTGAACAATTCTGCCTCTGATTTAATCTGTACGTGTCTACATTTTAAAGAAATTACAGAGGAAGTGAACGATGAAGTAGAATCCATCAATATTGGCATGGAAAGGGGGTGAGGAAGTTGATGTAGGAGAGAATCCACAGAAAATTTAGAGACCATCATGTACATGTGATGTTTAACCTTGGAGGTCTCCATACTACCTCATCCAAACACAGGTCTAAGAATATTTGGTATGGCTATAGTTCTAGTAAATGTATGACCTGAGGAGTTAGGAAAAGTTGAATTTAAAATACCTATTCCATTATCTCCATAAATTATCAAATATTGTGGAAATTGTCATTATTCTGACATAGAACAACCTATCTGAGATTATTTTCCCCTTACCTACCCCTAAAGTATTTGACTTGGGGTTTGGAAAGTCAGAATGACAAAAAACAAAACAAAACAAAACAAAACAAAAACAGATCAAATAAGGCTTGTTGGAAAGTGGAATTAGTGAAATTCAGAACTGATCCTGTCTTCAGTTCAGAAAAAAATTGTGGATTGTGAGAGAATTATAGGAGCATAAACGTCTAGCGTAAATGACAGTATACTTGAATTTTCCCAATCTCAGAATTCAAATCCCCCAACCTAACACCATTGACATTCTAGTTGATTCCATAAAGTTTACTTTAAATCAAAGGGAAGATAGCTTTTGAAATTGACCTAAGTTAAAAGGTAACTCCCAAATTTGCTAATTGTTTCTGGTTTGAATTTTTATTACTTTTGGCCAAAATTATTGCAGAATTTGTCCTGGTAAGAAGGAGCCCAAAAATGGACTCTAAAATAACTCATGAAAAAATAACAAAATAGTTTATGAAAATTAAAGTAGAACAAAGTTGAAGTATGATATATATTATAAGAATTGGTGGTGTTTTAGAGATGTTATGCTAAAATAACTTCTTAAGCTAATAATATTTTGTTTTTCTTAATGTAGAAAGTATCTGATATTAAGCAATACTTTATCCAATGCTCTAGCCATTGAAATTAACAAAGTATGAGAGTGTAATAATATAGAGAAGAATACAAACATTAATTAAATCTCAGGTTTTGACTCATGGGAATAATTGCTCACCTGTTTAAGATACTGATGTCACATGAATCATCCCACTAAAAACCATAATGTTTGAGAGTTCCAGTTGCTCCACATCCTTACCAACTTTTGGTATTGTCAATCTTGATAATTTTAGACATTCTGGTAGAAGTATAATGACATCTCAGCATGGTTTTAATTTGCATTTCCTTGATGACTAATGATGTTAACATTTATTCATGTGCTTTTTTGCCATCTGTTTATCTTCTTTGTAGAACTGTCTGTTCAAATCTTTTGCCCATGTTTTTATTGGGTGTTTGAGTTCTTATCATCAAGTTGTAAAAGTTATTTATATATTCAGATGCAAGTCCTTCTTCACGTATGTATATTGTAAATATTGTCTCCCAGTCTGTTGCTTGCCTTTTCATATCCTTAGTGCTGCCTTTAGAAGAACAG
This sequence comes from Talpa occidentalis, assembly GCF_014898055.3. Lineage (NCBI taxonomy): Eukaryota > Metazoa > Chordata > Mammalia > Eulipotyphla > Talpidae > Talpa > Talpa occidentalis. The sequence goes on from NW_023600993.1 coordinate 14,372,704, forward strand.
AAATTTTAAATTTTGATGAAGTCCTATATATAAAAATTTTTCTTTTATGGTTTGTGCTTTTTGTGTCCTATCTAAGATTTTTTGGAGTATTCTAGGTTGAAAAGATTTTCTTCTAGAATCTTTGTGGTTAAAACACTTTGGAAGATGGTTTAACTTTTATAAAGCCAAACATCCACTTAACATACAACCCAGGAATTCCACTGGTAGGTATTTACCCAAGGGATATGAAAGCATATATAGAAAAAGTTGAATGCAAGTACCTGTAACATCTTTGTCTACAATCCCCAAATGGAAACTGCTCCAATATATAAATGGATAAGAATGTGATATATGCATACAATGCGGTATACAAAGCAATACAAAAGAGTAAACTACTAATACATGTTAACAAGATGGGTTGGGCCTCCCTTGTGGTGCAGGCAGTTGAGTGCAGAGCTGTGAAGCTGTCTGCAGCCTCTGCTGTCCGCAGCCTCTCCCTGCCGGCAGTGGAAATACCCACACGGCATGGCAGACCTCTCCTGTCTCGCTTGCTGCTCCCCTCAGCAGTGTATTCCAGTCTGTCTTCCTGTTCTGCTCTCCACTCTGTCTCTGGTGAATCCTCACCTTCCCACACATCTAGCCTGTACCCCGGTTTTTATATGCATGAATAAATAAATCTTAAAAAAAATCAAAAAACAAAACAAAACAAACAAACAAGATGGGTTAACCTTAAAACATTATACTAAGGGAAAGGAATCAGATAAAAGATAGCACAAACTGTGTGATTCCACTTATATGAATTCCAGTTTCTGGAATAGAAGACATGTTAGTGGTTGCCTGTTTGTACATGTGTGGGAGGATTTGACTGGCCAGAGGCACAAGGAAACTTTTTGGAATGAAGGACTTGTTCACTATATCTTGATTGTGGAGTGGTTATGTGGTATGTGCTCTTGTCAGAATTCACCAAAGTGTCTACATGTTAAATGTACTTTAAGGTATGTAAAATCATGGAACTTTGATTAAAGTTGATTAAAAAAATTAACAGCAGAGTTAGCCAATAATGATGTAGTTATTGTAAACCAATAATGACTATTTTTTAAAATGTGTGGGTTATTGGTAATATTTCTAGCTCTGAAGCTTCCAGATCATGACCTTATTATTTATAGTTTAAAATAAGATATTTACCCTAATGGAAATGTGAAAAACACAGAAAATGTGGAAGAGTAAAAATATTATTTTGTCTTAATTCCTAAGCCCAACTTTCCCCTGCACTTTGTATTTTTACTTTTCACAGTTGCAATCACACTCTTTGCTTGACATTTATACATTGCTTTAAAATATCACTGTTTTGGTCATTTAAGAATTTCCCCAATTCTATGGTTTTTATAAATACGATTTTAACAGTTAAGTAATCATCACAGAAATATACAACACAAATTATTTTAAAATAGCTTCTTCTTTTGAACATTTTTCTTTCTTGTGTGCTTTTGAATAGCTTCCCTAATACTATAATGATTAGCACACAACATTTTCCCCACTAAGGATTATTTACTTAGGATTGTTTCTCAAACACCTTGATGAAAGATAGTAGAGTTAACATTATCCCTTGTAACCAAAAGATTAAAACTTGCCCTGTCTGTGTGGGTTCCCCATAGGTTTCTACTCTAGAAAATCTTTTCTTCCTCTTACTTTCTAGCAAATTATTGTGTTTTTTTGAGGCAGAGAGCTAAGGAGAAAAAGGATTTTCACCTACTCTTCCGAATGTACTGCGTTGCCTGAATTAGCCTCATCTATCTGTCAAAGTGCCCAGAAACCATGATGATAGGAGCTGTGGAAATAGATATCTAGCATATGGGAACCTGCTTATAATTTCTTGCTCACAGCATTTATCCCACATACAGCATTTATCTTTAAAAGAGCAAGACTAATGAACCCGTATGTATTGTTTTCTACTTATAGCATATCCTCATTTGAAAGACATCCCATGGAAAATAAAGCTCTGCTAATGAGTAAGAAATTGCAATGTTCTGTACTAAGTAGTGTCATATGCCTTGCTGTAATTCTTGCTTTTGCCACTGACCTTATTGGGACTTTTTTTTAATCAGAAAGACAACTTATTTGTAAAATACTGTGATGATTTCTGATCTAGAGTACTAAGCAAGTCCACCTTTCAGTAAAAATTAATCTTGCTTCAAGAAAGTTGGGATGGGTCAAGCAGTTTAATAAGGAGGCATCCCTGGGAGAGGGAGAGTTATTTTTGCACTGCAAAGGTTTCATAATAGTAGTCCCAGAAATGTTGAACTCCTTTCGTGAATTAGAATGATGGCTTGATTTACAAAAATTCAGATTATGATTGACTCACCCAGGAATACATTTGTTACTAAGTGATAGGCAGTGGAGGAGAGTGGTTAAACTGTCATCTAAAAGCCATGTGTTTGTGGGCAAATGACACAGTCTAAGTCCAGTTTCATCCTTTGTAAAGTGGGTAATGAGGCAGATTGCTTGTAAATTGTCATCAAGTTTGGATGAGAAAATGCATGTAAAATGCATACCCCACACACTGGGGTTACTCATGGAAGTAACCCCATAGTTATACATATATCACTGTGGCTCCATATGCAGAAAAAACATTGCCAAGGGACAGTTTCAACATTGTTCCCATGATTCTGCACAATTCTTCTCACTTTCTATTCTTTGAACTCTTCTCGCTGAGTGACTACCTCTGTCCTGCATTCTCTGCTCATTTTCAAATCTTCATACCATTCCCTTGGGGGGGTCAACAACCTTACAGACTCATTCTTATAAATATCCACTTTATAACTTGATCTGATCTCTGACTAATCTCTGGAGACCTTCCTGCTCAACAGTTCTCTCTTTTGGAGAGGTTCTACACCCCCACCTCTTAGTAGGACCTGAAGGAGACATGATGCCCATCCCACTGCTCTTAGATGACCATTCCCCCTCCTGCCTAAAAAAACCCTGAGTCCTTGAGGCTTGGTCCTGGTCCTTTTAGATACTTGATCATTTTCTTCTTGTGATTATTATTTATGGATTTCCTCCTAGCCACTTATCTTCTTCCATTAAATCTTGGCCTCAGTATCTTCATTTCCTTCTCCACAGCTTTCATCATTCTTGGGAACTTGTTTCTCACACTATTTCCTTCTCCTTGAAGTGATTTTTTCCTCTCTACCTAATCCATAATCTTAAATGCGTAGATCTCCTTCTCTAGCCACAACTTCCCATTGTTTTGTGATTTCTATTTCATGATGGTCGTTGTGCTGAACCCATTGATGACTCATAATCCTTCTGAGGGGGGAAAACTAGGCTTCGTCATGTTCAGAAAGACTAGAAACTGTCCGAGTCATCCCCTTTTGATGGTGAATTCCAGATTTTGGGGTTTCTGGAACTAGCAAAATTTTAAAATACTGAACAATTAACTTTTTATTTTACCAAATATGGATACCAAGAAAGCAAGTATTACCAAGAAAGGATTATTTATGACATAAGAAGGAGGACATAATCTCAGAATAAATAAAATAAGTTTAATATACATATTATATAGAATATGAAAATCTCACTGCATTTTATCCTTTTTGCATTTTGCTGTACTGAGCACCAAAGAAAACTCGGAGGCTTGTTTTGGCATATGGGAATCAATGTTCCATCAGACAACTTTATGGAACTGTAATGTGTGAATCAGATTACTAAATTGTATATTCCTTTGCTGTCTGTTTTCCTATTTTTCCATTCCTGAATTCTTGACAAAGTTTGGATTATGTCTTTTTATTTCGCTTCAGTAAAAAAAAAAATGAATCTTCATATGGGACCAATAGGCTGTTTGAAACCAGGGTGAAGGAGAACTGGCAGTGTTTTGGACGTCTTTAGAAGGATGTAAATTTCAGGAAAGAGAATTCAGGATGCAAGTACCGAATGAGGTACTTGAGATCTCTCCTGTTCTACCTATTAGATTTGTGGTTCAATATCCATAAGGGAGCTGGAGGTTTCACTAACAGAGCTTCCTTACATTTCTGGAAATGTCTCCTTGGAATCCCAGAAAACTAGAAAGGATTTCCTGAAACATCACTGCCTCACCTCACAGAGGTGCACTGAGAGAATGTAAAGCAGGCTTCATGGTGGTGCTGGGAGGGGGCTGGCCTGGGTTCTCCTGGGCATTGACCCCAGTATGTTGCTTGGCCGTCTTCCCTGAGGCGCCTGGGGACAAGCCTCTCAGATGTGGAGTCAAGAGTTGGCATACCATCAAGCAGGTGAAAATCTGGCTGAAATGCCCCAGGGGAATGACTCACCTGTTGGAGGGCAGTAGGGTTAGGACTCAAGGTCAGAGGCAAAAGTGATGTGTGAACGGGAAAAGCTGAGGACAAGGACAGCTCCTCAGGAAGTATTCACCAGGCCGTCTCTGTGTACATGAGTCAGGAGAGCAAGTGTGTCTGGTGTTGGGAAGGCCATCTCTGACCTAACCACTGACAATTTAGCTAAAAGGTAGGGTGAGCCTGCCATCAGGGCCTTTGCCCTCTTTTGTTCATCAATTTCCCTCATCGGTCAGATGGAACTGTGTTGAGGTTGCCCATAAAACTAATTTCCATTGGGTTCTTTCCAGGCCAGCTCAACGTGGATATATTAAGAAAACCCTAAATACAGGTCTCTATCCAGAGACAGCATTTAAGAGCCTATTCAGATGAACGCTGTGGAATTGGGCAAACAAACAAATAAAAAAAGATAAAAATAAGCAGAGAAAAGCGAGAGAGGCTCTGGGAATTGTAACTAATTTGTGGACCAGGCATTCTGTTTCCGCAGCCGGTGCAGCGCGGTCTGACAAGGCTGAGTAAATGTGGTTTTTGGCTCGCCCTGCAGAGGCGGTTAACTGCATCATGCTGAGGTGGACTGAAACTTCAAGGGCACCCAGTGACATATTTGTTTCGTCACCGGGCTGCCCATTCCTGCATCTATCAGGGAGCCAATGCGATATATATATATTTTAACTTCACACCATGGTGTCTGATTTATAATTTCCCGGGGGCAATATTTTTTTACAGCGACTGGCAGGATTTTTTGTTCTTCATTAGGCCTTTTATTAACCCACTGCCAGAGCTCTGTCTCTAACCACTCCCAGTGTTTCAGTGATCATATTATCAGTAATAGCATATTTCCTCTGGGAGATATGAATACAGTCTATTGCAGGTGGAGGCTGGAGGAGGCGGGGCCGGAGTGAAGGATTTTCACATTTCTATTCTTGCTGCTCCTTCAGACTCCCCCACCAAACATGCAGATGTTGCTGACTAGAGACTTTGATGGTTCCTTCACTTCATTATTATATGTAACAGCAGTGAGTTTATTTGTTCGGAAAGTTTTTCAGAAGCCTATGACTCCTTCAGAGGTATCCATCTGGGGGTGCAAATTCCTGAGGTTTCCTTAAGATGTTTGACTTTTCTAAAAAAGAAAGTCTAGATAGTCCATGGATATGGCCACATGAAAAAACCATTTCATGGAGGGGCTGGGTTCTTTCTGTCCAGATGAAGAACTCAGATGAAAGGCAGTATGGATGCCTAAAGCTTAATTATTATCATCACTGTCCCCCCATTTAGAGAGCAAGAAATGGTCCCAATTACAGGGTCAGTTGAATACTTAAGAGAGATCTGCTAGTCTCTTTCTCTGACTTTAGTCATATCAAAACAGTTTGTTATGGAAAGAATATGCTTTGTTTTCTAAAAGATTTTTCAGATGAGAAAGTCCTATACCTTTGTCTGTGATCTCCTTGAAGTCCCTAAACACCATCTTCTTATTTCAGCATGAATATTTAGTAGCAGAGTGTACTTGCACAAGTCACTTAATCTCTTCGAACCTTGTTTGTCAAATTTGAATTCTAGCAAGAAACTGTCCCAATTACAGGGTCAGTTGAATACTTAGGAGAGATCCGCTAGTCTCTCTCCCTGACTTTAGTCATATCAAAACAGTTTGTTCTGGAAAGCTTTGTTTTCTAAAAGATTTTTCAGATGAGAAAGTCCTATACCTTTGTCTGTGAGCTCCTTGAAGTCCCTAAACACCATCTTCTTATCTCAGCATGAATATTTAGTAGCAGAGTGTACTTACACAAGTCACTTAATCTCTTCGAACCTTGTTTGTCAAATTTGAATTCTAATAATGACCTGTGGAACTCATTTTATTGTTGAAGATCAAAGCAAACAACCCACTTAAAAGGATTTTCCAACTGTGAAGTACTGCACAATGATAAGCTCCTATAATATTAAACATAATTCCTATTCTTGTAGTGCCTCTTAAAACAAAATACAATCAACAAAATGTATGGAACACCTTACTAGAGATGGAAAACTCACTAGCTCTCCCTCCATTTTATGACTAATTACTGAATAATATGACTGAAGAGAGTCAAAGAATATATTTTCTGTTATTTAGGTTTAAAATATAGATGTCCTGATACTAGGGTATTCTTTTCATTCTTTGACTCAAGTTTTCATGCCATCTGAATTATATTCCAAATGGATAAGGAAAATAATATTTCGTGGGACCTTGGTGATTTCTGTGCATTGCATTTATCTACCCAGATCTTTCGGTGAGTTAGCCTGAGAAGTAGAATGAGAGGTGTCTCCCAAAGTATCTGGTCTCTTTTACCAAGGCTGTGAGGTCTCATCTTCTACAAAATTCAATTTTACATAAATTTTTCTTATTGAGATTGCCCAGAAAATACATTATTCAAAATTGAAATCTATTGGTTTGGATAATATTTTTCTGTAACTCCTTCCCTCAACAGATTGTCTGCTGGACTTTGGCAGAGGCAATGGGTCCATGGTCTGGACAAAGCTCTGATATGTATCCAGAAAATCAGTGCTTAAAAAGGAGCTACTTGCTGCGAAAGTAAGAAGAGAAAGGAAGAAAACAGGAAATGGGAAAGAAATTTTCTTTCTCTGGTTCTGGGTTGGGTGGGCTTTGGATGCAGTGACCAGGTGATCTGGGATGTTCGCATGAACATAAGCAACAACTTTCAACTTCCATCTGGACGGAGAGTGAGCTCCTGGAACTGGTCACTTGACCTGTTTTCTCTGATATCTTCTAATGGTTCAAGATACGTTTTTAGGTCAAAACTAGCACAATGCCGACAAAGAGGAAAGAGAATTCTCAAAGGCTACCTAGACCTCAAATGGCATCCTCTTCATCACTGGAGAGGAACTGAAAGGAGTTTCCATTGGAATCACTGTATTTAATGATCATAAAATGAATGCAGACTTAGCAGCCATTCTTAGATTCTCCCCCTTTTATTCAAAAGGCAGCTCTGTCATCAGATCATTAACCAAACAACAAAAGTGTGATTCTGATTTCAAAGGAGAAATAGTAAGAATTCCCCAAAACACATTTGAGAATACTATGTTTGCTTGTCATCCTATCAAAACTTATTGAGCATAGACACTACACCAATCCCTTCCTCATGCTTTCTCTCATTTAATTCTCACAACAAGGGTATGAGGTAGGTGCCATGATCCTCCTCAGGGTTTATGAGCTCAAGAGGCTGAATAACTCGTTCAAGAAAAGGTGACCAGTAACTGGTAGAGTCAGTATTTGACTCATTTCTGTGGCTTTTGAAGCTTCCTCTCTTAAACACTCCTGAAGAGTTAAATTACAGAAGACAAAGCGAGTCACTGAAACCAGCTCTGGTGTCCAGTTAGTTGCTTCATAACTTTCAGGAGTTTCACAGAGTCACTCCCAGACCCTCCCCATATCTCCAAATATTGTTTGTGTCGCTCGGGACTTTATTTTGCCTCTCGCTGGCTGTCATTTGCCACACGGGCCACAAGGTGGCTCAGTGTGGAGTGACCTCCCCTCTGAGTGTGAATTCCCAGAGGGTAGAAAAGGTGTGGAACAAATTGCTGCTTCCTGGACTATAGGATTTCACTGGCACAAGCTCACCGCTGTCTTGTCTTGAGCAACAACAAGGAGGCACATCTCAGCAGCAAGCTTCGAGGGGTCCTCATTGGACACACAAAGGCAGGCTCATCGGAAGCGAGCTCACATTCCAGAGGGGACTGAGGTGATGGTACACGGGTGCATTGGTGTAGGAAATTCTATGAGGATGACACCTGAGGGGAGGGAGGGAGCAAATATTGTTTAATAATGAACAATGATAGAAAAAATTAAATTAAAAAATTTAAAATAAAAAAAAATTCAATGGGAGTCTTTGTAAGCTCCTTTAGTTTTAAGAAACCAAATGCTTATTGGTAACTCTTTCTTCAAATGTGGAAATTAAATCCCGGAAAGAACTGATAAAATTTCAATTGTGGCTTGATTACAAAACACCACACACACACACACACACACACACACACACGCACACACGCACGCACACACACACGCTCACACACACACACACACACCAACAACTGGCTGCCAGTAGAGAACACCTGGGTAGGTGAAAAGCCCCTCAAGCAATAGATGATGGAGTTTGCAAAGAATGTTCAGGTTTGCCAAATTGCCATCAAGCTCTCCCCTCCCCCACCACGCTCCCCACTCTACCTTCTACCTTTGGAAGATGAATTTTTTTCAGAGAGAAAATTCTGTTCAGGCTGTGGAAGGCTACCATGGGGTTTGCCCGTCACCGAGCTTGAAATGAACTTTTTCACCCCGTTTAAATATTTAAAAACAGAAAAATCTCCAGATACAGGCAAATAGGTCACGAAGTGCCAAAAAATATATCTGAGAATACATCTGCCTCTGTGATCAGGACTCCTGATCATACCCTGTTCATTTTGATTTGCTTTGCTGCTCAAATGTGAGTCACCCAAACCTGAGCAAAGGAATAACTTGTGTGCCCAATGCCCCAGGAAAGGGAGATCCCTCCAGGGAAAATTAAATGAGTGTTCTGTCACTCAGATGGGTGTCTTTAGGCTTATTGTGATCATCTTCCCCCTAGAATGAGGGGCAGATCGATAAAACCCTTGCATACCAGGCACAGTGATTAATAATACATAAGCTATTAATAGAAGATGGGCCATAAAGGTTTAGAAAGAAGACAGTGGAATCAGATACTTTTCACCAATTTGACAATTATGCCATGAACTGATCCCGGAGCTGAGACCAAATCTTTTTTTTATTTTTATTTTTTTTTTAATTTTTTTAAAGACAGTTTATTTTTATTTTTTTTTTTAAGATTTATTTATGCAAGCACTGGGTACAGTCAGAAGCGCGGGAGGGTGAGAGAATTCACCAGAGCCAGAGCGGGGAGCAGAGCAGGCAGAAGGACTGAAGTACACTGCTGAGGGGAGCAGCAGGCGGCAGGAGAGGTCTGCGCGCCCTGCGGGACCCTCCTCCGGTGGCCGGGGAGCAGCCGGGGATCGAACCGGCGCTGCAGAGGCTGCGGGCAGCTTTGCAACCCAGCGCTCAACCGCTGCGCCACCGGGGAGGCCCTGAGACAAATCTTTTGATCTGTTTATTTTTTTTCTTTTAAAAAGAGCAATCTGTGGACCATGGGTTCCTTCCTGTTAGGCTACATTTTGTGTGGTTTGTTATACTGCTGTTCAGAGTAAGAGAATTTGAGACTGAAAAAAAAAAAATGTCTGGAAAGAGTGTGCCTGAAACTTTCAATTTATCACTACTCTCCACTCAAGATTACCTCCCACCTCTCCTGAGGGGCCTTGGCCATGCCATGACTGTGCACCAATATTGATTGATTGTGCTATTGGTAGTAGGCTTGGAAAAGTCTTTTCCTGCTTTATACACTGAGAAGGAAGGCAGGGAACGGGAGCGAGAGCTTGGAGTAAGGAGAGGGAGAGAGATACTAGCAGAAATGAGAAAGGCAAAATATCACAAATTTCTACTCCTAACATCTCAATTCAACAAACCCTGTGGCTGCGGCCATTGTAAACTCATAATCAAGTTGTGTGGATTTGGGTGAGTTAGCTTAAGTCATTTTCTGCTACTTGCCATGGAAGAGGCTGGCCCGATGACAGTGTGTAGTAGAATGAATGGGCCACGAAAAAAGAAAAAGTATTAGTCTTGCAAATATTTAACAATGTCCATGTTATATCTGTAAATTGATCTACAGCAGACACCAGATACAGCTTGTTTGCAGTGTTGGAGAAATTGAATCCAAAGCTCCCTTTCACCTAGGCATCTTCTGGTTACAATGCAGGTTCCAAGGCCCTGCTTCCTACTGAATCAGACTCCCTAAAGGCAGATTCAGGAATCTGCATTGTAACCAATGCCACAGATGACTTTAAAAAAAAATTTGAATTGGAGTAACATGATACAAGCTTTGATTGCACAACATTATACCTTATCATCTGCATATACTACATTATGTTGACTACCAGAAGTCTAACTTCCATCCACCACCAAGCCATTCACTCCCTTTATTGCCCCTGAATCACATTCCCTTCTGGTAACCACCAACACAGATGATTCTTACACAGTAGAATTTGGACCTAAAAGGTGAAGCAATTGATAGTGACAAAACTTCTGTAACTGTTCCTGGGAAAATGAATGTGCTCCATCCCTGCTCCTGATCCAAAGAGCCCTTCAACCTTTACTGGCAGGGATGACTGAGCAGGTCTTTCTTCAGGTCTTTCTTCATATGTAGTTGTTCCAACCATCCAGACTTACTTCTTGGGCCTTTCCTTCTTTGTCTTCCCAGCCAGGAATCCCCCGTTGGAGCCCTTAGGTTAGTAGTTTTTGGAGTTAGAACTCTAATATTTTTTGGAGGGCCTTCATCTGTGCAGTTTTGCGTGTGTCAACAGAGAAAGTTAGTTTGTAGTTTCCCTGGGGCCATTGGCAAGATTTGGTGTAAGTTTTGTTTAAGCTCTTTAAAGCATCCCTGGCAGGGCACCAAGAAATGGGCGCTTAAAAAAGGGGGGCAAATCAATGGTTCAATCAATACGACGAATAGATGACTCCATTAGCCACTTCCCGGTCTTTAGGATCTGAGTGATGGTTTCTGCATTTTCTCTGTTGCAGAATTTTGATAGAATTGGGGGAGGCTGTCACCGCCTGTTTTGAAGCTGCCTCATCACATCTCGATGGCTAGTTTTGGACATTTCCACACTTGAGACACGAGAGACATAAAGAGCCTCTTGGATCAACAAGTCTGTTTTCCTTCCCTAGCCCTCCCAAGAGTTTAAGACTTCTCCTGAGAGAAAATTCAATTGCCTCAACCTACTCATTACCCAGTCACTTCACTCAGTAGATTCATTCCTTTGCTCCGCTGCCTCTCACGCTGACCCTCCTTTTTTTCCCTCAAGTGCCTTGTTTAGCCACATTTTATGACTCGACTCTACTCTTGACTGAGGCTTACAGGTCAGACTGTTATTTTCCAAAGAGAGCTTCCCAAAGTGAATGCTTCTCAGGTAATTCTGGAAACTGGAGAGGGAATGATTAGGGGATACAAAGGGCACAAGTTTGTTGAGCTTCCATATTGAAAAATAATGGCTTTAACATAGAACACAAGCACTCTCCAAAGACATTTCTACAAAACATATTCATTCTACTAGAAGGAGAGCTGCTGGGAAAGGTCCCCTGGTGCAAAGTTAGAGAAAGAATTTTCTAAACCCTAACCAAACTGACAAGGCAGGTTTCAGAAATGTCCTCTTCTGTCAGAGAGTGGAGAGGTACCCGCAACGCGTACTGTGTCAACATCTGTTTTTTGCTAACCACTCAGTAAATTCTAGCTGAGATCTTCTACTAAGGTGTAGTTCTAACAACAAAAGTGGGACCTGTGTAGCAGTTTGCATTTCTCTTGTACAGGAGAATGAGTTCCTAGTTTCAGTGATTATGCCTTTACTAGAGGTTATTACGATATAAAGGAATTTTTAGTTCACAAGGATTTACGGAGGGGTGATAACTGACTCTCCTCTTTTAGATTTCTAAATAAACCTAAAATATGAGATTTCTAAAAAAACTGTCCTCTCAACTTTTCTGTAGATTATAGACTTAGGAGAGGCCTTATGGAGGGCTTATAGTTTAGTCACCAAGTTGGACATAAAAATTGTAGCCTAGAGAAAACAGACTAACATATCAGACTCAGGTGTTTAGATAAAGTACTGTGCATGTAATGAGGAAATTGAAGAAAACTGAAGAGTTGTCAAAAAAGGGGGTCTTAAAACTGTCTAGGGTAGAGATTTTGCTAATATCAATAATAGGAGATTTAGTTGGAATGCTATATTGATGCAACCTGGTGGGCAGAATATTTTGCTAGTGAAAAGTTTGCATTTCATTTTGTAGGCTACGGATATTTATTTAAGTTTTAATACTGACTTTCCTGACTATCCAGGAAAAATGGGATCATATATTTCTCTAATGGAAAAAAATGGATGTGTGCCATTTAGTCCAACAGGACAAAATCTGTCTTATTTGAGAGATGATGACTAACACTACAGACTATTTATTTTCAACAGTGGTATTGCTTATGTGGACCAGGTCTAAATTGTCTTAAATGAAAGCCAAGGCTATACTTTTGACATGTGACTTTGGGGAGACTGTTCTGAGAGTCCACATTAATGAGTTGTAGGCATGGAGTTTTTTGATGATTTCATTTGACAATGAAAGTTAGGGCTTCACACATCCTTTAACTTGATCTTCCCACACAACACTTGCCTCACTAGATGTTTTAGGCTTCTGCAAGTGTGTAGCAGTCTCGAGGAAGCAATTTAGCAATAACCACCCCAAAATCAGCCATGGTCAGCCCATTGGCCAAGTGTTTCCATGTTTAGAAATCTATGTATCCATGCTAGAAAGAATCTGAAATATACAAAAATGTTCATTTTAGTATTATCTATAATGGAAAACTTTGAAAAAGCGAATGTCTAATTATAAATCCATTAGATATTACACATATAAAATACCATAAAGTCATTGACCTGGTAATAAATAACTGGTATGAGGCTTATGATATAAAATAATAAACAAGATGCATATGAAATTTAGACTATCTTTGTCATATTAGTGGTTGTGCACTGATATTAAGTATTTTTGAAAAATTACTATATATGGTGTTATGTAAAATATGGGAAAATGTGCCTGGAAAATCTGTTAAGGTGCTAATGACCATAGCATTACTACCAGGAGTGATAATTAACATGGCATAATTACTAAGAGCGATCATTTTGGTATTGTATAAATTTTCTATAAAATTAGTAAACATTAATAATAAAAAAAAAAGCCTATACCATTTTCAAGAGAAAATTTTACCCTGAAAGCTTAAATTTGGTCCTTTATTCTCTCATTGACTTAAGGGCAACAATGTATTCTAAATATCAGAGAACATAGGAGGCAAAGTTGTCAAAAGTGAGAGCAACTGCCTTGAAATTTTCACTCATATGAAATATTTAACCCTTCTTAGGTGAACAGTGATAGTAAGTGTGCCTTAAGAAGGTCTAAAAACTCTGCTTAAAACTCTGGATTCTTTTTAAATTTAAATTTTTAAGTTATGTTAATTTTAAATTAAATGATTTAGAAGTACAGATTCACAACTCTTCAAATGTATGTGGCCACACAACACCTACCACCTACACACCCATAGTCCATTGGGTCCCTTCCCTCCTTTACTCTCACTACTTACCCTCCCACTCTGGTGGCCTCAATTCTGCAGTAAGATTTCTAGGGTTTGTTTTGGTTTAGTTTTGTTTGTTCCTTTGTTTTATTTCTTTACATTCCACACAAGTCGTGTTTGTCTTTGTCCTTCAGACTTATTTTGCTTAGCATAGTCCCTGCCAGTTCCATTTGTATTGTCATAAATAACAAGACTTCATCTTGTTTACAGCTGAATAGTATTCCCTTTTGTACATATACCTTTTATATGTACACATCTTTATCCACTCATCTGTCATTGGAGACATAGGTTGTTTCCATAACTTGGCTATGGCAAATAGGCTGCAATGCACATAGGAGTAGACAGAGGCACAGGCTGGCTCCACCCCACCCCATGATCATTCCAGCCCAAGCACACATATACCTTCTATTAGTGTTTTGACATTCTTTGGCTAGATAAGTAAGAGTGGAATTGCTGGATGGTATGGTAGATCTGTTTCAATATTTTGAGAAACTTCCACACTAAAACACTGAATTGTCTTAAGAGGGCTGATAAAAGTAACTCAAGAGTAGTAGTCCAGGGTAATCTGGAGACGGGCTGCCTGAGTTCAATCCTGGCTCTATTGTCTTCTGTCTATATGAACTTGAGCAGGCAGTGTTACCTCACTGCTTCGTCCTTATGGGGCTGTTGTGAGGTTAAAGCACGTTAACTGTGAAGTATTTTAAACAGCAGCTCACTTTCTGTAAGAACTCATTAAGTGTCAGCTATTATTAAAAAAGCTCCATTTCCAGGCCTGATTATAATTCTTGTGTTGGACCCCTGGTTCCTTGAGCCCTTGGCTGTCTCTGGCCCCTGGTATATTCTTCCTGTTGTATATAAAGTAAGTATACAAAGGAATCTCATATCGAAGCCTTTCTAACTTTCTTTCTAGAAAGGAAAAACAGGTTCAAAATCACTCACTCTTAGGCATGGATGTCTTTTATAAAGCAAGGGCATCTTGCTAATACAGATGATTGGCTCAATGATAGGAGGGTAACTCTAATGAATTAATTTGCTAATTATCCATCCTGGCTCCATAAAACAACTGGTCTTTAGGAAGGATGTTGGTGCATTATTCATAGTTGCCAAAGGAACAACAAAAGCCAAAGAAAAGGAAGATACTTATGGGATATGAAGGCCCCCAAAGCAGTAAATAATCTCAGCTCAGAGCTGAGTTTGGCCTCAAAATGAACAGTTACCCAATAAGAAGAGGGTTCAGAGCCCTGCACCCTTGTATTTTGTTGTGAACACATACAAGTCTATTGAGAAAAAGTCCAGATAATCTCTCAAAAGAGTCTCAGCACTTCGAGTTTTTGAGGAAAGCTATAGCTATGCCACTAATTCCTGACAAATAAAATAGTGCTGCAATACCATGTACTTCTCAGATTTTCAACAGTTATTATACCGAGGTTTTCTTAACAGTAGGTCCAAGGGAGTTTAGACATCAGGTCCCCCACGCCCCTGAAATGGAGTCTTTGAGAAGCTCGTCATACATTAATTCTATTGAAATATATGCTTCACTTGTTAGTGAAACAAAACAGTTTGAATTCACTAAGGTCGCACTAAACCAGGCCTTTGCTCTGAAGTTAAAGGCTCTAAATAGATCAAAACATTCTTTGGAATGCCCTTGAGTGATCCATTTATTGCACTTAACTTTCTCATTACTTAAATGCAAAAGACTAAAGTTGAAGAGGCCAAAACATACATTTGGAAATTTCAGAAAACATAATAGGCTGAGAGAGATAATGTAATACTTCTCCATGAAGAGGAGAGCTTGAATATCTTGATTACAGCTTCCCTACCCATCCCTCACACATTCAAATCCAATATATGTGCTTTTATTAATGCGGGAGTGCAGAGATATGCATAAATGAATATTGATAAGGCAGGATACTGTATATTTATGAGGTTTTATATGTTTTCTCTTTATGTTTTATTTGTATTTATATCCAGTGCTGCATACTGTATGTATGTGTTTATAAGTATAGCAGCAACGAAAAGAAATAAGATTTTAATCGATTTCATAATATTTTGCAACCACATATACACTACCATCCATTTCACTGATGTGTATTGGTGTGGGGTGGGGGGGTGACACTTGCTGTTGGTCTCAGTGAAGATTTGTAATAAATATCTTAGTGCTCGGGTGAGATTTTATAAACAACCTTGCATTATAAGGCAACTGGATCCTTGAAATTTTACATGCATAAAAGTCAGAAATTTGGAGTTGTCATAGTAACATTAATTCCGGTCCTTTCCAAAAGTGCAGTATTTTGTCATATAGCATAAAATGTTAATGCCTGTGCCTCTGTGACTCGGTGATGAGAATGAGTTACATTTGCCACGGAAATCAGGAGTTTGGAGAGCTTTAGAGTCGACATTTAGAATCAGAGGCATAACATGTTGCACGAAATTTCCCTAATTGAAAAAAATACAAGACAGAATAACAAACTGGACAAAAGGGCAAAGAACAATGATTATTATTTTTGCAATGAATTGAACAAATGGACGAAAGAAACGGGAAGATGTTATAACATTTGTTGGGAGGAACTTAGTGACCCAGACGTGTTTACTCAAATAGAGCACATATTTGAACAAAGGCTCCAGCATCGAGGTTGGTGCATTTTACCCATGATTGTATAGGTCTCTGTATGGGATATGCAACATCTGGATAAAATGCTGCAGCAAACATACAAGGCAGAATGTTGCTTCTCTGCCCCTGGGGATCTGCAAGAATGAAATAAATCATTACCTTTGGGGGCTAGAAAAAGAAATACTTCTCTGAAGCCAGATAACTGATTGGGGAGCTTTTTGATATCTTATCTAGCTCTATGAATCTATGTTCTTTAAGAAAAGTAAATAGGGCCTCTCTGATGGCACAGGGGTTAAAGTCTGAGTGCCATCAAGCTATTGCCAACCACTGTGGCCTGAGTTTGATCCCCGGCCAGGGAGGTAACCCACATGTGGCGCAGCAGACCTCTCCTGTCTTGCCCGCTGCTCCCTTCAGCAGTGTATTTCAGTAGATCCACCCGTTCTGCTCCCCACTCTGTCTCTGGTGACTCCTCTCACCCCATTCCCCTTCACATCTCTGGCCTACACCCCAGTTCTTGTATGCATAAATAAATAAAAATAAATCTTAAAAAAAAGAAAAGTAAATATTTCTCAATGTGCACTGCAGAGTCAGAAGGTGGGAGCAGGACTCCATGCTGGCATTAATGGCACTATTGAAGATGAAGAAGACTCTGGGGTCACTAAGCTGGAAGCCCAGAAAGACAGGAGTGAGGATGTGGTGGGAGAAAAGAGATGAAAGTGCTTTGTCTCCTCTGACTACCCAGTGATGTTGGCAGCACCTCACATGAAGACCCTTTGGCACCAGAACGCAAAAGTAGCTTCCCCTGAAACCAGAGTTTCAAGCTCAGCATAGGCCGCTGCTCATGTGATGTATTTTTTGATCCCTAAGCTGGTCTCATTTCTTTAATTGACTCAGTGCTGACTGTTTAATACTTTGTCTCCACCCCTTTGGGGACCCAAGTCAACCTACCCTCTTCTCATCTTCTGCTCTTCATCCTTCTCAGATGATTACTTCTTGTGACAAGCTGCATATTTTTACTCATTACCATTTGCACAAGAATGTTTAGCTGGAATTCTCTGAGATTCTGTGATAATATTGATTGGAATCTATCCATATCGTTATGGTTTCCTCCTCCCATCAAAAAAAGCCATACATCTTAAAGGAAAGCTCTTTACCTTTGTATATACACATTCTCTTGAGTCAGGAAGGCCTAGTTATTAGAATAGGTATGTGCCTGTTAAGTGATGGTTTCCCCTCCCCCTCTGAAGAAAGCTGCTATTAAATTGATGGCGTGACTTAAAATGGAGGAAATTCTAGAACTTGGAAATACTGTCATTTTAATATCCTTCCCTGTCTGGTCCACCCGATCACTCTAAATTAAGACACATGATTCTTTTTTTTTTTTTTAAGATTTATTTATTTATGCATACAAGAACTGGGGTAGAGGCCAAATGTGCGCAAGAATGAGAGGATGCACCAGAGAGAGCCAGGAACAGAACAGGCAGACTGACCAAAATACACTGCTGAGGGGAGCAGTGGGTGAGAAAGGAGAGGTCTGCTGCGCCATGTGGGTATCTCTCCGCCGGCCTGGATTGAACCTGCGCTGCAGAGTCTGCCAACAGCTTCACAGTGCCTGTGCCACCAGGGAAGCCCCAAGACACAAGATTCTTAAAAGGATGATTTTTTATTTATTTTCCTTCTCTACTAGTTCTGGTGCATTTTTATGGCTGTTGTTATTATTGTCATTATGTGAATTTTTTTTTTTAAAGATTTATTTATTTATTCATACAAGCACTGGGTACAGTCAGAAGCAAGGGAGGGTGAGAGAATTCACCAGAGCCAGAGCGGGGAGCAGAGCAGGCAGAAGGACCGAAGTACACTGCTGAGGGGAGCAGCGGGTGGCAGGAGAGGTCTGCGCGCCATGTGGGACCCTCCTCCGGTGGCCGGGGAGCAGCCGGGGATCGAACCGGCGCTGCTAAGACTTTGCGCAGCTTCGCAGCCTAGCGCTCAACCGCTGCGCCACCAGGGGAGGCCCATCATTTTGTGAATTTTAGTCACCAGTTTGTTTCTGAATCCATTGCAATTTGATTCTGTCCCCCTCACCCTCCTGTAGGTATCAAAGGTCGCCAGGATCACCTAGCAACTACAGTCTATGCAAATATCTTTGTCTTTGCATTTCTTCATGCTACATACATTTCTGCTGAAACAGATGCCTGCTCCTTCCTCCTAAAACTTTTTTCCTCCTTTGCTTTCTTATTCAGGGTTTGGGCTAACATGATACCTTAAACTTTTGAGTGGGAAGTAGTTGGTAGCAGTGGCTCTGAACCTGTTCTTTGTCCAGATGTGCAAGATGAATGACAACCATTTAAGCCCAGATTTTGAGTGTCCAAAAATACCTGGTGGGGAGGTAATGGTCTACACTGATTTGTAGTCACTGTGAATGGAAACGATGTGACAGCAGCATGGTTGCAGCGGAGAGAGGATAGGCTGCAGATGGAAACCCCCTTTCAGAAGTAAGGAAACATCAACCCCTAGCTATGCTCACCCCTCCTGCTTTAACATGCTCCTGGGTTTTCATCATCATGCTGAAGTCACCCTAAAACTTATCCTTCTGTTCCCTTTGTCTCTTCAAGGCATCACTTTTTCCACAGCCCCAGGAGGTTGCAGAGTCAGCGCTGCTTTCTTCCCTTTTCTCATGCCCCACATTCATATTTTTCCACCAGGTCTTGTTGGCTTCATCACTGTCCCTTGAGTCCCTCTTTGAGTTCTCTGCAGTCAAGACTCTTTGATACTCAACTGGATGGTCGTAACAGCTTTATTTTTTATTTCACCAAATCCTCTCACCTTCTGCTCTCTATGTAGCAGTTGTGATCTTTTCCCGCCTTACTTAACATACTTCTCAGATTTCTCAGGGTCTATGAGCCTGCCATTCTAGCAATGCCAGATGATTTTTTTCCTTCTCCCATCACCTTTCCAATCCCACTACCACGTCTTCCAAATATTTACCTACTTCAAGGGACATATCTAAAGCTGTTTTCTCCCCAAAGTTTTTTCCTGGGTGCTTACTTTCCTGTCCCTAGTGTGATCATTCTCCCTGTCTCACTCCACGTTAACTCTGTATTGGGCTGAAACAACTCACACTTTGGCCAAACCTGGTCTGCCTCCTGTTTTTGCACTGTCTGTGGATAAAGATGGTTGCTATACATTAAAAAGGTTGAAAAACAATTAAAAGAAGAATAATACTTTGCAATATGTGAAAGTTATATGAAATTCACTTTCAAGTCCATGAATAAAGTCTTATTGGAAAAGATACCTCTGGCTACAAGGCAGAGTCTGGACAGAGGCAATGCTTGCTACCTGGCTCCCCATGGGAAAAATTTGACAGCTCTTGAGCTATACCCATCTCCACAATTGTGTGTATG
Organism: Talpa occidentalis; assembly: GCF_014898055.3. Lineage (NCBI taxonomy): Eukaryota > Metazoa > Chordata > Mammalia > Eulipotyphla > Talpidae > Talpa > Talpa occidentalis. Next base: position 14,392,259 of record NW_023600993.1, read on the forward strand.
TATACTTTTTGAAATACCCACACGTTGTTTATATCTCTATCATTATCACTTGGCTAAGTTTATCTAATAACTGTTTGTTTACTTGTCTTTCCAACCACCTGACAATTTGTAAATGACTTGAGAATATGTACATGTTATATTATTATTCATTTTTGCATCCCTTGCTATACTTAGCACAAGACCTTGCATGTACAAAGTGCTCACTAAATATTTGTATGGAAGTGATCAAATGTAACTTGGTATGTATGCAAAAGCACTTCAGGCTTAATTTTGGTGTAAATGATAGTACATAATGATATATACCCTTATATGTACTCAAACATACACATAGTGCACATATACACATATAGTTATTTATACCCAAACAAATGTAAATATTTATATCTGCATGGTGCTGAAAAACAGAAGCTTATGATTTCTACTGAGATAAAATTGATGTAGTAGCAAGGAAATAGATGGAGGTGGCTATCAGATATGGACACATATTCCAGATATTTCCTGCTTGAACTGTCATCCAAGCTCTCAGCTGAATTGTAGTATTTTCCTTATCTGACCAATGCTTTATCCTATTGTAAATGGTAGAAACAATTACTCATTTTGAACAAAGCTGATCTTGTCTGAGAGTGTGCCTTTCCTCCTCAGTTAATGTATTTGTTGGATAAATAAACAAATAGGAAAAGTATTTGGTTACAAGATGGCTTAATGCCATAACACTTAGCATTGCAGTCCAGGAAAGTATCTCCACCCTACCTTTTACAGGGCATGTGTTCTGGTTGTTGTCATATTGGCAAAGAGTTCAGCTAAATTATTTCTTTTGGGGGCTCCAGTGGGGCAGAGCACACAATTTTTTTTTAAAGATTTATTTATTTATTTATTTATACAAGCACTGTTTACTGTCAGAAGCACGGGTGGCTGAGAGAATTCACCAGAGCCAGAGCGGGTAGCAGAACAGGCAGAAGGACCGAAGTACACTGCTGAGGGGAGCAGCGGACAGCAGGAAAGGTCTGTGTGCTATGTGGGACCCTCGCTGGTGGCCGGGGATGGAACCAGTGCTGCAGAGGCTGCGGGCAGCTTCACAGCCCAGTGCTCACCCGCTGCGCTACCAGGGGAGGCCCACAGCACACAATTTTTGAGAAAGTTGGTAGGAGTTAGAGCTTGAGTATATGGAACAGAGCTTCTTAATGGTTGACACCCCAAAAGTTTGTCCCTGCATCCTTGACCATCTGCATGTGGTCTAATCCCTGAAAAGTCTGGTCAGAGTGGATGAAAAAGAGGCGAATGGACTGAAGCAGTTATAGTCAGAATCCTCTAATTTGTGGAGATAGCTTGAAAAGATTAAGGGTTGGAGTGGGTTGGCATGTAAGAATGAAGCATTTTGGACAGTGTTGTTCTTCAGGCAGTTTAGTTTGGAAGTAGTCTGAATAGTCTGTGTCTTTTGCTCTCAACCTTTACTTTCTGCAGGGACTGCTTAATGAATCATCATTTACTTGTCTATATTAGCCAGACTTTGACTGCCACCCCTACTAAGACCAGACATTGTCCTGCCACAAGAGCCCCCTAATCCAGCATCTTGAAGGGTAGAGCTGGCTGCTGATGGCATCCACTTCCCCCGGTGGGTGGGGATTCTACCCCCTTCCATGTACCCTTATTCATGAGAACATGTTGGAATCCAGGAGAGTAAAAGAGGCATTATTATTTGGATGACTTTGAATTCACAAAGCATTTGCTAATTTTAGTTCAATATTACTTGTAATAAGAAAATGTTGACATTTCATAACTGCTCTCACATCTTTATCTGCCTAGACAATGTAGTTGAGATTTGCTGATCTATAAAATCAATTTAATCTTATTATCACAATTATCAATAGCTTTTTAAAAATATTTTGATTACTCAAATACTACATTATTAATCCAGAGAAAATGAAAAAGAAATTAAAAACACTTGCACACAATTCCACTAGCCAAAGATAATCAGAGTTAAAAGTAGTGGGAATAAGAACTGCTTTTTCATCAAAGATTCGAACGTGTGTAAATTTTCACAAAAATGGGATTATGTTATGGGTTTTATATGTTTTTATTTAATAGTATATACTAAAACATATGCCCTCATTTAATACACATTTAAATCACAATTTTGACTAAGAATTAACAATATATGGTTGTACCACAGTTCACAGCCAATTTCTTATTATTGGACATTGGGGTTACTTCTTAGTGTACTGTAGACAATGAGGTAGTGAAATCATGTATATTCACCTTTTTGCACTCATCTAAATTATTTGCTTGGATAAATTTTTGGGAATAAATATGTTGATTAGAATACTAGGTCAAATCCTCAGGAATTTGATATTATTGCCAAATTGCCCTCCAGAAAAATTTTATCTATTTTCACACCCTCTCTTTCCCCCTCCCAGCAATGAGAGCCCTATCCCCACCCTGCGCACCTGCCCAGATATTATCCTGGTAAATATTTTCCAGTTTCAGGAAGAAAAGGGTATCTCACTGTTATTGTGTTATTGTCTCTTACATTTTAAATATTATTTATGAGGGTAAACAGTGTGTGTGTGTGTGTGTGTGTGTGTGTGTTTCTATTGGAAGAATTATGTAGTTAGAAGAGTATGACTTTCAAAAGGCTTTGGAATTAGGATGTGTGGGTCCATTTGTGGTTCCAGTATTTATTAGCTCTGCAGCCTGGGGCAAGTTATAGAACCTGTTTTTTTAGCTTCTTCATATTTGAAATGGGAAAAATATAGCACCTTCTGCACCAGTTTGCTGTGAGGAATAAATAAGATATTTGATATAACATACATAGCAGAGTCCTTAGATTACAGAAGCACTGATAAAATGCTCGAGGTTGCTGGAGAGATTTTCAAAGTATTAATCTGTCCATTTGCATCTTCCTTGCCTGCATTGGTAGGATAATGAGTCAAGAGCTCTAGTTATGGACTGAGAGTGGATTCATCTGGTTTGATGGCAAGAGATGCTCAAGAAGTTCAAGAGTGAGTTCAACTATAGCTCGTCTCAGAACCATATACCTGGATCCCAGCGGAATCCTGGAATGAGGAGGATCCAAGGCTTTCTCATTTAGTATTTCAAAGGTTAGGCAAAAACTGAATTCCTTAGAACTTGTATATGTCCTCATTGCACTGGTTTCTGTAACGCTTGCTCATACTTGAATTGAGCCCTAGGTTTAGCGAAGAGTCACTGGCCAAAGAAGAGCTTGCATTGAAGACAGCAAAAAATAGTGCTAAGAGCCAGAAGCCTTCAACAATAAGAGTCTGTGGGCTTGCAGGCAAGGAGGCTGAACTCCTAGCCTTGTGGCCAGGGAGATTTTAAAGGCATTTCTTAATCGTGTGAGAATTTTCTAGCCATCTGTGTGATTTTTGATTTAAGTGACCAGCTGCTTTAAAATAGACTAAGCATATGACATGGGCACTCAGTGCATCTTGAAGAGCAGGAGGGGATGTATTCACTTAAAACTGCATCTCTGCCTTTCCTGCGTGATTCTCCCCCGAATGACCTTTCATCAAAGCAAGTCATGTTCTCAGGAAAGACTTGTTTGGCGCCATGCCACTCTGCAACCAAACAGCAGCTTTCCCCCCTGACCTGACTTCTCTGGCAGTTATGGGGGCATTTTAAGCCTGGGTTGGTTGTCATTAACTGAGACTGCAGGGGAATAACAGAGCAAGACATTGAAGGCAGGTGTACCAGGCCTGGCGGTGCAGGTGAGAAAACTTGGAGCGGTTTTGAACCAGACTGTACCTCCGTTTTCGAGTGCCCAGCGAAATGCAATCAGCAATCCTGCCTAGTTAAGAAATGAGTAATTTCAGAGATTCAGGAACACTTCATCCTGGATCAGGTTATTTAGCACAGGTGTTTTAATAATTATAATATATTAAAAAAACTTCACGCTGCTGGGCGACCCTCAGCCGCACAGTGGGTTCCCCCTGCTCGTGCCTAACCCTCCTACCCCCAAGATCAGGGGAACCATGAGGCTGCGGTAATTTCAAAGCCTTGCCTCAGACTGAAATTGGATAGTGTCTGAGTTCTGGCAGTCGCTCCACCTTTGTCTGGTTTGAGCTCGAAGTCTGCCTTCTCGAGCTATTTCTTTGTATTTGCATTTACAATTAGCGTGTTGAAAAGAGGCATGGAAGAGAGGACTCCACAGTATGCGGGAATCAGAGAGATTCCTGCCTCTCATTGCATTTTTTCCCAAGGAATCTCAGGAACACACGAAGCACAGGTGGCAACGTGACGGAGGGGAGGGCTAGTGTAAGGGGGTGATAATTGATGGGGGCCGGGAGTCCAGACCGCAGCTGTCCCCAGGTGCGCCCAACTGCATCTGTTCTTCTGCAGAATCCGACGCAGTCGCAGGTTTTGGATTATTTAAGCAGGGGAAAAACTAATCAGGAAAGTTAACAAAGCTCTTGGAAGAGGAAGGTGAGGAGGTGCGATTGCCACATCCGAGGAAGGAAGCTTTCAGGGAGGGAATAAATTGGATGGGGGTGGGAGGGGGTGACACCTGGTATCAGACACACCTCCCTTCCTATCACCTGTGAACTCTGGTTCTGAGACAGGTGGGCGGGTGGAGCTGGAGAACTCGCTGGCTCCACACTGCCCTGCTCTTAATACCAAGCGTTGGATTTTTTTATTGTTTTTTTTTTTTTTTTTTTTTTTTTTTTTTTTTTTATCTTTACTGGGATGACAGGAAGGAAACAGAACTATCTGCAGCTACCAGTGTTTCCACCCTCACCCACCCCCCCAAGCCTCCCTGATGCGATGCGATTGGTAAAAGAAATAAATTCATTTACTGGATATGATACTTAATGCAGCCCCAGTCTGCTGGAGTCCTACTGTCTGTCCTGCATCAGGAGATCAGGAGGAGGAAGGCCAAATTGACAACATTGGGATGATGGGAAACCCTGACCATTTGTCATCCACAATTCAGATCAGATGCTGTCTTTGGAGATTTCTCCTGACGTGGCTGATATTGGAAAAGTCTTGAAAAGTCCTCACAATGTAACAGAGAACTCTGACAGAAAGGGAAGCGCTTATTTCTTATCTTTTTTTTATAACTTTTCAAAGGTGGTGTTAAGGTTTTACCTGTTTTGACTTATGGGAATATAAAGACATTTTCAGAGAAGTTAGGTCAGGGTATATTTGGAGGTTTTCTTACTGTCTCACGATGCTTCCTGCATTAAGTGACGTTGGCAGGTCATTTCTGCTGTGGAGGACGTGGCTAGCAGGGTGCCCGCTCAGAGGAAGCGGTGCTGAATGGGAGGTTGGCAGGCAGCTAGAGAGGGTTTTCTTTGCACCTCAACCATGCACGATGACGGATGAAATGTGGATGCTACATAAATGACTACAAAGGGCAAATCACCAGATGAAATTCTGATAACTGCTTACTCTAGTACTTAGTATTGAATGACTTTTATTCTTCTGTATTAGTAAGAACATGTAGATTGTATATTTAGCATAGCTAGTATGTCTGTCTTTCAGCTCTATGGCGACAAAGAGAAGGCTCCTCCTTCAAGAGGTGTGAAAGCCAAGTCAGTGAAATCAGTTGGTGCACTTCTTTGAAGTGGACAGATTTACTTTAGGTCGAGAAGCACTTTTGTTTTCAGTGATCTAACTCAGCAGTTTGAAACATTTGGTCCCAATGTTTAAAAAGATCTTGATTGACTCTTTGGTAAAGTCACCATGAGGTAGCGAACAGCCAGCTGCAAGTAACAGAATATGCTGTTAAATGTGCATTCAACAATAAGAAGAATTTACTAATGTATGTTTAAAAGCAGGAGCATGGATGTCAGCAGTTCTAGAATTTATTCATTCATTGGACCGGAGATGAGAGATGACCCAGGCTTTTTCTTTTTTTTTCTTTTTTTTTTTTTAAAGATTTATTGATTGATTGATTGATTTATACATACATACATACAGAAGCGCGGAAGGTGAGAGAATTCACCAGAGCCAGAGCGGGGAGCAGAGCAGGCAGAAGGACTGAAGTACACTGCTGAGGGGAGCAGCGGGCGGCAGGAGAGGTCTGCGCGCCATGTGGGACCCTCCTCCGGTGGCCGGGGAGCAGCTGGGGATCGAACCGGCGCTGCAGAGGCTGCGGGCAGCTTCTCAACCCAGCGCTCAACCGCTGCGCCACCGGGGAGGCCCAGACCCAGGCTTTTTCTATCTGTGCATCCTCCCCAGTTTGTTTTGTTTCCTCGGGGAAAGAAGGTGCTCACTGAGGTCTTAGATGCCATGTCCTTAGGCGAGACAAAAAAGAAATTTCTCCCTAAATGTCTCTTTGTCAAAGAGGCAGATTTGTTTTCAAACACTCCTTTTCAGACCCCCCTATAAGTCTCATTGGCTAGGGATGCCTCACAATCCACTGACTTAGCCAATCTCTTATAAGGGGAATGTAATTACCCAGAATAGCTTAGAGGAATGGAGATACTGTGCATATTAAATTTTGACACAACTATTTTCATCCTGGGGACATTTCTATATGCAAAATGCACATTTCTCGATCCTAAGATAATAACTTTAAATTTAAAAGATAATAATTATTGGAGAATAAAAAATATTTTAAAAACTAGAAAAAAAAAGGGTTGAGTATCATGCACACAGCACTATCACTGCACTAAACCCCAAGCTCTGCAGAGCGGGAATTTTCTATCTTGTGTGATGAATCCCCAGTGCACGGAAAAATGTTGACATAGGGAATGCTCCATCAACATTTGTTGAAGGAACAGATCCTTGCTCCTGTATCCATCCACCAAGTGGCTCCCCTGTATCCCTGTTTTCTCACCCAAGAACTTCCCCTCCAACCCTGGCCACCCTGGAGGCCCCCATATTACTCAATTGAAAACTGAGCTTTGGGACCTCCCTGGTGGCGCAAGGGGTTAAGACGCAACCTATGAAGCTGTCCGCAGCTACTGCAGTGTGAGTTCGATCCCTGGCCAGGGAGCCACACACATGGCACAGCAGATCTCTCTTGACTCACCCGCTGCTCCCCTCAGCAGTGTATTTCGGTCAGTCTGCCTGTTCTGTTCCCCGCTCTGTCTCTGGTGAAACCTCTCACCCCCCCCCCATCTCTGGCCTGTACCCCAGTTCTTGTATGCATAAAGAAATAAATCTTTACAAAAAAAATAAATAAATCTGAGCCTTGCTCCACCCCTCACTCCATCTTTGCTGATGCCCTGCGGTGCTCCGCCTCACTCCAGGGTCACCCCCGCCCTCCCTGAGACTCTGGCTGTTTCCAGGAGTCACTGCCATTTCCTTCAGGGTCCATGAACACGTCTCCGGTGAGTTACATTCTACCTCTGTTGTTGATAGGACATGATGAAGGGGTGCCTCACCGGGCCACAGAAGCTGGTACTATGGCTTTGAGATCTCAAAGTGCCCCAGCCAAAAAAAGTAAGAAGGCTCAGCTTCTCGCGCCCACTCCATTTCCACGACTTCTTGTTTCTGCTGCCCATTCTACTGGGTGCCACTACCTCCCCAACCTCTTCTTTTCTGGTTCCTGAGACATAACTACATGCCTGTTGTATAGGTTCAGATGGGAATCCCCACACACTTGTATTTCTTCCTCTTCCCCCTTCCTTAAAGAATCAAGACACTCCCTATAGAAGCTTGTGCAGGAAGAAGGCATCAGCACTACCTACAAAAAGGACTCTATCCCCTGTTGTATGGACATCTCTTCACCCCACACTTTTGTGATTTATTTGTCAGAAATGTTTGAGTGCCACGAACTGGACTCTGGGGACCCAATGCCCATCCCCCTAGTAGTCACCTCTACAAAGCTCTATCTCCCAAAGCTGCTTATGCTAACTCTTTCAGCTCTCTGCAAATCTCCTTTGGTCCCTGGAGAAGGGGAGCCCATCCTAGGGCAAACTAAAGGGTGAATGTCCCTAGAGGCAGCTCTCCACAGGCACATGAGGAGCTGGCTGAGGAATATTCAACCTCTGTATCTGTCCCAGTTGGGATAGGACTGAGGGGCATTCTATACTCCCTCCACTGCATCTTTAGGAACATCAGTTCTCATTTTTCCATAGTGATTATTTGCTTGATAATGCAAATTTTAGTGACTTTTATCTTCTTTTGGCCTCACCTCCCCATTTCCTCAGCTGGAATTTCTGAGATCATACTCTAAATATTCTTCTTGCATTCAAATTCTTAATGTCTTGCTTCTGGGGGAAACAAACCCAGACAGAGACTAAAGACTAGTGCATCAGGATTAATACTAAAAAAAAAAAAAAAATGCTAACTCTCAAATGTATGGATTTATATTGGTTCCACAACCCTGTGATGGAGCAAATTCAAGAGTCCAAAGAGAAATATAATTCCTCCATGTTAGTTTCAGTAAAGGGCATGAGATATTTTGGAGACAAAAAAACAAGACAACGTGAACGTGAATATTTCCAAGAATAATACCTTGAGTTTTTAGTGACATTTTCCTCCCTTGTTTATAAGATGTATTCTTACAATATAAATGTACAGGAGGTTTTCTTTAAAAATTCTGACTTTCTTATGTAGTGCTTCTGTTGTTGACAGTAACTCCAACTGCCTCTTGTTTGGTACTGAAGTTCATACAACAGACTATGAGCCAAAGTTAGTGATTAACTGTTTTGAAAGAATCTCCCAAAATACACTTGTTTGTAATATGTCTTGCTTTTGTGTCTCAGGTGTAAAATAATTGGCATTTTATGCCCAATTTGCCTTTTGCAAGGGATATGTTATATGCAGTGGGACTTAAATGTAGGACTCATGTTCAGAGCAGTGACCCAATGCTTGGCCTTCATCCCAATGCATCCCAGGGAGAAACTTTAAATCTCCCCACTCCATTTTAATCCAGGTCACCACCACAATGTCCAGCTTTCTTTTTGGAGTAGACTAATTCCCCTTTAACCATAGCAATTCATAAATTATATATTATCTTCTCTCAGAGAAACATTCTCTGATAGTGACCTCAATTGTATTTTCCTTTCGGCAGATAATAAGAATGACATCCTTAAGAAATTCCAAGGAGTTAGAATAAGTTAACTTCATGCTGTTGTTTTCTCGAGATGGTGTCATTTGGAGACTAGCGCAACTGATTTTGACGCACTCTGTTGGTTGTGCCTCTGTAAAGTATAGATATTTCTATTACAAATATACAAATATTAAACATTATTTTAAATTAGAGAAGGAACATGACAGGTATCTCATGGAAACACTCTGTCCTGAGTGCTCCTCTGCTCCTGGCCATGAGAACGAATTGCATCTGAATGGAAGGGATGGCTGAGACCATGAAGTATCATTTACCCAAATCTTTGACTTATAAAAAGTCCAGGGCCCTCCTTGGGAAACATCAACTTTCATGCTCTGGTCGGTCAGGTAGGGAACTCTTACTTCCCGTGTATCTGTTCATTTTGTGCTTTTTCTGGCCCTCCCTCTTGAGTTCCTGCACTTAATTGATGCAGACCTGGAACTCTATCCTTGTTTCCAAGACTTCTCCTGTCCTGCCCAAATCACAAGTCCTCTAAACACTCCCTTCCTTGAGTGTGGTGGAATTTTTTTTAAGATTCAGGACAACAGAGAATATTTACATCACAGAAACACAATGACTTCATATTAGCATCTCAGCCCTTCTTATATATATGTGTAAAGTAGAGAGTCCCCTCCCAACCCCCAGGGGGTATTTCATTGGTAACCTGTTGTCTGTTTTCTGTCCTGTGGTCTCCTTATCAGTCTCAGCAAAGCAGCATCAAATTTACTTCATTTTATCCCAGTGAGAAATTCAGCCCAGCTTTTCTTTTTCTGTCTTTTCCTCGTCTTTTCTTGGGGGTTTATCTTTTAACACCTCCATGGCCCATCAAGGGGTTTCCCTGAGCAGAGGCCATTTTCTCCCTAAACAGGATTCTAATGCCAGCTCTTAAGGTAAAAGGTTTTCCTTTCACCATCTAAATTATACTATTCCAAGCATTTTATAACTGGTCTTCTCACATCCTGCTCTGCTCCAAATCAATCTCCCCCTTATTTTTAAAATGTAACTTGATCTTGTCACTGATTCTGTGTTGAAAACCTTCCCATTATTTCACTGCTCTACTGCTCAAAGCTTCCTTCAAGGTGTTGTCTGGGAGAGGGAAGCCCTGGCCAGAAACATCTCCCGCATCCAGCTTCCTAAAAGAACAAAAGCCTTAATCTGCAGTGAGGCAGCAACGAGTGGTGCCCAGTTGAGGAAAGGGAAGAAAACCCCACCCCTCTGCCTCTGGGGGTGGGACACTCGTATGCCCTAGGCCATGTATCCAGCTGGGGGAGAGAGAAGACCTGAGTTTGCCTGCAACTGAGGCTTAATCTGAGCATCAGAAAATGCCCTTCCTCACACCAGGCTAACAAATGTCACAAAAGCTAAATAAAATGTGGAATTCTGAACAGGAGTTTAGAGTGGGAAAAAGGTGTTAGTGAAGAACTGGTGAAATCTGAATAAAGTCTGCAATTTAGTTAATGGTGCTGTACACAGCTAATTTCCTGCTTTAGCTCATTGTACCAGGGTTCTGTAAGACTTAAGATGAGGAGCAGGTGAGTGAAAGGTATATATGAAAACTATCTTTGAAAATAAAATTATTTCAAAATAAACGGTTGTTTTTTGTAAAAGGGAATAGAAAATATTCACACCTTTGTTATCATCTTGCTGTCAAGTCTTTTACTACTTAGTCCTCAGGAAGAGTTTCAAAGTGATTACCATGGGCTATTTTCTTTTTCCAGAGAATATTGATTCTGCCCTTTGAATAATTTTAGCAGCAATGATAAAAATAATAATAGGGGTTTACATTTATTGAGTGTTGACTACAAATCAGGCTCTCTGCTGAATATTTTTCATGCATATCCACTCATTTCATCAATACATTATTCTCATAAGGAGTAAATTTTGAATAGATTTTGCAGATGTGGAAACTGAGGCAAAGATAAATTCTCTTTAGAAGTTACTCGAGCAATCATACTGATACCATAATGTCAGGTTTTCAGGCCTGGTCTCCCAGCCAGGAATGGATCCCAGGCTGCAGTGGCAGTGCTAAGTCGCAGCCACTAGACCGTTGGTGTCTCAGGCAGCTGCAGCAGTAGGAACTTTGCTGACACTAAGGCAAGCAAGAGAGAAGAGACAAATTTGTTTAGAGAAAGAAAAAGTTTATTGAGGAGAAAAGGAACAGAAATAAAGTGGGACTCCCAGGATGGTGGGACCAGGGAGGGCCAAGGAAGCTGAAGTGGAGTCTGCCTCAGGGAATATAGAACTTCCTCCCCTAATTATTCTCAAGCTCCACTAGTCCCTTTGTGATTGGTTAGTTCTCGGTGGTCTCACTCACTGCCTTAAAGTCTCTGTGTCCAGAACTAAGTCTCGCAGCCCTTATCTTAGTGTAACAGGGGGGTCCCCAGGTAAGGGGGAGATTTAAGCTTTCCTGCCCCACCCAAGGGAGGGTGGAGCTGGGCAGAGAGAGAAGAAGCTGCAGAGGAGACTGAGGAAGGAAGGAGGCAGGATGGAGCCAGAAGGAGACCTGGAGGAGGCACATGGAGCCAAGAGACATGTGAAGAAACTGCGCTTGTCTTTTGGTCGTGGACTGGGTGACACAGATGTGGGTGAGACCCGTGGGGAGGTGACAATGGCAGCTTTTATCTTGATGTTGATTTTGCTCTTTTCCTTCCGGGCTTGTCTGGTTGTTTCTGATCCTTTTCTGTGGGTCCCCACTGGAAGATGCTTTAGACTTGTGGCAGGCTTTGGGGCCTTCCTGTGGGCCAATCCCATTTGGATGGACTTTTACCCACGAGGGGTTGGGTAACTTTGGGTGCTTGATTTACAAACTATATTCTTTGTCTTTTCTGTATTATTCACTAATTGTGTTAAAGTTCCTTCCCACTAAAGTCTCATTTGTTTTATGTTGATGAGGCAGATGGCAGAACCTATTTAGAACAGGCAGGTTTGGGGGTCCTGGGGTGCGCCTCTCCCTGTCCTGTAACATTAGTATACTTTTCTTTATCATCCTTGTTCCAGATTGTCCTGATCTTCCTAGCCCTGGGGTGTTTGATTAGTCCCCTTTGGAATTTGTTGCCTTATCTCTGGAGCCCTCCTTATTCCTCTGAGGCTTTTCCTATTCTATTCTGACCCTAAGGACTCTCGCTTGCCCTGTGACTCAATACTATGGCTCTACCATTAGCAGATGTTGAATAAGATAGGACTCAAACCACTTAAGATGCCTGATTTCAGAAATCTTGCTGATAATAATAATGTGAGGAGTTACTTTGTACTGTAGACTCAACTAATTTATTAGTTGAAATGCCTGTCAGTCATTTTCAGTCTTCATTTTATTGCACCCAGAAAGTAAGCACCTTGCTGGAGTCCAGGCCCAATGAGCCTGAGATTTCGCTTTTCACTCCGGTTTAGTCTATCTCAGGTTCTTTCCAAATCTCTGTCTTTTCTTCCTGTTCCTTCCAAGCTCAGAGCCACCCCACAGACTTTTTTTAAGAAATGACTGTAATCTGGTGTTCACCCTGATTTCAAGTGGCTTTAATAGCAAAGTGATTTTCGAGTGTTCTTTAAAAGAGCCCTGAGACCCAGGATGCAGTTAGGCCAACGCCACTGGGTCCCTGGGCGTCACAGTGAGAGTCTCTCATGGTATTTTGCCTCATGATGCCAAGTAAAACCTCCCCACTGACCAATGGGAGTTGCAGGCAGGTTTTTTTTTTTTTTTTTTTTGGGACCCTTGCTGGAGGCCGGGGAACGAACCTGCAGAGGCTGAGGGCAGCCTTGCAGCCCAGTGCTCAACCACTGCGCCACTAGGGGAGGCCCCTGCAGGCAGTTTTTAAGCAGTGTCAACAGTAGCCCTATGTCACATTGCCTTCCTCTCAGAAACCAAACAACAAAGCCATCCAGCAGAGGAATTTTCTTCCTACTTCCCCACACTGAAGTGAACACTGAGGTAAAAACATCATGCAACACCCTCTCAGAATAAACAAACAAACAAACAAACAAACAAATAAATAGTCCACACACAAGACAGGATGGCACAAGGGTGTATTCAAAGCATTTTTCAGAGTTAATCAGCAGAGAAACTCATCAAGTGGTAGGGTAAGGAACAGATTGTCTCTGTGGCCCGTGGCCTTACCAGCTAACTGCTTGTTTTCTAAAGTTGAGTTCTTGAACAGAACACCTTGGAGTCATTTTGCACACTCATACTTTGCCTGTCACTGGTCTAGCTACACAATACCTAGGGTTCCTCATCTTCATCTCAGTGGGGGTAACTCTGCTAGAAAAGAGTTAGCCCACTGCCAAGTGTCAAAAAGCAAAACAAAGTGGTACCGTGTAACTCAGCAACCAGGTACCAAGAGACCAAGGACACTGAGGGATGATGAAACCAGGCTGAAGACAATGCATCATGGGTATAGGAAGCAACATACTTGAATGTGAAACAATTAACTATTGTTCTCAGCTAGGGCTGGACGAGGGCCTTTTTCATTCCAGTTTCTTATTTAATATCCCACATTTATGAGGAGACAGGAGGGGAGTGTTTAGAGTGAGCCAACAATACAGCAGCAATCTCTAGTTAGTCATTTAAGAAATATTTACTAAATGCTCACCATGTACTAGGCTGTATGCCAGATGCTCAAGTAGCATGAGTTATAAGACACAATCTCTGAACTTGAGGAGCTCATTGTCTGGTAGGGAAGATGGACTTGAAGACAAATACTAACAATCCAATATGGTATGTCTCTATGAAAGTAGGTGCCAGTTTATCAGAAGGATGAAAAAATGATGAGATTCCCTCTGCTCAGGGTGCCAGATTTTCTGTAAATATATTTTTCCTATGGAAAAAGAGTTATTTGTGTTCAAGAATAAGTGATAGGATAGATTTACACATGTCTTCAAGGACAATGCCATCTATTGTCAGGCATAAAATTAACCACTGCTTGTTTTTGTTCAACGTAGTTAAGTCAGCGCTCTTGCACCATTGGATTACTAAATAGGAAAAGATCTCCTAGTTTACCTTACCCTTTTTTCCCATGTTTTTCCCCAAAGCTACCATATATTTCCATTTACATGTTCCTCACATGCATTTCTTTGTGTCCCATGTCTATGTTCTTGCACATATTACTTCTCATACCTGGATTGTCTGCATAAACATCTAACAAAACCCAGCCCATTCTCTTAGGGGTCCACCTACTGCCACTGCCACTAACTCTATGAATAGCCTATCGAAGTAAAGTCTTCCTCTCCGGTGCTCAGAGTGTAATGTTTGTTTATCACGCACTCCCTCGGTCATTGTCATTTCTGCCTCTGACTTCAGATCACATCCCACATGACTTTTTCAGTGACCATCATGGAAGCTGAGACATTGGATGAATGCAGTGCATTTGGCAAATGAAGGTACTTGTGGAAGGAGATGGTGAGAGTTTGTTAGAAGTGGCTAGAATACTTGGACTTGACTCACTGTGAGCAAGTCGAAAATGTTCCATAAAGAGATATAAGACTTTTTGGAAGTAGCCAGCCAAGAAGGGGTATTGAAGACATTGGTGGCTTCTGAAACTTCTGGGTCTGCAGGACTGGCTCTGCAGCCTGTGCAGACACATGGGACTCCACCCCTGCTTTAATGTTCTGCTCGTACCATCTTGCAATTCTCAATTTTTGAATAAAGGATCTTGTATTTTTTTTAAAGATTTATTTATTTTTATACAAGAGCTGGGGTACAGGCCAGAGGCATGGGTCTGCCTTGCCATGGGGGATTCTCACCAGCCAGCCAGTATCAAACCTGTGCTGTGGACAGCTTTACAGCGTGGCGCTCAACCCGCTGCACCACCGGGGAAGCCCAAGGATCTTGTATTTTTATTATGAGTCTTGCAGATGATACAGCCAGTCTTGAACCCAGTTCAGGAAGTAGTTTCAAGATTCAGAAGAGTTAGAAAGAACTAGAAAGAACTAATGCATATTGACCTTTGTTTATAAACTCAAGATTAACAATTGAAATCAACCAAAATGATTTGCACTATGTGTTTGCAGAGGTCATGAGGGTACTCTGACTATTTCCTTTCTGTCAGGGGACTCCCCCAGCACCATTACCCAAGGAATATTCTCATCCCTCTAGTTAACTGACAGCAAATGGATGTAAGATGATGTATTAGTTTGCCAGAGCTGCAGAAAGAGGGCTGCCAAGAGGATAGTGTAAACCACAGAAATGTGTTGTCTCATAATTTTGAAGGCTGGAAGGCCACACGAAGACAGGATTGTCAGAGAGGATTTTTCTCATGTCTCCTCCTGGCTTCTAGTAGCCTCACATGTTGCTTGGTTTGAAGATGTTATTGTCTTTGTGTCTACATCTGCCTGTCTATGTATAAATTTCCATTTTCTCATAAGGACACTAGTCATATTGTATTAGGGTCCACCCTAAAGACCTCACTTCAACTTAATTGCCTCCTTAAACACCTAATTTCCAAGTAAGGTAATATTCTGAGATACTGGGGACTGGACCCACCTCATTTTTTTTATGGGGGTTACACAATTGAATCTATGACAGGTGAATCTCTGCCATAAGAATTATTATTTTTAGATTAAATTCTCTTCTTAATAAGATTGAATTCAATTGCTATTTTCCTGTGGTATTTAAAGGAATTATTTAAAGGAATTCTAAGGAATTCCCCCCCCCTTAGAATTATATTATTCAGAGGACATTAAAATCACACTGTCCTCATGGTATACAAGGTGTCAATAGGTTGTTTCCTCTATCCCCACCTCGCCCTCACACTAAGAGGCAACATATCAGGCTGATTTTTGTGTTCATATAGTTTAGGCTCATAGGAGACACAGCCTTCTAGACCTGAAGGAGACCCTAAAAGTAACATAATACAATAACTCTATTTAATAATGAAGAAATCCTAGTCTAAGAGGTTAAAATAATTTGCCACACAGCACTCAGCTAATTAATGGTAGAAGTAGAATCCAAGTACTCATGATCTTTAAATCTACATATAGGAGCTTTCTAGTATATCCAGTCTCAATATACAAAGAAGTATTCTAAGATCTTCAGGCAGGAAAGTCCTCAGATGCACACTACTTTTGTTCCCTCACCACTGCTTATAATAGAGATTCTAACCATGTAAATACTCTCTGGAGCTATACAGTTCGTGGAAATGGATCAAAGAGGTGGATTGTCATGACAGAGCATTTGGGATCTGAAGAACATCTAGGAAAGGGAGCCAGGAGAAAGAACTTCAAAGCCCACCCACTCCCCACACCGCCCTGTGGAATTCTGTGCTCACTTTTCCAGATCATGTTATTAAAGGAAACCTAAGAATATGGATTTTATTTAACATCTCCCAACATTTAAACATTGGTTGGGGCCTCCCCTGGTGGCTCAGCGGTTGAGCACTGGACTGTGAAGCTGCCCGCAGCCTCTGCAGTGCTGGTTTGATCCCCGGCCACCTGCGAGGGCCCCACATGGCGCGCAGACCTCTCCTGCTGCCCGCTGCTCCCCTCAGCAGTGTACTTCCGTTGTCTGCCTGTTCTGCTCCCGGCTCTGTCTCTGGTGAATCTTCTCACCCTCCCGCGAATCTGGCCTATACCCCGGTTCTTGTATAAAATAAATAAATAAATCTTTAAAAAAAATAAACATAGTTTAAAAAAATACAATTTTAAGGAGCACTAGATAAGCCAAATAAAATTTGTCAGGACCTGGCTACTTAGAATTCTCTGTTTCATACTTTCATCTTTTTCCCCAACTAGTAATTCCTTTACTCCTCAGATTGTCCTTAATTTAAATGTACAGTGATATCCTCAGAAACAGAAAGGGTGACATTTTGCAGTATATAGTCAAGACTTTCTGTTGGATTTCCCCAAGCTTTCTTTAAGCTTTCTCCTATCTTGAGTACATAGGTCATTGTTAATTTGCAGGGTTATGTAACGGCAACAAATTTTGCATTGTGTAATTTTGGGGGCAAAATGATTTGTCATGTGAGTATCTGAATTTCACTAATTATCAGGGAGATTTTGAGAGAATTACATACTTTTCACAGTTTGGGTGAAGGTGTAAGAATTCAGCTTCTTGGAGATGAACCTCCAAGGCAGAGGTTTTAGGGCATGGATTGTCTAAGGCTTAGTGACATTATTTGTGCAGGTGGCTCATTATAACCTGGTGATGCCAACACCAATCTCAAACTGCTCTTAACTATTTGGGGAAAAGTGAAATTTTTGTCTTTTCATCTTTAATTTTACTGGCCACGACTGAGTGAAGAAGCCTATTTCTTTCTGAAAGAACAAACCAATGACTCATCCCTGCACAAAAGTCCATTAATTTTGCATTCACTCAGCAACCCTTTTATTTTCTGTGGATTCCATACCTGTAAAAAGCTACACCTCCTTGACTTGTCTGTTAGTGTTACAAAGGTGACCTGGGGTGGAGTAGGTTTGCATTTTCAAGCTGTGAAGCTCTGATCTAAAGGTGGCATCTGCAGACAGCTCACGATGGATGCTTTTCCCTTCTCTTTTCTCTATTAGACAGGCAGGCTCTCTGGTGGTGTTTTTCATTCTTCACACTGCAGAAATTGTGTGGAAGACAATAGGCTTGTTTCTAATTTGGTGTTTCCGAAAGCTTGGCAAAATAGAAATAAGACTGTATTCAAAAGTTGAAAAAGAGCATGTAAATAGCAATAACTGAAATTTGTGATTAAACAATTAACAGAAAAGAACCCTATGAAGTCATTAAAAGTATAAAGAGGGAGGCACTTCCTGCTTTATCATTACTGGGTTGGGACTGTTATTATTTAACATTGATTGAGCACCAGCCACGTGGGAGCCAGTGGGAACAGAGGAATTGGAGATTGTCATTTGCCAGTGGCATCCTCACTAGCATTTCATCCCAGCAAAAAGACCTGAAACAATCCTAGGTAGCCTCCTATACAGATCTGGGAACAAGAGGAAGGAATCTGGGCAGCATGATTATTGGGGACGATGGTACAGAGAATTTGGGCTTTGGAACAAATCAAACAAACTTGAAATTTTAATTTGTCTTCCCTCTACTTTTCTCTGGGACCTCCGGCAGGTCTCGTAATCTTAGTTTCTTCATCTATAAAATGGGAGTCATGTTGTATCTTGTTCAGAGTTTTCTCGGGACTTGACGATCCATGAAAAGTCAAAGAACATTCTAAATACCCAGGAAAGGATACTCATTTTGTGATGATTATTGCTACTAGTTGTCTTCATTTATAAGCATCTCATTGTTTGGTAATATTGATTAATTCCAGGATATTTAAATGTCATAAAGAATTTGAGAAAGAGGAATTTAAAGGGATCAGTGAGAAGTGTACCAGTCAGTTAGGATTATGTTGTTTCATTTGGCTTTAAGCCAAGCAAATGTTCAGCTGCCAGTTAAAAATGTACCACCTGCCTTCACCCTCTCTTTAATATATTCTTTAAAGTAGCATGGTGGAAGATATCCAGCTACACTCAAAACATGCTTTTAATTTGTAGTTTTGAGCATCTAGATTCTATGAGTTCTAGTTTTGGACCCGTAAACAATGAAGGAATTTTAAGGCTTGCACCCAATGTATTTAAGGAAAACTCTGCAATAGGCACATGCATTGGTAATATATTTTGCCTGCGATGTATCTCTGTTCACATAGATGATATTATTTTCCCTGATGAATAATAACAGATGCAAGTTGAAGATTACGTGAGAATGGCTTAGCAGAGATAAGGATATTTTCTCTTGTGAGAGATGAAGCAACTCAGAGGAGTGCAGAGAACAAAGGCACTCTCCAACAGCAGGGAATGTATTTGATGACCTAATGTAAATATTATACACTTTTTTGGAAAGTGCTTGATATTATAAGTATCATTTTGTAGTGTGCACTTCTCAGCACATTTGCTGTTTTATTTTAATACACACGATTAGCACTAGAAGTGGAGAGTGCTATGGGGAAGAAATTAAAATAAACATGGAAGATGCAGCCGTGGTGATGAGGACAAAAAAGAGGAAACTACATGCCAGGTGCCCCACAGAAGGACTTAATCCCCCCATTCTTGTTCAAAGGGATGCAACAGGCAATAGGATAGAATTCAGACAGGCTAGAACATTGTGGCAATTCTTTACAAATAAATAGAAATTCTAAAAAGAATGAAAAATGTCTAGTGGAGTGCTTGACACATAGTAGACACTCAAACATGGAAACTTATTTTGATTAGGCTCTTTTCTCTCATGAAGCATAACATTATTGCTGGCTAGTGCAAGAGTAGACAGTTTTTTGAGCATCCATTATGACCCACAAATATTCCAGTGAAAACTCTTTGCTTGCATCATAACATTTAGAGTTTCTTCTAAGGGTCTTTTCTTCCTTAGGTTGTTGAGATAAGCCTCTATGAAAATGGCCATGCTAAGAGAGGCTTTCAAATAGGTCTGATGGCTTTCCTCTTGTCAAAATCTAGCTGGAACATGTCAGGCTATCTAAATAAAAATAAACCAAATAAGTCAATACCAAGATGCTACCTCAATATTCCACTTTTGTACTGTGACATACCCTTGAGGACTTCTGCCTTGAACCCTTCCAATATTTGGAACCCCGATAGCTCTCCTATCCACCCCCTCTTGTCCATAGTCTCCACCCCCTCTTTTCCATAGCCTTCATCTCTAACTGTTCTTCATCCTTGATGAAATCAAGATTGTCTAAGATGGGTGTGGTCTGAGATATCTGCATTTAATTTGGGGGGGTATTTATTTATTTGCACTAACCCTGGTTTACATCACTGTACAGATCCAGAGGAATAAGCTCATACCTCCTCAGATGTGCATTCTCACACCCCAACCACCCCAGGGCCTCACTTGGATCCCCACCCCCTCGTGCACAGTGACCTTAATTCTAAACATTTCAAGACTTTATTTTGGTTTAGTTCCGTCAGTTCCTTTGTTTCATTTCACTGTATTCCATATATGAGTGAATTCAGCTGGTATTTGTCTGTCTCTCTCTGGCTTATTTCACTTAGCATAATTCCCTGAAATTCCATACTTGCTCCTAAAAATAGCAGTTTTTATTTTTAATAGCTGAATAGTATTCCCTCGTGTACATGCACCACATCTTCTTAATGCAGCTTCTAGGAGGAGCTTAAACAAATTTACAGGTGATATAGAGGTGGCTGATTCACAGACCAAATTTTGAACAGAACGAACCAGGAACTTCTGTTATGAGAGAATTCTTCAAATTCTGGGTTCTTAAAATTGCGTGACTTAGAGGTATGACCAGTGGTTCTAATAGATATTGAACCTCTGTTATTCTTAGCATGAGCCATGCTACAAACTGAAAGTCCATTTGAGTAGGTGAAAGCTTTCAATACATTACTCTTTGTTTTGTTGATGTTGCTCAATCATTGTCTAAAATACAGATTCAAGACAACAGCAAAGTTTTATAACTCAACCATCAGTTGTTACAAATAGATTTGAAAAAAAAATCCTAGGCTTATGAACCATATTGTTAATTGTCAATTAAGAATGATGTGAATCTATTGGGCTAGGTTTAATTAATTTTTTCCTTTGGCTGATCAGTAGGTTTCAGGAGTGAACACAAATGTTTATTTGGAGGACTGAAGAATGTGTTTATAGTTCTGATGATAAACTAGAAGGTCATCATGCCCAAAGGATATTTGTGCCCATTTTGGGGAGAATTATAAAGGAGTGTGTTATTGTGGGATGGATAATGGTGGGTTCCTTCTACACTTAGCAATTTCATTGCAATGATACAGCTGTGTACTATGGGAACCCACCCAAACACTTGGCAGAAGTAGAATACCAATGGTT
Source organism: Talpa occidentalis (assembly GCF_014898055.3). Lineage (NCBI taxonomy): Eukaryota > Metazoa > Chordata > Mammalia > Eulipotyphla > Talpidae > Talpa > Talpa occidentalis. Next base: position 14,413,054 of record NW_023600993.1, read on the forward strand.
CATTTCTAATTAAACTTGTTTATTTTATTTTTTTCTTGGTGTGTGTATGGCCTTATTTCAGGTTTGAATTCTTTCTGTGATACAAAGACTGAATGCAGCAAAATATAAAGTCTGCAAAGAAAGACTATTTTTAATGTTCTAGACCCATTTATTTCCCATGAAGCCTTCCTTTGCTTCACTTCATCCATTCCCTCATATCAGGCATTGTTTGCTGTATCTCCTTCCTCTCCTATCTTTTATATAAGATTCTTAGGGAATAATCTAGTACAGGTGTCAGAGGTTACAAATCAATATGCTTTTTGAAAGCATATTTACATTTAAATTGTTATTTTGATTTTGAATTGGAAAATGATGTAACTAGTTATTGGAAAATTAGACCATGAGGAGCATCATAGAGCTTTCTGTGGGTTTGATCACGAGTTGATCGTGGTTGGTTTGAAGACTTAAATAACAATTCCAGTTGTCTTGGGAGTTCTTTGGGCTAAACTAACTTGATAATTAGTAGACTACTGATCAATAACATATGTTCTAGTTTTTCCAAGGACACTTTTTCCTCTGTATCCCCAAGTGACTTATACTTGGAAAGGATAATTCAGATTTCAAAATGAAAAGGGATCATATCACATTGTACCTTGCAAAGGTGCCTTGTAATTTTGCTATTTTCTCTTTTAACACTTTGTATTCAGATGCCTTATTAAAAACAATCGCAGGAGTAAGGGAAAAGGCAAAGAAGAGGAAATCAAAGATAGGGTAGTTTTTTTCTCATTTATTTTTATTTCAACAAATATTTATAGATTACCTATCATTTGTGGGGTCTACAAATAATATTTTTTTGACTTATTTCAAAACATTAAGGTCCTCTTGAAAAAAAAAATTAACAAAAGTCACACCAAAATTTTCCATTTAGACAAATACCTGGGTGCCATGTTGTACAACACTACTGGGTGACTTTTGCAGATGGTACCCATGGAATTGTATAATACCCAACTTGCCCAGGCCTCTGAGGCTGATAAACTTTGATAGTTACTAAAGGGGCAATGAAAATGATAACTTTTTGTCCACAAAATGCTTCTTAAGATATTTGTTCCCCTTTGTTAATATGATAACCATGTTATTTTCTCTCCTAAAACAAATTGGCAAAAAGATACCAAATGGACCCAAGTGCTCTAAAACAAAAAAATTTAAAGTTCATTTTTTGTAATTCATATGGACAAAAAAGCATGAAACAGTGAAAAAGAGTTTTAAAGTAATTTCAAGTGACTTAGCTCTACCTTATAGTATTTGGGGTTATTAAAAGACAGGTCTGATCTCACCGATTGCATGGAGACTGTTTATTTCTCTTCTCCCAACAAAAATTATTCTCTAAAGTCAAATGTTTGGCTTCTCTTTATGCAAACTTGATTAAAAAACAAAAAGCACAAATTGAGCCAGTGAGGCAAAAGGCTGAGAAGATTCTATTCAGTGGCAGAAAACCAAAATTGTCAATGCCTTTTCATTGTGTGTGTGTGTGTGTGTGTGTGTGTGTTTTAACAAAGAACCCCAAACTAAAGGTGGAATGTTTCACTAGGGCCTTTGCAAACACACAGCTATCAAAGGGTTTTGTGAGTAATTAGTAATGTGAATGCAGCCGTCACATTCTGAGATGTGTACATATCTATCCAAGCAGAGGGGAAATTGTGTAATTAATTTTGAAGCTGTTATGATGTTTCAATTGATTTGGATCAGAAAAAGGAGAACAATTAAGAAGAATCAGAAAACAATATCCCTTTTAGTATTCTAAAGGGAGGAGAAAAATTAAATAGGAGTTTAATTGAAAAATTCTGATCTATATGAGGGAAATAGAAGGCTGCATAAAAAAGGAATCTTGACTTAAGATGGGAACACAATAGCTGACCAGCATCTGGGACAATAAAAGTTTAAGTGCTAATGACCACAGAGCCTTCGGTAGGGTGGGACGGTCAGAAGCCAAAATATTCAAATCATTTCAGGTACCACTAAACCCAAAACTTCTATTTGAACAAACTCCTTCTAGAACTACTCTGTCAAAAAAGCATCATTCCATATTAATTCCTAGAACAAAGTATGAAATACCATCATCAATCTAGTTATCCCATGAGCTCTTATGGTTTATTTTGCCTCCATGTGGCCATTTGACTATGGAAATTGGGAAAAACATGGATGTCTTTAGCCTAGATCTTTCTAAATTGCAATCAGTAACTTACTTTCTTTTTTTTAATTTTTTTTAAGATTTATTTTATTTATACAAGAGCAGGGTACAGGCCAGATGTGCAAGAGAATGAGAGGATTCACCAGAGACAGAGCGGGGAACAGAACAGGCAGAATGACCAAAATACACTGCTGAGGGGAGCAGCAGGCGAGACAGGAGAGGTCTGCTGCACCATGTGGGTTGCTCCGCAGCCGGTGGGGATTGAACCGGCACTGGAGAGGCTGCGGAGAGCTTCACAATGCTGCGCTCAACCCTCTGTGCCACCGGGGAGGCCCCAGTAACTTACTTTCTTACTGGAAAAAGTTTATTGATATGTTTCCAGGTTAATGGCACAGGGTAAAAGGGAAAAAAAGAGAACCCATTTCAAAGTTTTCAAAACAACCTTTCATAGAATATGTAGGAATTATATGGAAGAAAAAAATTCACTATCTATAGTTATCACTCACTCATTAATTACTTGATTGTTTATTGTGTTCACTACATTTATAATCTTACTCCCCGCTACTGCTTCAATCATTCTTGCTAGGAAAAAAAATGCAAAGTTTTCTCTGTGTCTGCTATATTCATAATTCTCTTGAGAGCACAGAATTTTCAGGAAAACCACTGCGTTATCTTGGTTCTTCCCAAGCCATGTCTCTTTGGAATGTTACTTAAATAAAGAAGACAGGGCAATGCAGATAAAGAAAATATATATTATATCAACTGCATATCGACTGCTTAACATTTGATTTAAAAATAATGGCATGCCTCTGAAATGTGGAAGAATTTTTGCCTTAAAAAGAGACTAAAATTAGTATTCAATAAATTTTGCTCAAATTGTATAATTCATTTTCTTCTGATAAGTATAGTTTCATGACCTCAAATCTCCTCATGAGCCAGATTTTCAGAATGATTCTTTGCTAATCATCTAAGAAAATTGAAGTCCAAAAGAAATAAATGGACAAAAGTTCATATTTTATAGAGATAACTGTTTCTAGCCTCAAGTTAGATGCATATATGGCCAAGAGGTAGAATCCCCTTTCTCGTCAGCTACTATTTTATTTTAACTTTTTAAAATTCAACGTACTCATTATCTTGGGAGAGAGCATTTTAGGCAGACCAGACAAGATGAAGAGTCACTTCTACCCCAATTTTGATGTTTTTCTAAGCTCAGCCTACATGGTGAAGCAGTAGGGTCTGGTTAGTGGTTGATAAAGGAAGCAACCTGTTAGAATATGCAAAATTTTACCTATGTCACTGCCATGTGTTAGAATGTGTAAACTAAAAGTTCCAGTTTTACTCACCCTATAGGAAGGTATGCATCGATTTTGTGTTGAGATTGCCTGATAGTTCATCTTTTCTCAGCTCTTTTTTTCTCTCTCTCTCTTATGCCAAAAAGAAAAGTCAGCTGAGACTAGTTTGTGGTACATTCTGGGGAAGGACAAGGGTCACATAACTCTAACTCTTTGACTATGGGGTAAAAAGAACATGTGCAAGCAAAAGCCACTCAGTATGTACAAGTAAGAGTTGATCAATATATTTAGAAAACCCCAGGATTATAGTCTCTTGACATCTTCCCCGGTGACTCTACAGAGATTGCTTTTTGGCCTTCCTTGAAAGTAGGGTGTGTGCTCTTGAGTCCATTCTTTTCTAGAAAGCAGCTTTTCTGAGGATATTTATATCATAATCTGATTGTCATAAATCAAGGCGGTGTTTTGTATTATAATCTGGTCGTCACAAGTCATGGCGGTGTGGAGCTTAAATTGCAATGTTTTCCATAAACGATTCCATCTTGAGAAGAGCAGGTTTGAATTTCCTCTAATGACAGAGTAAAACTGACTTTGGTACAAGATGCGGGGACACCCATGTTTCTCTCCAGGCACTCCTTTCATTCCTGCCCCTTCAGTGAATTTTTTTTTTTTTTTTTTTTTTTTTTGTATATATGGCCAAGGGCTTCTTACCTGGTCGCTAAGGCTTCTGTCTCCTTGGCAACTAAACTTTTCAAGATTACAGGAAAAACGCTTTTTTTCAGTCTTGGAGCTATCTTACTGCTTTCAAATGTCAGCAGAAAAGGTGCTGGTCCCAATGGTGCTGGTGTGAATAGGGCCAAGAAGACAGTATTTAAAAACATGTTTAGTCATTTCAACAAATGTTGAAATGTCCAAACCAAATGCAAATTGAAAATATGAAAAATAATGTAAAGAAACTGTGGAAGAAGTTTTGAACTTAAGCAGAAGGAGAATCCCCTGTGGTTGTCTCAGACAGTGGGTATGGGGCACCCTGCTTTCCTTCATTTTAAGGCAATGGAGATTTGCTTTCAAAATTGATGGAGTAGAAAAGGGCAAAGGAAATGACATCACAAAAGTTCTCACACTGACTTTCATCTTGAGAGCAAAGGAAATGCAGATTTTTTAAAAAAACATTTCCCCCTCACTTATTAGATCTTCTCCAAAAGCCCTCATCAGTTTTGGGAACTAATCTTCAACCGTTCATCTGGAAATTCTTTTTAAGTAACTTGGTCTTTTCACATTCTTCATTTTTTACACCCCAAATCATTCCCCTCTGCCCCCCAACAGAACAGATGGATATAGGGGAGAGACTATGTTCTGAGGGTAGTGAGGAAATAGATTCTCTAGGTTTCAGGTTTTTGACCTGCGATCTCATGCTTTTTCTGGAATGGTGACCTTTGACCCCTTCTGCACCTGGCAGGTAGGCTTTGGGGCCTCTACTCTGTTGATGTGTCAGAGTGCAGGGATCCTCTGTCATTCTCCTTGACCTGGAACTGTGCAGGCACTCCCTGTGCAGGAAGCCCCTGCGGTATGGCAGCAACTCCCAGATTCGAGGGGCAAACCTATGTTGTGGTCCTCAGTTTTGCACCCTGATACCTTTTCTCCTGCCGAGGCGACACAGCAAGCCCCAAAGGGACACCCAAGTTCCCATCCTCCCTCAGGCTCCTATCAATTTGCCCATGGATTAAAATTTTTTGAATTCTTTACTGAGTTAATATACTTGAGATCTAGAAAAAAGGTGTTTTAATTCAAAGCGATGAGTTGTTCAGAGTTGTGGCTGTACGTTCAATAAACAGTTCTGACTGTGATTCATTTTATTCTTAGGGGGTTTCCATGAGACAGGACAATACTGTTTGGTTTGTCTTTTTATACTGGTTATTGATAAAGTTTAAAAAAAAAGTTTGACCTTCACTATTGTTTTCACTGTCTCTCTGGTAACCTGGCTCTAAAGATAAGTTATTAAATTATTTGGCAAACAATGGGCTTATATTGAGCCCATTGTACAACTATTGCCCAGGTTACTTTTCAATAACACCACAACCAAACCAACAGACATTTTATTAAGAAATATCCCTTAGCCAAATAATTCAACCTGTCTGTGGTCTTATAGTTGCATATAAGAATTGACACAACTTGTCTGCTTCATTAATGTTAACACACAGTTGTGAACTCACAAGACAGCTTTCCATTGAGTTCTCTTAACTTTCATTGGTTTTGCTCTTATCATTTTTTTTTTTTTTTTTTGCATTTGGCTAAAATATTTCCTCTGTCTTCCCTTGTCCTTTGTTATTTTTGTTGACATCTGGAATATTCTTATAGTTTCTTGCTTGCTTGTTTAAGATCAGGTGACCTAGGAGGCAATATTGAAGTGGTAAATTAGGATTAGCAGGGTTAGTATCTGCACCTCTTTATTAGTAGCCTGGTATTTGGAACAGGACTTGATGACATTTGAGGGTAGATGTCAGAAGACTCCGTCTAAGCAAGTGGCCTTTCATGCAAAATTTTGTTGAGTCCCCTCTGTCATATGAAAATTATGACCAGGAAGTTCTGACCATACCATGACATCACAAGTGGAGAGGTGACAGTCTTTTCTGAGAGAGACTGGCAGGTGATTCCTTTAGCTATAATTAAGAGACACTTGTTATTGGTGCCTAACTTTAACACTATCCATCATGAGATATTCTGATGTCAAATTCCTTTTGACTTTTTCTGATAACCCTTTAATTATTTACTAGAATAGAGATGTTTTAGGACATGGAAGGGTGGGGAGAAGAACAAAGCTGACATATCTGAACAAGTGAGTAATTTATAATGGAACTAAAATATTCATAAAATGACAACTCAGATACTTCAATTAACACCATCCCTTCTATTTCCATTTCAAATAGTAAATTGAAGCTTCTAAATGATGTTTGTTTTGCAATGGATGATGCATTTCTGAACTGAGCAGGCATATGTGAAGTCACTACCTTTGTGCTCATTTGATCTCTTTAGATCTAGGATAGGAAATGGACTATTAATAAACATCAGCAGAAAGAGTAGAAACAGGAACTCACTTTCTAACCCATTGATTCTTCAGTATTTCCCAGAAAAGAGGTCACTGACTTAACTCAGTTATTTGGTATCATTTTACATTGGCTTGCAAGCATTTTGCTTTTGGAGAAGTAAGAATTTGGGCACACAACTGGATGGATAAAGCAAAATCTTTAGTTCATATATATTCTTATAATTGGTCTTTGTTTATCTCAGTTCAATTTAGTTATATAGTTGGTTAATTATTTAAAATATGTAAGCAGCACTTGCATAAACTTCAAACAAAAACAAAGCTAAACCTTGATCATAACTGACATCTAACTATGTATGCTCCCCGCCAACATGTTCTCAATCTTTTCCTGGTTGGAGGAGAAATCTAAAGTCAGTAAAGATAAATGACTTGCCCAGTGTCACACAGTGGGTGAACGTGGAGATGGATTTCAAACACAGCCTGAAACCTCCTAACCATTAAGTATATGTTTAGAAAAATTGCAGAATGTCAGGGGTGTTCTAAACAACAAAAAAAGGGTAAAATGGGGAGAAAGTTTCATGGAACAGATGACACTTTATCTCATTGTCAGAAGAGTAATCATCTATTACACGATGGGTAAAAATGAAAATATTAGGAACATTCTAGCTTGACACACATCAGCCTAATTTTATATAAAAGCGAGAGGAATAGGAATACCTATAAAGCCACTTATACATATGTGGATTACATTTACTGAGCGTTCTAAAATCATTAACCTAATATGTCATATTTGTGCCAGCTAAATCTTCCATCATTTTATGCCACATAGGGCTCAAAAATAATCACCAAGTGCCCCCCTTTACATATCTATCCAAGGAGTATCACCTCCCTCAATGTAGTCACCTCGGAAGACGTGGCACTTGCTCCTTTGATGCTGCCAATTTCTTGAAATGATTTTGGAGCTTCTTCAGTGAATTTTCACTCACTGCCATCTGAAGAAATGCCCAATAACATCAATATCATTATTTAAATCGCCCATCTCCCCAACACCACTACCATCCAGAACAACATCACGGATGATTCTATCAATCGGAGTTGTGGGATGCAAACAACAGAAACCGAATCTTAGTGATGTGAGAAGAAAAGAAACTTATTAATAGAAAATAGGATATTTCCTAGAATTTCTGGAAGTGCTGAAGAACTATGCTTTTTAAGTAGGCAGATACTAACAGCATTCAAGAAGTCCTAATGACTCTAAGACTCATCATTGGGAGAGGATAGTTGAGTGTGGGGTGCCACAGTCCACAGCTGCCGTCACCAGCAAAAGACCCTGGCTGCTGCCGCTGCATTGTACATAATGCCACTGTATCCAGAAGTCATTCTCCCCTGTTCCTTTTCCTTGATCTGCCAGTTCCAGATTAAAAATCTCAGTTGGGTCCTTCTGATTGACTAACACTGCATCGTGATCTATAACTTTCAGAAGAGTCATGAAAAGGAGCATCTGGCTTCACCTCCTTCTTCAGTGTTCAGTGAACTCTCTTCCCATGTGGTAGAGAAAGGCTCCCCCATGGAGAAAGCCTCCCCTTTACCTGTGTCTTCATACACAGGGTGCAGTTTTTTTTCATGGTTGCTGGTCAGGATCTATATTTTCAGGTCATCTTGCATTTGATGTGGCCATGTGATTCGTTCTTGTGAATAGAATGGAAGTCCCGATGGTATGGAAACAGTAACTACTTCTGGGCTGATGTGGTTAAGGATGGGTGTGCCTTTTTCTCTTTCTTCTCCTTTAGGACCTTGTATTAAGACAATGAAACCACAAGATGGAAGGAACTTGGAATCTTAGACTAGAATGGAAGATCAGCTAAATTCCAGCTTTGGACTGTTATGCGAATTAAAAGCTAAGTTTTTGGAGTTTATCTCACTGATATTAATTTTTTCTATGCTTCACACTCAGTCTTCATTGGTATTAACTGGGCTGGTTTGTGATATTTCATTGAATGTATGAACGATTGTTCTCTACTGTAGGAAGAGTCAATTTACTGTACTTAGGATAGGGATCTGGGAGAGGGTACCTGACATCTTTTAGAACTAGGTCAATATTTCTAATCTTTTCTTGATGTGATACCCAGGGAGAGTGATACAGACTGGAATATCCTTCTGGTTGTGGCCTATGCTGGGTTATATAGACCCTAAGTTGTAGATGTAATTCTGCCTAGACTTAATTCTTTCAATGACTTTGAATATGCCCGTGTGTGTGTGTGTGTGTGTGTGTGTGTGTGTGTGTGTGTGTAAAATCAACCAGCTCCACATTTCCATACTTTAGCATTTGTAGAAAATTACTTGAGGCACACCCTACAATCATACAACATATCAGTACATCAGGACCCTGAGGTTAGTTAGCACTTTCTACCAAGCGTGGGCTTGAATAGAGAGCTACTGGGGGAAAAGGATAGGGTTCATTTAGTTCTTGGAAAAGAAACTTTATAGAGGCTTAAATTAAGACTATAAAAATCTCCATTCTCCAACACACAGTTTCTCTTCTCTCTTGAACAAAACCTTCTGTCCAAATTTCGGTACCTTTTTATGACATTATTTTCCCTCATGAGTCTCTCCTTGTTTTCATTTTGATTATATATCTCCTGCTTATTAATGTGGCATGGAAGGGACTTGCGGAGTCCCCAGTGGTTCTAGGTCAAGCAGTTTCTTCAAAGAACAATGCTGTCTACACAGAATGTTCCAGATGGCATGGGATTCTTCTGTGTTTAAAATTCTAACATTAATGACCCCACTTTATGATTCTTGTTGGTAGGGAAAATGAGACTTTTCTTCGAGGTAATTCTAATTAAACCCACTAGCTGTATTTTACATAACTTTAGGGAATTACTAAGAACATTCTCTAGGGTATCATCTTCCAGGTAACCATGTTGGGAAAGGTGGAGCTGTTCTAAGGTTGGTCATGAAATGGGGTGGTGTGAATATCCTGGTAAAAACGTCTCCAGAGTAAGTCAGTTCTTCTGATAGACAATGATGGATTTTTTTAGATTATCAGAAGTCACTAGTATAGTATCTCATGGTATCTTATGGGCAGGAGCTAAATTATATCTTAGTAAGTTAAGGATGAGAACAGGGAATCTGGCCTTTGATTCAGCTCATTTCTATACCCTCCCCAACTCCTAGAGGCAGTCAAAAAATAACTGCTTATTTCTTGTACTGAACGTCTCGGGAAGGTAACTCCCAGACTTCACAGAACTCTATTACCCAAGCTTTCTTGGATTTCACATCACCACCCCAGGCACTCGTGAATCAAGAACAGATTGCGAAGATTTTTTTCTTTTCCATAGAAGTAGTTTACATCCCCCACTTACTCAAAGTAAGTGACTTACTTTGAGTCACTGTCCTGAAAGTAAATTTATTAATTGACGAATCTGGGCTTTATCACTGAGAATCAAGATAAAGGAATGTATCAGGTTATAGCTTCTCTTATAGAAATTCTCACTGAGAAGCGAGAAGAGAAAAATACTATACCCAGGTGGGACCTGAAAAATTCACTGCTTTAACATGCCCACATTTGTCTTGCTCTCACAACTTCATCTCTCCGCTCCGCTAGCAAAATCTGGACACACTGGTATGGGAGATAAAGTTAGCATGGGACATGGACGAAGAGAGAAAGAAGAAAGGTAGTTTAAAATTTTTACCATTTCTGGAAATCACATCCTCTCTCTTATTTATTTATTTATTTATTTTTGAGCTTCATGGTGATTTAATTGACAACATCGTAATGTATACAAAATATATAAGGTGATGGTTGTATATTATATTGTACGTACATACATATATTTATTGTGAAAGAATTTCTTCCATCAAATTAATTACCACATCCATTGACTCATATATATTTCAATTATTTTAAAGACTCTTAGGTGCTAATCAATTAGCAAATTATATATATATATATATATATATATAATTTACAGTCAAGAGTTTCTAAACTTTTACTAAACTTCTTACAGTCAAGAGTTTCTAAACTTTTACTAAACTTCCCCACAGTTCTTACTTCTTGCAGCCTCCATTCTCTGTTAATAATGAATCTGACCCTTTTTTTTTTTTTTAAGATTTCATATATAAGTGATACAGCAGTAATTGTCTTTTTCTGGCTGGTTTATCTAGTTTAGTATAATGATCTCCAGATTCAGTCATATCTTCACAAATGGCAGATTTTCCTTCTTTTTAAAAGGTTGACTAATGTTCCAGTGTGTGTGCGTGTATGTGTGTGTGTATACTATTTTCTTTATTTACTCATCCATTAGAAGACACTTAGGTTGTTTCCATACCTTGGCTATTGTGAATAATGCTGCAATAAACCTGAGAGTGCAGATATACCCAGGAGTGGGATTGCTGGGTAGCTCTATTTTTAATTTTTGGAGGAACCTCCCTACTGCTTTCCATAGTGGCTGTACTAGTTTACATTCCCACCAACAGGGTACAGGTTCCTTTCTTCAACATCCCTACCAGCATTTTTCTAATTGCTTGTCTTTTTATAATAGACATCCTAACAGCTGCGAAGTAGTCTCTTCTCATGGTTTTGTTTTGTACCTCCCTCTTGATTAGTGATGTTGAGCATATTTTCATGTACCTGTTAGCCATTTTGTATGTTTTATATATATATAAAATACCTATTCAGACCCTATGTACATTTTTCAACTGGATTATTTGGTTTTTGGTTATTGAGTTGTATGTCCCTCATATATTTTAGAATCAACCTGTTATCAGATAAGGTTGTTTGTATAGTTCTTCTTTCATTCTGCAGGGAAAGTGGTGCAGACTGGAATATTCCACTGGTTGTGCTTATGTTGCCATACATCCAACCCAAGCTGTAGATGTAATTCTGCCTAGCCTTAATTCTTAAAATGACTTTCATATATATATATATATATATATATATATATATATATATATATATATATGGTTCCCTTTTCATTTTTGATCATGGTTTCCTTTGCTGTACAGAAGATTTTTAGTTTTCTCTAGCCCCATTGGTTTATTTTTTATTTTGTTGTCTTTGTTTTTAGTATCAAATATGAAAAATCATTACCAAAACTTATTATATGTCATCTAATTCTCACTAGGCTAACAACTAACAACTCCTAGATGGAGTAAATAACTAACATTAACATTTCTTCAACAAATTATGACAATGCTATTTCTCTCTACCTCATCACTTCTATGGTTCCAAATTGTCTCAGAGTAAAATTTATTTATTTTTAAAGATTTATTTTTATTTATACAAGAACTGAGGGACAGGCCAGAGTCGTGGGAGGGTGAAAGACAGAGCAGAGAGCAGAACAGGCAGACGGGTGGACCGAAAGCACTGCTGAAGGGAGCAGCGGGCGAGGCAGGAGAGGTCTGCAGCGCCATGTGGGAATCTCCCTGGCCGGCCGGGAATCGAACCGGCGCTGCGGAGGCTGTGGACAGCTTCACAGCGCAGCGCTCAACCTGCTGCGCCTCCGGGGAGGCCCTGTCTCAGAATAAAATTTAAAGTCTCCACGGTCCTATGCAGACTTGTTCATTGCCTTCTCACCAGGTGCAACTATTACCACTGCCCTCTTAGACTGTCGTGTCCAGGCATTGAAATGACTTAAAAATTCTCTATATGCTTTCTTCCTCTCCCCAACCCCTCATTTCCATTATCTATTGCTGTGTAACAAACCACTCCAATACTTAGTGGTTCAAATTAGTACTTATTATTACAACTTGTTATTTTGTGGGTTGACTGAGTGTTCTGCCAGTCTTGTGTGAATTCATTCATCTGTAAATCGGTCAGAATTGAGATGATTAGGGCCTCCCTGGTGGCGCAGGCTGTTGAGTGCAGCGCTGTGAAGTTGTCCACAGCCTCTGTAGCGGGTTCAAATACGGCCACCTGGGGAGTTACCCACATGGCACGGCAGACCTCTCCTGTCTCGCCCACTGCTCCCCTCAGCAGTGTATTTCTTCAGTCTGCCTGTTCTGTTCCCCACTCTGTCTCTGGTGAATCCTCTCACCCTCCTTGCATCTGGCCTGTACCCTGTTTCTTGTATGCATGAATAAATAAATCTTAAAAAAAAAGAATTGAGATGATTAAAATGGTCTCACTCACATGTCTGGAAACTTGGTAAAAATGACTAGAAAATTGGGATGTCTCTCTTCCCATGGTCTCTTACCTCTTAGTCCTCTAGCCCAAGCTTCCTTACACAGTGGCTATGTGACAAGAAGGAGGGAATGGAGGCTGCAAGATTTCTTGAGGCCTGTGTCATTTCATTTACATTACATTGGTCAAAGCAAGTCACAAGGGCAGTCCATGTTCAAGGGAGAAGTAGATTCTATTGTTCGACTGTAACATCATATTGTAAGGGAATATAGACCCAGAGTCATGATTAATTGAAGGCCATTATTACATTAATAAAATACGTATGTAAGAATGGCCTTTTCCATCACTTGGTTAACACATATTTTTCAATGGGTTCCAGTTTATAGGAACTCCCTTTTGGGGATCCCATGATCAATTGGGTCAATCTCTATTATAGCCCTTACCACAGGTTTTGAATCAGCTGTTTCCATGTGTGTATCCTTTAGATGTTGAATCTATCCTTTTATCTCTTGGGCATAGCTGAGGACCTAATACCTGGGGGATGTTCACTGACTGTTAGTTGAATGGGTGAGGCTGCATGAGTTAAGGATCTTATCCAATATTACACAGAAAATTAGCTCTAGGATTCCTCAGGAAAGGAAGATATTGTATCTATTTTTAATAATAATACTTAATACAATGAGATAATCTTTTTTGATTTTTCAAGAATGAGGAAACAATTTTAAGAGAGGTCCTTCTTATTGTCAAGTTTTCCTGCAGAAAAGATTGCTTGTCCTGGGGAAGAGAGTTGAAGCAGAGATGTGTTGCATTTAGAGTGTGCCACTTAAAGTGGGGTACAGGTCCCAGGAGCATCAACACCCACCTGGGGACTGGCCAACGATGCAAAAGCTCAATCACTACTTTAGATCTGCTCATTAGAGAGCTGCACATTCATAAGACCTTTGTCCCTCCCTTCCTGGCAATTCCTATGTATTTTAAAATTTTAGAAGCCTGGAGTTAGCTTATATACTTGAGTGCTGTCTCACACTTACCAATCAGTGATTGTTAAGAGGCAGCCTCAGGAATAGTCTACTCTCTTGATTAGGTAAGATGATATTTCTCAATGAATTGTCACCATATTTCCAGGCCCATTTGTGGAGTTGAATAAAAGCAAAGTAGCTGACACTGATGCACCCATTGGTTTCTCAGTGGAGGCCTGGTGGTATCTTCATTAGTGAAATGTTGTCATGCTGCTTCAGGTTTATACCGTACTTTTAAATTTAAATAGTAACAAATGAATAACTTATGTGTGCAGTATTTATGAAACCTGGAATTTCCTAGAATGTAATTTGTTAGGTGTCCAACCTTTCAATTGCATATAGAAGTGTTTCTCATTTTACCTCTCTTTTTCTTTTTTTGCTAAAAAAAGAATGAGATAAAGAATGTGTTATTCATAATAACTACAGAAAAAACACAAAACCACAACTATGTAGAAGTGTGGGAAGAGATCAAAGCAAAGCTTACTTACATTTAACCAGGATTTTATTAAGTATTCAAAAGTAACTATTTTCCATGTGATGCACATAATTCAAAAGAAGAATTCCAGGTGGCAATCCATTAAGTTGGGTATACTTGCTATTTATATCATGTCATGTCATATCATAGCCTAGCTTGTATCATATCATATATTATATCACATCATATATCATCTCGTACTATATATCATATCATACCACATATCACATCACATATCTTATCATCTATCACATATCATATCATCTAGGTTTGTTTCTCTCTCTCTCTGTTTGTAAGATGAGCCTCCTTGAGACCAAATCTTTGAGAATAATCTCTGCAGGAACTCCATCAACCTCACTAAGACTTGGGTTTTCCAAGGGGTAGAGAGGGTCCTATCTTTTACTGGGGAATTCCCAGGGCTGGGGGATAGTCCCTTACCCATTCAAAGCCTTTGCTAACTTAACAAGGAATATTAAAAGTGTCATCAAAGCCTGCACAAACCCCTTATTTGCATATCTTTCTCAGTGTCATCTTGCCACCTTTATCAGAGTTGCTCAAATGTTGAGTAACCCAGTCATACAGCCATTAAGGGTTAAATAGCTGACTCTGGGAGCTGGTAGACAGTTGCAGAAGTGCCAGAGCCAGAATATACAATGCCAGGCTCAGGCTAAATGTCTTTCCTTTAGCTATTACTGGTCAAACAGCCCTTGACGTGCAGGCAAACTAAGTGGCGATTCTCGAAGTCCAGGCATCAGAATTCCCTGGAAAGCTCATTAAAACAAAGATGGCTGGACCCCATCCTCAAGTTTCTGATTCAGCATTCTGGGGTGAACTTGATAACTTGCATTTCTAACAACAAGGTGATATTGATGCTGCTGATCTGGAGTTCACACTTTGATCAACTTGTCTGGTTATTTAGTTTTAGTAAGGGTTTGGTATCGACAACACCCAAAAAGTGATGAGAGGCTCTTCTGAGATTATTATTTGGACGCTTCAGAAGTCTGCTGTATATTTTTTATGATAGGCAACATGATGTAATGTCAGATCATGAACTTTGGAATCAAGTTGTTCAAGTTCAACTCTCAGCCTCCCTATTTGCTAGGCTATGTGGTTATGGGCAAGGTTCCTAATTTATTTTGTCTCAGTTTTCTTTCTTATTATATACAGACTATCTCACTCATAGGGATTTTATGCAGATAAAGAAAGATTAATATACTTAAGACACAATGCTTCGTGTTTAGGAACTATTAAAATATATCTTAGCTATTGTTAATTACAATTACTTACTCTTACAAGAATGGATTATTACTGAAAGCTCATGCAGGACATGTCAGGTCAGGAATGCACCTGCTCTCCCTGGGGGCATGTCAGCTCTCTGGCATAAATCAACTCAACTCAATGCAACCCAATTTTATCTGTTCTGGAGGCCATGCTAAGTTCTGGACAAACATCTAAATATTAGATTCTGGACAAATATTTAAACATTTTTGGCTTTCATGACATTAGTTATATATTAGTGCATAATAAATTACCCCAAAACTCAGTCGCTAAAATAAACATTTATTATCTCATAGTTTCTGTGGGTCAGAAATTCAGGAGCAGCTTTGCTGGTGGTATTTCTGGTTCAGGGTCTCTTGTGAATTTGCAGTAAGAACGTCTGCTCTGGCGAGAGTCAGCTGAAGGCAAAATGTAAGCTAGCAGAGCCATATCCAACGGGGGCTCGCTCATGCCTCTGGCAGTGCAGGTTATTGGCAGGAAACTTCACTGCTTTCCACATGGGCCTCTGCACAGGGATGCTCATTTGTCCTCATGACATGGTACCTGTCTTGTTCCAGAACCAGTGATGCAACAGGGTAGAGAGGAAGCCTCAGTGCCTTTTCTGACCTAGTCCTGCACATCACACTCTTCTATTTCTGCAGTGTCTCCTTGGTTACACCTGTCAACATTACTCAGTGTGTCTTGGGGGAAGTGGGAGGAAGAGACAACCATACAAAAGGTCAGCTTACCAGGAGCTGGTGATCATTGGTGTAGTCATGGAGGCTGGCTATCAGATGATAGAACCTGAAGGTCAGCAAGAGTATATGTCCCGAGAAAATGACTGTGCTCAGATGGAAGGGGACAAGGCCATCGAATAGAGATAAGATTTTAGCACTGCATTGGCAGAGGTTGGTTTTAGTCAATACTCAGATGCTTTATGCAAGAGGAACATCTGATTGGGGCTTGAAAGGAAATGTGGAAATGTGGGCTTGAAAGATACTTGTGGAAGAGGCACACCATGAAGTGAGGAAAAGCAAAGGACTCATGGAAAACAGTAAAAGCAATTTGTTATTCAGACCCTGTATGTCACAATATAAATTTATAAATACCTGCATACCTGTCCCATGTGATGTATCTACAAATATATAGCCCCACTTGCAATCTATGTTTATAGAAGTAAGGTCTCCACCTGGATACTTTTTCATTCAGCAGTCATATAATTTGAAGGCATCAAGATTGGAAATAGGGGCCTTCCCAGTGATGCAGCAGGTTGAGCGCAGCGCTGTGAAGCTGTCCGCAGCCTCTGCAGTGCCAGTTCGATTCCCGGCCGGCCAGGGAGATTCCCACATGGTGAGGCAGACTTCTCCTGTCTTGCCCGCTGCTCCCCTCAGCAGTGTATTTCGGTCCTTCTGCCTATTCTGACCCCTGCTCTGTCTCTGGTGAATTCTCTCACCCTCCCGCACCTCTGGCCTCTACCCCAGTGCTTGTATAAATAAATAAATCTTAAAAAAAATTGGAAATAGATTTCCAACCAGCAGTGGGAAAAACATCTTTGCTCTTTTAATGTCTATACTTTCATGGCTTGGATACCTGTAACTAGATTCACCATTTGTCCTGGTTTATATAAGTCATTCTTAGTGTATGCCTATTGTATTTGTGTAACAATAGCATCTTCTTTCACTTTAAAAAATTTCCTGGTTTTGACAATAAATTATCTCTTGATCTGGGAAGGAACTAGGTAGAATGACTTTTCTCATAGATTTGAGGTTCAGAGTATCCTGAAAATAGACATGTGAATGAACTTCCTTGTATTTTCCAATACCTAGACCAATACATTGGTTAGAGAGAGTGCTAAAATAAAGACATGTTATTGATTGGAATTATATAGTACATACATCGAGCAGATTACAAATAAGCTCCAAGTTCAGTGTTCAAACACATTTCAGAAAGCAGTTGGTGAAGGTAGCATGAAGTCAAAGAACCAGGAAGAGAAAAAGTAGAAGGTCCTTACTGGAGAGTTAATTCACTGAGCATTTAAGGGGTTAAAGCAGTTCTTCAAGCTCTGGGTGTGAACTCCATCGTGTCTTAATAATACCTCTAATACCTGTGCATTCATATGAGCAGAACAAGTGAAAACCTGCCTTGCAGAAATTAGATTAAACAGTTGAAGGAGGCAGTCGTTTTAATAAGGAGCTTCTATGTAAAAACCCTTGATACTTCATTATCTATTTATTCCTCTCAGTCACTCAATTTTATTTTATCCTTCATAATTAAAATGGAGACAAAACCAAGTCTTTTAAAAATGATCCAATGCCACTGTGTTTTGTGTAAACAACATTGGTTGGGTGTAGTGCGGCTCACCTATGCTCATGATCTGTTGTTATTCTTTCTTTCTTCGCTCTAACTTTATGCTGTCTTCCGGGCAGGGCTTTCTCAGCTTCACAGGGGGTAGAATAGCTTGTGACACATGGGCTCTCGCAGATTATGCTCATACCTAGAGAATTAAACCATTACAACATTACAGAGATGAGGCAGCCGTCTTTCTTTTTTGCTTTTCATCTAGAAGGCAGTGATCATCTGTATGCCCTTGACACACCAACCTTATTGATATCCGAAAGTGTTAGCTACTCCTCACTTCATTCTCCCGGAAGTCCCCTGAACCAAATTTTCATTTGGGGCTCTGTTGTTAACTTGGTTCAGTGTAAAATTTCTTGGAAAGCTGTGTTACATGTTGTGCAAGGGTGCCAACATTAAGATGACACATACGTCCTCCTGTCCCCAGCAACCCCTCCATAAAAAAGAAGATTGCATGGATATGCAATGCACGCACATTCTTCTTCCATCCAGGAATTCATTTAATGGACCTGCAGTTTCCAGGGACAAACCCCACACAACCAAGGCTGCACACAGAATTTCCGGGCATGTTTTTTCTTAAGGAGGATCTAAAACTCATGGAAATGAAATAACTTATACAAAGTCTTGTTTGTAGGAGACTATGAAAGTTAAGACACTTAGGAAGTTTAAAGGTACTAAGACATAAATATTAGACATAAATCACTATCACATAAATGTGGAGTCTGCTGAAAGTTAAAATACACTTAGCTCGAGAGACAGTTCACCTCCTAGATTGGTCCATGCCCGATTTGTCTCTGTAGAGTATGATCAAGAAATGTCCTATCCTCTATGTCTCCTGTATACTTTCTTGTTTATGCAACAGTCATTGAGCCTATTAGATGTAAAGGGGGAAAATTCTGTGATTTAAGCCTTAAATAGGTTTGATGTGTGAAAGCAGAACTCGCTGGAAATAATTTAGTCGATGGGTGAAACTCTGAGTCTTAGCTTTTCATTGAAGTTGCTGTGCTTGTGATGAGCATGTTGCTGCTACCTGTTTTCCTTGAACTTCCTTGGGGTTCTAAGAAATAAGCAACAAATAGATGTAAAAAAAAAACAAAACAAAACCAAAAACCATTAACCAGTGGTGCATTTGGAGGAAGGGTGATAGAATTGGAAGACATGGGAGGGAGAATTCTCTTGGGTGAATTTCAGGAGTGGAATTGCTGGGTCAGATGGTACATTTATGTTTAAACTTTCATCAAACTGCCAAACTATTTTCTCAACATGGCTTCACCAACTTACAAGCCCTGTAACAATCTATGAGATTTCCAGTTTCTCTTCATCTTTGCCAATACCTGGTATTGTTGTTGTTTTTTTCCCTTATAACCATTTAACTGCACTATTAAGAACAGGTGTAAAAAACTCATTGTGGTTTTAACATTTTCCCAATAACTGATGCTTTGTGCATGCTTTTGCTTACATGTCTGCCATGTATATCTTCTTAGTTGAAATGTTTACTCATATTTTGCCCCTTCTTAAAAAAATTGATGTAAGTTTTGATTGAGTTGTAAGAGTTCCTCATACATTCCATATACAAATCTTTAATCAGAGATAAGATTTGCAAATATTTTCTTCCAGTCTTTGACTGTTTTTTAATTTTCCAAATGGTATCTTTCATTGCATAAAAGTTCTCACTCATTTTTAACTCCTGCTCTTTGAAAAGAAATGTATCGCTCAACACGCAATATTACTTTCTTATTTCTCAGCTAAACAAAATTAAAAAAGTATGCAACAGGTAGCCTTATTTCCCATCGTTTCAAGTGCTTGATGGAGTTCATCAAATCATTGTTTTTCTTTTTTTTTTTTTTAATAAAGGCATGTTTTATTTATTTATTTATTTTATTTGTTTTGTTTATACAAGCACTGGGTACAGTCAGAAGCCGGGAGGGTGAGAGAATTCACCAGAGCCAGAGCAGGGAGCAGAACAGGCAGAAGGACCGAAGTACACTGCTGAGGGGAGCAGAGGGCGGCAGGAGAGGTCTGCGCGCCATGCGGGACCCTCCTCTGGTGGCCGGGGAGCAGCTGGGGATCGAACCGGCACCGCAGAGGCCGCGGGCAACTTCGCAACCCAGCGCTCAACCACTGCGCCACCGGGGAGGCCCCAAATCATTATGTTTTTCTTATTGAGCATTTACTCTGGGTCAGGCTCGCTCTGTTTGCTCTTTCTCATTCTCACAGCTGCCTCGCAAGCACGCTGTTGTGATCCCCATTGTGTGTATATATATATATATATATATATATGAAAACCGAGGCTGGGGAGTTTCAACTACTTGACCCCCACAACCACCAAAAGGGAAAAATACCAGAAACTGAATTTGAAAACAATTCCATATCACTTTGTACCCTGCGCTCCTCAGATAATGTTGAGAACAACTTTCTCAAACACAGCAATGTCCAGGGTTCCCACAGCTCTTGGCTTCAAGATTGTGCCCTGCTCTTAGTGTGGGAAAATTAGGGGAAGAGCTCCCAATTTCTTTTCTGGTTCCCTCTCTGCTAGCTGCAAAGTAGCCTCCTAGTCATCATAGCTGAAGAAAAAAATGCTGTTTTATTTTAAACAGTTAATATTCATCAAATGTTAATGAAAATACATAACAAATAATTACAACAAACACGGTGTCTGATTAAGATGAAAGGGATGACAATCCTGTGAATTTTTAATCTGAAAAATAAAGAATGTTACATTAATAAGACTTAATTATATCATTAAATATTTAAAATTACCTTCTTTAATAGATTTTATTTTTATTTAATATATTTCTTTTTGAAATGTCTATAGCACTTTCATGAGATTGGTACATAAAATCCTATCAACTGTTATGGCAAAAGAGAATTTTAACTTAATATATTCATCATATTGATCTCACAACTTCCACTTTATTTATTGTTCAGAAACGCTAATAACCCTTTTACACTTTATTATAATTGATATTTTCTCCACATAGAATGATAAATAATTAATACCATTACAGGGACATCATGTGCAATACACTAATTTGGAAAAAAAAGAAACACAACAAACCATCTGAGTAGTGTATTATACATTCCATTTTAATACTCTACACTTACAATTAATGCTACATTTTACAGGAAAACATAATTAACTTTGGGAATCTGTCTTGACTCTGTCTTGAAATGACCACATTTAGGCACTGAAGCTAAGGCAGGGGATCTAGTCTAAGCCAGCTCTCTGGTTTTTCCACATTTCAGCTGCTTCTAAAGGATCAGCAAAATTATACACCTATCACTAAGGCTTTCCACACCTTGGGAGAAATGTTTATAAAAGGGAAAATATGGTCTTTTAACCTGTGCTCTCTACCCAATTATTGAATTTGATTTTTTATTTTTGCTCAGTTTTATATTATTGTGCTTTAATGAAAAAGCAATACCTCTCCCAACATTGCTAATAAAATAATTAAATTTACTTTGTCTCTCTTTTCCATCATCCCAAAAAAACATTTTAGGGAAGAATAATGTAGCCATTGCTTCTACTTTTCCATGGGTGACTTGATTGTTTATTACCTCTCATGGAGCCAACTGGATTAAAAGTCCGTAGTATGGAATCAGGGTGTCTGGGTTGAGATGTTATTCTGCCTAATTCTAGCTTTGTAGCTTAGGACAGTTTCTTCTTACTTCTCTGAACTTTAGTTCCTTTCTACTAGATTGTAAACTCCATGAGGGCAGAGACGATGTTGGTCATTTTATTCCTTGAGCAGTGTTTGGCCCATGTTAATATTTAAAAATATTTGCATGGGCATTAAATATTCATATTTAATATTCATTGGACATGGATATTCAATGTTTGAGAATGAACAAAGGAATGTGCAGAAGGAATTTCTTGTGAATTTATGTGATGAAGTCAATCAGAGCAGACCGTCTAATTTGTCTGTTCCGATTCGGTACCTGTAGCTAGAGGAACTCAAATCATGCTCAATGTGATGGACCTGTAAAAAAGAAGCCTGGACTATCAGTCCCATCATGAGCTATTTCTAAATTAATTTGCTTCCTGATCTATAGTTTTGTCTTCTACCATAGGCTTGTCCTTGCCTCATAAATCTGATATATGGACACTAAGTGATGCTCCTCTTAGATCAAGGGTCTTTTTCTTTTTTTTTTCAGATATATTTATTTATGCATACAAGAACTGGGGTATAGGCAGAGGTGTGGATGGTGAGAGGATTCACCAGAGACAAAGCAGGGAACAGAACAGGCAGATTGACCGAAGTACACTGCTGAGGGGAGCAGCGGGCAAGTCAGGAGAGGTCTGCTGCGCCATGCGGGTTGCTCCCTGGCCAGCCTGAGGATCGAACTCATGCTGCAGAGGCTGCTGATTGCTTCATAGGTTGCGTCTTAAGCCCTTGTGCCACCATGGAGGCCCTAGATCAAGGGTCTTATTCTGGTTTGGGTCCCCCTTCTTTGGCTTCTGAGTGCTTTGTTTCTAATGACCCTGCCACTTGAGTGATTTTCTGCAGAGGCTTGACTGCAAGCTTCAGAAGCCAGTTGGTCCACCTGCAGTTGCTGGCTTGCCTTGGAGTTTTGTTCTTCATTGGCCTCCTTCTTCCCTGTCCCATAAGCAGCAGCATTTATTAAATGACTGAGCGATGAGTACAGGAGCATAAAACCCAGCTGCCTTGCCATGAATTGGGTTATTTTCACTCCCAAACTACTCTGTGAGATAAGACTAAGGCAGGGACTTCTCTTGAAATTGTCCCTTTAGCTGGTGGCTTCTCTTATCTCTCATTTTCATCTGCTAGTGTTTATTTCATGAAATTATCTGATCACAAAGAGCCCCTGGGGACTCTGCTCAAGCAGTGGCTCAAGAGGTCAGCCTCTACCCCACCCCCCTTCAACTCCCCTAAAAATAAATGAAACTCCCTTTTTTGTACAGTTCCACATTGTAAATACAGAATAGTAACTCTTTAGTAACTCTAGTTCATGGTGACTTATGATTAGAAAATCATCTTTGAAAGGCAGATCTTGGATTATTCTCCAACCTATAAATTTTGTAGAAGCATGAACATGTCTCTAATGATCAGGTGATATTTTGTGGAATCAATCAGATTAGGGAAATGTGAGGAAATTGTCTTATAAAATCTGGTGATGAAGAGTTAAGACATGGGTTGAGAGTAGTTTGTATGTAATAGGTGCTCAATAAAGAATATAGCCTATAGATGTGAATCTCTGTACTTCATATTTCATAGATACAGGGGTGGAAGGGAAGCCTTAAAATGGGATTTCAATGGCCATTTTTAAATAGAGTTGTTGGGATTTAAATTCCTATCCCAAAAGAAAGCATGCACTGAAATTGAAGGTTAAGAAAGGGTGAAACAGGAAGACTGGTCACATAGACTCTATCCATTCAAGTCAGCAACACTAGCTGCTACAACAAACACAGAAATTCTTCGTGTTATAATACAACAAAAATTTATATTTTTCTCATGCAAAATCTCATGCAAATATTCCTGCTTGCCAAATAGCCTACTAGGGGGGCCAATAAAAGGTTTCATGGCTCTACTTCACATTATACAAAAAAAAAAAAAACAAAAAAAACCTAGTTCTGGGTAGATACCAATGTGAAAGTTAAAATACCAAAACTACTCGGGCAGTGCTATCCAATTATCTGTTAGAACTTGCTGCCACAATGGCAATGTCACTCTCTGCTAGCCATTAGCCACCTGCCACTATTGGCCACTTAAATATAACTTGTGTAACTGAGGAAATGAAGTTTTAATTATATTTAGCTTTCATTAATATAAATTTAAATACTCATGTACAACTAATGGCAATCTTACTGGGTGATACAGTTCTAGAACATTACATAAGATATTATTTTCATAAACCTGAAGTAAGTAAATATTTCTTAAATGAGATACAAGAGAATGAACCATATATAAAAAAGACTGATACATTCAGCTTCATTAAAATGAAGAATTTCTGCTCATTAGAAGACTCCTTTAAGAAAGTCAAAAGATAATGCAAATTTGCAATGCAAAAATATGACAAAGGACTAATCCCAAATATATAATGAAATCCTGTATGTCAATAAAAAAGAGATAACCCAATTTAAAAATGGCCAGAGATTTTGAGAATCTTTATAATAGACATTATCTAAATGGCTTGACATCCGTATGAAAAGTTGCTCAACATAATTAATCATCAGGAAAAAAAGAGAAAACCACAGTAAATAATCATGTGTCTATCAGGATGGCTAATACAACAGAACAAAATAGAAACTGACAATACTAAATGTTGGCAAGGACCAGTTGGAATTCTCATTTACTACTAATAAAAATCTAAATTAGTGAAGCCACTTGGTAATCTGTTTTGCATTTTTGAATAAAGTTTAACATATAACTAGCAGTTCTTCTTGTTTTGTATCTCACAAATATGGAGTGAAAGAAACAAGAAAGCACCCAGCTAATTACATAGAACTTAAAAACTGGCCAAGATAATCTGTAGTAATAAAAATCAGGATAACACTGTATGTGTGTGTACGTGTGTGTGCGCATGCGTGCCCACTCATGTGAGTGAGATAGGTGGGGAGGGGTAAGGAATAAAAGAAGCACATGGGGCTGGTAATCTCTATTTCTTAGTCGATGGTTATTAACCAGACAAGATTCCATGGTAAAATACTGAACTGGACTCATATTTGTGCACTTTTCTGTCTTTAGGTTATACATCTACAAACTGTTTACTTAAAAATCTTTTTAAAATTTAGGAAGCAGGTCTAAGCATGCTGACAAGAGCCTCAAAGCTGAATGACAACAAAAGATCCAGATCAGTGATAGGTAATATTTCACTAGTATGTACGGCAAAGAGATGAACTAGATCTTGGGCGATTTGTCTCCTGATCTCGTCCCCTCTCACAGATGCATTTACCTTTTTATGTATTTGCATATAGGGGACTCATTTACCCACTTAACAAATGTTATTGAGCACCTTCCCTAAGTGGCAAGTTATAGTTTGGAGGTGCTAGTTTGAAGTGACCAGCTCCTTAATTATTCAGGGAGGAGCAAACCATTTGATAAACCATTTAAATATTCCATCGTCTCCCTTCTCTCCTTCATTGATGGTTCTTGAAGTTTTCTTCTGGCCTCGATATGCTATAAATTTCTGTGCGGTTTGTAATAAACGATGGTGTCCACATATGATCAATTCATGGCTGGTAGGTAAATGATTTTGTGCCTAAATCTGTGAACTTTCATGGACAGAAGTCTTGATCATTCCTCTTCATCCTTATGCGGAGCACAGCGCCCAGCCTTGAGTTGAGACTTGGCACAAGATTGAAGGTGTCCATAATGAAAAAAAAAACATGAAAGGCTCATACCACATCTGCTCTCATTCCATTGGTGTTTCCTTTCTCATTCAAGGGACAATAAATACCCCTCAGGATTATTGGGATTCAACAAATAATGACATGAAGTAACAAAGTTCACTTCAGGATGTGAATACTGACTACTGATTCCCAGTCTCACCAACTCTTAAACATTTCTGTTATATAAATGTCCCATCATCAACTGCCTGGAGATATTCTAAAGACTTTCTCCCTAAAATGCAGATTTTCTCCTATATCAAAGACAGACAATAACAGATAACACTGGTATTTATCCATCCTTCTTACTAGGTTAACAGAGGTAAGGGTCTATTTTTCTTTTCAATCACCAGGAATATTTATTATGTGATCTCACACTGAGGACTGAGAATGCACACTTTTGTTCTTGAGAAGGAAAGGAGATCTAGAATAGATTTTCAATGTGTTGCTTTCATGTCTTTTTTTCTTAACTGTGAAGATTCTCTTCCTGGGAACACTAGGTACTTGATTCTGATGACCTCGTTTCCTTTGCATTCTTTGATGTTTTGTTTCCTCTGCCTGAAGTATATTATTGTAATGCTAGTGGAACCATGAGAAGAATATAGAGCTCAATGGCTACCCTTTACAAGTCCAAGGATATGATGGTAGCAACAATTGTTGGCTTTGCTTGTTGGAAGAAGTAGAAAGGCTCTCTGCCTGAAGGTGTCTTTTGTTTTCCTAGATGTATAGTCAGGACAGTAGGGTTGGATTAGTCAGTTTATGAATTATTCAGAGATGGATTAGCCAGCTGATGGATTATTCAGGCCTCTGTTCCTTTTCCATTTGT
Organism: Talpa occidentalis; assembly: GCF_014898055.3. NCBI lineage: Eukaryota > Metazoa > Chordata > Mammalia > Eulipotyphla > Talpidae > Talpa > Talpa occidentalis. The sequence goes on from NW_023600993.1 coordinate 14,438,957, forward strand.
CTTATCCTGCCAGATTCCTGCTTATTCCATTCCAACATAGTTGTTCTCAAGGGTAACAAGGAGCAGGGAGTGAAGACTCAGTGGTGACTAGTGATTCACAGGAATGATAGAGAATGAGAACTGGGCTGATAAACATGTCCAGCCCTGTGGAGGGGTGGGGGGGATGGGCCAACATGTACTCAGGAAACTGGGTTGTTTCCAGGCACACATGCAACCTCTTTTGAAAATAAACCAAGAAACCAAAGCAGACAACCAGATTTGGATAGTGAGCAAAACTATTGTTAAGTACAGTATGCAGAAATTTGGGATCTGGGTACCTATTCTAGACAAGCTCTGCAGCTAGATTAAATCTATGTTCTACAAATCCAATTGTCTTTAGATTTCCCACTGATTTTATTTCAATTAAAATCTACTGAGGGCATACTATGTGCTAGGCACTTTAGAAACAATACCGTAGTTATTGTATCACTGTACATGGAGTTGCTTAGTTTTGAAGATTATGGTGATTATTGATGACTTCCCTGTCACCACATTCAATCATTTGTCAAATGTTATCAGTTCTACATTGAACACAGTTCTCATGCTGATCATTTTCATGTGTCTTTCAGGCTAGCAGACTATATATAAAAATGTTGGTAATGGTGATGATGTGCAGCGGATTTTTCTTGTGTTTGGAATAATTTCCTAAATTTCCCAGTTTTGGTACAATCACTTATTACCAGAAAAATGAACATAAGATATAATAAAATCTATTTTTCTCAGTTAATTTGTTTAAGTAAATGTCCACCATTTATTTTGTTCACATGCGAACATTATTTATTCTTTAGTATATGATGCACCTATCTCTCTCAGAATAAAAACTTCTGGAAGGCATTACTTGGTCCCTTAAATATCCTGCAGAGCCTAGGTATTCCAAGCATGTTTGCTCAGTTAAAATTAGTTGATTCCGGTGGAGGAGGAACCGCATAAAACTTTATCATTATACCATTGTTAAAGTTAAAAAAAATAACTGAAACAAAAACTAAAATCCTCAAAATTGCAATCCTCAAAATCCCCTGAATGACTGAAAATTTCAAAAGACAGAGAATGAGAATGAAAAAGAAAAGAGAAAGAGAGCCCCCAACTTCCAGCTTCTTTAGAATTCACCATTAAGCTTGTCATCAATCCAGACTTTATTTCATTCTCTGTAACTTTCTCCAACTTAGTTTAAATCCTTTTTGTACATTATTTCATTAACTTTTCCTCCTTCTTTTGGACTTTGAGTTGAATAATATCATTAAGAGTCTGGGCAGGAAGTTTCAGAACAGTTGGACATTGGGATATTATAGCGTTTGGAATAATTTATTCTAGACCATTAATAGATACTGCATGTCTATTTAGCCTAAAATTTTGACAAAGTCTTTGACAAAAGCTGAGGGAAAGCAGTCTCCAGGGAAGGAAGAAAAGACATTTTATTCTAGCTAGCTAGACTGGATGGCATCTTGATTTCCTACCAAGGTCCCCAAATATTGGCAAGTAATGATTTTGGTATAAATTATACACTTTGATGTGTACGGAGGTTATGAAGCATTTTATACAAAGTAATAATGTTAAGTAATTTGATTGAACTAATGACTGCTTAATCTGACATCTAACAAAATCCACAACACTAAATATGACACACTAACCCTTTATAGACTTCAATTCTGGGATAGTCCAAGTTGCTATTTTTGCTGATCTTGGCGGATCTAAGACTGAGTAACTTTATTAGCAACTGTAAGACTTTCAATCTTCAGTTTACAAATTGCATGACTGTTTCTAGATACATAACTCAAGTCCTCCTTGTTCTTATTAGCCTAAAATAACTATATCTGGCTTTTAAAAATAAACCCTTATCTTGATGCATTTTCATTGAATCATAAATATGCTGGTGTTAAATTTTGTGCAGGGACCAAATTCTGATAGATGATTAAATGTACCTCTTACACTTGCCCCCACTCTTCCCCTTGAAGCTCTCCATGGAGGAGAATTGTTCTCATCAAACAAGTAGCTTTCAATAGCAATATTTATATATTTCAGTGGCCACAAAGGTACTGTGATTTGAAACCAAATCCAAAAAAGGAAAAATGAAGAACCAGCAAGGCTGATTATAAGTTTTTAAGTTTTAACATTGAAAATTCCTATTTTCAAAGAATCACAGACAAATGGTATATGACATGGCTGTGCACTGACTGACATGCCTGTGGACTCAAGCAGCGACCAAACTGTTGTGTTACTTCAACCCTCTGGGGGAGTCTTGTAAACTTATGCTTGGATGTAGCTATATAAATTAGATACACTCTTGGACTCAAAGGAATCTTCAGCCTGACCAAGCAGTTTTCTCTTCTACCACTGTAATGAAAACAGTCGTAGTCAAATGAACCATTTCCTGCATCTTTAAACAACTGTGAGAGTTTTAAATACAATACAAGGTGGAACGGGATGGGATTGTCCCTGGTATACCCTTGAAATTTCTTTTCCAGGCCTCCCTGGCGGTGCAGGGGTTAAAGACAGAGCTACCAAGCTATCACCAGCCACTGCAGCACCAGTTGGATCCCTGGCCAGCCAGGGAGCAACCCACATGGCGCAGCAGACCAATCTTGTCTTGCCTGTTCTGCTCCCCACTCTCTCTGGTGAATCCTCTCATCCCCCCCCCACTTCGGGCTTACACCCCAGTTCTTGTATGCATAAATAAATAAATCTTTTTTAAAAAAGAAAGAAATATATTTTCCTCTCTTAGGTACAAACTCTGTACATATAAACATTGATTTACTTTGCTTATCTTTTTAAATAATTGTAACTAACTTGAACATAGTTCTTATGAAGTGCCAGACATTTTGCCACTTTTATTTATTAATAAATTGACCAATGTAAACTTCAGTTATTCCAATGAGGTGTTATTTTCCTTCTTTACAGAGTTGGAAGCCCAGATGGTAATTTATGATTTTATAGTCTGGGTATTTCTCTCTCCCTACGTTACGGGATTCTTGAAGGTAGACATTTCCTTATTTGGCTAGAGTAGAAATTTCCCTGGTTTCAGAGGTAAGGGTGTTTGAATTAGAATTCTGAGCCTTCATAAATTGCTGTAAGTTTCTTCTCAAAAAAAATAAAAAATAAAAAAGACTTGCTATATGATATCAGTCAATTTCCATGGTGTAAATATTCCTGAAATGACTGATTTCAAGTTACTAATAGTTTAACAACTGGCCATGCAAATTTCTGAAATATTAATTAACAGCTCTTGCAAGCTGATATGAGATGACTCCAGCACAAATTCAAGATAGATGGGCAACTTGTCAGTCTTGTTCAAACTCCTGGGTCACCGTGATCTAGAATAACCTGTGGCGGTTTTGCATTCCTATGTGTTAAGTGAAGAAACAAATATGCCCCAGTTTTTCATAAGCTCAGTTTGCTTTATCAGTAAATACTCATACAAATAGTGCCAGAGAGGTTGCTGAATGGATTAAATATTAGCTGAAAAAAGTCTGCAAAATACTCAACCAAATACCTGGCACTTAATGTGCATACACCTGGATTCCTGTCCTTTTGGATCCTCTCCTACTTACAAAGTGCTACCTCTAGCAGAAATGCATTAAGTGAAAGAATGAATGAGTGAATAATTGAATGAGATTAATAGAGAAAAAAATTCAAAGAGGACGGGGTAATTTTAGTCTGGGTAATGGGTAGTAATATGTGACAGCGTTTATGCTTTTATAACTTCTATAATTTTATTTTTTTTAAAGATTTATTTATGCATTCAAGAGCTGGGGTACAGAGGTGCTGGGTAGGGATCAGCGGTGGTGGTGAGAGGATTCACCAGAGACAGAGTGGGGAGCAGAACAGGCAGACTGACTGAAATACACTGCTGAGGGGAGCAGTTGGCAGACAGGAGAGGTCTGCTGCGCCATGTGGGTAACTCCCTGGCTGGCCAGGGATCAAACTCGTGTTGCAGTGGCTGCAGATAGTTCCACAGCGCTGTGTTTAACACGTTGTGCCAACAGGGAGGCCCTGAGTTCCATAATTTTAAAAGCCACTTTGCTTCTTCATACAGGAGTGTGAATTCAAATGCCAGCAGAGACCAAGTTTTAATGTAAATAGTTGATGACCATCGGGAGTGGCTGGGGTGAAGGTGTGTAGGAGATCACTCACTCCCAAACAGTCACACAAATGTCCACATTTTTAGATTTCTGTGTGAGTCGAATAAAACATGTTGAACTGGGTTTGGCTCTTGGCCACCCAGCATTCAACCTCTATTTTTGTAGTAGCGAAGCATGAACTTGGGGGCCTACACTGGCCTGATTTTGAAGTCTTGTCCTGCCATTTCCTAGCTAGTGACCCTTGGTTACTTACACGTAACTGGTCCCTGTTGCCATGTCCAAGGGATTGCAGCGACCCCCAGGGGAAGGGGCGATAGCAGTAATCAAGAGCAATCCCAGCTCGTTGATCCCCAATAACTCACGGGGTAAGAGGTAGGGGCTAGGGACCATTTTACTCGATCCTTTTTTTTTCTGCATAGAGGGTAGACAGAAAGCATTTCTCCATGCTATTATTGGAGACCCTCTAGTCCAATAACTCGTTCTCAAGTTTGACTGCCCATTAGAATCACCTGAGGAGCTTTAAAATTGTCGTTCCTGGATTCCTTGCTCTGACATGTTGATATAATTGATGGGGTGGGGATGGTGTGGTCTGGCGGTCAGTGTTTCTAATGTGCAGTCGGGGTTAAGAAACAATCCTAAAAGACGCAATGAGGAAAAAAAATGTATGATTTTCAGGGACATTATGTGAATTACCTTTATGTACCTTTGCAGTGTGTTATTTTCTTTAACAAATGAATGCACAAAAGCTATTTCCACTGGACTTCAAATATTTAAAAAACAACTACAGACATAAATACCCTCACTCTCTGGTCTCATGTACAAATGCATTTATTCAAACAGCTTTTGGTTTAAAAAAAAAAAGAATTCTCCCTTCATGGGACATATAGAATGCCATGTGGATGTTGCTTTAAAATGTGAATATTCCATCAGTCATTTCACTCTGCTTGAATTCTGCCTGTGCCCTCTGTATGAACTCCCACCAAGAAAAAGCTTAAGTGTCTCACCTAATTTGCCAGGAGGCCGCTTACCTATTTAGGTTAGGGCACCAGAGTTGATGAGAAATTCTTTGGGAAGCCAAGCACAAGTTTTTGCTTTCAACTATTTATAGCAATCAGCTGGCTTTTCCAGTCCCTCATTAGATCAATCATAGCCATTGTCTTACAGTTGAGTGGGAAATCGTTACAGGTGGAAGAAGGCACGATGCCTCTAATTCAGCACAGGCCCCCCTAACAGGAAAGCTGCAAGGAATTACAATCAAATGGGAGACTTGTCAGGGGAATGGGGTTGCTTCCAAGGCAGGATTTCTGAAGACTTTCTTGGTTCTGGGTTGAACATAAAACAAAATGTGCAGTGAAATGACAGTGAACTCCCATCTGCAACGAGAAGGCCACCCTTTCTTCCAGGCACTGGGCTTTCAGCTTTAGCTGCAATGCCACTTGGTACTGACACACTTAGATTTGGCGGGGGCTTATCATTTTTACAGGCCATTTATTTGGGAATGCGTTTTACAGGTGGCCTTGCTTTCGGGTCCAGCGCCTCGGCTTATGTAGTGTAGTAGCTGCACGTCTTTGTGGCTGAATCAAGTGTCACGTATGATGGGCTGCTGGGAGCCAATCATTTGGGAAGTTGGTTTTTTTTTTTTTTCCTCCTTTTGCTTTTTCCCCTGGCCTGTTGAGCAATGGCCATCAGAAGCCAGCTGAACCCATCGTGAAGGGGCAGGCAAGAGGGAAGTCGCTGGAGTCCAGATTTCCACTTGTGCCCATGCGGGGCTCTGGGTGACCCTCGGAGCAGGTGGGTCTTATTGGACATCCCTCTCATTAAAACCTGCCTCGGAAATCAGTTTATTTGAAGGAGTTAACGAAAGTGCTAGACATTTTCTACCCACTGGCAGAGGGAAAAGTAGTGCACACGTCTGAATAAATAACTGAAAATGGCTTCTCACTGTTCAGGAAGTACAATCAATTTGAAATTAGGATTATGGAAACATCTGCGAAAATTCAAGTGTCATCTCAATTTGGGCTCATTCAGATCCTGTATTTTTCAACTTCCCAAGCAGTGCATTTAAAATCTAATCCTAATTAACACACATAGTTTAATTATAGCCAACAAAATATTCTACAAAAATTGTGTGTGCTGGTTGGGGGGATGGGTGGGAAGGGAGGAGGCGAGGGGGAAACCAGACAAATGTTCCCTGATTGTAAAAATTCTTGTTTGGTTAATAATATAAATCCTCAAGATTTTAAACACACACTGAAGTTTGCTTATCAGGAATGAAAGTAACATCAAATAGCATAGAGCCTCTTCAGTCCTAGCTCTACTTTTATCCTTCCTCCTGTTTCTTGTTAACCTGGAGAGAACAAAGACCTTGTTAATTTGGCTCATAGACTCTCTTTTGTGAAAACCTTTGTTTCTTTGTTTATTTTCTTTCTCTGATCAGAAGATAAACCTTTATGGTGGTGTTTGAGTACAAATAAAGAAATAAATCTGCTTGCATAAAGCAAACTTTATGGTCTGTTGTTTTAGTGATGAGAAGCACCTCTATGGATTTGAAGGTTTAACTGAGAGCGGCACCAACATGTTTGGATGCTTTCTTGGAAACTCATCCTAATCAACCAAAACACAGCTATCAACCATCTTGCAGAATTATAGGCACGTTCCCCTCCCAAACCTGGCATAAGTGGAATGAGCAAAGGGGACATAAATTTGAAAGAAACAAAACAAAATCAAACAAACAAGGGAAGAAACACCATCTAGAAGCTCAAAAATAATTTTGATTAAAATTAACTCTGGGAGAGGGCTTAAAAATTCAAGTTGACTTAATCTTGGTCCTTTTATATCATTATTTTGGCCAGTAATAAATCTAAGGGGAAAACTAACATTTTGTTATTCTCACCCTTAAGTACCTTGTTACTCAGGTTAAAATACAAATTCAATGGCACAACTTCAGATTCTGTTAGCAGGAGTTGATGAAAAAGGAAGCTATTCGAATTCTGAAATGTTTACTGTGGTATTTGTTGTAGTGAAATTCGACCCTCAGGTTAGCATTAAACCAGATGAGGGGTCGAGAATATGGTTCTGATAGTTCTTCTTAGATTAATACTTCGGTAATTTTCCATAAATACACTCAGTCTTGAAGACAAAATTCATTTCCTTTTTGATAGTCTGTACACTTGTTTTGTTTTTACATGAACTCCATTAATTTGTCCACCATGATTTTTAAGAATTTATAACAATGGGGGAGTTTTCGATTGACTAAAAAATCGTACATTTCTATACAGAACCCAGTAGCTTAGAAAGTCCTATTCAAAATAAACATAAACATATACTTCAAGGATAAATTTTACAGAGTAGAATAATCCTTTAAGGTTTATCTATCGAGTAAATTTTGATTAAATTCTATTTCCATAGTAGAACTAGCTCTTTGTAATTTTTTGCTTATTCTTGTTGTTCCTCTTTTTTACTCTTTCCTTTCCTTCTCTCTATTATTTTAGTGTCTTACCCTCCAAACTCCATGAAGGAAGGGACCATTCATTCCTGTCATAGAGTCTGGCACAGTACTGGTGCATGCAAGAAAGCAATAAATACAAATTGAAGGAAAGATTGAATTCTACTTATCCATTGATTTCCATGATGATATAGATATATGATTTTGGCTGGATGTGGGAAGGTGGCTATAGAATCACATGTCATAATCTCATGCTGAAGAAGCTAACAAATTTTACAATGGTAATGGGCAAAGCAAGTCACGGTTAAGAAACAAGAAAGCTGCAATGACTTAGCAATCACGCAGCTTAGCGATGTGGTACTGAAACAGCAATGAAGGACTTGTCTCTTTCTGTCCCACCAGATAAGCTCTCCCATTTCCATTATTTACCCTCTAGAATTAACAAACTTTGTTTTCTTACATTCTGAGGGAAAAGAGCATCACTAGGAAATAGTCTGAATTGCTGACCACCAAGTAATGGCGAAAGCAAACTGGCATCAACTAAAACCTCCAGATGCTTGTGTTGCAAGGACAGACATGCTAACCCTTGCCTCTGCCCATTCAAATACCGCTGCCCTCTGCCAAAGAGCAGGATGGTGGCCTTTCGGACATGAGTCGGCTTCCCTCCTCAATTTATTGACAAATTAAGCTACTTTCCTTCTCCTTGAACTCTGTTTCCTTTTATTGGCCTAGGAGACTAAGACTGGCATTCTGTATCAGTGTAGCAAGTTGTTTAACCTTTGGCGACCTTGGTTTCCTCATCTGTAACATGGACCTGGGATTTTAGTAAGAATTACTGAGCTAACGCTTGTAAAGTGCTCAACAAGTATCTGGAAGCTAGTTTAAGATCACAAGTTAAAGTGATTATTATTAGTTGGAAATATTTCATTTTTTTGTAAAATAACTTAAAGATCTGAAGGGAAAATTATCAACAGCTGAACTGTACAGAACATCATGGACTGAAATATCCCCAGACTCTCAAACTCCTTCTAGATCATCTGTGGCAGAAAGCTCTATGCTGTCTCTGGATCTCAGTCCCTTTTTCCAGATATGAGGTGGAAGCTGTTAGCTTATAGAAAGGGACAGGTTGTTCTGGATTGAGGAGAGTAAGTAAAGAAGGGGATAAATGCAACTATAAGTCAAGGAAACGGGAAAAGTGATAGAAAAAAACAGATTCTCCAGCCTTCCATAGTTAACATTTATCTAAATACTTTCCCAAAGAATCAGACTCCCAGTGTGAGGGAAATAAGACCACTCTTTACCCATAAAGGACAGTCATCTGTTTAACAGGCATTCTGTTATTGTGCTGATGGGAAATTAAAGCTAGGTTCTAAAAATCGTTGTAGAAATAAAGTTAAGAACGTATTTCTAAAACAAAACTATTAAGAACAATGGATTCCTTTTGAATTACAATATATAGTCCTGAATCTAAAGTTATATGGTTAGCCAAAGACATTGTAAAACATACCTTGGGAATGAATTATATTGCTATGGTTAACCCCCAAACAAGCAAGCATGATGATTTTGCTATTAACATGTATAATACAAGGTGAGGTGAGCAGGGCTGATCAAAGATTAAGGACATTAACATGTAATATTATCAAAAGATTAACAATACATGTGACTGGAAAGAGTGTATGAAAATATAGAGAGAAGGCAGGGAAGGTTGAATATGGGAAAGTAGAAATATTTGGAACTTTTAGCAACACCTTTGTGTGTTTTGTGCTTATAATAGAGAATTAGAAGATAGTTACATGAAAAATCTACTGATCTTATTCTCAAGTGAAAAATATCACAACTGGGCAAGTGGAGTCAATTAGAAACAGAATGTGGTGTGGAAATTTGGGTTATGGTAATTCCACTTTGGCTAGATCTGCAAATGTGGCTGCCTGATTTATGGTTCCATTACATCTATGGTTGTAACACTGCTACCAGTTTTGTTCCCTGGCCATAGATGATTACTATAAAAAGGGAAATGCTTGATGTAGTGGGACAAAGGAAATTCTCTTTCCAAGGAATTTAACACATGACCTGAGATAGGGGGTGGTTTCAGCAATTGTTTCATTATCAATATCTTTAGATGGCTGTTGCATACTTCCTAAATCATCCTAGCACCCTGTCAGCTCTTCCTTACTTCTGTGAAATACCGAGTAATTTTCTAGTAAATATCCCCACCCCTTACCTTTTGCATTAGTTTCCCAGCATTTGCTTGCACCAACAGGACCTTATGTGATTTATCATGTATGTCCTATTTTTCCCCAATGCTGATGGCACATCATACAAAGTCAAGAGGATTGGCCAGCTAGGTATAAAAAGTTGTTGGTCATATAAAGTAAGCTAATTCCATGACTTATAAAAATAAAACAAACAATAAAACTCTTTTAAATAGCTTATTTCATTTCAATTTCCAAGTTTAGGGAAAACAAAGCAATGTATCATGATTTACTGCGTAGACTTGGGCCTATCAGTTACTTTGTGACCATAACTATTTATTTATTTATTTATATAAGCACTGGGTACAGTCAGAAGCACGGGAGGATGAGAGAATTCACCAGAGCCAGAGCGGGGAGCAGAGCAGGCAGAAGGACTGAAGCACACTGCTGAGGGGAGCAGCGGGTGGCAGGAGAGGTCTGCGTACCATGTGGGACCCTCCTCTGGTGGCCAGGGAGCAGCCGGGGATCGAACCGGCGCTGCAGAGGCTGCGGGCAGCTTCGCAACCCAGCGCTCAACTGCTGTGCCACTGGGGAGGCCCAAACCATAACTATTTAAACTCTACATGCTTGGCTCCCTGTCTGACAAAAATGGAGAAAACATAGGGTTGGTGTGAGGATTAAAAGAGGGCATAAAAATAAAACACTTAACTTCAAATTGTACTCTTAGAACTCTATACCTGTTTTGTTGATTTTTTTGTTTTTATTATCTCAGAAAAGAGGCAGGATTGCCATGACTTATTTTCGCTTTGTATTTTTAAAAACTAAAGTTCTAAAAGGTAAAATGACTTGGTCAAGGTCACAAAATAGTCGAACTAGGGTCAGCATTCCATTTGAAAAAAAAATTCAACAAGATAGCAGCTTACACATGTCAGCAGGGCCCATATCAAAAAGACCAGAAACAATAAGTGTTGGCAAGAGTGTGGAGAAAAAGGAATCCTTCTACACTGTTAGTGGGAATATAGTCTGCCCCTATTTAAAACAGAATGGAGGTTTCTCAAAATAATAAAAATAGATCTACTATATGATCCAGCAATTGCACTCCTACGTATGTACCCAAAGAATGCAAAATCTCTAATGCAAGAGATCTGTGTACTCCTGTGTTTGCTGCAGCACTATGTACGGTAGCCAAGTTGTAGAAGCAGCCTAAATGCCCAAAGACAAAGGAGTGGATCGTAAAAATGTGGTATATACATAAAATGGGATACTACTCGGCCATAAAAATAAAAATGAACTTTTGCCATTTGCAGCAAGTTGGGTGGAACTGAAGAGGATATTGCAAACTGAAATAGAAGGAGAAAGACAAACATCAATGGTTTCGCTTATATGTGGAATATAGTGAAACAAAACAAAGGGTCAGATAAAACCAAACCAATAACAAACCCTAGAAAACTAACTTTGGAATTGAAGGGGAATGGGGAAAACACGATGGGTAGTGAGCCATAATGGCCAAGGGCAGAGGATTGTGGGTAACTTGTTGGGAGGTGTGGTGTGAGGACATGTATCTGAGGAGGTGTGAGCCATGCCTATCAATCACACACATGTTGTAAATCAATGTTATCTCAATAAAATAAATAAATAATAAAACAAAGTCATACCAAAATATTTATTGAATGCCTACAAATGCACCAGGCCTTGTGAATTCAGATCCTCTCCTTGATAAAATTTATAGTCTAGGATAGGGTCCACTAACTACCATCTCTAGGACAAATCCAGCTTCTTCTTCTTGTCAGCTTTAGTTAATAAAGTTTTTTTGGAATCCAGCCATGCTCTTCCTTTAGTGTCTTATTTGTGGTTCTTTCCTGCTACAATGGTAGAGTTCAGCAGTTGTGACAGAGACTATGTGGTCCTCAAAGTCTAAAACATTTACTATCTTACTGTATAAAAAAGTTTGCCAGTTTCTGGTCTAGTGGATTGATGATTTATTGATTTAGAATTGTTTTCATTAATTATAAAGGGCTAATTAAAACAAGAAAAAAAAAATCCCCTTAGGATGTGACAAGTTTTAATCTTTAAAATATCTCCGGGGGGGGGGGGAAAGGGAAAAAAAAAAGGGAGAAAATATCCCTTGCAACTAATGCAATCCCTTCACCTCACTTCCTAGGAGAAGGATTTTCTTTTTGCAACTGGAGAAAGGTGGAAAGTGGTTTCTGATGGATCCACATTTCCTCTACATTGTCCTCAACACTTAATCCTGGATTATCCCTCATACCTATAGCTTTGTATATTGTCTTTGCTGTTCTAACTAGAGAGAAGAAACAATGTCATGTTACTCAACTTGGCTAACTTACAAAATTTCTCAACAGACACACCCTATAGAATACAGCCTAGAAACTGCTTCTTGCAGTCACTCCTCAGGAATAATAAAACAAATCACATGCCTATGTTCATTTCAACTATTCAATAATTAAATCATCTGAACTTTCCAGTTTCAGAATTTTGATTGTGTTTGTACACATATTTTAACATAATCTGGTTAACTGCCTTAACCTTTCTCTTCCAAAATGTACAGATGAGGAACATGGCAGCATTGTCTCTAAAACAAATAAAGACTCTTTCACAAAGTATGGTTGAGTCCAGCAATGTCATTATGTGATGAAGTCATCCCAGCCTTGCTGGTGGGGGGAAGTGAGTGACCTTGAGCACAGAAACCACTAATGGAGAGAGATCTGACTTCCAAGCTTATCTCCCTCTGGAGTGCTTTGGTTTGTGGAGGGGGTGCAGAGCAAAAACCATTATAGATGGGCTGTGTTTTGGGGATGCATGGGCATTGGCCTCTGACTGCAAGGTATCCCTTGGACTTATTTTCTTGATGAAAGGTGGCTTGGGTTTTAAGCCTTGTTGCTTACAAAGGGACAGACTAGAGTAACTACAGACATTACCAGCAGAAACTTTTGAAGCCCAGGGAGTGCACAGCTCATGCCTATGAAAGCTCATTCTCACTGGGTTCCAGTTGACTGGCTCATGTAAGCTGCTTGTGGGGCAGGTGCCCAAAGTAAGAGTGATTGTTGTGAAAACAAATGCTCAGGTGTCTTATTACATTTTAAGAAAAGATGAATCTGAAGACCAGGCTCCTGTAAAGTTTACATCCAAGGATTGAACATTGCTGGGAGCAGGCAGGGAGGAGAGGCAACTTGGCTCCGCCCATTCTTGGTGAATAAAAGTGTTCAAATGCTCAAAGGTGTGGGAGTCACCACCAGGAAACAGTCAAATTAATGTGCTGTCATGGGTTGACTAGATTTATAGGGGGAAAAAAGCTGAGAAGTAGAAATGTAGTGATTTAAGGAATTCAAAGCCACTAGGAATAAAAACATAAATCAAAATTAGGATGCCATATTGTGGAGTGTCAGATAAATTCAAAGACTTACTTCTCAAATTTAAAAAAATGTTAATGACAAAATCTTAACATTTTGATGCCGAAAATTAAAAAACTACATTTTCTTAGTCTTTTGGGGCCATTCTCCATGGGTCTTGCTACTTAATCCTAAAGATATTTTGTCAGGGGGTGGGAGGACTAGCTTAGAATTCGATGTGCACTAAGCTTGGGGTGTACTGCTTCGGTGGATGAAGAGAGAGCTGGGTTTACATTGGACACCACACAGCAGCACAGAGAAGGCAGGAGCTCATGGGTAGTGGTGGTGGGAATCCAGCGATGATCAATCTAATTGGAAGAAATTCAGAGCCACTGAATGATTTGCTCACATGATACTCCTGTGCTCATATCCTTCTGTGCCTTAAGTATCATGTTTAGGTTACTGATTCAGCTTTTACCTAAATGTGCAAGTAAATTAATTTGAGTTTCTGCCCTGCCTTTAATTGAGATGTTCAGTCCTTTCTCCAAATATCTGCACACTCTTTGTTTTTTTTTAAAGATTTATTTATTTATACAAGAACTGGGGTACAGGCCGGATGTGCAGGAGCGTGAGAGAATTCACCAGAGACAAGAGTGGGGAATAGAACAGGCAGCTGGACCGAAACATAATGCTGAGGGGAGCAGCAGGTGAGACAGGAGAGGTCTGCTGCACCATGTGGGTATCTCCCTGGCCGGCGGGGATCAAACCTGCACTGCAGAGGCTGCGGACAGCTTCGCAGTGCTGTGCTCAACTGCCTGTGCCACCAGGGAGGCCCCTTATCTGCACACTCTTGAGTGGGAGCAGATGTTTACAGATGTGGTTGCTTTCTGTCACCTCTTGCACCCAACTCTGACCTCCTGCTCCTCCTTGGCCCCTTCTGGCTTCCCAGCACCACCTCTCCAGGCAGCGCTACCCTTATTAATTAATGTGCTTTGCCCTCCGAATATGGCCCCAGCTCCACTTCACTCTCCAAGACAGTATGTTTCAAAGAACTTCTCTGTGCTGTTCATTGTTCATCACTACATGACCCTGGCAGTTGGGGCAGGGTAGAGAGGGGTGAGGGTCTCATGAGGGGCACTGTAGACTCAGCACTGCCAATGAGCAAGCAGATGTCCCTTTCCAAGGGTCTGTCACAGGGCATCCTCTCTTGGGGTTTTCTCCCCTTGAAGCCCAGTCTCCATTGCTGGGGTCCCACAGTCTTGTCTCACTTTCTCCTTCCATTTGGAGGTCCCACTTCCAGTTCAATTATTCAGCCTCCCACAAAAATCCCATAAAGGGCACACGTAGACTTTAACACCTTAGGTAGATATGCTGGCCTTATTAAGCTGGCTTTATTTAGCCCCTCTTTGCCTCCATCTTCCTATCCCAGACCAGAGCTGGAAGTGCCCTCTGAATAAGAAAACCCTGTGCAACTCCATAAACAAGAAAACTCATAGTAATCATATTAACATTAAAAAGGGGAACAATTTTGCTCAAGCTGGATCATGCAGTTAGATCAACCCTCAATCAACAGCCAGGCTATAAAATAGCACATTTGATGCTTCCCCCCCACCCCCTATTAGTTAGATTCAAATGAGAACATTGGCTCAAGGCTATGGAAACAGGCCTATTGTCCCCACTGCCTTGGATAAGTGTTGTGAACTTGAGAGGCCCCCTTTTCTCTCTGATCCTCGGGCTGGGGCTGTTCTTTTGTAAACAGGAAAGGTAGCATTAGACCAGCATTTTCCAAGCTGTGTTCTTCATATGTTAGTTTGGCAAGATGTTAATGGGTGTTCCAGGGAAAATGTGTTCTGCAGTTGACTATTGAGGACTGTTCACTTCAACAAGACTGAAAAGGTGTATTTCCTGCAGGACTGCACAGTGGCTCTACAGGAGAGAGAATACGTAGCATTTCCCAAACACATTTGAAAGAGTTCCCTCGGCCCCCCATTTGAGTGAGAAACCTATTAATATCTTGCAGAAATGCTGCTTATTGAATAGTGTCATTCTGGAGAATAATTAAGATGAGTCATTTCATCCTTTCCATGTTCACGTTCAGTTGTAATTGTTTCTACCTATTCAGCCCCAGTGAAGCAATACTAAGTCAGCAAAAATGGTTTTTATCTCTTTCTTTTTGGTCAATATTTAAAAAAAAAAATGCTGAAAATTTGCTCACCTGAAAATTGCAAAGCTGAGTTCTGGGAAGTTTGTCGATGGTGGTGGTGCCGTGTGGAGATAGGTTCTAGCATGACCTGCTGTCTACCTCCTGGAGCAGCTCTTGCTTCTCACTCCCTTGCAGTTCAGGGCACCCATGGGGGGCAGAGGGGATTTAATTAAAACATTCAAGAGCCAAAGTCCTAGAGAGTTTGGGTTACTCACCTTGACTCAGTGCTTCTCTCCCACCTGGTAATTCAAAGTCTACAATTTTATTTTTCGAAATGATTCAACACTGCTATTCATGTTGAAATAAAAAGAGTCTCTTTCTAGATTTTCTGATTGCAAAATTCTGGGTAAGTTTATCAAAGTGGACTTTTTTGGTGGGTGTGGATGGGGATGCATATAGTCTCTTGTGGGACTGGTTTTCTAAGAACACACTTAGTGTGCTAGTGGTAATTCAGTACGAATTAGAGGCAAGGCTCAAGGATAGGTTCTGGAAAGCATTTTGAAGCTGCGGAGGAAGCTGGAACACTATAGAACCTTGAGTTAATACCCACGGCAGAGCTGGTAGTCTCTTCCTGACTTTCCACACCAAGTTGCTTTCAGAGCTGAAATATTTTCTCCCATTCTCTTATTAGCATACCTGTGTCTATTGTTCTTTTGGTTCTAGAATTCTCTAGAAGATATCTGATCTTATCAGTCTGTGGCGTGAGGACACTGATGGATTCTGCGATGTCCCAACAGTTGTCTCTTCAGAAACCCCCATAGCCGGGAGCACCATAAGCAGATGTTCCCAAATGTCAGTTCTGTGAAGGAACCACTGTGGTTGAAGAAGGTAGTCCCACCCAAGGTCAGCTGCTTTCAGTGACAGGTAGATAAGGGGATAAAGGCCTCTGTGCTTCTACTTAGAATGAATGACTCTGCAGTGCCCCAGCTCCAGAACTCTGTGGTGTTGACTGAAGCCTCCACTGGAACAACATGGCAGCTTTACTCTTTTCTGTCCCAAACCTACTTCCTTCCCTTCCCACCCCCCGGACTGTTTTTGATCTTAAGAGCTCTGTGTGCTGATCTTTGTCTTAGAGTCTTCACCCAGCATCCCCAACATACAGTGGAAGCTTAATATACTCGCAATTCCTGAAGGATGCTTGTGTTTTAAAGGAATCCACTGGTGTTAGGGTTATGTTTAACTCGAAAGACTTACTGATGGTTCAATTGCTTCCCAGTGTGACATCTGGAAGGGAGTAGGAGAGGGGAGATTTATATATATACATATAAAGGGAAGGAGTCTTTTTTTTTTAATCAGTAGTGCTTTTGATATTTTGTTTAAAATGTAGTTTCCTAAGTGGAAATCATAAAAACATTGTTCTGCTTTCTTCTAAAAGTTTGGATATTTTGCCAATGGCAATTCCAGTTGGAATTGACTTTGTGTGATTGATTTTCCATTTTTATAAAGTACAAAAAGTCAGGTAAAATTAAATATATGCTGTTTAGGTATAAAAACATTTATGACAAAACAATGTACGAACTAAAGGGAATTTATTTATTTAAAATTCAGAGTCATTATTTTCTGAGTTAGTGGAGGCAGGAGGTAGAGTGAAAAATAAAAAATACTACTTCAGTGGCGTTGATAAGGCTCAAATAGTTGAATTGGGTTGAACACCCATTTTCATCATTAAGTTTTATGATCTATGCATATGCTACATATACTCGTTAGTGTATCAATAATATCTATTTTTCAGAAGAAAATGATAAGAAGTAGAAATAGCAAGGACTAACAACTCAATATTTTGCTATAAAGGGTACCAGAGAAATGGTCAGTAACTGGTCTGGTATGTGGAGGTCATAGGAGGTTAAAAGACATGGGCTATTGCAACAAAATTGCATGTGGATAAAAGAAATCCAACAGAAAAAGAAAAATTTAAATGCAGGATAGAGAAGGGACATTTGGCGGAGCAAATGCCATGCCCTGACTTCTTTTGCAAGGTACATTTCCTGGGTTATAACTTGTGTTTCTATTATATCTTTAGTTCCTTGGAATTGCTTGTTTCATCCATTTATTCATTTGTGTTTACTCACAAATGTTATGAGCTCCTCCTAGGTGCCAGGAGCTCATGCATGGCTATATTGGTAGCAAGATTTGTATCTAACGCCTATGCTCACGAGCTTACTCACTGTTATCTTACCTTAGTGTCATCTTTCCTTGTGCTTCCTAAATGATAGAACAGCCACTCTCTGTGAAACAGCCCCTTGAGTGGTTCAGTTCCTTCTACCTTCTCCTTGGTTCTTTGACATATCAAAGCACTTTCTCTCTCAGGCCCATTGAACTTGCAGGCCCCAGTCGGGATTCTTCCTTGTCAAATATCAGCTTGCACATCATTCTCTCTAAAGGCCATGTGTCCAGCTTCATCTCCCAACTCCACCTCTGCCATCTAAATTTTATTATCCTTCTCTTCTTGTTCATATAGCTCTGACTCACAATACTTTGCCATAGCATGACAAAAGTTGCAAATATATACTAGCTCACCAATCTCTCTGGTGAAATAAGCTTGTGTTATTATCCAAACTTTTACCTTGAAAGTGCCCAACAGCCAGGCTGTGGTCTCCATCCTCCTGCTGCTGGAGACTGAACAAAACTGGAGACAGAACTGAACTCATCAAGAAGGGGAAGTTGGACATAAGTGAGGAACTAATTCTTAATCCAGTTTTGTTTCTATTATAAACAACAGGGTTTGGTTAGTGGCTACTCAGCAGTTTTGTGAAAAATGAACTAAGTGTCAAATCAGAGCTTGTTAAAGCTGGAAAGGACCCAGGAAGGCCTGGTGGAAATATCTCTAGGGTAGAGAATGACAGACAAGAGGAAAAAGAACAGATAGTGCAAAGCTAAAAACAACTATTTACTAAGCACTTAATATGCATTAGCCCTGTGCTAAGAGCTTTACCTGCATGACCTAATTTAATCCTTTTGAATTTCCCGAGAGAAGGCTTTATTAGCCTTATTTTACTGTTCAGGAAATGGAAACTCCAAAAGAATGTATTTTCTTGAGATCAAATACCTACTAAGTGGTGGTACCAAGACCGAAATCAGGCTGCCTGACCCTAAAACAATGCTTTCTCAACTTAATGTGGGTACAGCTCACCTGGGGATGCACAGAGATGGAAATTTGGATTCAGCCTTTAGTAGATCCGAGATTCTGCACTTAGAACAAGGTGCTGGTGATGCTGGTGTGGCTGGTCCTCGAGACATAGTAGAAGCCCCGATTTATTTCAGTGCTTTTCAAACTTCAATTATTGGGGATCTTGGGAAAATTGCAGATTCTAATCCACTAGGACTGGAACAGGATTTAGAGTTCTGCATTTCTTGCACGTCTCCAGTTCAGGTGGATTACACTCATTGATAAACTACACCCTAGCTCTTAGGTACCCCAAGTTCATAGTGCCCACTGGAGAGGGGGTGGGGTGGGTGTCAGAGTTTCCTTTTTACTGCTGTTACTCATGAGGACACCAATGAGCCATCATGTGGTATCTGAAGCTGTCTCCCAAAATAAGGAAATCCACCATGGATTCCTTAGTATCTCTGAAGGAGGAGAAGGGCAGGGGTGGCCAAAAAAGTCAATGAGACCAGAGTGAAGGTAAGGTGTGATGTCAATGGGGAGCCCAGCAAGACACCAAGTTCACGTGTGCAGCAAGCATGGAGGCCTCCTCGCCTCCCCACATTTCAAAGCAAGGTGATGTCACCAATTCTAAAAAACCCAAAGTTCATAATGAAACTTGTAATCAGGTGAGTCTTGTTTTGTTTTGAGTCCATTCATGCTGTTTCTCACAGTCCCTCACTCGGTGACTTCAGGGGCACACTGGGGGGTGAATTCTGGGAACTCTAACTGATCTTTCAGATTTACTTCAAGTGGGTTTGCTCTCCTCAGAAAACATCACTTGCTTTCTTGTAAATCTGCTCCCTTGCTCAGAGGGGGGACCTGGCTTTCCTCACTGAGGGGGGACAGGTGTCCACTGCTCCTCAGGGGACAGGTGTCCACTGCTCCATCTGGTCTCAGCCCCTCCTCCTGTGTGGCTGTAGAGAAGATGAAGCTATGACCACCCCCTAGGCAGACGCTGGTCGTGCTCCTGAACTTCATCCTGGGACTTTGCCCCCACAGCCCTGACATTTGATTAAAAAAAAAAAAAATGAGTTGTGCAGTCCTGGTCCAGTTGAACCCCCTGTCTGATTTTTCATTGGCATCTCCTTTTTTGAGTAAAATGGATTCTCTTGACTGATGAGGCAGACGAGGTGAAGAGCAGTAGCCAGAGAGCTTCTGTATTTAGAAACCCTGGAGGAGAGAGCCCCGGGTGGTTGACTGCAAGGAAGTATTTCCCCCTGATTTCCGCCTGGAAAGAAAGAAGTGGGGAGACTATGGAGTTCAGTTCTGGATTTGTCACTTATTAGCTGTGTGGCTTTGGGAAGCTAGCTTATTTCACCCCTTACGATGTGGTTTTCCCATTCGTAGATACAGATCATACCTAACAGCCGATTGTGAGTATGAGGATTATTAGTGAGGAGGCCACACGCAAAGCCCTTTGCCCCTGGAGCTTGGGGTGCATTCCATAAAAATGCACCCTTTTCCTGTCCTCAGCCTTCCTCTTCCCTTTCTAGATTCCAAACGCCATAAGCAAAAATGATCAGGCTCTGCAAAATGCCAGTTTCGAAGTGCTTTGTGCCAAGGTCCGTTTGGGTTTCCAAAATCCTCGTGTTGCGCTGCTTATTTCTGTGCTCTCGCCGTCTGACGGGCATCTGTGCGTCTCTTTGATTACACACTGCTGTCACTCAGCGCGCCCGCAGACACCAACAGATTCTGTCACCACAGCTGATTGTATAAGCCTGCTGCAGCCTTGCATCGCCGAAGATTCCTCCCAGACCCCGAAGGAACCGCACTCCTGGCCAACTTTATTTTAAGAAATTGCTTGCTTTATTTATAAAGAGACCCTTCCAAAAGGTTTCCCAGCAGAACCGAAAGTGGTGATTTTGTGCAAAAGAATTAAAACCGAGGTTCCAACCGTGTCGTTAATGGAGGGCTGCCACATGTGTGAGGCAGACAACGCAAGGCCTTAATGTTTTATTAGATTAGAATCGTTTCTGGCACTTAAACATTTTGATGAAATTTGTTCAATTTTCTGGGTGTGTTTTATATGGAGAAATTAAATGCTTTTTGGCAGTTCTATTAAATAGACACCGGCAACATTTCTGGATAGTTTTGTGCTCAGAAATCAGTGATACAGCACTTTATTTAATCCACCAATCGAGAGCTGTATTGCGATGATTTTCCTCTCTTCTGGGCCTGCATGATTCTTCGGAGTACCCATGAAGAGCAAGTCTGAACCAGGGACTGGCTTTTAGCTGGGAAGATAAGGCTCCAGGAAACTAGACCATGTCCTTGCGTGAATTAGTAAAAGCCATCATATCTCAGCAGATGTAACTCTCTGGCTCTCAATTTGGCAAGAAGAGGGAGCCAAGTTCTGGGTCCCAAAGAGACTTGGCCAGTCTTTTTGTTCAGTGCACTGACTGAGCAACATTCTTTAGGGAATCCTGGGATGCACCTCTCCTCATCCAAATCAGGAAGGTGCCTCCGCTTTGGGCTTTCTGTTCCTTTTTTTAAAACATTAGCCTCTGAATTAATTGTTTCCCCCATAAGTTGGCCATGCACATCGTGATCCCTGGCCCTCAGCTCTTTGAAGCACAAACGCTTATTGAGCATCTCCTATATGCCAGCACTTGGGAGGTCTTTGGTAAATGTTGCTTGGATGAGTGTGCATTTATCTTGCTCAAGTGAGTGGAAAGGTCATAATATAAATGAAGCTAGTGTTCTGTGGGTCCTGGAGATGACATTCGTCAATTAATTCAGAGGCTAATGTTTTAAAAAGAAGGAACAGAAAGCCCAAAGCGGAGGCGCCTTCCTGATTTGGATGAAGAGAGGTGCATCTAGGATTCCCTAAAGAACGTTGCTTCGCCAGTGCACTGAACAAAAAGGGCTATTATAGCAACAGTGTGTGGATTTGAAAGGCCTTCAAAGGCCACTTTTATTCCTCAGATTCTCCCCCTTTTCCAGCTCCACCCTGGAATTCCTTTGTTAGGCAGAATTTTGGGGTGCTCTCATGCTGAGTCGACCCTGAGAAGTGTTTTCCCTCTGTTTCCATAGTCATTCTTTCAAATTAGAGTAAGAGAAAGAGGGAAAGTCAGAAGCTATGGTAGGCAAAGAAAGGCAGGGAAAACTATACAGAAGCCTGCAATTTTCTGAAAATTTTTGTAAGATATACGTCAGTTTAGGGGACACATTTAAGATCAAATGTCCAAATGGCTGAGGGCAGAATAATCTGTCCTTCATCTTCACTGAAGAAGATGAAGCAGAAGCCAAAGCAAAGCAGCAGACCTCTGCAGAGCACGTATCCAAAGTTAATACTCCACTTTCCTCTTTGGCATGGGCTGGGCTGGGGTCAGGCTGGGGGCAACCCCTGTTGCGTTTTTGAGTGTCTGGGACAAGGCACAGTGAACTGCACATCTTCTTCCAGTGGTTCTGGGCAGTCTAGGAATTCTAGAACCGCTGACTCTGCCTTCATTTTACTCTATTCTGTTTTCTACACCCCCTCAGTTGCCATCTTTACTTTTCTCTCCACCCTGCTCCTTGCTGCATCTACTTTTCATGAGTCATGTTTGTGGGAGGAGGAGCTAGGAGGGCCCAAGAATGCAAGAGAACCTTTCATCACTGGATTACAAGCTGCTTCAAGCAAGAATTAAGCCTCACAACTTCCCTGAGTTTAGGAAGCTTATTAATACCTTGGCCATCCTGGGGGTTAAGAGGTTAAGTATCTTTCTGTCAGACATCCCGGCAGAGAACAGAGTGGGTTTCCTCAGCACTTAAGGGCCTTTCCATAGTTTTGTTGTACCCCTCCAACAGAGCCCCTGGACCGGGGAAACTGAGCCCTGACTAGGTAGGTTCAGACGAGGCAGTTTCACAGGTAGAGCAAACCCCAAGCATCCTGTTCTTTCCAGTAGTAAAAGCCCTGACTTGCAACCAGAGATCCCGACACCTAACCCTTCCATGACGAAGTACTGTTTTTTGAGGTGCATTTTCTTCATCTGTGAAATGGAAACAATTGATGTGATGGGTATAGAAGAGAGATAGTGTGTAGATGTGAGAAACTTTCAAATGCTTATCCTTGTCCTGAGTGTCTTTCTTATTGTTCTGCGGACAGGAAGAAACAACAGAAATGTAAGGGCCAAGCAGAGGCTAAGTAGATGCTAGATGGCCATTTAAGAATCACTGGAAAGAGGGCCTCCCCGGTGGCACAGCGGTTGAACGTTGGGTTGCTAAGCTGCCTGCAGCCTCTGCAGCGCCAGTTCGATCCCCGGCCACCAGGCGAGGGTCCCACATGGCGCGCAGACCTCTCCTGCCACCCGCTGCTCCCCTCAGCAGTGTGCTTGTCAGTCTGCCTGCTCTGCTCTCCGCTCTGACTCTGGTGAGTTCTCTCGCTCTCCCACGTTTCTGACTGCCCAGTGCTTGTATAAATAAATAAATCTTTAAAAAAAAAAAAAAAGAATCACTGGAAAGAAAAGCTATCCATGAGCAAATCACAAGCGAGACTAAGGAAGACATTTTTTTGGGCACATGGTTGAAAATTACTTAAATGAATAAGAACTTTATTTGTCCCATGCTACAGAGATCTGTAGGTTGGCAATCCTGGACTATTGTGATGGCTCAAGGAAGTTCTCAAAGCCCTAGCCCCTTCCAACTCCTGGCCTTGGAAACTTTGATACATGCATTTGCACTTAAGATGGCTGCCACCTGTGCAGGCATCTCATGCACACAGGCAGGAGAAAAGCAAAAGGGATAAACAGGAAATGAAATTTTACATGGGGATGGGAAAGGAAACAACTGTCTAGTCACCCTCTGCATTCTTATTGGCCAGAGTTGTGTCATATGGCAACTCCTAGCTGCAAGGGAGTCTGGTCTGAGCAATGCAACCCTCCCCACCCCCATCTATGCTGATACATATTCAGGAAAATCCACAGTGCTCTGTTTAGAAAAGCGTTGTTCAGCATGGCAGTTATTAGGCACACGTGATTATTTAAATTGGAGTTAATTAAAATTAAAAATTTATTCCCTTAGCAGCACTAGCCACATGTGAGTTGTGGCTGCCATGTTAAACATTTCAATCTTCTCAGAAAGTTGTACTGCATGACTGTAGATATATGTGAGGAGTTGCCACATCTTCACACCAGTTGATAGAACTAGAAAACAGACAGCATGAAAATAGCTCATGTGATGATCCAGATTGGAACTATAGATGATGATAAAGGGAGACTGACATACTGGATACAGACAGGGTTCTAGAATATTTGTGGTTATTCACAGCAAAAGTTCTAATAAAGTCAGTGCACAATAATGCTCTGGTCTCTGGCCATCCTTAAAAATATCTGAGGTTGCTCTTCAGGTTTGGAAAACAGAACCAAATTTAGTCCTTTTCTTCACATTATTAACGGACAGGGAGCATATCCCTTCTCTGCATTGATCATTAAGAATATATTTTGGGGCCTTCCTGGTGGCACCGCGGTTGAGCGCTGGGTTGCAAAGCTGCCTGCAGCCTCTGCAGCGCCGGAGGGTCCCACATGGCGTGCAGACCTCTCCTGCCACCCGCTGCTCCCCTCAGCAGTGTGCTTCGGTCCTTCTGCCTGCTCTGCTCCCCGCTCTGGCTCTGGTGAATTCTCTCACCCTCCCGTGCTTCTGACTGTACCCAGTGCTTGTATAAATAAATCTTTAAAAAAAAAAAAAAGAATATATTTTGGATTTAATTTTCCCTATAGTGAGGTCAGTTCTGTCTTTAGAGTCTCCAGGAAACTGAGTGGCGGGACATAGTTCGATTCCCAAGAATTGCACAGCGTCATTTGTCTAAGCATTAGAGGGAATTATTCTGCTAAGTCCTGACAACTTGAATGCAAGTTTACCTCTGAAAGTGTATTTCCCTTTCCTTCAGCACTTCAGCCTCACTGCTCGTATGATATCTTGTGTGGAATTGCACTGGATGCCCCCATCTGTCCAAAGGCTTATTCTGTTGGCTTGCTATGACCAGCTTGAATTTTAACTTTATTTTGAATGCATGAGCTTAATTCTTCCTGCTTTTCCTGGCCCTGGACACAATGAAATCACAGGCTTATTTTTCTCCCAGATACTTTGAACTGAAATAATGCTACCAACACTGTGTTACATGTGTTACGTTTATTTTCCTCTGCTGGTTCTTCTTGAAACGGCAGCCTGCCTCCTATCTGTGAATCAATGATTCCGGCTCTGCTGGGAGAGAGGTTCTCCTGATAAATGCTGTGTATGGTACCACAGCAGAAAGTTTTGCTCTTCCAGGTCTGGTTGAAATTAATTACCCATCTTGCTTCCCTTCTCATTTGTCTTCATGTCTGAGAAAGTGATAGGAAGCCCTGGTCTTCCTTTTGTGGTTCCAGGGCAGAGGCAGTTACCAGTAATTAAAGATGCAGGGGCCATTGCAGCTTTGCCTTCGGAATTGGTTGTGAATCCAGGGAACAGGGACCGTGCCTGTGCATGAGGCTTCTGTGAGTCCTTCTCTGCAGCGGGGACCCATTTGGCACCCAATAAGTAATAAATAATAATGATAAGTAGTCTTGGCTTCTGCTTTCCAGAATAGTGCCTTGCTTTTTCTAATTTTGTAAAATGGTTTCCTGATGAAGTGGAATGTCCATGTCACCATCACAGAAAATATGGATTGGTTTTCAATGAAATATTAATGATTATCAACTCACTGGGCTTTTCCTTTGTGAGGGCTGAAATAAAAAAAAAATGGAGCTGAATTTCTTGATAATAAGTTAAGATATAATTGTTTCAGTATTAACTGTGACTGATCTAAGATTGGTTTTGATATTAAAAAAAACAAAAACAAAAACAAAAAACCCCCGGGGCCTCCCCAGTGGCGCAAGGGTTAAAACACAACCTATGAAGCAATCTGCAGCCTCTGCAGCACGAGTTCGATCCCCGGCCAGGGAGAAACCCCGGTGCAGCAGACCTCTCCTGACTTGCCGGCTGCTCCCCTCAGCAGTGTACTTTGGTCAGTCTGCCTGTTCTGTTCCCCACTGTCTCTGGTGAATCCTCTCAGCCCCCCACCCCGCATCTCTGGCCTGTACCCCAGCTCTTGTATGCATAAATAAATAAATCTTTAAAAAAAAAAAAAACAACACAAAACCTTCCACCTCATGCCATCCCTCTTCTGACTGTTTTCATTTTGGGTATTTTCATTCTTCAGAAGAAACTTCAGACAGAGCAGCACATGGTTCTGACTGGGGGAATTCGTGGTGCTAGAATGAACCAGAAAAAGACCTATTTCCACCACATCATAGCTTTCTTTTATTAACTTTGGGAGAGCTATTGTCTATACCTATCTGTACAATGGGAATAATAATAATAATAATACCCACGTCACGGGGTTATGGTGAGGGTGAATGAACAACTGAGTGTGGAATGTCTGGACGTACTGTCTAGTGCACAATAGCTCAACAAAAATTCATTTTGCAGTTGGATGGGGGGACAGGGAACAACCAGAAAGGAGGCAAAATCCAAATCTGCCAATTTGGCTCAAGTTAGCCACTTGGGTGAGAGACATGGTGGAGGATCTTGTCACAAGCAGCAATTATAATGAGATTTGGGGATTATCTGTGTGCTTTCACTTCCTGGCCTCTTCTGTTTCCTGATACTCTTTGAGAGTTTGTTCTGCTGACTCTGGACTTGCTCTGGAGTTTTCTCCTCCGCCTTTGCTGACTCTGTCAGGATTAGTAAGAAAGCAAGTGGCCTTTCGTTCTGAACAGGGAATCCAGGCAGGAAGCACCCGCTAGAAGAGGAGGTACCTCTGAGCCCTGGGAGAAATGGGTGTTGTTTCTGGAAGGAATGGGTGTTGGACTTTGGAAATTAACCAGGCTGAGGCTTCTTTCCTAAGTAGCTGCCACCTGCAGCACCAGAACTGCTCCCTCCGGTCCCCTGCACCCCTTCCTAAGGCTGTGCGCCGTCTTATCTGCAGACCCACAGAGGGCTAAGGAGAGATGGAGCGATAAGCAGGAAGTGCAGGGGAATTTCATTCCTGGAAAAAAAAAAAAAGGGACCTTGGCATGAGTAGCAGAAGAGAGGGTTCGGGATGTTAATCACTGCTCCTTTTATCAGACAGCTTTATTAAGATCAATGTTTTTTGTTGCCAAATTAGAATGGACCTAGAGCGAACTTCCCAGCAGTTATTAACACAAGTCCACATTTGCTGGAAGGATTGGGTACCTCCACGTGCTCAGCCATAGCTGGAAGTTACACAATATCTATATCATTTTTCACAGCTTTGTCATTAGCTGGTAATGATTTGATTATTTTGCAGATGAATCACAGTATAAATCTCTTTCACAAACACTACCTCCAAGTATTAATCAAAACCATTAAGGCAAAGCAGTCGGTGCAAATTAAAAAATTTGCATGTCTAAATTAAAAATTACAGTAATACATCATAAATAAATCTTTTAAATTCTCTATGGCCTCTATGCACATCCTTTCTTTGGTGTGTGTGTTCTATAATGAGCCGCGAAGACCAAGCTTTTCTCTTTCTCTCTATTTTATGTTTATTTGAGCAGTATCCAATTTTAAAAGTAGATTTTAGGTCCTTACATGGAACCGGATATTAGAAGAAGAAAAAGAGAGTTTTTAAATTTTTTGCTATTTATTTCTTCATTTCCCAACAGAAGATTCAAAGATGGCAACAAAAAAAAAAAATTAAAAAGAAAGAAAAAGAAGAGAGCGTGGAAACGATGGCAGATAATTTGCAGCATCTTCCATTTTCATAAAGTAAATATTTGTAAAAGGTGATGCTTCTTTTTCAAATAACTTTGAACTGTAAGGAAAATTACCAAGTTATGTTTTCGGTAATATTTCATTTTGGAACTATTAACACATTACTTGCAATATGGGAGGAAATTAGAGGGCTTTGAGTGATGAAAGCCACCTTTGGCATTAAAAAACTATTATTATTCCCTTGGAACGCTGAAGCAAATTAAAACAGGAAAATGAAACTTTCAAGTGCCCTGGATTTGAAAAGGCATTTTTCCCTCCTTTCATTTGTCAAAAAAAAAAAAAAATAAATTTTTTTTTAAATGACTTGTTTCAGTGGAAACCTGCAAGAAATCATTTATAAGGCTGAAAGTACTGTTTTCAAAATGCCTCTACCAAAGAGTTTAGGGGAATGGTACTGTCCTGTCTGCAAGTAAGCACCAGGACCCACGCTTAAATAGGACCCTGATGAACAGAATATAGACTAATGTAGACTAAACATCAGCGAAGCTCCAGGGAACTGAATGACAATCAGCAATCAGAAAACACTTTCGCTCTGCCCAGGATTTAACCCAATTAACCTATCTGTAACCTATTAACCTAATTAAATGGAAGAGCTTCTCTGTGAGGGAGGGATGCAGGTCTCCTCCCATTGAGGGCTAGAGGTGGGGAAAGAGGGCAAGCTTTAGGGAATATTATAATTTGGAGTCAATTTTGTTTCGTTTGAGCTTTTTTTTTTGTAATGGAACTGGGACATCAAAACACAATTCCATGGTGCTTCTTGGTACTTCCCTAACAAGAGGTCATGGGCTTAACGGGCAGGTTAGCTTTATGCTTATTTACATCCCTACCTGTGAGAGTTTGACCTGAAGTTATTTCTTGGGTAGAGATTTGTTAAGAGAATCCATCCTCCCTGGGATTGTTTACCACTTGCTCTTTACATCAGACCTCAATATAAGTACAAAGAAAATCTTGTCATTGGTTTTCTTAACTTACTCAATTCTGTGCGATTCTCTTTGCACCATAGCTAGGCCTAACATTCATTAGAAGGTGGGATTTACATCTGACCCCTCACTAGCTTAGCAAATTGCTTAATTTCTTCAGATCACACCTTACTTACTTGTGTAAAATGAATGGGTTGGATGAGATGTTCTCATAAAGGTTTTTCTCAACTCCCAATCTTTTGTGGTTTTACAACATTCATTCTCCACTTCACTCTCTTCATTGTTTCTTGAATGACTTTGAACCATGCTGTCAAGTATGGTAGCTATCAGAATTAAAGAAAATTAAAAATGGATACAATTAAAAATTCAGTTCCACAATGACACTAGACACATCTCACATGAAGGGGGCCAAGTTTGACTCATGGAGAGGACCTCTTTGGAAAGGACAGATGACAAACATTTCCAATAGTGCAGAAAGTTCTATGTGTGAACAAGACTCTAATTTAGGTCTTTTCTTGGATGTTCAACTTCAATTCAATGTGTGGAATCCAGTAGTGGGGAAATGTGGGTGGGGGGGAGTGGACAGAGAGCCTAAGGCAATAGGATCTTGGCACTGGAGCTTTGGTGGAGGGCACATGAAATGTATGCACATGTTGAGGTATGTATTTTTGTGAACACATGGTAAATCAATAAAATTTTGATGGGATAAAGAAGAATCCAGTCTCTCATCCATATGTGATGATAAAGAAGCCAAACTCTTGGGCCTATCTGGTGGCACAAGGGGTTAAGTCTCAATACTATGAAGCTATCTGCAGCCACTGTAGCACAAGTTCAATCCCCAGCCAGGGAGCTACCCACATGGCACAGCAGACCTCTCCTGTCTTGCCTGCTCTGTTTTGTTCCCACCTCTGTCTCTGGTGAATCCTCTTATCTCCCCACACCTCTGGCCTACACCCCAGTTCTTGTATACATAAATAAATAAAATAAATCTTTAAAGAAAAAAAGAAGCCAAACTCTTATGGAAAATTCATCTTTACCCAGTTTAAGTTTAGTGACATTCTACAGCATCCATAATGCATTGAATTAAGAGCTCAGTCTTTTACTAGTTGTCTAATAGAGTATATATTGCTCAGTCTTCCTGAGCCTCAGTTTCCAAATCTCTTCTACAGAATGACTTTATGTGAGCCACCTTGTCTGGTGCTGGGGTGACAATAGATGCCTAATGAGTAGCATTAGTATTAATTTGGTGGAATAACAAAGCCTGCCATTAGATTGTGGAGGAAATTTCATTTGTAAAAATACATAAAAAATAAAAGTAATGGGTGAAAATTGAGGGTCTGTAACAAAATATCATAAACCAATTATTTTGCTTCTGAAAAAAGTTTGATTAGAACATGAAACAGAATGATAGCAGAAATCCTGTAAGTCATATATCTACTCAATTTTAAGAAAGAAAACTGGAAGAACAGAAAAGGGGCAGTCCCTTTAGTTTCAACAGTTTGTGATGTCTCCTCCCTCAATGCATGCTTGTT
Organism: Talpa occidentalis; assembly: GCF_014898055.3. Classification (NCBI taxonomy): domain Eukaryota; kingdom Metazoa; phylum Chordata; class Mammalia; order Eulipotyphla; family Talpidae; genus Talpa; species Talpa occidentalis. Next base: position 14,468,592 of record NW_023600993.1, read on the forward strand.
ACTTGATGTGCCAGAGAACAGGTTAGCTGGTGGTCTGCACTGGCTTCTGTGAGGATGCCCCTGGTTCAGCAGGTTTCTAGAAGATTCTCACTTGTGTATGAAGAAGTTCCCGATCCTAACTTCAATCTTCCCCAGTCATGCACCTTTTCTGAAGGGTATAGGAGGTTACAACACTAATAATTTGGATTCATGAAAAATGGTTGCTTTTGTGCTTTAAGAAAATGGTATCAGGGAAGGCTCCATAGAAGCAGCGGCTTCTCCCATTTGCTGAGGTTCAAGAGTAAAGATAGGGTTGGGATGGATATTCTAGGTTCTTTTTTCGAATATGCTGATATTCACCATATATTCTCTGCTCCCACAACCCCTGTACTTATTTCTCTCTCTCTCTTACTAGAGGGCAAGGAATGGCATCCTTTGTAATTTCAACATTGTAATAAACATCTGGGTAAATGGGTGACTCAAAAGCTATATATTTTGCAAAGGATGAGAATGATATTTCAAACTCTTTCATAGTTAATGGAGGTGGTATGACTTTGTAAGTTTGGAACATATTTTGAATTGGGCTTCCCATTTTGTTTTCCCCACACATAGCTGTCTCCACCTGTTATAATATTTATTACGGTAATCTAACCACACAGATAACCTCTGTTGACATTTTAAAAATTTATACTAGGAGCACATGAACATATTAAGAAAATTCAAACAAGACAGAAAGGTACAAAACAAAGAGTGAAAGACAATCCCTTCCCCCACTTCTCTACCTAATCTCTGTGACAAAACAACTGGTAATGGTCTTCTGTGAGATCCTAAAAACCCCCACATACTGGTACCTACAAGAAGCTGCTAACAACAATTCTTAACAGAATAAAAGGCATCATCTATAGTGTTCTGACCCTGGGTTGTTTTATTTTTTTTTGGTCTTAATGATATATTTTTGAGATTTTTCTGTATCAGAACGTGCAAGTCTGCTATCATTTTTATTTCCTGGCTGCACTGCCAGGACTTTCTACCATGTGGACATGCATTTCATGATATAATTAATTCCTCCCTTACTGATAGACATTTAGGTTGTTTGGGGTTTCTTTTTGTTACCACTATAACAAGTTCATGTTGCTTGTATATATACATTTTTTTCTTTGCAAACATCAAGTCAAAATTTAGCTGTGTCATTGCCAGATCAAAGACAATATGTGTCTTTATTTTAATAGCTATTGCCAACAGCCATCTCAAAGTTTTAACCTGATGATATGTTTATCAGGTGTGTTAGGAATGATGCTTCTTTGTAGGCTAACTAATATCAGGTATCCTCACACTTTAACAGCTGCTTGTCTCTTAGGTGAAAACATTTTTGTTTTTGATTTACATTTCTCTAATTATGAGTGAGATCAAGAGCTTTTGCTGCCATTGGTACATTTTCTCCCTTAAAGTTACCCATGTAGCTAACTTTGGCTTGTTTTGGAAAGGTTCATCTTTTTCTCATTTTTTTTTTCAACCATTTTTGAAACTGACCAAATAAGTCACTCTCTGTACTGTAAAATATTTTTTTTTTTTTGTAAAATTTGTTTGGTTCTGGACTTCAGTTCTAGTATTTTCTCTCTACCATCCCCCATTTTGGTGATTTCATTTGATCTGACCAATTCCCAATCATTTCCTTTACTGCTTCTGGACAATTTGACCTTGTGATCTTCCTAAAGCAGAAAGGAAAGTTTTGTGAAATATTTTGCCCCAGTGCAATTATTCATGGTGCCTCCTTTCACTCCCAAGAACTTCCTAGTTTGCACAATAAATTGTATGGTCACTCAGCTCTGGTGCGCCCCATTTTCAGTTTAATCAGACAGGTCCTCTTTGAGTTACTTAAAATATTGGGGTGCAGCATGAGATTTAATTTAAATAATTCTTTTTGAAGTGAAAAACAAAGATGAAAACTCACTGATGTAGAGTCTTCAGTTATTTGTTGAGCAGAATTTGTTGAAACATTGCAACTCAAAGTCTTGTTCCAGGCAACATGAACAATTGTGAGACAAACATTACCTATTACAAAACGCATGGCTAGCACTTCTATTGAAAAGAAACGTGTATATAAACAGAAATAAGATTCTGAGTTCAATGGAATTCTCATGAGAATATGAAAAAGCAAGTTTCCTTTCATATAAGTGTCAACTAACGGAAGAACCTCTTCCAATGTAATCCAAACCACTAAGTAAAGGTCTTGATTGACAAAATACTTGTAGATGATATTTCTCTCAAAGAGGGTAGTACAAATGGCATTAACTTTTTGCAACAAAGAACAGGTAGAAGAATAAGTGCAGAAACTCCAGTTGGTGGTTTGAAAATACAGCGAGATATTAAAGATATTTGATTGAGTGGTGAGGAATTTGTTGGATAATGAATACTGAGTGTGCATGTAACATTTAAAGAAAGAAAACTTGTTCTGTGTTGCCCACTATGTTACATAGCAGTATTTTCGTGATTAACTTCAGATAAATAGGAAACTGTGACAACTAAGACACATCACAATCTTGTAGGAAATATTAGAAAGAAGTACAGAAAAGTGTGGATGAGTACAATTTTTGTTGTTGTTCTTAAAAGTCTTATGAAAAATTGTTGTTGCCATCACACTATTGCCTTTTTCTCGATGTACCAGAATTAATTCAACCGACCAGTTTTTGTTGAAGATGGTGGCATGTTCTTATATTACCTTTATCTTTTGATTATAAGCAAGACCGAGAAGACCATCTTGCACATACATTTTTCTTAATATTTGACAAACAATCCATTAGGAGAGATTCATAGAAGAGAAATCATGGGGTGAAAGGCTACGAGCTTTTCAAAGTCTTTTACATCCAGAAGCCAATTCTGCACAGGAAGTTGGCAATCCCTGTGGCTGGACCCATACTGTTACCGTCATACCTCTGTGCAAAGACCCTGGCCCACAAACATGAGGAAAATTTGTCAAAATCACTTGGTGGCTTAAAAAGAACATCCCCACCCTCCAAACAAACCCAGTGTCCCTATGACAATGAAGGAAACAGCCCTCAGTTCTTTGTTTCAATTTCAAAAATGCTTCTCCATTAGGAAAGCGAATTTCATTTTTCTCTTCTATCATAAGTAATAATCATCATTAGGTACAAGCCAGAAAATGTTTAACTGTGTTGTTTGACATATTATTTTCACACTCCTCAGATAATGCCTGTTTTCCTGATGTAGGTTCTGGGTGAACAAGGATAAAAAGTCATTCAAGTTTATCTTTCCAAGGCCAGCTGGGGAATCCTTATTTGCTATCTCTGTGGTTTGCTCTCAATTTACATTTTTCTCTGCCCAACTCTCCAGAGGAAGATTTGGCCACATTCTTTGTAGTATTCAGAGAAATGAGAAGAATCTGTAACAATCTTCTCTACTTTGTACAGTATGGCATGATAAGTACATGTGGAGTTTTTAAGGGTGAGCCAGAACTTACAGAGGTAAGTAAGATTTGTATTTAAACAGAAATAAATGACTGAGTCACTTGGGATGAAAACCTGTTTGGCAATCCTCAAGAAGGGGCAGATTACTTCTGACAGGTCTAAACAGCCCAGGCAGATAGGATCATTTAACTATATTTAACTAACACTGACAAAGGAATGCTTGATTAATGTCTCCCACTCGAATATCCAGGGACTGGTAGGTCACCTTCTCAAACCAATAGGCAGTAGAAGCGACTTCAGAATTCTTCGTTATGCGTGATTGCCACACGCTTTAAAAGATCTGATGCGAACACACTCCGCCTCAGCCTCCTGGAGAGGAGTCGGGTGCCTCCATTTTGGCATTAAAGTGTCTATCTAGTAGAACACAGACACCTAGGCTAGGCCAGTATGACATTTTTGATTGGAAAATAAAAGAAACAAAAATGAAAACAACATCCTTCCAAAACATCAATGGGTGTTGGAAATGACAATGGATTTTTGGCTACAAAATATGTTTTAATGTTTATATAGGCTGCACAGTACCTCAGCAATGTTTATGCCAGGAGAGTGTGGTGTCACTTGTTTCTGTCATTTCATCAACTCTGGGAGTTTCTCACCTTGAAGATATAAAGTACAATCTCTGCTTAAGCCATGCCTCTAGGATTTGAGGATGCACCTGCTCCATTCTTAAATCCAGATGCCAATTGTGCGTTTCACACCAGCAATCCCTAGAGCTGGAGTTGAGACCTTACCTCTCACTGCAATGAACTTCGTTCATGGTAGCAAAGAACAGGAGAGAGCAAGTAATCGATTCTTTTGGCCACCCAGGCTAAATTACTGGAAGGTGAAATTCTTTTCGTGGGGAGCTCTTGAACAGAACTCCTGTTTGTCATCACTTTTAAAGATGATAGTACTTTTAACGATTAATCAATTCATCCACGTGTAGTTCTGCTTTGCAAAAAACACATCATAAAATAGGCTTCATCTATTGTGTAGATATGAACACCAGTTATACTCCACCAAGAACAGTGACTGTATTTTTTGGTTGCTGCTGGACCCCCAGGACCTAGGTCACAGTCTGGCATGTGGTAGGTATTTAATAAATACTAGTTGAATGAATAAAAACTTGTGTTGCAGAGGCATGAAGGCCAGAGGTCCTAGCCAGAGCTACCTGGACTCATGGAATCTGAACTCCACCAGCAGAAGTCATGGTCATCAGTGGGCCAGGCACTTGTTCCAACTCCAACTCAACTGCCAATTCTCAGTCAAATTCCTCAAGGAGGCTTTCTCTGACCCTTTCTCTAGTTCCCATTAACTTTAGGACAGTATTAGTTTTCTATGGCTGCTACAAGTTACCAATAGTGTCTGAAAATAGCAAACAGTAAATTGAAACTCTGATGCAGCTCTCAAGGGCTAAATCAAGGTGGCTTCTTTCCTTTATGGCATCTCTAGTGGATCATTTTCTCACTTTTTTTAGCTTCTAGACACCACCCACATTTCTGAGTTTATGTCACTCTCCTCCCATCTTTGGTCAATAATGGCATGTTGAATCTTCCTCAAGTCTCGCCTTTCCAAACTCTAAGAAACTTTCTAAATTCCTGCCTTCCTCTTCAACTTGTAAGGACCCTGGTGATTCTATTGAGCCCAGGATAACCTCCCCATGTCATGGTCCTTAATTTAGTCGTATCTGCAAATTCCCTTTGGTCATGGAAAGTAACATATTCAGGGCCTCCCCCTGTGGTGCAGCAGGTTGAACGCAGCACTGTGAAGCTGTCCGCAGCCTCTGCAGCACCGGTTCAATTCCTGGCCAGCCAGGGAGATATCCACATGGCCTGGCCGACCTCTCTTGTCTTGCCTGCTGCTCCCCTCAGCAGTGCTTTTGGTCCATCTACCTTTTCTGCTCCCCGCTCTTTCTCTGGTGAACCCTCTCACCCTCTCGTGCCTCTGACCTGTACCCCAGCTCTTATATAAATAAATAAATCTTTTTTTTAAAAAAAAAAGAAAGCCACATATTCATAGGTAGTAGAGAAGAGGACATGGACATCATTTGGGAGGCCATTAGTAGCTGACCACAGGGAGCCTTTATGATATACTCCCATAACACCACTCTGTACTTTATAGCATTTTAAAATAACATTTGACATATGTTAATTGCTTGGTTCATTGGTGACTATTCACTTGATATGTTTCCCCCATTGCACATACAGACCCAGAGCACATGCGCAGTGTCCCTGGGGTTTTCTCTTCTGCCCCCAGGGTCTCGCACAGTTCTTGGTTTATAGTAAATGTCTGGTATTTTTTCTGTTAAATGAATGAACATGACGCTAACATTCTTTTATTTATCTACCACTGACCTTTTAAGAGTAGAATCCCCATTGTTATAGAAGCTAGTAAGGTTAAGAGAACAAATAACTAATTTCTGAATTTTTTTGCATCATTGGTGTGTTGCAGGTGCTACTAGCTGCTGCACCCCTGACGCATGCCAGTAGACAGAAAGAAAGCTTCCAAGAACAGTGGAGGGCTCTTCATTTGCTTATGTCACTGCCAGGCCTGCTTGCCTCTCTTAACTGGAAATGGTTGAGTGTGACTAGGTGAGCATGAGCATTCACTTAACAAACAAACTTGGTTGGTTAGATTTGGTGTCAGTTGCTCTGAATATAGGGCACATTAGTTATGTGGTTAACAGAATTAATCATACCCTACTGCTTCAACAGTAAGTTGAAGCATCATTTGGGAGACCATTGCTACACATTAAAAACTATCTCAGTGATTAAAAAATGTTTCTTTCCAAGAGCTTCAAAACTCTATTTTGTTCACCCTGATATTAAACTGTTATGCCAATGTGTTGAGCTATTAGCTCAATCTGTGGCAAGAATCTCTTAGAAGCTTAGCACAAAGTTTTGGTTCCTACTAAGTATTCAGTAAATATCTGGGACATTATTTGAATGAATATGGACTGCAGCTGATGTAACTTGATGACGACTAGGGAGTTAGGATATAAACTGACAATGGGAATGTCTATTTATTTATGTTGTGGCTCTCTACCTGATTCCAGAAAATATTTGTTTTTTTTTTTTTAAACTGAATTTTTTTTTTTTTTTTAAGATTTATTTATTTATTTATATAAGCACTGGGTTACAGTCAGAAGCGCGGGAGGGGGAGAGAATCCACCAGAGCCAAAGCGGGGAACAGAACAGGCAGACTGACGAAGTGCACTGCTGAGGGGAGCAGCGGGCGGCAGGAGAGGTCTGCGCGCCATGTGGGACCCTCCTCTGGTGGCCGGGGAGCAGCCGGGGATTGAACCTGCGCTGCAGAGGCCGCGGGCAGCTTCCCAACCCAGCGCTCAACCGCTGCGCCACCAGAGGAGGCCCCTGATTCCAGAAAATATTTGATACAGCTGTGGATGTGATGGTAAGTTTGTGAAATCTAACTCCCCCAATTTTTAAACCATATGCTGCTCGTGATAATGCATCAGTGGTTTCAAGAGCTACCAACTTTATTATCTCACTGCTGCTGGGGAAAATGCATCTGTGCAATAGAATGAAATCACAGTGGAGTAAAGTGGCTTTGGGTATGCTTCCCTAGATTCACCTCTTCCTGGCTGTGCAAACTTGGGCAAGGTACTTAATTTATCTGAGCCTCAACTTTCATCTATGAAATAGATACATGCTTTGAAATGGTTTACGACAAGCACTTTATATAGGAAATACACAATCCTGTGTCTAGCTTTAACAATGTATTTTTGTCTTTCTTGCATCTTCCAAAGAGCAAAAGGAGTGGCCATTTGCCTTGCAAATCTTTCTTCAAAGAGCAACCATTAGCCTAAATGGTCTCATGACAACATAATAAAAAGAAGTAGACCATTGATAAACGATGAATTCAGTGTTACATTAAGTTGTTGACCATATGGACAATGAAATGACTGGAAACTCCCAATAATCCTGGTGTAATAAGTCTTATAAAGTAGAAAAGAAGTGGTCAGTGGGGCCAAGAGCTTTGCTACCAGTGCAGAAGTGCTACCATCCAGAAGACATTAGAAAGAGAGCTGTATATGCAAAACAGTCCAGAGAGGCAGATTTAGTTTTATTTAGCTATCGTCATACTAGCAGAATTTTGATGTGTTTATTGATGTGGTTACCTGTATAAATCAGGATTTGATAAGGTTTTAGGGCCTCTAAATGAGCTCTTTGTCTACATTCCTGAATAGGTGAACACATGTTCATGGCACCAAATGAGTGAGGAAGTAATTACTCACACAGTGAGGGGCATGACAATGAGAAGGGAGAAGGGCTGAACCAACTCTCGACTGGTGTGAATGAAAAGCAAAGAAAAACAGAGAGAGAGAGAGAGAGAGAGAGAGAGAGAGAGAGAGAAAAGGAGAGAAAACACTCCTTAGAGTTGACCTTGAAGACTGCAGAGCGATGCCCTCATAATTAGGAAAGAAAAGCAATAGATGAGAACAAATCTTGACCTAAAGAAATAAAAAAGACTGGAGACCAGGCTTATAAAACTTGACTTCAGGCTTATTGAATAGATTCAGGTTTCCAAAGAAAGGATGTGTCATAAGAAGGGAGGCTGTCCCTGGTGGCATAAGTGGTTAAGTTTCAGTGCTATCACTTTGAAGGCCTGAGTTCCATCCCTGGCTGGGGAGCTACCCACATGGCGCAGCAGACCTCTCCTGTCTCGCCCGCTGCTCACCTCAGCAGAGTATTTCAGTCAATCCACCTGTTCTGCTCCCTACTCTGTCTCTGGTGACTCCTCTTACCCTCCCCCGCCCCGCCCCCACATACATCTGGGCTACACACCAGATCTTCTACACAAAATAAATAAAATATTTTAAAAAAAGAAAGAAAAGGAGGGAAGCTAGCAAAAGTGTGAAAGGAAGACTAGAGGCAATCCCTGACCAGATGCTGAAGAGGAGCTCACGAGCTCTGGAGTCTGGGTCTGTGGACAAGGCTACCCTTTCATCAGAGGCTGTTTCACGGTCTCTCCATCTGCTACCATTATAATTCACTTTGGTAACTTCTTATGAGTCTATGGTTTGACTATTCTTGCCTCTAAGAGTGTAGGGGGATGGAAGAGTCATGTGGTCAATGATTTGGTAAGTGTGACATACTTTTCATGCACATCAGTTTCATCATCTTTAGTCAATTTCCAGTCCAGTTGTGGGTAATCTGCTCCGAAGAGGTGGACTCAGTCAGGAAGTTTTTCTCATAAGGTAGACTACGGAAATAACCAGTTATCTATAACTACCTTCCTAATAACTTCCATGCCTTAATATTTCTTAGGAGATTTCCAGCCCATTGTTTAAAATCAGCATATGCCACTTGCACACTTGTGTGTGTGTGTTTATTCCAGTGTGGAATTGCTTGAAAGCCCAACAGTTGGCAAACGTTTTCTAGAAATGTCCTGAGGGGGAATACTTCAGGCTTTTGCAGGCCACCAGTCCCCGTAGTATCTCTGCTCCATTCTTGTGGTGGGGAAGCACAGATGATGCATCAGTGAGTGGGTGGGGCTGTACACCAATAAAACCTTATGCATCACAGTGTAGACAGACTAAGAATGGTGTTAGTGACACAGCAGAACAGAAGCACCTCCGGAAAAATGTTTTCGAAATAACGTGTCCATTCAAGAAAAACAATAAAGGGATCGTGATAGTGGAAGCAATTAGAAATTCGCTAGCTTTCTTTAATTTAAAAAAAATTATATACTGTTTTGTTTTGAGTAATATGTGGTCATGATGGAGTGCGGTAGACACCACCATGATGTCTTTGGGGATTAGGGTTACTAGATCTCCACCTGACCTGTTTCTTTTGGCAGGTATCTTGGGATTCCAGTGCACTTGGTTATGGTTCCTCTGTGGACATTCTTGTCAACTTCCTCGTTTCTGTGTGGATGAGACCTTGGAGTTCCCATCTTATATTATAGTTATTTTTACACCTGCTTGACTTCATAGCATATGTTCAGGGGTCCGACATGTCTTCTTGTTCTCATTATTCAGCTTTTTTTTTTTTAAGTTCTCCTGATTTCTGTTTTTAAAATATATTTTATTTTATATATTTTTACATCATTTTTCATTTTTGCACAATGTATGCTTTTTCATCTCGGTTATAGTCCCCATACAATCCCCCCCCCACCTTGTTTTGATTGTAATCCCTCCTCCACCACCCCCCACCCCCACAGTGTGTCTCTGGCTTATAGTTGCTTGTTGATATTTAATTTATTATGATTAGTCTTTCTCCTGGCTCCTTATTTAGGTTTTCTAAATTCTTGCTATGAGTGAGACCATCCGGTATTTTTCTTTTTCTTTCTGGCTTATTTCGCTGAGCATGATCCCTTCCACAGAATCATTAATTCAAAAGGGCACCTGCACCCCTAAGTTTATAGCAGCACTGTTTACAATAGCTAAGCTATGGAAACAACCCAAATGCCCAAAAATAGATGACTGGATCAAGAAGATGTGGTACATGTATACCATGGAATACTACTCATTATTCAGCTTTTTATATATAAAGTGGGACTGGATACATAATCTACAGAGCTTGAGGACACTGGCTTGAGGACATCCATCCCCACCAACTCACGACATCAAACATAGACTTGCGTGTCGTGAGTGCTTCATAAATTTTGAATAAATTAATGAATTTGATTTAAGGTCTCTAGTCTCTTTAATTTTAAATGTTGGTCCCAGAGTTCTCAGTTTCACTCAGTCCCAGCCTTTGTCGAGTACCTTCCTACCTGTCTCTGAAGCCTGAAGAGAAATGAAGAATTCCACCAAAGCCTTGGGGTTATATGAATCTATGTGCAAGAAAAATCTGCCTGGGATTCCCCTTTCTGGTAGTTTCATTTTTAGTAGAAAATAGCACTTGATAGATAATTTACAGAAAATGTACTTAAAAGGAGACCGATGAGGGATGTTACTTATAATGGAAGAGTGATGTTTATATTTAAAAAATGTGTAACTATAAATCTCTTTAACTCCATGTGAGTGTTTAAGTGAGATAGTTATAGAATAGCATGTCTATGTTTATCAACTATGTATATGTATGTAACTAAAATGAGCTTTCTCTCCTGTTGGGGGGGTACACAAATATTTATATATTTTGCATTTTTCTATAATAAATAATCATTCAAGCATGCACCTGCCTGCCCAGATGTATCAGTGTATCAGTCAGGGTTCTCCAGAGAAATGGAACCAAATATGTGTGTGTATATGTGTGTGTGTGTGTGTGTGTGTGTGTTTTGAATCCAGTGCAGAAACAGAGCTCTAAAACCTAAAGAGAAAATGCAGAGGCTACTCACCTGGGAATATATATATATATATATATATATATATATATATATATTGTTAATTCATATATATATATATATTTAGAGAGACTGATTTATTTTAAGAAATTGTCTCACATGCCTTGGGAACTGGCAAGTCTGAGACACAGGGCAGGTTGGCATGCTGGAAACCAGGCAGGATTTATATACTAGTCTAGAGGCAGAATTATTTCCTTTCCAAGAAACCTCAGTTTTCAGTTCTTAAATGTCTTCAACTAATTGTATTAAATGTGGGCCCACCAATATTATTGTGGATAATCACCTTTATCTAAAGTGAACTGATTATAAACATTATCCACATGTACAATATACCTCCACAGCAACTTCTAGGTTGGTGTTTGACCAAACAGCTGGGCACTATAGCCTAGACAAGTTGATACATAAAACTGGCCATCATCCCAGGGTAGCAGAAAACTTAGCAATTACTTTTCAGACCAAATTGCACTGCCAAATGGCCAAGACACCCTGGGACTTACCTCTTTAAAAAGTTATTCTTGTTTTCAATCAGTACCACTGGAGAGGGGCTTCTCAACCATTATCTGGTCCTCCTTTTAACCAATGTGTCATTAATGTTGCAGCTACTAGGTCTGCATTTTGTAAACTTCTTACAATCTTACTTCCCATTGCAGTGGAGTGGTGTCTCATACGTGCATATGAGGATTACAGTTTTGTTAATTCATAAATATTGGACCAATGCACCAAAACATCACCTTTATGCCTAAACTGGGAAGATTCTGGTAAACCCTCATGAGCTACCTAATAGCAGGTACTTCATCAGCCTCCGTCTGTCTTTCCATTGACAACTCCTTTGTTATTTTTTTAAAGATTTATTTATTTATGCATACAAGAACTGGGGTACAGGCCAGAGGTTTGTGGGGTGAAAGGATTCACCGAGAGAGAGTGGGGAACAACAGGCAGACTGACTGAAATACACTGCTGAGGCGAGAAGCAGGCGAGACAAGAGAGGCCGGCTGGGGATCAAACTTGTGCTGCAGAGGCTGTGGACAGCTTCACAGTGCTGTCTTAACCCTTTGTGCCAACAGGGAGGCCCAACACCTTTATTTTTGAAAACCTCAGCTGCCATGCTAATAATTGGAAAAGGTTCTTACAATATTCAGTGTTCAAAGATGGGACTATTTTTTTCCAGAAAGCTTCTTGGCCTTCAAGTCAGTGCACCAAGCTCCTCTCTGAACTCAGTTCTGAGCCAAGTATTCTGGGCTGTATTGGTATAGAATTGTATTGGGGTAACAGTGTAGAAAACCAAGGACAAGGGTGACTTTAACCTTATGTTTGAATAACAAAGATCACTTTTGTATTTTGGGGATAGTCAAATATCTGCTTCCAGCTCTTTTCTGGGTATAAAGTTTTTCTGGTGGCTTTTCCTGCCATGGTTTCTATTTCGTCTCAACAGGAACTTCACTACATGCAGAAATATGGCAGGTGTGTGTGTGGTACACGGTATTGTTCATCCATTTTTGCATTATGTACTCTCTCATGGCATGCATCCTGTTTTCTGGTGTCAGAAGATAGCAAGGGGTTGTGTTCCGATGCGACTCACTATGAGATATTTTACTACTCCAAGTTTCAATGTGGAACTATGTATATAAATAATACATACAAGGATTTCCTGCTTCTAAATGGCCCCAACATAATCTATAAATATGATTCACCTCAGTTAATGGAGTCTCTTCCCTAGCCAGATTGTTCATGGTGAGACATTATTTTGAAGTTTGCTGAAATCCTTGTGCCTCATGAAAGAACCAGGACATTTCTAGCTTAGGTGATTCGTCCTGTTGTCCTTGGCTAAATTTTCTTTGTAGCCTAGTTAAAGCCTGGACACCTGCAAGCTTAAATTATCCCTGTAGGATATTAGTATATTAGACACCTATAAAAATGAAATTTATATGAGGCATCTGTTTACATTGAGCATCCCATAAAACTGTGGCTGAGAATTCAAAGGAAAAGGCTTCAATTGAAGGTTTTTTAGCCAAGAGCAAAAGGCTCTTGGGAATGGCATCTAGATAACTAATTTCCATCTTCTCAGTTAAAAATAATATTTAATAGACAAAGGATGTGTTCCCCCACCCCAGTATCTATTTACAACATACAAAATATTTGAAAAATCCTACTATGTCCGTATTAGGTACTTCAATGCTATATGTTTTATAATTATTGTTAGTTCTAAGAGCAAAAAAGGGAATTTTTTTTTAAGCAGTAATGTATTGATATGTCACTGAGAACTTGGTGGGCAGAAGGAGCAGGTCCTGATTCACAAACAATTCCAAGTGCTATCCAAGAGTGAGAAATTACACCAAGTCAGTGAATAAAAGTAATGGTAGGAGTTCAAGTTTTATGCAAGGGCTGATCCCAGCCTACTAATAGGTGTGTTCAAAGATACCCTTTTGATCATCTATATTAGCTGTCATTTTTACAGACTAGTCCCTTCTATCCTTAGCATGTTTTGGTGGTTATAGGTACATGGCCAATAGTTATGCCTAATTTAATTGCAAAGGAAAAGTTGGGGGGAGGAAGATTCATTTGAAGATATATTTCAACTCACAGATATAAAGAGAGAACTGAAGAACAAAGCGATGGCATGAACAGGGTGCAGGGCACCCCAGAAGTTATACTCAAATTACTTAATGACAAGCATAGCATGGATACAGAACAAACGAGCTGGTAACTATGTGAAAAGGTGGAGTCATGGAAGAGCAGATAGACCACAAATGGGCCCCGAATCTGAGAAGCAATACTCAGTAGACCATCTCCAAAGGGAATTCCCATGGCAGAGAGGCAGGAGCAACTCTTTCCCCCTTAGTGCCACTTCCTTCAAGAGGAAGGGCTGATTAGTGTAACTGGGTTTTTTTTGACTATGGCTTATGAAGAGGAAGGACAGCAACTATATCTATATCCCACCAAACCTGTAGGTAATGGTGGGGCAATAATTTCCAGGAAAAGATCTCCAGGAATGGAGATTTGGTGCAGTCTTATCCAGATGAAACCAACAGCTACTTTTAACCACCACCAAAGCCTATACACACTGCAATAATTGCAAGAGGGGCGACTCCATGGTGGCACAAGTGGTTGAGCACAGGGCTGTGAAGCTGTCCAGCTATCTGCAGCCTCTGCAGTGCTGGTTCAATCCCCGCCAGCCTCAGAGCAACCCACATGGGGAGTAGACCTCTCCTGTCTCGCCCGCTGCTCCCCTCAGCAGTGTATTTCATCAATCTGCCTGTTCTGCTCCCCGCTCTGTCTCTGGTGAATCCTTTCACCCTCCCGCGCATCTGGACTGTACCCGGCTCTTGTATAAATAAAATAAATCTTTAAAAAAAATAATTGTAAGAGGGTTAGCTTACGCTTTTCCATTCAGGTGAATCACTTCCCCACACTCATATAGGTCTGTCCTTCTACACTTGATCACATCCCCGTTCCTCTAGTGCTAGCATTTCTTCTAAGCTTTCCTCTTCTGCTTTCCATAGTATTTCAACCACAATGTGAAGTAAGTAGATTTAAAGGGTGTGGGGAGTGGAGTCTTCAGCTAAGGACAAAAGCATTGCCATAATGTTTTTTCTGGGAGGATGTATTTATGTCGTATCAAGAGGAGAATGAAGTATTGCAGGAAGAGTCTGTGTCTTTGGTGCAAGTGCAATGGCTCCCAAGTGGGTAGAAACAGTGGGCTCTTGGGCCTCCCCGGTGGCGCAGCGGTTGAGCGCTGGGTTGCGAACCTGCCCGCAGCCTCCGCGGCGCCGGTTCGATCCCCGGCTGCTCCCCAGCCACCAGAGGAGGGTCCCACATGGCGCGCAGACCTCTCCTGCGGCCCGCTGCTCCCCTCAGCAGTGTACTTCGGTCCTTCTGCCTGCTCTGTTCCCCGCTCTGGCTCTGGTGAATTCTCTCACCCTCCCGCGCTTCTGACTGTACCCAGTGCATGTATAAACAAAACAAACAAACAAACAAATAAATAAATAAACATGCCCTTAAAAAAAAAAAAAATAAATAAAAATAAAAAAAAAAAAAAAAAAAAAAAGAAACAGTGGGCTCTTGCTATTTTCCCTAGACATAACATGACTGTCTGGGATGTGGTCAAAAGGAAATGCCCCCAACAGGGAAAGACTTTTTAGTTGCACTCTTCCATCCTTTTCAGGCATCAGCCAAACTTTCCTCTTATATTCACAGGTACTTGTATGGCAGGAAGTATCAATACCTAAATATTTTCTGACAGCCAAGCTTATCAAGTGTAAGAATGGGTTCATAGGGAATGCACATAATAGCTGCCGAGTGGCAAATCTTGTTCCAGAAGCTTGACACACATAATATGAACACTCAATCATACTATAATTTCTTCCACATCAAAAAGCCTTCATTTAACTCTACTTTTCACAGCAGCTACCACTCCATTTCTTTTCTCCCTTTCATAGCAAAACTCCTTGAAAAAACTATCCTATCTCAAAAATTTCTTATCTTAAACTTGGCACAGTTAGACTTCTTTTGCCACTGTTACCGCTCTGCTCACACCACTTTTGTCAAGCTAACAACTGTCTTTATGTTGCCAAATCAGCTCTCAGTCCTCATCGCAGATAACCTATTGCCAATGCTTATAATCACTGATCACTCCCTTCATTTAGATATATTTCCTAGACTTGTTTCAGATGTGCTCCTTCAGTTTTTCCCTTGCATTTTTAGTCACTGGTTTTGTCCTTACTTCTCTGATCCTCCCTGGCTTTATTCACATGCCTGCTGATCTCTTCATTTTATGACTTTAGATATTTCTATGTGCTGATGACTTCTGAATTGCAATACCTAGCCCAGACCTCTTCTCTGAGCTCTAGATTCAGACCCAACTGTCCACTGGACATCTTGGGTGTTTAACAAGAATTTGAAACTTGTTATGCCTACATTGAATTCCTGCACTGAAACTTGCTCAACTCATAGTTTTACTCATCTTAACTGATGGCAGTTCTATTCTCCCCTTTGCCTGGCCCACAAATCTAGAGATCTTTCTCAACTTCTTTCTATTTTCACACTTAATATTCAATTCACCAGTAAATGTTGTGGCTTTCCTTCGACTTAGATGAACATTTTCATAGCTCACTTATCTATGTTACCACTTGCTATATTCCTCTCCCTCCTAACTGGTTTTCCTATTACTACCCTTGGTCCCCAAAGTTGAGAAATGTCAACCCAGTAGCCAAGCGATTCTTTTAAATCCAGCACAGCAGGGGACTCCCTCATGGTGCAAGGGGTTAAGACGCAACCTACGAGACTTGCCGCAGCCAGTACAGCATGAGTTCGATCAGGGAGCTACCCACAGGGCGCAGCAGACCTCACCTGACTCGCCCTGCTGCTCCCCTCAGCAGTGTATTTCAGTAGATCTTCCTGTTCTGCGCCCCACTCTGTTTCTGGTGAATCCTCTCACCACCCCCAACATACACACACCTCTGGCCTGTACCCCAGTTCTTGTGTGCATAAATAAATAAATCTTAGAAAAATAAAATAAAATAAATTCAGCACAGAAGCCAATGGATCACATCACTGCCTTTCTCAAAAACCCTGCAGAAGGTCCCCATTTCCTTCAGAGTCAAAAATCCTTACAATCACTTTTGCTTTGTTCCTAGTGCCTCTATACCCCCTGCTCCGTTGTTCACATTGCTCCTGGACTGACTCATTGGCCCTCTTCAATTTTTCACTCAGATTTCACCTTAATGAGTTCTAGCCCGATTATCATAATCAACACTGCCATATTTCTGCCCCTCCTTTCACCCACAAAACTTCCTGCCAAACTCCCACTCCCTTTTACTTCTTTCTCCTATAGTATTTATAACCTTTTAGTAGAGACCATTTACATTATTTATTATCTTTATTATTTAATGTCTATTTTCTCCCACTACAAAAACCTTCCTAGAGCAGAGATTCCTAGAACAGAGATTCCTAGAGCAGAGATATCGACCTATTTTGTTCACTGATATATTCCCAAGTGCCTAGAACAGTACCTGGGACTAAGTGGTTCAAAAAATATTTTGTCACACAAATGAAACAATATATTACGAGTAAATGTTGAAGTCCCAGGGGGTATGACTTACTGTCTTCTTTTTTTTCAGAAAAGGAGACAGGTTCAGAGAGACTGAGAATCAAAGTTTATGGTGTTAGTAAGTGTGGAGCTGGGATTCCTAACATATTGATTTACCTCCTAAGCCCTTGCTTTTACTGAAACTTATTTTGAATGTGTGTGATTTCTTTGGATGCTCTTTCAACCCAGAATGACTTGGTTTTACTTGCTGGATTTTAGATACATTTCTTTCCATGGAGGGGTTCAGGGGAAATAGTAGAGGTGAAGAAAGATACTATTAATGTGTTTTGTGAAATTTAATTATAACGGCTGCAGTTAATTCACAAAAATGATCCTTAAAATTACAAGCTTATCCCTATTTGCCATGATGAAGGGATTTAAAGTTCAAAGAACTTAAAAACTTAAGTAACTTGTATAATGGCCCTATTAATGGCATAGGATTTTGACTTTAGGTTTTGATTTTAGCACTCCATACTTGGTGACTGAAATGACGTTTTAGGTCATCCCAGTTTTATGAATTTATAAAATCTAATTGTGGGACAGGATACCTCAGTGCTAAGAGTAAAAAACAGAAAACTTCCCTCCTGAGACTTCTTCTAGTGATCTGAAGGGAAAATGCGATCCCTGGCTTATGGGGGACGTTTTTTCAATGCAAACAAAAGTAAGAAGTCATGTTGGGATGGGTGGTTTCAGGACCCAGTGCCAACATTGCAGGCAAGGCGGTCTGAAGTGAGTGATTTTCATCAAAACTGTACTGCAACAGGACCACCCTGGTGGTGCAATGGGTTTAAGTCTCAGCATTATGAGCAGCCACTGCAGCACAAGTTCCATCCCTGACCTGCCAGGGAGCTAACCCCATGGCACAGCAGACCTCTCCTGCCTCACCCGCTGCTCCCCTCAGCAGTGTATTTCAGTAGATCTGCGTGTTCTGCTCCCCATTCTTTCTGGTGAATCATCTGATCGCACCCCCTCCCCTCCGCACCTCTGGCCTGCACCCCAGCTCTTGTATGCATAAATAAATAAACCTTTAAAAAAAAACAACAAAAACCTGTGCTACAACAAAGTTTTCTGCATAAAAGAGGGGTTCATGAATTTGGGGGATCTTATTCCTTCACAGTATTTCTAATGAGGGCATTAGAGTTTGTAAGAGAGAAAAGATCAGCTCTCACTGATAGCAGTAAAGTGGATGGCTATGAATTTAGTTCATATTGGCATTGTGGCTTTCTCTCTAACTCTGGGATTCTCAGCTGTAGCTGACACTGTGGTGGTCACACTGCAAATCTTCACCTGCTCTGTCATCTCTGAATTTGTTGCACTTTTGGGTATCGCCCCCTGTGATCTCTCTTTCTCTTTCTTGCCTTTGCACCTCTTTGCTCGCTCACTTCCTGACAAAATAAAACTAATTTTCATTCTGAAACTATTTAACCCTCTTCAGTACTGCCAGTAATTCAAAACCAATAATTCCCCAGACTGTTTATATTCAAGGAACTTTATTAAATTTCCACATTACTATAATGATTTTCTTTGAGAAAGCTGAAAGAAACTTTCTCACTGAGTTTCTGCATATTGCCCTGGCCCTTCCAGGTCATCTTCTACCATCTTTGCAAACTCTTAATCTCTCCAAAGATCTGTGCAATCACTACTCTCAGTTTATTTCCTGGCAATGAACTTGATAACCAGAAACTCCCTTCATTGCAGAGGCCCAGGGAAACTTGAAAAATAGTTACTTTGCTGAATGGAAAAGACTTAAGTTTTGGATAGAGTTGGGCTAAGGACTATATTTGAAAATTTGTTCTCTTTAAAAATTTTTGCCATCACACTTGTAGTATTCCAAAATGAGTTTTCAAGTTTCAGAGGTACGAGGACATTTGCAATACCATGGACATTTAGGTATGTTGCACACGATAACTGTCAGCATGCTGCTCTGGCTGGGAGTGACTATAGCTTTGCATTTTATGTTAATACTAGTTCTGGATTAGGTAGACATATTTTAAGCATTTGAAAATTTATTTATGCAGAAATGAATAACTAAAAATCTATTAAGTGCTCAAAAATTCTAAAATTAATAGTAAATCCCAGATTGAAAGGTGTGTAGAATTTTATTATTCCTAAGAGTACGGAACCATTTAGAAAAATAAATAGGGAAATACAATTAGTGTAAATATTAGCTTAAATGGTTTTACATGAGTATTTTACCAGACCTTTACAATAACCTAGGGAAGCATGTTTGACAGATTATCAGTTTCCTCATTCTACAAGGAAATTAAGGTTAAATAATGTAAATAACAAGCCTATGGTCACACAGCTGTAAGTAGAGATAGACACAAATATGCGTGTTCTTAAGTCAAAAATTCAATGCTCTGCCTAGTACACAAAACAGACATTTTTGTGAGCCAAAATAAAACTGACCTTAAGTAAATAATATCAATAATAAATTAGAGCACATAATTATTATTACAATAAGGATAAGGATTATTACTCCAAGCTCAGAAAATACAACCATAAACATCAGGTTGTTGTTGTTTTTTTTTTTAATATACTGATACAAAATGGGCTTGAACAATTTTATTCCTATAGATTAAGCAAAAAAGTGTACAAAAACAGGGGACCTCCCCGGCAGCACAGCAGCTGAGCGCAATGCTGTGAAGCTGTCCGCAGCCTCTGCAGTGCTGGTTGGATTCCAGGCTGAGCAGGGAGATTCCCAAATGGCATGGCAGACCTCTCCTGTCTAGCCCGCTGCTCCCCTCAGCAGGGTGTTTTGGTCCTTCTGCCTGTTCTGCTCCCTGCTCTGTCTCTGGTGAATTCTCTCACCTTCTCGCACCTCTGGCTTGTACCGCAGTGCTTGTATAAATAAATAAATCTTTAAAAAAAAGTGTACAAAAACAATAAAGAATAGTTGTAGCCCTTTAAAAATAGATTGGAAAAAAATGCAATAAAGTTCCTTTGGCCTTTGGAAGGAGAGAGAGAAATTGCATTTTTCCCATGGCTAACAAAACTGCTGAAAATGGGTGAGTAGCCAATTTTGATAAGATCCATGACTGGTAGTGCAATTGCCATGATTCATCTGTGATTTTTTTTTTCCTTTCCAAAATAGGGCCTGAAACAAAACTAAAGACTTAGGAAAAAAGATAACAACTCACATTTTTTTAATCCCATTTGTGTGTGTATATGTGTGTGTGTGAAAAGGAACTTATGATAGATTTAGGATATACAGTAAGTGATCTTGAAGATTATTGTCCTGCTCTTCTTCCTAATTTTAGAGAGGAAGAAACTGAAATCTCAGGAAGGGTTCTTCAAGTAGTTCATGGTAAATCTAGGACCAAAATCCAATTCCTGTATATTAATAATTGTGATACAATACTTTTTCATAAATTCTTTGAAAAAAAAGGAAAATTTAGGATATGTGTTTCTTATTGCTTATTAAACGTTTTGCTCATCCTTCTTTACTATAAGGGGTATGTAATTTGAAATTTGACATAAAACACAACCTATGAAGCTACCTGTAGCCACTGCAGCACGGGTTCGATCCCTGACAAGAGAGCAACACACCTGGTGAAACAGACCTCTCTTGTCTCACCCGCTGCTCCCCTCAGCAGTGTATTTCAGTCTATCTGCCTGTTCTGTTTCCCACTCTGTCTCTGGTGAATCCTCTCACCCCACCCCACACATCTGGCCTATACCCCAGTTCTTGTATGCATAAATAAATAAATCTTTTAAAAAAAGAAACTACGATCAACATTGTCAACATAAACTTACAGTCCTTAGATATTTAGCTCTGGAGCACATACATCCGTAAGTTATATTTTAAAGTGCTACTTCCTTATTAAACTTCCAGTTCAAAATAAGCTTTGAATACTTGAGAATTAAAAAAAAGGGGGAAATTCCAAAGATTACAGGGAGAAAAACAAGAGTTCTATGTTGTCTTCCTTGCACCTGTTGGGTTGGACACCATTTAGCCAAAGACCTAGAGGATTTCGCAAATGAGCTTTTCTGTTGAAATCTTAAGTACTCAGTTCAATGCCATTTTAAAAAAAGATTTATTTATTTATGCATACAAGAACTGGGGTACAGGTCAGAGGCGCAAGGCATGAGAGGGTTCACCAGAGACTGAGTGGGGAACAGAACGGGAGGATTAACTGGAATGCACTGCTGGCTGAGGGGAGCAGCGGGGAGAGACAGGAGAGGTCTGTTGCACCATGTGGGTAGCTCCCTGGCTGGGAGGGGATCGAACTCATGCTGCAGTGGTTGCCGATAACTTCATAGTGCTGCCGCTTAACCCCTTGTGCCACCAGGGAGGCCCCTGGAGACATTTTATTGATGGTGACAATTGGAGGTGTGTGCTAGAGGGCATTTTGAAATGGGTTGGGTTTTTGTGTGTGTGTGTGTGTGTGTGTGTATGTGTGTGTGGTTTTTTTTTTTTTTAGCAGAATACAATCTATTTTCATGTTGGGAAATTTTGGTTGAGATAGAGGCAAATCTCCATCAGCTCTAGGGAATGGTAGACTCTCTGCATGATGCCCCCAAGCCTACCCTCTCTGCTCTACAGAGTAAAAACACATAAAAGGAAATGAAATAAATGAACAGCTAAAACATTGTTTTTCTCTTCTCGTTTAGTTTGTGATTTTTCAGAAGGAAAATTCTTGGTAATCAACTCTCTTGCCCTCCCAAATGTTTCATTCAGCACCAAGAACATCTCAGATGTCCAAAGACCAGCAATGGCAGTAGCAGAACAAAACTAACAATTTCTTCTCACTAACTTTGCGACAAAGCAAATCCAGCTCCACATCTTGCTTGGTTAGAATCTTGGACACATAATATGAGCTATTAATATTTATCTTTATTGACTCACTACAGTTTTAAAAATCTTTCTTTTCTGACTCATGTGAAAAAAAAAAAAAAGGAAACCTCTCTTATCAATGCTTATTCATCACTGCCATATGTGGTGCTAAATTATTACAAGAAAGTGAACTCAGTCTGGACAGTGAATATTAATTTGTTGCCTAAAATCTCTTCATTTTTGGATCTCAGTGTTACCTTCACAAGCATGTCTTTTCTTTTGATGAGGGCTAGAAATTTTGAAATATAAAAATGGAGAAAACGGGAACTGATCAGTGGGATCCTTCTTTGGGTCAAATAATATAAGCTGAATGTGTCAATGTGAAATACAGGTTTTTAAATAAAGCTCAGAGGGCAGTGGTGATCTGTTTACAATCATGGTCTGCAGCTAGTCATGGCTTTAGCACTTCCAGAAATATTTATTTCTAAATGAACATGAAAAGTAAATAATTTGTACAATGACACCTAAGTAGCTGGTAGGACATGCACATGGTGTAATGATTGTGATAGTGGCCATCTGTTTGGATCAGGCCAAAGACTGAGTCCTCAGTCCCTCACTGACAGACATAGCAATGTTTCAGTAAAGATCTCGGCAGGGTAATTGAAAAACATTTAATAAAGAAACTCTTCATTGTAGTATAGACAGGGCAGAAGATAACCAGCGAGGAGTAGACTACCCAAAGACTAGCAAAACCAGGGCGTCATTGCTCTTCATAGATCTTAAGGCACAAGTGGAGGAAATGGTTAGTGGAAGCCACTAACTGTGGACGAGGTCTACCTGAGAGTTCCTGTGACTTTTCAAAGACGGTGCAATAAAAGTGTAGTGACTCAATGAGGAGCAAGCAAGAGAGGCAATGTCCTCTTATATTCTTCAGTCTCCTAATAGTGCCTGCTATTAATCAAACTCAACTGGAAGCCATAGGACAAGGAAACCACTTGATGCAGTCAGTGTAGGTGAGTCTTCTGGGACACAGAAAAGAATCCGTGGGTCCTCTGATCAGTGGGTCAAAGAAAGTATGGTCAGAGCAGCTCAATTTGCCCTGAAGGAGGCAGTAAGCTTCCAGGGGGGTATGAAGCTTCAACAAAATTTCAACAAATAGCAAGGTAATGGGCTTCCATTTCTTATAAAGTGATTGAAGCGACTGGGCATCTGAAAACTGTAGTGACTGCTGTTCAGGTAAGATTTGCTCTGGCTAAGCATAGGGCTGGGTGGGCAGGCATGCTCTGTAAGAGAGAGGCGCCCAAATTCTAGGATTTCATATTCCATACATTTTTTTTCTGCCACCAATCCTCGATCCTATGATGACAAAGGCTGAAAATACCTTTCATGCCTAGGATATATTCAGATTTGCCAATATTTTTAATATTAATCATATGTAGTAATTTTAAATAAAATGTATACGGCACCGTGGAAAGTCAATTTTACTCATGTACCTTAAAAACAGACAAAACTAACAAATTAATAGTGAAATTTTGTTAGAATACTGCTGAATGGTATTTATTGCTCTGATACTAAAACTCAAAGTCGATAAATAAAACATACAAGTTGTATTGTTGGTAATGGATTTTTATGGCTAGACTAAAATCTAACAAACAAAAATAATAACTATAGACTAATATCATTAAGGTGGGGAGTGAAAAAATAATGTAATGGCTCAAAGAATACTCTAAGCCAAACATTAAAAGTACTTCTGGTAGATTCACCAAACATTTATAGTAACAATTTCTTTTCATTCATGTCAATTAAATGAAATTTAAATTATTAGTTTTATTGGTTAACATTAATATTTACCCCCAGGTGTATTTGCTGCTGAACAGATAGAAATCACATCTCTAAATAAATGAGAAATTTATGTCTGTTTTATCATCTAAAACATGTACCAGAAGACCTAGTTCAGAATAGTTACTAATACAGAGATGATGTGAGCAAGGTTGTGGTAATACCTCAAATGATCTTGTATGTAGTAAAAACTAGAATGGTTACACCCCTTATCTTTCAGATTATACTACTGTTTTCGGAAGAGTCTTCTGAGATTCTTTTGTGTATTAAAGTTTGTCATTCACAGAATATGCCATAGTCCTGTCTCCATTTTATAGAAACATCCTGCCTTATTGAAGAGGGAAAACAAGGCAAATATGAGTTTGGGGCTATTGCAAAGACTCTCAGCTTTACATAGCTCTGATGGGACAAGCATGTGAGCTTGACCAAAGTCGGCCAATGAAAAGCTATTAAGGTTCTGCTGGTGGAAGGTAGGATGTCAGTGACACTTGTAGATGGAGAACATGGCAGAGGGTAGAAACTCAAAGGATCATCTCAGCAAGGAGAAAACATGCCCTGTCCAGGTAACTGTTAACTGGTAAGAAAGCAGTCTTTGGGAAAGACTGAATTTCTATGTTTGTTTTTGCAGGTCTGCTGAAGACCAGATGACTAATTCTTTGCAGGTAGGTTCAGCAGGAGATTTTTAGGTGCCCATAGGAGCTAAGTAAGAAAAATCCATGCCTGTTTTTAAAAATCAACAAACACAGGGCCTCCCCTGGTGGCGCAGACAGTTGAGCCCAGTTCTGTGAAGCTGTCTGCAGCCTCTGCAGTGCCTGTTTGATCCCGGCCAGCCAGCGAGGGTCCCACATGGTGCAGCAGACCTCTCCTGCCTCGCCTGCGGCTCCCCTCCGCAGTGTATTTCGGTCAGTCTGCCTGTTGTGCTCCCCGCTCTGTCTCTGGTGGACCCTCTCACCCTCCCTCGAATCTCGAATCTGGCCTGTACCCCGTTTCTTGTATAAATAAATAAATAAATAAATAAATAAATAAATAAATAAATCTTTGAAAAAAATCAACAAACACAACAAAACCATGTTACCTTAATGCCCTTCATTCACTTGATGTTCTCTTCCTCTTGCATAGCCTGGGGAGAAAAAGCAGTTTCCCCTTCAGGCTTTTGCTCCATGAACTCCACTTCCTTCTCTCTTTCCAAAGTATTGTTTTTAGGATTGCTTTCCACAATACCCAAAGAGTAAATGGCACCACCTTGTAATACGCCCTCTTAATGCCTTTGTTTAGCATCCCTCACTTGCAATTATTAATTTCAGAGATCATTTATTTGCCTTTCTCCCCTGTATGCTGTATCTCAATAAGTACTGGTTTCAAGTCATTCTTAGTTTCCCTATAATCGCCAGTGTCTAATGTGTGGTGATTCCTGCCTGAATATTTATCATATTCAGTCTCAAAGAGTCAGAATTAATATTTTTAAAGATTTATTTATTTATGCATATAAGAACTGGGGTGTAAGCCAGAGGTGTGGGGGGTGAGAGGATTCACCAGAGACAGAGTGGGGAACAGAACAGGCAGACTGACTGAATTACACTGCTGTGGGGAGCAGCGGGTGAGACAGGAGAGGTCTGCTGTGCCATGTGGGTTGCTCCCTGGCCAGCAGGGATCGAACTCATGCTGCAGTGGCTATGGATAGCTTAATAGTGCTTTCTTTAACCCCTGTGCCTCCAGGGAGGCCCTTGAAAAATTTTCTTAAAAGCAATAGTATTTGGCTGCCAAGAAGCTGAAAAAGATGCACAAAGCATCTTTAATCCAAGCCAAATCTGGGACCCAGCTCTGGTCCAAGCATTTCCCTTCACTTTATGCTATGCCGTCCATGACGGAGGGGCCAGTAGGCAGAAGAATCTACTTCTTAGCGCTTTATGACCCATTCCTGAACTGCCAGTGTCAAAATGCGGTTTCATCTCTGCTATCCCTGAATGACAGACACGTAGTTTCTCTGATTTTTAACTATTTCCTTGAGGTTTGTTCAAAGTTGAGCTGGTCAGTGAAGCATTCCTGAAAATGTTTTCAAAATGTTACTCTCCAGCTGCCGTTATTACTTCCTAGCCTCCACTTCCCTCTTGTTTTTTTTTAATTCATGAACTTCTTACCACTTCATATTCTTGCCATTTTTAAAAATTTATTGCTTTTCTCTGTCTCCCTATTCAAAATTTAAGTTCCAGGAACACTGTGGTTTTCGTCTCTTTAATTTACACCCGTGTCTACAGGGCACATAGTAGGCACTCAATCTATAGTTTTTGAATAGGCAAATGAATGGATTTGAACACTGAACAGTTTACATGATACAATGATTATAAATACCAGTCTCGACCCAAATCTGAAAGGCTGTTGATGGTTGATTGACCTTATGGTTTCATTTTTAATTGCCCCGCACTGGAACCCTGGATTCTGACTGGAGAGTAGAGAGTCACTTTATGAGAGTCTTGGTAAAACCAAATCACCAACAAACCCTAGAAATATGACCGCAGAATTGAGGCTACTAGAGGGGCATGAGGAGCAGGAGAGCAAAGTAGGGAGGGGCCCAGTGGGCTCTGGTGGAGGACTGTGGGTGCCTTTGATGGAGTTTTGTAGAGTGTGGGGTCCTTGGATTCACTCTGGGAAAGGTGTCACCAGAGCTCCCGTTTCAGTGGCACGCGGCGAGTTTCCCAGGCGAGTTTCTCCATGAGACAGAGACATTAGTCATATTTAAAGAACAGGTTTATTAGGGAAAGGCACAGGTTTGCTGAGAGAGGCCTGCATGGTTGCAGGCGGGCGGCCTTGAGGAGAGCTGCCTCTGCTGAGGGAGGTCAGTGAAGGGAGACCCCGGCATGATACGGGTCATGGGCAGGCAGGAGGCTGCTGCCCTGCAGAGGGAGAGAGTTGGTGAAAAGAGGCACCTGAATAGTCACAGGTGGGCAGTGGATTGCTGCCCAGAGCCTGTGCAGAGACAGCCCTGATATAGTCCTCTTCTGTTTGGGAGGGGTCACTCCTCCGTGGAGTGGCCCATTTGTTGCCGAGTTGGGGTAACTAGGCAAAACTAGGAAGGGACCAGAGATTCCAGGGTGGGCCCAATCACCTTATCTTTACCCTCAGGTCTGTGCTCCACTCCCTGTAGCATCTGATCCTGCTTGGGCCTCATGCCTTGTGATAAGGCACTGGTGACTGAGGGTCACGACCTCTACAGCTGGGTTAATGGTCATGTTATTTCCCTCGACCCCCACCTCCTTGTGAGTCGGTTCTGGTCTTGGGGCACCTCCTTTCCAGTCTTTATATTCTTGTCCTCCATCACCTTGGTGACGGGTGTGGTTACATAAACCTGGAGGGTATGATCCTATACCTCTAAATAGTATTATAAACCAATGTTACTTCAATAAAAATAAATTTTAAAACAATGAAAATCTTTTAAAATATTCTAATATAGTTACTGTAATTGGGTAGATTGGCAGAGTCATATTCTATGGTAAGTTAAGCAAATAATGACATTTAAAATGAGTCTTTAAACTTTTTTCAACTTAAAAGTCACTAAGAATTTCAAAGTACTACAAGAACTTTGTTGACTTCTCTTTACCCTTTGTTTACCTCTTTAAGTGGAAAATTTGCTCTCTAGCCTTTGCAGTGTTACCTTTGTGGTCTAATGGATGATTTTGTTGAAAGCTGCATAATGAATAACAGTGACACAACAGAGCAAAACCAGGTTGTGATGGCTACAGGGGAATAAAAGAGGGCAGAGAAAACCAAAACCTAGTATTTTCATCACCACTCATCCTTGCTTTCTCGTAGTGCAGTGGCTGGTGACATAAACCCCTGTGGGTGTCAGTTCTGTCCGTATAAAATTTAACTTTATCCAGATATTTTCTGTCCTGTGTGGTGAGAGATTAAGGCATCCCATTGGCAGGATTAAAATGAACTCACACATGTTCTTGCTGATCCTTATTCCTTTCCCCTTGCTTCCCTTTCTTTATTAGCTAAACCCCATTACAATGCAAGACATAAGTGGAGGGAGCCCATACCTTTGTGCTGTTCTAAATCTCAATGAGCATGGCTACAATGCTTCACCATTAAGCCTGGGATTCACTGCTTTCTGTCTGCACATACCTTTTATCTGGTTGAAAAAAAATCTCTTGTTGTAGTTGGCTAAAAGTTTGGCTTTTAAATATAAATGGATGCTGATTTTAGCAAAGACTTTTCCAAGATTTATTGATATGATTATATAAGGTTTGAGTCATAGGGCAAGTGGATGGCTTCCAGGGTCAGAATAGAATAGGAAAAAAAGCCTCGGAGCAATAATGAAGGCTCCAGAGATAAGGCCAACAAATTCTAAAGGGGACTAATCACCCCTGTACCCCAACCCCTCTCCAACTAGGGGCAACAGGACATTTCTGGACAGGCACAATAAAGAGAAAAGGACTCTAAAATAAGGGCTGGGACAAAGACTTAATTCTGTGTGCAGAGACATCAAGACAGAGAGAGTGAGTCCACCGAGAACTAACTCATCAGAGACTGATGGGGCTTTAGAATAATTAGGGGAGGAAGGTGTCTATTCCCTGAGGCACAATTCCACTTCCACTTCCCTGCCTGCCCTTCCTGGCCTGCTTCCACCAGCCTGGAAGTCCCCCTTTATTTCTGTCCCTTTTCTTCTTAATAAATTTTCTCTTATATCTATTTCTCTAAACAAATTTGCCTCTTTTTGCTTCTTGCCTGAGCATTGATGGAGGACAAGAATAGAAAAACTGGGAAGGAGGCCTCACAAGACTTAAAACCCGACTCACACAGGAGGTGGGGGTTGAGGGGAATAACATGACCATTAACCCAGCTGTAGAGGTCAGCCCCTCAGGCACCGGTGCCTTATCACAAGGCATGAGGCCCAAGCAGGATCAGATGCTACAGGGAGTGGAGCACAGACCTGAGGGTAAAGATATGGAGATTGGGCCCACCCTGGAATCTCTGGTCCCTTTCTAGTTTTGCCTGTTACCCACCATTGGCAACAAATGGGCCACTCCACGGAGGAGTGACCCCTCCCAAACAGAAGAGGACTATATCAATGCAGTCTCTGCAAAGGCTTGGGGCAGCACTCCACTGCCCACCTGTGACTATGCAGGTGACTCTTTTCACCAACTCTCTCCCTCTGCAGGGCAGCAGCCTCCTGCCTGCCTGTGACCTGTCAAGGCTGCCCACCTGCAACCATGCAGGCCTCTCTTAGCAAAACCTGTCCCTTTTTCCTTTCCCTGATAAACCTGCTCTTTAAATATAGCTAATGTCTCTATCCCGTGGAGAAACTCACCTGGGGAACTCGCCATATGCTGCTGAAATGGGAGCTCTGGTGAAAACTTTCCCAGGGTGAACCTAAGGATCCCGCACTAACTCTACAAAATGACGTCAGCATCAGAGAAGTTCCTGCTGCAGCCTCCTGAGGCACCAACCTGTGTGGTCCAGTGGCTGGGACTCACCACTGCCACTGCGGCCTGGGATCCATTCCTGGCTGGGAGACCAGGCCTGAACACCTGACATTACGGTACCAGTTTCTTTTTAATTTGGTTATTCTGTTAATTTACACGAACTGATTTTCTATGTTAAAATACTTTTGCAAATTTGGGATATCTTGAACCAGGTTCTATGTTTTATCTTTTTATATATGACCGCATTCAGTTTACTGATATTTTATATAGATTTTTGTTTTCATCTATGTCATCCACGAGTTTGGTGTGTAATTTTCCTTTCTTGTTCTGTCCTTGTCATGTTTGGGCAATAGGTCATTTTAATCTCATAAAATATGAGTCGGGGCGTGTATATTCATTTTTTTTTTCCTTCTCCAGAAGATTTTATGTATCATTGAAATTACTTGTTCCATGTCTATTTAGTAGAAATTGCCATAAAATCATGCGGTCCTGACTACTACATGTCAGTTAAAATAAGAATAACAACATTTTTAAATGACATACCAAGTGCTGGTGTTACAGGGCTGGGTGGAGGGGTACCCCAGAACCCCCAAATTTGCCTGCTCTTAATAAGTTTTGCCATTTGCTACATCAAGACAGGACATACTGTAGTGCTTAAGACCGTTAATGGAAAGGAACTTTAATACAATTAGTGTGCAATAAAGACAAGAGAAGGGAAAGAGTAGATAAAATGGTTTCCAAGTTAAGCACCCAAAGTGACCCATCCCCTCGTGGGTAAATGCCCAGCCAAACAGGATTGGGTCAAAGCAGGGCCACTGAGACCCAAAAAAGCTTGTCACAAGTCTAGAGCCCCTTCTGGTGGGGACCCATAGGGAAGGTGCCAAAGGTCTCTACAAGTCTGGAAGGAAAAGAGCAAAATCAAAATCAAGAAAATGGTGACATATTAACCTCTTTATGTAACTCTCACCCACATCTCTTCTAAGTGTCTCCTTCCATGTCCCCCAAGACTCTGGCACAGGTCCAAGGCCAGAAGTAAGCACAGCTTCTTCACGTGTCTCTCTGCTCCACGTGCCTCCTCCAGGTCTCCTTCTGGCTCCTTCCTGCTTCTTTCCTTCCCCAGGCTCCTCTGCAGCTTCTTCTCCTCCCTGCTCACTCCCTTCTCCCTTGGGTGGGGCAGGGAACCTGGAACCTCCCCTTTCCCTGGGGACCACTCTGTTACACTGGCAATGATGTGGAGGAAAGGGAACTGGCAGTAAAGGTACAAAATGATAGTCACTTTGAACTTCTTACAAAATTGTAAATTTCTTACAAAATTAAACATATGTTTACCGTAAAACCCAATAATTCCATTCCTTGGGATTTACCCAAAGAAATGAAAACAAGTGCACACTAAACTAAATGAGGATGTTTATTGAAACTTAAGTCACAATTGCTAAAAATCTAGAAAAAATCCAATTATTTTCCAACAATGTCATTTGACCTTAAATTCCCCAATATTCACTGCATTATCTTGCCTACAAATGTCTCTAAAAAGAAGTTCGTCCTCATTGTCTTACTTCTCATTCGTGAGTTTATCTACAGCAACCAACTTCTCGCCTCTACCACCACACTAAATGTCTCCTAGCAGGGTCGCCAAATGGAATTATTAGCTCCCATAAACCTATTGCTCTATCTTCATCTTACTGCTCTTCACCTCTTGGCCAGGATTCAGTCATACTAGACACATCCTTGCCTAAGACCTGACTTCAGTCCTGCCGCCTACACTACACATTTTCAAAGTAGTTCTGTTCAAGGGGGCCATCTCATGTACCTTGCTTCTTGGCCCTCTATCTTGTCTCCTCCAGTGAAAGGAATTGCATGGAGTTGTTTCCTTAGAAGTGTTGAGAGATGTAGAGTCAGGTGGAAAAGCAGAGTAAGGTCTTACTTTTTTACTTTTACATGTATCTGAAGGACAAATTGAACTCAGAGCTATAACAAATCCTTCATCCCTTATCACATCCCTACCTGCTCGCCAAGACAACCACTTTCAGCCCCGCTGTCTTGCATACAACTCCATATTTTCAAATAACATGTTTATGCATCTATTTCCTGATTTTCAACCTTAGTCATTATTTATTGAATTTATATTATGATAGATGAGGATTTATGTCCCTGGCCCCTGGCCCCTTTTTCTCCCTTATTGAGGTATCAAATCAATGTTTACATTGTACCAAATGTTTGAAGACAAGTTGGATAACAATATTGCATTAATGTTGTTTTTCCTGAATTTGATAACAACAATAAGATTATATAAGAGAATGTTTTCATATTTGAGAAATACACACTAAAATATTTAAGGGTGAAAGAGTAGGATGTAATATCCTGAAGTGGTTCAGAAAAATTTTATAGAAGTTGATATTAATTTTTCAAATGAGCTGGCCAAGTTTACACAACTAGTAAATCAAAGAACTAGGCTTAATTTTTTTTCTTTCTTGCAGAAAACATAGTTAACATGACTCTCACCTTAAACATACATCTCATCGTAAACATACATTCATGAACATCCATATACATCATAGATATTCCTATGAAGTCTATGCAATACTATAAGCTAGAAATATATTTCTAAACTCTAATAAGTCAGATATTCAATTACTGTTTTCCTGTCCCAGTCAGTCAGCCTAGCTTAGGAAAATTTCTCTCTCTGTGTCTCTCTCAACTTCTCCATCTCTTTTCTCTCTCTCCTCCAACCTCTCATCTCCCCTCTCTTATTTTATCTATCCATCTATCCAAATATCTACCTAATATTTCATGAGGTAGATCTAGGTTCCAAGTCATATTTACTTTACCTGAATTTTCAAGTATTAAGTCAAGAAATCTGTATTTTAAGAAAAAGCCTCTCAAAAAATTAAGAATATTGTCGAAACCCACAAGAACAAAGAGGGTGGAGGAGACATTGCCAGTTGAGAGATTTTAATGAAACTTCTGGAGATGGAAAGCGTACGGAGGTGTAGAAACTGGTAAGAAACTCATAAGGTCCAGTGAGGGTCAGTGCTTTTATAAAGAGGAACATAGAAGAAAAGCGTGATGTGTACCACAAGCTCAGATGCACCAACGTGGTGACAGGCGGGCATAAGTTGTTGGTTAAAAGCAGGAGGAAATTGGATGAAAATCTGTATTTGGAAGAGTCGACCTTCCTATCTCCCACTAGAGCAAGCATAACCGGGGAACCAGATGTCTACCTCCAGATAGGATATTAGAGCTTTTATCTCTTTAGAAATTCAATGGCCTCAGATAAAAGACATTGACATTTGAGTGCCCATTCTGTGTCTATCACTGTACCAGTCGCTCCCAGAAATGTAAAAGTGCTTCAAGAGGAACTGATTTATAGGAGAGCTCAAACAGACTTTGCTGAAACAATAAAGAATAACAATAAACTATAGGTATGTGCAACTTGCAAAGGGTTTTAGATCTTTTTCCACTGTGCTCCCTATTCACACAAATGTCACCTTCCCAGGGAAGGCTCCCTAGAACAGTGCCCCCCCACCCTTGGGACTTCCCCCCTCAGGCTTTATGGAGATGTTACTGACATTGTGTAAGCTGAAGGTACAATGTAATGGCTGGTTACACATTTATATTGCAAAATATTTACCATAATAAGGTTAGTTGGCACCTCCTTTACCTCCCATAATTACTATTTGTTGTTATCATTGTTGTTATGGTGAGACTAGGAGAGCTTTATTCTCACAGCCACTTTCAAACATGCAAAACAGTGCTCACTCTAGTCACCAACCTGTATGTCATTTCCTAGAATATATTCACATTATTGACAGAAGTCTGGACACTTTGGCCAACATCTACCCACTTCCACCCATACTCCTGGCCTAAGAAACCACTCTGTTTGTGTGAGTCTGATGTTTTTAGATTCCATGTATCATGAGCCCTCATGTGCTTTAACCCACCATCCCAATTTTTATAAAACAAGTTTCCAAAATCAGATAGCACAGCTTCCAATCCTATCTTCAGGAATCAGTAGACTCCATTTCCCAGATTCCCTGGCAGCTACATTTGACCAGCTGAATGTGGCAGAAGTGGTGTGTGCTCCACTGAGACCTGCCAGGTGTGGTCTCCCCCCAATTCACGTAGAAGGAATGGAGTCAGCCACCGCTGTGGACTTAGTAGCCTGCAAATTGAAGGTACCCATTTGGTGTTTTCAGGGCTTGGAATAATGCTTTCTTCCCTTTATAATACCTTGCTCAGATTTTCGATAAATGAGATGTAATCTTGTATTGCATTAAGCCACTGATTTGGGGATTGATTCCCTCAATGAAGCCAGCTTCACTCTAGCTAATACACCACCCTTTGCTGTGTTCTTATCTATCTTAGCAAACAAAAACACAAATAGTTGCACCAAAAGAAGTACAGGGAAAAGCGGTAGACTCACTTTACAACTTGTTTCCTTGTAGGGAACCCTGGGCTACTCGACATCCTGCAGAGAAAGTGCTGGAATGTTTCAAAAGACCACAGAATGTTCATTTCCAATAAGCAACGGATAATAACAGCAATAACAGTAATACCATTAATGGCAATAATGATAAACATTAATCTCTCTTCAGCAAACCCTGAATGGTATTCAAGGGTCCAAGGCCATTGTGACTCGGGTGAGACCAGGCCCTCCTGTGGGCCTTTTCTCAGCCAAAGAGGGGGACACAAACCTCTGAGCCTGGCACACAATAGCACATAGCCTCCTCACTGCTGCTTTTCACAAGAAGCCAGTGGAGATCTGTCAGGGCAAAAGCTTTCTACAGAGTCTCCTAGAATAGGAACGCCTGGTGCTGCTCGCTTTTACTGGAGAGCACCAGGCAGGCCTAATGAAGTCAGTAATTTCTCCTGCCTGCAGCCTTGAATTAGGCCTCATGGTAGAGCTTTTTAGGCTGATAAAAAAAAAAAAAATACACACACACACACACACAACAAAACCACAGAACTTCAGAAAAATGGTTACACCTTATTAAATTATTTGAAATCTCTAGAGTTGCATCTTTTATGGCTCCAAATTGGCATACCTGTTAACTTAAGAGTGCTCAGATTTCTCTACATTTTATTGTATTTAAGACACAGTGCCATCCCCAAACTGAACATGAATTACAAGAGCATCAGGGAAAGAGAGAGAGAGAGAGACTCACCATTTCCCGGCTTAAAAACCTTTACCACAATTAGTAGTTAGTAGCTTTCAGAAACATTTGCTGGATAAGTAACCAAGGTCAAATCGCATAATTTTGCCCCCACCTCCTTCTCTCTTTCTTTTATTCCAGGGTTTTGAGTGCTGGTCTAAGAGCTATAATTTCATCTTTAGGCATATTTCTACAGGCATTCTTAATGAGGCATTTGATTTGTCCAGTCCTGCCTTCCTGAATTCAGCCTTTTAGAGATTTGGGGTTGGGAGAGTGTGGGAAAAAGGGGATGTGGAATACCACCAGGCTGCTGAGAGAATACAATCTAAGGAATCAGAGAGCTAGTGAATTTCTTTTTCTTTTTGCCTCCTAAGCAGGGCTACATCGAACAGTGTTCTACAGATATTTTCCATTCTCAAATATTTATTGCAAGACAATTGTATGCTGTGAATACTCTGGACATGAAAGATACAAACATGAATTTATCTCATTTTTAAAAGCTTTTTAAAATGTGAGATTTGAATAGTTTTGAATTTCTTTTTTTATGAACTCAGCCTAAGAGTAACTAAATATTCTACTTACATTATTTAGCAACTTTGGGCAGGAAAACAAGACAGAAGGAAAAGAAGTCTATAAAAAAGATGGAGTTTTGCCTATCTTGTTTACTTAATTTTGAGAACCTTCCATATGTGCTCCATAAATTCTTGTCCCCATGAGTAAAAGAGTTCTGGGGAAGGAAATCATTAGATCATGGAATCTCTAATAATTGAAATAAAACAGTTGTGCCTAAAAAAGTGAAATGTTTCTGGAAAAGTCAAATATTTCTATACTAAAAATGGGAATTTTTGCTCTTACTGCTTGATGAAATATTTCCAGAAAACTTAAATATTTCTATACTGGGGAGGAATATGAAATTTTGCTCTTGTCACTTGACTTAGCATGTGGGGAGCCACTAGTCAGTTGCATTTCTTTCTAAGTGGAACTGGGAACACAATGTATCTGAGAAATAAAAGTATAAGTGATGCTTAAGTCCCCAATCTATTCCGCAAATCTTGCACTACAGCTATTGAGTAAATTAAGTAGAAATGTGGCAAAAATAGATGCATTTTAATAATGAAATAAATTAAGAAACTATGACCTTTTACTTGAGAAAGTAGGTTCATCAGTATACGCATGAGAATGTAAGTGTCGAGAGCTTCCCCAGAAATTTGGAGACAGATTTTTCAATTCTGTCACTTGTTTGAATATGATAGAGCATTTGTTATCTGTTTCATGGTTGTCGTCGTTGTTGTTGTGTGTGTGTGTGTGTGTGTGTGAGTGTGTGAGAGAGAGAGAGAGAGAGAGATGAATGGGCGGGCAAGAGGTATATTACTTCAAAATATAATTTATTTTCCTTTTTTGAATCCTGGTATGTTGCTATAAGCCTGCTCTTATTCATCAGGGGATTTGGGGGTTCTCCAGTGAAATAGAGTGCAGGAGAATGAAAAACAAACCAAAAAAAGGAGACCTTCCTGAGGAGAATAGAAAGTGACTGGAATTGGTAAGAGATCACAAATTTAAGAAAGAGACTATGTGGTGGAAGTAAGAGTAGTGAGTGATTAAAATAGTGAGGTGTCAGTGGCCTAGCATTTATACCCCATTTTTTTTTAAGAGACAAAAGATGTAGAGAATAGAACCTCCTGGAAGCGACTAGCACGAAGATTCCAGGCTAGCTCCTTCAGAGAGAGTCATCAACAAGCACAAGAGGGAAATTGTGAAGTGTAGGACAAGGTAACCTGTGGAGAAATGAGTGGTCTCGTGCCAACCGGTGCTGGGAGAGATGCTTTTGTGTTTATCTGTGAGGGTTGATAAAACTTACCATCTTGAATGCTGACTCTTCATACCGGGAAAGCTAAAAAGCCTTCCGTTCTGAAGCTAGTGGTTAGAACTCAGCTTATTTCCCTGAACGGACATTTTGTGCACAGTGCAAAGTGTGTTCTGGAGGACTGTTCTCTCAAAGCTGGAGGTTTGCAATGTTGATGTGTGGTGGAAGCTCTAACTTTGGGACGAATGGTGTTTCTTGAAATTGGGAAGGGGGTTGGTGGGTAGGTCTTATGTTTTGTGCTCAGGCAATTGTGCCAGGGTTCAGGGATCCCAGATGAGGGGTGATGGGGTGACCCTGGGGCTCAACACAAACTATTGGCAACACCGGACCAGTGACATCGGTTCTAGAGGCACATTTGCCACAAGGCAATTGAAGCTGTAAAGATTCAGCCTTCCTTCATTCAGATGACCAACATCTTAGATGTGATTCTACTCACCTGAAAATATGAGGTTCCCTTCAATGTTCCTGGTTTGCCACAGCAGTAGATTTCTTGTAAGTGAAGGGGAATGCCAGTCTCCAAAATGACTGAGATGTGATTTCCTGGAACCGCTG
The DNA here is from genome assembly GCF_014898055.3 of Talpa occidentalis. Taxonomy (NCBI): domain Eukaryota; kingdom Metazoa; phylum Chordata; class Mammalia; order Eulipotyphla; family Talpidae; genus Talpa; species Talpa occidentalis. The sequence continues at coordinate 14,505,036 of NW_023600993.1, forward strand.
ATAGGTGGGGATTGAGCTACATTTTAGTAAATTAGGAAAACAACAAAAAAATATATTCTGCTGTTGGTGTGTCCTCACATGCTTGTTTTTGTAATTTTGCTATATATGCAGCAGTCCATAAAAATACATAGAATTGTTTTGAAGCTTTCAGAATTTTATATAAATGGTATCATGCAGTTAAGAGGAGTAGGATGAGGGAGTAGAGCTGTATGTGCACTGTGTTATTTATTTAAAAAAAGATCTGAAGCAAATATAGTAAAATGTTAACATTTGTTAAATCTGGAGGGTGGATATACAGGTGTCGCATAAGCTTTTATTCCTGTACTTTTCTGTATGTTTGAAACATTTGGTTATTTTTTTTTTTTTAATATAGGGACGTAATGTTTCTGGGCTCTGAGTGTCATGAAATGTTTAATACCAGTTTGGCTTGAAATGTTTGCAGATTGGTTTGTTGCAAGTCTTGAGGTACTTTAATGACTTGAGTTGGAGCCTTGTCTATTTAATGACATACTATGTTGCAAGGTGAATATGTCCCAAATGGGACTCTTGGACTTTTACCACTACATCTGGTTTCCACTTTCCATTTTAGTTAAAGCACACCTATCCATTCAATTACTGAGTTCAGAAACTTAGGGATTCTTTTTTTTCCCCTTTAACTTCCAAATTCACAGATCCTTCCCTTCCCTAGTTCTCACTTGAAGTCCCTCATTGTACTTTTTTTTTTTTTTAAAGATTTATTTATGCAAGCACTGGGTACAGTCAGAAGCGCTGGAGGGTGAGAGAATTCACTAGAGTGGGGAGCAGAGCAGGCAGGACCGAAGCACACTGCTGAGGGGAGCAGCGGGCGGCAGGAGAGGTCTGCGCACCATGTGGGACCCTTCTCCGGTGGCCGGGGAGCAGCCGGGGATCGAACCAGCACTGCAGAGGCTGCGGGCAGATTTGCAACCCAACGCTCAACCGCTGCGCCACCGGGGAGGTCCTCCTCATTGTACTTTAAGTAGACATCCAAACCCTTTTCATCCTTCATTAACTCCCATTTTTGCTTCTTTCATAGGACTTTCTGCCATTTCCATTTATTTCTCAATATTGATAGATCAATTACCTCTTGTCATAGGTGTTTGCTGTCCAGGATCTAAATTTCCCACTAATAAATCTAAGTCTGTTTCCACCATACAAGTTTAAAAATGGTGAATATTCACTTTGCAAGAGCCCTTGCATCTTGGACGCGTGACCTAGACTGTCATTCAGATCACTTGCACCACTCTGACTTTTGAAGCTAGTGATGAAACAGGGACTGCTCGGAACTGACTTTGATGAGAGTAGGAGCAGCAGCGGTGGTTCACCTATTTTCCAAAAATGGCATGGACCAAGGCTATAGTGGAACTGGTCTGCTGTCTAGTCCCACTGTGGTGGGCAGTCCAAACTCGGGTGTGTCTCTCCCACAATGGAATATTAGATGTTGTTGTTGGACCAGGGCATGATTTGGGACCTTGTTTTCACTGTGCAGACCTGGTTCCCCAGATTTTTAAAAATGATTCTATGAGTAACCCACACAATTGCTTTCTAAACAAATACATTCTCTTTTTTAAATTTCTTTTCCATTTTAAATTATTTAATATGTTTTTATTAAGGTAACACTGCTTTCCAACATTATGTAGGTTTCAGGTGCATAATAACTCATTATTTGTAGGTGCCACATTACTATCTCCACCAAAAGTCTAGTTTTCCCCATCAACACACAATTGACTTCCTTTCCAATTAAATTAACTCCAGTTGGTTTCTGTTTGCTTGTCAAGATTAAGACTAGAGTGAGACAAATGAGGCATGTGGGACACAAAATTTAAGAGGACTAATTATCAGGTCATGAAGTGTCAGCCTTGTGCTTGCACATCCCTAAGAATGATCGCATACCCTGTGGACATTCTTTGCCTCACTCTACTCCCAGCTTGCATTGGTAAGAACATATTAAATTCAACTTTTCTTGAGACTGAGTTTCTGCAAATAGGTGATAACTGACCTATATAATTGGTGGACTGTCTAAGTGTGAGAAGCTAGTTCTCCCAGAATAAACCCAATTCTCTCTTTCAGCCTGTATAAAAAGAGGAAAAGAATAAAATAGAATTTGGAGGAGTTGCTAATTGCTCTTGTCATGGACTTGTCAGTGTGTTACCAATAAGGGGAGGGAAAGCCATGCTTCCCCTTCAGCTCAAAGTGAGTAGAGCTTCAAAAAAAAGAAAAGACTTGCAATCCTGTACATCTTCTGTAAAGACATATGGACACAAGGACCAGAATTTTGAGCCCAGTCCCTTGGGTGGTAGACTGTGCAACTTTGGAAATGGACAGAACTTTCTGAGTTTGACAGGAAAATTGAGATCATAGTAGCTAAATACTCTTGATAAAACCTATACTAACTCATGCCATTCCTCTGTTCAAAACCCTCTATTGGTCCATGATGACTTACAAAGCCCTACAAGATTCGGTTCCTCTTTACATTCTGGTATAGTGTCATTCTACTATCTCCTATATAATTCTACTCTAACCAATTTGCCCTCCTTATTTTTCAAATAAGCTAGACCTTGTCTGGGTCCAGAGCTTTTACATCTAGTCATGTTTGACTTAGAAAATCTTGCTATTTATTCATTCCTTTATTTTCATTTCTATTTACATGCCAACTTCTCTGGAAGTGCCAACCTACATAGTACTTTTTTGATACTTTCTATACCGTTCTTACTCTCTTCTTTACTCCAGAACCTTTCACTATTATATGTGTACTTTATTTATCTATTAACATACTGTTCCATGAAGATAGGAAAATTTGTCTATTTTGTTTATTGCCAGAACCCTAGCACCTAGAAAAGTAATAGAATAGATGGTAAATACCTAATTGTTCAAAGAATGGGTCAGGGATGGGTGGAATTGGAAGTATAGTCAGAAAGAGGAAAAGCTGACCATACCCCTATCATTTACACACACAAATCCCCTGAAGCCTGTCAACCCCAGGCAAGCAAGGAATAGATTGAATAATAAGTGTTTGGATTTTAAACTAAATTGAGCTTGGAGCTATGATATTGCACTAGGCTGAACTATTTGCTACCACAAGACATAGTCTATTACCTGATAGTGACCAGAGAAGTTATGGGAAAACCCAAGAAGTCATATTGAGGAAACAGAAGTAGAGTAAATAAGAGGTTATTCATACTTGTAGTTTACCAGGTAGTTCTATTTTTTACTTGCAGGCACAAAAAAGGATTATACTTCCTTGTCTTCTTTTATCACTTGAGCCGGCCATGACTTTCTTGCCAATGAGATGTGGGTGGAAGTGACAAGTGTCATTTCTAGACAGAAACTTTAAAAGCTAGTGCATAGTTTGCTGTATTCTCTTTCTAATGCTAGAATGGTTATGAGAACATGTTGATATAATACCTCAGGTAATGTCACTGAGTGACTCCAAGAAGGTAAAACCTACTACCAACTTAAGGTGGACTTGCAGTAGAAGGGAGAAGTAAACATCTGTTGTGATAAGCTTCTGACATTTTGCGGTTATGGGTTTCATATTTAGTGGACCATGGTGGTCATTAATTCTGGTCATCTTGTATTTATAACTTCCTATCTTCTAAAATGTGGTAGGTTTGAATTTCCTGCCACTGACTGCCATGGTTAAGTTGGGCAGTATAACTAGCTGTGACCAATGGCTTGTGAATAGAAGTGGCATAGCCGCTCTATAGATGGGAACATTAAAGTGTAGGATGACTCTTCAGAGATCTCATTCCTTCTGCTGGAAGGACCTGGAACTTCATTTCCCCCCTGAGTTTGTTTTTCCTTCCTTCTACCTTTCCTCCCTGTCTCCTGCCTGCCTTCTCCTTTGTAGTTATTAATGTGTGTGCTGATCCCTCAAAATTCACTCTACCCAAAAATACTAGTTCAGTCTGTTGGGTAATCCTATTCTCCTTGTCAGTGATTGGCTTATAAATAGCATGTAGAACAATAGGGCTAAAGAAATGTGAATAAAGTCTTATGGGACAACTTTTATGAAAGGTTTTATTTCTCCAAAAATAAAACACAAGAACATTTTTTTTCTTTCTTTTACTGTATCATGTTTTGTTTGATCTCTAGAATTACCACATCCATTTTCCTATTGACTCGAATATAAGCAAATATAGAAAATAAGGAGGGAGCCAAAAAAAATGCTAAAAAGCAGATATAAGCTTATCTCCTTCTGGACTTTTATTAAGAGAGTTATTAAAGCTCTATATTGTTTATATCACTTTGAGTTTGCTGCTGGTTGCAATCCAAAGAATCTTGTCTAGTATACCTATTCTTTTATTTTTTTCCTCCCTTTGCTCCATAAATGGACTTTCATCCAAATAAAAAGTCAGGGAGTAAAGGAATAAAACCACTGTCGGCCGACCGATCAAAGAAAGTATTTTGCTGAGGACTCAAGGAGAAGGTCGTGAGTTTGAGAGAATGGAGTCAGAAAAATGGAGCTAAAAGTAACCAATAGGTCTGAAAACCAGAACTATTTGGTAAGAAACAGAATAGAGAAAATATATTATGTAAAAGCAGAATTAGATAAAGTGCAAGGTTTCAGAATTAAATCTGTGAATGTTAGTTCTCTATCATGATGTTTCTTTACCTAAAGTCCCAGATACCACTAGAGCTTTCAAACTTTAAAGTCCTTAACTGGATCATTTGGCTATGACAAGGCGGCATAGTTTCCACCTTGAGAGTCCTTTGCAAGTTGTCTTATATATAGATCATTTGAGCATTAACCACAAATATCTCTTCTTTCAAGTATCTTGTACCTTTATTGCATGAAATATATTGAAAAGTTTTACATTTGGAATTTTGTGGTATTGTTTGGTTCTATAGCAGTTGCAAAGAATTTTAAAAACTAATTAATATACTGAACATGTATTGGGTATCTACTACATTAAATGCATTGATGTTGGTGATATGAATATAAAATTAGTGTCTCCTGCAGGTCTTCACAAAGCAAGTGGTCAAGTCAGAGAGACAAGTCCATACATCATTAATTTTAAACACCCAGAAGGATGTAATAAGTGTGAAATAAGAGTTCTTAGAATGGGCTTTAGGAGCTTCTTGGAACAATCTTTTATTGCAATTAGATGATTCAAGAAAGGTTTGACAAAGGAAGGGACATTGCCTAAGCGGGGTCTTAAATTAGGTCTTCAAAAGACAAATATGTTGACTGGTGTGGACCATGCATAAAATAAGGTAATTTCCAGGAATATAAGAAATCCAGTTAAGCTGGATCAAATGACACATAAAGAGGTCTGCTGGGAGGTCAGCCTGGACAGGTACACCAGCAAATGACAGTACCTGAACTTACGCAAGGAGCCACAGGCTATCCAAAGAAATTATCTTCAACTAAGGAAATAAGATCAGGTGTATGAAAGTTAAATCAAACAAATGTGGGGATGTATGTTCAAGGTTGGGAGGAAAGAGATAGGAGGCAGGATGACCTTTTAAGGAGCTACTTTGTTGGTGTAGATGAAAGAGATAAGTATTTACAAAAAGAAAGTGTCACTGAGAGTAGAAAATAAAAGAAGATTCAGATGCCATTGAAGTCATGGGAGGCCTTATAAGTGTATTCTGAGCAATGGAATGTGGGTGGAAGTAAGATAAACCACTGATAAGACTATAGACCTGGTCCTTAAGACATCCTAGGTGACCGCCCTGTCCTCTCTTTCCTTCTGAAACAACCTTGGAAAGAACACACGATGGTGTAGTCACACAATGGAAGGAACCCAGCTACTTTTATCACAATATGCTGAGGAGAATCATTTGATTTCCGCTAGACTGTGAAGTGAGATTTGTGTTCTGTCACTGCTTAGCCCACACAAATTTATACACTTATTTTTGCAGAAGTCCAGAATTTGGTCCAAAATGTGATGAGTTGATGTTAACTACCAGGAGTTGGTAAGATATGTTTGGAGTCTAAGAGACTAGAATTGCTCCTCATAAAAACCCGTATATGAAATAAGTAGTATACACAGTTCAGAAAGACCAAGAACCTTTATTTTTTTCCCAATGAGCAAAATATTGCAACTAAAATTAGCTCCAAAATTTGAATCCATCATTTATGTACATAAACTTTCCCACCACTGCACTCAAGACCGAAACTTTGGAAGGAAAGCCCATTCCACCATTTCAAAGTACTCTGGGGCTATAGGACACAAAGCAGGAGAAATCTATTTGTGTGATGTGGAGGTCACCAAGGAAGGCTAAAAGCTTCTAAAACCTCTCCATCAAAAGAGATTAAATTGGCATCTGAACAGAACTTTATATCATCCGGCAAACCTCTTCCTTGAGGGATAAAAGCCATTCAATCAGATATGTGCTCACTGTTCTGACTAAGAGTAAAGAGCTTCTGAAAAGGAGATTAAAAGGAGAAACATGGATTCTTGGAGGCTTTTATTTGGGAATCATACAAGAGTAATCTCTCTACTCTCCTCTCCCCACTATAGGAACAATTTTATGCAATCAGGTCAGAGGATCAAGGTCTTTTTTGGGGGCTCATACCATGTAATAGCAAACATTTATCAAGCACTAAATCTCAAGTCCCTGACTTTATACTTACTCTCTTAAATACTAATCATAATAACTTTCTGAGTTAGGTTGTAATAATAGTCCCATTTTTCAGTTGACGATGGAGGCTTAATATCAGGATACCCCAAATTCTAACCCAGATAATCAGATTTTAGAGTCCAAGTTCTTAATTATAATGTTTTATTGATTTGATAACTTACTTCTTTTAAAAAAACTGTTAAGGCTCCTGAATTCATGGCATGGTATGGTTTCATTGGGAGGTTTTTTCCTTTCTTTGTGGTACATAAAATGATAGTACATCTTGCAATTGATTATGTCTTAGATTCCATGAATATAATACAATGCTAATCGGCCCCTACTGACTGTTCAGCATATGTAATTAGGGAGGCAAACAGGGGCTGACTTAGTAAGGAGGTATATATTGGGAAAGATGCTTTCCAACTTTCTCATAGGGCAGAATGCATTATGCAAACATAATCTGACATAGAACTCTGATATGTAAAGCAGAGAAAAGTGGTATTTTATTAGTACAAATGTACTTTTTACTTAAATATATAAATATGCTTATTATATAATCAGTGAGACTACAGGTTAGCTCATTGGAGACTTCTAGTAGGTTGACTTTCTATTTGAATATGCAGGGATTTTTTAAAATTAGTGTTATAAAACTATTTGAAGGTGTTATTGAGCCATTATGGTCAAATCAACTATAGAGAATATCAGACCAGACCTTTGTAAAAACACAATATGAAAACCATTCTTTAATTTTTTTAACTGACATAACATTGCCTTATAACACTATTTAAGTTTCAGGGGTGCATTATTATAAATCAACATCTGCATATACTACATTAAGTTTACCACTAAGAATTCAATTTCATCCTTCGCCATATTATGACCCCTTTGATTGGATTTACCCAACTCACCTTCCTCTTTCCCTTAAGAAAAATACTTCTAAGGATTTTTTTATTTTTTTTTTTTTTCTTTTTGTTATTTGTTTTTTTGTGGGACCCTCGCCGGTGGCCAGGGAACGAACCAGCACTGCAGAGGCTGTGGGCAGCCTTTCAGCCCAGCGCTCAACCGCTGCGCCACCAGGGGAGGTCCTTCTAAAGATGTTTTAAATCACCACAGGACAACTGTCTTCATAAAGTCAAAAAATCATTCCAGTATTTTTGTATGTTTGTATGTGTGTTGCCATCATTGCATTGAATTTGAAATGATTTAGCTATCCAAGGAATCACTTGTAGTATTATAGCACTGGAGAGACATGGAAGAAATACATTCTTCAGGTTCTCTGACTGTATCAGAGAACTATCACCAGGCATTGTTAGTGATATGACAGAACTTTCTGGAACGACCTTTCACAGTGTTGAGTCTCAACTCTATACCTTACTATTAACATGAGTCAGAATAAGCTGTTTAACCTTATCTTGCTTTGGATTTTACCTGTAAGTAGGGATCAAAGTCCCAGTGATAATTTTGTACTATTCCTTTAAGAAGCAAATGAAATAACATGAGTAAGTCACTAACCGTAGTGACTTACTGTAGTAAACAGCTAATAAAGTATCTTTACAAAGGGAAAATGCTAGGGATTGGGGCTATGAGAGTTTATGATATCTAGGAGTTTTAATTTATTTCAGAAAATTAGAAATAAGTCCAAAAGATAAATAGCAGTAACAATTGAGTCAAATGAATGATAAATAAATACAAGAATATGAAAAATAACAGGAGTCATGGCACCTTGATTTTAGATTATATTTATTAAGCATGTATCTAGACCTGATAACAATATAAATACACATGGGAGAAGCTGGTCATCAGTGGCAGTTGAAAGGCTGGTTCACCCACAGGCAGCAGATTTTTGCCTGGGCCACTTCACAGAACTGGGCAGAGCCTGTTCTGACTTCAATTCTATGCAGATAACTTTGCTCTCTCGCTGCTAGCGCAGGGAAGCGGAGACTCCCAGAACATTTACAATATATGCACATCGTTCAGATAAAATACAAACCTTTTAGACTATTTGAAATAGGAAATCCTTTATGACATGGCCGCTGGCTACCTTTCTAGGTGGATTTCTGGAAGCACAGCTCTCCGGTGTTAGCACCCGAGAGCTAGCTGTGCTCTGCGGTGAGCTCTTCCCTCCAAGTACCAGACAAATATTATATTCTGAACATACTGTTTGTTCTGATTTACCCCCTGCCCCACCCCATCATCACCTCTTCTGAGAAACCTCTGATATTGTCTTCCTCTCAGACTGATTTTGAGGCTCTTTTTCTGGGTCTACTTAGCATGGCGAGCAGCACCCCATCTTCACATTTATGTCTCTGGAATTGCCATGGTCTCTTCACTCGTTTGTCCCTATCAATGGACTCTAGACTCCTTGACCAGGGGGATCAGAGTGCAGCATGGGAGGAAAACATAGTAGGGTCTATTGCCCCTCGGGGAGTCACTTAATGAGCAAGGAGAAAATTATGGGATGGTGCTTGTCATACAACTAAGCCGACAGGGTCCCTCATGGATTTAAGTCAATTCATCATGCATTTCTCTAAAAGCCCAATGCCCTCTCCATGATATTTGCAAATTCCTGATAACTTACTTCCTCATGCATCTGTCTATTGACATTCCAGCTGTCATATATGCGTCCTCGCTTCCATTCTACATTGCCCCAGAGGCAACACTCAATACCTCCACCAGTTTCTGCGAAAGATCCTCTAGAAATCCATACTTAATTCTCTACAATGCTCATCTTCTTCCTCAAGCACTCATCATGGAAAAGCCCTAAGCAAATATTTTTCTTTTTCTAGGAGTAAATAGAGTGTTAGCTGTTATATAGGGACATTTTTACATCTCAAATTCATATTGACCTTCCCCCTTGATATGTTTTTATCCAGTTTCCTTAGATTTTTTCATGTAGAATGAACCAAAATGAGTTTCTCTCCTACAAGACAGATTTTCAAATCTTACGCAAAATCTTGATCTTTTAGAGGACAAACTTCGACTTTGTCTTCATCGAAGACTGAGGACTTTGAGAAGTAATTCCTTTTTTTTTTTTCAATGAGAAAAAAAGTTCAATGAGAAAAAAGTTCACAGGTTTTTACAGTAATGTTTTTGAGAGATCTTATGTGTTTTACAGTAATGTTTTTGAGAGATCTTAATGTGTAAACCTTCCTTCAAGGTTACCCTAAATTAATCCTCTGAAATCTAAGCTTTCTCTTGCGTTTGGTGGGTGAACAATTTGGTGACAAGTAAAATGGATTATTTCACCTGACTTATTTATACAAAGTAAAAAGCAGGTCACAGCCTTTTTATTTAAGCTGATCAACTTAATTATAACTCTTTGGATGCAAACATTTGCAATGTTTTCTGTGGTTTGGGTGTAATTTCCTGCCAGAGGGGGATGTGGAGGCGGAGGGGAGAGGAGGGGCTGCTGAGTTTTGGCATCAAATTCTTCAGTCCAGCTGCTCTTTGTGAAGTGTCAATGACCTTACTCAAAAGCACCCAGACATTCAAGGTCCCTCTAATGAGAAAACCAAATTACAGGTATGTAATTTTCACAGTTTTCTGCCAGGGTATCCAAGCTGGTGACAAATTGATATACTACTGTCTGTACGGAAGGCTAACTTTCAGAAAACAGGCCACTCTCAGTTGAAATACTATACCTGAAGGATTGCGCAATTTCAAACCTCTAAGATATAAAAAACATCCTTCACCCAAGTCTTTTCTAGAATGTTGAACTGAAGAGTGTATTTGTTTACACTTGGAAAGAACTGTCAGAAAAACAAAATGTGAGAAAAATCTCAGGCACCAGGAAGTAGGTGATCATTGAAAAGCAACTAACAATGGTAAGATAATATAGGCCTGGGATTCAAGTCCTGAGTTGTGAATTTGGCTACACATGGCCCAGCCTCATAAATGTTGACATTTCGGCCAATCACTGTCTTATAAATGAATGTTTCCCAAAGGTAATAGCTGAAGATAATAATAAAAATAACAATCAAAATAGTAATAAAAATAATTCATTAAGATTTTCCTACATGTCACCTTCAGTATTGAATATTTCCCATGCATTCACTCATTGGTCCTCACAGTCTTCAAGAGGTGAGGGTTAGTGTCATCCCCATTTTGTAGGCAAGGACATTGAGGCAGAGAGAGGGATGTAATTGATTTGAGGTTGTACAGGCAGGGTATGGCAGGACCAGTAGTCAATCTGTTACAGGACAGGGAGAGGGGCAGCCCAAACCCCGCAAATCTGCCTATTCTATATAGGGTTCTGCCATCCACCACATTAACACAAAACATGAGACTTTAATGGGAAGGAACTTTGATACAATTAGGAAACAATACAGGAAAGGCAAAGAATCTAGTTTCTAAATGAAGCACCCAAAGTTACCTGTCCCCTCGTTGGTAAAACGCCATCCAAATGGGATTGGCCCAGAGCAAGGCCCCAAAGCCTGCCACAAGTCTAAAGCATCTTCCAGTTGAGACTCACAGAAAAGGGTCAGAAACAACCAGGCAAGCCCGGAAGGAAAAGAGCAAAATCAAAATCAAGATAAAAGCTGCCATTGTCACCTCCCCACGGGTCTCACCCATATCTGTGTCACCCAGTCCACGACTGGGTGTCTCTAGGCTCCATGTGCCTCGTCCAGGTCTCCTTCTGGCTCCATCCTGCTTCCTTCCTCAGTCTCCTCTGCAGCTTCTTCTCTTCCTGCTCAGCTCCACCCTCCCTTGGGTGGGGCAGGGAACCTGGAACCCCCCTTTCCTGGGGACCACCCTGTTACAATCCCCCCTTTTAATTTTTATTCCACCATATCTATGATGGCACAAATCTCAGGGTGTAGTCTTAGGAGACAGTCTTTTTTTAGGGTTATAATGTTTGTAAGAGAAGCAACAATTAGTCAGCAGCATTGTCCATGAATGTCCAGTATGACAGTTTTCCATTACTGGAAAATAGTCCATTATCCAAGCCAAAAGAAAGAAAAGCTGGAGCATTAGCTAAAACAAGACAGCAAATACATCAAAATCACAGGAAAAAAACCTTAAAATGGTTGGCAGGGAACCTGAAGCCTCCCCTTTTCCTGGGGACCACCCTGTTACAAACCTACAACTGTAGGTAGTGACCTGTCTCCAGAGCTCACATACTCAGTCACCAAATTGTTTATTTGTAAAGCCTGGTAGCCTTTTCGTAGGGTAAAGTCATCATTGATTGGCATGACTATGGGCTTAGCCTTGAATGAAAAATATATGATATAACAAATGTTAAAAAAAATGAAGTTAGAGCTCAATGGATCGCTTCTCAGTAGAACTAGTAAATGGTCAAGCTGAGCTCTTACTCAACTCTACCCAAATGTGAGACCACAGAATTGATCCCTAACCCTGAGTTATTCGCTGGATGTGAGGTCAAGCTTGTGAATCTAGATGTTGAACGTTTCTACAGGTGATTCTAAGGAAGAAGAACACCGATCTAAATTTTACCTTCAAATATTTACTAAACATCTACTCTTTGCTGGTTAAACAGAGCCTTAAAAAAATGTATCCAAGACTTCAAGTTGCTCAAAAATTAAGCTTTGTGAGCAATAGATGGCGAGAGATAGACAAGTTAGCAAATGCTGTACAACAAAAATCTTGGGTGACAATAATTCTAAGAAATGGTAAGGAGTTAGGTGAATCAGCAAATGCTTTGCTGAGGAGATGACCTTCCTGCTGAAAAATCTGAGAAGGTGAGAAGAAGTGACTCAGGAAAGACAGACTGGAGAAAGAAGAGAAAGTGTTCTCTGGTGGCAAGGACATATATCCATCCCACAATAATGACAGCAGCAACTATGCGTTGCACATTTGCTATGTGTTAGGCATTAGTGCAAAAATACATGCATATAACAACAGGCCTGTCAGAAGCAGATGGTTCACCTCCAGTTGTGCAGTCATGAGAGAGCCAGTGTGTTTCCTTTACAGTAACTGACAGCACAATGCTTAGAATTATGTCCAATAACAAGGCGAATCACCTCAAATGACTTACCTATCATAATCAGAAAGTTGATTTTATTACTGAAATGAGTAACAATTACACAGAAAATTGTTTAAACACTGCATATGATTCAGAAATACAGAATCCCACCTCCTCAGGCGTATGTCACTGCTCCGCACCCAACACCAAGGCACCCATAATCCTCCACCCTAGTCTCCTGGTCCCCTTCACTCCACCCCTTTGGGTAGCCTCACTTCAACAGTCAGATTGAATTTGGTTTGCTAGGACTCTTTATCTTTATGGGTCAGTATACCCTTAAGAACCAGCTGACAAGTAAATTCACTCCATTTTGCAGAGTGACAAATGGAGGCAGAGTATCATTAAGTTTGTCACTGGCCTGATTTCTTCGGGTTGAGGGATCACGATCCTCTTCCCCTGGATGCCCACAGCGCCTCCTCTCCGACCTGTGTGGGGCGGGTGCGTGCACACGTGTTGTTCTGCTCCTTCATAGGGCAGATCCTCTGAGAACAGGAGTTTTGGCCTCAGTCCCCTTTATGTACTTCAATCTATTTCTGTAGTTCTTGCACATTTCCTGAGCTCATCTGGCAAGCTGACAGGGTGAAAGAAAGAAATGAATTGTCCAAACCCTATCAGAGTTCAGCAGTAGAGGTAGGCACGCCCCTGCCAAGAGTGCTTGATTCTAGATTCCTTGGGACCAGAGACTGGTCGATAGGTCAGCAGGGATGCAAAGATGACTGCCCCCCTCCAGGAGCTGCTAAGTCAGACTCTGTGCATCCATGAGATCTCCAGGTAATTCCCAGGCACATTAACATTTGAGAAACATGGCTCTAGACTTCTTGTTCACTTCCCAAACTATTGCATTGCTACCCCCAAAGGAATGCACAGCCTTTGGCTTTCTTTCTCTGTGGCTTACTACAAGCACCACCCATGGCCAGAAGACAATAGACCAAGAGCACATGTAACATCGCTTAAGGAAACTGATGGGGAACAAATTAGATGTGAAATAAGATAATTTCATTAAAATAAGATTAATAATAATAACAAACAACAGAATACTGAGCAATACCTTGTTTTAGATTTTCTATATGTCAGGTACTGTCCTAAGAATTTTATTATATTTATCTTATTTATTGTATGCCTGGCTCTTAAATATATGTACATATATTAAAAATTATATATAATTTAATATATGAATTATTTGATATAATTTATTTAAATTTCCCTTGATTGTCATTTATTACTAAATGAGATGATACACACAGCCATGTGATTAAATTCTCCAGTGGTCCCCACTTCGTGACGAGGGATGAGGACATTGGTGTCCCAAGTCCAAGGTCTAGAACGTGGCGAGTCCCAGACTCATCCCCAGGCAGTCTGGCTCTTGAGCCCAAGCTCTCCATCATTGGCTACAACAGATTTAGAGTGACTCCGGTGTAAACATGTATTTTTTTCCCCTGTTCCTAATGTCTACAACAATAAAACACCCTGGCAAGAGTCATTACATCCAGAAGAAGGACAGGGGACATCATGGTGGGAGATAAGAGGGGTCCACTCTGCTTCATTTTGGGGCAGCAGATCTTTGACTTAATCTGGACCTGGTGGTCCAGACGCCAGCCCCAACCTCCCACGAATGGAACATCTTATTTCCTTAAATTCCTATTACTAGCATAAAAATTCCATTCTATCGTCTTGTGTTTCTCCCTCCCCCTTGACCCCTCATGCTTATGTATCTATATAAAACTAATAAAAACTTGAACAGGAAATATAAAATCACCATGAAACCAAACCGAACCTGCAGCAAGACCTCTGAGGGCCCGGTGCAATCAGAGCTGTGTGGAGCTATTTTCTGGGAGCTGTAAACCTAATAGCCGGCTCTGTGCGAGGCACAGCTGCAAGGCTCCAGGGAGAGATGTGCCCCTTGTTGGAAAACAGAAGGGCTTATAAAATTATTTGCACAAAAAACTTCTTCTTTAATATTTTCCTAGCTACCTCAGGCACTCTTTTCTCTCTGCCCTACTTTGCTAAGTAGCTGGGGTCTGAGAAGAGCAATGAGGGAATAACAATTTTTTCCCCCATTTATTATTATTGATGAGCAGCAAATAATTCTAATACTGTTTTCTATTCAATTTTTGAAGAAATTACTTAGAAGGTAATTTTTTATGTAGGAATTTTCTTAATTTCACGTGGTGTGTGTGTGTGTGTGTTGGGAGGTGGGTCTCAAAATTTGTAGTCTTAACTTTGCCGCAGGAATATCTACTGCTTCTATCCAGGGCAATCTTGCTTTTGCTTCCTACCACAAGGCCCTTTCTTCCAAAAGGTCCATTCTTCTTTGAACCTACATTCCTGCACAGTTGTCTGTTTTCTTGGATATTGGAATTAGCTTTTGGTGTGTGTTCCTAAGCCTGTTGTCTTGTAAAAAGGGATTGGATGCTTCTTTCATTTGGCTTATGTTTTCACTCCCTTAGGCGCTAAAGCTTTGAAATCAGCCACAGTTTTAAATCTTGCTTTGGTGATTACTACATGTATAAAACAGCTTTGAATGGATGTGTCTTCTCTCTCACGCAGTCTCTCAGTTATAATATGAATGATCAGTAGGTGCATCTGAATAGCGCTTAACACGTGGTCAATCTCTGTTCCTGTGTTGATTCCTTCAGTCCCTGCAGAACCCTTTAAACAAGGTGCAGTCAACATCCTGTTTTTATGGATGGAGAGAAAGAGAGCAAAATGCCGCCCAAGGTCACAGGTGAAGTAAGTGAAATTCTGGAATCCACTTACGGGTGTTATGACTCAGGAGTCCTTGCTTTTAACTACCCTATGACGACATCTTCCAAACTATGGGGTTATTGAAGAAATGACAAGTGTCAGTTCCCCAGCGTAGCAGTTCCTGGCTCTGAGAGTGTGTAGTAATGTCATTTTTTTTCCACATACACACTCAGGTCTATAGACACTGTTTTTTCTCTCTTGGTGTCTTCCAACATTGAGATTGCATTTTGTTGCCTCTGTAGAAAGCTTAGTTGGTTATTCTATAAGGTTATATTAACCCAAGTCTATAGCTTTCTAATTTTACATTAAATATCATACACAAATATGTGCTTATGAATGCATATGTGTGAGTTCTAAGACAAGATTAAAACTTGTTACAAGGGTTCTATCTTCAGAGGAAGCACAGCGTGGCTAGATGGAGCAAGTGGCAGAGACTGGTGCTTTCTCTCTTTTTTTTTTAAAGATTTATTTATTTTTACACAAGAACCGGGGTACAGGCCAGATGCATGGGAGGGTGAGATGATTCACCGGAGTCAGAGTGGGGAACAGAACAGGCAGATTGAAGAAATACACTGCTGAGGGGAGCAGTGGGTGAGACAGGAGAGGTCTGCCTCACCATGTGGGATTCTCACCTGCCGGCTGGGATTGAACCCACGCTGCGGAGGCTGCAGACCCCTTCACAGTGCAGAGGTTGACTGCCTGTGCCACCAGGGAGGCCCAGGGTGCTTTCTATCTAGATTCAAGTTCAAGTTCACTATAACTTTCTGAATCTTCTGTGCTCCTGACCCGTGCAACCCCTTCATGAACCCAGAGTAAACCAAAGAGGAGGAAGAAATAAAGACAAGACCTGGATTTAAATGACCCTTCCTGGCTGCCTGAGTTCACTAAAAGAATAACAAGCCAGATTTAGGCCGTCACATGGCATTCTTTCTTACATCCAAAAACTTAAGCCACTTCAAACAATGGCTCTCAAGGCAGGTAATACAAATCTTGGTTCCAATATCATTTGTATTACGTGGAAACTCATGGAAAATGCAAATTTGGGGACCCATCCTAGACCAACGGAACCAGGAATTCTGAGGGGAGGAGCCAACAATCTGTTGAAGAAGTCCTCCTGGGGATTATGATTTGAGCTTGACGATCATTGACTTGGGGTGCTGGGGGTGGGGAAGAAAGGGTGCAGCTGTTGATCTACATGCAGCCAGCCACCTGTTTATATACATAAAGTTTTAAATGGAACACAGCCACACCCATTCATTTACTAATTGCCTTTGATTGCTTTTGTGCTGTGATGGCAGATCTGATGTGTTGCAACAGCGATTGTACAGCCCAAAAAGTGAAACATATTTGCTCTCTCCAACCCTTTCCAAAGTTTTCTGATCCCGGGTTTAGAGAATGCCGCAAACCATAGTTTCCAAATGAAGCACTTGAAGTGGCTCTGCCACATATATGCATTGTGACTTTGCAAATTCCTTTGTGCTCTTTAGTTTCCTCTTTTAAATGGAGTGAAAAAAAAAAAAAAACCTCTCCACCTTATAACTTAGGATGGTCAGTGACTGTGAGCCGAAGTGTGAGCATTTAATAATCACCGAAAAAGTGGTAGTTATTATTGAAACAATACTAGGCAAAACTTACTAATTAGTTTATACTAGAGTCTGAACAAAAGTAGAAAACAATATCAGGTCTGTCAACTAAACTCATTGGCTTGCAGGAGACTAAAGAAAAAAGTTTAGACCTATAATCCTTCCACAAGAAATACAAGTTTTATTTAAAGTAATGGAATGTGCTCAGGTTTATACTTTAATTTTAAAATGTATTTGTATGGTTAATGCCTTCAGCCTTGAGTACAGTTGATTAATAAACAAAACTGTGCATTCATCTCTTAATACTGTAGAGTTTTATAAGTCTTATTGATGCTTTTATTTACTTGGGGTATAAATACGGAGAAAAATACTTTTGGAAAAGAGATGTTAATTCAAGCACAATTTACACCTGACAATTTTTCTTCCCCACTATGGACATTAGAGTTTGAACTTTATGTGAGTAATAAAAACAACAATAAGAACTAGCATTTATATCACAGTGTTTGCATACATTTATTATATGTTGCCTATATATATGCATGAGATACATTCATTTTGTATAAATTAAAATGTGGGGTTAAAACTATATTACTAATATTTCAGTTCTTTATAACTTTACCTTGAAGTTTAAAACCACAATGATTATTACTCATGATTCTGTGAGTTGACTGGGCTTAACTGACAGTTTTCTAGTTCAGGTGACATAGCAGAGATCATTTATTTGGCTGCATTCTGTTGGGCCATTTGCTGGGGGCTGGGCTCACCAGACTGGCTCTCCCCTTCTGGGACCTCTCTGTGCCTGACAGCTCATCACTTAGCTGCTAGACCACACTTTCGCGAGCAGGGCGGTGGGCTTCTAAAACGGCATAATCTAGGAGGACAAAACGTGGTATATAAGCACTTTGCAAGCTTCTGCTTGCATCAAACTTGCTAACGTTGCTTTGGCCAAAGTAAGTCACAACTCCAAGCATTAGAGTCAATGTACAAGGACATGAACACCAGGATAATTGCCCATTGGGGGCCAGCAATGCACCAGCCAATCACTACCAATAACTTCTGAATAATGAGAATTTAAGGAATCTGGAAGACATATTGACTGGCTAGATGGTTTCCAGTTGTGTGGGTGCTAGAGAAGGACTCACACACATTTATTTCAGCATATGTATAGAATCAATTATAAAAGGCACATTTGTTTCTGAATGTTTAAGGACCTAGGGTTTGAATAAGTAAAGTACAAGAGTAAGATCTATTTTTCATTGTCCTGTCTCCTTATTTAGGGATTTTGAGTACAAAGGTCAGGACAGATGTTTTGGATTAACTTACCACACTGTCCCAAGCAGCCAGGGTTTGGAGTGCAATTGTATAATATATAAATTATGCCAGATTTTTCTGAGATGAGTCAAAAGTCAGACTTCACTAATGAGAAATCAAGGTGACACTTAGCTAGTATTGTTGATACAGCTAAAAAAAAAATCAAAATGCTTCCCTTCCAAGCTGCCTGGCAATATACAGGATTTTAACTACAGTTAAATGCTACAGTGACAGCCAGGTTTTAATTCATGGGCAAAATTCCTGATTCCTTATCACTTGAGTTGAATATTTTAGGAGGTTTACCTCTTCTTCTCAAATGATACCAATAATTCTATTGATATTATATACTGTTCAAAGTAATGAAAATAATAAGAAAATAGAAAAATAAATCAAAGATGGTATCATCTCCTGGAAAGGACCAATTAATTTGAGTGAGTTAGATACTAGTACAAAGCTTTCTGGAGAGCTGTACCAAGCTTGAGCAGAGTTTTAACATGGGCTTCTTAAGGGGATCTGTTCAGATATCCTTGAGTAAGAAGTGCCCTCCTCTCTAGGGAGGCAATCCTCTCTGAACAAATACAGATTTTCCGAGTGCATGCCAGGCAAGCTAGTGATTGGTGGAGTGGCTGATGGGTTTCTGTGCCATTCTTAATTCTGCACAATCTTGACTGAGCTTCTTAAAGTATGAACCGGTCCTTTGAATTTATACTACTATATAGTTGGCAGATCATTTAACAATAAATGCAAGTAGATATTTAATAAATGATTTATTTTGAGGGATGATGCTAGTGAGATTAGGCTGCACCTGTGAGGAAAAAGAATATCTAGATAAGGTGATGGATTTAATATGCTTGCTCACTCAAGCAGTATTTTTTTTTTAAGATTTATTTATTTATGCATACAAGAGCTGGGGTACAGGCCAGAGATGCGGGGGGTGAGAGGATTCACCAGAGACAGAGTAGGGAACAGAAAAGGCAGAGAGACTGAAATACACTGCTGAGGGGAGCAGCGGGTGAGACAGGAGAGGTCCGCATCACCATGTGGGTTTCTCCCTGGCCGGCCGGGGATCAAACTTGTGCTGCAGAGGCTGCGGATTGCTTCACAGTTCGGTGCTTAACCCCTTGTGCCACCAGGGAGGCCCCAAGCAGTAATTTGAGTTCCAATTGTATGCCAATCTGGGCACTTTGAAGGATTTCCCTTTCTTATAGAAAAAACAAGGGAGGGACTTCTGGACTAGGATGAGGGTTGAGGTAAAGGGAGCAGAAAATATCTATAAATCCCCTGAATTATTTCCAAAATTTCCAAAGAATCATTTTTTTCTATAGCTTTTGTTAGACTTTCAAAGGTACCCAGTGACTCCACATGTTAAAGCCGGTAGAGCATTATGGATGCTCGGAATCGTGCCTCTCTGTCTGAAGTCTCATTTTCTAGTCTAATTCCCTCATTTCTTAATGAGAAAACCCAGGCCTGGATTGAACTGCATATTGACAGGACCCCAAAGCTGACAAGAATGCTCTGTTCAAAAGACACTCATCTGGTTATTGATAGAGTTTAGTTTAAAATTCCACAGGTTTTACTACCTGTTGGGTAGTTTGCCTTAAAATGATAGCTGTAATTTGTCTAAATCTCTTTTTGATACATCTTAAAACACAAAATGGAATTTCAGTTCCAGCCATGAAGAAGTATTATCCTAACAGGAAATAAAGTGGCATTCCCTGGCTATCCTCATTCCCTGCCCCATCGTTCTCAGCTAAAGAAGAGAGGTTGGTAAGAAGACTACTTTCTTGACAGAAGTAGTCTTCTGCTTCATGTCTGTGAGACCATGGAAACTGGGGAGAGAAAGGCTTTAGGGAATGTCCCAAAGGCAACAAGTAATTCTACCCACTGACCTCCAGGAAATGGCAGCTGGGAGCAAGATTATGCTTCCCCCTTTCTCAGCAGCTCTTACCTGGTGCACTGGTTGGGTTTTGTTGATTAGAAATTTATCCTGGATACTCTATTTTTTCACTGACTGTGGATATGATCTGGTCTGGGTAAGAACTAAGAACGCGTGACCTCTCCTTCCTGCCTGGAGGTCACTGCGAGGGGGAAAAGAAACCCAGATGAGGAACTTGTGGGGCTGCTTTTCCTGAGATAGCTCTGTTGGACCAGCTTCCTTTATTTCTGTAGGTTATGTGGATTTCCCTATGTCCTTTGTAGCCTTCTTGGTGGGAAAACTCATCCCAGCACAGCTACTAAGCTCTGAGGTCTTAAGCCTGGACTCTTCTCTCTTCCAGGGGGTAACACCAGGAGGAGAGAGGGGTTCCATCCCAGGTTCTGTTCATGTCTGTGGGACCACAATAGTTCAGTCATTACCTCCAGTGTCCTGTGTTTTCAATGTTTTCAACCACCTAGAAAGATTTTTAAAATGCATGCTTGTTAATGCTCGTAAGAACCTTGGCTATAGTCTTCCTTGTGGGCATAAAATATTAATGCCGTTGGCACTGCCTGCTTTTACTCACCAACACCAAGACTTTTTAGATCTGTTAAACTCAGGAGACTTCTTTTGTGGGGAAGGAAGGTTAAGCTGGACTGCTTTCCCGAAACCCTATTGCTCAAGGAAATGTGCCCCCAGAGGATTCCTGTAGGGCAATTTAATTAGCCCCAAGGTAGAACAGTGGCAGAAAAAATTGGGCCAGATTGGTCCCTTCCTCTGTATTAGGTCATCACCTTTTTCTGACAAACTATAAATTCCGGTAAGAAAAATGTGGCTGCCCAGTGGCAAGGTGATGCTCAGATAGAGGTCAGCTCATTCATCGTTTACATAGGTGAAGAGCAGTTTTTCTAAAACACAAACCTGATTCTGCCACTTCTTTGCTTTGGATGAGTTCATATTACCTACAAAAAAAAAAAAAAAAACCCAAATCCCAAACTTCTCAGAACGAAATTCAAGGCTCTCTCCAAATCCTATTTAATTTTTTTCTAGCCTTCTCTCATCCTCTGCAGACTTTCTCCAGAAGTAAATGATAATATCTCTTTCTGAACTTGCTACCTCTTTTCACCTCTCATATTTGCCTCTCTAACTGGGATACCTGATGTACCTTTCCAGTCATTTAACGGTTTCCTCCCTAGAAGCTTGTCCTAAACAGGCTTTTTCCAAAGTAAGGAAATTTGCTCTCCTATCTGTCATTCTGCTAGCCCTGCCTAATTATTGTGGCTTCCTCTTACTGTTAATGTTTGGGCTTTTCAAGAATCATGTCTTCTCTGAGGTTGTGTGCGCCATTATTTGGTGCAGTGTCTAGAACAGAGTGAGTGCTCAAAAAGATATGATGAGAAAGTAACTGGATGGCTATTGATCAGACCTTGAGTAGCACTGTCATTTGAGGAAGGCTCAAATGTCTCACCCTTTGATTGAGTGGAAGAAAATGGGCCAGATCTCTTTTTCCTATGTAACATGTATAAAGAATTTCTTTTTATTATATATTCAATGTTACACTTACTCCATAGCACCAAGTCCTTTATAGAAGAGACTGATGACAACATCTCCCATTGAAAAAGTCTCACCAAGCACTGCACCCCCAAAGAATACTCATTTGCATTGACTCATAGAGTCCCCAGATCTGGTACTGGTTTCTGATGTTGGAAGGTAACAGAGAATAGTGACTGAGCTCATGGATTGAGTGGAAATCTCAGCTTTGCCACCTACTAGCTATGTGACCTGGGGCAAATTACATAAACACTTGTCCTAATTTCCCCACCTATTAAAAAATGATGATAATGATTGCACTCACCTCATGGATATAGTGAGATAAGGAATAACTCTGGCATAATATTCCAGTTACTAATATAAAATAATGGCCCAAATTAGAGATTTGAGAGCAGATGCACTTTGCTTTGAGTTTTTGTTCCATTAACCATTACTGGGCAAGTTTTTTTTATTGTTGCTAAGCCTCAGTGTGCCTTCTCTTTAATTCGGGAGTCATAACTATGCTTTCTTCAATCTTCAGCCTTCAGTGAGGTAGCTTGCTCAGAGGATTCAGTACGTGTCCAGCAGATGCTGTCTGTTATAGTTATTGCACAAGATGGGGTCTCAACAAATATTTGAGACCAAATCTTAATTGGGTTAATGATATAAATCACTTTTGCATTAACTCTTTAATTAATTTCATGCACAGGTGAGAAAAATGATTTCATTTTATCTTTTCTCCACATCCTTACTGGTTTAAATTAAGAGTTATATCAAGAAATTCACTACAGATCTAGAGTCATGTAATATTAGACTTATGGAATCTAAGAGCAGAAAACTGTCACAAATTTTAATTGCTTCATTTTAGACTGCTGGTTCTCAATTGAGGCAATTTTGATCTCTCCTTTTTAGGGGTCTAGAATATCTAGAAGATCTCACAATACTGCTAAACATCCTGTAGAATATAGGTTAGTCTCCTATGACAAGGAATTATTCTCCTTGAAGTCAGTACTGATGAGGTGGAGAAACTGTTTTAGGGTTAAGGGAATTGAAGCCAAGAGAAGCTAAGAAATTTATTCATGACGGTGGGGTGGTCATAGGATTTGATGGCATTATTTTTGGCTCTATCTCATCTACCACAGAGAACCTAAAAAATCCAGAAGGCGGAAGACAGTTCAGGCTTCAGACACCTTTTTCAGCTTTTCAATCCCCTTTATGGTAATATAGGTGTAGAGAATCTTTGTTTTTGTCACACTTCAGATTTTACCACATTGTCCTCCAGCTACCAAGAAAAGCACACATGTGCTCACAATTTCATCTATAAGGCAGAGAGGTCGACAAGTTCAAGCACAGGTGGAATCATTCCCCTGATCACATTGGCTTCGATGCAATCGATTACCTGTGAGTCCAAATAGAACCTGGGGTGAAAGGGTGGTTTGGGGTACAGGTCTTTATTGCTAGAACACTAGAACTGGGCCAGTGTTCTCACATATTATAATCATGACTTTGTGGTAAACACAGTTCACAGACAACTGCAGAAATGTTGTGACTACAGAATAACGAATAAGAATAGAAAAGGGAGTACAACTTGAACAAGCCACACAAATTCACAGGAAGTAGACTTCATCAGCTCTAGTATCTGTGGTTTTCTTGAATTCTCTTCAGATCTTATTCTGGGAAAAGAAAGTTATCAGGTCAATAGTGTTAATGTGTTTGTTTTGTTTTGTTTTTGCTCTGTTCTCCACCAGCAAGAAAAGGAGAGTTTCATGCTCTGAATGAACTGGGAATAAAGAAGGAATCCCTGATATTTTTCAGGGAGTAGGGGGAGCGAGGGGGATGAAGACAAAAAGACGCAGAGTTTTTCGACTCTAAAAGAAGGACTAAAAATAGTTTGTTCTTCTCTAATATCATTAATGAAACCACACAGTGATGTCACTTCTGATCACGCTGTAATTTGAGTTGCTGATTTTGCGATAACAAGCTTCCTTTTTGCGCATTCACAGCATGTCTGCAGTGGAAAAGACCTTCAGGTTAACTGTGAGTAGGTGGAACTCGTCAAGAAAAATAACTTCACCACAACAACAACAAATGACAGGAGAGAAAAACCTTCTTTGGGAGAGCAGAGGGAAAAAAGTGAAGTCTAAGTATTACACATGTGAAAGAAGAGTCATTTATTTAGTAGGAAGTAGCTCATTCACACAAATGTAACTCTGTGGTCCCTCAGAAGTACGTAAATACTACCCATCTGTCCACCACAGATTATCATCAAAATTTCTTGGGAAATGCCTCATACAGCATCTTTAAAGAATAAGATGAGTGTGTGTCAGTTCAATAATTTCAAAAAGCTGAACAACGCTATCTACTGTAATGTAAATTTCCTTTCTTTCCATAGATGCCACTTTTTGCCAAATTTACTGTGAATTTTGAATTGAGGTCAAACATGAACGCTTTGTACGCCAGTCACCTTGCAAGAGGAAACAGCTTCCTGTTTCTGAGAGGAAGGCTTTGAATGGACTAAGGCAGACTGTTCTTTGACATTCAATAGTGCTTCCAAGATGCGTTCATTGGATACTTGTTGGAGTAATTCTATCCCATGAAGCTTAATGAAAAATTTTCACCAACTAGTTAAGGATTCATAAATCTCAGACTTTGAAAGAAAATGAAAAGAAAAAAAAAAACAAACGTGAAACTGTCAAACCCACCTGCTTTATTTATAGATTCCTTTCTCTCTATCACTTGGTGCCACTTCCACTAAGAGATTGTTGGTGCTCACATAATGGATTTAGGTCAGCGTTTCATCAGAAAGATCCACATGTGACAATTTTGAGTTGTTTCTATCTTTTTCTCTCTTGTCCACTGAACGATCTCATTGATTGCTGGCTTGCTGAGGAATCTGCCTTTCTCTTGAGGCCAAACAGTTTGTTTCTCAAATCTGGAGATCTGGGACCACCTGCCTCATAGACCCCCAGTTGTGTTGGTTTAAAAAATGCTCATTCCTGTAGCAATCCTATGCCTACTAGAAGCTCCTAGAAAGTGTGGTTTCAAACCCACATTTTAACCTGTTTCTTGAAAGATGCTTGTCTGTTCAGGAGCAAATATGAAAGATTTAAAGGCAAAAAAAATTATATATCTATATATAATATTTCTATATATAAATAATATAAAAAATTTATATATATAATTATATATATATCTTCCATATATTAAGGAGAGAAAAAGAGTATGGTGGCATTGGGAGAGTCTTTAAAGACAAAGATGCTTTCTGAAGAAGAAAATATACTGCATAGTCATGTGTGTGTGTGCGTGAGCACACAATTTCTGTATTTCATCCTTCATCCTGCTTCTTCTCTTAGCTACTTTCTCTTTATTTTCTGAGTTTTTTATTTAACATGGTCTATTTTAACACCTCTGACAGAGAGAATGGAAACAAAGAGGAAGAATAGGTGAAATTTAGGAATGTAATATGCCCTTCAAACTTAACGTTTTTAAAAATGTGTCTATTTTGACCTTTCTAAGGCTGTTATCTGGCATTATCCAGTTTGTGTTTTGTGTAGCATCATATGTTGGAAAATGGAAAAGTAGCAAGAATTTATTTTCCAGACCTCAATTAACATTATTTACTCTATTATATTTATCTTGTTATATATTTAGTCATTTAATTAATTATTTTTTAATGAAGAGCATATACAAAGGTATAGGTCACTTTTTAAACACACCCAAAGAAACATATCCTTTTAAAAGAGTACTTCATGCTTAATTAACCTTAACCACCCTTCAATGATTTTTCACACATCTATTTTCCATGCCATACTAAGAAACTATAGGAATATTTTTTTAACATTTCGATATACTGAATCTTCTGAGAACTGCCTCGGATAAAATAAGAACGTTTCATTGTCACCAAACTGCAGTTACAATAGCCATCTTGAATCTGCTCTTGACTTTGATTTCCAACACACGGTAGAAGTAATAGTGAGGGGACCAGATATAGATTATTCCTCCATTTGCCTAATTTCCAGTATGTTAGAAATAAAACCTGAAGTTATGTTATTATGTTATTGGTTTAGAAATCTTTTTATTCTCATAATCCTCATTGATGAGATTGTGGCTTTCTTCAGTAATGACAGCTATTATTATTAACAGGGCCAGAGAGCCAAACAGGCTTGGCTAAATTGAAGCCTCAGTAGACTTGAACATAGACTGGGCAGCCAGTCCCCTGAGGGACAGGCCCCTGGGTCTTGGGGAAAGCTTGGCTGAGATGAACAGGAGATGTCAGCAGGTAAGAATTTGGGGAGTTCATCCCTTAGTGGTTTGAGAAGAGAGAATTTCTTGAAGATGAACCTGTCTATTCTCGGGAAAGTGAGAAATCAGAATTAGAATCTTTGTGGAAATATGGATGATGGCTGAGTTAAGTCCACGCAAGGGCAAGACAAAGTTACGTGGAACAAAAACCAGTACAGTAAAAAATAAAGTGAGTTCAGATCAAGTTGAGGTGCACCAAGAAAAGATAAAAATCTCTTCTAGCTTGTAGAAGCTGCCTGCTCAGCTCAGAGTCCTCACTCCTCACTTCCATCTTTGCAGGTGCAAACTTTACCCTCCCTGAGCTCCGTGATCCCTAAGCTCATTAAAGAGCAGTTTTAATGTAATTCCCAAGTGATCTCAATGTACCAGTTCCCCAGAGGCCTAGCACAGAGCCTGCAAGATGCAGCATCTGACACTGGCAGGCAGAAGTGGACTGGGTTGGGGTGGGGGGGGGGTCCTCACTACTGTGGGGGTAGGGATAGGGTGGGGGATGTAGTGAGGGATGGGTAGAGGGTCCTTGGGAGAGGGTTAGCACAGGGTAGGATGGGGCTAGCGCAAGGGAAATGCCAGCCTCCCGCCCACAGCTCCAGAGCCTTACTTTAAGCACTGAAACTTAAAAAAAATAGTTTGGGGTTTCTCCTTTGCCTTTTAGCTATAATTATAGCATTTTTTGTCTTCATGTTATCTTAGTCCAATATTAACAATGATCCTAAAAGTGCCCTCTCATATTTGAAAAATTTAAACATGCCAAATGTCCTTTTAGTTGAATGGACACAAAGTCTCTCTCTCTCTCTCTCTCTCTCTCTCTCTCTCTCTCTCTCTCTCTCTCTCCCCATTTCGCCCCCATCTCCCTCCCTCCCCCTCTCCCACACATTCTCTCAGTCACACACATTTTCTCACACACACATTCACTCTCTCTGTCGCATACACACATTGTCTTTCTCACACATATTGTTTCTCTCACACACATACATATTGTCATATTATTTATTTTATCGAATTCCCAGTGAGCCCCTATTTATCCCCCTCTTTCCTGAGAGGAGGGATCAGTCGGAGACTAAGGAGCCAAGCTACCAGACGGGGCTGTGGGCAGGGCAAGAGGAAAGAACACACCTTGCCACAAACACCGTGCTGGGTTAATGGGCCATATCATTTCTGCCTTTTTGAAAAACAAAACAAAACAAAACCGAGGGTCCAGTGACCCATGACAACTGACATGGGCCACCAGGACACCGGGTTCTGGCCTCACTGGCCTTCATTTCGGCTCTTGACAGATCACTTTGCCTATCTGTACTTTCAGTTTTCTCATCTGTAAAATGTGTTTAATCATATTGACTTGTTTCCCAGGGAAAGTAATGTGATATATTAATATTTGTGAAGCTCTTTCAGATCTGACGATAAAAGGTGCATTATATTAAGCAGTGCTCGCTTCTCTCCCTGTTCCCACCCCCATCCGTAATCTACGCTCCATCAGATGCACACTTTTGCAAAGTTCATGTAAATGATTCCAGGCTATTTTCTTTAAGAAAAATTAATGCTTGTGATAAAAAAGAACCTGACAAAATCATCATAAAATAAAAAAAAATAGAAAGAATAATAGTGACAGGCAAAGAAGGTTAAGGTTTGAAAAAAAAATCCATAAGAAAACAGGCTTCCGTTCTAGGCTCGTGTGGGGTTATTAGAAACAACAGTGAGTAATAATGATTACGAAAATGAGGGAAAATACATTGACAGTATCATTTGAAAACAATTGTTTTAAGAGGCTTTTTACACACATTTTACACAGTGTGGATATCCAAAACGGGTTTTAGGTGATATTGAGAGGATTGTTTTTCAAGGTATTAAATGCACAAAGAGCAAGAATGGAAATTATGGAGAGTTAGCTGATGGAATCCAGTCCAGGAAAATAATCAGGCTAAGGATGGCACAGGGCCACGGGACACTTACCAACTGTCAGTGCTTTGAGGTGTTCAGATGTCTTTAAACAATATGTCATTTCCTTTTACACATACGCAACCTACTTTCTCCTCTCTTGCAATTTCTCTCTGCATTGGTGGACTCCTGATATCAGAAGTGTGCTACTCTTGATTGTTAATTGATTTGATTGGCAAATAGTGTGGGCAAACCAGTTCCTGTTTTCTAAAACTGAGTGGCATCATTTTTTCTCTCCCTCACTCCCACTCCAAACCAGTTCCTCCTCTATCTTCTGTATTTTTGTTAATGCCACCATCATTTCCCTCATCACCAAGGCTTGAAACCACAGCCTTCTCTGACCTCACATTTACGCTCCATAACATACCCATCACATCCTACTCTCCTTTCATGGAGATGTGCTTTAGCTGGATGTTCCATAGATGATCCTGTTCCTCTAATGATCTTGTTTAAATGCATGTTCTAATTCTGAAGATTCGGGGTGATCTTCCATCTCTTGCAAGGTTCTACATCTCTTGCAATCTCCGAGGTGATGTCCAAGTAGCTGGTGCGTGACCCATGATGAAGAGCAAGCTGCTGACCTTTCTTTTCAGATAAGGGAATGGCTTTATGCTAATAAAATGCTCACTTTTCTGTCCTTTTTGAGAGAAATTTCCAGCTCAGGGATGAGTATACTGAGCTTATCTTAAAGCAGGGGAAAACAAGGAGTCTCCTAAGATCCCCAACAACTAGGGAGCCAGTGAAGAAACGTCATCTGTCATCTCTTCTCTGACAGTTTTTTGCAATCCATTCCCTTCTGTATTTACTGTCTGCTTGTTTTGTCATAATGTATTCCTTCAACCAATATTTTTTAAGGTTCCACTGTATGCAACACATTAAACGTCTCAAAGAACAGAATATTCTGTAATACTCCACAAAAATCATAATCGCAATTCTGACAAATGTCGTGTATGTATAGAAATGATCTAATTTCTATACATTATTAAAACTGTATTATAATATTTGTTTTACTAAAAGGGACTATTATTTGTATATACATTGTTTTCAGGTTTATAGGACTGAAAATTTCAAAAACATGCACTAAATATATGCAATAAATATACAAAAGCTAAAAACCACTGGTAAAACGTAGTAAGAATCCACTAAAATACACTGCTGAGGGGTGCAGTGGGTGAAACAGGAGAGGTCTGCCTTGCCATGTGGGTCAGATCCTTAGCCTGGGATGGAACTCATCCAGCAGTGGCTCCATAACTTGATAGAGCTGACTTCAACCCCTGAGCCACCAGGGAGGCCCACTCAGCAACCTTTTGATGTGTGTTTACTTTGAATACTAGAGCCTTCCATTTCAATGGATTTCCAAAGATGTTCTGGAATAGTTGTGCATTGGTGATTTTGAATTTTACTCAGAATAAGAATCTTTAAAAAATAATGTGTTAGGAACTGAAACGTGGTAGCTTTATGCTTTAGATGGGTGGGCAACCTTCCTCATTTCTTCGTAGCTTAAGAGTTCATCTAAGCAACATAAAACTATGTTTCTGAATCTGTGGTCTTACATGACAAATAAAAACATATTTAAATGTGATGCTATCAGGAAACCATTTCCCCAATATAAGTTTTTAGGAAAAATTTATTATTATCATTAATAATAACAACAAGTATTCATGCTATAAGTAGTGTGAGCCCTGTTATTAATATGATTTAGCCTTAATGACCAATCTTTAAATATAAGAAATGATTAAGATTCCAAGCAATTGAGTGAACTTCTCACATTTCTGGAAAAAGGCATAACTATTTTTTAAAAAGGAGGAATAGAAGGCTGACTCCCGTTCTCTGCGTATAAAACAATTAATTCTAATAAAAGAACTCTTAATCATTTGCTGTATAATGCCATCCTCAACAATACCACTAATTGTAAAACAACTTTCATATGTTTGCACATAGGTGTTCATCCAAAAGGCAAGTTTTATACCATATCTATCTCTTTCAGCTTTAAATTCCCACCATTTGTTATTCCATTGTCCCGTGGAGCAGGTGTCCTGGAAGGCTCTGGCTGTTTCAGGCACTATGCTAAGTACTGGAAGCCAGAAATGAGTACGTCACTGCCCGTCACAGAAGGAAGTCAAAACATTCAGTGTTTGTTTCACATGACATATTTCTCAAGTTTCATTTCCTCTCATTGCCATCCCCTTAAATGTAGCCCTGAGTGCTTATGATAACTGACCTAGTTCACTCATTTATTTATTCAGTCATTCATTTAGTAAATATTTAAGAAGAGCTTAGTATATGCTATGGGGATAAAGGACAACTAATAGCCCTATTTTCATATGTATCAATTTTCTAGTAATATAGATTTAAAACAAAACTACTATAAACTGTGATAAACATTATGAAAAAACTTCTATGACAGACTGATAATGGGCAGACAATTATAGAAAGGATGGCTAGAGAATACCTCTGTGGGGAGGTGACATTTATTCCAAAATCTGGAAGATGTGCAGGAACTATCCAAGTAAGGAGTGGGAAAATGATTTCAGGAAAACAGTACAGCATGAAGACCTAGAGGCAAGAAAAAGTTGGTAGATTTTCTAGGCAGAAAAGAGACACTATCTGATTTGGCTTTTTAGAGAATCATTTAGGCTGTTGCAATAGAATAATTGAAGTTTAAGAGAGAATAAAAACTGGGAAGTGCTTGCATGGTTAGGAGATGGTTGTGATAGTCTAGGCTAGAGATGACAGTGGGTGGTGACTGGTTCCGTGGCAATGGAGGTGGAGAAAGCTGGAAGATACAAACAGATGTTGAGGTACAATCAATTGCATGTGCTAATAGATTGAAAATGACAGGAAGGAGAAATTAGCAATCTAGAATAATTTCCAAGTTATTGTAAAACTGGATGATTATTGCTGTCATGGTTGAGATGAAGCATCCTGGGTGTTTTGAGACAGGTTATAGGGGAAGAAAACAGAAATGAGGTATGAAGGAAAACATCTAAGAGCCTCCCACATTTTCATAATTTAGAAACTCAATAGAGGTTCACACACGATTGGCATTGTAGTGTGTGCGGCCCTTGGGTGAATCGACGTGATAGTTGATTGGCGGTATCTTTGCATTCACTAACAGGTCAAAATGATGATCTTCGTGAAGATCCTGATGGGAGGTGAAACCCAGTGATACCATAGAGAACGTGAAGGCTGAGATCTAGGATAAAGCAGGCATCCCCCGTGACTAGCAGAGGCTCATCTTTGTTGGCAAGTAGCTGGAAAATGGCCACATTCTCTCTGATTACAACATCCAGAAAGAATCCACCTTGCACCTTGTCCTCCATCTGAGGGGTGGCTGTTAATTAGTCAATCTTCCATTCACAGCCCTCGGATACCATTATTCTGCACTCCAGTCATTTGTCCCAATTCAAGTTTAGAAATTACCAGTTTCAGTAATAACTGGCCTGTTAAAAAAAAGTTTCTGTTGTATGATAGCAAAAAAAAAAAAAAAGACAAAAAGACAAAAAGAAATTCAATAGAATATCTATGTACAAAAATGGGAGTAACAGGGTCTCTGAAAGGGTGCTTTGATTTTATTTTCAAAGTAAAATACATGTACATAACAGCAAAAAACAACCACGACCAAAAAAACCAATCCCCAAAGCAAAAAACCTCTGTTATTCAGATAATGAAAACCTCTGTTATTCAGATAACGACATCACAGCATCTCTTGGCCGGCTGGTATTAGTTTCAGTGTCTCCTCCAATGTTTAAATCTCTTCTGTTATATCCCTGCCAAAAGATCACGCAGCCTCTGTTTGAACATAGTTCCAGAGGGTGCAAGATAACGATAATAGCTGACTTGCTTGGTACCTAATATGTCAGACAATCTTGTGGGGAATTAACAAAAGCAAGATCTATGTGTCAAGCATTTCTTCTAATATTCAAAGGAGTCTATTTCCAGTTATATTCGTTTTTAGTTTAATCTTTGGGGTCCCCACAACATGGTGCTAAGAGAGACTATTAGAAGTAGAACTGTAGAGTTGGAAGGTTTTCTTCTTCTCATCCTGGCTTTTAATTTTGAGGATTCTTTTTTCATCGGTCAGTGACAAGGTGGGATGAGATGACTTTAAATTCCGTTTCAGCTCTAAAAGTCTAGAGTTTCAAAATTTGTTTCTTCACTTTTAAGAGGAAAAAAGAGTAGATAAAAACGATGATGAGAGGATGAAACCCTCTAAGCTGACATTTTCTACGCATGAAACTATTTATTTAAGCTCATACCAACTGATGGATTCCTTAGTCTTTTTAAAGAACAAAACTGCCATTCATTTTTGTTTTATTTCTGATTTTTTTCTGCCAAAATCTAGGTTGAATATATTATCTACTATTATACATATATTGTCTACTGTTTACACATAAATATCCATTTCTCAGAAATTCATGTACTGAATTCCCTTCTGAGTTCTAAGAAAGGTTGATGATCTCTGCTGATAAAAATGTGTATTTTCCATACCTGTTTCGATAGCTGAGTTCTGTCCCAGGAGAACCCTTGATGGAGAAAGGACAAGGTAAAAAACAGCCAGGACATCAGTGGGTGAAGATAAGAGAAACAAGTACTCTCCCAATTCCCACTCATGCATCCCTATCCCCTTCGTCATTAAGAGCAAAGGAGATATATGATAAATGATATACATAAAGATACCCCAGTGTCTGGAGACCAACATAAGAACCACAGACTAATACCATGATTTATGGCACTACTGAGGAATCTGAAAGATGATATAACCATGGCTCTATAATTCTCTTTCTCTTTCCCATTTGCTAGTGGTGAGGATATACATCATGTATCTCTAAACTCAGTTCTCATTGACGCAGAGGCAGGGTGGGACAGAGTCTGTAGATGGTTCTTCTCATCATGGTTCAATGGAGTGGAACTCTAACAGCAAGGCATGTTTCCCCTTTTCACTTCACTGCCAGGACACTCAAGGCCCAACTCCCATTAGCAAGTCCTATCAGGTGCCCAGTAACACTTATGCCTTTAGTTCCAATAGTCTTATTTTATTTGTGATTGGTATGTAATTGATACTAGAGATCCCAACCAGTGTGCTGAATGAATTGCTATTCTCCATTCTATCTGAAGAATGCTGACTGATGTCCTTTCTTGTGTACCTGTGAGTTCATGTCCCTATCAAATGAACGTAATGTTTACCAGGAGGAAGCTGTGTTTAATCCCATGCTTGTTTATGTCAGTTAAACTAGCACTAGTGGTACAGCAATTATTATAATACAAATTTGATGAACTATTCTATAACTTTAAAATACTAGTGCAAAGAAATGGAATCATTTCTATGAAAACAGTCATATGTTTTGGAAAGATTCAATAATGTTAAGTCACTGAAAATAATGACATGGAATTAGACATGGATGAGGTAATGGAAAAACTTGGAGAAAAAAATGGTTATGTAGATGGATTGCACCTTCTGGTTGCTTTGAAAATATCTTTATGTTTTTCCTTCATCTTAAGGTGGCCAACCTTGAAATTGCTCTATGAGGTAGATTATGAGTATGGTCATGTATTCAAGGAAAAGATTTGTATCTGATATCCAAAAATTAGTAAATGATATATATTTGTATATTTAAGTAAAAATGGAATAATTAGTGTATATTTTTATTTAGAATTTCTTCCTTTAATTGATTTTTTTTCAATTAACCAACTATTACCTCAGACATCTACTGTAAAAATCAATTCTAATCAATTTGTGAGTAGGATGGATATTAATCTAAAAATATATCAAAAGGAATGAAATTAATACGTGTTTAATGAGTCCAATATTATGATTTCAACTTGGTCAAATTATCCTGGCAAGAAATTAATTAGCTGGGTATATAAGACACATGGTTACTTACCCTGGGATTATTTTAGTGAAGAGCTGCCTTGCTACAGCTAACTAAAGGTCATTCCTTGTATGGAAAAGCATAACTTATACTCAGACCTGCAACCTCAGCAGTCCTCCAAGTTTACAGCAGGTTGCTATGATAATCTTGGGTTTGGGAGTCAGCCAGACGTAAGTTTCATGGCCCAGCTCCATTAGAATGTGATCTTGGAAAGTCACTTAAACTTTTGGAGACTCAGTTTCCTTACTTGAAAATGTGACTACTAATTTTTTTCTCACTGACTTGTGAGGATGATTAAGCACAATAATCTATTTATAAGTATTTGGCACTGTATAGTCTTCGGATACTCAATGAAAGAGTCCTCTTCTGCATTCCTGATTCTCCCAGATGTAAAAATTAGCATTTGGGGTCATTGAATAAATACGCAAACATACAGGCTATCACCCTGTTGCTCTCTCTGTCGTTTTAATGTCAGAGTTTCCATTTTGTTAATTTTGTATACATAAACATTGCACTAAAGAAATGCATCTACCCTTTAGTACATCACATTGTCTTTCATATGACATAAAGATATTTCTTGAAAACTGTTGCTTTTGATGGACTCACATAATATTGCAGCTCTTAACCAGTTCAGATCTGGCCAAGGTCTTCTGTTCTTGATCGCTAGTCTACATAGATAAATGTGGTAAACTGAGGCATATATTTCCTTTAGGAACTTAAGATCTGTCTGTGTATCCATAATTACCATGCAATAGTCCAATGTCTTTGTCTTCATATTTTACAAATTCTACATTCAACCACCACCTTCTTTAAATGAATTCTGGGATTGTTTAAGTAGAGAAACAATGCTTTAAAAAGCCCCATAGATAGCTAGGGCTTCATGGGGTACCCTGTTCTCTGGGCTGCTTTGGTAAATCTAGGCCAGTATACCGCTTTGAATACTTGACAAATTTCAGTTTTGCTTACTTTTTTTTTCTCTTCTTCCATGAAGTTTAAAATAAACAATTAACCTATTTCCAACACAGTGTTTGGTATTGATTTAATTTAGCATGTGTTATTCATCTGCATGCCTCACAACGGTTGCTTAATTGTCTAAATCTTCCCATGTAGAGTGCTGCCTATGGAATCTCTTTCCACAAAACACTCTTAGCAGAGTGTGGCTTACTATTTCCATAACATCTGTCTTTTCTACTAAAGAGCAGATTAACAATTATGCTTCTTTTAAAGGTGTGTGTGTGTCTGTGTGTGTGTGTGTTCAGGAGAGGCTGGCAAAATATTCTCTTCTTGCACAAAATTCGCTTTCTGGTGTAACAGTGTACTATCACTGGGTCAGGGATTTTGCTTGTACCCATAATGCAGCTGGCAGGATTGCCCTTTTTTATTGCCTTAGCATGACACAGAATGTTGCATTATTTCCGTTAAACCTGATTGTCTACAAAGGAGACAACATATGCAACCCCCACCTCCTGTTACTACTCACCATATCACACACACACCCGCACACATGCACACAAAGCTCCTTTCAATTGTGTTAAGCAGTAAAGCAGAAGGATTTTTTAAATTAGTGTTTTGTTTTGGCAATGGTTGCTGATGTGTTCATGTAATACAGTTTTAATCAAATCCCCAAAGCTGAAGACCTTTCAGCGTATCTTAGGCTGCACTGTGCAGGGCTTATTCCACTTGAAGTGGCCACCAGGGAGGTACAATTAGCTGTTCCCATGGAGAAGTTTGTTATAGTAATAAATAATAAGTAGCATAGGTAGCGATGGAATCAATTAAAGATATTTTTGACCATCTAATGGTTTATGGGAATGCTAAATAATTGACAACAAGTTTTTGACTATGTTTTCTATCTGCATGTCTCCTTGTAACTAAACATTGACCAGGCACATAGGACAGTGTCTGTGATCACTCCTTTTTCTTTCTTAAAGCCACGTTGTCAAGGGTACTGTATGAAAGACAGTCACAGCCCTCACATAACCAAGCTGATTTTGAGAGGGTTAAAACTCTGCTGTAAATATTTGCTGCAGGCAGAAATCTAACATATGAAGCAGGGGAACAAATTGTGTTATCAGTTTCAAAAACAATCTGTTTCGCCATTCATTTATTTATTTTTTTAACCAGTGTAAAACAGAACAATAGGAGTTGACTGGCTGAGAGGGCTTTGTGCTTTGTCTTTGGGCTCCAACAGCTTTGATGTTAAAATGGAAATTTGGCAAGTGGGACATTGGTAAAGTGCTCTAAATGCTTTTGGCATCTTGACAGGGAGAAAAAAATCAAAATGGTCAAGCTACCTTGGTTTGAAATTGGTGAATGTGTGCTCACGAGTTGCTTTATAAATAAAAGCACAGAAGGAGAAAGGGTGGATGGGTTTATTATGTGTACTCAGGGTTGAACTGATATGTCGTCCATCAACTAAAGCAGGTCAGTGATCCATGAGTTTAGCAAGATTTACATGAAAAGACACAATGGTTTCTTCAAAGTTATTGGATAAGTGACATATGGTCTCATTGCCAATGTGGGTATCAATGGGGATTTATTAGCCTAAAATATGGGCTAAATAAAGCTTAAATCACAATGATCAGCATTTGATTATGAAAAGTAGCTCTAGCGGATGCTCGATTTCACAAATGTTACTATAATTGTAAAAGCCCACTCTGGGTTAGTTTACCTTCATGCAGGATGCTTCCACTCTTTCTGAGGGTCTCTCTGAAGTCAACATAAGCAGTGTATTATATCAGATCAACAGCAACTGCCTCTCTGGGTTTCTGGAGAGTGAGTTTTTTTAAATGTATGTTAATTATACTTTAAATAAAATGTATTTTTATATAGTAACTTTAGTAGGGATTGGCACACTATAGACTATGGCTCAAACTGACCCACTGCTTATTTTTGTAAAAATAAAGTTTTATTGAAACACAGTGACATTCACTCACATACCTTTTGTCTCCAGCTGCTTTCCTGGTTTAGTGGCAGCATCGAGCAGTTG
The DNA here is from genome assembly GCF_014898055.3 of Talpa occidentalis. Taxonomy (NCBI): domain Eukaryota; kingdom Metazoa; phylum Chordata; class Mammalia; order Eulipotyphla; family Talpidae; genus Talpa; species Talpa occidentalis. Next base: position 14,541,787 of record NW_023600993.1, read on the forward strand.
GAATAGATATTGTACTTAAGATCTATGAATTTGAAAATATCTACTTTGCCACTTTGTAGAAATAAATTTGCCAGCCCCTGACTTACAGAATTCCATGATGTGATGATTGAAAATTTACCTATTATACTTGCCACATTCTTTTGTAAGGAATTTTTTTTTTGTCTCATCCTTCCAATCCCTGTTTTTCAGCTCCAAGTACTAGAAGGCAAGGAATCTGAGGATGATAGGATAGTGATTTGATTCTGACTATCACTATTGAGCAAGAACCTCAGTAGTTATGAGCAGAATGACACACACTTTTTCTTGCTACTTCCCTCTTTTCTTCCTGTTTCCTTCACTACTTCTCATTTCCTTTTTTTCTTTTTACCATCAAAAGCTGAGACCTGGGCTTCCCTGGTGGCGCAAGGCTTTAAGCACAGCACTGTGAAGCTATCCGCAGCCTCTGTAGCACAAGTTCAATCCCCGGTCAGGGAGCAACCCACTTGGCACAGCAGACCTACCCTGACTTGCCCGCTGCTCCCCTCAGCAGTGTACTTCAATAGATCTGCCTGTTAGAAGGATTTAGCCAACAGCCTCAACTTAGTAGTTGGGTCATAAGGAACAAGATCATTTGCAAGCTAGGCTAGGAGCATAACTAAAGCATAAGAAAGCATGTGGGCCCTAGAATTCAGAGGGAGTGAGAGAATACATGGGAAAAAGCAAGAAGTTCTAGAGGAATTGCTTCAACATAGGAGTGGCGGGAATTCCTTTTCATTGATTGTGGCTCCTCAAATGGTCATCCTGTGTAGTGTGGGCAATTTCTATGTTCCCACAGAAGCTCTAGTCTGAAGGAAAAGGCAGGTGGGTCCCCTTCTCCATTACCACATACAGGATGAGCTGCGGAGAGCTGGTGGAAAAAAACAAAAGCTAAAAACGATGAGCATGTGAGGCATAGAAAGGTGGTCTTTGTTTGCACTGAGCCAGGAAATCATTCAACTCTCACCCACACAGTTTGAACAAATTGATACTCCCTGTGTTTCCTCTGAGTGTGTGGGCCCAGAGTAGAGCAGAGCGTATTCTAGAACTCACTTATTTGACAATTTCTTTATATTTTCTAACAAGGTAGAAATTAATAAATATGACCTGGAATTAAAATTCCTCCACTCACAAGAAAAAAGGACTGTTTTATTGATATTATTTTTATGATTGAATATTACTTGGGAAGTAGAAAAAAGAATGAAGTAAAAAAAAAAAAAGGTCTGAGGGAATCAATCCTTTCTTTAGATACAAAGGCTGAAGGTACTGTACTGGGTTTCTAGGCCCTAGCTACTGTGCACTTTTTTGTAGTCCTAAACCTTCCATCTTCTTTTCCCTTTATCCCAGGGTTCTCCCCCACCTTGTTTTGTTTACCCACATGACCTCTTCTTCATCTTTAATTCTTAGCTTCAGCTAGTTCTTTAGGTCTTGCTGTCACTTGATCCCCTTATAACCACGTGCTTCTCATTATGCAGTAGTCCTTATATCCTTATAATTATTTTTTTAAAGATTTTTTAAAATTAATTAATTTATTTATACAAGAACCGGGGTACAGGCCAGATGTGCAGGAGGGTGAGAGGATTCACCAGAGACAGAGCAGGGAACAGAACAGGCAGATTGACGAAATACACTGCTGAGGGGAGCAGCGAGCGAGACAAGAGAGGTCTGCTGCGCCATGTGGGACCCTCGCTAGCCGGGATTGAACTGGTGCTGCAGAGGCTGCGGACAGCTTCACAGCGCGGCTCTCAACCACCTGCGCCACCAGGGGAGGCCCTGTATCCTTATAATTATTAATTTAAGTTCTATGAGGGATCATTCACTATTTACCACAATGACACAATGGTTATCCGACTTTGGAGAACAACTATAAGGACAAATTTTTAGTTTACAGACCAAAGAATCTGGGGGAAAATGTCATGAATTTGAGTTCTCCTAAGCTGGATAATCTTCTTCTATACAGGGGTTGTCAAAGGTATAAGACTAACACATATTGATCATCCTCCCTTGACTTTAAATGCATTGGATCATCAAACATCTCAATAAGCCTATGAGACACAGAGGAGGTTCAGCAAGGTCAAATGATATGCCTGGGTCAAGTTGCCAAGAAGTTGAAGAGTCATACTTTGAATAAAATTTTCTCACTAGTCCATGAGACTTGTAAATGTCTTTTTCTGAAAGAGTATCAGAGAAACTAGCCACTTTTTCTTGCTACTTCCCTCTTTTCTTCCTGTTTCCTTCACTACTTCTTATTTCCCTTTTTTCTTTTTACCATCAAAAGCTGAGACCTGGGCTTCCCTGGTGGCGCAAGGCGTTAAGCACAGCACTGTGAAGCTATCCTCAGCCTCTGTAGCACAAGTTCAATCCCGGGTCAGGGAGCAACCCACATGGCACAGCAGACCTATCCTGACTTGCCCGCTGCTCCCCTCAGCAGTGTACTTCAATAGATCTGCCTGTTCTGTTCCCCGCTCTGTCTCTGGTTGATCCTCTCACCCCTCACATCTCTGGCCTGTACCCCAGTTCTTGTATGCATAAATAAATGAATCTTTAAATAAATAAATCCTTAAAAAACAAACACGAGACCTGTCAAAAGTATCTCTAAGCACAATTTACCTTGACTATGCCCCAGAAGTTACTGTTCCCTGCTTTATTATCTGTAAATAACACACCTACACTTCATGATACTTCTTTCCAGTCAGGACTATGCATTTTCATCCTCTTAAAATGCTTATAAACTTGTAGTTAGGTTTTGTGTAAACATTTAAGGGTTTTATTTTCCTTTTTGAACAGGGTGTTAAGTGAGATTTGGGTGGGGATTTTGAAAGATCCAATCTTTATTTTTTCAAATAACTTATTAAAAAGCAACAACCCACATACCTTTTAAATAACACAAGTAGGAATTCAGCTCTCCAAAGTCATCATCCTTACCCAATGTTCTATAAAATTAGTAGCAGAGTAGATAAAATTATTAATCAAGGAAATCAAAATGGGGAAAGTAAAATAGGTATTTGCTCAGTGTTGTTTTACCTTTGTTGATTTCAAAAGAACTCAAAAATATGCCCATCAAAGAATTTTTTGAGGACTTTCCATGAAAAAGATAATTAATCTATAAAATTAAAGCCTTAAGGACAAATTGTTGCTGAATATCAAGATAAAAAGTAGTTGAAATTATTTTGAATGACATTTAATTTTTGAAAACCTGTGATGCCTAATAATTCATGTCTATTCTGCTAATATAGTGAAGATGATATTCTTGAAGGAGCAAGGCATGGATTTTTGTCATTAAAGTTGCTGGGGTTTGACATATATTTCCATATTCTTTCTGTCTGACTTATGACACACTCAACAGGTTGGTAGAACCTGAATAACCACTTAATTTTGAATAGTAACTGGGTCAAGTGAGAGCCTTCCCCTGGTTCACTATGTAATATGTGTCCATGCCTTGGTCCAGGTTCTCCAAAGCTTGTTGTTTAACTCCCCAGATTTCTTTAAAAAAGAAAAGACAGACAGACAGACAGATTTATTTTATTTATTTATGCATACAAGAACTGGGGTATAGACCAGAGGTGCTGGTGGGGTATGTATGTGTGTGTGTGTGAGAGAGAGGACTCACCAGAGACATAGTGGGGAGCAGAACAAGCAGAGCTACTGAAATACACTGCTGAGGGGAGCAGCAGGTGTGACCGGAGAGGTCTAAGCATCATGTGGGTCAACCCCCAGGAGTCTGAGTGGCCATGATCTGCCAAATTTTAATTGAACTCATGTTGCAGTAGCTGTGGATAGCTTGATAGTGCTGAGACTTTAACCCCTGCACCACCAGGGAGGCTCTCCTTAGATTTCTTTTGTATAGTGCCCCATTTCCATTATCTTCCAGAACAATGAAGAAAGGGGAATTATTCAGATTTTTCTTTTTCAAGCCTTTTTACATTCTATTCTGTTTTTACCCAAGCCCATGCTCTCTCTTTCTTTTTAGTTATTTTTTAAAACCAGATTTAGGCATAGCTTCTCTTTATAAAGCCTTACTTCAGACAAAATTTGCTTTTCCTTCCTCTAAGTTCTTTCAGCACTACATTCATATTTCTTATGTTTGCAGGGATCACACTCCCCAGCAATTATTTGTTAAATATTGATCTAAAGGGCAACTTTGATGATCTTCCTTTATTCCTAGTACTTCATTTAGAAGTAGGCACATATCTCCATAGATAAGCCTTTCTACCCCATGTATGTATTAAGCTAAGTTGACGGAGAGATGAGAGCAAAATCATCTTGTTCCTGAGAAGCCAAACACAAAGTCTGGACCTTCCAATCTGCCAAGACATTTTAAAATTTTGATACAGTTTGACATTAGGTCTACTTGAGCTGTTAGCTTCTATGAAATTGACCTTTGGACTAAGATTACTGGACATAGATTGATAGAGAGAAGTAGATTTTTTTTTTAAATGGAGGGCTGAATTTCCATCAAATTCATCAATGTTTTGGAGCCAAGGCCAAATTTACTAATATAAAACACTCAGTATAATCAAGTATCTGCAACACCAACAAATACAAAGTTCCTCCTTCTTAAATGAGTCACTTGAATGCAAAAGCAACTGTAATTCAAGAAGCCAAAAAACATGAAGAGGAGTGATCTTTGTCAGACTGGACCAACTTGTTCTACCTGTTATAGACAAAGAAAGTTTTGATGAGATACCAGGGTACCGGGTGTCATACCTTGGTTTACAAGGAGCATTCTGTGTCTCCCCCTGCTGGTTAGTAGAGTGGAACAACCCCCAAGAGTCTGAGTAGCCATGACCTGCCAAATTTTAAGCATTGGTCAACAGGCCTCTGTGAACTTTTAATATGGAAAAATGATCAAGAGTTCACATCAGGATATTTTATCTCATCCCCAGCTTTCTAACTCTAGTTAATTAGCATTCTGCATTTCTTAACAATTCTAACTTCACATCCCATTGAAATAAACCATTAAGAAACCTAGTTCTTACATATTTTAATTCCAGGCTATAACTACATTTTGATTAGATTAAAATTGTTTTAAAAGGTTGTGTTTGAAAATAATCTTAAGTGTTACCACAAGAGATGCCATTTCCTCTAGTCTCCAAGGACTGTTTTAGCCCACCAGTAAATTTGGAAATATGAAAAAAAGAAATGCAATTTTTATAAACAGTGGCAATAAATAAATACACAGAAAAAAGATTTAGCCAAAATTTGTTTGCATTATCCTATTACCTTTATTTGGTGATTATGTATCTGACAGACTTTAATTCACAAAGAATTTGAAATGATTTTTCTGTCTGAGTATTCACGTAAGCATTCACGGCAAGGGCTGTGATAAGCCAAGAGTCCACAAAGAAGATATTGTATGATAGATGGTTTACAATCAGAAAATGCTCCTATTCAATGTTCACAGTTAAAAATCCAAACCTTCCCATTAGCTGAAAAACAAAAGCCTATACAACACAAAGCAAGGAAAGTGACAAGGGAAAATCACAAAAGAGTAAAAGAGGGAATTCTCTTATCTAAGATGAGTTATGAGCGCCAACAATGAAGCACCCAGCAATCAATGCAATAACGACTAAAGGAAAGTAACACCAGGAAGAGGGAAAAGACAGCATGATTAGAGTGAGGTTTTGATAAGTATAAAGAGTTGTATATAACACAAGTCTTTTTAAGACTAGTCATTTGGCACAAAATACTGTTTGATATTAATGGTTAAGTCATGCTAATTTATTTTATTTGCTAGCAAGCAGTTTTATATCTTTTAAGGAAAGCTTGATTAAAAATAATATACTTTTTTAGGATCTCTCCTGCACTGTTGGTGGGAGTGCAAACTGGTCCAACCACTATGGAGAGCTGTGTGGAGATTTCTGGACCTACTAAACATAGAGCTTCCATAGGATCCAGCAATTCCACTCCTAGGTATTTACCCAAAGGACACAGAAACATCAGTTCCAAAGAACACCTGCACCCCTATGTTTATAGCAGCACTGTTTACAATAGCTAAGCTTTGGAAACAACCCAAATGCCCCAAAATAGATGACTGGATCAAGTAGATGTGGTACATATACTCTATGGAATATTACTCAGCATTCAAAAAAGATAAATACATACAACTTGCAGCAACATGGATGGAACTGGAAGGGATCATGCTCAGTGAAATAAGTCAGAAAGAAAAAAAAATACCGGATGGTCTCACTCATAGCAGGAATCTAGAAAACTTAAATAAGGGACCAGGAAAAAGAATAACTATAAGAAAGAAAATATCAAAATCAACAAACAACTATGAACCAGAGACACTCTATGGGGGGTAGGGGGTGGGGAAAGGAGGAATTGGGGTCAAAATAAGGGGGTTGCAATTGTATGGGGAATATAAAAATAAAATTAAAAAAATAATATGCTTTTTTATTCACAAATATTTACTGAGTATACTGAGTACTGTAAAATGCATGGTATATTGATTCATTAAACCTTAAATATCTTTAGTTTAATATGAGGATTGATTTCTCCCATGCATCACAGTCCAGTGCTGGTCATTCTGGAGCCCATGTACAGCTACCATAAGCTACGACCCCCAACAAATGACCTCTAAGTTTGCTGAACAGGAAGAAGAGGGAGTATCACTTGTAAAAAAGGTGGTCATGGACGAGACCTAGAGGTGGCTTACTGCTCTTCTGACTACATTCCACTGACCATAAATAGGGCAATCTAATTGACTGGGGATTCTGGAAAATGTTTTCAGAAAAAAAGTGATATCATGAATATCGATGAGCCATGACGTTCTTTAAGAAACTAGGAAGCAGGTAGCAGGTTGGAGGAACAGACAAAAATATTGCTTCTAGGGACATGAAATACATAGTAAATGAAACAGATACATTATATACATGGAATATTCAATGGACATACAAGTGCACAAGGGAAGGGCTTGGCTTTCCCAGTGGAGGTGCGGGTCACTCAGAATTAGGGAAGAAGCCAGTTTTACATAATAATGCAGGAGGTGGGGTATGTGAGTGTCAGAATTTGTGGAACTTCCCATTTGATTGCCTCTATTTTTTCAGCAAAATGAGAGAGAGAACAAAGAAGGGACTGTTAGAATTTGAGGAGTGGGGCAAAGGTACGAAAGAGTCACCTAGGAAATCAGGAGAGTGGATGGGCCAGGGGACTGTAGTGATTGTCCAGCCACATTAAGGGCTCTCTTGTGGAGAGTGGACAGGCATTTAAAAGGGAGGCGACTCAGCAGTCCTGTGTTTATTTCCAGCTTCATTTAGTTTCACAGGGGCAGGTGAGGATAAGAGGAGGATTAGAATTGACCAGAGTTGCATTTTTCAAGTGAGTATGCCAAAGAGAGAGAGTGCAAAGGAGATGAGAGGACATGCAGGGAAGAGATTCTAATAATCAGCAACATTTTGCGTGGATAAGAAGTGGAGTGAAGTTGTGGAGTTAAAAGGTAGTTTTAAAGGTAGATGCAATGGATTGCAGATGCCTGTGCTAAGTTGATGTATTCAAAGGGTGTAAGCTGAGAAGACTGAAGATAATGAACAGAGAGGAGTGAATTAAAGACCACAAAATTTCAGAACTGACAGGGTCTAAGACATGCATGACTGTGAAAGGGGATGACAGAAACTATGTTAAGAAGAGTTCAAGGAATTGAGAACATGGGTTTTGGAGATGTCATCTGCATGGATATTGAAATCACTAATAATTAAAACAGGAGACTTGCAGTAAATGACACTGGGCCTAGAACTGAAATCTTTAAAGAATTGGAAAGGGACCTGTTAGTCCTTCTTAGGGCTAACAGAAGATGCCTAGAGAAAGAAGAGATAATTGGCGGTATACTCTACTGACAAGGGATTTGAAGTTGTGGTGTTGGCCAATGGGAGGAAAAAGGATTTGGTGTGATAAGGGACTAGATCCATCTGTTGGCACACAAGGGTGAGCAAGAGGGGCGTGCAGGGATCACGGTGTCCTCAGGAAAAAACCTGATTTCAATTTGTAAAACAAGATAAATAAGAAGTTGGGGATGTTGGAGATTCTGATGATATCCAACAATGAGTGGCAAAGGGCAGTGTGGAAAAGGATTCTGGTGATCCAGAGAAGAAAAGCAATTACACAAATACACATGAGTATTAAAATATGATGACTAAAATTAGCTTAGTTCCAGCTAAAATATAGGGTACTCACACAAATTTGAACTTTAGATAAATAGTGGATATTTCTTTCTATTTGTGCCCAACCTCATCTCACAATAGCCAGCTTCCTCACCCTTGTCCCCTGGTATCCAACGATGTGGTCATCTGTGCAGTTTTGTCTTTTTAAGAATGGGAGCTAAAAGGATTACTATAATATGTAATTTCATGATTAATATTTTTAAACTAAGCATAATGCATTTTAAGTCCATCCAGGTTGTCACATATATCAATCATGTCTTCCTTTTGATCATTGAGTAGTACTGTACTGTATGAGTATGCCAGGATTTGTCCAACCATTTGCCCATCTAAGGCCATTTAAGTTGTAATATGGACTGAAAGTTTATGTCCTCCCCATATTTATATGTTGAAACTGTAATTCTCTATGTGATGGTATGCAGAGTTGATATCTTTGGTTTAGATGAGGTCATGTTAACAGTCATCCAAGCTAAGACAAATTGTTTTCAGTATATTGCTATTATCAATAGAGCTGCTGTAAGCATTTCATATACAAAATTGTAATTTTTTAAGTTACTTTTATTTTAAGCTTCCTTTAAATCATAGTTCTTGTTGTGGCCTTTTGCCTAATAAAAAAAAAAAGCCATAATTATTCACCTCATAATGTTCATCCACTGAAACAATCTTGAGAAATGCCCTATAGAATGGATATGAAAAGAAGTGATTCTAGTAATCATTTCTTAACACACACATAATTATACAGGTGGCTCTTGCAGACTTAACATGAAATGAATTAAGCCAGTTATAAAAGTTTGATTCCATTTATATAAAATACCAATGGCAAAGTTAATCAATACTATCAAAAGTCTACATAGTGGTTCATTACTGGCTTCTGGGGTGTTGGTAATACTGTAACTTGATCTGGTTCATGATTTCATTGGTCTGTCAGTGAAAATTCACAAGATTTACACACTTGTGAGAGCTGCACTTTTTTGAATATATGTATATTCCAATAAAGTGATTAAAAATGATTTAGTATGTGATTCAGAACTTCCCTAATGTGTTCCTTTGTTTTGTTGTTCATAGTAGGCACAAATCCATGATTCCAGTTAAAGTTGTGATCATCAATAATATTTTTTTTTCCTAATGCTCTCTGAGAGATAAGGGGAGAGAAGTGTTGCAAGCTTGGTGGCTTGAACAAACTCTCTCTAATTTACTTATAGTGGTGGCATTGATTTCATCTGTAATTCTTTTTTTCCTGTAATCGATCTCACTGTCAGAAGCCAACCTGAGAACAATGCAATGGGTAGTGGAATTTTTATTTATTAAAAGGGCAACATCTCAGAAATGAAATTACAATTTAGTTGGGATAAATTGTCTTATAACTTCATTTTTTTACATTAAAGCTATAATTGAGGGGCATTATATGCTGTTTATCACTGCAATGAAAATGTAGTCAGAATGAACTTCTCAAGGCTGTTAAACTGCCTCTTATTAGCATTGAAACTATACTCTCAGCCCATTATCTTGGGCTATATTTTTTGGTATAAGGGAATTGCTATCAAAGTGTATTTAATCTGAAAGGAATTGGATTATAATTGGAGTCTTTCTGGAAAGGGAGTTAAAATAATTTGGTATTGTCATAAGGTAACAATGTATTGTTGGAATATTAAAAGAAAGTAACAGTGGCGTTAGAAGGAGTGTTCTTATCATTTGATGTCAATTATATTCTATTTTGTTGGTCCTAATCATGGTGGGTAGCAAAGAGGGAAACCTTTTATCTATCAATTTATCTGATAGGCCTGATTTTTCAAGGAGCATTGGAGAGTTTTCATCATGTGCTACCACTCGATCATAGATATCACTTACTCTTTGTCACAGGAGAGTTAGAAGATTCTAACTCTCTTGAGTTTTTAAATGATAAGATAATTATTAAATAAGTTTTAAATTATTAAATTATTAATTTTAAATTATCTTATTAAATAAATTATCTTATTAAATTATTAATAAGATAAGTTATTAAATGATAAGATAATTGTAACAATGTATTTAATTACAAACATACTAATAATAACGATTATTAAACACAAATAACACTTTATTCTGTTTTCTTTGGAGATATTGAAATAAAAGCATCTCCTGCTTTTAAGTAGAAGCACAAACTTTTATAACTGGCTTAATTCATTTCATGTTAAGTCTGCAAGAGCCACCTGTATAATTATGTGTGTGTTAAGAAATGATTACTAGAATCACTTCTTTTCATATCCATTCTATAGGGCATTTCTCAAGATTGTAAGAATTTCTGTATTTGAAACATAGTAGGTGTTTCATAAGTGGCAGTTAAATTATAATAAGTTGCCAATACATCTGAATAAAGGCAAATAGAATAATCCCTCTCATAGATTACTTCCAAGGAAGTAAAATAATTAATATTTTGTCAATTTCATATTAATGTAGCACAGCCTACTTATTGCCAGGCATGACTGTCAAGACAAAAATAATTAGACACTCTCCTATAAGCTAGGTCAGAGGTTGGCAACTTTTTCATAAAGGATCAGATAATGCATAATTTTAGCTTTGTAGACCAAGCCATCTTTATCACAAGCACCTGACTCTGTCACTGTGGTGTTAGAGCATCCATACATAGTAAACAACAAATGGTTGACTTGCCTTACAAAATAGACAGGCCAGAATGATTTCACCTGGGAGACCATAGTTTGCAGACCCCAATCTAATGACTGTCTACTGACTTTGTGACAGTAAGCAGGAAACAAATCCATGTACTGAAGTTTCCTATCTGCACGTTGTCATAAATTGGTCATTCAGATGCAAAATACGGCTTTATTTTTTACAATGATAACAATCATAGCACATTATTATTAAATGATAAGATAATTGTAACAATGTATTTAATTACAAACATACTAATAATAACGATTATTAAACACAAATAACACTTTATTCTGTTTTCTTTGGAGATATTGAAATAAAAGCATCTCCTGCTTTTAAGTAGAAGCACAGAAAGCAACTTGGTATGATTTCTAAACAAAGGAGAAATTTAAAAGTTCATTTCCTAACTTGGTTCATTTCCTTTCCCTTCCTTCATAAAAAATGCACACTAATTGAACTCCATGACTCTGTCTGTGAGTATTCCCCAATTAGGCCATGATTCCCAGAGTCTTTACATCAGACAGACTAGGAGTTAGCCTGTCTCTCTCCTGACTTTTGGGAGACTTGCAGCATGATTGAAACAGCACTGTCAACAGGATCTTGCCTAAACTTTGAAGCACTGGAGAAACCCAGAGCCAACTAGAGGGGACTTCCACCAAGCAGTCTCACAGCAGACCGACAGACTCCAGTTAAAAGTGAATCCAGAAACAAATAATTGAGAGTGTACTGTTCCCTCAGTTTGAGAATAACACAAGTGACCTTGTAACCAAAAACCCAACCTTTCTTTTTCTTTTTCTTTTTTTTTAAAGATTTTATTTATTTATTTATACAAGCATTGGGTAGAGCCAGAAGCACAGGAGGGTGAGAGAATTCACCAGAGCCAGAGTGGGGAGCAGAACAGGCAGACTGATGAAATACACAGCTGAGGGGAGCAGTGGGCATGGCAGAAGAGGTCTGTGCGCCATGTGGGAACCTCGCCGGTGGCCGGGGATCAAACTGGTGCTGCAGAGGCTGCAGGCAACTTCGCAGCCCAGCGCTCAACTGCTGCACCACCAGGGAAGGCCCAATAACCCAACCTTTCTAATTGTTAGATTCCTTATTTGCAGATGTAAGATAATATCCCCTCTTTTCGGGGTTGTCAGGACCATGGAATGAGCTGGAATCTGTCAAAGGGCTAAGTATACTCAAGTCAGAAATGCATGCGTCTTACCTGCTTACTCAGTTCTTAATTCAGTTGTTAATATTTCTTTTGTTTATAACGAGTAATGGGTGAATTGCAGGCACTGATAAACAACCACTGAATAATTTTCCCACCTTGAAATTTGTATTCCTCTTCAAAATCTAACAGACTGACACGAGAATGCCAACCTTGAACTAAAGTGCCCTGACATCTCTGTATCCTTTCTCTGCACAAACAATCTAGGTCTACAGTCACAGCATTTCCCAATACTTATATTTCCAGTATTTTTTTTTTTGACATTTAACACCATTAGAACATAAAACAGAATCCAAGTACAGTTTCTTCGAGGTAAAAATGTGAATGTTTTTTCATATCTCAGTGAGTTGAATAACCTTTAGATGCAAAGTTAGCACAGCAAACATTGACATGATGCAAGCAGCTCAGTACAGAGTGCCTAAAAATAAATATAAAAAGTTCATATGCTACAAAAAAAAAAAAAGAATTAAAGCATTTAAATGGAAAAACAGTTTCAAGGCTTACAGATTCATGAGCTCCAACTATTATTTTTGATCCATATATGCAATAGATTGGAAGACACTAAATATAGTTGTATCTCTTATATACACATTGTTTAGAGAAAACTGTCAATTTACTTTTAGGTTCTATTGTTTTCAAAGTTTTCTGGTAACTATGACATTTGGTTATTTCAAAGGGGGCCTCAATTTATGTGATTCTGCAAGGCCACTTGATTTTGGAATGTTTGGATTTGTGTCCTAAACTAATCATTTGAGTGCAACTTGGATGACCTTTTAGAGCCATGGTTTTCTTCTTTATGTGATTATTATGATTTCCTTTAAGGGAAAACCAGAGAACAACTTCTAGCTGTCACTTTTAGAGTTAGACACGAAAGAAACTGTACTCAGGGGCATTTTAGAGCCCTGGGTTCAAGCTGAGCTTGTATTCAGTGTTTTCATTGCACTGTAGTTAAGTAAACCATTGTACTGTAATTATTATTTTATTCATTTTTAGTTTTGTGTTTTATTATATTTAGGTAACATTGGTTTGCAGCATTATACATGACTTAGAGGCATAGGAGCACACCCTTCAGGTATATGTCACCACAACACAACCACCACCAAGGGATTTTAGTGCTCAACCTATGTGTCACTAATCAAAAATAATCACAATGGAAATTCTAAGATATACCCATATGTGTCTCTATCTGAGAGTGAATATAGTGTGTACTAAAGTGGGACCTTAGGGCCTCACCAGGTGGCGCAGGTGGTTGAGCACCACACTGTGTGAAGCTGTCTGCAGCCTCTGCAGTGCAGATTTGATCCGGGTTGGCCAGCAAGGGTCCCACATGGCACAGCAGACCTCTCCTGTCTCACCCACTGCTCCCCTCAGCAGTGTATTTCAGTCAGTCTGCCTGTTCTGTTCCCCACTCAGTCTCTAGTGAATCTGCTCACCCTCCCGCGCATCTGGCCTGTACCCCTGTTCTTGTGTAAATGAATAAATAAATCTTAAAATATATATATATATATATATAAATAAAGTGGGACCTTAGTTGTCTATTAAAGCTTAGTATATGATTAAGAGCTTACTACCTATGTCACTGTTGTAGCCTCCCATTCCATCTGGTGTCCTGGGTGGCTTTTTCTCTTTCTCTCTATTAAATTTCAATATTTTTCACATATCACTGGCTATCCTATTTCTGATAATATCAAAACAATTGTTGATTTAGCACCCATTAAGCTGAAGACTGTACTGGCCACTTTGTAAGGATGTCTAATCTGTTACAATTCTCTTAAGCATTACTATTTCCATTTTAAGATTACTAGCCCATGATTTAGGGCAATTAAATGAGTTGCCCAAAGTCATACACTAGTAAGTGGTGCAAATGAGATCCAAGTCCAAGCATATCAGCACCTGAGTCCAAGCATATCAGCACTCGGTCAGACTGATCACCAGTTTACAAATATGTGCTCAAAACATGCAGGTAGTTGTTATGACCCTCCAGCCTTCTGTGTTTAATCAATTCAGTAAACATTTATTAATATCTAGTGTGTGTCAAATACTGCTATATGATGGGTAGATTCACACATAGACCCTGCTGTTCTGGAACTAATGGTCTAATGGGGGTACACATATCAAACCGAGCTGACAGTCGAGTGGGGTACTCATAAGAGATAGACTGTACTTAGCAGCTTCACATGAGAAGTTGCTAAGTAGGCGACAGCTACGTAGCAACTTAGGACATCAGGGGAAGTTTCCAGTATAAAGTGAAGCATGTGCCATGACTTGGTAGGAATTAGCCAGATGGTGGGTTCTTAAGGAAGGAGCGTGAGATGTAGTTCAAGGAGGTGGAATAATGTAAACAATATCGTGGAAAAGTCATGGTGGATTCAGAGAACCAAGAAAATATCGAATGACATTACAATGATCAGGAAAGACGTGTGGTAGGTAATCGTGAGACCCAAATTATAGAAGTGAATTTTCATCTTAAGAATGGTGATTCAAAACTACCATGAGATACCATCTTACACCAGTGAGAATGGCACATATTAAAAAAACTAGCAACAACAAATGTTGGCGAGGGTGTGGAGAAAAAGGAACTCTTCTGCACTGTTGGTGGGAGTGCAAACTGGTCCAACCACTGTGGAAAGCTGTATGGAGATTTCTGGACCTACTAAACATAGAACTTCCATATGATCCAGCAATTCCACTCCTAGGTATTTACCCAAAGGACACAGAAACATCAATTCCAAAGAACACCTGCACCCCTATGTTTATAGCAGCACTGTTTACAATAGCTAAGCTTTGGAAACAACCCAAATGCCCAAAAATAGATGACTGGATCAAGAAGATGTGGTACATATACACCATGGAATATTACTCAGCATTCAAAAAAGATAAACACATGCAATTTGCAGCAACATGGATGGCGCTGGAAGGGATCATGCTCAGCGAAATAAGCCAAAAAGAAAAAGAAAAATACCGGATGGTCTCACTCATAGCAGGAATCTAGAAAACTTAAATAAGGGACCAGGAAAATGAATAACTATAAGAAAGTGAAAATCAAAATCAACAAAAAACTATGAACCAGAGACACTTTTAGGGGGCGGGGGTGGGAGGGGAGGGATTGGGGTCAGAATGGGGGGGCTGCAATTGTATGGGGAATATAACAATAAAATTTATTAAAAAAAAAAAAAAAAAAAGAATGGTGATTCAACAACCAGCTATATGTCTTTGTGAGAACTGCTCTTTAGAAAAATCACTTTGGCTGTTTGGAAACTGACTAGAGTCAGGCTTTTGTGGGAGTTGGGAGACTAGATAGGCAACAGCTTCGGTGAAAGTGTGCTGGTCTCAACTCTGAGGGTGGAAGTGGACACAGAGGTACATGACAGTTATGATACCTCTTGAGAAAAAGAAACTGACTTGACTTTGTGATTATGTATTACACTGCAGAATAATTGGACTAAAGTTTGAAGAAGAAATAACATTTAAAATGACTTTGGGAGAGGAAATATAAATGGCCAACAGGCATATGAAAAAATGTTCAACATCACTTATAATCAGGGAAACGAAAATGAAAACTACAATGAGATACCATCTTACAACAGTGAGAATGACACATATTAAAAAACTAGCTACAACAAATGTTGGCGAGGATGTGGAGAAAAAGGAACTCTCCTGCACTGCTGGTGGGAGTACAAACTGGTCCAGTCATTATGGAAAGCTGTGTAGAGGTTCCTCAACCTGCTGAAGATGGAACTTCCATATGATTCAGCAATTCCACTCTTAGGTATTTACCCAAAAGACACAGAAACATTAATTCAAAAGGGCACCTGCAACCCTATGTTATAGCAGCACTATTTATAATAGCTAAGCTATGGAAACAACCCAAATGCCCCAAAATAGATGACTGGATCAAGAAGATGTGGTACATATACACAACGGAATATTACTCAGCAATCAAAAAAGATAAACTCATGCCATTTGTAGCAACATGGATAGAGCTGGAAGGGATCATGCTCTGTGAAATAAGCCAGAAAGAAAAAGAAAAATACTGGATGGCCTCACTCATAGCAGGAATTTAGAAAACCTAAATAAGGAACCAGGAAAAAGACTAATTATAATAAAGTAAAAATCAAAATCAACAAGCAACTATAAACCAGAGACACACTATGGGGGGAGGGGAAGGGAAGTGGGAGTAGGATCAAAACAAGGTGGGTGGGAATTGTATGGGGATTATAACCAAGATGAAAATGCATACATTGTGCAAAAATGAAAAATGATGTAAAAATGTATGAAATTAAAAAAAAATTTAATTAAAAAAAATGACTCTGGGGCTCATGTCTGGTGTAACTGGGCAGGTAGTGACTCCATTCACTGAGATGAGAAGCTGGGTGGAAGGAAAAAGATGAAGTCATTCCTTTGCCAAGTCAGTCGTTTCTGGGCTCTATGTTATGGGGTCCTCCTTGATTTAATTTTCTCCTTCTGTTATTTTCCTCTATAATGGCAACTATATCACTATACTTGGTCAAATATACTGTTGAATTTCCACCCCTCAATAAAGGGGGGTTGTGGGGAGCTGTTGCCATCAGCATATACCAAATCCACTAGGGTGATAGGGAATTAGTAGCTCCTCCAGACAGAAGCTCAACATCCCCCAATTATTCTGATTTTCTATTAGAGACAGATATTAAATAAAAACAAACAACTTGATGGTACTTGAAGATTTAAATGAGTCTGATGTGGGTGTTTAAATAGAGGTGCAATGGAAAAAAGGTATAAGCCAACACTTCTATACCAGTCATTTTCTTAGGCTTTTAAGCAAATTATCAACAAACCTTAATAAGGAGCCCACATAAGAGAAATCCTTTGATGAACCCAAATTATAAGAGAAAAGCAATGGACTTTTTAAAAACAATCCCAGAGTTAGCCTTGCAAAAAATGAAGCTCTCTTCAACCCAACATTTGCATTCAGTCCTGCCACATGGGTCTGCCACCTCTCTATCCTCCTCGGTATTCTTGGTTCTTAGACAAGGGAAACATGAGCATCTGGCTACAGCAAATATAGTCAGTGGTCTCCAAAACACAGACATTGGAAAAGTGAAAAGGAAAACAAATAGGAGGCACAGGGCACTAAATCTAGGACCAAACTACTGACCAGTGATATTTCCTAAGCTCTGGGCTTCGGGACAAATATTTACTTTCTAGATCCCCTGATCTGATTTTAACTCTCTCCATACAGCTTTCTGTTGTGTCATCACATACCATAGACTGAGCGATGTTGCAATTTCATTATAGTGTACTTAAAATATATTTTCATTGATGTGACATTGGTTTAAAACATTATATAGATCTCAGCAATAAATGGCTTCATAATCTGACATCTGTATATACTGTTATGATTGCCACCAAAAGTCTAGTTTCCATCTACCAGCATTTAATTGATTCCCTTTATGCAATTTACCCACCCACTTCTATTTCCCCCTCCCCATAACCACCATTTTGTTCTTAGAATCGCAAATTTTGTTTTTGTTTTGTTTGTTCATTTGTTTTATTTCTTTATCTCCCATATATGAGTGAAACCATATGGTATTTTTCACTCTCTGAATCATTTCACTGAGCATAATATCCTCTAGGTCCATCCATATTGTTGCAAATAGCAAAATTTCATCATTTTTTATAGCTGAGTCATATTCCATTACACACACACACACACATCTATTTATCAATCCATCTCATCTATCAATGGGTATTCAAGTTATTTCCATACTTTGTCTATTGAAAATAATGCTGTAATAAAGATAGATACATCTTTTAACATCAGTGTTTTTGTATTCGTTGGGTAAATACCTAGAAATGGAATAGTTGGATTATATGGTATTGCCATTCTTATTTTTTTGAGGAATTTCCACACTGTTCTCCATAATGACTTTACCAGTTTACATTCTCAACAATGCACAATTATTCCCTTTACTCCACACCCCCACAGACTTTGTTGCATCTTGTCTTTTAGATATAAGTCATTCTCACAGGTGTGAGATGATATCTGTTGTGGTTTTGATTTGCATTTCCTTAATGACAAATGATAACATTTTTTCATGTGACTGCTGGCCAACTGTTTATTTTCTTTGGTGAAATGTCTTTTCAGATTCTCTAACTATGGCCTACTTTTCAATGAATCCAGTTGAAACTTCAGAATCCTTCTCAACCAAGCATTCCAATAGATTATTGGCAATTGGTAGAAATTAGTTAATCTAGTTGTTTACTCCTGTATCTATGCACTTTGCCAAGTTAATTTGTATTTCCTCCTACTTCCCCTCTTCTTGACTTTAGTACTGATCATGTAATTTGCTTTAGCCAGTGGAATACTATTAAACAGATGCAAACAGAGACTTGACATGTGCATTTGTGATTGTATTTCTGCCTCATGGTATTGGCCAAAGCAAATCATAAGGGATAAGTGAGAAGAGGTGAGAAACTTACATACAGAAGATCATGGATATAAGGAAGGACAAAAAAATTAAAATTACTCATAAAATCTGCAACACACTTGATCTTTGGTTTGTTTTGCATTTAAGAATTAAATAACAGGGTCTCCCTGGTGGCGCAAGGGGTTAAGCACCGCACTATGAAGCAATCCACAGCCTCTGCAGCAGGAGTTTGATCCCCAGCCTGGCCAGGGAGCTACCCACATGGCATGGCAGACCTCTCCTGCCTTGCCTGCTGCTCCCTTCAGCAGTGTATTTCAGTCAGTCTGCCTGTTCTGTTCCCCACTCTGTCTCTGCCACCAGAGTGGCAGAGTCTCTCTCACCCCCCACATCTCTGGCCTGTGCCCTAGCTCTTGTATGCATAAATAAATAAATCTTTTTTAAAAAAAGAATTAAATAACAGGCTGAGAGGGAACAGGTGTGTTTGGGGTGGGGGAGGGTTCTTCTCAGCAGTGAGATCTGTGACCTGGTAAGGAAATACACTGGCTAAAGAGTAAGCTTATTTCAAGTGCAGGGGATTCAGCCAACAACCCAGAATCTCTGTGCAAACTGCAAAAAAACAAAACCAAAAAAAACACCCCTCTCTGAAGAGCTGAATTTCAAAGGATACCCTTCCATTGGGTTACAAGACTTGAGCAGCAAAGAAAAATCTGGATGTTAGTTTTCATTGGTTGAACTGGCTGATATGGGGGCCTAGACTGGATCGTCTCATGTTATCAGAATTATCAGAACAGCCCCAAGGCTCACAAACCTGATCAACTATCAGTGATTATTTATATCATGGTACCACCCATTATATCATAAGGATTAATCCTAAGGGCACTACAAACATCTGACTTTAGTAGATTAGTATGTGTCACTACACAGCTAGGATGCATTTAAAGTTTACATGTTAAAAGTCACTGCCTAATAGTCAATCACCAATAAAGTCAAAGAGCCTTTGCAATAAGAGTACATACTCATGAGAATATACAATTTGTTTTCTTAAGGTTTACATGAATAATTTTAAAAATGCATCTATAAAGCCAGGCAAGGCAAGACTCAAGTCAAGCAAAGCCAGAAAACTATTTTGGGCCATCTAGCATATGGGAAAGTGAATGGCAGGAGAAGATGGAGTATCCTCCTAAGATTCTTGAGGTCATGAGCTCCAAGCCTTCCACTTGCAGCTGGAAAAGGGGATGAAGCTAGCTGAGGGAGAGTGCGTGACAGCTCATCCCATTCCCTGACTTTGTTTCCAATCAAAGAGTCATGGTTGTCCTTAAGTACCAGGCGGAATCTACTGGCTCTCCCTTTTATTTTAGAAATGTCTGGTTTTGACTCATAAAGGAAGCAGAAGAAGACGGTGAAAAGGAGGGTTAAAATTCTATGCTATTTGCTGAAAGCTCCCCAAATCTTGGTTCAGGGGTTCATGAGAGATTATATGACTGTGTCAGTGACTCCAGGTTCATGAGAAGGCAGAGAGGAGGGAAACCAGGAGAAAACACATTAGGAAAGATGAGGGAGCGGAATCTGAGCATTCTGCAGTGACTATGCAAGCAGCTGGTGTGTGGCTGGACAGCTTGAATTCTCTGTGGGTAGATTGGATATTTGGATGGAAGGCCATGAGTTGCTTGGCCTGGGTTTCCATTGTGAGCAGCAGGTGTTATAATGGGCAGCCTGGATAATTTTTTTTAGAGGCTGGAGAGGGAACCAGACTTTTGCCATTGCTACTTTGTAGCAAAACATTTTTTGCTGTTTCTACTACATCCATTCTAAATCTCATCTGATGGGGTTGGATAGAATTATCCATTTTAACAAAATTGGTCACAATTGGATCATGTTTGCATACTTGAACACTTGGATTCTATTTTATCTTGTGACCAGAGGCTTTAAAATGAGCAGCATTCTTTTCAAAGAATTATCATGTAAAAATAAAAATATATATATTTTTTTCCTTTAAGAGAGACTCTACATACCTCTATTATTACTGCCTTTGGCAGATTTTGGAGTAGAATCCCTTGCCACAGTGGAGGGCACTTTTTCTACCGAGAGCAGCTATTACTTCATTATTATTTTGAAAGCTTCCTGTGACATACCTGCATGAAAACCAGCTCCAAATTAAACAAAACGAAAATTCAGACAGTTTGAAAAGTGAAATGAGAAGAAAGGAGCATGGAAACTTCTCCCATGACATGCCCTCTCCCTAGGAGGCCATTCGGTGGCCTCCACTGGGAAACAGATTAGGTATTTCAAAGCCTAGCTGGCTTTCCATAGGATGTGCAAGAAGGTTCCTGCACATCTCATTCTTGCTATCTAAAAATGGCCCCTTTTACTGCACTGACATTTCTTCCTCAGTCTGGTGGGCAGCATCTTCCCTGTCTGCCTGATCCCTTTTCAACAGAACGCCCTTCGCAATGGGTGATGCCTCTGCCTGTCCACAGCACGAGCCAGGCAAACCAGCAGAGCATTGCTTGAGCACCAGGACAGAATGTCTCACTGGTTGGGTAATGGTGACAATCTGGGAACAGTCAGTGACTTATGTTGATCAGCATTTCTTCTGCCCAAACTGATGTCTGGGAAGCGAGCCCCTTGGCCCACAGAGAGGACAGTGTGTTCCCTCTCTAGCTGGCTGCAGGGTGGCAAGCACTACTAATCTGAGTAATGTGAGACCGTTAATCTTGGAATTATCTAAGAAAAAGGAATTGCTTGGCAGCTCCTCAGTGCACAAGCAGGGGCTGCTATCACTACGCCATCAATGGGGTCTAATCCGACAGAGGCTTTGGAGCAGCTGAGTAATGTACACTCAGATATCTGCTGGGCCCTTCGATGCCCACTCTAAATTCCAGGGGAAAGCAGAAATGCAAGGAAACAAAAAGAAGCTGAATAAAAATTCTATACAAGTTACTCACAAACTTTGGTTGGCAAGACTGTTAAGCCACCAATCCCTGAGTCTTCTCAGAACTCTGGATTACTAGGTGGGGCCTGAGTCACTGACTTTCTACTAAACTCCCAGAGATGCCAATACTGCCTGTGGAGGGACCACCAAACTGCTCTCACTCTGGAGTTTTCAGAGCAGAAGTTTCTGCTCTGCCAATGAGTAGTGTGGACCATGTGGAATGTCTCACCACTGGTCTTTGTACTCTGCTTTGTAAAGGCTCCAGCTCAAAGTTTCTTAAGTTCAAAGGCAAAGAAATCTGATAAAAACTCTTCCCTTAGCCACCTGCTATTGTTTCTTAAGGACAGGATGTGTCCAGTGTAGCAAATACATTATCAGGTTGGAGAACAGGCGTGCGGGGCTGGGCAGAAGAGCAAAGTGGTAGACTGCATTTATATTTTTATTTTGTACTAACAAGAGGGAATTTTAAGAAGTTCTCCCTCTGCTTGTCAGAGGAAGGTATCCATCTAAACAAAAGTGAGGAAATCCAACCCAGGTCCCTGAGGGGTTAAACATAGGCCACTTTGTATTTACACACCTCACAAATGTTGATGATTTTGAGATGATCCCTTGTATTGAAAACAGAGGTGTGCATATCGACTCCTGCTGTGCCCAGGCTGCTGGAACATTTGACTGACTCAATAATAATTATCCCCACAGTGTTCTCAGGTAACTACTGTGGAATTGCTGGCTCCACACACAGTTCCCCCCTCCCCAATTAGTTTTACCCTCAACACTACTTAAACTGATGTTTAAAGAAATATATTTATAAGCAAAATCAAATATTAATGTTGTATAGGTCACCACAATCCACATAAATAAATTTCTGAAGTCAGGTTCCCAAAAACATGACATAAAATTATTAGATGCATAAATAAGTTTGTGCTTTAAAGCTGTGCACACAGAGAAAAAGAAGTATCAGACTTTTATCTGAGTTAAGTGTCACACATGGCTGTCTAGCTCAACTGTGAAGGTGAGTGTGTCTTCAAATCCAACCACAAATCAAAAGAAGCTTGAAGTGATCACGTATTATTGTATTAGTCAGGATAGGTCTGGTAATTTCGCAGTAACAAATGGCACCCAAATCTCAGTGGCTCCTACTACCTGCCCAGTGCTGGTCATCACTGCTTCTTACAGTCATTCAGGGACGATGCTGATTGACTGTCTATTTTGATGTGTGTGGTCTGGATTAGAAAAACAGGGAAATGGTTAGGAGCAGAGTCTTACAACAGCAATAAAGTGATTTGGCTTAAATGTGGCACATGTCATTTCTGACCACTATCAACAAGCCCCTTGATTGACCAGAATTCATCTTGACTTTATCTATCTTCAAAGAGCTCATAAAGCATAATCTATCCCCCTCAGGACTCCCCCCACCATGAGGGAAATTGGATATTAATGAGACGATCAGTCTCAGGCGGCATCTGTACAACCATTTGAATATGGAAGGAAAATATGGGAATTCTCTATTAGTCTACAAACTACAAATGCATGTCAGTTTCATGGCAAGAATCCAGGCCTGACTAGAGTTTCATGTTAGAGAAGGTCAGCTCTCTTTTTGGAAAATGGTATAATTAACAGGGAGATCAATCACTTTAAGATAAAAGAGTTAGACCACTAGGTCAAATGTCTAGAGCTAGTCGTCTATAAGATGTGGTGGGAAGTGCAGGGCTTGGGAACAAGACCATGATTCTAGGCTCATATCTGCCACTCGGTCACTTTAGACAAATTGCCTCATCGCCTCTGTATATGAAGTACTTAGACAAAATGATCTCTTAGCTTCCTTTCAGTTCCAAGAGTCTGCGATTCTGTGAGTTATTATCTTCATTTGGATTTATATAATATTGACCAGAACATGATATTTGGGAAAAAAGATACTGGGAAATATTAATGATAATAGTGCTGGCCTTTTGCAGGAGCTTATATAAGTTATACAATGAGCTCCCTTTAATAACATGCATATTTCTCTTCAGTGCCATAGTTGAGTTATGACCCCGAAACCACCTGAAATGCTGAGATTACAGTCAGGATGGGAGTCCCTTACATGGAGCTGGGAGGGAGTAGGGTGGGAGTGATTAATTGTAAAGGACAGGGGCTCTGACTTTTCACCTGCCTGGTCTCTGTAGCTTTCAGGGTCCTGTCTATTTGGATCAATGGTTTGCTAATTACAGACTGTCTGTAGAAGGCTCCAGCTTCCTCTCTGGTGATTCATGCTTTTACATTGATTTTCACATAAGCTAAGATGCAGTTGCACCATTTAAGCACTGGGAAATTGGTCATCAATGAACTATTTTGGACTTAATAGATTTGATAACACTTGAAGACTCTTTATGTTTTGATTTTTGGATTATACTACCTAATACAGTAGGAGCTGATGCTTATGCCCTACTTATCTACATTTATAAAGAACTCTAGGAAGGATAGGCTCTGATTATGGCGGGGCCTCTCTAGGCAGCATGAAATGAAATGAAGTTTGAAAATTAGCTCATTTGCCCGAGACTGCTTGTGTGGAGAACGTGGATCTTATTTAGACCTGAAGTTGGTCCTGCTAGTGAGGAGATCGTCATTTCAAATGTGAAGTCCTTTGTACTCCATTTGGACCCCAGGCACCAAACTACAGTTCACACGGAGTCCTTTAGATCACGACTGCTATTCAAGGAAAATTGCAGTCAGTAGGTTGTCTAACAGCTAAGTGGAGTGAAGGTTCTAATGCAATATCCTTAGACACATTTCTTGAGTACTCAAAAGAACGTTGCTAGTGTGTGTGGAGCTTGATTTAGAGGAGGTGGGGCTCCTGGCTTAGCACTCCAACTCCAGAGCCATTTTTTGATCTTCCAGGTTATCCCTAAGGTAAATGGGTGACAGACTGAGATGCCAAGGAGCACATGAGGGAAGTCTAGAAACAGTGGTCTTGCTGCTTTAGAATTTCACTTCAGCATGTTGGTCAAAGTCCTGTCCCTTGGAAGCCTTATCTTGAAGCCTAGAACCAATCTGAACTCTTCCGTTTATCACTGTTGTTATCTCTAATCTCTTTAATTCTGCTTCTTTATATGCAAAATCAAGACAATTATGCCTAATTTAAAGAGCCTTCCTAAAGAGAAAATGAGAGAGAGGAAATCAGTAAGAGGGTATTTAGTAAGCACACAATAAATGTTAGCTCTTCCTCACCACCCCTTCTCATGTGCCTCTTTGTGATAAGCAGGTATCTTACTCAGTGCTGCAAAATATAAGAAATAGGAAAATTGAGCCAGGTTTTGATCAGTCACTGTTGTGATATGATCTGGCTTTAGATCCTGAATTTGAGAAGCAATTCATATCTAAAGAAGAGAATCTGCACAGGATAGCCAAATATCACAGAGGGATAACATTATTTCATATTCATTCCTCTCTATGTAACTGAAGTGGAAGTCATCTGGGTCTCCCCAAATCCTTCAATATTGTGGGGTCACTTTTTCTTAGACTCTTAAATAAAAATGGTTGGAACCCATCACAAGATATTCAAGTTCCCCCAAGGGGGTTCTTGGGCTCTGATAGTTTCTCTTCTATAACTCTTATTTAATTTCTTACTTGTACTGATTTGTCCAAATCCCTAACATTTTTTGGCTAGTGCTTGGTCTCTTCTTTCTACCTGAAACTTCTGGCCCTGTCTATTCCTTTAACATCACTTATACAAAGCAGATGTGTGAAATTATAGAGATAGTGTGACACAACCATTGATTTAAAACTATGGCCAACACATTTTTATCCTTATTAAGTCATAATTTTAGTCCTGTGATTTTTGTACATCCTGTAGCTTTGTATGTCAACTTGGCTACCTATAACACTCTGTTAGAAATCATATTAGGTATTACTGTAAAGGTATTTTGTAAGTGTTAGCAGATACAAACCACTGACTTTTAGTCAAGGATTTTTTTCTCAATAATGTGAGTGGGTCTCATCCACTCAGTTGAAAGGTCTTAAAAGCAAAACTGAGGTTTCCCTGAGGAAGGGGAAATTCTGAGACTGCAACATCAGCTCTAGACGGAGGAGACAACCAGACCGATTACCAGCTGATCCCATAATTGCATTAGCCAATTCCTTGAAATAAACAAATAATGTATATCTGTATCTATCTGTCTATCTATCTAGCTATCAATCCATCCATCCACCCGCCCACCCTACTTCTTTTGTTTTAACACGAAGAACCCAGACTACTGACACAGGTTACAATCCACTTGAAATTTGCCAATCATCTTCTTTTCTCTCATAAAGCAGGTTTTAAGGGGGAAAAACCTGATGGCAATAATGTGTTACATTTATAATTGTGAATGGCACTGGCTACAGTGTCATTAGTAAGCACTGGTATCTATCAGAAAAGTCATTATTCTTGTATTCTTATGCCAACATCTATTCAACCATCTCTATGTGGAATGGCAGTTCATCAAGACCACGTCACTTTCAACCAGATGATACCCCATACCCACAACACATCCCTAAGTGGGTTGCTCCCACAACAGAAACTGCACTTATTCTTTTGGACAAAGGTTTTTTAAATAAAGAATCTTTTGGAGGTAGTAATCTGGGAGGGGAGCAATAATAATTCTGCTACTAAGAGACCTAATATTTTATCAAATTTTTCTTGATAGGTAAGCAGAAAGCAATGACCTAAATTTTTAATAAATACAGGCTTAAGAATTGTCCCCAGGGAACAGACCTGGATGTAATTCCCCAATAGGGGGGCACTGGGCACCTGCAGGATGTGGTAGAAAAAAGAAAAGTGAGAAGAAATGTGGGAGATTGCCAAAGGAAGCGTCAACTCCTTCACACTTGAATTGGTTCCAATCACACCTGCTCCCTTTAGGGGAAGCCTTTCCATTAAACAATGATTGTGACGACTTGGCAGGCAGACTGAGTTTGGATGCAGGTAGATTATCAAAAGGATTTTTTCCTCCCTAATAGCTATACCTTCTCCTGCACGAAAAAATATTTTCTCTGCTTCTTTTTTCTCCAGGGTCTCACAGAAATGAAAAGGTAATTCTCTTCCAGTCTAATGGCAGTTTCTCCAGCTGTTCCTTTACATCACTGACTCTTACTTTCTCAAGGATCCCTGCCTTTCTTTTCTCTGTCTTTCCCCAATCTTGGGTCTTCCTTCTCTGACATACCTAGGTCTCCTCCATCTTGACAAAATAACTTCCCCTTATCCTGTTATCTCTCCTTTTAGCTCGCTATAAAATGTGTCTCTATTTTCTGTCTCCAATACTTTACTGTCCTTAAGTCAAAGCAGTGAGTTTCCATTCATTTCATTGCATTAGAACTTTCCAAGAATCCTTTGAAGCAGCTGTGAAATGTCTTTTTTCAGCCTTTGTCTTACTTGGCCTCTTTTTAGCACTTGGCACTGCTGGCTTCAGAGTACTTGGTGCCTTTTCTCACTTTGGCATCCTCGACACTTGCTGATTTTCCTCATCTCCACTTTTTTGGTGGCACTTTCTCTAATCAGTCCCTAAATTTACTCAAAGGTTTAGATCTTTTCTGTTATTGTATTTAGTCAAGATTTAGTCAAGCATCAAGACTTTATCTCTAGATAGATAATTCTCTAACTGCTAGTCTAGAACACGCCCCTGAATTCCATTTCCACAAAAATCTCTGGCTGCCAACTGATCTTTTCTACTTGCAAGTTTTTCTGTCATAACAGAAGCATTTGTGTCTCTGGAAGCAAAGGATTTATGCAGTCATAAAATTGTCCTTTCCTCAAATAGCCTTATTTTTCACAGAGTCACTAGGGTTATAAGTGTTGGCGTTACCTCTTTCATACCCACAAGATCTTATTGAGTCCTTCATAATGACCTCTGCAGTAGATTCCTTTACTTCATCCTTCCACCCCATACCACCCCATCTCTAGTCTTTAACATCTAGTTTAGGTTATAATCCTTTCCCCTCCCACTAATCTGACAAATTGCTACCACAGAAATTATATTGTAACACCCCCCTTTTTTTTAATCAGTTTAGTCTCTACTCCACATAAGTGGTTAAAGGATAAGGTCTGATTTCCCTCAGCCTATACTCAGAACCATCTCCTATCTAATCCTAATCTTACTCTGTAAACTTGTTACCATGACCTGTAATCACTGGGTGACACTGGGTTACTAACTTGGAACTTTCCTCCTGTTCTCTTCTCTTACTTACTATTTGGTGTCTACCTCAAATTTTTACACCTGTTTGTCTGCTTCAGTTGCCAGAAGTCTCAATTTTCTGAATTTCTCAATCATTTCTAAGCATGCAAGTATCTTTATCTGAAAATATTTATGTCAATATCTGTCTTACTGAGCAGACCTTACATTCTTTTAAAGTCAGGGATTCATTCTTAGACTCTTAAATCCCCAATGTCTAAAAAGCCATCTATTGCTGTTAATGTCATGGGCCTTCAATAGTTTTATTTCTACAGCAAAAAGGAAGTAGCATTTCATAGTGGTTAACAGTGCAAGTGTTAGACTTGGGTTTTTATTTCACCTCTGCCATATACTGTGTGATCTTAAGCACATTATTTCAACTTGCTAAACCGTATCTGAAAAATGCAGATAATAATGGTACCTGCCTCAAATGGATGTATAAATGAAAAAAATAATATATGTAAAGTGTTCAGCATACTGCCTGGCACATATTAAGATGACAATGAATGTTAGCTATTTCATAGTAGGTACTCCATACATATATGATGAAGGGCTGAATTAGTATTATATTGCTGGATTAGAAAATTATACATTTTATAATTTAACATGTTCTTCAAGGTCTGTTTCTACATTAGTTTATCAAAACTTGAAAGACTAAAATGAATTAAATGTGTATTATGGAATTACTTTTTACTAGGCTTGGGCTGGGAAAAGTCAGTAATATTTATTGAGTGACTGTTGAGTGTACAATGCTGTAGGAAGCTTATAGTTCTTTTGGGTATAGATTAGACTGACTTAATATTTCAGTAGAAAAAGTAGATTAGAAAAATTTGAACCTTGATTCCATTAATAATTAGCTTGCTGATTCAGGGTAGGTGCTTTACCTTTGTGAATTTTATATTTTGTGGTAGTGGTGTTTTTAGCCTTTCTCAAATGTAGTAAGAAGTAAGTAAAAAAAGTACATTCTTAAAATATTGACATAGTGAATTCTATAAATAAAAATGTTGCATGATTGAAGCCCTTATTTGATTATTTTACCTCTAAAGGCATTGTCATGTAAATTTTTAAGCGGTATTAAACTGTTTTTACTGATTTCATTATTTGAAAAATGTATCTCTTCTGCTTTCTAGAATTCTGAGTTGTTCTTTGCTTGGAAACTTTTTTCTTGGCTAGTGCAATATAAATGTATTAATTACTTACTATGTGCCAAGAACTGTGCTAGATAGACACAAATACTTATTCACTTTAGGCAAGATGATGCTGTTTGATTAAATTATCACTAAAGTGTTAAGTGAACACAGGAAAAGGACTATTTAAGCAAAACACAGGAAGACAAATACTGCATATTGTCACATTTATGTGGGTTCTAGAATAGTTGAGCTCTTATAAACAGAGGGAAGAAAGATTATTGCCAGGGACTGACAGCAGGAAGGATAATGAAGAGAGTTTGGACAAAGAGTCCATAGTAATACAGTAATGAGTACTAAAGATCTAATATATAGCCTGGAAATTACAGTTAACAGTATTGTATTAAATACTTGAAATTTGCATAGAGGAAAGATCTTAAGTTAAATTTTCTCACTGCATCAGACACACACATACACACACACACACACACACACACACACACTGATACTATGGAGCCTCTCCATGTAGCTTAGATTTCTCAACTTCCTACATGACAAAAGGCATTGTCTGCAAAACTAGTACATTTGGAGACCTAAGAGGAAGCTGAGAGACTTGTAATAATCTACTGCTAGAAGACACACCACATGATTGCTGCCACCCTGAGGGCAGTCCCAATTCAAAGGGATAAGAATTAAACTCAAACTCTTGATGTGAGGAGCTGCAAGTAAGTAAAACTAGGGTTAGACTCCCTGGCACTCTTTGGAAGAAAGTATTTCCTTTCCTTCTCTGAGTACATCTTTTTCTGCATCTTCCTTTGACAATATGATCCTTCAGTCAATTCTTAAAGTTAAATGATGGTTTTCCATTACCAAGACTCCTGTAGATTCTAAGATATTATACTTTGGGTAAGTTAATATTATTCTGCCACAGTTGCATAGATGACAGTAGAAAATATGAGACACCTTGACATGACAGCTTTGTGCTTGCAGCTATAGAAGGAGCCAACCTATCAGCACATTTTTCTGCTGATTCCCATAGCTTTGATTCCCACAGGGAGACATGAAGTGGACCTGGGGAAACACAAACATGCAGTAGGTTGTGTTACAGGAGAAACACACATGTTCCCTGATTGTAGGGAATCCAAGATCTGAGCAATAAGCAAATTTGCCCTTGACTTGAGGGAGACACTACTTTTGTCTTCTAGAAGTAAACTATATAAATATCAATGAAAAGATAATCCAGAGAGGACAACAGTTGTCTGATATATTTTGGTGCTCCTTCGTTTGGTGAGTATATGTTAATGAGTGTTATTTCTTCTTGAAGTATTGTCCCCTTGATCATAATGTAGTGACCATTGGGGTCTCTTTTTATCTTTTTGAGTTTGAAATCTGTTTTATCTGATATAAGTATAGCTGTTCCTGCTTTCTTTTTTGGTCCATTTGCTTGTAGGATTGTTTTCCATCCTTTAACTTTGAGCCTATTTTTATCTTTTGTAGCTAAATGTGTCTCCTGAAAAAAAAAGAAGGGAATGGAGGCATCAGACTCCCAGACTTCAAACTATACTACAAAGCCATAATCATCAAAACTGCATGGTATTGGAACAAGAACAGACATACAGACCAATGGAATCGAATAGAAAATCCAGAAATAAACCCACAGATTTATGGTCAACTAATCTTTGACAAAGGAGCAAAGACTATGCATTGGAGCAAAGAAAGTTTGTTCAATAAATGGTGCTGGGAAAACTGGGTCGCTACATGCAAAAGAATGAAGCTTGACCACCACCTCACACCATACACAAAAATCAACTCAAAATGGATTAAAGAACTAGACATAAGACCTGAAACCATAAAATATATAGAAGGAAATATAGGCGAAACACTACGTGATTTGCACATCAAAGACATCTTTACAGACACATCACCCAAAGCAGTGATAGTGAAGGCAAAGATAAACAGCTGGGACTATATCAAATTAAAGAGCTTTTGCACAGCAAAAGAGACAATAACAAAAACAAAGAGAAACCCCACCAACTGGGAGAACATTTTTGCACCCAACACTAATGATAAAGGACTGATCACAAAAATCTGCAAAGAGCTGATGAGACTCAACAACAACAAAGAAAATAATCCAGTCAAAAAATGGGCAGAAGAGCTTAAAAGAAACTTCTCTGAAGAGGAAATGCAAATGGCCAACAGGCATATGAAAAAATGTTCAACATCACTTGTCATCAGGGAAATGCAAATCAAAACTACCATGAGATACCATCTTACACCAGTGAGAATGGCACATATTAAAAAAACTAGCAACAACAAATGTTGGCGAGGGTGTGGAGAAAAAGGAACTCTTCTGCACTGTTGGTGGGAGTGCAAACTGGTCCAACCACTGTGGAAAGCTGTGTGGAGATTTCTGGACCTACTAAACATAGAGCTTCCATATGACCCAGCAATTCCACTCCTAGGTATTTACCCAAAGGACACAGAAACATCAATTCCAAAGAACACCTGCACCCCTATGTTTATAGCAGCACTGTTTACAATAGCTAAGCTTTGGAAACAACCCAAATGCCCAAAAATAGATGACTGGATCAAGAAGATGTGGTACATATATACCATGGAATATTACTCAGCATTCAAAAAAGATAAACACATGCAATTTGCTGCAACATGGATGGCGCTGGAAGGGATCATGCTCAGCGAAATAAGCCAAAAAGAAAAAGAAAAATACCGGATGGTCTCACTCATAGCAGGAATCTAGAAAACTTAAATAATGGACCAGGAAAATGAAAAACTATAAGAAAGTGAAAATCAAAATCAACAAAAAACTATGAACCAGAGACACTTTTAGGGGGGCGGGGGCGGGAGGGGAGGGATTGGGGTCAGAATGGGGGGCGGCAATTGTATGGGGAATATAACAATAAAATTTATAAAAAAAAAAAAAAAAAAAAAAAAAAAAGAAAAGATAATCCAAAACAAAGGCATTCAGGACCTCTCTTGTAAGACATGCAGAAATGGAAGACATCCTTAGAATATTGTTGTCCCACAGCCATGTGATGGAGTCTTCATAGGTGTGGAAATAAGGGGAAAAGGGTGGGCCACCTAGTTAGAGAAAAAGAAGCAGGCACTAAGCTTTTGGGAATTTTGTATTTTGGGAATTGTAATGTCTGTAAAAAATGGAACTTAAAAGTAAAAGGGGATAAAACCACCTTGAAGAAGTATCCATAGCTTGTTTAAAATTTTGGATTTATTCTGTAGGCAATATTAAACAGCTGAAAGACTTTTATGATGTAAATACTCCCAGTATGGCTTATTTCAAGCTACCAACGTGATATCATTAAAACCTGGGGTTGGAAAGGACTCATACTATGACATAGAATCGCTTCTATCTGGATATAGTAGATATAAAGATTCACAACAGTATAGATCATAGTAAAATAAAAGAATTAGGAAGTGATGCATTTCAATATTTATTACCTTTGTCTTTATTAAAATTTATTTAATTGAAATATATATATTTAGCAAAATGATTCTAACAACCGACTTACCAAATTCCTGAAAGTTTTGTGTGAGCTCTTGTGAGCAGGTGTGAACTGGCTCCTGCACACTCTGGGAGTAACCCATGTGTGAGAGCAGGAGTGTTTGTTTACCAGGGTTGACAGCTTCTCCTAAGGGCTTGGTTCTGCATGTCTGGATTGTATCCAGTGTGGGTAATGCCAGCACTGGCATCCAGAGGAAAAATCCTCCAAAGGTGGCATTGGTAAGAGCTGAGGGTTAGGGTAGAGACCCAACAAGGTTTCTTTAGGTGGGTAGAAAAGATTCTTGGTCTTGATAAAATGAGCTTAAGAAATGACCACCCCTATGTTTGGGTCCACAGACATGTCAAGAGTTTGGTGTTTGCATTTAGGTTGGATCTTATTGAGTCAGAGGAAGGTAAATTCATTCATTCATTCATTCATTCTCTCTCTCTCTCTCTCTCTCTCTCTCTCTCTTTCTCCACCCCCCTCACCTCCTCCCTCTCTCTCTGCCTCTCCCCTCCCCCCTAATCCTTTCCATCTTCCCTCGAGCCAAGATGTCCATCTTCTTCCGCCCTTGGATATCAGAGCTCCTCGTTCTTGAGCCTTTGAACTCTGGGACTTGCACCAGGTTCACACCACCCTTCCCCCTTCAATTCTTCAGACTCAGATTGATTTATCCCAATAACTGCCCTGGTTCCCCAGTTTATTGATGACAGATTATGGGATTGTGTTGACCTCCACAACTGTGTGAAACAATTTCTACAATCTCACTCTCTCTGTCTCTGTCTCTCTTCTCTCCCCCCACCCCCCTGCGTGTGTGTCTCTATATATCTATAGGAGATATAGGGACATCTCTATAAATATTTCTATATCTACATCTGTATATCACTATCTCTACATCTATACTCTCCTACTGAGTCTGGAGAACCATAACTAATACACCTTTAGAACACATGTCTTTAACCTATCCTGCAGGGTCTTCTGTGGTTCTGATTCCATCCTCATTACTTAAAATTGTTTGTCCTTCATAATTTACCAATCAGAGTCAACTATTTCCATTTTTGTTTTTTTTCCCTGAGACTATAGGCTGGACTTTTTGCTTGGAATGCCCTTTTCCTATAACTCTCTCCTTCTACTCCTCCATGGGGTTCTAATTAACCTCACCCTTTCCAGTTTGAGCCCCAGACATTTTGGGTTACTTTTAGATCTGGGATTATGTCATAGTTTATTATACTCTCAGGATTTTGAACATGATATTTTATTCCAACTTGGCCTTGTTAATTTCTAGTCATTATTCTAGTCTCAGCTTAGCTGGTACTTCATTAAGAAAGCCTCCCCCTCTCTCCTAAGTGTGGTAAGGTGTTCTGCTCAATGCTCCATAAGCATGTAGATATTTTGGTGTTTACACTGAGTTAGAACAACTGCCTATGAAGGGTAAAGTCTGTACATCGGGAACCTTTGTTTCTATAGTGTCTGTTACATGCCAGACATTCAACAAATAGTGGTTGAATGAACAAAATAAAACAACACTAAGTCTAGAAGTATTTCTCAAGGCTACCAATAAGAGAGGAACCCACAATGAAAATGGTGGAAAGAAATTCAATTGAAATGGGGTAAGGTCAAGGATGACTGGTCATTGAAAATAATTTCATATAGTGAGGTAACTCATTATTTATTTAAAATATGCAAAAGCATATTTGCTTCATTTCAAAGTGTATGTTTGAGCTCACCACCACCTGAGAGGAAATGAACTGTGGCAGAGTTGCATAAATTGGAAAGCATTACACAAATAATAAATGACATTTTAATAATATAAAAATTGTGATATTATTATTGGCACTTGTGATGGACTCAATTTTCCATCGAAAGAGAGAAAAACAGTTGGGAGTTTTCTTAAACATGTAAATGTTCTTGTCTGGAAGAATGTTTGGTGATAAAGGTCATTGTGAACTTATTGAGAGCTCCGTGGGACAGAAGCAGCATTTATTTTTGTGTATTTATGTGCTTATTCACTGACGGCTTTGCTGAGGAAAGCTATATTGTCAAGTGCCCTAATTAAGAAATAATAATGTAATTGATTTTTTATGGATTATCTTCAATTGAGTCCCTCTGTAACAGCAAACTCTCATTGACTACTCAGGATAATTGATGGCTGCTCTGCACAGTGCCCTTGGCTGATTGCAGAGCAGTTGACATCTGACAGTGACCGTGAGCCATCTCTATTTGCACAGTGGGGACCCTGAGGAGGGGTGCAAGTTGCAGTGGAAGGGTACTGTTAATTCACTGCCTAACTCGGGTCAAGTTACTTTCATTTTTGTAAAATGAAGGGGTTGAATTCAATCAATGGCTTGAAAAATAAAAAATTCAGCAGAACCTCTTCAAGCAAATTTTATGTAGGAGCTGTGCATGTAAAAGAGGCCCAAGTGACTTTAACTCTGGTTGAAGCGAAGCAGGAAAATGAAGGGTATGATTTAGTCCACATCTCCCTCTGCCGGGGGTGGGGGGGGGCCTCTGAAGGATTTAAGGATGCAGTTTGAACATGGTTGATCTAGATGGTTCCTTGTAGGATTCCAGTTCCAAAATTCCAGGATTCCCTGATATGACTTCAGGGACTCGAGGATAAATCAAAATAGCTAGTTGTCTCACCTTTGGGGTAGATGTGTCTCAAAACATTTGCCATCATGGTCTACTAAAAATATCAAACTTGGCTCAAAACACTCAGGCTGTGGTTTAAGCAGAGTGAACCTATTTATGGCTCCAATTTTAACGATTTCATGTCTGTGTGAGTGTGTGTATGCCTATGTATACACATGCACACTTGAGAGGGTCCAGGATCTGAGTTTTTTTCACTTAGCAGATTTTTGCGAGATTGTGAGGGAGCTGTAGTTATCTAGGAGAGGAAACACCTGTTGTTGAGTATCACTGAGTATTGTGAGATTTATTATCCACATTCCTTCAGGAGGGAATTAAAGCTCAGAAATATCAACCAAGATCACAGTAAGTCTCTCAAACTTCAAAGCTCTTTTTTTTTTTTTTTTTTTTTTGTGGTGATTTCTTATATGGAAAAAAGAGGAACCTAGTTAGGTTGTTTGTGGAGGTGGTGTGAGTTAGACACTCAACCATTCTGAGAAACTGGTCAAACACAAGTTTATGCTCTTTATCTTTGAGGGCTTGCCAGAATGGGGTAGCTGAATAAGACACCATTTCAGTTACAGTGTATTTATATAGTCTTTATCTAGCACAATAATTTTCTATAGACTATGATTTTACCCATAGTGGGGAGCATTTAGAAATGTCTGGAGACATTTTTGATGGTGACAATTGGAGGTGTGTGCTAGAGGGCACATAGGCTTGAGTTGAGGGCAGGGATGCTATTAAGATACTGCAGTGCAGGGCCTCCCCTGGTGGCCAGTGGTTGAGTGCTAGGCTGCGAAGCTGCCCACAGCCTCTGCAGCACTGGTTCGATCCCCAGCCACTGGTGAGGGTCCCACATGGTGCACAGACCTCTTCTGCCATGCCTGCTGCTCCCCTCAGCAGTGTATTTCATTGGTCTGCCTGTTCTGTTCCCTTTCTGGCGCTGGTGAATTCTCTCACCCTCCCGTGCTTCTGCCTGTACCCAGTGCTTATATAAATAAATAAGTAAATAAATAAATAAAAAAAAGATACTGCAGTGCACAGGGAAGCCCCCCGCAACAAAGACTTATCCCACCCAAAATTTCAATAGTGCCAATATTGAGAAACCCTTGTCTAGATGGAATGTCAGCATTAATGAAGTTACTGCAAGATGTGAGTGAACACACTCATACACTTTTAACTTATTTGAGTTTTTGGAATTTTTAGCCAGTCTACTCTAAATTTTCTGAGCTAGACGATGATGCCCTGATTAATAATTCTTCTGGGAATGATGATTAACCCTGTTTTTTTTTTAAATACACCCTCACATATATGACATATTTAAAAAATACACCCTCACATATATGATCATCAATCATCTGGAATAGATGCTACTATTATTAGGGTTCCAGAATCACCTTCCTCTAAACCTATGTCTCATCTTGTAGTAGTTCCTAAGAGCATCCTCACTTCATACATCAAGGTGACACATTTTTGCCCAATATTTGCCCAAGGCTCTTCTACAGAACACCTTCCCGAAATATGGAATAAACAAAAGTATGCATTTCGATTAGGTTGACTAAGTGCAGGTTGGTGTACATGGTAGGTAGAATCTACCCCACCTTCCCAAAGATGTCCACGTTCTAATTCTGGGAACCTGGGGCAAAAGGGAGTTTGCTAAAGTGATTAAAGAATTTGAGATGGGGAGATTATCCTGGATTATCAGGGTGAGTCTAATGTAATCACAAGAACACTTAAAAGTTGAAGAGAGACACAGTGGAAAAGATCAGAGTGATGTGTTGTGAGGACTTGACCTGACTTTGAAGATGGAGTAAGAGGCTATGAGCCAAGGAATGCAGATGCTTCTAGAAGTTGGAAAAGGAAAGAGCTCACACAAAGGAGTACTTCTCTGCCCAACCTTGATTTTAGCCTGGGGAGATCGAGGTTTGTCTTGGGAACTACATAACTGTAAGGTAATAAATTATTTTGTTTGATCCACTGATTGCGTGGTCATCTGCTATGGAAGCAATAGAAAACTATGTTACTTCTACCACGTCTGACAGAATCTCTGTTTAAACCTTAATTAATTTTGAAGGTATTAAGACGCTGGTAAGGGGTCCACCCTCAGGCATCTGTTTTAATTCTTTGATATGCATGGAGAAATTTAATTCTCATGTGAAGCTGGAGGAGGAGGGTGCTGGAACACCAGTGTCTGAGACAAAGACAAGAGGGAGAGAAAAAAATGGAGAATTTAAGTATTCAGCCAACCACTCCCGGGGTGTTGATCGGATAACATA
Source organism: Talpa occidentalis (assembly GCF_014898055.3). NCBI lineage: Eukaryota > Metazoa > Chordata > Mammalia > Eulipotyphla > Talpidae > Talpa > Talpa occidentalis. Next base: position 14,578,902 of record NW_023600993.1, read on the forward strand.
AAGCAGTGTTTGCCCAACAGAATTTTAGAGCAAGCCACACTGTAATTTTTAATTTTTAGTAGCCATTTAAAACAATAATAAAAGACAGGTGAAATTAATTTTAATAATTTGTGTCATCCAACATATTATCATCCTCATATATCACTGATATAAAAATTACTGATAAAATATTTGTTATTTTTCATAGTAAATTTTTGATACGTGTATTTTATACTATAAGCACGTCTCAATTTTTTTTTTAAGATTTATTTATTTTTTATTTAAGATTTATTTATGGTACAAGAACTGGGGTGTAGGGCCTCCCGGTAGCGCAGGTAGTTGAGCGCCGCACTGTGAAGCTGTCCTCAGCCTCTGCAGTGCAGGTTCAATCCCGGCCGGCCAGCGAGAACCCCACATGGCGAAGCAGACCTCTCCTGTATAGCCTGCTGCTCCCCTCAGCAGTGTATTTCATCAGTCTGCCTGTTCTGTTCCCACTCTGTCTCCAGTGAATCCTCTCACCCTCCCACGCATCTGGCCTGTACCCCGGTTCTTGTATAAAAATAAATAAATCTTTTTTAAAAAAAAGAACTAGGGTATAAGCAGGGGGTGGGGGGATGAGAGGATTCATCAGAGACAGAGTAGGGGGCAGAACTACTGAAATACACTGCTGAGGGGAGCAGTAGGTGAAACAGAAGAGGTCTGCTGTGTCATGTGGGTAGCTCCCTGCCCTGGCCAGGAATCAAACTCATGCTGCAGTGGCTGGTGATAGCTTGATAGTGCTGTCTTTAACCCCTGCTCCACCAGGGTGTTTCAATTTGGACTGGCCACTTTTCAAGTGCTCAGTAGCCACGTGTGGCTACAATGTTGGACAGTATGACTTTAGACTAGAGATGAAAAAGAAAATGCACTTTTCTACTACTCACTTATGTGATTAGATATGTGGATTCTTTCCCACACTGATGAATTCTCTGAGACCAACGGGTGTGCTACAATTCAATTCAGTTTTGACACTCTCTTTTGGAATTAGCATCAGATCCTACAAGGCAAGGGCTCATTTCCACAAGTCTGCCCCCACTTCAGATGTCAGCCGCAAGCCTAGGTTGCTGCCTATACTTCTGACTGACCAGTTATAAAGTGGGGTTCCCATGATCCTGTCCTTTGTGTTGATAATTTGCTAGAATGACTCACAGAACTGAGGAAAACAGTTTACTTCCTATATTGTCATTCATTACAAAAGGTACAACTCAAGAAATGCCAGGTAGGAGAGAAGCATGAGGTGGATATATGAAAAAGGGTAGCAGAATTTTCATGCTCGACCCAGTTGCACACTCCCGGAGCTCCCCCACCCCACAACACCACGAGCTCACCAATTTGGAAGCTCCTTGAATTCATGGATTTTTGTAGCAGCTTCATTATTTAGTGTAATCAATTATTGACTCCATCTTTAACCCCTCTCCCATCCCTGGAGAACAGGTTGTGGTACTGAAAGTTCCATGCTTTTAATCATGGCTTGTCTTTCTGGAGACCAACTCCCATCTCGAAGCTCTCCAGGAATCCACCATGTGTTGCCTCATTAGAACAAATGACTTTCTATCACCCAGAAAATTTCCAAGTGTGTGGGAGCTCTGTGTCAGGATCTGGTATCAAAGATCAAATGTTAGAACAAAGAGATTTTCTTATTCCCTTTATCACTTAGGAAATTATAAAGGTTTTAGGGCTTAGAGGCAAGACACAAAGGAGCTGGAACTAAGATACATATACATATATATATAATCATATACTTGTATACTTTATATAATATATATCATAAATAAATATATATCATGTTATATATAGTATATGTACACATACATAGCATCTGTAATATACAGTATATGCACATGCATATGCAAATAGACATATACATAGTATGTATAATATGTACATAGTATGTATAATATGTACATAGTATGTATAATATGTACATAGTATGTATAATATGTATAATAGTATATGCACCTATGAGTCACACACAGTATATGGTATTTATAAGCATATCATATATAATAACACACACATATATACACCTACAAATGGCTATAAATCACATATAGTATAGTAAGAAATACATATATTCCTAATTACATCACAGTATCACACAGATGTAAGCGATGCTTGAGGAGATTATTTTGATGGAGAAATATGAGAGAAACTCAGGACATTGAAATGCTGTGGAGAAGCCGGGTGGCAAGGGGCACAGTGGGCGAGAGAGCACCTCTTCCCATTTTGTGCATAGGTCACAGCAACAGAGTATGGTGGGGATTGTGGAGCCTAGAATGGTCTTGTGAAGGTCACTAGGCAACTACATGATCCAATGACCTCCCTTGGATGTATGGCAGGTCAGGCAGTGCATTGGAGATGATTCAGAGCAGAATTCCAGAGTTTTGTGGATGTATGTGAATGTCTTATTTTTCATTTTAGCTTATAAATTTTAATTGGGAAGAACCTTGAATGAGCTTCTGGAACATTTTTCTCATGGTAGGTGATCTATAAGTATCTCTTGAATGAATTAATGCTTAAACAGATGAATTTAATTTATTTAAGCAGATGAAGAAGACTTAATTATTTTCATATTAAAATTAGCAAATAGTCAAAGAAAGTTTTGGGGATTTTACATTACTTAACCATGTATCATGATGCCTGGCACACAGTGGGCAATATTTGTTTGTACAGAGAAATACCTGCCTTTTAGTCAGAGAACACATTTGTGCTAAAACTACCCAAGCAACTTATTATATGTTTGGCTAATGGAATATCAGCATAGAATTTCTGTGTTTATGAGAAGGCAGTGGTTCTGTTGTTCCCATGGAAAAATACACAAAAAACACAAAAACCTAATCCAATATAACATTGTAGATTTTTCTATTAATAACCCCAGTGAGTGCTGATAAATGTTTGGAGTTTACCGCAATGCCCAAATCAAAACCTTCAGATGGTATGACCACAAAGGCTGTGAACTCTCAAGCCAGTAAGCTAATGGACAAGATGCTAAATATCAACCTAGGGCCAAGATATATTTTTAATTAGTGTTTTGCTTCTGCTTAATCCATTACATCGGAGCCATACCAGGCCTTTCTTCTCCCATCCCCCAATTTCTGCCTTCATCCACTGTGGGGACTTGGCTTCAGTTAGCAACATTTGGTAGGAGGCCAACCACTAAGGAGAGTGAGTGATTGACCTTGATGACATAACTGTACCACAGACAAAACCAAATGAACCCAAAGCAGCATACAATGTCCTTAGATAAGCACTGCTAATGTTTTGCATCATTTTATGGTTCTGAGGCAAGATGCGATATTGAATTCCAGGTAGGGATAAGACCTTTATTTTTACGTTTCAGTTCTCCTGATAAAAACGAAGTGAAAAGCATGGCTATGGGAAGGGTGAGGCCCAGGAGACAAAAGATGTAAGGTCAAATCTTTGTATAAGGCTATGATTGATAAGGCATCTGACCTTTCTAATCTTTGTCTAATTTATGAAATGAAGACCAAAAATACCTTCCGAAGTAGTCTTCATTTGCATATTGTTAGCACCAAATGACCAAAAGTACTCTGAAAAGTGGGCCTCCCCGGTGGTGCAGTGGGTTGAGCGCAGTGCTGTGAAGTGGTCCACAGCCTCTGCAGAGCCTCTGCAGCCATGGGTTCGATTCCTGGCTGGCCAGGGAGAAACCCACACGGCATGGCAGACCTCTCCTACCTCGCCGCGCTGCTCCCCTCAGCAGTGTCAACGATCTGTCTGCCTGTTCTGCTCTCCGCTCGGTCTCTGGTGAATTCTCTCACCCTCCCACACATCTGACTGTATCCCAGTTCTTGTACAAATAAATAAATCTTTAAAAAAAAAAGTACTCTGGAAAGAGTATTTTCAAAACTAACCCAACTCAGTACAGTGGTAGCAGGGCCTCGCTGCTATAAACAAAATATATTTTAGATAATATGTGTAATGGGCAAAAAACTCAAGGACTGTATTTGTGACTACTGTATAACAGGTTATTTTCATTTCTGTTGGAAAGTCTAGGGCATTCCAACAAAGGGTTTTAATGTAGTTTGCTTTTTGCACCCATGCCATTGATTGCTGAATCTAATAGTCTGGTCGTGAAGCTGAATGAATGTGTCTTAAAAAAAATCTGATTATGTGAAGATAACTGTCATCATTTGTACACAAATATACACACATACAGACTTTATAAATGTCTACTTTGTAGAAAGTTTTCCAGTTTGGACTAGTAATGAGCAGTTTATAGATTTGACCTAGCTGATACCAAAAATTGTTACTAACAAAGAAAAATCGAAGCTTCTTTCGAACAAAGATGTTCATTTTAAACTAAATGGTAAGTTTACCTTTCCTGGCTCTATGGGACTAAATTCTTATGTCACTGTACTCAAAGTGTCACTGAATGGGCCATATTTGAGATTCAATACTTTTTCATGGTAGTATTTCCAGTGGTGAGCCTATCTGAAGACTGACTGAGGGCTGGCACAAGGCTGTTCAAGATATAATCCCTGAAAAAAGTATTTTCAAAATTAACCCATTCTAGTAGAACATTCCATGGCAAGTCAAATAATTTTATCTCTTTCAGTATGAATAATTATGTTTAAATTTTAGTTCCAAATTTTGAATGTTATACAATAATTACATGGTTTAAATTTTTTTATATTTTTATATTTTTGTATATTTGTAAATAATAACAAAGTTCTCATTTATGCTTCCTAGTCACAATATACCCATTTTTATTAGTTTTTTTAACATATGTACAAGTGAAATTTCTTGTTAAAAGTTGTATTTTGCATCACTTCTTTTTAGGTTACAAATATGCATGTATTTCTATGTGCACATACACACACACATCCCATGCACACCACACACATAATCTCTGTAGTTTATCTTATTTCACAGCAGTTTAAAAGACAGATACAGTAGCTTAAAAGAAAAACAATTCATTATTCCTAACTATCCTGTGGATTAGGAATTTGAGTGACTCTCTTCTGGGCAGTACTTCTGTGACATAGTGTCAACTAGAGTCTTGCCTACAGCTGCATTCAGCTACTGATAGAGATGAAGTGGAACATTGAAGAACGTTTCATGTAGATCTGGCTCTGCAGGGCTCCTGCAAGTAACTTCTCCATTTCCAAGTCACCTGAGCTTCCTTGCAACATGATAATCTAAGGGGAGGTGGATTTCTTAGGTGGGTGCTGACTTCCAAGTGTCAGCGGGCTTAAAGGTAAAGGGGAAATCCCTAGGGTCCCACATTCTTCTGTCATAGCAATCAAAGCATCCAGCACTCATCAGTGGTTTCAATAGTTTCATGATTGCTTTTCAATTGGTGAGAGAATTTTAAAACTATTTTAGGACTAGTAGTTTAAGGTTCAGCCATGAAAGCCAAATAAATTCTCACCACAGTCACTGGACAAGACAAATCCCAAATTCTCCTCAGTTCAAAGGAGAGGGGTGGAAAAGGGGTAGATTGTCTTTCAGTAGGATGTGTGCAAATAATTGCAGCCATTTTTAATTTACTACAATATCTGTTTCACTTTATCATGTTTTAAAGACCACAGACACCAGTCGATCAGTAACAGAATGCTGTCTGCTAATACCCTTTGAAAAATTTGATTCCGGTACTTAAAAAATAATTGTTACTGAGAAATCTTTGCAAAAGAAGTAGTACTTTCAGAAATAAAAAGTTTTCATTTAAAAAAAATAAATTGTTCCTCATAAGCTCATAGGTTTGCATTAAAGCCCACATTTTTGTAACACAATATGTTGTTAATTTAAAGAGAAAAAAAAATTCCCCAAAGTATTTTTAATCACTTGGACACATTCTGACTGCCAATTTGTGGACAGACCAGTTTCTTCATGCATGCTTTGACATATACATTAAACCTTCCCTTACTATTCTCTTGATGAATCTAATTCCCATCAAACCTGTGACACAACCTATAACTATCACCAGCTTCTTTGTGGGAGTTTACGATCTTCATGATATATGCCTTCTGAAATATAGGTCTGTAAGCTTATGGTAAAATTAATAAAACCGAAATTAAAACTGACAGCTCTGAAATGATATGCTACCCTTAGCATATGGAATAACTACCGTGAATACTTATGGGGTTTGTTGCAAGATTATAGACAGTTACCCAATGGGGGATAACTTCTGAACTGTGTTGCTAAATCTCATTTGACAGGTTTTGGATTTGGTATAATTTTTCTATAGAATTTTAGTGTTGGATGAGCAATATGTTAGCAATGATTCAGATGACATTTTATTTCTAAGCCCTTTAGTCTTTCCCCTCCAAGTCCTCCCTCTCTCCCCTGTCACATCCTCCTTTTCCTTCCCTTCCCTCCTCTACATACTCTCAATCTTATATAAATATTTTAACAGTTAGTTCATGGCTAGGGGATTCCTTATGAAATATGACAATGAAAACGCTTTTGTCTGGCTGCACATGTACAAATCTGAGGATGCATATCAGAATTTCATTTTATGTCTGTCCATCTAGCGATATTCGTATATTTTTCTTTCCTATACCCAAATGTTTAAACTGGTAGGTCTGCTGTGAGAGTAGAAATGCAAATTGTAAGGATTTAGTCCTGTACACTGTGTTCAATGATCCAGGCTTATAAAATCTGTCTTGGTCCCAATTCATGCATGCATCTGTGTGGGTGTGAACTTGAACGCGCATGCGCGCGTGGGTGTGTGTGTGTGCATGTGTGTACGTGTGTGTGAGTGTGCATGTCTGCAGAGCATGGAGGAGAGCGTACACGCCCACACACCCTTTCATGTTGTCCTTTTATGTTGTCCTTCATGACTCTATTTATCTTTTTTATGATGAATGAAGAGCTGCTGGCTAGAATTTGGTTTTATAAAAAACATTACCATCCCTACCAAAGAAAGACTTTGGCAGTTTGGGAAAAACAGTTAAGAGTTACTTGCTACAATAACAAATACTCACCTATTGTAATTATGCTAAAACTTAAGAATTCCATGTACTGAAAACCATTTGGGATCATCAAAAGATAATATAGAGAGAAAAGGGCACCAGAAGGAATTTGAGGTGCTCTTAAAAGTTTTCGTCCTCTGGGATTATGCTAAGTCAAATAAGTCAGAAAGTGGAAGACAACTACTGGATGCTTCCTCTCCGTTGTGAACTATAAGTACCCAAAGTAAACAAAATAACTGTCAAAACACAACGGAAATAACTCAGATTCTGAAAGCTATGAGGTTCGTGGGTGCATAGAAGCATAAGATGTTAGGTGTGGGCACTGGGGCTTTGCCAGAGAACAAAATGAAATGTGTGCACATGTTGAGGTGTGAAGTTATACTCCGCAAATTCTATAGTTTTGTAAACAAAACGGAAAATCAGTGAAATATGATGGGAATAGAAAAAAGATTTCTCTTTCCCCATCCCAGTTTTACTTTGAAAATAGAAATGACATTAATATCTTTCAGACAAAATAACTAAATAAACACATTCACGAATTTAGTGCTTTTTGTGGAGATATGACTCCCCATTCAAACTTAAGTTTTGGACAAATTTTGGAAATTTGTCCAAAATAAGGGAGACTGTTGCTTCTGAAATTGTTCAGATTGGGGTTGCCTTTCATAAGCTTTTAATAATAGTTCCCAAATGATTTCTGTCCCTAAAAATCTAAATATCCCTATATTCTATCCCTAAATATCCCTTCTCAAGCTGCTGATCTGTGGTAGCAGGAAAACATTCTGGTGAGACTTGATGTTACCTGAATAATTAGAGAAGGCCCCTCTTCTTTTAGAGCCACAAAATTATGGAGAGGTTCTCCTGGCCCCCCTACTCTTTGAAGACAACTCTCAAATTGAGGGGGGGCACAGAGGGGCTACGTCCCTTGTTGGAAATATTGGCTTATTTATATTGTGAGTCACAATTCCCACATGAAAAGGGAGAAAAGATAACAATATATCTCAGTGAATTTTCACAAAGTGAATACCCATGTCACTCCTACCAGTTCAAGAAATGAAACATTGGCAACTCCCCAAAGCCTCCCTTGGGGGCTCTCTCAGTAATCCCTCCAGCATTTTCCTCCAAAGGTAATCCTGAATTTTCAGTCATCTTTTTCTTTCTATTATTCACAGTTTTACTGCTTAAGTATGATCTACTAAATGCAAATTTTTTTAAGATTTATTTATTTATTTATACAAGCACTGGGTACAGTCAGAAGCATGGGAGGGTGAGAGAATTCACCAGAGCCAAAGCGGGGAACAGAACAGGCAGACTGATGAAGTACACTGCTGAGGGGAGCAACGGGCGCGGCAGGAGAGGTCTGCACGCCATGTGGGACCCTCGCTGGAGGCCAGGGATCGAACCGGCACTGCAGAGGCTGCGGGCAGCTTTGCAGCCCAGTGCTCAGCCATTGCGCCACTGGGAAGACCCTAAATGCCAATTTTATCTATTTTTAAATTTTCCTATATGGATCACATAGTGTAAGTTGTTTTGTTTGTGACTTTTTTCACGTGAAAAATCATGCTTGTGAAATTCACGCATAGACAAAATTATTGTGTATCACTTTACAGTATTCTACTATATAAAACAGCACAATTTTGGCATTTTATTGTGGAGAGGATGTAAGTTGTTTTCAGTTCTAAGGATATTCAGATGATTTTAGCAAGAGCAGCCAGATTCAAAAGTCACACACACTGATCCGATCCCCTCCCACCCCCCACCCCACACTTTTGCCAAAAACAACTCCAGTGTTAGCTGAATGACCCATAGTTAAATTTCTGACACTAAGTTAATCACTTTGCCTTCAAGAGAGTTTTCCTCTTTGGCCATAATAAATTAGTTCAGGAAAACACTTAGTCTCGTTTCTCCCACCATTACCTTCCTAGGAATTTTGGACTTGAGCAGAAAGAAGGTATATGCCTCTTGGTTGCTGCAATAAACCCTATAAATTAAAAGGCTATTGGCAGCCCTGTTTTGTAAAAGGAAAGGAGAAAAAATTAGAAATATCTGCAGAGGAAGAAAAGAATGAAACAGATGCCTAAAGGGGCATAACTGTAAAACTACAAAGAATCTTGAACAAATTCTGCTGTCAGTTTGTTCTGGAGCTTTTATATCCATGTAATTTCCCTTTGACTTAGGAGAGTTTGAGTTGAGCTTCTATTATATGAAACTACAAGAGCCCTAATATTCCTGATACTATTTGCTATCTAGACATTGTTCATAGCAATTTCTTAAATAATGATGTTTTTCAATAATTTTTATATTTGAGGATACAAGTATCTGATAACTGAAACGAATGTGTTAAATGAATTTAGACAAGTAAAAGAACTTCACTGTGACTCAGCTTATTCATCAGTAATGTGGGAATTTGGACAATAAGATCTCTAAGATTCATTCCGTATCTAACATAGAATTATTCTATCAAAGTGCCAGTATGAAAGCTTATTATTTGTGCTTGACTTCTCAGAGAATGCCTTGGAGATCCTGGTGAACATGTATTCTAAAAAAATTTAACAACAAACTATTTCAGAACTCCTTTATTTCTTATTAAATGGTGCATTCTCCATTAGAATATTTCCTGGTGACTAGCAGGCACTTAATAAATATTTGTCAAATGAACGAATGAATGAATGACTTATCCACTCAAGATAGTTCACATCCCCAGATCAAGAACAGTAAGTACATATTTTAATGATATCAGTTCTCAATTGACCCTTACCATAAATTCCTATCTTTTACAAAAGCCAAATGCAACCTGTCAAACATGTGGGCTTCTGTTTCTGGGTGATTCAGAGCTGAAGGGGTTAATGAAGAATCTGATGTCTTCCCAGGATTTCTGTGAAGCACAAAAAGTACAGTGCCAACAAAATCCCCTGAAGAGTAAACAAAACTTGGAACTGTTGCAAACAATAAATTGTCAATACCTTATAGAAGCAATGGATAATGAAAACTTATCATGCCTATAGTTAGTATCCTCTTTAAAAGAATTTACAGAGTCTATGAAATTAAATTCTGTGCACAGTTCTCTTAATTTGTCCTTAATTAAACAATACTCCATAAATGGTGCATTCAGTGACCAAATGTTCAGAGACAGCAAAATGGTGGGTCCCAAGCCATTAGGAATGAAATAAAGGCAGTCCCTGGAGAGTCTGCAAGAATCTGGTCTCTCTAAGTGACAACTGATGGTTTAGGAAAGATAATTAACTTTGCAATTACAAACTGCAGCTTTCACCAATGCTGTTTTTCCCCAGTATAATCTTTTAAATGCTGGATTATTTCCTATAACGTGAAATAGTTTGCTTGGAAAAGAGAAATGCAAACAAATACCCCACCTTAGGTTGCTGAGTTCATCAGGAATTAAATCCTTATTGATTAATTTAATGGTTTTTTTATTTCTAATGTTAGATCAATATCCATTTAATGTGCATTGCTATGCAGATTCTCAAGACAAAAATTTCAGCAGTAAATTTAAACAAATAACAACATAGTATTTAGATTTCATACAAACTGGAACAGAGAGATCTTTTCTTTTTTATCAGAAAAAGAACATGAAACTACTCTTTGATAAATTAAGAGCTAGATCTTTGTAAGAACACTTATTCTACTATAGATTTAGTAACTTTATGCCATTTTTTCCCCGCTTAAGTGATTCCCTAAAATCTCATTACTTTATTTATTATGGATTTTTAAATTATCTTAGTACCGGAATAATCCAGTTTTCTTCTTCCTCCCCCAAAGAATTCAGTTTACCCTAACTCTACCTGGCCAACTTTTCTTAATGTAAATTGACACCATGCATTAGGCAAATGTTAATGGCAAATAAGAATTACTTCTTTTTTCGTTTTAAAATCTGATTGCAGGAAGGACACTTTCATTGTGTCTGTGCAGAAAAAAAAAAAAAAACATGAACCATAAAATATCCATTTCTCCTCCATACTGTTCATTTCATCAAATGATAGTATCTTGTCTGTTTTCTGTTGATTTCTGTGTGCATACAGATGTGCCTTTGTGTACCTGTTCAGGTGGGTTCCGCCAGTCACAGCAAATACACAACCAGGCAAGAGTCTTTCCAAGTTAACTCACTCATGCAATATCAAATTACCTTTTGTTTATACTAACATACAAAGATACACTGTATCTGAAAGATACAATAATTTTTGACTTGGTGATGCAAACATTCAGTTAAAATTTTTTCAGACCAAGTCCAATGTCACTAGATTTTTATATAATGTGCTTAGGTTTTATCAGAAACTCACATGTTGTTAGATAATACTTAGTTTCCAATCTTGGGCAAGATCTTTCTCCCTCTCTCCCTCCCTTCCCTTCTTTTCTCTTTCATTCACTCAACAAATATTTGTTCAATTCATATTACACAGCAATACTGAGCCAGACTCATCTGTGGGTACAGGAATATACACAACACACTCAAGGGAGTCAGTGCTAATGGAAGTAGAAGTTGTTTGCGTATGGAGATATACATATATATATATATATATATATATTCATGTACACAGATACACAGCCACTGGGATCTTAGCTAAATATAGAGAAATGGACTGTTTTCTCTTCACTGAGAAGAGATCAAGTTAAACAGAGAAGTCGAGCTTCTATACTTTCCATATAAGAAATGTATAATATTCATGCCGTGTTTTCCAGACAAACATCACAGTTTTGGTAGAGTACATCTCAAAATGTAGCCAATGGATGCTAATTTTTCTGGATATCACAGCTCCTTTGACATGTACAATTTTCCATCAATAGATATGGGAAACACTGACTTAACAAAATAGGTTTACTGCAAGACTTAACCGAGCCGTCAATGTGCTAATGTTCTTGTAGAATTCCAAGTAGAAGATAAAGGCTATAGCACTTGACATGTAGGTCTGTTTCTCCTGGAGCATCTTGAGTGTTAGAGGTAGTGTTCTGTGGAACACACATTTAATGAAAAACTGTTCAGCAAAATACAATTTTAAGTTTTTAGGGAGTAATTAGAAGGCGTCCATGACTTGGTTCTTATTTCCCTTCTTAATCTATCCATTTGCCCCCTACAAATTTCCTGTTACTAATTTATATTTATACTCTCGGCAAAAAAAAAGGACCATTTGTTATTCCATTATTTCTGATGTTTGCTAAACACCCACATTTGCTCCTCTATTTTCCTCACTTTTCCATCCAACCTTCTTCAGTTAAAAGTTTACCCATGGGGCCTCCCTGGTGGCACAGAGGTTGAGCACTGGGTTGCGAAGCTGCCCACAGCCTCTGCAGTGCCGGTTCGATCCCCGGCTGCTTCCTGGCCACAGAGCGAGGGTCCCACATGGCAAGCAGTCCTCTCCTGCCGCCCGCTGCTCCCCTCAGCAGTGTACTTTGGTCCTTCTGCCTGCTCTTCTCCCCGCTCTCGCTCTGGTGAATTCTCTCACCCTCCCGCACTTCTGACTGTACCCAGTGCTCATATAAATAAATAAATAAATAAAATAGAATGAAATAAATCTTTAAAAAAAAAATTTACCCATGATTTAAGAACTTCCAAAATGTCTTATGCATACACTTTGGTTGATTATTTAGCTAAATAACACTTCTCTGTGATCTCTAAGTCTTACTACTATTTCTATAGCATTTATCCCAATCTGCTAGGTATTGTGGTTAATGGTGGACACATTTCATTACTGGCTTACAAATGCTTAAAGGGATACTATTGCACATTGAGTTCTCACCATGAGCCAGCTACTCTTCTAGGCATTTCACTCATTAGTTCACTCAGTCATTCATCCATGTACACCCCTCCTTTCTTCAATCTAGCATCTATCACACTAAGCACCAAGGCATGTTCTGGAACTAAGCTTTGGATACAGCAGTAAACAAGGTAGACAATGCACATTCCCTGAGAGTATATTGGCAGTTCCTAAGTCATAAACATGCAAAAAGGAACAGATAAGATGATTTGGAGAGTGGAAAGTGATAGGTAGAAAATAAAACAGAATAATGGTAGAGAATAACTAAGGAAGGAATGACTGCATTGAGTCAGAGCAGTTAGGATGCTTTGTAAATGCTAGCTTATATAATCCTCAGAATAATACTCTGAACTACTTATTGCTCTCATCAACCTATGAGCTACCATCAAACTATGAGCAAGCATAGGTTGACCCAAGTTATTTAAGTCATACCTACTTAAGTATTAGAACAGGGCTAATGTATATGATTGCACAGGTTGTATTGCAAAACTCCAATGAGCAGAGTCTCATGTACTAGACTATGTGAAGTTTGTATCTATCAGCCATGAAATAACAGAGCCGCAGACTACTAAAAATGATATGAAATAAAGGATTTTTGACAGCAATAGGCCTTACATAACTGTGAAAGTAGAAATCAATTTTTGGAAATTTGTTGACTCTGTCTAGTTGGGATGAAAGTCATTGTAGGTGACCAGAGCTAGTACTGCTAATAAAATAGTATATCAAGTGAAGGAAAGAAAAGGGTAACTGAAAAATCCAAGGGAAAATGTGGATCCCACAAGGACACTCTTGGTCCCATGAGGACAAATTGGAAACTGGGGCTGTGTCTTGCTTGCCTCTGACCTCAGCAAAACAGGTAGTATGCAGGAGTTGCTGTGTCTATCACCATCTGTGGGATTTACACTTGGCCAGTTCTCTAATAGCAGTGGGAAGTGGAGGAGCTGGGGCCTGGCCACTGAGCATGCCTACAAGGGAAAACACGAGGTCAGAGACAAGCATGCAAGCTGCAACAGTGTATGCAGTCCTTAATGAACTCGGAGTGTGATGCCTGTACACACATTTGTCATGTGACCAACCCAGCCCATGTCATACAAGCCATGGAATTGTTGGAAATGGAGCTCCAGCTTAGCAAGATGACACAGAGATCCTTCCCTGGACAGAGCAGACCTTGTAGCAAAGATGGGCTTCTATCTAGGCCTTGAGACTTCAAAAGTTGCAAGCTTTTGATGACATAGTATTATTTGCAACACATATGTCTTCATTTGCAACACATCATGTCTCATAGTCATCATGACACCAGCCACAGAAAGTCATTGTTCACTGTATTGTATTTAGTAAGTAAGTAATTAACATGGGCTTTGTAATTCTGAGCTGGTAGTAACTCTAGAGAATAAAATTCTCAAATTCTCCTCATTGGCTGGACTGTATCAATGTACACAGACCGGGGTGGGGGGAGGTGGGGCAGGGTGGGGGGCGCGGAATCACTTTTAACCAGAGGAACACAGTACAATTTCTTTGTCACTGACACACTTGACTTTTAGGATAACAGGACTCAGAGTTCTGTTTCTAAAGGTAAGCCTTTGTTTTCTGGGGTTATCAGAACAGCATCACCTGGGAACTTGTTAGAAATGAAATTTCTCAATTTTTACCCCAGACCTATCAGATAACAAACCCTGGGGGTGTGGTTTAGCAGCCTTGGGTTTAAACAAATCTTCCAGGTGATTCTGATGCACACTCGAAATTGAGAATTGCTGATCTAGAAATGCTGAATTCCTGGGAAAGCAAATAAAAAGAGAAACTGAAGTAGGTCCCATTTGGTGAATTTGCTTGTTTGGTGGGTAAAAGAGATGATACAAGGAACCAGTGAGCTGCAACTTAAGACAATTCAGGAAAGATAGATAAAGTGGAAATGGCAGCCATTAGGAGCAAGTGCTATTAGAGCATACATATCCTGCAGTTGCAAATCAGAAAGAGTCGCTTAGAAGCAATGCAGGGATTTCCCAGCAGTTCATGGCATTGCCTATCCCACAGATGCTTCTGGCAGGTGGGCTGCTCACTTCTTGTGACTAAGCAAATTTGGGGTAAACTGATGAATTTCATCATGAGTTCCCAGCCTGTTAATCATGCAATCGGATAAAAATAATCATGAAATGGTGATGTAACCTTAATGCAATCTCTAGCTTACGTGTAGCCTGGTCTTTCCTTAGGAACTTCCTTGTCCATCTAAAGGAAAGTCAGTCCTTACAGAATCAGCCATTAAAATGGCTTTGTGATAACTTCTGAGTATGGCTAACATTCTCAACTGCCTGATTGCCATCTGCTCATGAATACTTCTTAATTCAGTCCCATGTCACTGACTCCAGCCTCCTGGTTTACTTCCCCTTCACAGTTCTCACTTTTATCTCCAATTCATTGTATGATAATAGCATAGGGCAACATTTTGAAATGCAAGTCGCCATGGAGGGATTATTTTCCTTTTATTTCCTCCTTCCTCCTTCTGGCCCTAGAATAGAAACTGAAGACCTAATTCTCTGTGGCTTATCTCTTCCACTATGCTCAGCCTTCCAGGGACCTTAGCAGATATGTCAAACAGCAGAAGAAAGGACTGAGCTGTAGACAAGATGTCTTGGTTAAAAACAGACCAGGAGGAACTTTCTTTCCCTCTGACCAAGGGTTACAGTTTCAAAAGGGAAGCAAACTGGAAGGCTGGGATAGGACTTTTGTAGAGCCAAAGTGAAGAAGGATTTCAGAAAGAAAATGGTTTGTCAGGTATATCTAGGCCTATGGGAGCAGAAGCAGCTTCAAAGGATTCCAGGGCACTGAACCTGAAGCTGTTAAAGCAGACAGCTTCCAGCACAGAGGAGGCCTTCACAGTAATGCACTGGACAAATGGCCCTTGACTAGTTCCACAGCATCCCCTCCAAATATCTGTCACTGTGAAACATTCCAGAAGTGGAGCACAGAAAGGACTCAAGTTAAATTTTCCTTGAAACTTATGAAATGGGTTTGATTTATGAAGAGTATAGTATTTCTTTTTTTTTTTAATATAAAGATTGATTGATTGATTGATTTATACAAGCACTGGGTACAGTCAGAAGCACGGGAGAGTGAGAGGAGCACTCTGCAGGGAGCAGAACAGGCAGACCAACGAAGTACATTGCTGAGGGGAGGTCTGCGCGCCATGTGGGACGCTCGCCAGCGGTTGGGGATCGAACCGGCGCTGCAGAGGCTGCGGGCAGCTTCACAGCCCAGCGCTCAACTGCTGTGCCACCAGGGAGGCCCGAGTATAGTATTTCTTGTGCAACTAAGTGTATGGAATAAAGCTAATACTTCCTAAGCCTGTACCTTTTTCTCAGTAGGATTATGTCTTCAATTACTTTATTTTGATAATCAATGTATTACCTAGGGAACACCTACTATTCTGTGGGCCACCATTACACTGGGCACAAGTCATGCATAGTGCTTGTAAAAGAAAATATCAGGTGCTGTACATGGACACCCCCACTTCCTCTAAGTCAGCATGCCCCACCACAAAGTTGTTGTACAGGACAAGGGAAAAAAACAAATGGGTTTTCTTTATCTGAGATGGTCTCAGCAGTACCCAAGCTACATTGTCTGACTCCCTGTAGAGTTATTTGAGAGACGCCTGTTCTTCTCCTTCTAAAATAGGATTTCAGTTTGAGTACATACTTAGGAAGACTGAAGATGGTTATTTGAATCACAAATGGGAGTAAGGCCCATGTTGCAGAAGGGGGTACATAAATTACAAATACAGAAAGCCCCTAGAGTTATGGCCTGATTAGGTCATAATGCCCAGTTTCCTCCCATCCTGCTCAGGAGCCCCGGAGCCACATATGATTCTATCACCAAATTAATGAGGCAAATTCTGGAATCCGTTGATACTCACTCTTAATGAGTACGTACAGTAAGGCAGGATGCTTCCATTTAGGTATGCTAATGATGGCAATATAAATTTTATTCCATCTTTACTCCAAAGCCATTGAGATTTCACCACCTGGAAATTATGGTGGGAGAGTAGGAATATTGGAAATGGACTTTCTCCCTGAGGTAATTCACCAGCAACAGGAACACTACCACAAAAATAAATAAATAAACAAATAAATAAATAAATAAATAAATAAATAAATAAATAAATAAGCAAATAAATAAAACCTAAGAATCGCCATTTGGTGCAGGTTAGAGAAGGCTCCTTGTCCTCATTTTGGATTCCCACTGGGCCTAGAACACTCTGTGTCAAGGACTCTCCAAGTTGCTTGTTCTTTTCGTTTGTTTTTCCTCCCTTTGAGTTTATTTTTAATGGTTGCTGTTAACAAGAACAATGAATATGAAAGCATGTTAGGAGTGAATTAGGATATAAAGATATCAGATCCAGCTGTGTTGAATAACTAGCTGAGGTCAGAGATTATAACAAGAAAGGTTGGGAAAAAGAGAGAATCCAGATTTTGTAGCATCCAAGGTTTATATAATCTGAGGTACCTTCTTTAAGAAAAATAATTCAAATGAAGAATATAAAATGAGATGCTGGGGTGGAGAAGGGGCCAGTGTAATTGGGGGACATTAAAACTTAAGTCTCATTGGTTTCACTGTAAATTGATCTGTTGGGAGAAAAATCTTATTAAAAACCATGTATGACCTGATCATTTCTATTAAGCTTCTTGTAAACATGAGCAGGACATTTCTTAACATTAGCATATGTGTTTTGTAGTAGAGAAATTTTATCTGCTTCCCTTCAGTAAATAGTATGGAACTACTTTATTCCTCCAGTTATTTTTCCTAAAAGTTTTTTTACTTTAGTACTTTGGTCCACAGTTTGGTAGTGTGGAAAGAGCTTTAACTTTCAGATTTCTAACGTATCTGTGACTTTTTACTTATGTGGTTTGATCAACCCCTTCCCTTCTCTGAACTTTAATCCCTTCATTCTAAGACAAAAATGATTACTGATAAAATTTCATTAATGAATTTATTAACAGCTATATGGAGTGGTAATTTATATATCAAACAGTTGACCTACTTAAAGTGTGTCATCACCACAACTTAATTTTGAAATACTCCTTCATCTCCCAAAAGACATCCAATGCCCATTAGCAGTCACTTCCCATTACTCTCTTCCTCTTAATTCTAAATAAGCACTAATATTAATATGCTTTTTGTCTCTGTAGAATTATCTATTCTGGATATTGCGTATAAATAGGATCATACACTATATGGTCTTTTATGACCATATTCTCCCACTTATAATGTTCTCAAGATTCATAGATGTTATAATGCATATCCATTTCTTTCATTGCTGAATAATATTTCATCGTATAGGTATACCACATTTTGTTGTCCATTTATTAGTTGATGGACAATTGGGCAATATCTACTTTTTCACTATAATGTTTCTATGTTGCTATAAATATTTGTTTACAAGCTTTTGTGTGGACATATGCTTTCATTTCTTTTAGGTACTTACTTAGGGGTAGAGTTGCAAGGTATGAATACTCTAATTTGTCCTCATAACACTTGTCATTGTCTACCTTTTCATTTCAGTCATCCAAGTGGCTATGAAATAGTATCTCATGATGGCGTCATCTGTACTTCTCTAGAAAATAATAATAGTAAGTATTTTTTCCCATGTTCACTTGTTATTTGTTTATCTTCCTTGGAGAAATGGCTATTCAAAATTAAGTTGTCTTTATATTGTTGAGTTGTAATATTTCTTTATATATTCTAGATACAATTCTCTTATCAGATCCATGACATGCAAATATTCTTCCATTCTGTGAGGTTACCTTTGCACTTTCTTGATGGTGCTTTTTGAAACATAAAAGTTTTAAATCTGAGGAAGTCTAAATTATCAGTGAAGGAATGGTAATTGTTAAGGTGTTGGGTTTACTGCAGACTTTATAAACACTGCACTTTTTTGTTTCCCAATCTCTAGAAAAAAAAAAGATTTCCAATGTTGAAATCCTTCTAGAGTGATAAAAATGTCTACCATAGAATAGAATAGAAAACATAGAATGTTAACAAAGAAGATTATTCTTGTTTTAGCTTTTTCTCAATTATTCTATCATTGGTTATTTCTGATAAGGTATTTTATCAGAACTTTCAGTAACAGCTATTTTGTAAAAAATTAAATCAAATAACATAAAAGTCATTTCTTTAGTAGGTGTTCAATTAATCTGAATTTCTTTTCTGTCTTCTGACTACTATTGGATTATAGATTTATACATAACAATAATGGGAAAGTATCACACCTCTTCTGTAGGCTTCTACTTCCTTCTTTGAATGTTCCTGAGCATATAAAAATATGCCTAGAATGCTGGCAAAGAATTTCTAGGATTTAGCAATTGAGAAAAGAATCTTCTGACAGTGGCTTAGGGTTATTCACTAACATATTTACTGTACAGATGTACATTGGTAGAATTCAAGCAAGAACTGATGCAGTGTTCTACATTTGCATTAATTAACACAACACTGGCAAGTGACACTGTGCATAATTTTAAAAATATTTTTTAACTCACTATTGTTTATGTCGACCTCTTGAAAATATAATATGGAAATATTTTCCTTACCAAAATAATTTTTCTTCTGCTCCATGAGCCTTCTGTTTTCCTGTTAGAGATTTTCTATCTCATAAAGTTAAAATTTAAATGTACAGAATGATAGATGATAGACAGATAGATAAACAGACAGACTTATTTTGAGAATCTAAAACACTAAGGTCATACAAAACACTAGAGTTGTGAGATAAGTGCCTTTGGGCTGAGGAAGTTGCCAGGCCTGTATTCATGCATAGAACAAATTTTACCAAGGAAGTGAGTCTAGACTCGGAGGGTTATGAACATTCCACCATCATACATCATTGTCACCAATACCATTACTAATATCATCATCATCATCACCAACACAACTACCTTCCACTTCTATTTCCCCCAAAAAAAGTATCTCTGGGTAAAGAGAACCCAAAAGACGGTCTTTTGTCAAACACATAGTTTATATCCCTAGTTCAATTAAAGTAGAGCTGAGATAATCTAGTTATACTTGACCAATGGAGAAAATCAAGTATCTATTTTTAATTGTATGAAGGATTCTGCTTGGCTTTGATAATTGACACATCTCTACTTCAATATGATGTGCCTTAAAATTTCACAATGTATTTCTCCCCAGATAAGTGAAAAGAATTCTAGAAAAGGTTATGAAAAGAAGTTTGGGTTAAAATGGTACATACTACTTATTTCTAAGATAGAGGAGCTAGTGGAGAAAAGAATAGTAGAGAATAAGAATCTTTACTAGTCTTTGCTATCTAGTCTGCTATATAGGCAATGACTCTTTGGGAGTTATTTGTAACAATTACCAAATAATTCTGGATCTCCTCCCCTTGGATACAGGGCAGGAATATACTTTTAGTCCCACTTTTGGATGGATGGAGCTACATGACTAGGTCTAGCCTATGAGTCTTAAGTGTGGTTTGTTGTCACTCCTGAATGAGTATATAGTTGCCAGAGTAAAATACCCAAGAATTAGCTTTTCCTTTAGGTAAAGTGAAGAACAATATTCTACATGGATACTTAGCTGCCTGGGTTCCTAAGTAACTATGATAAGCAGAGGTCCTCTGCCAAGAGGTTACTGGTACGTTGTGAGAGGGATAAATAAAGATTAACAGTTTTAGACCACTGAGATTCAACAGTTACTTGCTACTGCAGTATAACTTGACTTACCTGACTATTGTAAATGCAAATTCTTTACTTTCTATCAAGACCAGTACAGAGGGTGCCCAGCAAGTGCTTAATGAAATCAACAAACCATTTTTGAAGTGCCTATTGTGGGTGAAAGCTATTGAGCATGGATGAATCAAAGATAAAGAAGCATTGTCTCAGCCTTCAAACAAACACACAGAAAGTGGGGGTGGGGAGTGAGAGAGAGAATGGCAGAAGGGGAGATGAATGGAATTTAATGTAACTGACCCTCTGATGAAGGAAAACACAGCCCAATGGCATATGCAAATTCCATATATAATGGGAGAGCAAAAAAGGTGGTGGACAGTCATTTACCACTTCTAGTGACATCTTGTGATGGGTAGTGAGAAAGGAGAACAAAGAATTGGCATGAACACATATACCAAGTCACAAAAGTGTGAGGAGAAACAGAAAGTATCAGAGAAGAGTGGAGGCTGGAATCTGAAGAGAGGTGAAAGATGAAGCTAAGGCCAGAGCAGAAGTGACCATGTGCTCAGATTTTTTATTCTCAAGGTCATTTTCAGTTTAGAGAGACCACACTGGTCATGTGGCAGTGGCTTTTGTGCCCCATATCACGCCCCATAATCCTACCTGATTTTAGTGCAGCCGAGGTAACCAGCTCTGTGCATTTCTGCCAGGCTGATAGCTCAAATGCACACAACAGTGTTTCCTCACTTTCCAATACCACAAATTTTTCTACAGTTTTGGAAAGTGCAACTAGCAAATACAGGGAATTAGTACCTGTAAGGCAATACCCTTCCACCTAGAGAAGACAGTAGTTGGAAGAGAAACGGTCCTGCCTTTTTCCTGATGGAGGGATGATTCAACATGCTTCTCAGAGCACCCTCCAGCATGACTGTCCATGCCTACACTGGTAACCAATTCAGTAACACATCACTGATTGCTTTTCCCTTCATGCCTATCTTACTTTTCACTGCAACTTTGTGGAGTTCCCACATGATAAATACTTGTACCCAAATGTCTACATTAGGCTCTAATTTCTGGGAAGTTCAAATTCACATAAACAGCAAAGTCAAATAAGAGGTGTTATGTGTAAATGTCTTTTAAGGTAAAGCATCATTTGCCTACCAATATAAAATGAGCACATCTCAAAGATTGTCTTTCACGTATGAATTAATGAGGGCACTAGTAAGATGTTACAAATGGTTGAAAGGCAAATTCAAAGTACTACACAAAAATAGCTCAATCAGGATTACTGGATGAATTTGCAGGTGCAAAACTATTTTCTTTCTTCATCTTCTTCTTTTTTTGGAGCAGGGAGAGGTCAGTTCTTTCGCTTAGCAGAATCATTTGCATGTATAAAAACTGTCTCCATGATATTACTGTAAGTTATCTACAATTAAAGAGTTGAAATAGGTCAAAAACAGTGAAAGGTAAAAATGACCTCGAGGGGTGTTTTGGAGGACACTCAGCAATCTATTTATTTATTTCATGTTAGTTTGGTACATTTCAAAGTCTTTTCCAATTTCTCAAACAGATGAAAGTAGGGAAAACCACAGAGAAACCCAAATAAAAACTGGTTCAACATACACATGTTGATTCATGCATGCCTAAATTAAAGGGGAAAAGGATAAACTAAAGGAATATGGAAAAGAACTTGTCAAGTGATTGGATGTAGAAAACATGAAATGAGGGTTGAAAGATAAAACCGTGTTTCTGAAAGGCAATTAAATGTTTTCATTTCTTGAACTGAATTGAACAGATGGAAAATTATGGGAGTTGAAAAAGGTTGAAAAACTGGTGCGGGAGAGCAGTGGCTGGCACTAACCAAATTTGGTATTGCGAACATCTTACTACTTACATCAAGGTGAAGAGGTTAGGAAGTGGGAGGCAGTGTAGCTTAGTAGTTAAGAGCATGGGCTTAGAGTCAATCAAGCAGGGTTGAATCATGATTTCCAACTTCCTGAGTATGTGATGTTTAGAAGTTCTGAAGTCATTCTGAGGTGCAGTAGCTATTGTGTTTTGTTTTTTAAGTTTATGTGACGATTAACTGAACTATTGTTGTCAAGATCTTATCTTGCTGCTAAGAAGGTAGCACGGAGCTATCTCTTCATACATAGTAGCTTCTATTATTTAATCACAATTGAAGGAGTATTTTGGGCTCTGCCTCTAAGCACTAGAAGTCTAGAATCGTACCAATTCAGGATCAACAATATTAAGTCCTTTGTGTGGCTTTACTTGTCTACTAAACAGAGCAAGTGATAATCTGCACTTTCCTTTGTCGTTGAAAGTGTTTTATTTTCATTAAATGAGTTAAATGAGTTTTATAGGAAGTTAGAATTTATCTGAAAATAGGGGAAGGACCCATCACCACGGTGCCTAGTTTAATTCAAACCATTTCGTTGCCATCAGCTCATAAGAAGCCACTAATGTTTTAAAAGTTTAACTGAAACTTTAGTGGCAAGGAGATTCATTCAATCATTCCTGAAAAAATTCCTCCTCCCCCTATATATAGTATTGTGACAGTTTACAAATGTGTTGAGAGAAGGTTCGGCTTGGTGAAAAGACTATGAAGTTTTGTACAAGGGGAAGGGATTTCTTGCTACCTACGTATGGCTTTCAGAACCAGAGTTGTGTATTATCTATCATGTATGTGTCTCTTTCTCTTCAACAGGAAAACAATATATCCCAATCTATTGCCAGTCTGACTTATTTTTGTCCTTTTAAGAATTGTAAGATATCATGACTCTCTCGAAAAGTGGAGCCTGGTATCTGTGGCATGGATGATGATGGTGATGGTGATGATCAGAGTGTTAATCCTTGATGGAGGATTACTATCACTTACATTTAGATGCATACCCTTTCTCTCAAAATTTCTAGACAGTATTCTTTTTCTCTCAAGATGGATTTTAGTCCTACTATTCATAAAGTCTTGAGTATCCAGAATTGGGGAGAAACTGGAACTTGATGATAGAAAAAATGAAAAGAGTGGAGATAGAGAAAAACTTTCCCCAGACTGGTTAGAAATCAGCATGCCTCAAGAGAAGGTATGACCACCGTCCATTACTCTGAGTGGATACACTGGTCTCAGAGCACATGAAGGTGGAGAGCATGGGAGTAGACTCCAGAAACAGTAGCTACCATTCTCATCAATGTATCTTTTGTTCTGAGTCTAACTCAGAAACAGCAGAGCTCCTGGGTGGTCTAGGAGGTTATTGGAAGAGCCAGGATGATGCTTAGCCATTAACGAGCAAGGTTAGATGGAGCTTCTAGCTGTTTTTTGTTAGGAAGATACTATAGGATCTTTGGATATAACTCCGTGTGTGTGTGTGTATGTGTGTGTGTGTGCGTGCACGCGCACGCACATGCTCACTAACATCAATATGTAAAATAGAGTTTTGATCTTATTTAAATAAGATAGAGATGCATGATATTTCTTAGTCTTGAGGTTTGAACTAAGAATTGAGTGACTGTATAATGATAATGATGCCCAAAAAAATATTAAGAAAAACTTCACATTTGAATAACAATCATGAGATAGCTACTGTTTATAAATACAGGGAATTGGGGAAGTTAAGTTGTACAAGGCAGAGAAGCAAAGGAATTATGCAGTCAGGATTAAAGGATAGATCTGGATGACCCCGAGTTCATCTTTAATGACCATAGCAGAGACTTTCGCATCTCACCTCATAGATCTCGTTTCATGGGGCTGATAAACCAGACAACTGGCATTGTTGTGTGATACTAAAGCTGAGGAAAGATGCCCCTGAAGTAAAGTATGTCCCTCCGAGGTTTATAATTCTGGTTAATAAAGCTATTCCTAGGGGACAAGGGTGTGAAGTACTTTCTTCTAATTAGCCACAATTTGACTGGAGATGGATACCAGACAGGGATAAGGATTAAGTGTCTGTATCTAAACAGAGCTGTGGGTTATGAGGCGATGGAGGACTGAGGTGGAGTAGGAATCTGAAGAAGAACAGGAGACATAGAGTTATGTGCCTCATAGCTTTCAAACTGACTCTGCCCACAACCACATTGGAATTTCTGGAATCTCAGGTGGTCTGACAGTCTTCTAAGCTGCAGGTTGGGAAAGGTGACAACATCATGACAGAATATGAGAGCTGGCAGGGATCTTAGGATCACTGCATCCTGTGGTTTCCTAAGTTGCAAAGGAGGAAGTCATTTTAGCTTAATGAATCTTATCTAGAAGCCAGGTATACAAGAGACGAAAGCAATTCTTTGGGTTGGAGTTGGGTTGAGATGCTAATGTTATGAACATTGTTTTTTTTCCCTTTCCCTTCTTTTCAAGTACAGCCTGTTCAACCCCAAAGTCTGTATGGTGCTAAAGGGCATAGTCAAAAAATCACTAAGGGTCCTAACACCTCTTTTTAGATAAACAAGCTTAATACTAAAGAGACAACATAGTTGTCAGGAGACCTCGACCTCATTTCTCTTGATGTCTGAGTCAACAATTTAGCTATTGTAGCAGGTAGATTTTCTACAAGCTGATTTTTTTTTTTTAAAGATTGATTTATTTATTTATACAAGCACTGGGTACAGTCAGAAGCGCGGGAGGGTGAGAGAATTCACCAGAGCCAGAGCGGGGAGCAGAACAGGCAGACTGATAAGGTACACTGATGAGGGGAGCAGCGGGCGGCAGGAGAGGTCTGTGCGCCATGTGGGACCCTCCTCTGGTGGCCAGGAAGCAGCCGGGGATCGAACCGGCACTGCAGAGGCTGCGGGCAGCTTCGCAACCCAGCGCTCAACTGCTGCACCAACTGGGGAGGCCCAGGCTGATCTATCTTATCCCCATTGCTAGGCTCTCAGGAATGACAAGTCAGTCAAATGTCACCAGCACTATGGCTATTGCAGTAATTGACCCAGGGCCCCTCATGTGCCAGGATATACAGAGCCATTCATCTACTTTATCATAACTTCACAACCAAATTAGGAGCTAAGTTTTATCCCCATTTTTTGGATGGCGCATCTCAAGTTCAGATAAATTGGCTAGTTGAAGATAGTAAAGGAAGTGAGTTCAGGAGCCTGGATTTGAATGCTGTCTATCTGACTCTAAACACTGTCATTCTTCTCACTGTCTCACATTTGGATTCTCAAAGAGAGTGTTACATTTTATGTTCCTTTTATGTTTCCCTTCCTAAATGACCATCAGAATAAAAAAATGCCTTCTAACTCTGAAACTAAATCCATGTTTAAAACACACATGCAGTGGCCATACAGGTTTATAGAAAAAAACCAACTGAACCATTTGAATTTTTTTAATTGAGTTCACTGGGCAAAGCTACCCAAAGAGTTCTGCAGCCCCACAAAACTCCAGCTTCTGTCCTTGGATGGACAGTGCCCAAAATCCTGGTGGGAGGCAAAGGACAAGCGGGAGGTTAAGGGAGGGAAGGCACCGCCCTTGAAAATATCGCCGTTCTGAGCTCAGAGCTTACTCCACAGGGGTGCCGAGCAAGATGAGAAACTGACCCTATATGTTCAGTGGGAAAATCAAAAAGTAGGCCAAGTGCACATTAGTTAATATTAAAGTGTGAGTCTCTGGAATTGTTTCTGCAAATCCCTCACTCACTGGTCTAATTAGGGAAAATGGAGGATCCCAATGTATCAGTAATTTCACACCAGTGGAAAGCATTGGAGTTACATAAATGTTTACCTCAATAATCCAGGCATGGGGCTATGCCTGTCTCTGCACAGGTTGTGAAGGAGGGGACATGAGCAACTGCCCGAGGCCAGTGAAGTTGTTTCCCAAATGAGAAAGAACTAGTCACTGGTCATTGGTCACACTCAGCATGCATCGAATGATAGGATTCTTAGTAAATCAATTTTGAGATTGCCCCCTGGCAGGCTGCTTCGTTCCCACTAGCGCCTACCCCCATCTTGGGCAGTGGCGTGGATGTATCAGCTATCATTTCTGCCTAGGAAGTTCCCAGATAGAAGGAATGAATTGTCCCCCCTCTCTCTGTGCTTCCACTGATTTATGTTTAATTGTCCTAAAATACCACTGGAAAGACATGTAATACACAACTATAGCAAACAGCATCCCCACATGTTTTGTCCCAGGTTTGTACAATAATAATAATGCACATTGGCACACATCTTGACCATTTACACAACCTTTTCTCCAACTTCCATCAACTCCTTTCTAATAAGAATGTTGCAGGGAACCAAGCAGGACTGTTCAGCTGGATATTTAGCAACTAATTATCAGACAAGTTCAGCAAGTTTCCCAAGATCACACAGCTAACAAATTGTGAAGCCTGAGTTTGAATTCCAGATCCTTGATTTCTAACTCAGAGATATTTCCCTCTCCACTCCGCTCTGCTTCCTTTGTCACCAAAACATTAGTTTTGTCTGTCTTCCTGTTCATTGTGTATTTCCTCACAAATATCTATCTTCCAGCCAATGATAATGCAGTAGAGTATTTTTTCAATCCTCACTGAGTGGTGTTCTAATAATTCTTAAATACTCATCAGTAAAACATTTCGACAAGGTTATTAAGTCCTTCACAAACATGTTAGAGGGCCACTTTAGCAGCAGCCAAAAAATGCATTAATACATTCTTGTGTGTGAAGTAGGTTAAAAATAATATGTACACTGGAGATAATGGAAACATGTTGACATTATTAAGGTTATAACACATTTGAAGTTACCTTAATTGTAATATTGAGCAAATTAAAGATTATCAAGTACAGTGTCCCTGAACATCCTAGAGCAGCTTCTTTCCCCATTTGACTAATTGCTGTGACACTTGAGATCTCAGTGTGATGTTTTCCTCCACACAAGTGCACAAGTGGAGGCCACCGTACCTCTTTAAATAAACAGGCAGATGTGCTTAAATAATAAATTAATTTATCGAGAGAAGTCAGAGTTGCAGCCTTGATCCTTTGGCTCTGCTGCAAACATCCTCTGCCAGCTGAACAAAAGGGAGGTAGTTGCAATTTTTGCTCCACTGAGCATATGTGCAAAAGAGAGGTTGCTCTTGTTGTTTTTCCTATAAGTGAGCCCAGGAGAGCATGAGGCCCCACCCTCTGCTCCATACAACTATCTTGGAATGCAGGGCTCAGCAGACATTTGCTCCCAAATAGAAAATACTTTAGGTTTTGTGGGTTGGCTGGTGTCTGTGTTACTGTTCAACTCTGCTGGGAAATGAGAAGGCAGCCAGAGACAACAGGTAAATAAATGGGTGTGGCTATCTTACCATATTTTCAAAAACAGACCGTTGCTTAATTTGGCCAGTGGGGCGCTGTTGATTGCCTACTCGTAGTGGAGTAGATGGCCCGCAGCCAGTGCGGTCAGGACAGGCGGGTCGCGGGGTCTTGGAACCAATCATTCTGTGTGGTCTCACACTATTCACTTGTGGTCTCTAAGCCTCCATCTCTCCAAGGTCATTCTTCTCTCTGATCATCTGAGACTGTAACTTACTCTTAAAGAGCAGTAGGATGCAGAGAATGAGAATTCTGATATTTATGTAAAATACTTCTTATTTTTAGATCTTAGCAACAAATTCAAAATTTAAAGCACACAGTGCTGGCTAAAGAAAAAAGAAATCAGAGCTAGCGGAACTGTCATAATGAGAAGACCCGTCTTACATCAATATAAAAATCAAAGGACCAAACTTTCAGAGTGAACAAATGAATGAATATGGGTTAGTTACTTCCGAACCATTTCTTCTCTCTCTGCTTTATCTACAAACCTGATTCTTATTTGAGTTACTGGTCCTGACTCTTCATCCATCCACTTACTGAAGCCTGAAGAGAGCTATATTTGACTTTTAACTAATCTTCTTCTAATCACTGGTACTTTTTGTTTGGTTTTAATGGAATTTTTTCTTTCGTTTTCATTCCCAACTACTCTGATACCTTAATTCAAGACCGCATCACTTCTTCCCCTTATTTTAGTACCTTATCACTTCTTAAAATATTTTATTGAGGTAATATTGGTCTACAACACTGCATGAGATTCAGAGGTATAGGGTCACAACTCTTCCCATCTGTGTCACCACACACACCCGGCCTTATCTCTTTTACTACTGATCATGCTGTGGTTAATATTGTCTTCAACCATGTTTCGAACTCAAATGAATTACTATCTCTGAAACATGAAACTGATCGTATCACTTTCCAGTGTAAGACCCACTGAGGAATCTCCATTATCCAATTATTAGCAAAAGTATGAATTACTGGCATGGCTTGGGATGTGCATTGCTACATTGTTTCCATGTGCCATGCCCCTGACATTGTATAGGGCCACCACACCAAGTCATTTTCTGTTCCCCATGACCTTCAGCTCACTTATAGACAATCTTATGCTGGAACCGGGACACCTGCATCCTCATTCCACTCCAACCTACATGCACACATAGTGTCCATCTTCACTAGTCATAAAATACCTGGGATTTTCTTGAGATCAAAAGAGAGAAAGACCAATCTTACATGCAGAATGAAGAAAATAGGCCCTTACCCTCACACATAAATTTAGGGAATAGAATAACCCGAACTAGGTTGAAAGGAATAGTTTTCTTGGTGCTTGTAAATGCAGGTGCCTTTTCCATACTTGGCTATCTCTGTCTCTCTATTCCTCCTAATTTTGCCCACTGCCATTACCATGGCAATTTACTTTTCATAATTAACAAATAGGATGGTGACACCCTTGAATGTTTCTCCACAGAGGTCCCAGGAAGTAGTTATTTCTCGAAGCTTGAGAGATCTTTGTGCTTGCCTTGTACAACACCTGCCAATTAGCCCTGTAACAGTCTGCAGATGCATTCAGGTGCTCAGACACGGAGGCACCAAGTGTATCACTTAAATCTATGCATGTCCTCCCCCATGGCCAGGATCCACACATCAAATTAGGAGGAGCATTGCAGTTACATAAATCTGACATAATAAATGTGGGCAGAGGGAAAGATCTCTCTATCTGACTATATCCGAATCACAGAGGGGATGATATACACAAATCAAGGCAGAGGGAAATGAGGAATGCTGCTAGATATTTAAATAACAACCAGAAAGCTGTAAGAGAATTGTCATCTCCTATAAAGGTCTTGACTAGGGAGATCCAGAGGTTCAGAATGCAATCCAAACAGGTGAGGCAGCTTCAGGAATCTATGGCTCTAAAAATAATGTAAACTGTAAAGGAAATTGTAAAATTGCCAAACCTGAGAGCAAAGGAAAAAGAAGAAATATGTCCTAGAGGGTCTCCAATCCTCTGTCCCTGTGGTTGGGCCAGCAATAGCTCCCCAGTTCCATTGGCATGTCCCTTTTTTCAGAGGAGCAATGCTATGTCATGCACCTAGAAGGCCCCTTTCATTCTCCACGTGAGTCTGTTTTCCAAACCTATCTCCAGTCATCTCTGGCAAGGCTTCGCTGCTATTTCCAGTTTGCATTTTTCTTCCTGGCTCCTCATGAGCCTTGCTGAGAACTTCAAGTACTCAGCACACGGCTCTTGGGTGCACACGTATCTCCACTGGACTCTGAACTGTTTCCCAGAAGGACCTGACTTTTATCTATCTATGAATTCCCAGGCTCTCAGATAACTGAGCTTCAGAAAAAGTCTGAGGAGCTAGCGAATAAATGAGTCTATGGGGGAAACGCCAGTGGCTTCTCAGGGTTAGCTTGCCCACCAGGAAAACAAGCACATGTTTAGGATATCAGCAAAGCAGGGGTACCAAAAAATTGGAAAAATATTTTGAAAGATTTTATTTTATGATCTTATTAAAAAGTACCATGGGACAAATCTCAATGTTATTGGATTTCCTTATTTCTGTTTTACAGTTCAGAATTGCTTTTGTATTATTTTGAATTACATAGGGAGGTCTATCATCTTTTCAAAGCTTAGGGTCTTAAAAGCCTAAAATTCATCCCCCTGTCTCTTTCATTCTTTTATCTTTCTAAGGTTAACCCATTCACAAGCTATGAAGCAGCTACTGCATACCAGACCTTATGCAAAGTGTTAGCAATTTAAGGAAAAAATTGAGCAATACTTTTATTTACATCTCCAACAATATTCAACTTCAATGTTATCAGACTACATTTTTCTCCTGGCCAGTATTTCTCAAAAGATTTTCAAACTCTTTCTTCTGGAATACCAAACCCTCAAGATCCTACCTCCAAAACTGTGTCTTGTGAAGCCTCAAACCCCTAGCCAAGCAGATAGGGCAATCGTGTGAACACATTTGATGGTAATCACAAACTTTCCCCAAGTATTGGATTGCAACTGATATAATAAAAGCACTTAAGAACACATCTTGACTCTTTGAAATATTTACAGCAACAAACCCAAACTTGTCCAAATTTTTTGCCTTTAATTTCACTCCCCAAGAAGCACATTATTTGTTACTATTGCTGCCGAGAAAGAATATGATGTGAAGATATCAATGGAAGGTACTTGTTTCCTTACATGCCTGCAGCAATGAAAGGAAGATAGGAGATAATAATCTATGACCACAATGCTCTGCCGCGTGCATGTGCAGAACATTAATATTTTTGTCAACTTCAGTTGATTAATGGGCCAACACCTTTTGGTTGATAGAGGTTCTTAAAAATGTGCAGGTGTTTCTTTATGGGAAATTCTTTTGTTTTGGTGAAGGAAAGAGGTAGCTCAGAGAAAGTTTTTTGATCCCTAACAATATGCCTAAAGGCACAAATCCAATCCCTATTTTACATTCAAGGGAATTCCAAACTTGAGCCTGGAGTGTGAGCTGTGGTTGAAGCTTCTCAGTCCCCCAGGCTGCCGCATGCACTAGCTTGGATCCAACTGATTCAACACTACCCTTTAAAGATCCAGGAGCACAAAGTATGCTCGCCGAAATGATCCACAGTTGGAGACAAGGAGGCCCCAACCTTAGTTTAACACCTTTAAGAAATAAAACTCTGTTCTCAACTCTGGTGTAATTGAATACATGCACAATAATGGGGAAAGAACTGCAGAAAACAGACTTTCCATTCATTTTACTTATGGTGAAAGCTGGTAGTTCTTTCAGATGATGGCCATCCTTCAGCACCTATATTCGTCATATCTGTTGATGTCAAGACACGGATAAAGATAAGGTAAATCTGATGTTGACTGATTTTTAAAAAAGATGGATTTGTGGGTAGGTACCATGACAGTCTGATTATCCTATGTAATAGAGGAAGTGTCAGGGGAGATGGAAAATATTAGTAGTGATCATGGAAGAGGGGAGAAAAAGAAACATTTTAAAGTGCCTGCTATGTGCCAGGCTTTGTCCTTTTTATACTCTCTTAATCCTGCAGTAAAATATAACTTACAGAGAACTGATACTGAAAGGTTAACCAAAGACATATAGTTACCCACGAGTAACTATAGGTAAGCACACTGTCAAACGAGAATTCAGATTCCAGGGCCGATGCGTCTCTACCCTGCATCATTACAACTTCTACCAAATCCAGGGCTAATAACCAGGGTTTCCAATATTTAACTGGACCAGAACAAACAAAGCAAGCATTCAGCTGAGTTCTTCTGTCTTGATTCATTTTCTGCTTCCCCTTCCCCAGCTTTCTTTTCACTTGACTTTTTGTATTTAAAATTTACACTTCTTGGTATAAATTCCAACAATAAACCAAGACTCTTACCTCTATTCTTTCATGAGAGATTAACTGACCTTTTTTCACAGAAGTGTCAAGGCAGAGGCATGGCAGTCAGGACAAGTGGCAGAAGATTCTGTAAACTAAGAAAAATAATCAGTTATCTATCTACCCCATATATATATGTATGTGGTATATTATTTAGGGGGGCAGGACTAATTACCAACTCATTTCTATTTAGCATTGTTTATTGAACTGACATATAACACTGTGCAAGTTTAAGGGGTACAGCATGGCTCTCTCTATATAATATATAAGCATGTGTATGTGCATATGCATATACATATATATGTCTGTGTATATATTATATATATATAAATGATTACACAGTAAGTGAGTTAACACACCCATCCTCTCACATAGTTACAATTTTTTTTCTTTGGTGAGAAAGTTTAAGATCTACTCTCTCAACTTTCAATATGCAATACAGTATCGTTAACAGTCACCATTCTATGTATTACATCCCAGAACTTACTCATCTTATAACTATAACTCTGTGCCCTTTGACAATTCTGCCCATTCCCCACTCCCTCCACCTCTAGCAACAAGCAATCTACTTTCCGTTTCTAGGAGCTGGTTTTTTTTATTCACATGTGAGATCATTTTATGAGATCACATAGTATTTGTCTTTTTCTGTTTTACTTGTTTCACTTAGCATAATGCCTTCACATTTCATCCCTGTTGTTGCAAATGCAAGATTTTTCTTCTGCTAAGGTTGAACGTATTGTGTGCTATATCTATGTATATATTATTATTCATCTATTGATATATACACTGTTTCATATCTGGGCTGTTGGGAATAATACTACAATGAACGTAGAAGTATGGTATCTTTTCAAAGCCTTGAAATTATTTCTCATGCTCATGTACTCAAAATACATATATATAGGGATTGCTGGTAAAAATACATGATATTTTTACTTTTGAGTTCCCTTCCATATGTGACTCTATCAATTTACTTTTTTCGTTTGGCATAATCCCATTTGCTTATTTCTACTGTTATTTCCTTTGTAGTTACAGTTGAGTCCCCTCCCCCCCAAAGACATCCCTGAAGCCAATACCATGAAGTATTTGCCTGTTTTATTCCAATGATTACTATAGATTTGCAGCATGTTTGGGAGTGATACATCTGTTTTTCTTTTT
Source organism: Talpa occidentalis (assembly GCF_014898055.3). Taxonomy (NCBI): domain Eukaryota; kingdom Metazoa; phylum Chordata; class Mammalia; order Eulipotyphla; family Talpidae; genus Talpa; species Talpa occidentalis. The sequence continues at coordinate 14,612,087 of NW_023600993.1, forward strand.
TGTCAGGATTTCTTTGACTATTGGGACTCTTTTGTGGTTCCATATAAATTTCAGTAATGCTTGCTCTATTTCTTTGAAGAGTATCATTGAAACTTTGAATAAGGATTGTGTTGAATATGTATATTGCTTTGGCTAAGTTGACCATTTGAGCAATGTTAATTCTTTCAATCTACAAACAAGGAATATTTTTTTCTTTTTTCTTTTGTCTTCTATTTCTTTTAGTAGTTGCTTAAAGTTTTCATTGTACAGGTCTTTCACCTCTTTTGTTAAATTAATTCCTAGTTATTCAATTCTTTTTTTATGTATTTGTATACTGGATTTTTATTCTCTTCTAGTTTGTTGTCTGCATATGAGAAAGAAAAACACTTGGTGATTTTACTCATACATGGAACATAAAGAAACAAAGCAAGGAACAGACAAAATTAAACCAAAACAAACCTTAGAAATCTAAATGCAGAATTGGGGGTACCAGAAGGGGAGGGGGCAGATGTAAAGGGGAGAGGAGGCTCCTGTGGCAGAGAATTATGGGTGTTTGGGGGTAGTTAGTTGAGGTTTGGTAACATAGCTAAAGAGGTATGCACTTATACCCCTAAGTCATATACAGTTCTGTAAGCCAGCATTACCTCAATAAAAATAAAAAATACAATTAAACAAATTCAGATTCTCACCCACATGCACAAATGTTTACTTTTCACCACATTCTTGCCAACACTTGTTCTCTCTTGCGTAAGTGAGGACGATTCTGACAGGTGTGAGGTGATATCTCCTTGTGGTTTTGATCTGCATTTTCTTGATGATTAGTGACACTCTGCATCTTTCATATACCCGTTGGTTATCTGCATGTCTTCTTTGGAAAAATATCTATTCTTTAATATCTTACTGATTTTGATGTTATCATAAATGGGTTGGTTTCTTTTTTTCTCTTTTTGATTATTATTAGTAGACATAAATGCATCAGAGATATTGACCTGTAGCATTATTTTCTGTGGTCTCTTTTTCTGACTTTTCATCAGAGTAGTCCTGCCATGTTCCCTCTACAATTTGGGGTAAGATTTTGAGAAGGGTTGGCATTAATTCATTTTTAAACATTAGGTAGAGTTAACCAGAGCAGCTATGTTGACCAAGACTTCTGTTAGGAGGCTTTTTGATTACTGATTAAATATCATTATGGGTCTGTTTAGATTTTCTATTGCTTTTCATTTAGTCTTGGTATGTTGTACATTTCTAGGAATTCATTCATTTCTTCTAAGTTGTCCAATTTGTTGATACATTATCATTCATAATAATCTTTTATGATATTTGCTATTTCTGTGATATTATATGTAATATCTTCTCTTTCATTTATAGTTTCATTTATTTGTAATCTCTTTTTCTATTAGTCTAGCTAAAGGTTTTTCAATATCATTCCTTCCATTTTTGCTCCTCTTACTAGATCATTTCAAGTACCTATATTCTAGTTCATGTATTCTTTCTTCTGCTTGATTGAGTCTGTGTTGAAACTCTCTATTAAATTTTCAGCTCAATCATTGTATTCAGTTCTAGGATTCTATTTGTTTCTGATAGTTCCTGTTCCTTATCTGATATCTCATTTTGTTCATACATTGTTTTCCCAATTTCATTTAGTTGTGAGGGGCTTTTTGTTCACTGAACTTTAAAAGAATTATTCTGAGTTCTTTGTCAGAAGTAGAACACCTCCACTTCTTTAGTGTCAGCTACTAGAGTTTTTTAGTTTCCTTAGGTGCTGTCCTGTTTCCTTGATTCTTTGTGATATTTGATTCCTTGCATTTATCTATGCATTTGAAGAAGAAGTCTCTGTAGTTTTGCTTTGTCAAGGAAAGACTTTCACCAGTCTTCTCAGAACAGTTGGGTCAGATAGTAGTCTCAATGGACAGGCTGGGCTTGCTATTGTAATCTCTAGTTGTATAAAGTCACTGCCTGTACTACGAGGTCAGGAGGGTTGCTGTTGACTAGGTTCTGCACTTTAGTAGGACCTCTGGATGGGCTCCCCAATTGGGTAGGATCCTGACTTGCTCCACCATCTTGTGGGAGCCTCCAGCTGAGCTCTATAACCACCTCTCACATGGTAGGTTCTCAGTCTATGTACCCTGGCTAGACGGTGCCAGTGACTAGGTTCAGGTTCAGGTTCAGGTTCAGGTTAAATTGCAGGTAAGTTTCAGTATTAGATGGAGCCCCAGATTGTGTTCTGCAATCAGGCAGTGCCACAGGCTATATTCTGAAGTTGGGCAGGTTGCAAGTTGGGCTTTGTGATTCTATAGAAACTGGCCACACTCCACTGTTGGTCAAAGTCTCTCTCTGGTTGAGAGTCATACAGCTCTATCTCACAGTTGGGTAGGCTAGATACTGTGCTCCCTGGTTAGGCAGGTTTACTATACAGGCTCTCTTGTGATGGGAGCTGCAGGTTTATTGGGTAGCATCAATAGCTGGACTCTGAGAGAGACTGCAAGCTGTTTTGAGCAATTTGATAGGTCCACTGGCCAGAATCCATGGTTAGAAAGGAATTTAGCCTGTACTCTGTGATTCAGAGGTATCATAGCCTGGGACCAAGTGTTGCCCAGCATCACTGTGTGGGTTCCCTGATTTTTCAGGCCTAGACTTACTCTCAACAATTGGGTCAAGATGCTGGCTTGCCTTCCTGCCTGAGTGGGATTGTATGATGAGCACTGTAGCTACTCATGGTTCTTGGACCAGGCTTCCCGGATGGAGAGGACTGGAAGTTTCCCTCAGCAGTTGGGCAAAGTGGCAAATTTGGTTTGCTGCCTGGGTGGGGAATAGACCAAGTTTTACAACCAGTTTGGCTCCTTGAATGGGGGCCCAAATCAGGCAGATAGACCTCCCTAACCAGATGGGGCCACTGGCTCAGTTCTACATTATGCACCTGCTTTGGATGGAGAAAAAAGTTTTAATTCATTAACATACATTTCCATTCATTTGGCATTTTTCTTGACTATCTACTATTTTGCTGCACTGTGAAGAATCAATAGAATACATGCACATTCAGTTTTCTGTCAGTAGCTCATAGGTTAGTGCTCAAGACAAATATAAAGTTATTTAATATTTGTATAGTATGCAGTGGGTTGTAACTCATGTGAGTGCTAAGGAGCAAGACAACAGGGAAACTGTGGCCACTGACACTGTCACCAATGTTGGAGTCACAAGGTCTAAGTCTCTGTCCTGGAACAATCTACCAAGTCTGCCCTTTAACAAATAACTCAATGGGAATTGCACAAATATCCCTCGCCAGTCAGTGATTTTGCTGTTATCCTCAGCCTTTCTTTTCATAGCTGCTAAAAACAGCACTAGGCAGTTCTGTAAAACACCAGCAAGCTCTATCACAACAGCAGGTGGGCATTTCTCTTTTTCTATTCCTCCTTTACAACAGAAGATACCATCTTAAAATCACCCCTGAGACACAGGAAGCCAAATGCAAACAGACTTAGATCAGATGGGCCTCCCACTTGTCCCCAATAAATCATCTGAAATTAAGAGCACTTCCATTTGGAGCCAAGCAACATGGGAATGCTAGAGGGCAAATGCCAGCCTACATGGGAGGATGTAAAAGCTGGCCCACAGGCAAGGTTGGGGCTCCACACTGCTCTGCATTAAGATGCCACTTTTATAATAAAGGAGAGTGAGCAATCTTTATCCAGACTCCGTGTGGGTTGGATTGTGGCTTTAAATAAATAATTTCAAGCTCTGTGTTTCAGTCTCCCTTGTCTAGTTAGAGTTGCAAAGGGGGAAATAAAATGGCAAAGTTGTACCATTGGATTACCCCAAGGAATGATCTTAATATTTGACTTGCAAACTCTGATTAATACTGCATAGGTAATGCTTTTTATGGAAGGCAGGGGTAGTGATCCACACGTTGGGAGGGAAAAGTCAACGTCAATTACACATGAAAGGAATCTGAAGAGTTCCTCTTTGGGATCAAAGAGTCACAGTGGAAATTGTGGAATTTTTCCCTGGAGAAAAAGGAACCATGAACAGCATTGTTTCAAGAGGGTGATCAGGTGGGAGTATTTCCTTCACCAGATCGTGGAGTCTGCTTCACATTTTAGTTGTCACCAATTCTGTGGCTCATTTGCATATAAAGCATCTGGAATAAGCAAAACTAATTTGAATCTTCTTTTATAAAATGTTAGCTGGATTAAAGGATCAGGTAGCTGGTTCCCTTACAAGATTCACTGGAGGGAAGTCAGAGAGAGAATGAGATAAAATCATTAGGCCAGTCCCACACTGGCAACTGTTCCTGTGTAAATTCAGTCTCTAAAAAGGGTATATTGATCTGGCAGCTTCTTTCCCTCCCCCTCCACACTTCATAGTGTTCTACAGCGCAGGATTCTTTAACTGTACATACACCTGTGACACGCTTATCTTCCCCAAATTTCTCAGGTCCTCTGATCTTTGGCCTCACCACAGGGCTGTGTGGGCACCCCTAGGTGTCCTACTTTAAACACCTGGGTTGCATAATTTCTATCAGCACCTAATTTTTCAGTTGCTTCTTCCCCAACCTCCCAACCCCTGTCCTAATGGTGAGGGCATGTGGCAAAACAACAATGGCACCACTCGAGTGCCTAAAGGAGAAGTTGATTTTAAGATCACTTTTTAAAATTCATAACAAAACTTATTTACAGCTGGCAAGTATCATAAGCCCTCACAATTATTTTAAATGCCTTCATTTAATAGAAAAGGAAATTGAAACCCAAGGAGTCAGAGGCTATCAAAAGGTCATAGGACAAGTCAGTGGCTGAGCCAGGCTTAGCACTCAAGACTTATCATTGCTAGTCCATGGTTCTGTCCTCTATGCCACTGTATACAATTTTATTTAACAAGTAGGTATTGAGATGCAGCAGTGAAAAAGGCTCTCAACCATACTCTGGAGAAATAAAAAGGATCAATATATAACGCTGTCCCCAGGGCTTGCAATTGAATAGAATGTGATAAAATTACCAATACCAAAAAAAAAAAAAAAAAAAAAAAAAAAATCAAAGAAAGTAGCCTAACAAAGAGAGCTTAAAAATACCATTGAGGTTTAGAAGGACAAAATGAACAAAGTTCGAGATTATAGAGAATTTGGAGAAATGAGGGTAAGCCATTCATAATATTGACTGAGTTTGGATATTGTCTTAACCCATGAGGCCAGGTCTTCCATGTTGTGAGTCAACCCATTGGCCCACGTCCGCGAGGGGAGAATGTTCCTTCTAGATAAGGCTGGCCTGCAAGTGCAACAAGGGATGAGGAGTAATGGGGGGAGGATGTGATGTCTGTCCTTCCTTTTGTTGTGCTCCATGGAGCTTCATACTTTTTTTTTTTTTTTTAATACAAGTACTAGGTACAGTCACAAGCACTGGAGGGTGAGAGAATTCACCAGAGCCAGAGCAGGGAACAGAGCAGGCAGAAGGACTGAAGTACACTGCTGAGGGGAGCAGCGGGTGCGACAGGAGAGGTCTGCTGCACCATGTGGGACCCTCGCCAGCAGCCGAGCATCAAACTGGCGAAGCAGAGGCTGCGGACAGCTTCGCAGCCCAGTGCTCAACCACTGTGCCACTGGGGAGGCCCAGGAGCTTAACACTCTTTTCTTCGGAACATTCAAGCACAGCAGGTTCTGAAATAACCTGGTTCCCTTCAATGGGTTTCATTATAATGTTGAGGAAGGAAAAAAACAAGGTTCTGGGACAGGGCTGGTATCCATTGTGTGTCTCCCTATGTCTGCTGGGTTTTCTCAGCTACTCAGTTTTCCTCCCACATCTCAAAGATTTGCACATTAGGTGAGGTGGAATCTGGATTGTTCCAGTCTAAGGAACTGTGTGAGCATGTGTCCTGTGGTGGAATGGTGCCTGCTCCTGCTCTCTGCCTGAGCTGCCAAGGTAGACATGGTCACCTGTGATTCTGAACTGGCATAAGAGGGTTGGAAAATGAATGAATGGAAACAAATTATTGTTTAATATCAGAAGTATTTTGGGGCCTTCCTGGTGGCACAAGGGGTTCACTATGAAGCTATCAGTAGCCACTGCAGCACAAGTTTGATCCTTGGTCTGGGCGGTGACCCACATGGCGCAGCAGACCTCTCCTGTCTCGCCCGCTGCTCCCCTCAGCAGTATATTTCAGTCAATCTGCCTGTCCAGCTCTCCACTGTGTCTCTGGTGAATCCTCTCACACCCCTCACCTCTGGCCTGTACCCCAGCTCTTGTATGCATAAATAACTAAAACAATTCTTTTTTTTTTTTTAAAGAAGCATTTGGAAGTCTTTACTTAGAAGTTTGTTGCTGCTTTGTGACCAGGAATATACTATTGGAACCTAACTCCTGTTTATACCAATTGGCTTCTGGTGAAATTGGTTTCCTTATATGTCCTTTCACTTTAAGTCACAGTTTTCAATATTAACTTTGTTTTTTTAAAAGATTTATTTATTTAATTACACATGTACTGGGTACAGTCAGAAGCATGGGAGGGTGAGAGAATTCACTGGAGCCAGAGCGGGGAGCAGAACAGGCAGAAGGACCGAAGTACACTGCTGGGGGGAGCAGCGGGCGGCAGGAGAGGTCTGTGCGCCATGTGGGACTCTCGCCAGTGGCCGGGGATTGAACCGGTGCTGCAGAGGCTGCGGGCAGCTTCACAGCCCAGCGCTCAACCGCTGCTCCACTGGGGAGACCCAAGTCACAGTTTTCAAGAACCAAGTCACAATGTTGAGTGAGGACTTTCGGTAAAGTCTTGAGGAAAAACTCTTCCATTTGGTTTACTGAGCATTGTTATTATGAATGGGTGCTGGGCTTGTTAAATGATTTTTTTCTGCCTCTATTGAGATGATCTGATCTGATGATCTGGTTTTTTGTTTTTTTAGTTTGTTAATATGGTGAATCGCATTGATTGATTTTTGAATGTTAAGCCAACTGTGAATAGGTTCTTCACAGTCCTTTTGCAAGTTGTTTTCCTTCCTCTCACCTTGTCTCCTGCCTTCTTTTCTTTCTAATTTCCTTTCCCTTCCTTCCTTCCTTCCTTCCTTCCTTCCTCTTCCTACTGTTCTTTCATACTATTTCTCATGTCCTTTGTTTTCATCTTTCTCTTGCTTAATAAAGGAAGTTTACTCAAGACCTTGTTATCTTATACATTGTGGGGATATTTTACTTGATACACTGTTTTATGTGAGGTCTGTTTCATTACCTTCCAAGTTACAGTTCAAGTTCGAGGACTGTGCATTTTTCCTTCTCCCATTTCTGTAGCCCTACAGTGTGTTTCCTCCCCAGTTGAGGACGACTTAGACTCTACTTTCTCTCCTGAATTGTTATTACCTATCTGTTACTATTCAAAAATGCATCCTTTTTTTAGGAGGATTATTGCCAAGTTTTGACACTTGTCCTCATGTCAGCATGGAAGCCTTAGAAATGGTGAAGCCAGCAGCTTTTGACATAAGGATATAGGGATGGTGTCTTTTTAAAGTCTCCATAATTTCTAATCACCTTTTTAGTGCATTTCCCTTCAGATTAAGGTGAGCATAAGTTTGGAAGGAAACTATTAGGGAGAATTTTTCAATAATTAAAAAAAACCTCATCATTTATTTCCTCTAGTAATATTTATGAAATTACATGGTCAACACTTGCAAGGAAAGAGGAAAGTTGGAAGATAAATCAGACAAGATCGTTCAACCATCTTCTCTTCCTTGGCTGCTATTTTTTGGTGTTAAAGACCATGAAGTCGGCCCCCTTTCTTGCCTGGTGATTTGGTTATCTTCTGCTTGTTAGTTTTAAAACACATTCTGAATGATTCCATTATCTGTTTGCAGAGGTAAATTCTATGATTTGGTTTTACTCTGACTTCTTTACACATCATAGACCTTTATTCTAGTTGAAGGTTGAAAGCAGAAACACATGCATTTTTTGCAGTTCTTATCCTTAAATAGTTTAAAGTAATATATGCATATTTCATATTTACAAGGTCGTAAAATGAAAAGTTAGGTTCTTCTCTTCTATCCTCAGAAGTAAAGATTTTTTGTTTCTGTTTACTTGCTGACTTCCTAAATAACATTAAATAATAGGATTTTGCTCCACTTCTTGATTTGTTAAATTTAGATAATATCTATTGATTCTCCATTTCAAATAAACCACTGAAATGGAAATGCTCCTAATATCAAAATCTATTGGCATCTCATCTTAGTTAGCATGCTTAGAAAAAGATTCTGAGAAAGATATCCCTGTGCAGGAAATGTATCGGGACATGCTTGCAGAAGTGACATCTATAAGAATGAATGTGACACAAACAGATTGGGGCAGACGGAGAGGCTGAGCTGTGCACCAGAACTTCAGCTCTGAAGCTGCATAGCCCTTTAGGGTGGTTGTGAATTGCATGAAGTATCCTCACATAGACCTAGCATTGCCAATGGGCTGCCTGTCTGAAGAGGGGACTTAACTTTGACTGAAGCGGCTCCATTTGGCAGATGACAATTTTTGGAATGGGGATCAGTAGGCAGCTCTCCTAGATGTGGGAGAATGAGTGCCTTGATCCAAAAGAGAGATTTGGGTAGCTACAGCACGGTGTCCAATCTACTTTTTAAAACACCAAGCAGACCTATGTAGAACATGCATTTCTTGTTTATATTTGATTTCCTAAAAGCCTGTAATTGATAGAGCTCTTCTTGGTGACAAAAAAAACTTCCACATTCACTCTACCATAATTGCACACAGTCTAGTCTTCAGTGAGGAAAGCACATTCTAATATTTAAAAACTACTCTTTGGAAATTTTATGGGTAATACACAATGATGTAAAAGATATAGATACAAAATAAATTATCAAGATAAAAAATGACTCTTTACAAAATAGAAACTCTGGTATTACTACTAATATCTAGCTTTAGTGTCATGTGTTTCTGAGCCCATTTTCATAAGAAAGGGCTAGCAGGGGTTCCATGGAATTATTCCTGAATGAGTCTCATCAATAAACTTTTCATCCAAATGGAAGGGACATTCATTTTACTCTCTCATATATAGTTCACTTTTTAAAATTTTAAACACATTGGTTTATTTTAGTATAATTTAGACATCACAAAATCTTTGCAAGGTGTGTCAGGAAGGCAATTACTCCTACATTAGGGATGAAGAAAATGAGAAATCTGGAGTTAAATAGTTGAAATTTAGAAATAATTAATTTGATATTTTTTTTAATTTAAAATTTTAAGTCAGCACCAGTGACAGCAGTTAAAAGTAACTGTCTTGCTTGAAGCCTCCTCGATGCCTCTAGTCTCTCTATGACTCGGGGCAGCTTGATATCTTACCCCCATTCACTGAGGACCTATGACTGGTGATTCCTGCTACCCACTTCTCTTCTCCATGAATTATTAGGATTTTGAGCACCATTAATTCAAAAAACTCAAATGTCCTTTTGGTCAAAAGGGTTAAGAGTTGTGAAGCTCGATTTCCATGTCTTTAGCAGATGTAATTAGCAATGATTAAGGCATTTCAAATCACACTGCTACTATATAATTTTTTCTATTTCCAGATTGGTCAAACAACTAATTCCAAGAAATCCTTTTGTTAGATTGTTCTATTTGCCTAGAATGTGCTATCTCCTGACCTAATCTGCTTCTTCTCAGCTTTTAAAAATCATCTTTTCCCCTGCTTAAGTTCTCTCACAGTGAATCTTAAAGAGCTAAAGATAAATTGGAAGGAACTATACACAAATTATCTAGCTGTCTATCCCTAGCTTTATCTTCAAAAGATGTCTAGATTAGACTATTTGCATTTGTTGTCTTTTTTTCTCAACCCCCCCAACTGTTGTTTTTTTAAAAATATTTTATTTGTTTTTGCACATAGCAGAACTGGGGTGTAGGCCAGAGGTACAGGGGGGTGAGAGGATTCACCAGAGACAGAGTGGGGAGAACAGGCTGATTTACTGAAATACACTATTGAGGGGAGCAATGGGCAAGACAGGAGAGGTCTGCTGCACCATATGTGTGTTAGCTCCCTGGCTGGGGATCAAACTTAAACTGCAGCGATGATAGCACTGAGACTCAACCCTTAGGCCACATGGAGGCCCCATTTATTGTCTTTTGAATATGGAATGTTGGGGCACTTCGATTTTCCATTTGGTACCTTTTGAGTGTTAATTTTGTGTGCACATTTTCTTGCTGTTTGATTATGAGGTGTTTTACTTGATTTTCCCTGAGCTGTGAAGGGAAATCAGTGGGTAAGTAAGTTTTCTTTTGTACTTTGCTAAACAAGTATAAGAGATAAATGTTGACTGTCTTCATGATTAAATGAAACACAAAGTATTTCACCAATTCCCAGTGAGTGTTCGAAACAGTTCTTGATCATGTGTTAAGACAAATTTAACCTTTCTACCTATTTTTCTTCCTTTGTATTGTTCCTTCTCTGTAATTTTTGCTTTCAAATAATAATAAAAACATTTACAGCAGATTATAAAAATTGCTTTTGGGTGTAGATTTTTATTCCAGGTAACTTTGGTGATTTTTTCCTAATCCCTGAGAAAGGTTTAGAGCATGAACCACAGCTTTGGAAATGGTTATCTGGGGAAATGATTATCGGCAGATTTCAGAGAGATAAAGAATGATGTTTAAAAGGAGAATATGATGAATAAGAAGCACACTATAGCAAATATATATGACTTGAGACATTAATGTCTCAGGAGATTTGGCTATTGATAGGCAAAGGCCTGTATACTCAAAAGAATAAAATCTGGTGACCTTTTACTTTAAGGCCTATTTTACAATCACAGATCTTTTCTTTTTAAAAGAAAAACAATAAAAATCTATAATTAAAATTTATCATTCTTAACTAAGCATTACTGTCATGAAAATAGTTAATTATTCACTGAGGGCAATACTGTGGAAATCTGATTTGCTGATTAACAAATAAACTCACAAAATATTTCCAAAAGGTTTTCTTATAAACCTGCTAAGAACTCATTTAGCCTTGGAAACCCCTCCAGATTGGCAAGTTACACTGAGGTCTCTAATATAATCCCCTTGAACACATTCTAAAAATCCTTTAGCTTGCATTGGTAGTTATCAAATATATTTAAATATTTGGCAAGAAAATTAAAATATGAAAACTAATACAGCAATACAGCAATTGCCCCCAAACACAGTTTTCCAAGGAGACTTTGATGATACAGAAAGATTTTCTATGGAGGATATTTGGTATTTAAATAATAGGGTTGCATTCTGACAGTGCTTTCTAGAAAAATAAACTTGTCTGAGAAAATAGTAAAAATAATTGGTATAAGCTAGCTATATTTTATCTGAAAGATACAAACAGGGTTAGCAGCTACCTGCAGGGTTATTTTCTATTATGTAAAGTTGATGCATGACATTCAGATTTATAAGTGAAGCATTTTTTGTAGTATTTATTCACTTCAAAAGTAACTGATCATATAATAGCTTTTAAAACAACTATCGTTAGTGTGTTGAAGATATGTTCAATTCAGGCGGACCATGTTAATTCGATGCTTTAGGAATATAAATATTATATAAAATTAAATATACATGATTATTTTAAACATCTGTTTTCAAATAGCCACATACACATTGTATGTGTATATGTGTAGTTACAGATATGACAATAGTTGTGTTATAATTCACCAGAGGCAATGACTTTGAAATCTTTAGCCAATTTATGTGGTTATAATAGACATGGTTAGTTACGGCTGCAGAACAAATAACATCCATTTGTTTTTCTTTTCAAAAATTGACAAAAAAAATTCTATTACAACAGTGCCATTTGAACATATGTTAAAAAGTGTAAGCAATACTGATGAAGTTTTGCCACCTTTAAAACATCTTTTCTGTTCCTGTATCTTCCCTGAGGATGCCAAAGATGTTTTTGATTCATTAAGTCAGTTTGGTATAAGCTTTCTTCTGTGCATGTACACAGAGTGATATTTAGTTGGATATGGTTTTATTGTGCGTGAGTTCTTTTTTAAAATGATAGAATGCCATATTTATTCTTCTGTAGCTTGCTATTGTCACTCTACAATATGTCCTGACAATCCTTTCATAAATTAACCACATTCAGTCTAAATTACACATAAGATTCCATTGTGTGATTATATATTTTTTCCTTTTCATTCGGATGGTCTCTTTTCCCTAAATTTCCCTGCTATCACATCCCTGCTGGGTAGACAGTGCCACACGTGTGTCTTTAGGTACACATACATGTGCTTCCCAAGAGTAGATAATGAGAAGTGGATTCCTTGGTCAAAGAAAATTCACTTATTTATTTCATTTTAAAGGATTCAGAAATATCCTGCCGAAGTGGCTGGATAACTTGATTTAACAGCAGTCGTATTTAAAAATACCCATTTCTCATATCTCACAGCCCTCAAGAGCATCAAGCTTTGTGGCTTTTGTCAGTCTCCTTTTGCATTTCCCTGGCACTGAATGATGCTAAACATCTTTTAAGTCTTTGTAATCTATGTGTATTTCCTATGCTGTGAAGGATATCTTTACATTCTTTGCCCATGTTTCAGTTAAGTTGATTGTTGCTTTCTTGGTAATTTTGAAAAGCTTTAGAATATATTCCGTTTTTAATCTTTTTCAGTTATAATCAGTGAAAACATATTATCTCCAATCTGTCTTGTAATGTTTTAGTTTTTTTGTATCATGTGTCTTACTGATTTATTTTCTGCAAATATAGAATATATCGCTTTTTCTCACAATGTCATTTTCAATGAGTGTGTTGCTGAAGAAGACCTCTCCTATTATAAGTCTTCAAACATCTGAATCCAGCAGATCCTTGAATAGGTTTGAAATGTTTTAGTAAAGTTAGTCCTTTAAATTAATCTATTTGGGATTTTATTTCATTTATATAAATGGTAAGAAGTGTCTAAGATTATTTTACATTTTCCTAACACAGTTGATTGGCATAAAGTCATCCTTTTACACTGCATACAAAACATACATCAATTTAATGTAGTTACAGTTCTGTGTTTAGATTTTTCTATTATTTTTCCTCTCACCAATAGTTTCTGTGCACTGATGCTATACTACATCTCAATAGTCACAATTTTATAATATTGCAAAATATTTGGAAATATGGGAGTTTTCAATATTTCCTACTTTCCAAGAAATCTTGGTCATCTTGTATATTTTTCTTCCATATGATTTTAAGATCAGATTCTCAAGTTACATGAAAAATCATAATTGGGTTTTGATCGAGATGCAATGAAATTTATGATTATATTGAGAATAACTGATATTTTTCAATGTTGTGTTTTCTCATTGGAGTTAGTCTCTCCTTCTCATTGGAATTAGTCTTGAAAGAACTCCTGGATTAATTTTTATTATGTGTGTGTGCTGATACTATTCAAAATTTTCTTATTTTTTTGAGTAAAGTTTGGACATCAATATTTTCCTATTATGTCATCCATTTCATCTAAGTTTTCAAATTATATTTCTGCATCTACAGTTGCACCCACTAACATTGATGTTAGGTAGTTTTTCTTTTGATCCAGACATGCCGATAATGTCTATTTCATTGATCTCTATAGAGAACAAGCTTTTCATTTTACTGATTAACACTTATAATTTGCTTTCTGTTTTTGTCAGTGTTCCTTTCTTATTTCTTTAATTTCTGCTTCTATGTTTTATCTTGTACTTTTTGGAATATTTTTTATATTTTTCTAGTTATTTTACTGTTATTTAGCTCAGTTATGTTCATCCTTTCCCTAATCTAATACATGCTTCTGAAGTCATAAATTTCCCTTGGGCATTCCTCTCATAGCATATTGCTGCTTAATATATAGAATACACAGTGTCACTGATTCTGTTTTCTTTTTTCTAGAACTTCATTTTTCGTAAAATTTAACTCACAGAAAAGTCACAAAAGTAGTACAAATAATTGCACTATACCTTTTATCCAGATTTGCCAATTGTTAACTTCTTGTATGATTTCCTTTATTGGTCACTATCCATATGTATCCATAAGTAAATAAATGCATGTCTTTGAGTGTATGTGTATGCATGCATGTATACATACACACACATACATATAGTTTTCTGAATGATTTGAGAATAAATTCTGACATCAAGGCCCTACATCCTTAAGTGCTTCATACATAATCACAACTGAATTTTCAAATCTTGGAATATAGCATTAACCTAATGATATAATCTAATCTAAAGACCATTTTAAATTAACATTAATTATTCAAATATTCTTTTTCTTCTGATCCAGGAGGTAGAGCAACATTACTCATTTCATTCAGTTGTCAAGTTTCTTAAAAACTTTTAGTCTGGAAAATTTTATTAGCCTTTCTTTATCTTTAATGAACCAGATATTTCTGAAGAGTGTGGATCAATAAACAAATACAGAACTCTAGTTAATAGTTTCATTTTTCACAGAAATAAAGGTTAACTCTGAAACTATGAAAATGATTTCTTAAGTTTAAGAAAATTAGTAAATATGTTATGGAGAAAGAGAGCCAGCATTCTCACCAGCAAAGAGGAGTCACAAAGTGAGAAGACAATACCTGTCCTCTGGAAGGTTCTCCAAGCAGCGACATCCTGGAGTGCTGAGCATCCCTGTGCTTAGCTTCTAAGTGACACTCCTCACTGGAGAAACACACACTCCTGGAAAAACGTCTGGCTCCAGATCTAGGGCATGGATAATGTAAACTAAGTCTGGGATATCTTGGGTCAGAAAATAAAGAAGTGTTCAAAAAATGATAAAGTCACATCAAATAGAGAATCCTGGAGGGATTCTCACTGGCCAAATGTGGAACAGTTTTGAGGCCAAAATAAATAATGATGATAACATATTATATCCTATTGAATAAAATGAGAATTCATGGGTCCACATAGATAAAAATGGAATGATAGATATTAAGATAGGAAACTCTTCCTTACAAGTAGAATTTCAATTTTTTTTTGTTGAACTGTTTTTACTTTTCTTTTTTTCTTTTTTCTTTTTTTTTAAAAAAGATTTATTTATTTATTTATTTATACAAGCACTGGGTACAGTCAGAAGTGCGGGAGGGTGAGAGAATTCACCAGAGCCAGAGCAGGGAGCAGAACAGGCAGACTGAGGAAGTACACTGCTGAGGGGAGCAGCGGGTGGCAGGAGAGGTCTACACACCACATGGGAGCCTCACTCGGTGGCCGGGGATCAAACCGGCGCTGCAGAGGCTGAGGGCAGCTTAGCAACCCAGCACTCAACCACTGCGCCACCAGGGAGGCCCTTATTTTTTTCTTTAACTCAAATTCTTAGATGCTAAAATGTTAAATTTCAATTTCCAGTTGAACATATTTGGATGGTGAAAGGTGGATGTGATGATAGTGGTGGGAGTTGCTTGCTGACTGTAATAAATTTCTGATTTTGTTAAATGATAGTAAATAAATATTGTCCAAGAATTTTTGGTTTTTTGACTAGGTTGAGATTTCCTTCATGCCAAAATGCATGATCAGTCTGTGAACATTCCCTCTGTGTTAAATACAAATGTCTCATTTAAACAGGCATTCTCTTATTTATGGTATGAAATTATATGCAACTGTACACATAATTCTATCTGTATAACAACATTATACCAAAAGAGAGACATTTTTTCATAATATATGAAGTCTAGAGCAGGCCACCCACATCTATACAGTAATTTCGTGACATCAATAAAGTCCCAGACTCCATCTATCATTCTGTTATTCCAATTTCAGCAGGTAACTTTCATCCTCATAACTCTTGTTTACAAGGTAGATACTTTTTTCTCTTCCAGTCTCATGTCATTCTCTACAGAGGAAAAGAAAGGATATGATTTGGCACTTCTATCAGAAATGCTAAACATGAAGATATCCCAATAGCTGTCAGCTTGTCCCATTGCCAGCACTGTGGCAAGTTGCCCCTCTGTGAATTGGGGAGTAGCTGAGGAGAGACCTCTTAGATAAAGAGCTGAGGAGTTATGAAGATATGGATGTAACCTACAGCTTTGTGGTGGGGAAAAAATAGAAATCTCCCACGGAAAATGTACAGAAAGCAAGTGACTTAGACCTGGTAGCAACACCATTTAGGATGAGCACAGGAGATGGAGTTTGCAAAAGAAATGGGTAAGAACCAGCCAAGGAGATGGGGGCTAAAATCAAGAGAGATTGAAGTCCTAGAAGTCAAGGGATGTGAGTATTTAGCAAGGCTCAGAATAAAAATTAACAAGAATTAGAGAGAGAGAGGGACAGAGTTGTACACTTTTGTCCCAGTGTCCACAGCAAGTGATCTTTCATCTTCTCTTGTTTTTTCCCATGACAAGTAGGTACCCTCACCAGGTACCCTCACCAAGTAGGTACCCTCACCTTCCAAACAGGGTTTCTTTGGCATGCACAAGCCATGGCCTCATCCTCTCCACCCAAGCAAACACTAGCTGCCCTTTACCACAGTAAACTCAGCTGCTCTGCATGGTCTTCTCTAGACCTGCTTGCTCTCTCTTATCCAGACAGTAATTAGCAACATGACCTGACGCATATAAGCTCCTCCTTGAAGTTAGCAGTCACTAGCCCTCATTCTTTTCCCTTCATCCTTTCCTCGGGAAAGTCAAAGAAAATATCACAAAAGAAAATGTGTGTGTGTGGTGGGGGGGGGGGGAGAAAAAGTCCAAGTTGGTCATCTGGAATGAGTAGGTCCTAGGAGCCACTTCTTCAGAATGATGACTTTCCCGGGATGTGTGTAAGTAGCAGCCTCTCGGGGCCAGGCAGAGGGCACCATGCCTTTGCTATATTCTGTTCTCTTCCTATCATACTCAGTTCAACAAAAACAACAGCCCAAAAAAAAAAAAAAAAAAAAAAAGGGAGGGGGTGGGAAAAAAAAACCCTTATCGGCACAGTTGTGAGTTGTGATGAATAGACTTGATTGGGCTCGCACACAGCAGGCAGGTGATGGCCATTGCCTGTCTATTTCAGGACTAAACTTTAGACTGGCCACAGGTGTTTTTCCTTTTTTGGCTCTGCGGCCCTGCCATCATTAAGTTTGCCTGAAGCAGCAGACAGCTTCTGGGAGACCAAAAGATGGAGGGGGAGGCAGGGTGCAGAGACAATCCAGCTGACATTTTAAGCAGGAAATGCAACCATCTGAATGTAAAGAAGATAAACCCTGTCTCCACACAGACTATTCACTCAGGGGAAATTGAGGTAAAATATAAGAGGAATCAGGGAAAGGGAACACTAAAGGTGGCTTTAAGGGTGCTAGTGTCCTGGCTATTTTATTACTACTATGTCCTTCCTGTTACCTACAAATACTGGGGAAAAAAAGGAAATCAAAGTTCTAAGATACCACTGGAAACTTATAATTGGGTAGAAATGGTTTTTCTTTATCAAATTTAATAATTATTGTTTCAATAGGTACTCGACCTAGCACTATAAAACAAGCATAAGTATATTGTGAGCCTGTGGGGTTTCCCTTAGTCTAGGTAGACTGTTACTGAATAGAATCAATATTCTAGAAGTAAGATTTCTGAGACTCGGGAGAAGGTGTCTTGCTTCCTCTTCTCAACTCTCACCCCCAAGAATTTCTCACCTACCAACTGGTGTTCTAAATTCTTTCACATGAGGCAAATGTTCCAAATTTAAGTTTAGACTTGACATATAAGGTAGTAGAAAAGTGAATCGAGTTTTTAAAATTTGCATGAGAATATAAACAAATGACATCACAGCCTGACATCAGGTTTTGATAACAGGGCTGTCACGAGAGTAAGACCAGATGAGAGAGCGGAAGTGAAAGCAAGTATCATGAAGATTTTCACATGAGTCTGGACTTTTTTATGAGTTTATAAACTTCACTTTGAAGTATATATGAGTAAACATATGCAAAATGCACATTGCATTTCTGCATTTGATGATTTTTAAACAAGAAGAGGAAAAATTATGTGAAAAAAATGAGTTCCATTGCCTATGTGATTCCCAAATTTAACTTCAAAGTACAGATTCACAGGCTTTTAAAATATAGGGATCATTGAGAAAGTTAATCGTTTTGTTTGCTTGTGTTTGTTTTTGCTCTTTAAACAGAGGCATGATTCTTCCCCAGTTGTCAAAAGTCCCTTTGGGGCACACATGGCATCACAAGTCTAAAAAAATGATAAAATCTTTTATTTAAGTTGATCTTCAGATTTTATGAGAGCCCAATCATTTATTTTGTGATTGAAATGTCTTTTTAAGAAATCAGAAAACATTAGCCTTTGTGCTCTCCCCATATTTTTTTAGGAGGAAAATGATAACCTGAAACATTAGAGCAGATACTTCTCAAAGATCAACCCAACAAATAGTTAGCATTGCCAAAGTGAGAGCTGAGAGATTTGTCTTCCAGGTCCCTGTTCTAATCTGCTGGATGGTCTTCTCTCTTAGTTATCACATAAAACCATCCATGTGGCTCCAGAGAAAGGATAATTTTTTCATCAAGTGAGCCAAGAACATTCTGGCAGCCATTTTCTAAATGACTACCAAGACTCTGTTAACTACTAAGAGACTCACCTCTACCCCATCCCCAGTGGTGAACTGACTTCAAATCACATACTTACTGCTATTAAAAAAGGGGTAGGTGGTGTTGACACGACTATGCATATTTGCATGTTTTGTTTTTATTACAGAGGTATGCTCCCTGGGGGAACTTCATGAACTTAGAATATTTAGTCTATGCAGCTACTGCTCAAGGACCTCCACATTTGGAATCTGGGATGGGTTTTCTCAAGCTGGAATCACTAAGGATGCTCTAGGGGAAACCTGGATGCTGATGGACTAGAGAAGCTGTGATGAACAGTATCTGCACTTGCATGTAAATCATTGCTTGGAGGAGCTAATGATGATAAACAGTCATTGACTTTGAGTTTCATCCCAGAATATGTATGCTGGGCTAATGGATAATGGAGAAGGATTAGACAGTTCAAGTATGCATTCCAATGGGCACACAGACAGACGTAGCCTATTAGGAGACAATGTCCCAGTACTTGCAGTTTGTCACTATGATACTTTCAAGGAAGGACAAGACAGGCATAATTTCTGTGTGTTTTAAATTCTTTTATTCATTTATGAATCATGGAAGAGTACCATCCAGTCCGTTTAGATGGATTAAGAATAAAACTGAGATGAAAGGCAACATGGTTATGAATCAGCTGTCTTTTTAAAAAAACAAAGTAAGAAGAATGCAAAAGAAATACCTCTAGTTCCAGTTCTTTCCATCAATAGTTTCATGAGGGTATAATCTTCTTAATGGCAAGTTTCTGTGCTATTAGTGCAGGAAACTTCAAGATTATGGGCAAATCGAACATGTTTATTAAAGAAGCTTGGTTGAAGTTTGTGAAACTCATGGAAGAGAATCCAATTATAGGACATGGAATAAGAGATAGTAGTTCTACTGTCCTTAAGGAGCAATATGAATGTAGGATAAAAATCAATAAATTCTCTAGAAGTTCAGAAACAATCTGTGGGACCGGAGAGGAAACAGAGAGTAAGCTTCAGTCATTGGCAATCAGGGGAGGCTTCTTGTGGAAGTAAGATAAGACTGTTGCTTTAAAGCATGGGTGAAATTTGAGTGTGAAGAAATGGGAGAGGAAGGAATTTTGATGAGAAACCAATGCAATCAGAACTCTGAGACAGGTAGGTGGAAAAATAACCATGTTCCAGAAACAGAAAAGTTAAATTTGACTGGACTTAGTACTAATCAGCCTCGAACTGGATTTGTTTAGGATGTCTGGCAAAATGTCTCCGGTCGCAGGAAAATTTTTCACCTACTTGACATGTAAGGCTAATTACTGTCTGGATAAGAGAGAGCAAGCAGGTCTAGAGAAGACCATGCAGAGCAGCTGAGTTTACTGTGGTAAAGGGCAGCTTGTGTTTGCTTGGGTGGAGGGGATGAGGCCATGGCTTGTGCATGCCAAAGAAACCCTGTTTGGAAGGCAATTTGTTGAGGGTGTGGAGCGCACTGTTGTCCAGCATTTGCTGCATAAAGACTTTTGCCTCTCTGGTTCTTATGATCAATTTTCATTTCAGGAAAGACATGTCTGATTTTGTTGGCTTTCTATGGGGTCACAGGTCATTTTCAGATGAACTTTTGTTTGTCTTTTCAGGTTGAACACTAATGCTGTCTCCTCCATGAAATCTTTTTTCCTCAACACCGTTCTGTGGGTGTTTATCATATTACTTACTGGCCATTATATATAAATTTTCAACCTGTCTGCTTCACTCTCACCCCCAACTCAAAAGTGGCATTCACTCATCCCCAATACCCCACAGTAAGTTCTCAGATAACATCATTGATTGACAGAGAGAAAGTGAAAAATAAAAAATAAATGATTAAAGGAATATATTTTAAAATAGCTATAGTGTTGTCTATTTTATTGTAATATAGCAATATGTTGGTTCTATCCATTTCCATTTCTATGAAGATCTATTGACTAGATTGGCTAACTTATTAAGAAAATAGATATCTACAAATATCTGTCATCTGCCAGAACCCATCTATCACTTTGGTCTTCAGAAGCAATGTACTGAGTGTGTGACCCCATCTCAATGTTTCAGTCAGCCAGGGTCAAACAAAAATATCCACTTATAAGACCTGGAATTTTGATGTGTGTGTTGAGGAGTTGGGGGGTTGGTGGATATTGGCCAACTACCATCAGACTTGGATAGTATCATGAGGACTGTTTCAGAAGCATTTCTGTAACTATGATCATCAACACATTCTCTTTCTAGAATTCACTTCCTCAACCTCTCTGCTCTCCCCCCCCCCACTTTGGTTTTGGCTCCTACTTTGAATCTTGGGGCCTTCTTGACTCTTCAATAGTGCTGACAGTCTACAATTTCCTCCTCTACTTTTTCAAGTATCAATTTTTTATAGTAGCCTATAAACTACCTCGTTAATCAGATAGTGTAAAATCCAATTAGAAACATTAGAATCCAGAAATACAAGTGTTAAGGAATGTATTTCTTGATTGACAAGGAAGCCAAATAGACCCATCTATTTAGAATCTTAGCAACAATTAGCTGCCTTAGTTTCATTTATTGTGACATAAAAAATCTGGTTTATTGAAAGCTCTATTGAAGAAGATTTCTATGATATGCACCATGAGAAAATATCTTCAAACTAAAATGATTGTTTTGCTGTAATAAATTGAACCATATGTACACTATGTTATTCAATCTTTTTTCTTCAAGGCATAAATTGATATTAAAGAACATTTAAGTCATAACACATGGTTATCCAGGCATGAACGAGGCAATAACCCATATAAGTTGTCAAGGTGAAGCCAAAGCATTTATTAGAGGTTTGTGTTGTTTTTGAAAAGTGCATGGTTGGATAAACATGGATTAGTGCTATTATGCTGCTACGATGACTCAAGTGTGTTTTTACAGTGTCAGTAATTTTTATGTTTAAAAATCACTGGTGCAGTATATTAGCTATAATTTATGTTTATCATCTTGTGTACTCTAATAGGTTTCAACAAACCATTTAACACTTCAGCTTGTGCATATACATTACTTAATAGGTATTTATCTTAAAAAAGAGATACTTAACGGGACTTTCAAAGCTTGCAACTGCATGCTAAGAGAGAATACTGCAGTGTGTCACATTAACTTTCTTTTCCCTGTTTGCAGTTAACTTTGAACATTCTGGCCACTTGCTTCTTTGTTCAAAGTGCCTCTGAATGGCACAGGAAGAATAGAGTCTGTCAGTGTCCTTGTCAGCAGAATGACATCCAGTTCTCTCAGCACTGAGTGTCCGTCACACTTGCTAAGTAGGGTGTCTGCAAGATACAGCCAACACAGCTGAAAAGAGGACGAAGGTCCAGTGATCAGTCACCACATTGGGGTGCCTTTCAGAAAGAGCTAGTTAACTTCTGATTGCAGCTGTGTCCATAAGGTTTTCATGGTTTACATGACCTGGACTCTTGTTCTAGAAGAGTGTCTGAGAGAACCCCAGGGCTGAGTGGCATGGAAGGAGGGGGTGGGTGGGGAGTCAGTCGAGAATTCTAGTCACAGGAGGTTTGTTGTAGCAATACAAGAAAGGACTTCATTTATCATGACACTATTGATTCTTCCAAATGGGGCTCTGCTTATTGTTTTTGCTGCAATGATGACCTATTTCTCTTTTGCATAGTCCAGGTAGATGAATTACTAGTGTTTAGTCTTTTCATAAAAAAAAAAAAAAAGATTGATTCACTTTTTAAATGTACCCACAGTTGGTGATGGGGAGAGATGGCTTTTGTCTTCTTTTTTAAGATAACTAATTTTTTGACTTAATGACAGTCATGAGATCTGAGGTGGATTTGGAGGGGAAATACTCATCAAACTCCAGCTACAGCTTAAGGACATGATGCCACTTTGTTCATTTGTGAGATGGCTATATAAGAGTTTGTTTGCGATTCTGGAATTATGAATATACTGATCTACTAAGTAATAAATTTTTAGAAAGAGACTATAAATTCTCTAGGGTCCATCAAGTACATCAGTTGGCTGAGTTAGCAAACAGGGAGGATTTATTACTCACTGGAGACAAATCAACCAAGATGGACTGTTTGGTATTGGGAACTACCTTCTCTCTTGTAAAAACTAGTGGTGACACTTTGACATCTTAGGAGGGAGAATCACTATATCTTGATGATATTTTCAATATTGGCAACCTCTGCTAACTGGACCCAAAATTGTTTCCTACATATTTCAAACTTCACTATTTTCATGATAAAATCAAAATTATATGCAAAACACCATGGACAATTTATATGAAAATGCATGTGGAATGTATTTCCAATGAAGAGAATTAGAGGGAAATCTCATTAGCATCTTGCATGAATAGTTACACAGTTTTCAAAGGATGAAGAAAGATAATGATCTAGCCTGAAACTTAAAGTAAAACTTTTTTAAAAAAAATTATGTTTATTGAGGTTAGTTGGTTTATATCATTGCATCTTTGGGGGTTAGAGGTTCAAACCTCCATAAATGAATGTATTTACAACATGCCCAACACCAGTGCTCCAATAATCTTCCATCATGTTCCATTGGGCCCCTTCTCTCTCCACTCCCACCATGACACCACTGCCTTCTGGTTGCCTCGGTTTTGCAGGTGGGTGCTTAGAATTCATTATTATTAGTTTGGCTTTGACTGATCCTCAGTTATAATTCTCCATAGTTCACATCTAAATGAGGCCATCCAATATTTGTCTTTCTCCTTTTGACTTATTTTCTTTAGCATTATTTTTTTGGTTCCATCCATGTTGTTACAAATGGTATTAATTTATCTTTTTTAATAGCTGATGTGTGTGTGTGTGTGTGTATGTGCGTGCACGTGCATGTGCACCACACATTTTCTGATCCACTAGTTTGTCCTTAGGCACTTTGGCTATTTCCATAATTTGGCTCCAATAGAAATTTTTAAAAACTGTTTATTTTATTGAAGTTATATTGGTTTACAACACTATGATTTTAGGGATATTTCTAGAATTATGTAGAACTTTCTGCATCTAGAATGGTGCATCTTCTATGTCTAAGATATCCAATACAGTAGCTACTAGTGACATGTGGCAATTGAGCATTTGAAATGTTAGTACAGTTGGATAACTGAAGTTAAAATGTAAATATCCACATGTGGCAGTGATTACCATGTTAGACACTGCAGGATAGTTCTTTAAGAAAACTTAAAGGACTATTTACCACTACGGGTAGTACTATGTTAGTACTGGGTTAAAGAAGTAGACATGATGGTAGGAGAGACGTATTTTCTTGTAAAAGGCATTTAAAACAAACTAGAATACATGAGAAAGGAGACAGAAGTCAAATTGATTCTGGAGTCTGAATAGTGGGAGAGCTAAGTAAGAGTGAATCTGTCCACACGTGAAACTGAACAGTTATACAAGTGGGTAAAGATGAGACTGAGTTTTATGAAACATAAAAAATTAAAAAGGAAATGCCACTTCTCAGTACTTATTTACCCAAGGAATATGAAAAATCACTGTTATGAAATGATGTTTTCACTCTTATGTTCATAGTAGCATTATTCACAATAGCCAAGATATAGAATCAACTGAAATGTCCCTCCAGACAACTGGATAAAGAAATTGTGGACTACATACTCAATGTAACACTACTCAGCTATTTTTTAAAAATGAAGTAGTGCCTTCGGGGATAAAATAGATGATCTTGAGGTAATTGTGCTAAGTGAAATAAGTCAGAAAGACAGTTACGGAGTGGCTCACTCATTCACGGAATATAAATAACCAAAGAAAACAAACTAGAGGGCCTCCCTGGTGGCACAAGGGGTTAAGCACAGCACTGTGAGACTACTGGCAGCCTCTGCAGAAGAGTTCTACCCCCAACCAGGAAGCTGACCCACATGGCACAGTAGACCTCTCCTGTCTTGCACGCTGCTCCCCTCAGCAGCGTATTTCAGAGGAATCACTGTCTCTGGTGAATCCTCTCACCCCCACACCTCTGGCCTGTACCCGAGTTCTTGTATGCATAAATAAATAAATCTTTTTTAAAAAAAAAAAGAAAATAAGCTAGAAAAACAAAACAGAAATAATTTTTAGACTGAAAAATATGAGGATTATCAAAAGGGATGGGGGAGAGGTGATAATAAGGGTGGGGAGGCATAGGGTGTGACCTTGGAGTTTTGGTGGAGGGTGAGTGAGGCATGTGCACACATGAAGGTGTGAAGTTGTACTCTCAAAGTTCTATAGTTGTGTAAATGATTGGCAAATCAATAATATTGGGAAAAATTAAATTCTAGCCCTGCTACTTGTGTGCTCTTTGTCCTATACAAATTTCTATTGGTCAATCTCCTCTATTATTAAAGAGATAAAAATAGTACCTATTTCACAAAGTGGTTGTGAAGATGAAATGTTAATTTATATAATCAGCTTGGAGAGTTTGACTTACCAGAGATGCCAATATCTGTCTGCTGCTATTATTTATGAATGAAAGCCCCTTTACCACATTATAGTCCTGCTATCAAAGATAATATACTTTTTCTTTAGAGCAGAAGATCCCTGTCCCCATTTTTAAGTGACTTGTGTGACATTCTGTTTGTAAAGTAGGCAGGCTGTCATTTAAACATGAAGGTTTTATGTTTAAAAAGCAAATAGGATACTTAGTTTTTAATATTGTCAGAGAGGCAAGTGTCGACAGCATCATGGGAAGAGTTGTGGAATCTCCCCTGTTTGTGTACTGAGCAAATTATAAGAACATTGATAACATCTTAAAGACCAGAAGGCTTATGATTCTTTCATTTATATTTGGGAAATTTGTCTATAGTCCCATTATTCTAGAATAAGAAAGAGTTGATTCTTTGTGGACATTAATATATTTAGTATAGAGATGAGCCTCTTCCTTGAATGTCAACTAATATGAAGTGCAAATTCTGACATCCTTTCTCATTAGCCCCACACGTTTGTATAAATTGAGGAACATCTATATACTGCATTCTTTAAAGTAAGGGAAGCCAGTGAGCTAAAGGAAACTTGAAAGAGTTGGTCAAGCAATTCCAGACAAGAAGCATATCAGACATTTTCTGACCTTGGAGAAACATCCTACCACCATCTTAGACTTTCCTCAACTCTAATGTCAAGCCAAAAAGTACTGTAACTATGTAATTAAAAAAAAAATGCACAAGCCTAAAATCTGTACTTTTGTGTTTTCACCCAAGATATTGAAAACTTGGCTTTATCTAAAAAAATTAGAGTCCTAAACTTCACAGTTATAGACTTAACACCATTTTCTAGTAGTCATACTCCCACACTGCTTTTCACTGTATTTTACACATCAAGGTTTTCAGAAACATTGCTGAACAAATGGTTAAATAAAGAAATCTTTGGGGCCTCCCCTGGTGGTGCAGCGGTTGAGCGCTGGGCTGCAAAGCTGCCCGCAGCCTCGGCAGCCCGGTTCGATCCCCGGCCACCGGTGAGGGTCCCACATGGTGTGCAGACCTCTCCTGCCGCCTGCTGCTCCCCTCAGCAATGTATTTCATCAGTCTGCCTGTTCTGTTCCCTGCTCTGGCTCTGGTGAATTCTCTCACCCTCCCGCACTTCTGACTATACCCAGTGCTTGTATAAATAAATAAATAAATTAAAGAAAAAATAAATATTTCTTTATTTTAAAAAAATAAAGAAACCTCTGGAGATGTTTAACTTTCATTTGGACTTTGTAAGTCTCTTAAAAGTGATGTATCCTTAGCAAATGACACTTGTAGGAATTAATTGTTGATCATTTTAACCTTTATTTCCACTTTACTGATACATTCAGTCATATATTTATCATTCACTTGACACTCTATGTGTCTGTTACTTGCTAATCATTGGAGATAAGAAGGCAGGTGAGACAGGCTAGCTGTACTCAAGATGTTTAGTATCTAGAAGGAAGGACAGATGACAACACAATAAGCAGACACCTTAGGTGCTGCAATGGATTCTCCACAGTTGAACAAGCAGAGTCACTGATATGTGGATACATTTCCCTCACGGGCAAAAATACGACTTAGAGAGTAGACCTTAGAGTATGCTGAGGAGAGAGCAAGTTTGGACAGGGTGAATTTGAGGTGTTTGCAGGATATCTAGATGGCGATGCTAGGTAGACTGTTTGAAATAAGGTTGTGACATTCAGCAGAAAATACCAGACTGGAGAACAAGGAGTCTACAACTTCTGGGTGAGAGTTAAAGCCAAGGCTGTGGACGAGATTCCCCAGGGAGAGTATTTTATGGGAGCTGGAAAGACAAAGACCTCAAAATAATCTTAGGAAGTTTCATCCCAGGAGAACCAAAACCATAAAAAGAAATGACTGTTGCCTGGGTCCTTCAAATCCTTTCCCAGGACAAGTTTTGACAGGGTGTTGTCCTTCTTAAGGAGCAGGAGAAAGTACAGTGGAGGCAGGGAGGGAAGGAAAAAGTTGTTTTGAATTTTTTGTATTCTGTAAGTAAGTAGAAAAGCAGAGATCCAAACCTAGAATTCACACCGGTTCTGGGAAAGCCACGGTTCACCAACTTAGGAGAACGTCTGCATTCAGCATATTCTCGACAATCAGTCGCAGAATAAGAGGTTTTGGAACTTAAAGATGGGTTTGAGGCACATAGTTGAAGAGTGATTTGTAAATATATAGATTAAGTTTCCCATAAAGTTAGGTTGGAAACCAAGGATGAAGGTATTTGCTGAGAATGCTGATGCAAAACTGTCTTGGAAAGTGTGAAGTGTTATTTACCTCCCTAACAAGCCTCCAGGCTTGGCTCCTTTTATTATTATAGGTCGTTGGTAAAGAAGGTGTGTAACAGATAATAAGGTACCTGGAGGACAATGGCTTTGATGAGCCATCTCTCAGCTTCCCCTGAGGACCTCTGTGGACAGTCACTGGGGCTCCCCCATATCAGGTGGGTCGGCTGGGATATGAGCCTTCTGAGGAGGTCTGCTGTGAGTTTCCAGGCAAGTTTCCATGCAGACTTATCATCTCTTGAGCAACTTCTATAACATCTCTGAGCTTCTATTTTCTCATTTGTAAAAGGAAAATAAAGCCCTTATCTCTTGAAATTTCAACATGATGATCTAAGCACCATGAGAACAAGGAATTTGCCTTGTTCTGGACTTCTTCCCAGATTCCAAAATGACAGATGCCCTGTATATATTTGTTGAGTAAATAAGTGAAGGCATGTACATTGAGTACATGAAAGTAAGAGTGGCTTGAATGTAATAGATGCCTAATAGTTATGTCTCCCAAAAATTAATTATGTCTACCAGAAATTAACCCAGTCTCTCTATGCTTCATCTCCCAAGTCTCAGTGAGTGTCCCTCCATGTTGTCACCTGTCTTCACATTCTTTTTTTTTTAAGATTTGTTTATTTATTTATACAAGCACTGGGTACAGTCAGAAGCGCGGGAGGGTAAGAGAATTCATCAGAGCCAGAGCGGAGTGTAGAACAGGCAGAGTGACGAAGTACACTGCTGAGGGGAGCAGTGGGCGGCAGGAGAGGTCTGCGCGCCATGTGGGACTCTCGCTGGCAGCCGGGGATCAAACCAGTGCTGCAGAGGCTGCTGGCAGCTTCGCAGCCCAGTGCTCAACTGCTGTGCCGCCAGGGGAGGCCCACCTGTCTTCACTTTCTATGGAAGTCTACAAATTAAGGAAATATCATTGATGTATTTCCTTGAATGTAGAAAACAGCCTGGAAATCGACAGAGGAAGTATCACTGGATGAAATATTTTTGCAAACCAGAATTTTGCAGTGTTCCAAGTGGTTGCCCAGCTGTGAATATGTGGGACCAGAGACATGTCAAGTCTGGAAATGTTGGGCAATGCTACCTTACAAAGGTTTCTTTTCTCTGAAATTTTTCTCAAAGACTTTACTATTCTTATGTGCCTGTGTGCTGCCTCCAAGAAGGGAAGAGAGACACATCTCCCTGACCATATCTGATCAGAAGACCCTTTGGTCATAGAATATCTACGGACCTTGTATTGGTGTAACTCCTTGGGAAATGTGAATCTGCTCATTAGCTAGAAGAAGAGACACAATATGGAAAGTATTTACTTTTATAGGACAGTAAAATGCTTTTTTTAGGTCAGGAAAGGCTTATTTAGGAATGAGATGCGGAGTTCTGGCAACCCAAGACAGTCATCGAGGAAATTTCATTCCAATGAAGCACTTAAATGAGTGAAAACAAATGAACATAAAATAAGTATATAATAACACCTAGGGAAAATTAAACATCTCTCCATTTAACATCTGTCACATAGATAATCGTAGCAACTAGATTGATTATGGAAGAGGAAACTGGAAGTTTAAAAGGGAAGCAGCTGAGTTTGCTTATATCACCTGCAAAGGGACTACTTTCTTTGGCAGATTGATATTGCACAAAGGTTTGAAGTTTCATTAAAGAAGCAAGGTTGGATAGTGTAACAGTATGTTACAGAATATGTGAATGATCAGACAACGCACTGCATGAGGCCATCTGAAAGAGCAATGTATTGTGCATACATGGTGGATTGTACTATGCCTTAAATGACACTTTTTCATAATAAAACTATATAATATTGTGGCATAGTTATAACAATGAAAATGTGATCAGCACATTAATTATAAAAACAACAGGTAGATTCTTATGAATCATGATTTGGTGTCTGTTTGGGTATTTTTACCCCTTGTGCAATATTATAATGCTTCAGTGTCTACTGTAATTTTGAAAAGCACATGTTTGCATTTTCTGGATGGCCTGGTTATGTTTAATGAAGATTTTTTTTTTTAATGAACAAGTCAAACAGCACAATAAAATCCTTAGGTTAAATTCTTTTTAACTTAAATTCTATGTCAAGGGGTGTTCACACCTGCAGATTCTACTCTCTTCTTTATATCTAAACTTCCTGCTGAAAGCAGGTCAGAGTCAACAGCTGGATCAACTTGGAGTTGTGCTTTTTTTTAACAATTAGTTTTATGTTCTTTTAAATAATTGCTTCATTATATTTTGTGCATCTGTGTAGGGGTCGGATAATGACATTCGGTAAATTTCCAAATAGCTGTATAACTGGGGAATACCAGTTAAGCAATAATATAGCCCACGTGTAGGTGAGAAAACAGGGGTATGTACTCGATGCCCCACCACTACCACCAAAAAAAAATCCTTAAACAAAAGAATTGATTCTGCTCCGTGAGGAAGTGGGTTCTGCTTCAGGTGATGATATCAAACCCTGTATTTTCAAAGATAGACTGTAGGCAGTTCAGACAAGACCAACCAAGATGATGAAAGGCTCAGAAAGCAAGACTTGTGAGAGAAGATTAAGAGCACGGGAATACTCATTGTGGTGGAAGGAAGCTAGGGAGAGAAATAACTGTCTACCTCAACATGAAATGATGTTACATGCAGAAGCAGCATCAATTAGTGGTAGTAGAAGAAAAGGGCAGTTGGAAGAGAGCTACTTCCATTTTACTTAATGTCAGAAACAAGTTTTGTGACAGGAAGAACATTAATAGGATGGGGTCAAGTGTCAGTCAAGGCAGAGTTGAAGACTTAGCAGCTGTGGAATCAAAACTGAGCTTGCACCAATTCACTGGTCAAAATTATTTGCAGCACACTGAAGTCAGTGTGTGGCCTGAAAATGGGTTGGAATTCAGTTTTCTTCATTGCCATAATCATGGTTCCTCAGGAAGGGCGCATCAAGGCAGTCAAAGATCCATCATTCACTTCCAAGAAACAATTATCAAAATTCAGAATAAAAATATTCTTAAATTTTAAAACCAGGGGCCTCCCTGGTAGCACATGGGGTTAAGATGCAACCTATGAAGCTGTCCACAGCCATAGCAGCATAAGTTCGATCCCTGGCCAGGGAGGTACCCATATGTCACAGCAGACCTTTCCTGACTTGCCCACTGCTCCCCTCCACAGTGTGTTTCAGTCAATCTGCCTATTCTGTTCCCCAATCTGTCTCTGGTGAATCCTCTCAGCCCCGACACCTCTGGCCTGCACCCAAATCTTGTATGCATAAGTAAATAAATGAATCTTTTAAAAAATATTAAAACCACAAAAGGGTGATAACAAGCATAATTGACAAGTATAAGAACTTTGTAATTGTTCTTAGCTTTACCAGATAATGAAAAGTCCTGTAATATTATAATTATCAAGAGCATGGAACTATCATATAAACAGACAGAAGGGTCGAAGAAACATAAGCTGAAACCCAGAAGGACAATCTCATAAACTGATTGATAGGAAGATACATTTCACTTTGAAAATTGTGAAGAAGGGACCTCCCCTTGTGGTGCAGACTATTGAGCGCAGTGCTGTGAAGCTGTCCACTGCCTCTGCAGCACCAGTTCGATAATGGCGGGCCAGCGAGGATCCCACATGGCACAGCAGACCTCTCCTGTCTAGCCCGCTGCTCCCCTCAGCAGTGTATTTCATCAGTCTGCTTGTTCTGGTCCCTGCTCTGTCTCTGGTGAATCCTCTGACCCTCCCGCAAATCTGGCTGTACCCTGGTTCTTGTATAAATAAATAGATCTTTAAAGAAAAAAAAAGAAAGAAAATTATGAAGAGGGAGGAAATTTCATTTTAAAGATTATGTAAAATGATCAATAATTTTGTTAAAATTAAGGGTAAGAATCACATATTATACCGATATAAAAGCCTTACTGGATTAAAACCATAATTCTTAATAGCCAATATAAGGATAATGCTGAGTGAAGTATTCACAATGCTTTCAAGGATCTTTAACATGATTTCCCCTACCTACTGGGGTAGTTATAGCTCATTCCCTGGGAGTTATAGCTCTTTCTTGGTGAGGAAATTGAGATTAGAGAGATAGAATGATTTTTCTCAAGAATTTATCAAACAAGTGTTTCTTATTGAGCATCTATGATTTTCCACGTATCATGCTAGGCACTAAGGTAATTCCATATAAAGATGAACTTAACTTTTCTAGAGAAGTTTTATGGATACCTTCTGGTTTTATTTGTCCAATATTTATGTCCCTGATTTTTATTTGGGAAACCACAGTGTTCTCAATCTTAGACCATGTGATTCAGGCCAAGAAGTGGGCATTATACCCCTGGCCAAAAGGACTGGTTCAGGATTGAACCTCAAAAGCCAGTCTTCAGTCTTATTTTGGAACCATTGGAAGGGCCACATCCTCCCTGCTTTGATGCTTCTAGAGTATCAAAATAACCTGGAGAAAGTAATGTGGAGTTATTGGTGGTCAGTTTGTCACTGAATAAAAATTGGGGGGCTACCCGGTGGCACAGAATTTAAAGTCTCAATGCTATCAAACTATGGCCAGCCACTGTGGCATGAGTTCAATCCCAGGCCAGGGAGCCAACCCACATGGTGCAGCAGACCTCTCTTGTCTCACTTGCTGCTCCTCTCAGCAGTGTATTTCAGTGGAACTTCCTGTTCTGCTCCCCACTCTGTCTGTGGTGAATCCCCTCACCCTCCACACTTCTGACCTATACCCCAGTTCTTGTATGCATAAATAAATAAATCAAATCTTTAAAAAAATTGAAAGGAAAAAATAAAGCAGAAGGATGAAGGAAAAAACACATTCTTAGGAGCTTTTGTGAACTTTTGGATATAGCCATGCCTGCAGCACTAAAAAGTGCTGCACTTTTTAATTATGTGGACAGCAAATTCCTTTTTGTTGTTATATTTTACAATAGTTTTATTAAGGGCAAAGAGCTCTGCCCCATAGAATTTAATTTTTTTTAAGTAAGGAGACAGAAAATAAGCAATAAGCATAATTAAGCAGTAAGTCATATAAATAGGTAGAAGGTATTCAGTGCTATGGAGAAAAGACACACAGTAGTTAGAGTGTGTGTTGGAGGTGGGAGGAGGAACATGACTTTTAAAATGTGTGGCCAATCTAGGACCTTTGCAAAGGTGAATCTGAGCCAAGACTTGAAGGATGTCAGGAACATTTGGAAAAAGAGTATCACGAGAGTATTTCAGAAAGTCTGAACTTCAAGACAGCAGCTGAATAAAGAATTCTGAGCAACAAGGGTATCTTGCCCTACCTACCACTCTCAGGCAGAAGAATAATAACTTCTTTTTGTTTAAGGATTTATTTATTTATACAAGCACTGGGTACAATCAGAAGCACGGGAGGGTGAAAGAATTCACCAGAGCCAGAGCAGGGAACAGAACAGGCAGACTGACGAAATACACTGCTGAGGAGAGCAGCGGGTGCGGCAGGAGAGATCTGTCGCGCCATGTGGGACCCTTGCCGGTGGCCAGGGATTGAACCGGCACTGCAGAGGCTGTGGGCAGCTTCGCAACCCAGCACTCAACCGCTGCACCACCAGGGGAGGCCCAATGCCAACTTCTTTTCAACAATTATATTTCAGTTAACCTTGGACAGTTATTGATAAGGAGTCCAATTTAGTGCTTAAAAGAGAGTTCCAGAGTTTGAAATTTGGAGCAAACTTATTTATATAAATATATAAAAATTTCTTCATATGCATATATGTTTATACATGTGTAAAATACTGTTTCTTGATTCTATTCTACGGATAAAGTTTTTAAGGATAAAGATAAACTTTATCTATGGATAAAGTTTCCAAATATGAACTATTTGCCCTTTCCTTTCCTTTTAGAGAATAAAGCAAAATTTAAGTCTGTGTACAATGATTCCACAATCAGAGTTTAGAATATTTTCTAAACAACCACTTAGAGCAAACTATACTAAGTAAGGAACTATCAGCCTTAACAGAAGCAATCCTGGCAAACAATTATTTTCATTGCAGTACTGACAATTATGTAAATGTGTCTGGAACAGCAATGGGCACCTAATTATGACACCTAATTATGCCAATTTATTTATACACCTCCTTAAACAACATTTTATTTATAACTCTCCCACTCACTGAAAGACAAGATAAAGTAAGGAGACATCATCCATAGATGATTATTTCATCTTTGCAATATGAACACGCTAATCTACTTGAACTTGAACAATTCGGGTATGCCCTGCTCATGGAGAATTTGCTTTCCACCTGATCACTTATAGATTTCAGGTGAACATCAGTATATGTACCTGAGGTTGAAGAACTGATAGCATTAACTACCCTGGGAAATATTCCTAGCAGAGGGAACTATCCCATCTCACCTTACTCAAGCAAAAAAACAACATCTGTAATTCCTTCAACTAAGTGTGAGCAAGTTATTCTATCCAAGACCATAAATGGAGTAAGAATAACTCAAGAAATAAACATTACCACCAGGTCATAGGATCATTTTCTTAGGTTTCTCTTTTTTCAGAACTCAGTGATAATTCTTGTAATTAAAAGGTACTGCTTGACTTTGATAGAGAAGAGATGTGGCATAGCTTAGCTCAGATCAGTTCCTTGGACACAGAGGATTTCCTGCCATGAGGATTGTTACATTATGTCACTTATTGGAATGAGGGAATCAGGGATGGAGATGAAGGAATCAAGCAAAACGGTGGGCCCACCCAAGTGGCAGTCATCCCCAATCTGGCCACATTAGGAGCTCTGGGTCATGAGTTGTGTTACTACATTGGGTCAACCTCAAGCCAGGGACTGAGTGTTTGATAACCCAGGATGATCTAGTCAGCCATCTACTTATGGGTTGTAGGGATTGGCAACCTTCCAGGTCAGAAAGTTCTCATTTGAACCAGAGAAGTCCACCCATCCCCGACTCCTATACACCCAGACACAGGGCAAAGGGCACACCAAGGGGACTGGATGACACACAGCCTCTACAGGACCCTGAATGGATGGTTAGAAGATCATTTGGATTGTCCTAGGGACAATTAAGACTGCCTTTCCTTCACCAGAATGGACTTCTGTTTGAGAAATGTGAAATTAGGCTTCCGATAAACTATTCATTCTTGAAACACTCAGGTGATGCTAAGAAAGGCCAAAAATACAGCTAATTTAAGTTGCTGTTTGTGTATGTGTGTGTATTTTTTTCCCTGCATATGGTCAGGTTAAGGAGCCCTGAGTGAATTGGTCATTCATGTCTGAGGTGACATCTTGACCCTTCCTCATTGCAGTGTGGACTGCAGGCAAATAGCATCCCCTGGAAACGTGTTAGAAATGCCAACCGCAATTCAGACCATGGAATCAAAATTTGCCTTTTAGCAAGGTCCACAGGAGATTAATATGCATGTTTTCACTTTAGAAGCACTAAGGTATAGAAGCTGATAATAACTTGATAAGCCCTTTAAACTAGGGGTCCTTTGGCCAAATGGTGAGTGGAAGTAGGGGGGCTGCAAGTTAAGATTGAACTACTTAAAATCTGAGAACATGGCCTCCCCTGGTGGCGCAGTGGTTGAACACTGGGTTGCGAGGCTGCCCGCAGCCTCTGCAGCGCCAGTTCAATCCCCGGCCACCAGCGAGGGTCCCACCACAAAAAAAAAAAAAGAAAAAGAAAAATCTGAGAACAGCTGGAATGGAACCATTTTCTTACTGGGCTGAAACTGTTACGGCTCGCCATGCTCAGGTCTTCTTAAATCACCCATTTTCACCCATTTTCAACTGCAAAAAAAAAAAAAAAGGTGTGAATTCTTAGCCTCTATAACCTATCATATGCTTCTGGTTCCTAACTTGGCAAGTCAGCTAAGGTTTCTGAAGGAAACTAGGAAGGCAGCCTCTACTAAAATCTTAGAAAATTTTACTTTCATGGGTGACAGAAAGCAGGAACCCAAGTTGAATTTTGACTGCCAAGGAGGGAAGGAATGAATCATTTTCATCCAATGGTTGCCAAATCATCAATCATTCTAAATTAATTCTCATTCCCTCTGACACTTGGGAAGTACCAAAACATATTGAGCAAATGTCCTGGAGAAAACGTAGGTTGTAAGAGCCATGATTTGTACTTGTAAGGGCTATCACCTTAAGAATATCCCGCTTCCACTGATCAAGCTCAGGATTGACAATCAAGTCAAAGTTTTTTACAGCATGTAATATTTGGCAAGATTAATTGGAACTCTGTAGGCCCAAGGGCACCCATATATTCCATATGATCCCTTTCAAAATATTATCAACTTTGTAGGAGATGCAAATATGTGTGAGAGCTATAAATTCTTCTATTTTAAATATCATGCTGTCCCTTTGGGAGAATCTCATGGGCCCAGATAATTACTTCTATATGGGGAATGATGAATCACAACATTTTTTGATTCATATCTGCACTCTTTTGGCAGGTCTCTGGCATGAATCACATGTAAATGAATGAAATGTTTTCTGAATTTTACTAGCACAGACACACTATACCTCAAACTCAGTCGATATATTAAGATAGGATGATAGAGACTATTTCTGCCCCACCAATTCTATTTCTTTCAAAAATATGATATAGAAAATGACTGAATGACCCAAAGGCCCATCTTACTTGAAAAAGATGCTCAAGAACAGAACCTTCCACTGTTTAACAGGTTAAGACTAGATTTAATGGGAGTAGAGATGAACTATTAGGACTTTAAAATTTTTCTAGAGCCCCTTAAAGTTTTTAAATAGTTCATCCATTAGTCTCTTTGTTTTCCTTTGTCATGTAACATATATATTTTACTTAATCAACAATCATTTATTGAGCTTCTTTTAAATGACTGGCACTTGACTAGCTTTCTGGGATATCAAAAAAGGAATATGGCTTTGTATCCATTCTTAATAATGTAAGAGTTTAATGGGGGTAAACAAACACTTAACCCAATATTTGATTTTAAATCAGGTAAGTCTCTTAGTGAGCAAAATGCCATAGAAATGTAGGGGAGTAACTCACACATGATTCTACAAAGAGGGGGTCTTTCGAAATCCAATTTATCCAAGAAGATGAGGGGAATAAAAGAATCCTAAACTGACAGCAATACTCAGATTATAACAACAACAATAACTAATATTTCTGCGAAACTTATTGTGTGTCCCAACCTATTGGACGACTTTACATGCATGCGCTTATTTTAACCCTCACAGAATCCCTGTAAAGTGTTGGAAATACATGAAAAACACATGAGATATGTGATGGTCATGGAACTACATGAGAACTGTGATTCTGAGCTCACAATCACATCAAGTCTGGGGGAGCAAGACCAGTAGGAAGATGTGCTGTGAATCAGGAGCAGGCAGCCACCAAGGGACTGACTGGATGTGACCTCGTCATCATCCAGGTAGCATGGACTTATCCTCTCAGAGCTGGGAACTTCAGAAATGTTTCCAAGCAGGAGAATGACATGTAAAATTAATTTTTCAGTAAAAGAGGTAGTGACTATGGATGAATGAATTGGGGAAGTGCTACAGTTGGTGCCCTGTGCTGAGGACCCTCTCATAGCTAAGTATGAGAAATAATAAAGGTTAGAGCTAAAGACAGTGAAAGTGACAGAGGGAGTTAGTTCTGAGGGCCTATGGGTAGGTGCCGAGGACTTCTTGGTGGGTCTTTGATTTCCATAAAGGAGCTCAAGATGACTTTTATAAATTTCTGAATCTTGAATTTAGATCAATTCCTACTGATTTGCTTGGGTAGCTGTGTTTTCCCAAATAGAAGATACCAGAAGAGGAGTCAGTTTAAGGGAGAACTAGATGGATTTTTTTGGTCCTTTGGAGTCAAAACTGGGATGACCTTCAGATAGCCAATTTAAGACTTGTAGAATGAAGTTGGAAGTCAGTTCGGTGAAATACATGTCTGTCCGCACGCACACATAGATTTGGAGTTTGGACATTCTGTCACTTATCAGATCCAGTCATTTAGTTAAGAACATTGTTTCAGAGTCACATGTTGAAGATCTTAACTAAAACAACAAATATTTGTTGAATTAATGTCGGAATTATGGTGCCAAGAAAAAAGGAAAGATTTGTGGTTGAAGTTCTATGGTTTTATCTGCATCGTCACAGCTTGCACTGTGATGTCAAGGAAAGATTGTTGTTGTCTTCTTGTCCACATCTGAAATGTTGATTGATGAGGTGGTAAAAACTGTTGCTCTTCTTTTTATCACATTGCAATGATTTGCAGGTTGGGGACAAAGTAAGTGAAAAAAAATGACTTTCTTTCAGTGGCTGACAAAAGGATATTCAGAAAGGTGTAGAAATTAAATATATAATTGACGCAAGTTTTCTATAAACCTTTAAACTAATACTGATGTTAGAAAATGTTTCATCATCTGTGATTTTTTTACAGTTTCTCAAGAGCTACCTTTGTTTTATTATAACAGTCACGGCCATATTCCAGTGCTTTAGGAAGAAATGGAAAGCAATCATGGACTAGCCTTTGCCATCCCACAAACTCAACAAATCTCTATTTCAGAAATTAGCTTGTAAGGAAAAACTCTGCAGATTTTTAAGAAATTACTGACTCTTTGGAAATCCTAAAGATGGGTGAATGTCACCATAAAAGCAATTATGCTTTTAGAAACACATTCACCTACACTAAATACTAAATATACTAAATACTAAATATATTAGAATGCATTCATGTATACTAAATTCAGTTGGAGGCAAGGCTTATTTCAATGATGCTTCCCACCACTGTCAAATATTAATTGAACATCACACACAGCCAGGTAGAAATGAAAACCCAGAATTTTGACACACTATTCTCTTTTCTACTTTTGCCATTCCGCCACCCCAGAGCTTATAAATCATATTGCTGGGAGACACATCGCCTAGCAGTCTGAGTTGACTTATAGAAATAAGAAACTGAAAGGATGGACAGGAAGAGAAAGAGAGGGGGATTCAAATCAAGCAACCTTTAAAAAAGAGCAAAAAGAAAATCTTAAGGGGAAATAAACCTCCCAGAAGGAAGAAATGTCCAAATGCTTAAAACAAGACAGAAGACAAGTGGCATATTATAAAAGCTAATTCAAGCAAATATGAAAACGCCAAGAGGAGATAACATGTTTCAGTTGGATGGCCAAAGACATTTCCTCTCCTGAAATGATGAGAGGGAAGAGAATGTACTCTCTTTAAGGAGAAAATATTCTTGTAAGGCAAATACTTGTGGGATCCTTGTGGAATCCATTTTAGCATTTCCCCCCAATTTGGTTTCTTATCAGCAGCTACATGAACAGGGTCTTGCTGTTTCTATTCTTGTCCTACAGAAAAGAATAAAGGTTTTAAATCAGCCTTTGAGGATGAACAACCAGACTCTGCCACTTTCCCTATATGTCATCTTGAATAAATCCCTCTGACGCCATAAGTCTGTTTTCCCATCAGACAGAGATAAAGAAAGTAACCCTCACAGGCACGTAGGAGGCTTAAATGTGAACATGTAAGTTAAGGTACACTTCGTGTCACAGTTTTGAAAACGTGATCTCAAAGGCCGACTGTATCTTCAGGCCACTCTTGAGCTTCCGAACACAAGAAGCTGACATACAGAGTTTTTCCAACAAGCAGGTTAGAGCCTATGTATAGTGATGTGTATATTTATATAATATATGCATATGTATAGATGGGGCATCTCTCAATATAGTATATACATATACATATATATAATGGGGTGTGTGTGTGTGTGTATATATAATACTTTATGCTATAGGCATGTTAGCCCTGTGTGTGTACATGTGGCTCACAGTCTGTGTACGCAGCGTGTGTAGCTGTGCTGGAAATACCAGAGGGACAACTGAAGGAGAAAGCATGAAGGAGCTCACCCTTTACACCTGTTTCAGACAAGCCATGCTAAATAACACTCATCTAGACTAGAAACTGATAAAATGGAGTTCTTTGGGTCTTCCATGACCCAGATTTTCACATGACCCAGGTAACAAGAGAGAGTGGGCACTTAAAAAAGTGATAGCTCTATTTAAATACAAGACAGCATTATTATATCTAAAGCCTCTGGTGCAAGGCACGCATGGATGTACAGCGTGGTGCCAGCTCTGGCCCGTGTGTGTCTCTTAAATGGAGGTCAAATGCCTGAACCCCTACTTGACTTGAACTACTGAAGCTTCCATTATCCTCTTCATTGATCCGGAGAGGCAAGCACAAATAAAACCCAAATGACTGTCTCCAACAACAAGGAATCTTTAAATGTGCATCATTTGGCAGGGGCATTATCTTAAGACGATTATCCAGTGTATAAATGTTTATTGCTTTGCTTTAAGATGCACAATGTAAGATTAACAGTCATGGTGGGTTTTTTTGTATAAATGCAATATTTCTGCTATTGTGTTTGTGGTATTCAGCTAGATAATAATTGATTCTGTGACAGGGATTGGCTAATTTGCCAACAGTATAGTATAAAACACATTTATACAGTCAATTACACCCAAGTGCATGGCCTATTTGCTTTATAATTTCATAAACTTGCCAGCAATTTAAATAAAAAAGTTCCATTAAATTATCATATCATGTGATGGAATGATATTGCCAAGTATATTAAACCATGTGTGTTCAGCCAGAATTAATTAAATATTATTACTTTTTTCTTATTAACACATTGAACTTACCCTTCCTACTCTCTACTAGAAATAGAAGCCTATTAGTGAACAAAGTAAACTTAAGGGCAAAGTTTAAACATTTTCCTGAGGGTGTTTCATTAAGAACCCTGGTTCTTTTGTTTAAACATTTGCTCTTGGTAAATGTACTTGTATTGTGAAAATATTTTATGTTCTTAGATATGAATACTGGAAAAGTTTAAAGAATACCTTTACTTGAATTATTCAGGTATTCAAAAAGGGAACATTTATGTCTTTAACTTAAGAGAAAGTCATGATATAAACTATTTCAGGAGTGTTTGTTTATGATCCCATTATTATTTGTGACTCTATGAATCTATATAATCTTAGTAAAAGAAAGGTAGAGGCTAGATAACCTAGTGTCTCAAAGGTGAATAAAATGCAATACTTTCCAATACAGAAGACACCTACTTCATATGAAATAAATTAACCAGGGCTCCCCCAGGGACTCATAGTTCAATAAATCTACATTGAATAATAAGAATTAAACTCTTAATATTAAAGTCCTTGTTTTATTTTATGAAAGGCAAAACACAGAGGTGAACTTTTCCCTGACATATACTGAATATACTAATCAGGGGCTCATGGTTATACACACACCTTGACCTTTATTCTCCCTCTTGTTTTCTGTCCATATCATAATTTACCAGGTTACCCAGGCCTTTGCTGTTTGGAATTACAAGGATGCTTGCTTCTTCTCTTTCTCTGCCACCTTCCTTCTCTCTTCTTTTTCTTTCTCTTGCTTTTTAATTCAGTGCTTTGGTTTTTATTTCTAAATATTCTGTTATCTCTTTCATATAGGGAAACAGTTTTTTTTTTCTTTCACTACAAAGCAAAGCATTCCTATCTGTCCAAAGCAGACAATGACATTCAAAAGCCAACGGAGAATTCATGAGAAGCATAGCAAGGGCTCACAGACTTGGCTGGTGGCTGGGGGAAGAGGTTAAACAAACATACAAGAACCAGGAGAGTTACAAGCCCTGAACAAAGGAACCACTGCCAGGTCCACCCCCCATACCCCCCCTACTTCAACCCCCCTCCCCCATTGGCTCGCATGCCATCTCTGCCCCCATAAGGAGTCTTATAGCTAATTCCTCACATGCTTTTGAGACACTCTTTTGAGTACCAAAGACCTGGGAGAATGTGTCATGTGTGTGCCTTATAGTTCAAGGTGAAAAGGACTATCTGGTCAGTTTCATAGCCTTGTGGTGGGCACTTTCCTCAGCCAAACAGCACATGGCAGGGACTCCCCTCAACAGGAAGATTAAGGAGAAAGAGCAAAGGGTTTGAGGGTTGTAAATAAATAAAAAATAAAGACAATTCTTGATCAAACTTGTTAACTGAGAAAACTTTAAATAATAGAGAAGTAAATAAGAGTGAGAATTTTTTTGTAGTTGGACTAACAGAGGTTAGTAATATTGATAACAGTTTATCTCTTTCCAGTCTTTTGCATTAACATATATAAATATATCTCATTATTCTCATA
This sequence comes from Talpa occidentalis, assembly GCF_014898055.3. Lineage (NCBI taxonomy): Eukaryota > Metazoa > Chordata > Mammalia > Eulipotyphla > Talpidae > Talpa > Talpa occidentalis. The sequence goes on from NW_023600993.1 coordinate 14,653,419, forward strand.
TATGTATATTATTCTGTATTTAAACTTTAAATATTGAATAATTATTAATCTTTTTAAAATTTTAATATAGAGAGACATTTATCTAATCCATTTTTATGGCTTACTAGTATTCTATTATTGGGATTTTTATAATTGATTGAACCAATTTTCTATTGAGGTATATTAAGAAAATAAATAATATTGTTTTTTATTTCCTCACTATTACAAATATCTTTGCACATTCCCCTTTGCTTTTCTTCTCCAATTATTTTTCCTAGGAATAATTCTCACAAGTGGAACTTATAGGTCAAAAGGTATTCTCATTTGAGAAATAATGCCAAGGTTCCCTCCAGAAAGATAATGACAATTTACACAGCCACAAAAAGTATGTGAGATAGTCATCCACATCATCAACTTCATCATTTTTCTCTCTTAGTCACCAGAAAGGTGTGAAAAGAAAACCCTACACTTAAACTTAAAAATTTATCATTACTAGCACTTACCTTAATAAGACAGTGCTTAAAATGGGTAAGCATAATTTTAACAGTCAGACTCAGCAGGAAAAAAAAAATATTGCAGATATTTAATTATTGTACTCAAAAGTACCTAGCTGGAATAACAGTGTAGACAGGAGCCTTTAACAGACTCTATATTTTAACTTTCTTCCTGTGTACTTTGTTAAACATAGTGTTATTGTAAGTAAGTGACTTTAAATTTATATAATTGCGCATATCAAAGTTATGAGTCAGTCAGAATTCTGCTCATTTGTGGTGAGAGAATATGGATAAGGAGACTCTGTCAGAGAATTCAAGTTTGTATGGTTATATTTTTCCTTTTACATGGTTTCTGAAAATCTACATTATTTCAATAATCATTTAGAAGAATTGTTACATTTTTGGCATCCTTGTCCTTGAAATTTTACTGATGCCTAGTCTGAATATTTACAGTATTCTCAGAGCATTCCAGAAATCAGGGAAACTCTCTTGACAAGAGGAAACTGTGTTAATGCCAAACCCGAAAATGTGAAGATTTTGCTTATTCGAGTGAGTGGTGTTTTTGAATAAGGCAAAATCTATAATCTTAGTAAATATTACACACTATTATTAAAGAAGCAGAAAGGAATTGTGCTGGAGTTAATTAAGGCTTTAAGAAATGCCTGCTTTTATTGGCAAAAAAAATTTTTTTGTTGCAAAAAGAAAACTAAAAATTAAGAGGATGGTTGGCAGCAATATTGATATGCTAATGGATAAACATGCTAATTTAGAAAAAACTAATCAGCAAAGACATTACTAATGGAAATGTACAGGAAAATGGCTAATGCTGTATGCAAACCTGGTATCTACAAAATTAAGAAGAAACCAGTTTTGTTTTCATAATTGTAACTTAAGAGTCAGTCTCCTCTAACTCAGCTTTTCTGTAGGAAGATACTAACAAAGTTGCTGGTGCTAGAGGGGCTAATTCATGTACACATGCATATGTCCATATATGTATGTATAATAATTATTATTACTTTTTTGGGATAGTCAGAGTTGGGATCAGCTCAGTTGTTATGTGACATTTTCATTCTCCTTTACTCTATTGGCTGTAATACTTTTCATTACTTAAAAAATTGTTATATACCAATAATAAAAAATAATATAACTTTTATCCAATGCCATCAGCAATAGAAAAACATTAATTTTTTGCATGTGATTCTTCAGAGCTGGTTTCTGCCACATTTTTATACACTATTTTTCCCTACCATCATTCACTGTGTTCCCTTTTAATTATTATTGCATCACTAGTGTTTAAGTTTTCTATTTTCCAAGTGTATGCATAATTGTTATTATTATATCCAATAAGGTACTGTTTTTCCCAGTCTCGGGGAGTCTAGGTGGCAAGCTCCTTAAGAGAAAGTCAGGCAATGACTAGGTAAAATGGCCTCAGAATTTGAGTGGCATAAAGCAATAAATCAACCAGATAAATATAATTTCTATTTTGCAAACGCACATACATCTCCGAGCAATTCCCTTTTTGTCACATGCCTTTATCACATACTGGTGTCACTACTCACGTCTGTCTTACTGGCTTTTTGTGATACCCCAAAATGGAACATAAGGGGACACTTAAGAGACACATGCGAGACACATATCCTGCTTCTGCCACCTGCGTTAACGCTTTTGCCTTCCTTCATTGGCTAGATCATGTCTCTTTCTTTTTCAAAGCCCAACTTTCTCCAGAATTGTTCAACTCCTTCACATCCTCCCAATGTATCCTGAGAAACTTTGTTCGATCCTCTTTGACTACTGCCCTAATTCCTTCCTCTCTTTAATTCTAGCCTTCCTACCTTAGACCTCTCCCAGAACATGACCATGGATTATGACCACATCCAGCTCATCTTTTGCTCATTTCTGTAGCTGCTGAATTTTAAAAACGCACTTGTGTAATGTACTAACCCGCTGAATCAGTTGGTAATTCATGCAATTGAGTTTCTGTGATTTTCCACCAGTTACCCTACCAAGTTGCCCTAGTTGGTCCTATTGCACCTATTTGTTGTCATTCAAAAAAATAAAAGAACATGTTTTCACTAAGTATTTCTTTCTACAAATAAAATTTCTATTGGAAGTCTTTTTTCCCTTTCCAAACTTTTATCACCCCTACCTCCTAAATGCATAATGTTATATTTTGCTAACAAGTACTTTATAAAGTGCCTCTTTTCCTACATTCTTGAAGAACCTTAGGAAGGATTGTAGATATCCAGTAAGAGACAGAAAAGCTAGTAAAAGAAAGCCAGGCCTGAGAGGAGATGAGAGAAATGATTAATGTGGGCACACAAATCAACCTGGTTCTACTGAAAGAGTAAATCTGGATGAATTTTCTAGTATCTGTGCATATAGAAAACAAGAGGATTGGTCTAACTCCTGTATTAAGAGAAAGAAGAAAGCATGTTAATTGTTTAGGGGAAAGAGTTTTTTCTGGTGCTAAATTTCAATAGATGTATGGGACCAAACACAGGTTAGAAAACAACATGATAAATAATCCTGACAAACACTGCAGGAAAAGCAGAGGATCTTCCCATCTGATTCTTTCTCACGATGGTTTTGATAGGAGCTGAGGACTTGAGATTAAATGAGATTGGAGAAACAAAGAGCCAATACGCTGATGTTCAAATAAATGGCTGTGTCTTGCTTGACATTCATCTGTACATAGAATTTTTTTAAATGCCAGAAGCATTGAGTAATACATAGTTTTTATATTCTCTTTAAAGCAAAATAATACACTTATTTTTAAAACAAAACAAATTAAATTTCATCCCTACTGATTCCCATTCACACCACCTTTCAAGTTTGGCTTAAATCTACTCCTACAGACAATTTTCAGTTGTTGTTTTTTTACTCTTTCCCTGGGTTCTTAGACATGTATACACAGAACCTCTATTTTTAAAATATCATATTATACACATTCTTTGTATTATTCACACAATATTTTCTTTCTTCTTACACTCTGTTTTCCAAAAGTTTTTTTTTTTTTTTTCTGGTAAAGCTTTTGATAGGCTCTGGATGGGAAAACTGAAGATGAACTATGAAGCATGGTAAATAGATAAAAATATGGACTTTAGAGTTTGGGCTCCTTTGCACTAATTGGGTAATCTTCATCAAATAAGCTTTCCAAGCCTCACTTTCCTCACTTGTAAAATGGGATGGTGAGAGTATGCTATCTTGTAGGATTTTCATCAAGATTAAATGAAATATGCATATGAAGTAATATGAACAGCAACCCACAAGGCCTAGAAAAGCACTAAGCTTTTTCTTTAATATCATTTCAGGGCCTTGCTGGTGGCACAAGGGGTTAAGCACCATACTATGAAGCAATCCGCAGCCTCTGCAGCACGAGTTCAATCCCTGGCTGGCCAGGGAGCTACCCACTTGGCACAGCAGACCTCTCCTGTCTTGCCCCCTGCTCACCTCAGCAGTGTATTTCAGTAGATCTGCCTGTTCTGCTCCCCACTGGGTCTCTGGTGAATCCTCTCACACAACCCCCCACACCTCTGGCCTATACCCCAGTGGCTTCAACCTGGGAGTTGGATCTAAAATCCATGCCACTGTCATTTCACCATTTTGTCTTCTATTTATTCTTTTCTTTCTGTTCTCTTTCTTTAACCACTGAGTCCTACCTTCTTCTCTTTTTTTGATTAATGGTTCCATTTCCTTTTGTTTTGAGAATTCTGATGACCATCTGTTCCTTCTCCTGTCAGGATGGCAATTTCTGCTTTTTCAGCAGGCAGTTGACCAACATCCATGCTCTTATTTATAACTTTGATAGCTAAAGCAAGTAAAAAGTACTAAGCTTTAGAAGTGTAATGAGTTGGTAGTAGGTAAGATGTCCCTCTGAGAAACTGAAAAGAGCACTACATGCACACATAAGTTCTCACTGGGTGGAGAGGTAGTTTTTCTCCAGGGTTTCATTTACAAGAACTTGACTGAGGGACCAAGCATTCTAGATCACCAATTACTTTGAAATGGATGGTTTTCAAAGATGTTACAAGTTATGAATCTCAGACACAAAGAAATCAAAATGGCCCCATGAAATATTAGTCATGATTGACAAAGATTCTTCACAAAGATGATCTCATCTCACCACTGAGAAGTCTCTGTAGGGTATGTATTATGTATAAGATTATTAATAATGTGCAGAAGAAGAAATGGAGATGCAGCCTGATTTAATACTTGAACAATGTCACAGTTATTCCAGACCAGATCTGAGTTTCAACCTGGGAGTTGGATCTAAAATACATGCTACTGTCATTTCACCATGAAAAGCTTGAAAGATAATATCAGGTTAATATAAATTTTTAAGTCGCGATTATAATTCAGAGTGAAATTGATCAATAGATGGATTCATTGGTATATATAAAGAATTCCAAATGACAATCTAATAGCAATTTTAGTCCTAAAATATGTTGTCAGTCTGAAACTTTCCCATGATTTACATTTTACACCTGAATTTAGCAAATGTTTGGACTCTAAGGACACCGAGATCAATGCATTCAATGGCCTGTCAGGACTGTCAGCTCATTGACTCCTGCTATCCCTGCTCTGGGAAGTTCACACTGTTGTGGAATGCAGTAGTTTACCACCTTTTCCCAATAGGATTGTGCACTAGCTGGCTGTTTACGAATGCAATTCCAGGTGTTGATTTTTCATCTACTCATCCCTTGCTGGTTTGGCGTTGTGCTGCCCTAGAGATGGTTTTCTCTGCCGGCTGTCCCCTGGCAGTCGAAGTCAACCCAAATTTCCCTTATCATCATCTAGAGATGGAAAACAGAATTAACAAGCAGTCTGATATTTTCTTAGTCTTCTTCTTGGAATTTCTTTCTCCAGAAGCTTCTTGAGGCAGACTGTGTTTTAACATGTATGAAAATATACCTCACACTGATTAAAAGACTGGAAAGTGCAGGGATGCAGAGTAGAAAGAGCATCTAAATCTTAGCCTACTTATCCCTTTCCTTTTCTCTATCCCTCTTCCCTTTGCAGTTTCCCTTCCTTCTCCTTCTATTCCTTTCCATAGTTCCATTCCTTTCCCTCCATTCCGCTTTAACCTCGTCTAGTGTGGTTTATCTTCTTTCCTCCTTCTCTGCTTTTCCTCCCCAGATCACCCCTTCACACCTACCCCTATCTCTGGTTCCCCTCTTGTATACAAGCGGGAAGACACACACACACCACACACACATCTTAGACATCTCAGAGCAAACTTGCTGGAAATGCTTAAGGCTAAATCAAAAGTGAATAAATGCTTCCTTTACTGGGAACTTTAACTTTTTCTTTGAAGTTTAATTTAGTTCCTGAATGTTAAAGACGATATATTTGATATCTGTAAATCTGCCTGTACTCGTCTGTGCATGTGAATATATATACATGAGCAAAATGAGAAAAAGAAAAAAAATCCCCCAAACTTCTGCTTTGACTGCAAGATTAGAGGTTCTAACTTCTTGATTATTCCTTAACAAGAACATTTTAGAGAAATCAGTATCTTTTGTCCTCATTCCATATAGATTACTGCAGTTTGCAGACAGCCCTTTTTGCATATTATGTAAATAGAAAGTTACATTAACAACACTGTAGGTAATGTAGGAACATTTTTTTAATTTCTCTTTTTTTCATGTAGAAAGAGCTTCTGATTAAGAGCTGTGAATGCTGTTCATCTTTAATTCCTTGCTGACTCCCCAAGTACTGTCTGGGATGCCTCAAATACTTTTTTGTAAAAACCATCAGTGCTGCCATTTGCATTTGGCACCACGAATCCTAAAAAGATCCCAAGTTGGTCCAGAGGAAGACAGAGACCTTTGAATGTAACCTGCTCTGAGTAACTTAGAAGAGGGTTAACGTGTGTGCTGGAGGAGGGTGGCTGTCAGTATCAAATCTAGTATCCAAAGGTAGCATTTTTATAAGCATGCTGGGAATCTGAGAGATGGTGGGAGGAAGCAGACTTTCAGAGCTAGAAAAATAAGCTCTAACTCCAACAGAGAACAGGAGGGAGTGGGTGAGGGATAGAGCGCCTTGATGCTCTTTACTGGCTATGGCAAGTTATATATACACAAATCGAGTCAGTACTTTCGTCTATGCACACTGTGAATTTTGCAAAATATTAGAATAATGGAATGATATTTGATAATTTATGACATTATTTAATAGGAACACAGAGAAAAGCCTAAGAGTATTATAAGATTTGCCTCCAAGGACAATGCAACAAGAGTTACAAAAAGCTTCACATCAGAGTGACCTTAACTGTTAGTAGTGGAAACAAAACATTCAGCTTGCAAACTCATTTGGTGACCCAAGCTCCTGCCTCACCCCAAGCTGGAGAGATCTGTTGCAAGGTACCCATAAACTATGGAAGTGAATGATCAAGGCTTTTCCAGGAATGCGACTTCTACCTTAATACAGAGAAGAAAATTGCTCTGCAGAGCCCAGTAGAAGTGTCTGATTGTAATTCAGATAGCTACAAAAAATTTTAATGTTCTATCAGTTTACGAGACTATCTCACCTTAAGAAGTCACTAAAATTTCTCTCCTTGAGCAAATAGAGTTTATAATGTTTCTGTTATAAGTGTTGAATGGATTCCTCCATGCTCTTTTTGGAAATGTTTGTTGTGATAGCGTGTGACACAATTTACTTATTATTGTGGCAGTAGGAGTTTAATGTGATTGAAAGCCATCAAAAGGCATAGCATATGAATGTCAAACATGACTTGTATCTATAATTTCAGACAACGACTTGGATGGCTGTTGACTTTCTTTCTCATCCACAATGATTTTTTTTTTCCCCTTTCCACTAAGTGGCACTGTGCTATTTGCATTTTTTTTTTTTTCCCTGTTCAGGTCAAAATCTCCAAACATTTGGAATGCTGGTGTGAAAACCAGTTTAAAGCATTGTTGTCAATATCTGCTAACTAGGTTGAATGGAGAGGAAAAAAAGCAGCGATTAAATTTTGTAAGAAAAAAATTCATGAAGCTTAATCTTTTCTGTATTTAACTCTTTCCCACTTTTTCTTTCCAACTCCATTAGCCTCCAAATAAGCACACCATATTATATATGTCAAAGGAAATTTAATTTAGACTTATAAGGGCTGATCTATTCCCATACTGTTTAAATTAATGTTCAAAAAAGAATTCAAACCACATTCTAACATTTGGACTATGTAAGAAGGAAACAGATTTTTGGGGGAAAAAAAGATGTTGTTTTAGCTAGGCAGAATGGGCTGTAGGAACACAGGCACGTGCAGACGGGATTTCTAAATGTGTGCGTTATCTGGTAAGATCTGGGCTGCTTGTGTGTCAATTCGGAAAGTAAAAGAGTGCAGGAGCAGAATTTAGTTTCTTCCACCCTCCCTCCCTCCATACCTCCCTTCCCTTCCTTCCTTTTTTCTTCTTCTTCTTCCTTCCTTCCCATTTCATTTTTAGTTTCTTTTTTTCCCCTCCTCCTCCTCTGCCTCTCTTGCTTCTTCTAACAGCTTGAGATTTACTTTTATCTCAGCCACCTGCAGCCTAAGGCTTGGAAACACTCTGATGCTTCACCTAACTGGTTACTTTTCAGATCAAATTAGCTCCAGAAATGCAGGGTGACTTTGAAAAAAGAAACTCGAGGCTCTTGAAATAGTGTGGCCTCGATTTGCATCAGAGGAAGGATTTGAGAATTAAGTTTGATTATTCCTCTCCCAATACAGCACTAGGTCAGCATCTATACCATCGTCCCACATCAAAAAATAGTCCTGGGGCCTCCCTGGTGGCTCAAGGGGTTAAAACGCAACCTGTGAAGCTATCCGCAGCCACTGCAGCATGAGTTCGATCCTGGGCCAGGGAGATACCCACATGGTGCAGCAGACCTCTCCTGACTCGCTCACTGCTCCCCTCAGCAGTGTATTTCAGTCAACTGCCTGTTCTGTTCCCCACTCTGTCTCTGGTGAGTCCTCTCACCCCACACACCTCTGGCCTGTATCCTAGTTCTTGTATGCATAGATAAATAAATCTTTAATAAAAGTAGTCATGGACAAGACCTTGTTATTAACTACATGTAAGTGGTGACCTTTAGTTTTCAGTGCAATAGGTTTTCCAGTTTCTCAAGTGCAGCAAAAACACTGCCAGATAAAGAAACATAAATGCAGCTTTAAAAAAGGTTGTGAGGCCAAAATTGGGGTGGGGGGTATTGTGTGTGTATGTGTGTGTGTGTGTGTGTGTGTGTGTGTGTGTGTAGTGACTTCTGTTTGAAACTAATGAATTATATCTCAATTAGCCAGTTTTTAGCAGAAGTTACTTTCTTTGGTGTGCTGGCTTCTATTAGTAGCATGTATGGTAACATACTTTTTCTTATAAATGAAGCATACTTTTTAATCAAAAAAAAAATTAGTAAGCCAGAAAATATCAGTCTACCTTTTTACAAATATATATATATCATATTTTTAAATATGATATATATATATCACCTTCTAGAGAAGAGCACTGCTTCTTCATGTGCTAAATATGATACACTTGCCTTTGAAATTACTTAACATTCAAGAGGAGGATGCATTTATAGAATTCCTCAGACAAATGCACTCAGAGACCCTGTGGCATGGAGACCACTTCATGCCATGAGCTACTTATCCAGGAAAGAAGAGGATGATCAGTGAGGTCCATCCAGAGGTGCTGGAGAGTTCGCCAGAATTCTTAGTACCTGAGTCCTTTGAGGTGAGCCTCAAATTGAGAGTATTCTATTTAGGATATTTTTGTTTCTTTACAATAAACTTATGAAGATTCACAACTGCTAATGAATCTGAAACACTCTAAATAGCCTATTTAATTTTGTTCTAGCTAGCTTTCCCAAACCTTCTCAATCTTGCATTCTTTTTTGGCTCACCCCAGGTATTGCAATCCCAACGAGCTGGTTCAAAACAGTCAGACTAGGGCCTCCCCAGTGGCGCAGCGGGTTGAGCGCTGCACTGTGGAGCTGTCCGCAGCCTCTGCAGCGCAGGTTCAATTCCCAGCCAGCCAGGGAGCTTCCCACATGGCGTGGCAGACCTCTCCTGTCTCGCCCACTGCTCCCCTCAGCAGTGCTTTCAGTCTGTCTGCCTGTTCTGCTCCCCACTCTCTATCTGGTGAATCCTCTCACCCTCCTGTGCCTCTGGCCTGTACGCCAGTTCGTGTATAAAAATAAATAAATCTTTAAAAAAAAAAAAAACAGTCAGAGTAGGCTAAGTTATGCTGAGAGAGTGGAGTATCTCAATAAAGAGATACTCAATAAACAAATAGCTCTATCTGAAGAAAGATCTAGAATATAATGTCAGTCAATTGCCAAGCTAGAGGGAAAAAGAGAAAGCTCTGGAAAGTCACATATACTTAGACGATTAAATGCCCACAATCAGAGGTGAAATCCAGTACCCCCATCACAATTTAATTGCATAGAACAAGTCTGATGGTTCTATCCAAACACAAGGAGGGCAGGAAATATAATCCTAATATGTGCCAAAGAGGCAGCCATCCTCAAATCATTCAGGAATAGCACTGATGGTTTCCATACTTAGCATTTTTCAGCATTTTAGGAATTTCTGTTTCATATCTCTTTGTTAGGCATTTTCCCAAGATCCGGGAGGGTTGTATCTGAGAGAAAGGAGCAGAGATTGCAATACAATAGTATACTGGAAATGCTAGAATTATGAGATAAACACCTTTTTTATATTTGAATTTCCAAACCACCCAGCTGTATGAGTAGCTCAGAGATTATGACAAGCATCGTTTTTCCTAAGGGGAGAAAGAGACACAATGGAAATGGCCCTTGTATGGTTTTCTACCAGAAGAAAATGCTGGGCTTTGGGGAATGAGGCAGGATCAAAATCAGAGACTGAACGACCAGGAAGAATCATCATCTCCCACTCAATTTATTTTGAATTCTACCATATCTGTCCAGGACTTGTCCTAGTGTTGGCAAGTTTATTCCACAGAAGCACAGTGAGGAATAAAGCTCGCTAACAAAAACTATGAAGACAACGCCTTGGGGAGATGCCAAGAGGTGACAACTTGTTTCATAAATATCTTGATAGCTCCTGGCCACCGGAAGCAATGAATACTGCCTCATTAAAGAAAAAAAATCCATCAGTACCATAAGAGAGAAAATTTTAACCTACAACTTCAGCCTTCAAAAGGAGAGTGAAAAGGAAGAGAAAAAAATAAAAATAAATTCTGCCCTTTTTATGGGTTGTTGGACTCCTATTGAGGAAAATAAATTCTGATTTATCGTTGTCTGCCTCAGAAAGAAGAAGGATAGAGGCACAGAATGACATTTTATAGCTTTGTTTGTGTTTGTCAGTGTAGGTGGGTACCGGGCTGTAGAAGCCAGGATGCCGTGGCAGCCACCAGTGAGCCACAAGCCACGCTGTGCGCCCCATTCCACGTCCTGCCTCACCTCCAGCCCCCCAAACCCCAACTCTGCCATAATTAGTCTACCGAGACTTACATTGCCACAGCCACACGCCCGAGGCATTATCTCCTATCTGTGGTATTATGTGCTGTGATCCCACAGCTAAATGTGGTAACCCAAATTTCACAGAGACTCTGAGGCGGGCTTAGCTGAGATAACCCATCTCGGTAGATGGAGTGCCAGGTCGCACGGAGCCTGTAGGCTTGGAGTGCTATGGATGCTTTGTGTAGATTCATCCCACGCACCCTATAGCTTACCCATCCTTCCAGAGATCACAGGAACCCTAAATAGCAAGTATGGCATCCTAACTAGAACACCACCTGCTTTGTGCAAGTGTACATGGGCTTCTGCCACCCGGCTGCTTCTCTCTCTCTCTCTCTCTCTCTCTCACTACTCTCTCTCTCTCTCTCTCTCTCTGGAGGAGACACAAAGTTTAGAGCTTGTGTCTCTTATGTGACTGACCAAATATACATAAAGCCTGTAGACAGAGGCCTATCGTCTGCACTGAGGTCAACGGCACTTAAGTCTGTGCACTCAGTGACCTACATACACCTCTCAAACCCCATGCTCTTAAATATGCTTGCAGGTGCTGGGCTCTGAAGCAGCAAAGATCGTTACCTGACAAACCTCTTTGTTCCATGTTGCAGTGTTGTTTGTGGTTGTTGTGAAAAGAGATAGATATTCTCTCTGTGTCTCCTTTCTCTCTGTCTCTGTCTCTCTCTGTTTCTCTCTCTCCTGAGATTGCTTACAAACATGCAGGTTTTGACATATGCTTTTACCTGAAAATGTACCTACTCCTGCTGCTTTATTGGACCCCCTAATTACTTATAAAAAATAATAATAAATTGGGCAGGTGTTTGCTCTTCCACTTGATTAATTGACAATGATTTCCCCACAACTGACTGCAGAAAGCTAGGAAGCTGCCTGTTGGAGCTCAGTGAGGAATAGGCATTTTTCTACTCAGTCATGTGAAGCAGCTCAGGAGAATTTACAAAAGGCTCAAATTGCCAGCAAACTATATGTTTTTCATTCCAGGTTTGGAGATCTCTTCGCCCCAGTGTCGCATATGTAATTCTCTGGTTTATACAAGTGAAACTCTGGAGCTGATAAAATGAGTTTAAAAATGTTTTCCCCCTCTAAGTGAAAAAGATCACCCAGATCAGTCATGATTATGTGTGGAAAGCAGTGCATTATACAGGAACAATGAAGTCTGATGTAAGTTGACCATGCTTTTTCACCATGTCGATGGTGTTTTGCTTTTCAATTTACCAGCATCAGAAGCAGCAGCCGGCTGGCCCAAGATGATCTCTCAGGACTGAGCCTCCCAGAATATTAGCAGAGTGAGGTGGGGGCCACTCCGTATTAATTTTTTTTATAGCTGCAAAGAAAACTATATGATGTTTTTGGAATGGTGAGTTAATAAAAATAAAGAGATCTGAATTTTAGAAATAGATAAACAAAACCGAGCACTTTTCTTCATGTTTGATGGATAGGAAAACTTTCCAGGTCATACAGGGATTCTAGTGATATATACAAGACATGGATTGTTATGGATTCTGCCATTTCAACTAAGAAGATGCCGACACATAAAGCTTAATTTTAGGCGACTAGGTTTTCAGAGGACAAGTGGTTTGGCTAATAGAATTTTGAAATGAGAAAGCCATGAACTATGTAAAATGTGTTAGATTCAAGGTTTGGCTGGAGTTCAGGCCATATTTTTATGTTGATCCTTAGAACTCATTCATTCACTCTATTTTTATTTTACAGCTGGGCTTGTAAGCATGAATAATGTAGATACACAAATAGCATAGAAAGTGAGTGTAGCCAGGAGGTAGCAAGAGAGAGAGAAGAGTCCATATTTCCTGAAAACAACTCCAAATAGGAAAGACATTTTCATGCCTTTTAAAAAACAATAACAAATAATACCAGCAATGCGTATCGCCGCAAAGTACCCCTTGAAACATTTTTTTTCTAAACACAGATGTTAGGGGGCTACCTTACAGGGAATTACCAGGACAATTTTATGGTATTTTTTTTTTACTGATCTAATTCATAAGTGAAAAAGAATGACATTCCACAGCCATATCACCAAAATCATAAAATTGGCGACCTCCTTCTCATCTTTCAAAAATCCCTCAATTGATGACTGAGATTCAAAATATTTTAAAGGAACATGTCAACAAAACTAGCAGGTGATTAAGAAAGAATCAATATGTGAACTCACTCTTAAACATTTGCTCAGAGGAATTGTATTCTCTTTGCTAAAAATGATAAGGTATAGAGACATTTAAACACTGTGGGTTTTCAGCAAAGAGCTCTCCATCTCAGCTCCGTTCTCTGAGACTCCTTTCCGTGGCTATAAAACATCCTCGTTATTATATTTCAATATTCTGATTTGCCAAGTAGATAAAAGGTTCAAATCTCCTAATGAGTCCTTTTATGAGAAAAAATAAAATAAAAATACATAAACGCTGGATTGAAAGCTCTTTTTGGAGAGAGTCTAGTTTCCTTTCTTTGCTTCTGGAAAAAAAAATCTCACACATAATCCTAACGGAAGGATTTGCGTGGCTAATTTCTTTTCAGCTCTACAAATTCAGATTGCATGAGAATCTCTGTGATGACTTTCTAAGCGGCCCTTCACCACCGTTCTGATGCTATCCCTTTGGGGATATAATTCATTTTGGGGGTGTAACGCTGACATTGGTCTTAAGTCTCAAGCTCTGAGGGTGCCTGGCTTCCGTGCCTCATTCCAATGACATGTGCTTGGAATGAAGACTTTCCTAAGAAAATAGTGACTACTCCCAATTTCTAGCATTTAAAAAAAAAAGCGTCCTTTATGCAGGTGAATTCGTCGAACAACATGCAATGACCATTAGCACAGATTTCCATAAGTAGCATAAATCAAATCAACTTTTAAAAAGGGATGGAGAGGGTGGCCATTGAGAACTTCACGTAGAAAATATCGGTTTCCTTTCCATAAAATTTGCCATTTCCCAAGTTCTACCTAAGCACCTTGATTGCTTTACAGATTAAACTGTGTATACTCAGCGCCTGCTCGGGATAGGCTGTGAGTCCGGGAAGACACAAAGCAGAAGGGCATATCCCAGCTGTAAAATTGCACATTCTACCTTAAGTGAGCAATCCAGACTACCTACTTCATCTCCTTCTACCAAAATATTGCATTTTCCCTCCCAATAAAGATGTTTTATAATGGCAATGAGGTGCCGTAACTCACGGAGGCTGTGCTGCTTACTCGCTCTCTGTGTCCTGCAACTCCCACTCTATCACGAGAGCATATGTTGTATCTCTGTCATGAATTATTATTTGGCGATTCCACGCTGGAATTTGCACTTGGAAGGCGCTTTCTCCACCCCCACTGCAAAGATTCCTGCTCATTCATAGAAGGTCCATATTGTCTAATGGCTTCCATGTTGCAAAACAATTCCTTAGGTACCATATCCAGTGGTTTGGTCTCCTAAATTCTCAATTAGCAAAACCATCCTGAAATTATATAGGTACCTAAGGTGCTGTGCCTCTTCGTTTTGAAATAACCATTTGTGCACACTACTTTCAAGAAGATGATTCACACTTCAATGTGCAAACTCAATGGCAAAATGTTTCAGGTGGTAGTGATAAAAATCTCCCTGGCACCCATCCGGGGAAAGGCATCCATTTTTGTATGCTCTGCCTCCTACCTTTCTCCCAACTAGTACATTTAGAGCATGGAAAGTAATCAAACACATTTTGTTCTAGCTTTTGTGATTCTGACTTTCATCCAAGGGATTTCAATCTATTTTTCCAAGGGGTAGGTTTGCTTTCAGATGAATATTTCTTGGGCATCTCCTACCAGTGGTGTACAGGATCCTGTTCTCACCAGCTCTAAGAGCAGATTGGGCACATTTCTTCTTGATTGCACATTTAGCAGATGACTCATCGTGAGCTCGAAACAGGCCATTCTGAGGGCATTTACACCATGGAAATCAGGGCTTTCTTGGGAGGATATAGGGGGTAGCTGCTAAATAGTTACCAACATACAACTAACTCCTACCTAGTCAATAGGGTATTATATGAGTATTGAGGGCACTGTGCTTAGTAGACTTGCAGCTAAATTTTAGCTGCAAAAGTAGCCCATAAAGCAAGGTAAAAATTGTTCGGTTTACTAATAGAAGATGTTGTTTGGGTTTACTTAATGGTTAAGGAATCAAATTTGGTTCAGTTAGAGTTTGTCCACTTACTAGTTAAATATCCTGCAAAAACTCACTCACTCTCTGAACCTCAATTTAGTCCACTGTAAAATAGGAATAATGAAAGTTAGCTTACCATGCAGTGAAGTGTGAATCAACTGAGACAATGAATAAATGAATGTAGTTGGTTCTTGTTTCATATTCAGAGCCCAATACTTTTAGTCATTATTATTAAGGAGAGGTAGTTGAAAAATGACCAACCTCATCTCAGCTGTACTTACTTGTCTCCTTAGTTCTAATCACATTCTTTTTTTTCAATTGCCCTCAAACATACCAAGCTCCTGACTCTGAGCCTGTGTATCTGCTGCTCACACTGTCTGAAAAATCTCTTCTCTAGATTTTTGCCTGTTCTCATTATTTTGTTATCAGTTTAGAAGTTGCCTTCAAAGAGGCATTGTCCCTTGGTCTACATTTCTCATCTCTCCCACTATGGTCCAGAGTTCCTGGTTTTATATTTCTATACAAGTTTTCATCCTGAGAAGCTCCTGCTTTATTTGGTTACCTATTCATTAACAATCTCTCTCCCTAAATCTAAGATGTTTGAGAGTAACAGACTTGCTTGCCTTTTTCTCCATTTATCCCTGAGCCCAGAAATAGCACCTGGCATGTGGTGGGCATGTAGCAAGTCTCAGTGAATGACAAATAAATAAGTGGGGACTCTGGAGTCAGAAAAGTTAATTCACTACCGAGGGAGAGCAGATAGATCTACAATCCTATTTTTAGTCCAATTAAGGGTTGTTTTTGATAATAAAATAGAAATATTTATGGATCCACAGGAGGTAGAGAAGTTCATTAATGCTCTGGATAAATAACAGAATGAGCAGTAGAAAATCTATTGACAGATTTAATCAGGAAATTGTGAAAACAACCAGATATAGCTGATTTTTCAAGGCATGGAAAGATTGGATTCAGAATAACTTGATTGGGTAAATTTAAAAAGATTTTCTCTCACTGCACACTGTTAAAAGTTTATTTATCTCTATGATCTTAGCATAATGATTGAAAATAAGAAAGCAGAATTTAAATTCTCAATCATTAATCATCCTGATTATTGTAATTTTGGATGACAGGAAAGATAGAATGTGGACTAGACTTCTTGGTATGCAAGAGTTTCCATGGACTTTTGTGCAGGTGTGTGAATGAGTTTTTTTTTTTTTTTGCCTTTTATTATATCTGTTTGGGCATATAAGAAGGTGGGACTGGGCATTGGAGAAGCAAAACCAAAATTTAAAAGTTTAAATAAATACTTCTTAATTTTTGTCATGTCAAGCAATGAATTAAGCATTTCTATGGGTGGTGATATTTTTTAAAAGGTGCAAGAGACTGGGAGAGCTTTAAAATCATTGTAAAAGCAAAGAACTTAAATTAATAGAAAAAAATCTTTGCTTACTATTACATCATACTAGAATTAAGAAGGGTGTTACGAAGGGAGAAAGAATTTCACCAAAGACATGTACTACTTGTCTTATTGAGGAAAATACTCTTTTAAATGGAAAAGAGAATTTAAATGCAAGATATATAGAAGTAGAGTTCTTTACCTTGCATCTTTATTAAATGCTCATGAGCCAATATTTTTCCTTACTTTTCAGATTAGTTAGGATAAAGTAGGGGTAACAAATGTAAAGTTGGCAGGATTTTCTATTTAATTGCAGCTGTAGAGTTAGACTGAACATTGAAAAGAATTACATAAAGCTACAGGTATACAAGTTGCAGGAAATTTAAATGTCAAATATATATGTGTATGTGTGCATATTTATACATATACAATCAGTAATACCATGTTAGAGCAAGTGATTCAGATCAGTATATATATTGACCTAATTGCTTTGGGCTCACGTCATTATCTGCATGTAGAACTTTTAGAATTAGTTTCAGGTTTCTAAAATATAAAAAGCCCCTGATTTTCTTTGCCAAGAATTCCACAATTGTATTTATATGGTCCAAAATACAAGAAATTCAGTAGAAAGATTTCTTTATATAAAAAGAAACAGGCACCTAATTACTTCACATGTCATCTATTATTTACCAACATGTGTAAGTATACACCACATACAATTTCTAGAGGCTATTTCTATCATGGTTAATGTATGACAATATGTAGCCAGAGATTGATTCTAAATTAGAGTACAGTATGGAGAAATAGCACTTAGTAACAACATGCCATATGCTAGAAAATTCTAGGTGCTATATAGATTTAATTTCATTTAATCTTCACAATTCATATACATGTAACACACAGAGTATGTATAGTTTGTTTATAACATATATGTACAGTTGATATATGTACGGATGCCATTATAGGTGGAATATTTTTCCATCCAGTGAATATTCATTGGATAAGACCATGATGTGGAACCTGGGGATGAAGAGGATGGCTATAAGTCATTTGTGGATTTTCAACTATGCCTAAGCCCCAGATTGCTCCAGGTTCAACTGTATATACATGTTAAAATATATATATGCAAATTTGCATCTATAGCAAGTATCTCTATTTTCTCCCTTTTATCCTCTTATTGTACAGTATAAAATGTCTTGACTGTATATCATAGTATTTATGTATTGATAACTTGACATCACAATATTTAAGTTATGGGCTATCACAAAAATGAGCAAACATCATCCAAGGACTTTGCTTCCTCTTCTATTAATTTGTGTTGTTTTTTTTTTTACTTGTACACAGGTTTGTATCAAGTTAGGTGGAAGTGTGACCTTATTACTATCTTTACTTGGAGATTAAGCATAGCTTGGGATGGATACGGGTGCCAGGTTGAAGAGGGTTGAATTTGTTATAGCTAATTTTAATGTGTGAACTTAAATGGGGGCATAGTGCTTAATATCCAGTCAAGTATTATGCTGGAGCTATCAGTTAGGGTGTATTTGGATGAAATTAACATCTACATCGGTGGATTTTGAGTCAGCCATATTCCTCATCCAATCCATAGAAGACTTGAATAGAAATAAAACTAATGATCTACCCCAAGCAAAGAGAACTTTGCAGCCCTTGGACTTGAACTACAGTGTCCGCTCTTCCAGGATCTTCCCTAGATCTTCAGGCCACTAGTCCAGCCTCCAGATTTTGGACTTGCCAGCCTCCATAATACATGAGTATATTTCTTAAAATAAATCTTGATAGATGTATAGATAGATGATAGATAGAGTAGATATTAATAGATGGATATAGATAGATATCAGAAAAATATGTGCACCCATATAGTCTCTTCATACACTTATCCACATCACAAGCACATAAACATTCCCTACAGTGACAGTATAAATTATTTAATTCAAGAGTCTACAATTTACATAACCTTCAGCAATAGTGTATTCCCTTCAGTGTTAGATCCATATACACACATATATAAGTAACATTTTAATGAAATATGCTTATATTTACTTTATCCTATTCTATTCATCTACTCTATTCATTTCATTTTTTAAATTGCAGGTTGCCAGTAACCAAATTTATTTTCTAACACATAGTATTAACTATCTATTGCTGTGTAGCAATATCACCACAAACCCAGCAGCTTAAAAACATGTTTTTATTTTCTCACAGTTTCTGTAAATCAGGGGCCCATATATGGCTTAACTGTGTCCTCTACAAGGCTATCATCAAGGTATTAGCCAGGTTTGTCATCCACCTGAGACTCAACAGGGAAAGGATTCTTTTCCTTGCTCATCTGGTTTTTGGCAGTATTCAGCAATTTGCAGGCTGCTGGACAAAGGGCCAGGTTTCTTGCCAGCCATTGACCAAAGACTGCCCTTAGTTTCTTACCCTGTGAACATTTCAATAGACAAGCTCCCAGTATGGCATCCTACTCTTTCCAAACCAGCAAGAGAAGAAGAAATAAAGCCACTGAGAGAGAATCTACTTGCAAAACGATTTCTTTCATCTTCAAGAAGGTGACCACATGCACATAATTGCATGTGTCTTATTACTATTACCACTTTCTATTGATTAGCACATCACAGATCCAGCACATATGTGGATGGAAGCAGTTATGCTGGGGGAGGTTAATACCAGAAGGAAAGCACCTTAGGTGGAGGGTCACCTTAGATCCTGCCTGCCATACAAATAATCTATCAATACCTGAAATTTGAAAAAATGCTGGTCTATCAAGTGAATTCTCCTCAGATGATAATAATTCTGGGCATATGTAAAGCAGCAAGTCAAGGATCATCATTCATAATCTTTGACATTTTGGAAGATCTTAGCTCATATATACACATATACATATAAAAATTTAGTCAATAATGCCAATTTCAAATATATCTACTTCTTTACATATTTAAAGGCAAATGTTTTCTCACAATCTAGAAAGATGAAAGTGACATTAATTCTAGGCAATGACAGTTAATGAAAACTTAAAAGTATACTAAGCACATATTAATCAACATGTTTATTTAAGAAATTGAACAAAAGTTGTCAATTCAATTGTTTTGCCATTTTACATTTCAAAACAATTTTATTATTTAGAACAATATTTATTATCCATCACTGCCCCAAATCTGACCAGCTCTGAAATGAGGGTTTAAGAAGCTTTTAATTTGCAAATTAAGCATCATAATATGAAACAGCTTTTTATTCTGTTTCTTTATGCAGATAATGGTCATTTGAACTGTCTCTGAGTCTGGAGGTTATTGTTAACAATCCGAATTGTATTACTGCTGTGCTAGTTAACATTCAAATTAGACTTTCAAAACAGTATGGAGAAAATAGCTCTTTGATGGAATTTATGATGGACACACTACAGGACTAATGAAGACAATATGTCAAACCCTGAACAACAAATAATTTGGAGGATTTTTGAAACAGTTATTTGGGTGGATACCTAATTTCTCCTTTGGAGGTTGCATTCTAAAATAGTGATAACCACCTTTATTAGAGACAAGACTGAATGTGAGAGGTGTGGGGGGTTTTTCAATCATATGTGGAATATAGAGAAACAAAACAAAAGAACAGCTAAAACTAAACCAAACAAACTCTAGAAACAAGATTGTAGAGCCGAGACTTCCAGAGGAAGAGGGAGAAGGTAGAGATGAAAATGAGGAGGGAACCAGTGGCCTATGAATTTAAGACTGTGGCTGGTTTGGTGGTGGCTGTGGTGTGATAACATATATCTGAGAGGTATGAACTTATACCTCTGAATCATTTATGGTGTTGTATATCGATGTTTAGAAAAGCAAAGTAACTTGCCACAGATTACAAAACCATAAAATTCAGAGACCTAAGGTTGCTACCTTGCAAAACTTCCAAACAAATATTCTTACTTATAATGCCGTACTTTCTGCTTCCCAAGTGCAAGCTAAATCACTATGGTAAACCAACTCTCAGTTGGCTATGCAGGAAAAGCTGTATTAGCCAAGCACTATAATGTTAAAACAGCAAAGTGCATTTTCTTTTATGAAAAGATAATTCCTTCATCAAGGATCCTCCACCTGGAGTATATCTCTAGTGCCTCTTTTAAAAATTTCCCCAAATTTAGGTCCATCCCGTCCTGAGCTTCTACTGTAGCCAAACTGTAAGAAGGTCCAGGAAACCATCTATTTAAAAATAACTTTGTGCAAACTATGATGCACAACCAAGTGGAGAAACTCTGCCTGACCCTAAAGAAGAGAGGTTTCAGGGTAGAGTTTTAGTGTTAGTGACAGGCGATTAAATAGTAGAAACTATTCCCAAGTGGTAGTGGAGATGTTTCTCCCCCTCAGAAAGAAGCGGTGCTCTCCTCTGAAGCTGAAAGTGCTTGGGAGAAAATCTCATTCTATAAAATCTCACAGAAATTTAAAATAGAAGATTTTGGATATGATTCCAGTAATTTGGGTCAAGGGTACAATTTCTGCCACTGGGTGTCTGGAATGAATGAGAGAGAGCATGATGGGGAAGCAAAGAACACAGTGATAAGGCCTGGTGCTCCCCACACACCGGCATGACATAGCTTCAAAAAAGAGTGAAGAGATCAGGGCACCCAGTCCTGACCTTGAGGAGATGCTTCTACTAGTCTGACCTGGGGTTATCTAAGCACTCTAGAGAGATGTCATTCTATCTATAATTTTGGTTGCATATGGCAAGGAAATTCCTACCCAGATTGCACTGCGTTGCATGAGCTGTGAGCCGATAGGCGGATGCTCAGACAGGTGGTATGCTCGGGGTTGGGGTCATCTCTACAAGAGGTCTGAGAATACAATAAGTCATCCTTTATTTGGGCCAATCACTGTTGAAATGCACAGTAAGGCAGCCCAGGATTTGGGGGCAGGGAGGGTAGTAGAGGGAGCTGGTGGGGAAACATAACAATTACCATGAAGCACTAAACCAGAGATGAGGTGATGTAGTCCCCAAAGCTTTACACAGAGGGTGGCACTGGCAAGGATAGTAGCAAGGGTCTCACCTAATCCAGTTTTGCTTGTTTTCTGAGGTACAGCCACTTGGGAAAATAGTTTGGTGATTTCTTTAAAAACTAAATAGATATCTACCATACAGTTCACCAACCCCACTCCCATTTATTTACCCAAAGTCAACCAAAGTATATTTCCACACAAAGAATAATCAGCAATAAAAAAAAAACCAGACTACTGACATACACAACAACCAAGATGAATCTAAAAATAATTATGCAGAATGGAAGAAGCCAGAAATAAAGTGTACAACCCTACAATTCCACCTTATAAAGCCCTGGAAAATATAAACTGATCCACAGAGACAGAAAGCAGGTAAGTGGTTACCTGAGACCAGCATCAAAGAAGCATCTATCGAGAGTAATGAATTTTTTCACTATTTTGAATTTGGTGATGGTTTCATAGGCTTACACATACATTAATGCGATAAATTATCCAGATAACTGTTTTAAATAGCTACAGTTTACTGTTTGTCAATTATCCTTTAATAAAACTTCTAGGTTTTTTGGTAAGTAATTATTATGACTAAAATGTAATCTAAAGCATGGTACAGAACACTGTCTTTTCCAAATATTGCTCGAATCCACAAATTATAACATTCAGCTCTACTGGAGAACTCCCTCCCCCACCCAAGCCCTAAATGTATTATCAAATTGCAAAAAGAAGTGGGGGAAGCATCAGCAAGAGAAGTCTGGTTTCTAGAAGACAGAATTTTAATTCCCTATGTCATTAAGCTCTTTTTAAAAATGATGGAAAGTTGCCACCATAAAAAAAATCAGTATTTTTCTTCTCCACAGGTAAGTATTTTTAAAGGAAATTGTACTATCAATATCTGATTGAGCAGATTTCTATTCCCTCTAGATTGAATGTTTTCCATCTGCAATATAAAAGGCAGATAATGTGCAATTATGCTAGTAAGACTCTCTCTTCCAATAATGTTTGCACTTCTCCATACCACATTTAAAAAGGAAATAGTAGCGCTTGAAAAGTTAAGTAAGAAGATGAACAAAATTGAACAGAAGAAAAATAACTGTCTCAAGACAGGCTGAAAATACATTTAAAGACTGTCTGAGACAGCAGTGGTTCCAGCAAGCTTGTCTTTTAAAGACCTGAGCATCATTCAAGTGTAAATATTTGACCTGGCGTCTCAGAGAGGAGGAGGGGCTCCAACAAAAATATCAAGGGATAGAGAATTGATTTGTCCCCAGAATCAAGCAACGGAGGTCCCAATTTTTTATCCCTTTTCCAGGGTAAATTGCCACCTTTTTTCTTTTTTTTTTTTTTGCTGTGAATTTAAAAAATACAACTTATGCCTCACTAAATGACTTTCACATATTCCTAAAAACTCTATTCCTAAGGGAAAAGTTGTTAAATGAAAGATGATTTATTTTAATTTTAAACAGCAAAATGATTGCATGCTCCATCCCAAGCCATTATACTCAAAATACATCAATTGAATTTTATATATATATATAATTATATATACTTATTGACAAACATCGGTTGAAAAATATATCAATTGAGCAATGAATGCAAGTTTGTATAAGTAACAAAGAATAACTTAAAGACAAATAAGTATAGTTCATACTTAAAACCTAGTGAACTGGAAGTTTGTGACACTCAATATAGGAAAAAAAGACTACAGAGAAAATCAGAAGTGGTATATAAGAGCTACAAAAGAGTTATTTTTTGGATAAAACATTTTCCTATCTGACTACCTTTCTTTATGAATGATTTTTAACTTTTTGTGAGTTTACAGTTTTCTTGAATTCAAAGTAGATTTAAAAATAAAGTTGTGGGCCTCCCCGGTGGCGCAGCGGTTGAGCGCTGGGTTGCGAAGCTGCCCGCGCGCGGCCTCTGCAGCGCTGGTTCGATCCCCAGCTGCTCCCCGGCCACCGGAGGAGGGTCCCACATGGCACGCAGACCTCTCCTGCTGCCCGCTGCTCCCCTCAGCAGTGTACCTCGCTCCTTCTGCCTGTTCTGTTCCCCGCTTTGGCTCTGGTGAATTCTCTCACCCTCCTGCGCTTCTGACTGTACCCAGTGCTTGTATAAACAAAAATAAATAAATAAATAAATAATAAAGTTGTAATGGGCCTCCCTGGTGGCACAAGGGGTTAAGACACAACCTGTGAAGCTATCTGCAACCACTGCAGCATAAGTTTGATCCCAGGCCAGGGAGGTGACCCACATGGCACAGCAGACCTCTCCTAGTCTCACCCACTGCTCCCCTGAGCAGTGTATTTCAGTCAGTCTGCCTGTTCTGTTCCCCACTCTGTCCCTGGTGAATCCTTTCATCCCCCCACACCTCTGGTCTTCACCCCAGTTCTCATATGCATAATAAATCTTTTAAAAAAATAAAAATAAAGTTGTAACACAGGAGAAATATTTTCTCGCAAAACAAAGGCTAAGCAAGAGAGCTTTTTAAAACAAATGAACACCCCCCCCACACACACACACAACAGAATAAAGAAATGTGCAAATGACACCTTCCCAACTTCTCACTGGGGGTACATATGCACAAAAAAGTATTTTGGGCTCATCCTAGCATGGGAGCAATTCAAATAGATCCCAGTGATATTTTTCTGATTAGAAACTCTTATTGCGTAAATGGTAAGTGCCTGGAACAGTAATGTTGAATGATCACTTCTTATAGTGCATTTATTTAGTGTCACTTTGAAAAAGTGTTATTTACATGGATTCAAAAAGAGTCATCCAAATATAAGTGGAGACAACTATTACCTGGAGAGTTGTTATGGGAGATGTACCTGTGCCACAGACATGAAGGAATATTCAGCTGACTCAACTCGCTTGTTCCTAAGCATGTTCATTAGTAGTCGGTAGAAGTCTGTATATAGTAGTAAAAAACAATCACAGCCCCTTGGTAACACAACTAGTTCATCAAAACTCATCCTCTGATTTCCTGATTCAAAGTTTCACCAGGAAGTCACATGCCTCGGAACCTGGGATTATTTTTCTCCCACTCATGGAAAAGAAATGATATTAAATTGCTGTCATTCTTTCTTAGCAAAGAGTATGCTGTTAAAACGTGGTGGAAATAAAGGAAATAAAGGTCTCCATAGGGAACCAAAAGTCCATTACCACACCTGTCATCAGAGGAACTAGGGGGGCTCAGACTCCATGGGGGGTTTTCCCAGGAGACAGTGCACCTCCTTAACTTGGTTAACTAGGAGTTCACTTGAATTTGGAGACATAATGTAGGCAATGCACTCAGTCAGTGGAGAGCTCCTGCTTGAATATACTTCTAAGCAAATGGATTCTTCTGTTATTTTTTCTTCTCACAAAATGTAATTCCAGATGAAAAAATAAAAGCAGCCAACTGAATAAACACTAGAGATAATAATGAAATTTGCAAAGACTTTATAGATAGACAAGTATTATTGTGTTGTTATTGTGCTTGTCCTTCACTTCCGTTTGGAGCATAAAGGGCGGCCATTACTATCTCATTACTTGTTAAAAATGAGGAAATCAAAGAGTTGTCTAACAATACAGAGTCAAAATGCATCACAATGTCCATGGAATCCAAGTCTCTGAATTTCAGAATCAGGTCTTCAACTTCCAAATTCAGTCTTTCTCACATTGTCATAAACCCGGAATATGAAAATTAAGTTTAATACAAAAAAAAAGCCTATTTTACCCCAATTGCCAAAATGTTCATGAATGAAAATAGAAATGAGTTACATAGCAAATACATTCTACTTCAAATAATTTGTATATAGGCTATGGAAACTAATCTAATGAGATAGATTCTCTTTAGCCATCTTGCTTTGTGTTGATAATCACACTTTCATTTAACTTTATTTTAAAGAAAAATGCACTTTTTTCCTCAAGTAGAGAACTCATATATGCCCAACAAGGAAAGTTTGAACAAATGTGAAAAGATAACAGCCAAAATTCTAAGGGATTCTTTAAACAAGGACAAATGGGGGCACCCCTGGTGGTATAAGGGTTAAAGTCACAGCTCTATCAAGTAGTTTTAGACCTCAGTTTCTTCTCTGTAAAATTAAATGGCTGGAACAGTCTCTTTCATCTTCAAATTCTATGTAATAAGTATTTTTTCTCTGCAGCTATCATTTGACAATTATCCTCCTTCTCAAATTTCCAATATGGGTTGGAAAGCTGTCTGTTTGGCAGTAAGAATGGCCACCATCTAAGTAAGAAACTCATGATATTTACCATTTTGGATTATTCCCAGGCTCTTGGTCCTAGTCCTGAACTACAGTGCTATCATGTAACAAAAAATGATGAGTTTGCAATAATTTCTTTGAATATCCCAAGTTTAATATGGAATCTGCCTCTAGAAGCAAGCAGATAGCTTCCTTAACTGGAAAAAGTTTATAAATGAGGCTTGGTGGACTAAATATCTTTTGCATCAATACAAAGATGAAAATAGAGAAATCTCTAACTGAAGAAAGTGAATCCACTTTACTTAATGCGGACCTCTGTCTCTGGTGTGCAGGTCCTCTGTGTCCAAAGATAATTAGCACTTTATAATGCTAATTATTATAATTATGTCTGAGAAAAAAATCATTAGGGGGTAGGTCCGTTCACTGATTTTCAATTGCCCCCTCTATTTAAAAATAAGGTCACTTTTCTATGAAATAGCTTTAGGAGCCCAGAGTAGAAAAAGGGTTATGGAAAATTCTGTGTAGGTATGGTCCTGCATTTTTAATAATCGTATAATTCTATGATGTGTCTGGGAACTGAATAGGGAGGAAAACAGTAAAACTGTTTAGTCTAGGAGACTAAAACAAGACCCAGAAGAGCCAATGTTTCTACAAGAGTTAATCATCAAATGGCCCTTCGTTGGTCATTCATGTGTGCCTGACACTGTGTCTGTGCATTTCAGATGGTGCCTCAATATAGTTCTATGCAGCAGGCATTAGCACCTTTTTCTACTAGATGAGGAAGAGATTATCCCATGTGACCAATGTCACCTATCTAGGAAGCAGAGAGCTGAAATCGAACTCAATTTGCTCACTCCAAAGTTCATGCTAGGAACACTTCACCACCCAGTGTGTATGTGGAAATGTGCCATTGTTGTTAGGGTTCTCAAAACACTAAACTATTAAATGGGGAGGAGGAACCCAATTTGGAAACACCTGCGAAGTAGGTTGCTTGAAAGAAGCCCATCAGCGCTGGAAGGGATCATGCTCAGCGAAATAAGCCAGAAAGAAAAAGAAAAATACCGGATGGTCTCACTCATAGCAGGAATCTAGAAAACTTAAATAAGGGACCAGGAAAATGAATAACTATAAGAAAGTGAAAATCAAAATCATCAAAAAACTATGAACCAGAGACACTCTATAGGGGGTGGGGGGTGGGGCGGGGAGGGATTGGGGTCAAAATAAGGGGGTTGCAATTGTATGGGGAATATAAAAATAAATTTTATTTAAAAAAAAAAAAGAAAAGAAAGAAGCCCATCAACAGGTAAGAAGAGGTCAAGCCAACAGGAAGGCTGAGGACAATTTCTAAGAGCCTGGAGGTGCAGCTCTGGGTCAGAGGGAAGAATTTGGGGTAACAGTGAAAAGAGCTTGAATATGAAGATAAGTTCCACCTCCTCCTTTCTTTATGGGTGAACCATAGAGTCCCTGGACACTGACAGCTACTAATTCCTAAAAATGCAACTCCTGCAGTTACTTTTATTCCTGATCTGGCTACTCCTATCACTAACAGGACTAGTTTCTGAGAACTTGCTAGATGTCAAGCAGAGCGCTGAACACATCGCATGTATTGTCATATTAAATACTCACTGAGTGTTGCCATTAACCCAATTACACATCAGAGAACAGTGAGGATCAAAGAAGCTCAGTAACATGGATATGGACATGCTTTATAATATGTAAGGCCCCATACATAGTAGATATCACTATTACTAAGAAGCCATCAGCTGAGGAGGAGGAACTGGCCTTTCATCTTTCGAAGATGAACACTTGCCTTTCTGTTTAATGGTTTTTTAAAAATCCCCTTGTGACAAGCTCCAGAGGACAAATAATTTATTTCTTGTGGTGTATGGCTCTCTAAATGAATTAATTGATAGGCATCCCATTGTCAGTCTGAGGGATATGGAAATAAAACAGACATGAGATATTCTCTACCAAACTAATTTGTTCTTTAAACACATAAATAATAATGTTTTTAAAGTCCACATGTGTTTACTTCCTCTCCTGCTTCTCTTTGAATCTGAGAACCTGTCTTTGTGGTATCAGTTGAGAAGTTTGCTTTTGTTTCTCTGAGTATTTTTAAGTGGAATTAAATAGTAAATATCACTGGGTAGGGGGTGGGAGTAAAATGATAACTCTTTCAATTCATCCCTGCCCCCAATTAATTGGAAGGGGAGCGAAAGACTATTATAATCATCTTCTTCACCATAATGTAATAACAAGAAATGCTCTTTTCAGGGGGTATGAGGCTAAAACTCTTCCTAGTAATGCTAAGCTACCATTTTCTTTATCAGATGCTGATATTTACATTGATGGTGCAAAAGCAGTGGTGCCTCAGCATAAATTAAGGCTGTGAGAGCAAACATACTAGTAGTAACTGTGTTCTTCACCCAATTCACTTGCTGGGGGGAAAAGGCAGTTTCATTTAAGATAATCCTTAGTGAGGTAGTAAAAATATTAATTTCATTCCATCTGAACCCTTGAGTACAGTCTTTTTAATATTCTGTGTGATGAAATGGAAAGAACATTTAAAGGACTACTGCTGCATACCAAACTATGACCATTGTCTCAAGGAAATGCCTGGTGTGATTGCGTGAGAGGCGAGCTGAACTAGCCCCTTTCATTCGCGGACCATCATGTTTTTACCTGAAAGGATAGACAAACCATGGGTGTTCAGTTTGGGTAACATTTTCCTGAAAAGAAATGAATGGAGGCTGTGGCTTCTAGAAAAGCAACTGGCAGGATTTTCAGTCAATTGTGAAATTAAGGTATTTAAGCAATTATTGCCTTGACAGCTCCCCAACCCTGAAAGACTTTTCTGATAAAACCAATGGTGAGGGCCTCCCTGGTAGTGCAAGGGGTTAAGTCTCAGCACTATGAAGCAAACCACAGCAACTGCAGCATGAATTCTATCCCCTGCCAGGAAGCAGCCCACATGGCAGACCTCTCCTGCCTCGCCCACTGCTCCCCTCAGCATTGTATTTCATTAGATCCACCTGTTCTGCTCCCCACTCAGCCTCTGGTGAATCCTCTCACCCCCGCAACAATGGGCTACACCCCAGATTTTGTATGCATAAATAAATAAATCTTTAAGAAAAAAACAACAGTGATATGAATAACTGTGCCTTTTTGATGTTATATAACAAAATGCGTCAACGATGGAAAGATCTACAAATCTTTGAATAACAGTATTTTTCAACACATGATTTTATATAATCCTGCATGGATAAAAGATCGATTTCAGGGCAAGAAGGACCAATGGATTTTAACTAACAGAAGACACAACACTGACTTCTGATACCACATTGCAAGAATTTCAGGTAGTATTAAAGATGAATATCTACAGTTATATGAAAAGGCTATTAAAAAAAAACTTTTTCCTTGTCCAGCTACATGTCTGTATGAGCCAGGGCCTCTCTACATATATTTCAACATAAAGCAAATTGAGTATAGAAGTAGATCCGAGAATCAAACATCTGTCTGTTAAGTCAGATATTAAAGGATTTTTAGGTTGGAAAATACAATGATTTTTTACAATGTTACTTTTATTAATACAGAATGATTCCTGTCAGTTTAACCATTAACTAACATAAAATCATTTAGAATATTCTCAGTTTTAATTTCTTATATGAAAATATTAATATATATGTAAAACTCACATAAACTGAGGTTTGTAAGAGATCTTAATGTTTCAGAGAGTAAAGAGGTCTGGCTGGTAACAAAGAGTATGAGACCTGCTTGTCTAAGAAAATAAGCAAATTCATAAACTGTCCTTACGTGGGTAAATTATTATAAGCATTCTGCAGGACAATTTAAATTGTCAAAACTTTTAAAATTGGGATAACTTTAACCAACAACTTCTACCTCTAGTACTTTAGCCTTAAAATATCAGATTTATGCAGACATTTATTTATCAGAATTTTCTTCACAATATTTCCTAGAAGACAAAAAAAAAACCCTCTCCTATAAATACCCAAGGTATTTTTAAAATAAATTCTATCCTCCCCTTAAGATGGAATATTCTACAATCTTTAAAAATGTTACAATATACAGAAAAATAATTGATGGCATTGAAAATGTTAGTTGTGTATTAAATTTAGAAATAACACAAAAGCAGATGCAAAATAAACTTATTTTTAAAAATTAAAATGAAAACTCTCTACTTTCCCATATGTTTGGATGCTATATTTCTGTAGTGTCTATATATTTGAAAATATTAGCAAAGAATTTTGGGAGGCTGATGGCTGAGGTTTGTGTGTGTGTGTGAGAGAGAGAGATATTCCGATAAGCTTTATGACGGAAATATGGACTTATTTTATTTAAATCGCCACTAATTTAGGTCAATTTTGCAGGAATCTAATCCCTTTTAAATAATATCTTTGCATTGCTCAGTATCTTTTTTGTATGATCTCTCATGTATCAACATTTGGTGAATTGCTTTGGATAGCTGAGAAGACAATATGTAAGGGTTAAGGGTATTTAAGCAAAAGCAGATTGAGGGGCAGTCTATTTAAAGCTATTTAAAAGGTGTGAACTTCTGGAAATTTTTTCAGACATACCAATGGGGAAACAGGGGACTAAATCATAGGTATCATGCTCTCATCTCATGGGTCCAATCACAAATACAGATGGTTGTGTGTGTGTGTGTGTGTGTGTGTGTGTGTGTGTGTGTGTCCCTCGCTGGTGGCCGGGGAACGAACCGGCGCTGCAGAGGCTGTGGGCAGCCTCGCAGCCCAGCGCTCAACCGCTGCGCCACCAGGGGAAGCCCCAGATGGGTTTTGTTTGGCTTGAACTACCTCCTTTCAAAGTGTGTAACAGAAAGAGCGAGCAAATTAGATCCCTTATTTTCAGATGGTAGCAAACTGGCTAAAACGACGGCTGTGCCTTTTCATCAGGACATCAGTAAATAGTTCATGATGTCTATAACATTGTCTCACTGATGTTGAAGCTGTTAATTGCCACTACAACACAGTGCTTGCTTTCTTGCTTTTTAACAAGTGACCCATTTCCACAGGCAACCATATAAACATCTGAGATTGAGAGCATTACCTAAGACATTTCAAACACCTGCCTTAGGCATTTGTTTTGGGGTTAAAATCCTAGGGCATAAAAGTTGAACAGCAAGGACAAAAGGAAGTGGGAGATAACAGAGCAGAATTACAAACAGAGGGTCTCAGGCAACAAGAATTAGAATGGCAGAAGGCTTTTATTTGCGCAGGTGTGATGAGAGGACAATGGTCCCAGTAGGCATATGACCATCATATTCTCTGCCTGTTCTTTTACCCCTACCAAAAGATGAAGTGGCCCCTAGACCCCAGGTCTAATGTAAGAACCATATGCTCTTGTGCTCTTTTGAGCTCTGCTCCTAGATCTTGATAGAATTCTTGACAACTTGAATGGTGATTGGTGCTTCTCCAAAGACTTGAAAGATTGAGAGGAAAATAGACAGTCCACACGTCTCCCCCCACTCACCTCAGCTTCAGTAAGAAATGTGAAGATGGAGGGTAAAATGCAAGCAGAGAGCAAATGAGGTTGTAAATCAAACACTTTCTTGCTTTCCTTGCACACAAAAGTCTGTTGAGAGTTTAAGAGATCAGGAGAAAGAGCAAGATGTGGAGGGGGGTTAGGGGCAGGAAGAAGTCTCATATCAAGACAAAGGGAAAGTTATACTGTTGTGTTCCAGTTAATCTCTTGGTGTTGGTGGGTGTAGAGCCCCAGATGTTAGAGCTAATGCAATATGCATTAATCCACCACGTTGGGAAATCTCTAGTCCCTACAACAAGGAATTAATAAATCTAGTAATTGTGTCATGTCTGTAATATAGGCTAGACCAAAAAATTGTGTAAATCATTTGATAAATGTGCATGCCCACATAGCATGTGTTTCTCGGGCCTTCCACAGGGATTCATCCAAAAGGTTGCCCAGGCATTTCTTCTCTTCCACTGTGTCCTCTGTGGGAGGATCTGGTACCAAACAGAATGGTCATGTATTTAGTGTGGCATCAGCCTCCAATTAATAGCATCCAAAATCGATTCTCTATGCTTTGTTTCTTATCAACACCCCTCCTCAGAACATGAGTTCTCTAAGGCAATTAGAAATAATCACAGGCTTGCCAAAATGTTCTTTTCAATTTTCTAAACATAATAAAATCAAAATGTGGTTCAGATTTTGCTCTTAAGAGGCTCAGTTATTTTTTTAATAAGATGAACAACTAAGCAGTTGTCTGCAGCATCGGGACACCATCTATGTATCCAGAATGACACGCACAATATGCTTTGTAAAACATTTCTGAATTTCTCTTTTGCTTTTTCTACAGCATGGTGAAGGGTATGAAATTAAAAATCATTGAATCACATCATCACCATTGATCTGGCACCTTTGTGGTCTACTAAATTCTACACAGAGACATGGAGGTGGAGGAAGTAGAAGAAATCTGAGAAGTGAAGGAACTTTGCAAAGAAAGTATCCTAAGGACAGAACCATATTTACCACAGTTCCATCAATTTATTTGTTGCTAGATGTCTGTGCCATTTTTTCCCCAGTTTTATTGCAATATAATTCACATGACACAAAATGTAACCATTTAAAGATGCATAAGTCTGAGTAAATCAACAAACAACAGAAAACTAAGTCTCCAAGGTGCCACCCATCACAGTCAACACAAGTGATTATTGACTACAACTCCTTGCATGGACCCTTTGGCAGGACGGTCTCTGGCCTGTCAGAAAACCACCACATCCACCTTATTGTAAAAATGCTTTTTGTCATTAGCAATTTATAGAAGCAAAATCCATCCCCTAAGTCTTCTGTAAATAAATTCTAACATTAGTTGATTTCACCTCTTTCTCTCTAGATTATGGTCCCAAAAAGGCAAAGATATTTTATTTTGTATGTCAACTGGATAGTTCTGCCTATAGTAACCCCTAGGGCACTGTGTTGAGGTCACTTCCAGCTGCAGTGCTCTGACTGATTAGCCATGTCTAACACACGGAAGGGAAAAGAATACTGTGAAACACTCTGGGCATTTGCCAAATTGTCCTAAACTCTTCACTTTTCACTTTCTAGAAAATCTGTAGTTGATGCCTAGCTATCTGCTCCCCAAAATTCTCTTTGGTATGCAATAATGCTCTGTAAACTATGCTTTCTATACAGGTCAGATACAGCTTAGAATCTTATCAGAAAGCTAACTCTCTTAGGTCAGGCACTCAGAATTCCTGGATAATTACTCTGCCTTATTCAAATTATAAAAATAAATTTCTATGGTAATAGGGAATGTGGTAATATATCTTTTAAATGAATGAATATATATATATCTAAAAATGAATGAATAAAATAGTCTAAGAGTCTGGAAAATAATTTTAACTCTAGTGTTTAGGCTAGAGCTAAAGAAGAGAAGTGGGAAAAGCAAGAAAGTAAGAGGAGTTGGCTGAACTACATTTGCTAAGTGAAAGAAGCCAGTAAGGAATTTACTATAAGAACGAAGAGAAACTGTTCAGTCTGAGACATACTGTGTTAGTTAGGGTTCTCCAGAGAAACAACCAATAGGAAATGGAGACAGAGATATAGGATACATATGTAACTATCTATCCTGTGTGTGTATGTGTGGGTAATGTGTATGTGTGTGTGTGTGTATGTGTGTGTGTAACTAAAAAGGCCTTCAACTCTTCATCAGGATATAAGTGGGCCATCTCCTAAATTTTTTTGTCATTCTACAATGTAGTAGAGAACGTAAGCCAAAACCAAGCTCAAGTAGTTGGCTAATATTGAGGAATTTGAGACTTGGGATATCCCCAGAGTGTGTCTCTTTCCCCTCCTCTTTGTCAAAACACAGACTTCTCTGTCCAGCACTACCTCCCAGGAGGAATGTTGCCAGACTAATGTATTGACTCAGTTTCCCAGCCGAACTTTTAGGAAATCCGATGCATTTTGGAGAGATGGAAGAATGAGAGCAAAGTAGCATGCAGGAAGAAGCAGAGTGGCTTGAAAACATATATGGGGCAGGAGAGGGATAAAGCTTCCCTCCACCCAACTAGATAGAGATTCCTTTGGACTGAGGTTGGGGTGAGAGAAATGAGAAAGGTCTGATGTCCCACACACAGAGGAAGGAGGCCGTGTGCATTACTCTGGCAGCAACCTAAGGAACCGGTAAATCTCCAGAGAATGGTATGTCTGGACAGGGGATCTCTGAGAACTTTGAGATCGAGCCCCATGTCCCAAACATGTTGTCAAGTCCCATGGAATCAGTAAGCAAAAAGAACCTGAAAGTCAAAGTAAGTTGATTCATAAAAAATGAAAAGACACAATATTTCTTGTCTTCCTGGGTTTATGAGGACAATTCATATCCCACATTGAGGTTTAGAAGTGACGGAAAATATCTCAACTGATGAGTCGAGCTTCCACAATTGGAGAACTTTTTTGTTTACCTAAGTAGTTTGGGAGAGTAGTTTTGCCTGAACGAAAGAATACTGAGTGTCTTTGAAGATGCGCTCCTATCTAAATCACATATGTTTATGTAAAGGCAAAAAAAGAATGCATGGATTGTGGGGGGGGGGGTGTGCTTCACTGGGAGATTGAAAGCTCAAGTTACACCAGTGACCATTTCAGAGAGTCACACAGTGTGGGAAACTGAGACCTTGTTCTTCTATGAGTAAAACAAATCTGCCTCAGAAAAAGCTGGCAAACGGCATGGTTAAGTGTCAAGGTGCCACTAGTAACAGAGGCAAGGCAAGAAGTAAGAACCGTGGAGGACAATAAAAGGGAGAGTTTAGAACCCAAAAATATTGTGCAAGTGCTCATGTGAAATTGTGAGGCTCTGCAAACATATTTAGATGAGACTTTGCTGGACTTGAGTTTTTAAGGTGTTTGCTTTAAGATACCTGTCATTTGCAGCAACATGGCTACAGCAGGAGGCCATTCAGCCAAGTGAAAAAGTTAGGAGGAGGGTGAAGGATAATGGGATTGCTTTGGGGTGGGCTCGGTGTGTGAGCTTACATCTGAAAAGCTGTGAGCCTTGCCTGTAAATCACATACAGTGTTGTAAATCCACGTGACCTCAATAAAAAAATGATAAAATTTTAAAATATGAATGAAAATAATAAACAATGATGTGTCTGCTAAAAAAAGACATGATACCAATAATATCTTATTTTGAACCTGAAAGTCACACAATATCACCTTGAAAGTCACAAAGTCTTGAAAATTCAAATTCCACATTAATTTTTTGGAATCTGGAATAAACATTCTAAGATGATTCTATGATCTAATTGGCAATAACCAAGCCTCTGCTAGACTACTGTGCAAATCTAATTCTATGATTCTTGGTAATTGTGAAATTAAGTTTAGTCAGAAAGCTTCATTTCCTTCTATTTCTTAAACCATGATCTAAATAAACACTGCCTTTTAGAATTAATCTCTTTCCCACACGCACTTATAGAAGTGTGATTGTTTCTCTATAGTAGCAATTATCACAATCGGATTTGAAATAGTCTGTTATGTTAGTGGCTGACTCCCCAGGAGACTAGCATCTCCTAAAGGGTGGTGACCTTTTCATTATATGCCTCTCACAAGTCCCCTTAAAGAGCTTTATGTGTAATATTCACTCATTGAAAACATATTTACAGAACGTCTATTTTGTGCCCAGCACTGTGCTCAATAAACACAGTTCAGGGAATTGACAATGAAAGTTTCTCACTTATAGTAATGAAACTATTAGGAAAGCTAAAGTTTCTCCAAAAATATTTTTAAAGAAATAGCAGTTATTACAAAAAAATCTGATAACTTGTAAATATTTTATTTAGGATATTTGCTTCTATATTTATAAGAGATTGTATGAAGCTACAATTTTCACGTTGTACTAGTTTTATCAAGTATTTTTATAAAGGTTATAATATAATGATACATTATGTTGAAATAGTTACATGTTCTTCTATAATCTTCAATATTTTTTATACCATTAGAATCTGTCTTTACATCTCTGAATCCCACATGTAAAAAGTTTGGAAGCCATTACTCCTGTCAAAAAAAAAGCTGAACAAATTTTTTGTGTGCGAATCAACAATTCTTCTAGATTCATTAAAGAAATGAAGTCTCAGGGGAAATTGCTGCCCCCAAAACTGTAAGAATAGACAAATGGATACAGAGAACCATATCTTATTGCGAGGAGAAGTTGCTGAAGTGAGCAAATGGAAGGAACAGATAAGTGGCAATTGATCAATTGCTGGAAACTGGTTCTGACCTAAGTTAAGAGAGAAAAACTCCTAGATGTTCATCATTTGGGATGTCCCCACATTTTTGAGTTTTATACTCAGAAGCCTCAACAGTTTCTCACAGTGAAGAGCAGAGGAAAATCCTCTGTGTTTTGGGCAGGTGGAAAGGAAAAGCTACCATTTTGAAATATGCCCACAGCATTCAATTCTCTTTAACAAAGACCTTCCTTTAAGAGAAACTATTTTAACCAGACCCTAGTTGAGATGGGAGACAGGAAATGCACAACTCCAGTGCCCTCAAACTTCCAATATCACCTAACAGAAAGAAAAAAAAGTACTTGTGAAGACTGTGGGTCAGGGGAAAAGCCCACTGAAATACAGAGAACTAACGACAGATCATAGAATACTTTCCCTTCACAACTCACTGGACATCAAAGCAACTTCTTTATAGTAATGGGGTTCCAACTGAAAGAATTGCAATGCTCAGATTTTATTCAAGGAGGAGTCTCTAGAAAAAGTCAAAGGCAACATAGCATAACAGGGTGGTCCCAGGGAAAGGGAAGTTTCCAGTTCCCTATTCCACCCAAGGTAGGCTAGAGCTGAGCAGGGTGTAGAGAAGCTGGAGAGGAGATGACAGAAGGAAGGAAGGAAGGCGGGGAGCAAGAAGGAGACCTGAAGGAGGCACGGGGTGCAGAGAGACATGTAAAGAAGCTGCATTTGCTTCTTGGTCCTTTATTGGGTGACACACATGTGGGTGAGAGAACCGTGGGGAGGTTAACAATGGCAGCTTTTGTCTTGATTTTGATTTTGCTCTTTTCCTTCTAGACTTGTCTGATTATTTCTGACCTTTTCCTATGGGTGCATACCCAAAGGTGCTTTAGACTTGTGCCATCTGTTGAAAGCACACAGGCTAGTAAATGCTGGTCATACAACAATGGTGTGAGGAATAAAGTCTGGAGGGTGGGATTGGAATGGGGGACAGTTTTATGAGGAACAGAGAAGGGGACATTGTAAACATTTCAAGAGACATTTGGTCAACAAAGTATTTGATGTTATCACAGGCAGAGTTATCCCAAGACCGCCATGGAGATAGTCACATTATCAGGTCAACAATGGCCTAGGTGTCCCCGGGCCTGCCTCATGATACTGACTATACTCCATAGGTAGTCAAGGCATGCTCTGCTGTGATTTGCAGATAGCAAATAGGTCACAGTTGCCCATGAGTGGCCAGCTAGTAGCCAACTCACAGGAACCCACATTGGAGTTGCTATAAATGAAGGTAAAAGAAAATATTTTACTTATTCTAAATTTAACTTAAAGATGATAGTTCCAAATAACAGTTGCAATAATGCATTGGATGATTATCACTAGGGACAAGTGAAATAAATGACAGCAATATTACAAGAGATGGCCTGGATGCTGACTACAAGTAATCCCTATGAAAAGCAAATAATTCTTGTCCAAAGACTAATGGTTATTTTTTCACTGCCCAGTTAGTCTACCATGGGGCTGTTTCACATATATTACCACATATATTTGCTGTAATCTCAAGGGATGCTGAGAACATAAAATATTACCTCTACCCCGCAAAGGAAAAAATTTTAATGTCCCCAAAAAAAGGACGTGTGCTTACTTATTTATGTCACTAGTTCAATTCTTTGTAAACAGAGAGCTTATATCTCAGTGGAGAAATTTATTCCATTCACATTTAATGTGATCTTGGAATTATTCCTGTCACCATACTTAATATCTTCAACTTACAATACTTTCTTAGGTTGAATGACTTAAATTGTATTCTTTTTGTGCTTCTGCTTATCTTCTGTATTTTCATTTCATCAAGTTAACATGCATGAATCAAGAAGTACAGAAGGGTTTATGAGAATAAAAAATCAATCTTATTCTTATACTCTCCGTTCCCAATATGATATTTCTTACAACTTCAGTTTTATTTTTTATAGCAATAATGCCATAATTCCATTCACTATTTTAATCTCTATTTCTTGATGTCACCACTTTTAAATAAATACTAGATTTATATAAAGATTAGAAATTCTCATTAAAACATTCTCTTAATTACTTTTTTAAATATGTCTTAGATTTTTCAAAGAATGGTGGGACAGCAATGTAAATTTCTTGGGAAGGTATTAAATAACTCTATAGATAGTCAATTTTCAGCAGCAACAGCAACAACATTATTTTTAGATAACTCACTATTAATTGGTTTCTGGACCCATGTCTTCTCTCTCAGTTTACTTTCAAATTTTAATGGAACATCTCTCAAGATAGTTGTGGCTCTTTTTCTTATCTCATTTTTTTAGCATTGCAAAATCCTCTATTGTTTCTTTAATAATTTTTCCCTTACATCTTTTCAGTTCTCTCATCCTGAAATTTCTATTCGCATGATATAGCTCAAGCTGCGTCTTCTGTATCCTTTCATCTCACATTTTCCCTTTTTTGTGTGGTCTTTTTACCCTAACTTTTTGGGAAATTTTTGCTTCTATCACTTCCTTCTGGCTTCCCAACCCCCACCACATTATGTATTGCAATCATCTGGGATTTGAGATCCAGATGGTTACTATTTTTTATATTCTGCATAATTATTTAGAATTAGCTAAATATTTGTGTGTTTGGACTGTAATTTTGCTTGCTTATTTGCTTTTATGTTTTTTTAATATTTTGTGGTATATATGCTAGAATATACCAGAATAGTTAAATAATTGCTTTTGTAAAGCGGAATTATTCCTTTTTAAAAAAAAATACATCAATTCAGCATTAACAAGACATCATATCTGAAGGAGAAAATCTTTAATTGCATAGAAGTAGTTGCATCTGGAATCATAAGTCAGGTTCATTCTAACAACTTTGATGGTAGCTTTTCTCTAGCAAATGAAAATAATTAAAAAGCGAATTAAGCCTTTAAATGGTCATAGTAAAAAAAATAGTATTCTGAGATTAATTGGTTTGTTCTTTTGATGGTTTGAGCTTATCTAATATATTTTTTCAAGACACAGTAAAGGAACACCAAACTATTCTATGCACTATTTGGTAGGATAACAGTACAGAAAGTAAAATGATAAATGTCCAAAAGTTAACATGCAACCAAAGTCTTACATGAGTTGGTCAAGATGGTAGACTCTTGTCTTTCTCTCCTCCATCATCATTAGCTCAGAAGAAAATAAAAATAAAAAAAAATAAAATCTAACTCTTTTGTCTACAGAAGCAGGACTGAAACCTACAGTCCTGTGAGTACAACCAGAGGTAATATTGTAAGAAAAAGCATATTTATGATGGAATCAACTTTGGATTTGAGTACCAGAAATTTTTGCAGTTGGGCAATAACTAACACATTTCTAGAAAAAAAGGATGGGACTATAAGAGATGAAGTAATAAATGGATGAAAATATTTGGGTTATGTTTTTATTGATTATTTATTTCAGGGACCCTCAACCAGATGTTGCTGGGTCCTCAACAGAAGCATTTCTGAAGATCTGTGATGCACTTGAATTTGTATCCCAATTTTTCCAGATATATGTGTACATT
This sequence comes from Talpa occidentalis, assembly GCF_014898055.3. Classification (NCBI taxonomy): domain Eukaryota; kingdom Metazoa; phylum Chordata; class Mammalia; order Eulipotyphla; family Talpidae; genus Talpa; species Talpa occidentalis. The sequence continues at coordinate 14,692,888 of NW_023600993.1, forward strand.
TCTTTCTTCAGACTCTCAAAATGTTCAATCTTTAAAAAAAAGTTGAGTCACAGATGTAATTTAGCCATCTTATTAGATGGATTAAAATACTGAGGCCTGGGGCCTCCCCTGGTGGTGCAGAGGTTGAGCACTGGGTTGCGAAGCTGCCTGCAGCCTCTGCAGCTCCGGTTCTATCCACGGCCACCAGACGAGGGTCCCACATGGCACGCAGACCTCTCCTGGCGCCCGCTGCTCCCCTCAGCAGTGTACTTCCTCAGTCTGCCTGTTCTGCTCCCCGCTCTGGCTCTGGTGAATTCTCTCACCCTCCCATGCTTCTGACTGTACCCAGTACTTGTATAAATAAATAAATAAATCTTTAAAAAAAAAAAAATGAGGCCTGGATGAGAGAAGGGGCTACTCTATTTAAAGTATATCACTGATCAACAGAGCCATGAATCATGAACCTGCCTACATGAGAATTCAACCAACTCTCTTTGGCTGCTATTATGCCTCAAATTAACCTCCAATTTCCTAAAGACACATCTTCTACCTTCCTCAGTCCCAAAGCTTTACTTCTTATCATGGCATCATGAATTAGATTGAACAGTTTGAGTCACGTTAAACCTCACAAATCTACATATTATTGGCATCAATCATCAATGACAAAGAACATGTAAGTCTATAAAAATCTGCCCAATGACAGAGCCATGTCAGTTCCCAAAGAGAGCTGAGCTTGTTGACATCACGGTCATATATATATGCCTTGTGTTCCACCTCTAAGCTATTATTTGACTCTAAAGATTTTCTTTCCAGATCTATGAATATAATACAGTGTAAACAATACCATTCTACCCATCTTTAAGTTGAATATTTCATACCCAAACTTTAGATTTAGGAAGAAAATAAGTCCCAGAACTAGAGAGAAAATCATCTCTGCAATAGCATTCACTGTTTTCGGTCTATTTTACCTTCAACGTTTTCATATTAACATTACTTTTATAATGTTTCTAATGCTAAAAAAAAAAAATGCTCTGGAAAAGTGCACCATCTGTGCTTTGTCTGATTAGCTGGTCCAAATGGAATGGATGTCAAATTCTGAGTCCCTTTTATTTTTATGAAAATAAAAAGCAGCTTCACTTCTAACTCAGCTTTATGAGTGAATCAATGAGAAGTCATCTACTGCATAATCTTACCCTAGAAAGTGATAAATATTTACAGTATATAATGAAATTTCGTGTCAAAAATTGATGGTATTTATTGTGTTTTAATAAAAGCAGATTTGAAAACATTAGTTTTATTAAACAAAAAACAGAATATTGTTTTAAAAATTGCCATTTTCATATTTGCTTTTTCTGTGGAGACCTTATATACAAAGGCAGATTTTTAGCTAACTATATTACTATGGAAATCAGCTCCAACTGAATAGAAATAGTACAAAATAATGAAAACACTAATACATCTTTACACATTGTATTATTCATCTATCAATTACTTTCCCTTTTGTGGGGCTCACTCATCCAGGTTTGGCTCTTTAACAGTCATATTTTTTCCAATATTTATCCTCAATTTCTTTTCTCAATCTTGAGCCTAAGAATTAACTAAAAAAGAATATTTAAAAGGTCATGTTGTCCTTTCCTGTGCAAATCTGGGAGATAAGGCTGTTACTAACGCATTTTCTAATTTTTTAAGTAAATGTTAAGGGGAACATTTGGTCTATTATGAAAAGCTTTTCACAAACAGGTCAAATATGTTACAGGTGGTGGAAACACAGATTTTCCTTCTCAGCCCAGCTAGGTCCTCAACTCCGGAAGAAGAGGGTGCAAAGGATTATCTCACGCCTTAGTTAGATCATCTAGAACTATGAGTTTTAGAAGTTTCTCTCCTACACTGAAAAGGCTCTTAGAGATTGGTGTGGAAAAGGTAATGGCTCCTACAGCCAAGAGTGAAAGCAGCTTATTGCAAGTGACTCTCTATCAGTGATTATAAATCAAATGTTTTTTAGTATCTAGTATAAAGTAATAGATGGTTGGTAACCACATCAACCTGGAAAGTATCAATGCACATAACCATTAAGAATTAAAACAGTAGCGCACAGGCTGGATAATCACATCTCTCATTAAAATCAGCCAGTGGGGCACCAGATTTTGATCCCCAAATTATACAATACATCAAATGTTACAGGAGATTATATCCTTTCCTCTTTTACACTCAACCATTAGTCTCCTTCTTGGAAATGTGAAGTATTTTCCCCATAACCATCAGTGCTTTTCTGATCGTTTTGCTTATTCATTCCTTCATTAAGGTATTTTTTTCTAAAAATATAGTGGATGAAAAGAAAATACAAAGCAAATATACATTAAAAAGACTTGTCCCCACTCCTGAATTTATATACCTAGTTCACAGCCCTGAGAGATAATGGCTATGACTGCTTTTTGTGTTTCCACCAATGCTATTATATTTGTATGCAAACACACACATTCTTAGGCTCCCCATTAGAAACAAAATGTTGCATGAAATACATACATTGTTTCTTTTTAAAGATAATCATTGGAAAACTCTTTTACTTAAAAATAAATGAATATATAAATATATATAAATAAATACACAACAGATATGCTCCCATACCTACCATATTACCATAAGCTTACTCCAGCTACTTTTATATATAGTGTTTCCTCATTCCCTTCTAGAGCACCATACATTTCTTTGCAAGGATATATAATTTATTTAAATAGTCCAATACTGGTAGATATTCAAGTGATTTCCAAACATTTTCTGTTATAAAAACTGCTGCATGAATTATTTTGCATGAAAACAATCTGCATGCATTATTTTGTTCATATACAAGTACGTCTGTGAAATAAATAGTAGAAATGGAATGACTGGGTCAAAGATAAATGTATTTATAATTTTGTCAAATATTGTCAAATTACTCTTAGAAATCATACTGGCTTGAGTTACTGTGCATTCTCACCATATCCAGTCCCACCACCTTTGCAAATGAAAAGTGCTATTGAAAGGCTTTTCGATTTTTTTTTTGACAATTTAATGGTTAAGAAATAATTGTAGTGGAGTTTTAATCTATATTTTTCATACTATAAGAGAGGTTGATCATCTTATGTGTTTTAAAGTCATTACTTTTGATTCCCTGTATCTATATAGCATTTGCTCATTTTTCTGTAAGGTACTGCTGGTATTCTCAATTTCTAATGCATTATAAATTTCGGCTACCAGTCTTTTGTCTGTAAGAGCAGCTATATTAACACACAAGCCCCACTTTGTTGTTTGTTATCGCTTGTAGTGATTTCATTTTCCATTCATAGGCTGTTGTTTTTTTTAAATACAACTGAATTTATTAACCTCTATTTTAGCTTCTGAATTTTGAGTCAGACAAAAAGTCTTCCTCACTCCAAGTTTATAATAGAATGAATCTATGTTTTCTTCTAGTGTTTTTATTATTTCACATTTTAAATCTTTTATTTTTTTAAATGTACTCTGGTACATGATAGGGCATACGGATACAATGTTAAGGAAACTTCCCTGTTTCTCCAAGATTTAAGGTACCATCGTTATTATATAATATATTCTTCTATGTACTTACAACTATTTCTACAATTCTATCCAGAATTCTAGACTTTTAAGTTTATTCAAAAATATCACAATATTTTAATGATCTTTTCATACATGACAGGTCTTAGTCCACCACCAATGTTCTATCTTATTAAAAATTTCCCTTGGTTTCCTTTGTTTCCTTTTTTCTACATATGAATTTAATCAGCTTTTCTAGCTTTATTTCAAAAATAAAAAATTTTATTGGAATCATACAAAATTAACTTTGTAAGACTAAATATATTATAATTAATTTATAAGAGACGGAAGAAGGAACAAGTACATTGCAAGCATCTACTTGCATCACATCTGCGATGCACCCAGAGGCCCACAAAGCTGAATGGAAAGCCAAGAGGACAAATAAAGTGGGAACAATGCTCAATCTAACAAATGCCTTCCACTTTCCCTTTATTTCATTTTCCCTTTTCTAATTTTTTGAGTTGAATATGTATCCACAACTCCATTTTTTACTGATACCTTTCAAGATTACGAATTTTCCTCTAAACCCTGTTTTAATTACATCCCATAGTACCTAAAGTATTCTTTACTTTTTTTCTATATATGATGTAATTTCATTTTTTTCTTTCTTCTACAACCTAGACTTTATGAAGATGCTTTTATAAATTTCAGGGAAACAGTTCTTTTTGTTATCTATTTTTATTGCATGGTTATTAGAGAAGGTTGTATCTAAGATTCCTGTTTATTTTTAATTCGGAATAGATTAAGGATTTCCTGGTGGTCGGACATATAGTCAATTTTTCTAAATATTCCAAAGTTTGTTCAAATTATTAAGATACAGAATTACCCTACCAATGAACTATATCTTACTATTTGTTATTTCAATATTCTATATATTTATTTATTTTTATCTACTTGATCTAACATGGGTCGAGAGGTGAATTAATATCTCCCATTAGTGTTTTTATGTCTATTTCTACATCTTTCACTTGCTATTTATGCTTTATGAATATTTGGTTCATGTTCATACATTGTAAGTGACACACTCCTGCACTATTATTTTTTCATTTATAATACTGTTTTGCTAGAATGCTTGCTTTTTGCTGTTTGTATTCTGACCCACTTTTTTGATTCTTTTATTTACTACCTTAGTAAAATACTTTGTTTTAGATGAGTCTGTGACATCAAGCATAGGATTGGATTCTATAATCCATTCTGGAAATTCTTTTCTTTTAAAAAGCAAAGCTAAGCCTTTTAATGGGTGAGTTATTGACAGAAAAATTTATGTTTTGTCTTTGTTCCATCATATTATTTGTATTTCATTTTCTTTGTGGTTTTAAAAGTAGTTTTTTATTATAATTTCCATTTAATTTGTGTTCTATGCGTTATTTTTCTGCTGCTCAAGTTATGTGATTTTTCTTTGTTACTTTTATGATAATTTTACATTAAACCCTAAGTTCTTTAATTACATCTCTAAGATCTCTACTCTGAATAATAATTAAAGATTAGACTATTTCCTCTTCCTTTCCCCTTTCTTCTCTCTTCTCTCTTTTCTGACTTTAGTTTCTAATAGTATTTACTTTTTTTTTTACTTTTTTATTATTTAAATTTTATTTTTATATTCCCCTTACAATTACAACCCCCTTATTTTGACCCCAAGCCCTCCTTTCCCTGCCCCCCACCTCCCATGGAGTGTCTCTGGTTCATAGTTGTTTGTTGATTTTGATATTTTCTTTCTTATAGTTATTCTTTTTCCTGGTCCCCTATTTAAGTTTTCTAGATTCCTGCTATGAGTGAGACCATCCGGTATTTCTCTTTTTCTTTCTGGTTTATTTCGCTGAGCATGATCCCTTCCAGCTCCATCCATGTTGCTGCAAATTGCATGTGTTTATCTTTTTTGATTGCTGAGTAATATTCCGTTGTGTATAGGTACCACATCTTCTTGATCCAGTCATCTATTTTTAGGCATTTGGGTTGTTTCCAAAGCTTAGCTATTATAAATAGTGCTGCTATAAACATAGGGGTGCAGGTGCTCTTTGGAATTGATGTTTCTGTGTCCTTTGGGTAAATACTTAGGAGTGGAATTGCTGGATCATATGAAAGCTCTATGTTTAGTAGGTCAAGAAATCTCGATACCGTAAAATTATTTAATTTCTGGCACTCTTTTTCCCATGCTTATCCAGTTTTTTTGCTGCTTGTATTATTTCTACATCACTAAGGCATTTAAAGTTTATATTTTATTATCACATCTCAATTCCCATATCTGTTTATAAATTAACTTCTATATAGGTAAATACATTCAATATTTATTTCTAGCTCTTTTGCCAATGTTTGCCCAACTGCTTTTTAGTTGGCCAAAATTTGTTCTTTAGTAATTCCCTGAAGAAGAGTTTTAATAGCACAATATCCTCTGAGCTTTGAATGGGCAAAACTGTTACAGTCTTTATGCATTAAATGAAATGTAGGCGGTTTGGTTGAGACACTACTTGGATAGCTTCCTGTATTAAATGTTGATACGAAGAAATATGAGGCAAATATTTTACTCTAAGAAGTTTTGCTTTTTTTCCTGGATCCTGGCAGCCCCTGTTTCTCCATCTTCATTTTTTAAAGTCCAATTATTTTTAAAGGGTCAGGGTTGAACATATTGCTGCCTATTTCCTGGTTTACTGAATGCCCATTGAAAATGATAAACTTTACTTGAGTCCTACAATCCATTTCTGTTAATAATTTCTTATATTTCAATGCAGAATGACATAGTTCTCTTGAATTTATAATGGAAAATGTTTTCACTTCTCCAAATCTATGTTTTTCCACCTATTAAATGAAGATAATTGGCTTTTCTATAGGTGTCATACCTGTGGTATTATGAGAATAAGCTGAGACCAAAGATCTGATCCCATTTGTAAACTGGAAATGGCTGCATCAATATCAATTATAAATAAATGTTTACAATATACAGTAATCCCCATGATTATAGAAATATCAGCAAACAGGACTGAAGAAGCCTTTTAAAAGAACTGGGAATGATGGATTTCCCGAAGTCCTTTGTCTGTTGCTCTTCTTTCCCCAGGGCCTACCTTTAGGAATGACATATTCAGTGGGGTTTGTCTTAGACAGGTGCTTATTCTAGCCTCCATTTGCAACCCAGTTGTCATGACAAAAATATGATCAGAGTCAACTGGGTGAAGTACTTTGGGCTGAAGATCTGTCCCCAGCAAGTCAAAACAGCCGAATGACCTGTAGTTCCAAGAACAATAGAGTAATTGGTCTCCCTAATATATGCCTTTTCAGCTATTTTAACTGGCTGACTGGCTAGAGTATAATCCACTTTGGGGAATCCCTGCCCTCCTCAGAGGGGGGTCTGCTTTTTCTTGATCTGGCTTTTAATTTTGTATCTAATCTTCAGAAAGAATGCTTGGTGGTGGGAACTGTTTTGTGTGACATTTACAAGTTTATTTTAGTAGGACCCATGGAGAGGGAGAAGGAAGGCCTGGACTCTAGCAAGAGGTTCCTTTCTGATCCTGGGCCAGAGGCATCCTGATATACATATATATATGTATATGACATATATATATATACATATATATATATATATATCTGTTTGATGCCACCACCTTGGAGGATCACAGTGATCATTTGGTCCAACAGGCTAATAGAGGCGTCTGTTGTCAGGGAATTCAATTCAGAACTGTCCAATCAGAGACTAAAACAAAACATCTCTGAGTCAAGACAGAAAGAGCTGCAATCGTCTGCTGATATGTTGGGTTTTTTTCCCTTTAAATAAGATTTTCTCTGCAAGCAGGTGGAAGGATATACCTTACAGGGCCTTTGTGATTGGCTTCCAGCCAGTCTTATGCATTTTTCACAGCTGGCACCAAGATAAACTAATTTTTTTACTAAATTGACCCCTATTACTTTCATTTTCATAGCTCGCAACCAATTGATGGAATGCAATTTAATACAATGCAATTAATGTTATAGCATCCTTCAAAACAAAGCATCAAAATTAAAAAAAAAAAAAAAAAGTTAAATTCAATGACCCACCACTGGTAGCAAGGCAATAGATACAGGAAATATAGATGGTAACAACTAAAATCCTTGACTATGCGGCGCCACTGATTGAAGAACGCATCATTCATTTAATACTTATATTATTCAACAATCTAATGGAAGGTAGATTTCTTTTGAAATCTATTCTACAATAACTCATGGTATGCTAGACATTTAAATATAAAAGATAATGCCACTGAGAATTCAAGAGTTTTCATTGGTTCCCCACACATCTTGTGTCTACCATCCTCTGCTCTTGTCTAGAAAAATTCCCTGATTTTTATGTTCCAGATCTACATATTCAAATCCTACCCATCTAAAAATTGATTCAAATGTCCCTCTCTTAGAAATCTTTGAGAGCCTATCTTTTCAATGAGATAAACAGAATCACACTTACGTACAGAAAATGACTAGAACTTCTCATAGGCAAGGCCTCCCTGGTGGCGCAAGGGGTTAAGCACTGCAATGTGAAGCTATCTGCAGCCACTGCAGCACAAGTTCAATCCCCAGCCAACCAGGGAGCTACCCATATGGTGCAGCAGACCTCTCATGTCTCACCTGCTGTTCCCCTCAGTAGTATATCTCAGTAGACCCACCTGTTCTGCTCCCCACTCTGTCTCTGGTGAATCCTCTCACCCCCCACACCTCTGGCCTGTACCTCAGTTCTTGTATGCATAAATAAATAAATCCTTTTTTAAAAAAAAGAAAAAGAACTTCTCATAGGCACTTGTCCCTTCCTAGTGGTAAGTAACTGTCATTTATTTGCTAGTAGACCATGTGCAGGTTAAGGGCAAGTCAGCATTTACCAAGTATTTTATACATTCTTTTTTCCATGCTAACCCAATGTCCTAAGTATGATGTCTATTGGATATTGCACAATACATATTTGTTAAGCAAATAACAATGAAAAATACACATTCAGTAAACCTGAGGTTTCTAATACTTCAGTTTCATTCTGTCACTAATTGACCACGTGACCTCAGAGCATTTGCTTAACTTTCCAGCTGAGGCCTCAAATAACATAATAGATGAGATAATGGGTATGTGAATACTCTGTATAAACTACGAGCTGTAAGATCAGTTTGAGGGATTAGCATTATTTTCTCTTCTGAAAAATGAGAAAGTTGAACCTGAATTATTTCAAAAACAGTGTTAAAGTAGCATTCCATGAGGCTATGTTTGCATGTTGTTGCTGTTCCTGGTGTGCTGGTTCAAAGTTTGAGATGACTTAAAAACCGGTTACAGAAACTGACTCTTAGAAAACTGCTCTTTTACTAGGTAAGTATCCCTATATGATTATAATTTCAGACATCTTTGTACCATTGCAAAAGTCAAATGCAACTAGAAATATTAAGAACCAATGCTAATCAGGCCTCTCTTCAGCTCTCTGCTAGGGAAGGAGTCATTCTCACATAGAACGAGATAGGTGCTGTAACCAGTGGAAGAACCCAAGAGTTTGGCTCAAAACTTTTTTTATTAGCTAAAACTTTTATTAATAAAAGTGGATTAAAAACATATTAAGAGTTCAATATTTTAAAGAACCACCCTGAGGAAATAGGCACTCGGTGGTTAGTTGGCTATAATGATATACCATAATTAACATGAGCACTATAGAGGCTCAAGTCCCACATCTCTGCATTGTGAAGGATTTTCCAGTTCAATACAGTTCAATTCAGTTCACTTAGGTTCAATTAATATTTGTTTCAATTCAAGATAGCATTGTGATGTGGAAAGAAGTCTGACTTTATCTCAGATTTTAGAAACTTCAAAAAATCAACTACTATTTGTATGACACTTGACATCCAACCTAATCTCTGCAGTTTAATTTCCTCATGTACAAAAAGGGGTTATTATTAGCTGCCTCATAACAGATATAAAGTTGCCAACCCAATGACCAGATCATACACCTCCTACTCCTTCAATTCATGTCAGGTCATTTTAAGTAAATTCAATCAACATCAACTCTTTATCAGCTACAATGCTGGGACATGACAATGAATGATGGTGGGATAGTTGCAAAAATGGGTTTCTTAAAAAGCTCAGCAATTCAAAACTTGTTCATTGGAAAAGATGAGTATAATTTGATTAAGTAAGGAATGAAGTTGTAATGAGCAATGATAGAGATATATTTAGTATGGAACACAAAGAGGGATTTGGGGATTCCATGCCTATGTGCTCCTGAAGGGCTTCCAAAAACTCACTGAGGCATCCCAATGTGGACAAGATTTGGGATTTCAACCAAAACTTCCCAATTCCAGTCATCAAGTCTGACTTGATGAGAGATGTTAAAAAGGTTTCTATAAACTCTGAATGTTAGTACATTCTCTCACTTACGAATTTAATTGCTCCTAAGCATTGATTAAACTTATAGCCTATTATAAATGATTTAGAACACTGAAGTGTAACCCATTCTCTGACTTTTGATTATAATGACACAATGAATTTGCAAGGGTTTAAGGGAATTTCAGAAAGAATATGTTATGATATTATAATACACGGTTCCCAAATCTCAGCAACCAAACACATAAAGTTTATTACTTGCTCTTGCAAGGTCCATTATAGGTTTGGTAGCTCTCCAGGACAGCTGTCCTCCATGTGATGACTCAATGATCAAGGCTGTTGATCTCAACAAACAAATCCCATATTTCTACTTAAGAAGAAATGAGAGACTGAAAATTGTTTGTGGGTTTTCATCAGCCTCCACCCGATAGGAGCACATATCAGTTCTGTTTATGTTTCATTGGCTATAGTTCACCTGCCTTACTGTAAGAGGTTGGGAATCATTGACTATCATATGATTAGAAGAAAATAATGACCAGATATTGGGGCTTTATTAATTTCTAATACAGTGAAAGAACACAAAGCCTGGTATTTTCTCTGTGAAAATTTGGTGTCTTGGAATACCTTCCTATCACTGGGTCTATCAGACATGACCTCAATGGATGGTATCAGTGAACTCGAGTATTGCAAGGGGTGGACTATACTGGATCTCTCTTTTGTCCCACTTATTTCTACATAGCTGTACTTCTTTTTCAGCTACTGTGAAATAACCAGTCCCACTGGGCTTTGGTCATCCTCACTGAAGTGCAACCTCAATTGGGGGATGTGCCATGGATTGCTCACGTCATTCCCTAGGATTCTCTGATGTTGCAGTACAGGATGGCTTCAAGATCCAATCAGAAATAGAAGTATGAATGAAAGAGGAGATAAATTGATCATTTATAACCCCTTCTAGTCCCCAGGAAGAAAGGTCTGAGATGGCAGGACACCATAAGTTCTGGGCTATGTGCAATTCAGGATTTTATAGTTCTTTCTGCCAAAGACTCTTGAAACAAGAGCTAGACCTGAGATCAGACAAGGCTGCCGGGTGATGGAAGGCTCTTCACCCCAATAGGGTGAGCCTGGAATTCACAGGAGTCAATGCAGCAGAGCACTGGAGCTGGATTAAGCTGGAATTGATACTAGCAGGAGACTTATATGATACCCAAGATAGAAACTTGATTTTCAAACTAAGTCTTTTAGGCTTTATATAATTCTTGACTTCTGGATAAATTCTTGACTTCTTAATACTGTAGTTTTGTGCTGTGATTAAAAAATAATCAACATCTAAACCTCCTAAATTCAGTCTATAGGCCAGATTCAGCCCAGGTTAAGAGTGAACCCTGGAGTCAAATGACTTGAATTTCAAATACATAGTCCACCACTTATTAGCAAGTTGCTAGATATGTGGTGCAGAACTTACTTCTGTACCTCAATATTTAATCTAAAAAATGAGACTAAATGCATTAATCTCACAGGGTATCTATTAAGATCAATGAGTTTCTAATACATTCCCTGAATGCAAGATGAGTCATGATGTTATGTTTTCCTAAGAAAGAAGAGATGGCTGCTTTCTCACCACTTAGAACCTTGTTCTGTGATGATTGAAAGAGCTTGGTCAGAGGTATTTCAATATAGATTTTTTTATCATTTCTCACTCTTCGGAAAATATATAAAGGAAATACAAATGGGATAATTTGCTTTGGTTTCTTATAATCTCTCTACATCATGAGTCTGACAACTATGAATGAGATTTCAACTCTGTTTTTCTACACAGTATCATCCTTGGTGCTATAAACAGCACTGGTGATATGGCATTTCCTAAGAGTGCGCTACTATCATCTCCAAGTTTCTGAGCATCTTCCTGCTGATCCTTTCTTAATCTTACCAGAAAATGTCACATGGAGAATCTTCAGACAAGAGAAAGACTTGTGTTTTTTCTTAAATGGTCCTTAAGTTAAAGAATGTTGGCTAAACATTCAAAGAATTTCAGTTCAGTCATTCACTAAGAATAACAAAAAAAGTTTGTAAATATGGAAACATTAACAATTACATAAATACTGTTGTTTGACTGAGAATGACTGTCAAATGTAAGTCATTAAAAGATATTAACATATTCACAAAACAAGTTTAATATTACATATTAAAATGCAAAATAAAAATAGTACATTCAATTTCATTAGTCTTTACCAAGCTCTTAGTAGATAAAGTAATATCAAAGTGTCAGATAAGTAAAAACAAATAAAATCTATATTAATCTTTTTATCTGCAAAATAGATATAATCTGAGCTGTGCTGATTGTTTATGAGCATATGTGGGTGAGTGATGGTCACTTGTAGAATGACATATTTTTATCAATACAGCCCGTCATGTCTGAGCATCACAGGAGACAAATCTAGAGAGTCTGAATCAAAGTTATTCCCTGATAACCTAGAATGCCTGGTCACCAAACTTCTGAGGCCTCCACGACACTTTTGTCCGTCAAACCTGGATCCCAAAGTCCTGCCTGTGAGAGAAAGACAAGGTTGCCTCATCTTGTTGGTTCTTAATTCTATCAGTTCAGCTCTTTCTCCACCTTAAGCCCCTGGACACTTCAGGACTTAGAGAATGAAGCCAAGTAACAGAGAAAAATCAGGCAATGGGAAGGCCAGCTTCCCTACCCCACCTTCCGCATGTCCGGTGATTCCGGCATTGTATATTTCACGTACAATGACTACACAGCTGTACAGTCCTGTTGTTGAAGATAGAGGTGCTGCTCAGAGTGTAGTAGAAATTCCACATTGAGCTGCAAATGAGAACAAGCACGGCCCTTGCAGGTATAGTGATGGGTATCATTATTGGAATGAATGGGAAATCTACATATGGATAAATGGGTGGGACCGAGGAAGGTGAGGCCTGGGAGACTAGGGCAGCTTTTATCACTTCTCTCATCCACGCCAATCCCTCCAAGCACCAGTTGGATGCAAAGAAGTGGGATGTAGTGGGGAAAGGGTGAAGCTGTTTATCCCCTTTCCTCTCTGCCAGCACCCACTCTTACTAATTGCAGTAAAATAGATCACATACCTCCTCCTTGGGAAAAAAATATGTTACAAAAGGGTAGAAGGATAAACTCAGGTGAAGGGGGGTGGGGGTGAAGGGGAGACATAGGGAAGAGAAACACTTCAGGTTAATTGGAGCTGAGAACATAAAATACTCGTCTTAAAGTGTGTGCTTCAGTTATGAGAAGGAAAGTGTCGAGATCATAATGTTTTCTGTGCAGGATTCAACACAGCATGGGTGTTTTAAAACAAGCGGTAATCATTTCTCATGGAGAAATTATAAGCTGCAGCTTCAGACTCAGGACAAGCACATGGGAGACTCTCTCTTTTCATTTCTCCAGGGAGACACAATGAAACACACAGTAGTTAGCGGCTGAGTTCCTTGAACCAAATGGCAGAGTTAGTGACGGAGAGTATTATATAGTTTAATCTGCTGAATGCTTTATTCATTCAGAAAGAAATGACATAGGATTCTTCTAGAATTCTGAAAAGTAGGAGGGAAGAAATTTGGGGCTGGAAAATCAAACCATCTGACTGTTACAGAGAGATTGCAAAGCAAATTGGTCAAGTTTATAATCAGGAAATAACAAAATTGTTACAGTGATTTTTTTTTTTTTTCCAAAGCTGCTGTGTTTTTCTTTTAAAGATGAGACCTTTTGAGCCTGATGCAGAAACAGCGCTTTGGTTTGCTTGCTCTGCTCTGGGATGCTTCCATGTGGCATTGGAATGGCTGTTAGGTCTCTGTTTAGTGATTCATTTTCACTAGAAATAATTTCTCTAAAGTAATAAACAATGCACTGTATAACACCAAGTCAAAAATTCTTCAAAATAAATACAGAAATATTAGTTACAATTATTCACATGGTTCTTCAAAATGGTAGCACATGAGAAGAAAGAGGGGTTCCTCTCACCCTTTTTTGAAGACCATCTTTGTTTATTTCATTCCCAAGTTTTAAGAGATTGCATGATCCATTTGCATAGGATAACTAACATATACCACATCATTTGCACGTCTGCAAGTACACGTGAGTAACCGTAATTACACGTGACACCAATTACTCTATTACTTTGTATTAAATTATAATGGAAAATTCCACTAGAGAATTGAAGCCTAATTGCATCTTAATTTGCATAATTTTGCATATTAATTACATCTCAGATGAATAATAAATTTCAGCAGATTTTTAATTTATGCATAGACACAAAAACAAGTGGAGAAATAATTTAGAAAAAAAAATACCAGCAACTATTACTTAGGGCATTCAACTAATTTTGCTTAGTTTAGCAAAACAAAACTTGGTTTGTTTAATATAGCATCTTTAGACTGATTGCTGTTTATTGCACAATATGTCAGTCTTGAAACATAGGTGCAGACATGGCTTTCCTTAATAAAAAAAGTGTTCAATTATAGCATTTTAAGTTTGGGGATTTTATATTTTTATAAAACTGTCTTGGGGATATAACGTCATTTAGTTGGAAATATCTAATTGTGATACATTTTTATTGAGGCTTAATTTCTGTTGCAATTATTTTAAATGCAAGGGATTACAAAAAAATAGAATGTAATAAATGTCTTGGAAGAGATCACTAATAAAATCCATCAAATGCTTTCTTATTCTGACTCTACTATGAAGTCACTCAAGATGGGTTTAGTGATTTGGCAGGAATGATTCAGAGTGAGAAATTCCATACATTTTTGTTCTGCTCAGTATAACAATTTAGAGGAAGGGCTTTTAAAGACTCCTGTTATTTTCTAATTGTGTTCTTTGTTTTTCATTGCCTGCATGGTAAACAACAACACGTCTTGAACTGCCAGAGATCTCGGTTTTAAATGTAATCACCCTTGCTGTGGATTTTTTAAATAAGCAGAAGGTATATTTTTTAAAGATAATTAGTACATTTTAGTTACATAACTGTCTCTAGGTTGACAATCATAAAAAGACACCGACTTAGTATTCCTCAAATGACAGCATGTAACTGAAAATTCATTTCCTCCACCTCCTGCCTAAACCCAAGCCTTAATGCTTTATACCTCCTGCCTCTGCAAAAGGAGGGGGAAACCCTTAGTTCTGCCTCCACTAAGTCTAATACTGTGATCATTTGCCAAATTATACAAAAGAAGAGGATGACAACGTCCTAATAAATCAGGAAACTGTCAAGATTAATAATCTCAGCCGTCGTCTGTTTTCCTATAAAGCCTAGTGGCGTTATATATATTTGAGTTTATTTTGCAGTTTGGTTGGCGCAGAAATTGGATGGGTGCCAGCCCAGTGCCGTGCGACCTCGAAGAGGCCATTCTATATGTCTTTTATCACATTTATCTGGATTTCACAACTGTGCTGGTTCAAAGGGCTGCAAGCAAGAATTCTTCAGCACCTATGTTCCCCTTCTCCACCAGTTTACTGGAGATGTTATCTGCTATTTGATAGATATCATTTTGGGCTGAGGGTTTGGATTTGTTTGCTTTTCCTTATATTTCAATATTTTCTATTTGCATCCAAAAAGTTTATCTTGTTCTTAGTCAAACTGAGACCCAAAGAAAAAAGAAAGACATGAGGGTATTTTCTGTATTAGGTGGATTTTTATCAGGTGCTTAACTCTGATATAAAGGGCTTCTGTTAACCAGGTTATAGGAACACCATCGATTATTTGGAGGTTTAAAACCGAAATAAATCAGGTATCAAAAATAGACTCCCATCGATGATTGCATCTCTGCCTTTACTTTTTTGTTCAACCCTTTTGACCAGGTTCTTATACTAAAGGAAGATTTGAGCTGGAAGAATTCCTCCAGTTCTTATCCTTCCAACATTTAAACAATGGTTCCCTCTAGTGGCCGTGACTTGGTACTGCAATTTCAGAAAGTGGGTAGAAAATATCTCTTACCATGTTAAAACAGATTACGGTAAAACATACAGTATTAATCTACTTGCAGATTGTATTTGGAGGCCTTCCCAGATCCCCCAGGCTTTTCTTACCTATTTTCATCCAGGTACAAGTTTTGGAATTTATTGAGAAAGAACAGCCAAGCAGCCTGAAGCTTATTATTGGTAGTGCATATTAGAAAAATCCCTCTCTGCTGGGGTATGGTATCCACATTTTAGGACAATTTTAAAGATATTAACAAGTCTGTTGGGGAAAAAGCAGTTTAAGCTTTCATTGATGCTCTAGAAATGGATTTAAACTTCACTATTCACAATTTTTGTTCTCTCCTGTGGGGACACGAATACCATTAAATCTAGACTTGGTGTGTTCTTTTGGGCGTACCCTCAAAGTTCCTCTGAGAGTGGAAAACCTTACACTTAACTAGTTGCTCAAGATGATTTTCTCAAGCACCTCTGATATATCCTCTCAAAGATTTATTTCGAATCAAGTGTCCCCCAGGGACCACTGCCTCACACACTCCAAATTCTTGCCACCAGGGCTTTCTTCTGACACACACACTGGACACGGCCCAGAAATGCTTTCCTTCGGTGTTAAGCCATGTTCACAACAGCAACAGCCGAGAGATGTCCCTGAAGTAGGTTTTCTTTCCTCAGATCATATTTAATGTAAAAGTAAAGGTAAAGGGCTGTTAGTATCAGAGGCAAGTGCCTTGGAGGGCAAATGACAGAGAGGATCTGTGAGGACTGCAGCTGTCTGTGATGTCTTCTAGTACACTTCAAAATCCTGAGTAATAAAAATGCCATCTTTCGATTCTGCTCTGAGGAGCCTTTTGAAAGCAGGAAGGCATCTGTATTTGTCAAGCTGTTTTTAAGGAGCAATCCTCATTCACTACAGAGTTTATTTATTTAGAAGTTTAACATGAGAACTGAGGTTCCATTTGAAAATGGACACTCTTTCTGGTTAACACCAGAGGAGTGGGGAAAAGAGATAGATGCCAAGAAGCAAGAGCTTGGAGATCCTGTAGTGACTGGCAACCTACTGCTTACTCTTCTCATTCCAAGTGCATTCTTTCTGCCTTCCTTTTCCCTGCCCACCTAGGCTCAGCCAAGCTCAAGTTGCTTCACTCCATTGTCAAGGCAGCAAGGAAAGCAGAGGCCACGTCCCTATGTTTTATTGACCATCCTTTCTTTTGCGTAAAGGTGCATGGGCAGTTAATTTTTAACTATCCACCTGCAGTGTGAGTCACGTAAGAAGCTCACATAACAGAGGCAGGTTACCTTTTCAGGAAATAGGACTTGCTTTAACTTAATTTTCAGTCCTACTTTCAAAAGAAAAATTGACTTTCTTTCTTCAAATAGAAAAATAAATAAATATACAATTTAAAAAATAGTAAATATAGGGCCTCCCTGGTGGCACAGGCGGTTGAGCGAAACTGTGAAGCTGTCCGCAGTCTCTGCAGTGCAGGTTCGATCCCAGCCAGCTGGTGAGAATCCCACATGGCGCGGCAGACCTCTCCTGTCTTGCCCGCTGCTCCCCTCAGCAGTGTATTTCACTCAGTCTGCCTGTTCTGTTCCCCGCTCTGTCTCTGGTGAATCCTCTCACCCTCCCGTGTATCTGGCCTGTACCCCAGTTCTTATATAAATAAATCTTTAAAAAAAATAGTAAATATAAAAAAAAAAATCTTGTTTCCCATGGTGGTTCTTTGGTGCTGCTTTCCATGCTCTCTGGGGGTTAAAAGATTCCGCTTTTATACATCTCATTGCTCTTCCAGGTCTTCTGTGATTTTCTGGAATCAAGGGTCAGTCTCTTATGATTCTTACCCTTCATCTTTTCTTTCTGCCTTTTTGTTTAATATGACAATCAAAACTAAGTGAAGTAAGGACCATGACAATCTTCTCCTAAGCACAATTATTAATTTCTTGCAGAAATTTGCACCCTCATACTTTTTAATCTCTCCTTTTCTCTCTTTCTCTCTCTCTCTTTCTCTCTCTCTCTCTCTCTCTCACACACACACACACACACAGTGTAATTAAATAGCACAGAAAAAATACATTTTGATCCTTCACTATGCTTCTTTTAGTAGACCATAGAGACCCTTGTAAGTTTTCAAAACAAATAAGAAAATATAACTAGAGTCTACAGTCACCCAGATTTAGGTTTAAAGATTCAGTAAAAGGTCAAACTAAACCTTTGGAACTTGGGGTTAAAATATATTTTCCAACTCTTGATTTTCTCAAGCATTTTATTTACAAAAAGGTAAAATAACCATCTATTCTAGCCATCATTTATAAAAAAAAATAACTGAATGGCAAAGGCATCGGTACACCATAATCTTAGAAAATAAAAGGGATATCCTTTTTGTTAGCTATATTTAGCTTTAGAAAATAATCATGTCATTTTTTTTCCTATATGCTTTTATTAATTAGATCAATTAAACTTCAACCCAGAGTAATGCTCATCCACAGCATCCACAGATAAACCTGAAGTTCACTAGCTCATCAGTTTTGTTCCTCAGGGCCCTGGTCAAATAACTCCTGCTTCGTGAGTTTCTCCTTAATTCCCCATGTCAGAACGGAAAACTTCGTCACTCCAGCTCTTATCATGCATTGTTTTATTTTCATCATTTTATTTTATTTTGAATTTGATTGATATTTAACTTACCCCATCTCCAACTTATAAACTCCCTGAGGCCAGGAATTCCTATACTTTAAGCAATTTTGAAGAGCATTCTATAAATTTCGGTTGGTCAAATGAACACAAATGTAAAAGAAAACCGTATGATTTATGCAAGAGTTGATTTTTCCTCCTACAACCCAATAATTCTTTACAGGTGCATTTAAAAAAAGGTTAGAACAGTTAGGAGGTGAAATTATTGACCCCCCCTCCTTGCCTTAAGCTAGAAATGAGGCAAGTCCCCTAGGAGATGTAAATTTCCCGAATTGTTCTCTCTATGTTCAACCCCCAAATTACCATAGATATATGGGGTGTGTGTGTGTGTGTGTGTGTGTTAGGGGGTTGGGGGGGCTAAAAAGTTTCTAGAACCCTGCTCTAATTAAGACCACAGCCTAGGGTTTGGAATATGGAGAAGAAAATACATCTTTCTTGTCATATTCTTGAACCACTACTTGTATTTTTAGATTCCCTGGTGAACTTGATTCCCGGTGGCTAGGGGTCAAGGCCCTTAGCTATTAAGGGCTCATGGGTCTTTAGAGTAGGAAAGCTTTCTGGGAATTATCTGCCTTTACCTTCCAAATGTGTGGAAGATAAAACAGACACAAAGACAAAGTGAACAGGTCTGCTGACTTCCCAGCCAGTGCTTTTGCCCCTCAAACTATTAGATTGACAGGAGGGAAACGTGGCAATTTGTGCTTTTAAAGGAGAGAATTTTTGGAGGTAATTTCATTATTTTTATATTGCATTAAGAAAGGAGAGGGAAAGGAAGAAAAAGTCGCCAAAATCAGCAAGGTGAACTCTCTGGGAAACCTGGTTTTCATCAGCTGGTCACAGCCTTGGAAGGCAGACCCGGGCCCAGAGGAAAATTCAGGATCCATTCTTGGCACAAACCGTTTTTTGGTTGTTTTTTTCATGGGTTTTTTTTTTTTTTTTTTTTTTTGGGTGAGTAAGCTCCCCACTAGCATTTTTTTCCCCTCCCATCTTCTAGATAAAAATGAGTGTTTAAAAACTGTGCTAAAATTTTCAAAAACACCTTAAAAAGATTCCATTACTTAAAGTGATTTGGATAATTGTGTTCAATGGTAGCCATTATTTAAAAATATAATTAGTTGCTGAACTCAGAGAAGGAGGGAAATTTCTGCAGGTGTTTCTCATTATTTGCTATGCATACAAAATATCTGCATAAATTACCATTATTATTCCAATGTATACTAAGAGACAATAAAGCATTAGCAAGCAAAGAAGAACGCTGTTGACCCACAGACTGTGAGAGGCCTGGGTATGCGGTAATAGTGTGCTGGCCTTCAGCGCTATCTGCACATGTGCCACCGCATTCAGGATTGAAAGAAACAATTGTGCACCTGTAACAATATTACATATGGAATGCAGCTCCATCAGAAGGATATTGAAAATGGGGGAGGGGGTGGGGAAAAACAATCACAAAACACTGTGAAAGGGAAGAGTGTATGATCTAATTTTTCCAGAAGCTTTACACGTGCCGTCGGTGAGTATCTAGGGTATTTCTGTTAAGTTTAAAACCTCCATCCAAAGCAGAAAAAAATGTGTATAGAAGGCCTTTCACATTTTTCTCTTATGATATTTCTAGAGTTAGACATACCATTGTTGAGGCCAACCAACAGGAAGGGCTCTGCAGTGGGAGAAACTTATTCATATGTGTCTGTTGAGCCCTTAATGTGTGGCCAGTGCAACTGAGGAGCTGATTTTTAAAATTTAGTTTTAATGAATTTAAATGTAAATAACTCCCAGGTGGCTGGTGGCTGCTGAATTGGATAGCACTACACAACTTTATTTCATTGAGTTGTCCTTGTCAATAAAAATATGAATAGTATCTTTTGAGTACTTACTACTTGCTGGGCATGGGGCTCATCATTATCTTCATTTATTAGCCGACGTTTGTGGGGTCTATGAGGTCAGCATTATTATGATTGAGAAGACTGAGGTCCACAGAAATTAATTTAGTTATGTCACCAGACGAGCCTGTTAGTTAGGATATAACCTAGACAATCTGACTCTCTATTTCTTCCCATGTAACTCTTGTGAAGGTGGCATCAAGAAACCTGCTATGAAATTCACTCATCTACAACGAATCAATTCTGTAGGTACATAACCTGAGAACAGATGATGAGCCAATGAGAAAGGATTGTCTCACGTTGGAGGTAATAATTATCCATTGACTGGCTCAGTTCTTACTATTGACAGATGGAGGCCCAGCAGGGGTAATTCAAACATTTTTGTTAGTGGTTAGCATGCTTAGAACAAAGGCCACTGAGATATGTATGTTTATATACAGTGCCCCAAGCAACATGTCACATGGTACACACTCTCAAAATAGTGACTTTGCATCCTCTAGGGTAATCTGATACAGTAACCATGAAGAAAAACAATCTTGGGGCCTGACCATTTGTTGACAAAGAGCAAATGAAAAACATCTCAGTGGGCATCAAAGTTAAGTCACTGGTATCTTGATATATAATTTCTGTTTTTCATTGGTCATCCTTGCTTTATGTGAATCATGTTCCATCAATACACCCCAGCCTCTTGCAGTTCAAGAATTCACTAATCTCACATTTCCACCTCATCCAAGAAAGGAACAATGCTAAGAAGTTGGTCAAGGGAATGAAGACAGAAAATTGACTCAGCTGAGTTTTATCACTCTCCTATCTCGTGCGGGTAACAAAAGCCTGTGGGGAATCATGTCACCATAGTTTTTGCCATTTGCTTAGAATTCATGTGTTTTTCCCAGAGGGTCTATATGTTTCTGTATCTTTTCACTAGATATGTAGATATATAGAACCCCTCTGGGCTACAGGGGTCCAGAACATAGAAGAATTTTTTTTTTTTCTTAAAGAAATCTGATAGATATCTTAGGGAAATAAAAATACTCCCACTGACTTCCAGAGATATGGTTGTCCCAAATCATATAGTTAGAGGGCCTCCCTAGTGGTGCAACGTTTAAGCACCGCACTATGAAGCAACCCACAGCCTCTGTAGCACAAGTTAGATCCCCGACCAGCCAACCCACATGGCGCAGCAGACCTCTCCTGTCTCGCCCGCTGCTCCCCTCAGCAGTGTATTTCAGTCAGTCTGCCTGTTCTGCACCCCACTGTTGTCTCTGGTGAATCCTCTCACCTCCCACACACACACCTCTGGCTTGTACCCCATAAATAAATAAATCTTAAAAAAAAAATCATATAGCTAGAGTTAAAAAAAAAAAAGTCAAGATTTGAGCTCAGAGCTATTGAGTTCCAGAAATTGGTAGTCTCTTCACCACTCTGATCATCCCCTGGCCACCATACAGTAAGATCTGTGATCCTGCTTGAAATTCTGAACAGTCTCATTTCAATTTGACATTTAACACAATCGGAGCTTCAAAGAAACAAGCCAGTTCATCAGTCTTGCATCAGGCCTTATCTCAAAATCTGCTGATTCTGTTTCTTCCAAGGAAATGAGACTCCACCCTCTTGATTCTTTACCTCTGGCTCACGACATTTCCCATAAAACTTTCCAAATTTCTGATTTCTCACAGTAATTTTACTGCCCACCTGCCCCCACTTCCTCTTGAGAACAGAATTAATTACTCTACCCTTAAGCTTTCAGAGTCATTCTTGATTTTCATACCTAATGCTCTACCGTTTCTTGTTGTAGGTGCCCACATACCCACTCCCCAAATTTAAGGTACATGTTATCGCTGTTCTTTTTGGCATCTTCAGTAACTGAGAAAGCGGCATTGCACCCCACACAAGGTCACAGGAAGAAGCACAGTCAGGAGGCAGAAGCGAAAGCTAGGTCAGAGTTTTTATCTGGATTTTGGTGGGAATGTCAAGGAAGGGGGAATGAACAGTTTTGGAATGACTAATTTGAATAATTCCAGTAGGCTTGAGGCTGTGGGAAGGGTCTCTAGGCGCCTAATAATTGACCCTGGGTTGATTTAGGGAAGGGGTGTGGGATTTGACTTGGTGTGTGAGTTGAATAAGGGGGGAGTTGGGAAGATAGACTTGGAATTGGTTGGTTTGCATGTGAAAGGCATGCTCCTGGCTGAGTCCTTTGCTCGAGCTAAGACTTGCTTATTCCTGGGAGGGACAGCATCACTCAAACCAGCAGGATCTTTACGATGTCAAAATATCATAAGATATAGATATTTCAAAAAAAGAGAGACATGATTAATACACTGACTCTGACAAGTTGCTCAACCTCTTTGTCTCCTTTTTAAAATGGGGATAATGAGAATTACATCATAGTGTTGCAGGAAAGATTAAATGAAATATGTACAAACACACAAAGATGTATATATAGCATACAGGAAAGTATGTGACATGTAGAAAACATGGTGCAAAAATTAGCAATAACATTTGTCACTGCAATGCCATTCACAATGCCTCCCACTAAGTAGAAAGTGCTCGAAAAGTACTGAATGAATGAATGCATGAATGAATGAGTAAGTTCCCATCATTATGCACCTTAATGCTAAGCCACCAACATTTTCAATTTCATAGAGACAGAAAATGAATCCGTGGGTAAAATTGGCACTGCAGTGGAAAGATGAATCAAATCTAGAGAAGGAATAAGATTCCCAGCAACGAATGGCTTTGATGCTGTTTTCCTACAGTGCTTCTTTTAGTCCATCTATCTCTGTCTCAATATTTAAGGCAGGCATTTGTCTTTCAGGTTTCTTTTGGCATCACTGCAGTCATCAAATGAAACGTAATTTCCCCCATCCATAACCCAGTGAAGTTTAGTTGGACTTGGTACTACTACTCTCACTCCCAATTTAAAAAAGAAAATTTGCATCCTCAGACATCAACAGCATGAGACAACCTAAGAAATAAGTGTGCATTAGGCTTTTAAATAGACTTTTCCTTTATTATCTGTATATAGCATCTATCTAATGGAAAACGAAACAACAGCATCCATCTCTTTCTACTGCCATTACAATTCAAGGGAATCCAATGAATTCTCCTTGTAACCAGCGTAGGATCCCATACTATCACCCACTTCTAATGAACCTGGCATCTTAGATGCATAAACATTTAGATTTGGAGAACTGGATGTTTAATCGAACGCCCAGATTCCAAAGGAGAAAACAGATTCCATTGACCTCTCTGCCAGCTCTTTTCAACAATCCTGAAAAAATGACTCATTTCTATGTATCCAGGACACCCAGGATAATGTCTTATTTTCTTAAAACGGCATTGTGGCTCAGTGAATGCAGATATTTTGCTAGTGTTAATACAAGAAACTTACTGCAATAAACAATGAGACTTGGAAATGTCCATCTGATGGAACTTTGATGCCTAAAACATGAAAGAGACAAGCCATTCTGCAATACGGAGAAGGAACTAATTCTCTTCTTCATAGGTGTAAATAGCCCTATAGGAAATAACAGCAGATGGAAATTTTAGAGACTCAGGTCTGCCAACCTCTAGCCACGTGACTTAGTGCAAATTATTTAAACACCCAGAGTCGCTATTTTCTTATATGTAAAATGAGAACATTAAACCAGATGTTCAAGATCTAACATTCCCTGGCTTGATAAGAAGGTTTATACTCAATTTTTATGTACTAATTACCCAAAGTCACTTTAGTTGGTCTGCATTTCAACACCACTTCACATAGACCCAATATAGAATTAAGTAGATCACATGATAACCTCATAAATATACTCTCTATACATTTATAATCTTTTTAAACCTTTTGAATCTATTTCCTATAACAAGAGGTCCAATTTAAAAATGAGTTGAGTTATGGGTCTTTATATAGCATTCATTTCTACACACTTGAAATAGGAAATGTTAGCTATTTAATTAGTCAGGTTCATAATTTAGTTTGTAAACTCAGAGACCATATCTAGGTTTTACATAATATTGATTACATGATCAGGGCTCATTAAAGGATAATAATTTAAAAATCACTTTTAAGTGTTAGCTTTTTCTAGCTAATTTCCTTTCCATATGAATGCTTCATATTTTAATATATCACCCTTTCTCCTATCATTTATTTATTTATTTTTGCTCTAGAAAACCCATGAGAATTAATCTAGAATGATGACAAAATTAATGGAAATTTAAATGAAAGTGTAATCTTATTGGAATTTCATTTTTGATGACATAATAATAGGCTTATATAGCACCTTTCATCTATGGACCTCTAAGCACTTTACAAACATTAGTTAATTCGCACAACAATCCTGTGAGGTTGGCAATTATAATCAGCCCCATTATGTAAATCAGAGAAGTGCAATAGAGGGAGGTTAAGTTCCTCAGGCGACAGGAAAGCCAGTGGCAGAGCCAGCATCAGACCACTAGCTGAGATATGTTCAAATTGCACACCCGTGGAAAACCTACTGTTTTTGTTGGCTGCTATGAAAAGAACTCTTTTAAAACAAAATCCAACAGTTGCAAAGAAATGCCCATTTTTTGGTGAAAGAAAGAGAAACCTAGGGTAGGAAGAGGGGAGTTGCCTTGAAATATGAAGAGAAAACACCACCATGAATTTTGTCACTAAGACTCCCACAGAAAATTATGTGACACCATTTTATTCATCAGCAACATTTGAAGGAAAAAAATATTAACCCAAATACTAATGTGAATATTGCTTAGAGCAGCAGAAATTCTTTATTGAATGCTCATTGGTGGATGGACCTAAAGTATTTGTATGTTACCACATTTAATCCTTGCGATGATCTCTAAGTGTATTAGTTAGCCATTGCTGTGTAACAAAGCACCCTAAGACTCTGTGACGTCAAAGTATATATACTGTCACTCACATATCTGTGTGTCTGCTAGACAGTGATGCAAAAGACTGGGTTGAGTCCAGGTTCATACAATGAACCTCTCCATTTAGACCGTAGGATAGCGAGCACATGCTTTTCTAATGACAAGCATATTTTAACCTATTACAGCATCATCTACTCACATCTCAACAGCCTATACCAGTTACATGCCAAGCAGCCCCCAGCCAAAGAGTGGTGATGTATACCCTGCCCAGGATGAGGTCAGCCAAGTTACCTGGTTAAATCAATACCATGAGTTAGAAGTTTGTTCACACCTTGAAGGTGGTAGAAATGTATGCATATGTTTTTGTTTTGTTTCGTTTTTAGAAGATTTTATTTTATTTATACAAGAACCGAGGTACAGGCCAGATGCGCAGGAGGGTGAGAGGATTCACCAGAGACAGAGTGGGGAACAGAACAGGCAAACTGATTAAATACACTGCTGAGGGGAGCAGCGGGTGAGACAGGAGAGGTCGGCAAGCATGTGGGTTGCTCCGAGGCTGGTGGGGATCGAACCGGCAGTGCAGAGGCTGCAGACAGCTTCACAGCGCTGCGCTCAACTGCCTGCGCCACCAGGGAGGCCCTGCATATGTTTTAAAAACTGTCTAAGCTACCATTGCAGTTTTTCTTGCTTTTATCTTACAGATGAAAAAGTGAACTTGAGGCAGGAAAACTTAGGAAGTTGAGCTTCTGTATTTCTCCTGACCCCACATCCCTCTGCTCTTTCTCTTTAAACATCAAATATATAAGCTGCTTTCTCTTTCCTCAGATCATGCACTCTGAAGTGCTTAGACCCACCTTCTCCTCCTCACTAGAGACTGATGATGATTTAAATTACAGGGCCAGGGACCTCTCCATCCTGGGTCTGGCTTAAGCAAGGGCTAAATAGGCCTTTTTGATTCTGTGCCTACAGCTCCTCATGGGACCAGGAAGCACTGAGCTCTCTTCATCCCTTCATCACCAGTGCATTTAAGCCATTAAACCATCCTACTGCATTTCAAAGAATGATGCAGACAATTCACAAAAAGCACCCTTTAGCTTTTGGATATATGAATTAATCATTCCTGCTAACTAGATACAAAGTTCACCTAAGGTCTCTGACCTCCTCGAGATAAATATTAAATATATCAGATTTACTCTATAGAAGCAATGCAAATTACCAACAGTCCCTGGGTCAAAGATCTAAGAGAATAAGTTCAAATAAATCAGATCATGAGGTCAGGCAAGAATTTATATTAGTGGTGTGAAAATGACACATCACTCACATACAGTTGTTTCTTGCCAATACCAGTAGGGACACCAAGGAGTGTGAAGATGGGTTGGTTCACAACCTGTACTCTTGTTGGCTGTTAGATTTTTCAACCCTGTTAGATTTTTCAACAAGCTTCAAAATCATGAATACAAGAAAAGAGAAAGAGGTACAACTTTGAAAGGAGCTAATATCTGTGAAGGAGTCAATATCTGTGAAGCTCTAAAATGGATAGAAGTTGCAACATTCCAATGTTTCCTTTTCAAATTTCATGTTGGGGGGGTTGAGGGTGGGGGGAGATGCCCTGGCAGGGTTACAGGAGCAGCTGCAGTAGGAAAAAAGGGAGGCAGAGGTACTGTGCCCTTGGCCTTGCCTTACTCTACTGGAGCAGCTGCATTTTTATCTGCTTTATCAATTGAACTCCATGTACGATCACATTTGAATAAAAGCATTCTGGTGCTTAGAAATAAATGGTTGAACACCACTGGTTTTGATCATGTCTTCCTCTGCAATAGTATCCATTTTTCTATCCCCAACTTCAAGACCAGAGCTTCTCTTGATAATGGCTTGAACATTTATTTGTTTAATTTTTGACTCTTTGTGTATCAACAAAGAATAGAATTATCTTTGCCATGTTTTAGGATTTTTTTCTCAAACATACCCCGTTTTATTTTGATTGCTTTAATCTTTTTGTTCTCTTCTCCTTATGTTCAGCCTCAAAATTGCTATTTTACTCCTAGCCTAGGGACAGGCATGTTTGATACCATTTCAAACAACTAATCTAACTGGAGATTGCAGAGGAAAACAATGCGATCTCTCAGGCCTAGGAATAGTTGTGTTTCATGTAATGTATGCAAAACCTTCTGTATCACACTCCCTATGGAGTTTCCTTTGGAAGCCTGACCACTACCTTTCGAGACAGCATAGTTTCCTAGAGCACACAGTAAGGATTGGCATAACCTAAAGGGCTCCTTCTAATCACTTCCATTTTCCATCTCTTTTTTCCAAGTGTCATGTATGGATGAGCAGGGAGACCCTAGACACACACAGGCTGCTCCGTCAAATCCAGGGCTGATTTGTATCTATTTTTGTGAGGACATGGTGAGGTGCCTTGAACAAACATAACAGCATTTGGTTGAGAATGCCTCAGCCTTCCTTATAACACAATATTTCAATTCTCACTTTTTCTTACCATACTGAGTATGACCTCACATAGAACCATCCCTCAGCTTCTTGGCTTTCAGATCTATGCCATCACTCTAGCAAAGCAGGAAGAACCAAATTTAATCTTTGCTGAAGTTGAATAACAACTTGTGTCTTCTTTGCCACCTTGCCTGATGGCAAATCTCTGGCAACTGTGGCTTTAGATTTCATGAAAACATCCTTGCTAACTGGTCTTTATATCTGTGGTTGTGTTGAACTAAGATCCACGATATATTTTGGTCACAAGATAAGGTCATTGAAGAAAACAAACTGGAATATTCATGAAAAACATTGAACTTTCATTAATGTTCAGAACAGGGGGACTATATCGACCCTTACTAAAGTAGCCTAGAAGCAATACTTATTTCTCATAGTTCTGAATGCTGGAAGTCTGAGATCAGGGTGATGGCATGGTCTGGTTCTAGGGAGGGCTCTGTTCTGAGTTGTGGATCACTGTTCTCTTAATTATCCACTCAGGTGGCTGTAGCCTAGGAAGTCCCATATCCAGAGACTCCAGGAGTGAGAGTGGCAATTTGATGTGAAAAATGATCAAAATTGAATGAGAGGTAGCTTCCAATCAGGAAGTGACCAATTTTAGGAGAATTAAAGTGCCTTCTTGGCCATCCTGATAGATACAGGGCAAGATCTTAGGTTTCCTTCGGAGAGAGGTGAAATCAAAAGGACTATTGGAGTGACAGAGAAGAAAGTAACTCCACAAACATGAGAAACAGAGATCCTGGTGCTGCTAGTTTTAAGCCATTTTTATTACTGTGGTGAAAGCTGCCAAGAAATAAGAGGCTGACTGTGAGCATATAAGAGGGCAATCTACCTGGAAGTATCTAGAAAGCCTTCTAGAGGACGTGCATCCTCTAGTCGTGTTAAATTTGAGGACTCCCAGGCAGCTTAATTCCCTACCACCACTGACATAAAATAGTGACTTTTGATGAATATAATTATAACGACCTTTAGTGATTCCAAAAAGAACTTGGAACTAGAGTTAGAATTATTACATTCTGATTTTAGCTACTTCACGCAATCTTTTACAGGCCTTTCTTCCTCTGTGTAACTGCTCTCTCTGCAAAATGTGGTAGACTTGAATGTCTCCACTTCATTTCTACCCTAAGGATAAAAATTCCCCATAACTCAATTCTGTATTGTGTCTTATCTAGTTAGAGACAGATTCACCCACATGAAGTCACCCAAGAGGAAATAGTGCTGGGTACTTTTGTTATTGGTGCAAACCCTATTGATTAGGTCCATTTTAACTCCTCAAATTTCAAGGTCTCTCTTGACTAAAGCCAGTTTCCAGAAGAAACAAGAAAAAGTTTCCTATAACTACAAGTGGCACATTCCTTCAAATTCCATGAGCTCCTCAGCTGGATAGTTTGTGGTCCAGGCAGAAAATATCCCAAATAGGAGCCTTCCCGGTGCTGCAGCGGGTTGAGGGCAGCGCTGTGAAGCTGTCCACAGCCTCTGCAGCACAGGTTTGATTCCCAGCCAGCCAGGGAGAATCCCACATGGCACAGCAGACCTCTCCTGTCTCTCCCACTGCTCCCCTCAGCAGTGTATTTCGGTCAGTCTGCCTGTTCTGTTCCCCACTCTGTCTCTGGTGAATCCTCTCATCCTCCTGTGCCTCTGGCCTGAACCCCAGATCTTGTATAAATAAATAAATAAATCTTTTCTTTAAAAAAAGAAAATAACCCAAACACCATGTCAGCAAAGTTTCTCCAGCTTGTCTTTAAAGGGTAGTGCCACTGGCTTCATATTCTTGCTAATGGATTAAGATCATGTACCTGCTATTTCTACTTATAAATGATATCATCGCTGCTTATGAGGTTGAACGACCACTCTAGAAGCTCTTCCTGAATAGGAGGCATTCTATTTTTGAAATCCATTTTAAGAATGAAGCAGTTGAAAAATGGGTTGCAGTGAAGACTTTATAAGACAGACTCTTGTTCTTCAGAAACATTCTTTTGCATTCTGAACTATATAAATCTAACAACTTATAAACATTATATTGTTCTAAAAGCAATAAGTTGTCTACTCTGAAACAAGAAGTAGCTGAATAAACAGATTGACGAGCTGAGCATGCTTTGGGAGGATAGTGGGTTGACACATGGCAATGTAACAATAGGGGCTGGTTCTCAGTCAGTAGCCAGAAGACTTAACCTGTTCTCAATTTCCAGGCTGAGAGTTTGATGATTCTTGGACACCATCTCTAGCTTTCTGAACACTGAATTCAGAATTAGATCCCCTTATTTGTACATGGCTTCAAAAACAAAAAATAACCATCAGTCTAGCTATAGAAATCATGCCTCCAGACCACAGCAATCCTTTTGCACAGTTCTCAACTGCTCCTCAATTTCAGCCAACAGGACATCAACATGATTCGAAGCATGCACTGCACGGGGACACCTGTCAGGTGGCCAGAATTGAGCCCTAGCTGCACTGCTGCCAGTGGCGTGAACTTAGGCAAGAGGCTAGATCCCTCCAAGCAGCATTTACACAGCATCTGTGGCTACTCTGGTTTACCTGTGCACAGGTTAGACTTCGGGGCAAACATTACAAAGGGCTGACTTAAACCATATTTAACTCACATGAGTTTAAACAATGATGTTGCGCATTTTATTTGCCAGTGTGTACCTTTCCAAAATGTTGTCATCTATGCAGTCGTAACTGTCTAGCACCACAGTCCCCGGGAAATACCAGGAAAGTAATTAGCATGCCATTTTGCAGAATTTGAAACAGAAGCCTTGGAGGAGTCAAATGATTCTTCATTGTTACTCTGTGTGGCATCTAGAACTTAGGCACCTGATTCTAAGTCTCACCTCCTCAAACACACTCTCATTTAAGAAATAAGTGGACCACTGACCACACCCCCTATCTGTGGGCTTGCACCAGATCCCATCCATCGGCTGCAACCCCGGTGAGAGGTAATGACATCTGAGGATGCACCATTCTGTGGGTCTGGGGCCGAGAGGTTAACTGAGAAGGGTTATGACTGAGGAGCCAGCAGCCAAGAGAGGCAACATCTATGGAGCAATTATCAGAGAAGTTGGGGCAGACCTTTGAGGACTGAGAGACAAGAGAGCACTATGGGTGGCCAGTGGAGCCACAAATGTTTGGTTGTAACTTAGGAAGTAATGAACAAGAGGTATTGCCCAGTGTTCTCTCGCATTAGCTGGTGACAGCATGGCTGATGATGGCTCCAGAGGGGAGTTGTGCTTTCTACTTATTGCTCCCAGTTCTGAAAAGCTAAGAAGGGCCTGGGGGAGGGGGGCGGGGGGTTGGGAAGGGAAAGAAATCATGAATTCAGAGCTTCTTTGATTTCACTCTTTTTTTTGGCGCTTGAGAGGTAAAAGACTTTCTCAAAGATCATACATGGTGTGGCCCAGAATAACAGGATAAGGAAACAGGCATGGAATTCAATACCAAACACAATTATGTATGGGTGACACACCTTCTCATCAACCACGTCTCCAAATCTCAACGGAACGTGCAAAGTCAAGTACAAACCTTGGCTTTCCAGGGAAGAGAATTCTATTCAGTCAAATGTCAGTTAATCTCATAATGTGTTTTTAGGTGCTAAGTGGTATTTTACTGTATAAGTTGTGTGAGCAGCAAATACTGGATTGCCACCAGCCTCCAGAGCTGTAGAAAAAGAAAATGATCACTTATGTATCTTGGTGGCTTATCAGGGAACATGGAAGAATTAATGTATTTATTCTTTCTTCTGAGATTAAATGTAATTGCTTTAAAAAGATAATCATGCTATTGTTTGAATTGTATGCATTTCTTATGAAGCACTAATACATTTTCCTGTAGTCTGACAAAGTGTATGGTCTCTTATCCTCGTTTCCCTGTGGATAAATACTTTGTTAATTAATAAAGTATTATATGAGCACTTAGTGTCTGCATTTAACAGTGCAAGGATTTCATTCAGATTATGTTAATAGATTGTTCGTATTATTTCCTGCATTAATTACAACTTCTTTCTGTGGTTTCATCATAAGAGCATTGTCTCTGTGAATACAGGGGGCTTTTTGGATTATATTCTTGTTTGACTGCTGAAGTAATGCTAGGAAAATATTATTATATTGAGAACTTCTCTCTAGGACTTGGATCAAAAGACAGAAATGGAGATTCAATTACTTCAATTTCTTAGAGGCGACACAATTAGTTACAGTCTGCCCTAGTTGAATCAAAATCAAGCAATTTGGGAATTTCTCTGGAACCCACAATATCTTAGGAACACATTTATGAAATTGGTATTCCTCATCATGATACCTTAGGCATAATTACAAGGAAAAAATTAAAAAGTTTCTCCTAGTAATTGATAAATGTGGAATTAAGATGAAGCAAATATGCGGAGTGGGTATGCATCTTAGGCCACAGGTGTGCAGGAAATTTCACTTTTTTAATTTTCCTCACATCAACTTAGTTTTGACTCATCCTGCTGTGCTGCTGGGAAATTTATTATGCAACCAACTCTCCCACCTCTTCCTCCCCCACTTACCTACCCAGTGTTAGCAAAGGTTCCAGCATGTTAAGTAACTTCTGGAAATGGGATTGCT
Organism: Talpa occidentalis; assembly: GCF_014898055.3. Classification (NCBI taxonomy): domain Eukaryota; kingdom Metazoa; phylum Chordata; class Mammalia; order Eulipotyphla; family Talpidae; genus Talpa; species Talpa occidentalis. Next base: position 14,725,213 of record NW_023600993.1, read on the forward strand.
TCTGGGTCTTTAGTCATCAGTCCACCATGGTTACCATGGAGATATTATGGGCATAGTTTTGGGTCCCTTCAAGTCTGAATATTTTCTATGCGGAGTAATTTGACATATTTTGGAAAGCTGGGGACCCCTATCTCTGCCGCAGGGATGAGTCTCCCCTGTCATCCCTTCAAAAGTGCATTTCCTCTTGGACCTACAGGTGGAGCCCCTCTGCCAAGAAACTCAGCCACCTCCATTCTCCAATTCTCCATCTCTTTTTTTTTTTTCTTTTCTAGGAAATATTTTCCTCCATCATGCCTGATGCTCTAATAGTCACATTATTCCCTCATAATCACATTATTCGAATTGCCCTCCAAAGTGATTTCAGTATTAATCTTTTCAGGCTTAGTTTGGTCAGGGAGACTAGTTCCCTGGAACTGAGGGTTTCTGCCAGGTGAAAATTCAGAAATCTATATTCAAAAGAATCATCTATGGGTTTACAACAGAGGCCAGAGGAATAGACAGGGCAAACTTTGTTATCTTGAAAAACAGATTTGGGAGCGTAAACTATTTTTCATGCAAGTGTGTTTTTAAAACATTAAACTTTCCCAAACAGTACTTTTCTCATTATTTCTTGTAAAAGGAGAAATGATTTCTACAAATTAAATGAACTATTTTGAATTCCAAATTTACAAAGGCCCAAATTTGATGTTCTAGATGACAGTGTGATAAAACATTAACGTCTGATGTTTTATCTAATTGCATTGTTTATGAAAATAGACTATTTTCCTTTTATTCCTTAAATAGGCCCACAAAGCATAACTTCTAAAATGAAACACATTTGCTTTCCTCCCTTTCTATGCCCACACACGTCACATTGTACCCTCTTGGGTCCCTGTGTTCGAATCCTGGTAGAGGCACTCAGCTCCGTAAACAGCCTCTTCTCCCTTATCTAGGATTGAAGATTTGGCAAATCCAACTACAGAACAGCTAGTTAACTTTGAATTTCTGATCATAATTGACGTCCTTTTGATGAGATACTGGGTGCAGAGAGCAGGGTCCTTTGGTTACCTCTTGAGAGAAGTTTCACCAGAGCTCCCCATTCAGCAGCACACTGCAAGCTTCCCCACGAGGCAGAAACTTTTGGTTACATCCAAAGGGCATGTTTATTATTTTCAAAGGGGAGGGCGAAGACAACTCTTACACAGATACAAGTGGGCGGGCAGAAAGGCCTGCCTGTGACAGGGACAGGTTTGTTAAAAGACATGCATGCATAGACAGCAGGTGGGCAGTGTTGGGACAAAATCTGCATTTTTGAAAGGGGTAGGTTTAAGAAATAGACGAGTGCATAGACAGGCTGGCAGGATATTTGCCTCTTGCCAATGTAGAAGTAGTGCAGATATAGTGTTCTTTAGGGGGTGGCCTTCATTCTTTCTGGAATTGTTATCTATTGTTAAATTAATTACTTCTAGGGTGTGACTAGCTTGATTTATAAGGACAGTTGATTCTCTACATGACCCTCAATCTCCATATCCCACCTCTGGTCTGAGCCTTAGGCTACTTTCCTTAGCAGTTAGTGCCTGAGGAGATTTCATTTCTACAGCTGTTTTAACTTAACAACTCTGTTAATCATTTCTGCCCACACCTCCAATTTCTGGTCTTCTGACCCCTCCATTCTAAATTTCTTACTCTTAGTCTCCATCAATAATGAAAACTTTTTAGTATAAGATTATTTTGTGCAGTATTTGGGACATATTGATACTGAAAATGCTTTTGCTGTTTGTCTAAATTTCAGAATTAACTGAATAGTCTGTATTTCAGCTGGAAACCCTCTCATATTCCCTATCATTATCTCCTTCCCACCTTACCCCGATCTCTCCCACCTTCTTGCACAGAAAATTACTTTATTTAAAAATTCAGTGTAGTAAATACGAAAGAATCTTCAAAGACAGGATTTTTAGCTGAATACCCCAAAATCTCCGATGAAAGTCTCAATCTGTGCCCCTAAGCCCTGAACTGTCTTAGACTCAGGAAACTTGTCTCAAGAGGCGAATCTAACAGCTGCAGGGTTCTACATTCATGGCTGAATTTGAGTCAAGACAAGGAGTTAAAGTTTAGGTCAGGAAACAGTTTGCATCACATAAAAAAGAAAACATGCACAATTTATAATAATCAGCCATTCTGAATTCGTGAAATAAAGTGAGATCAATTACACAATGCAGTTAAAAGGTGGGGGGAAAGTTGGTTGTTTTCAACTTGATAGCACTGAAACTGGGAAAAGAAGCTTTTCTCTAGAATGGCTCTTTTTTAGAAATCATCCATTTGAATATGAAGACCCTTGCTGTAAAGAGGTGTGGCTAGGGAAGCAAAGGTCATTGAATTTGGCAGTGGTGCTTTGTCAAACATTTAATGTAGTGGAAGCAAAGTTAAAGTAGCAAGGATGGTTCCTGTAGGAAAACAGAGGCTTTACAAGGAAGAATACAAAGACAAGGGAAGTGGAGTCTTTTATTTCCAGGCAAAATAAAAGCTGTGTAGAATATGGTCCTTCTGGTTCAATCAAGTCTCCAAGATGCTTTCAAGTTGAACAGGTTTCTGAGCATTGCAAAGATATTTCATAAACGGTTTTTCTTAAGCTGTTGCTTATTAAATCAAAACTGAAACTGGCAAAGCAACAGCAAGAGCCAGGGGAAGCCAGTAGATGATGCATTAAATGCAGCCTCGAAAATAATTTTCAAGTCTTACTCAGCAACAGAATTTGGTTACGCCCTACTTCATCTGGAATGATTTCATCCCTTTGTTTTCCTAATCAATCTACCTTCTACAGTCTTCCTTGAAATCAAGCACCGAGTTTATCAAAAGAGTATTCCTTATTGTAATTAATTCCAAAGAATAGAAGAAAGCCACCCTTTTTAGCCAACATAAAGTAAAGAACTCTGACATTCGGTCATATTCATATAGAAAGAAGTTGTATTTTTACAGAAAAAAAAAAAAAAAAGACTGTAGGTTGAAGTTGATCTCAATGCTTAAAAATGCAGCCCCATTATTTACTAGCTTTGTGACTGGTCAGATCCATTAACCTCTCTGATTCTATTTCCTTAATAGCTATTTGCAATAAAAATGTCTTGCATACATGGAGACTATAAGAATTAAAAATAATACATATGAATTGCTTCATACACACTAATAACTACCATTTAATGAAGCCAATTAAGATATCCCAAGGTTCATAAAGAATTGTGGAGACTGTGAGGTCTGTTATTAGGGCAAGGCCCGAGGAAGTGTGTGAAAGAATTCACCAGAAAAGAAAAGGCAGATTTACTGAAATATCCTATAAAAGAACAGGGTGCAAGATTGGAGATATCACCTGTTAAGGAAGAGGAATTTGAGGCTCTCTTTTATACTCTGCTTACACAGGCTTTCTAACTTGGGGTACCAGTTTGCATGAGTTATCTGCTGGGCTGTCTGGTCCCAGGCACTGGCCTTTGACACGCAACGTGTCCCGGCCCTTCTTTTGCATTCCTGGGTCTGGGCTGGTTTTTCTAGTCAAGGTGGTCAGTCTTATGGCCGTTTCCATGGCAATCTTATTGATTCCCTTACCAATTCAAGCCTTCCAAACTTGTCTGCTGGGCAAGCAGTGGGGGCTTAGTTTTTAAACTTATTAAATGATACCCAGAGACTAAATGGGTAATATTTCTCAAAATATCTGGGAAAATGGTAGTCCCTACAGATAGGTCTTATAAAAAGATTCTATTATCAAATAAGTTTGGGCATCTATTGGAAATTAGTAAAACAGTCATCTCTCCTAAAGACTCCGAAAAATTCCCCAACTAAAAAATCTGCTTATGTTTATTTACCAATGAGTTTTCCAAGCTTAAGAATCTAGTAATCTTTTATTAGGTATCAATGGGAATCCCAGTCTTCGGCAAGTCTTGGTTCTCGGTACATTAAAAAAAATCTTATTAAAAAAAATCAATTCAAAAATGTTCAGTAGAGATTGTATTTCCCTAATAGGTTGATTCCAACATTGCTGTCCTTTTTTCATTGATTTGTTTCACCTCCAGTTTTAATTAATGAAAATAAGATCATTTATTTAAAATATACTGATTCATTTTCTTACTGAGGGACATTTTTGTGCAACTTTTGGGTTTAAAACTTTGTTTAGGGCCTCCCTGGTGGCGCAGGCGGTTGAGCGCTGCAATGTGAAGCTGTTCTCAACGCAGCCTCTGCAGTGCGGGTTCGGCCCCGGCCTGCCAGCGAGAATCCCACATGGCTTAGCAGACCTCTCCTGTCTCACCTGCTGCTCCCCTCAGCAGTGTATTTCATCAGTCTGCCTGTTCTGTTCCCCGCTCTGTCTCTGGTGAATCCTCTCACCCTCCTGCATATCTGGCCTGTACCCCGGTTCTTGCATAAATAAAATAAATCTTAAAAAAAACTTTATTGTTTAAATTGATCTATTTGTTTAAGGAATTATTATGTCTACAGCCAAGAAAATACATTGAGCCTTTGCATGTGACTTTTCGAGTTTCCATAGCTACAGATCCTGGATTACCTGCACACATAGTCTTTGAGCCTCTCTTTTCACTGTATCCTCTGATATTCCACCAGTTTTTGGCCTCTGAGGGTTCTCTACCTACATCTTCACTTCACCATCCTAAACATAAATATAACCTACTTTGTTTTGTTCTGGACTCATACTTTATCTCTTGCCCACATAGGTCACCTCATTCTCAGGAGTAACTGTCTAAAAACAACATTTCTAGGATCGAACTGGCGCAGTGGTTGAGCGCTGGGTTGCAAAGCTGCCCGCAGCCTCTGCAGCGCCAGTTCGATCCCCAGCCACCAGGCAAGGGTCCCACATGGCACGCAGACCTCTCCTGCCGCCTGCTGCTCCCCTCAGCAGTTTACTTTGGACCTTCTGCCTGTTCTGTTCCCCGTTCTGGCTCTGGTGAATTCTCTCACCTTCCCATGCTTCTGACTGTACCCAGTGCTTGTATGAATAAATAAATAAATCTTAAAAAAAAAAAAGTAACCTATTCTTAAAAAAAAAAAAAATTCCATGATCCATCCACCCTCTCCTGACTCACTCACTTCTTCAAGCTCTGACAGCAAGATCCCCTCCTAATCTATCCAAACTTTGGCAGGTAAATTCAGACATCTTTAATAACCCAGAAACAATTGTTAAGCAGGAAATTAAGAGTTGCTGGTAATACTTCTACATAGCAGCAGCCATTGCTACCTGGATGGCAGAGCACAGATGACTTGTTACATAAGACAATGACTTAGCTATTAGCAGGCTGGTAATCCAGTCTCACTCATGTACTGCTTTTGGTTTTTGGGAAAAGTAGTCTATTGGCAATAACCCAAAAGTTGTAAATTTGCTCCCATCGATGCTTTCTGTGCATTTCATACCTGGCCATCATGCAAAGAGCCCAGAGATCAAAAGCCCCAATCCCACAGGCCTTGTAGAAAGTGCCAGTTGTAAGAAGCAGCCAGAACATTCATCTCATAATCTCAGTTCCGAGAACACCGAGCTATCAAACAGCCTGCTGAGATGGCAGGAGCTGCCTTGGTGATGTCCAAGTTTAGGGCCATGGCAGGGAAAGGGCTGAGGTGTTTTGGCACGAGGGATGGAGAATGGCTTCTCAGCACCTGCCCACAGTATGCTTGCTTCCAGGTGCTATGACAAACACCTTGGCTTTTTTATGATGCTCTAAAACTATTCCTCAGTCCAACATGAGACTATAAACAAAGAGGAATATGGATGAACTCCATGAATACTGAAACAGAAGACCCCTTTTAGAGCAGAATTTAATACACCTACTCATAATCGATCTTTGGTTGCATTTTTCATGTTGTTGCTCTCATGCATATGAAAGCTCATTGTAATAAAATTCAAGTGTAGATTTTCTATCACTTTTCAGCTTCCCAGAGCAGGAGGTTTTGAATAAAAAGTCTAATGATAAGATTTAACACACATAACACTTTTCCAATAAAAGTACTATTCTAAATACTTCACATATGTTGACTATCTTTGATTGCTCACAATTACCTCATGAAGTTAGTACTATTATTAACCCATGCTAGAGATGAGAAATGAAGTAAAATAACTAACTATAGGGACCGAAGCAGAAATAAGCACATATGTAGGGTAGAGAGCATACACACAGCATGCGGCTGATGTGGGTTGTTCCAGAACCGATAGTCCTACACGAGTGATGAAGCAGCAGGTGGTTATAAAAGGACTTAAGGCTGACTGGAGAAGACCACTAACACCACTACCCCCTACTACAGGAAAGTCATTAATTCACATTTGGCCTCAGTTTCCCTATCTGTAAGATGAACATATGCTTACCTTTCCCCAGAACATATAAAAATATATTTAAAAGCATTGCAGAGATCCATGATAACACTGTGAATAACATGCAATCTGCTATGAATAAGTAACCTAAATCTATGCATTGGAAGAACCACATTTTGAATCAGAATTGCCCAGATCCCTGGGAACTAAAATTAGGAAATGACTTAGAGTTTCTTTCTGGCACCCTGGCATACCATTCAGACAGGACTCTGGAGTTAAGGAAGACAGGCAGTTGTATTCCATTCACAGCTATTTTTCTATTGATAATTGGGTCCATATATTAGATTGAGTCAAATAAAATGATCTATATTCAACCACTTTGTACTTAGAAAATACTAACAATTTCATATGGCCAATCAGATAAAAACTTTATTTTATGAGGAAAAAGTATGTTTGATTAGAAGGTAAGTCTGTAATAGGTCTAGGCTAAAATAGCTAACCCAAACCAACTAACTGACATCAAACCTACAGCAACCCTAAATATATAATGAGTAGGGAGGTGGTTGTGCAAACTTTACTCACTCCTGTGGAAATTTAGGTCAGTGTATGTGTTCACAGTTAGCACATGAGAGATAGAAAGATGATACATACATATCATATATATATATATATATATATATATATATGGAGAGAGAGAGAGAGAGAGAGAGAAGAGAGACATACTTAGCAGGATTTTTGTCCTCATGCCCAGTATTCTAGAAAACTTTTGCAACCTTGCTCAGCTTTTGTAGAAGAAAAATTTGAATCTGCTAGATTTTTTGCAAAACAAAATGAAACAATAACAAGTCCTCTTCCTAGGATTTTTTTCCAGGATGGTGAAAGACAGTGAGTAATGGAATGGAACTCTATAATACTCTTCTATGACTCCATTGTAATCTGGGAGATAGCCCTACAAAACAGATTTGGAGTCACTCCAGTTCATGCCGTCAGTTTGGACAAAGACAGGCAGTACAAATGGGCAGACAATTTTTTTGATAATGAAATCTAGAAATTCATTTGGAAGGCCCTGAACAATGTTTAATGCCGCAGTGCCATCAGCATGAAGTGGAACGGCTCTGCTTTGAAGTGCCTGGCAAAAAAGGCGCATGTCTCTGCATCTCAGGAGCACAAGTAATAAACATCATGTTACTGTAAATTCCATTTTTATAGCAGAGATTAATAATTCATGAACATGCATTTCTTACTGCTATTCCAATGAGTTTCCAGAAAACTTCATTCTAAATGATAAAAGAGTATGTTTAAATTCCCACATTGTCACACATGTCCTATACATGTAATAAGATATACAGACACATAAAGATTAAAAAAAATATGAATTTCGCCTCCCTTTCTCTGTCCCTGGCCATCTTGGTGGCTGCTCTTGGTTGGGGGACATCCCCCACCTAAAGCAGGAAGTTGGTAGCCACAAAGAAAAGGAAAGAGTTGCTGGAGTCCATCAACTCTAGGCTCCAACTCATTATGGAAAGTGCAAAGAACACACTGGGGGACAAACAGATCTCTGAAAATAATCAGACAACGCAAAGAAAAACTGAGCATCCTCACCAACAACTTTCCGATGTGCCCAGCCTTTAGGAAATCTGAAATAGAGCAGCACAACATTCTGGCCAGAACTGGTGTCCATCACTGGAGTGGAATGACATTGATCTGTGCTTATGGAGTGCATGATACTACAGAGTCTCCCACTGGCTACCATGGATCCAGGTGATTCTGATATCACTAGCAGCATGCCAGAGTAGACTGGCGAAAAGTCAATCATGAAAAAGCTTTACTAAAACTAGCCAGAGGGCCTCTCCTGGTGGCACAGGGTTTGAGCGCTGGGCTGCGAAGCTGCCTGCAGCCTCTGCAGTGCCAGTTCGATTCCCGGCCGCCAGCGAGGGTCCCACATGGCACAACTAGACCTCTCCTGCCGTGCCCGCTGCTCCCCTCAGCAGTGTACTTTGTCAGTCTGCCTGTTCTGTTCCCCGCTCTGGCTCTGGTGAATTCTCTCACCCTCCGATGCTTCTGACTGTACCCAGTGCTTGTATAAATAAATAAATAAATCATAAATAAATAAATAAATAAATAAATAAAACTAGCCAGAGCTTGTTTTAAGAAAACTAGGAATTCTGGAAGAATCATCTCTCTATCCAAAGGCATTTTTGGTGACTCTGGAGATCTCAAGTGTCACTGCACATCAGAAATTTCTAAGAAAAGAACTGAAGCATAATGACGTTACATCTTCCTGGGGACTGTGTTATATACAAGTAGATAATGCAAATGAGAGCAAAAGAATTGTTCATTCTCCATCATCCATCACTCCTCTTAGATATCCCTTAGAAATCGAACATTAGTATGAAATTGTCTCTGGAATGACTGACCTGGGCAGTGGCATTTATGTGAAGGTGTGTGCTCATCCTCCCACCAACACATGCACACATACAGGCACACAAAACATTTGCACAAACAGAATGTATAACTATGACAGTCTCCCTGCAGTCAAGTGTCAATTCATAAATCAGTTTTTGGTCTATGAAGTCATTCAACCTCATACTTAGACTGCAGTTGGGAAATTATGCTCAGAAGCCCACCTTGAAGCTCTCCTGTTTGCAGTGATGAAGTTTAGCTAGCAATGCAATCGGGTGAAAGTATTTACTGTTCCATTATTTGGCTTGCTGAGTGAGTTCTACAACTGCTAGTCTCTCTGTTTCTGGCATCTTCTCTTTTTAAGAATGGTATTCCAGATTTTTAAATCCATCTTATTTTTAGATGTTAAATAGCATCTCTCCCTAGTCGAATTGCATCAAGCCATAGAATATGCAGCCATCTCCAGGACTATGTGTCATTTTTCAGAAACTGACTTTATAAAATGACCCCAGAGGGATGTACAGCCTTGTTTTGAGATCATCTGAGTTTTCCTGTGCCCACCTATGGAAGATGGTGGTAATTCTCAACCTAATATTATTTCCTCCATCTCTCCATCCTTTCCCTGTGCCACAAGTCATAGATAGTACACATCTATCACCCAAGAAAATTCATATTGGAAAACATTGATATCTATAACCTATCATAAATTTATTTTCACATTCTCTAAATGCACTGTTTACATTTCAGTTTTTTTTATTTTTAAAAATATTTATTTATTTATGCATACAAGAGCTTATTTATTTATGCATACAGGCCAGAGATGTGGCGTTGGGGGTAGGCATGAAAGGATGCACCAGAGACAGAGTTGGGGACAGAACAGGCAGACTGACTAAAATACACTGCTGAGGGGAGCAGCAGGTGAGACAGGAGAGGTCTGCTGCACCATGTGGGTTTCTCTCTGGCCAGCCAGGGACTGAACTCGTGCTGCAGAGGCTGCGTTTTGCTTCATAGTGCGGTGCTTAACCCCTTGCACTGCCAGGGAGGCCCCCATTTCAATTTTAAATGGTATTTCCTAATAATCTATTTTTCTAATCTACTGATTATGGAACAAAAGAGGCTGACCTATATACACTTCCTGCTCCCACCACCAGTCTCCTCACCTAAATGTCTGAGATCATGGATGGATATACAGAATTGAAAGCAGCACCTTGGATGAGAGTTTATGAAGGAAAAAAAAATAGGTCGTAGGACTGAAGGTAGAGAAAGATGAGTCTTTGCATATTAAGATCTATCATATATATGATACTAATTTAGAAACAAAGATGATTTTGACAGTGAAATGCTAATATTTCAACTTCCTCTGAAGGGAAGCCTGCAGTTGATTGAATCAAAGGCATTCACAAAGGGTGGTTGTTTCGGTTCTGTGTCATTCAAGAATAAGAAAAAAGGGTGAAAGAAAATATTCTGTTATGTGTTGTCATCTGGGTTTGCTTTTCTTGACTATGGAAAAGCATTTGATTGTAGTTTATGTCACCCCAGTGAACAATACCACAATATGTCAAGACCGTTAGAATTCAACTACAAAGGAGCTAAGAAAAGAGTTCTGGTTTTCACGTCGATCAGCATCTTCTGCTTAGATTTGAAGACCTTAAAATTAACTCAAGCAATATAAAAAAAAAATACCAGACACAATACAGAACAGGCAATCTCACAAAAGACTTCCTTTATGGCTCATCAGAGTAAATTTCTTGTCAAAATACTCCCTGCGCTAAGTAAAGGTTATCTATTCATATGAACACCTGACTTATAAAATCAATCAGGGCACAATAAGAAAGATGCTTGCTTTTTGCATGCATTCAAGTTGTTTCTTCCATTAACTTAACTTCCTAAAAATATATTTCATTTTTCAGTCTGCTCTGCATAACTCATTAACATCATAATCGCCAGCAATAATTGCCTGAAGTGAGTAAAGAAAATCACGAAAGATGAAGAGTTGAATTACCACTTAATGAAAGAAGAAAAAAAAAGAAGACAATTTAAATCAACAGTCTACGATATTGCCACCACTCCCTTCCTTGAGAAAATGTATAGTAATTGTGTTACTTGGAGCTTGTTGTGTTTATAAATGAGGACTCTCAGACAGGAAATTCTCAGAATGATTCTTAGGGCTTAATTGATGATATGAATCAGATGAACTTAAGAATATTTGCTCAGCAATCTAAAGGTACATTTTTATAGCAAGTTGCAAAATATTACTATTGAAAATATTTCAAAATTATCTCTGTGGTAATTAGCAGCCATAACCAAAAATGAAATGTTTCCTCTTTTTTTTAAAAAGGTGTGGAACCTACCAAAGTTCTTTTTAATATTTGGGCACTTATGGCTATCCATTTAAACTAAAGCTTCTTAACCAGTTGATTTCGATTCCCAGGCAACATCTGGTCATGTCTGAATTAGTTTTCAGATGTCACAGCTTAGGTGATGCTACTGGCATGTAGGTTAATTCCCTACAACAAGGCACTATCTGGCCCAAAATGTCAGTAGTACAGATTTACTACAGTGGGGAGCAGAACAGGCAAATCTACTGAAATACACTACCGAGGGAGGAGTGGACAGACAGGAGAGGTCTGCTGCTCCATGTGGGTCAGCTCCGTGGTGGGAGATTGATTCAGGCCACAGCAGTGATAAGGCTGAGACTTAATCACTAGGCCATCAGGGAGACCCAGTGAGTGTTCTGAGAACCCCCTGTGATGCTAATAACACTGATCTGAGCCTACTCTTTGAGAACCACTACCCTAGTTCAATGGATACTGCGTCCTAAAATAAAATGCAAGACAATCGTGATGCAACTTTTTAGAGGGAGTGGCTAAAAATTCCTACCTCACAACAAAGACATAAACCAACAGAGATTCAGAGATGAGGGATATGGAAGACTTGGGGAACCCTAAAATGTGTACCACCCACTACTTCATGAACAGGAAAGGTGGGGTTGGAGAGAGTAGTCACCACCTTCCAAAAAGACTGGAGGGAGGGCCTCCCCGGTGGCGCAGCGGTTGAGCACTGGGTTGCAAAGCTGCCCGCGGCCTCTGAGGCGCCAGTTCGATCCCCGGCTGCTCCCTGGCCACCGCAGGGTCCCACATGGCGCGCAGACCTCTCCAGCCGCCCGCTGCTCCCCTCAGCAGTGTACTTCAGTCCTTCTGCCTGCTCTGCTCCCTGCTCTGGCTCTGGTGAATTCTCTCACCTTCCCGCGCTTCTGACTGTACCCAGTGCTTGTATAAATAAATAAAAAAATAAATCCTTAAAAAAAAATAAATAAAAATAACAAAAAGACTGGAGGGAAAAAAAGTTTCAACATGATCACATAGAAAGCTATGTTCCTTGTAGTTTGCAAACACAGAGTGGATTTGTGTCTCTCACCTGAGAAACCTTGATAGCAAAAAAGACTAACTGGCTAACCGGTCAGATCATGGGGCAGCTGGAAAATGGTCACTATGTTGGAATTTACAGCTGGAATGTACTGCTGGAATTCTCAGAGAAAAAGATGAATGCAGGTCATCAGGGCAAAAGATGAATACAGATCATATCGAGGCTGTCTGCAAGGCACTCTGCTTCATCTTCTTAAATTCTGTCCAAGAGCAGCCCTTGGGGTAAGAAGAAAAGGCTGGCGGTGTGGCTGGGTGTGTAAGGCTGGGGGAGGTAAGATACCAGCCACAACAGAGGGGCATTTTCCTTCTTTCAGGTGATGACAGCTGGAAAATTTCTCCCAGAATGAACGGGAATGAGCTATCCCAACAACTCAGTTGTTCATTTATAAATGCCTTCCAAGTCTCATGAGCTCAGAAATTGGATAAGTAGAAGCTTCCCCGTTCAGTAGGGAAATTTTCCCCCGTAGTGCAATCTCCCACTTTCACTTCAACTCTGGGTCAGAAGCACAGTTTGTCAGCTCATGGGGAATAAATAAATTGGAATGGAAAACGGATGGAAATAAATGGAGACGATGCCAGCTTCACCCTCTTCCCTGACTTCTGCCTTCCTGTCTGCAGAAGGTGTGAGCAACAGGAGGAGGAGCTATTTTTAACTACACTTGAGGCTAGACTTTTAAATTATTAAACTAAGAATGTGTTTGTGATTTTAATTGGCTGGAGAATTGATACCATTACTGAAGAGGGAGCAGACATGCAAAGGCCTTGCCTGAGATTTGGTCCAGAGTTAAGGGATGAACTTGCCACCCACCCAGTAGAGATTTAACAGGAGAACAGAAGCTAAAAGGAAGTTGCTGCCGCTTCCTCATTGTCTCCCTGAGAGCTGTCTCCAGTGATGGCTATACACTTGGTATTTATCTGATCTTCCTAAGGTTTTTGAATGAGCTTCCTGCTATTCAAATCCATGTCTGACCCACTGCTCTACATTTGTTTGCAGCTTCTCCTTTTATAGAGGAGATAACGGATTATTACATAGAGCCTGGTTAATTGTGAGCCAGAGAAAGTCTGATAAATGGCTGTTTAAATTCAGAAACACCATCTTCCATTCCAGGATAGATAAATAGTTCAAAGAACACAGGAGTTTGAAGTCTCTTAATAACTTAATACTTAGATGAGTAATTGAGTAAATCATTTCAGGATTTAGTTTTAATTTATATAGACAATTGCAGAGTAAGACGGGAAGAATGTGAGAACCCTAATGGATACATATTTTCAGCCGGAGCTAGTTTGAGTATTTGAATTCATTGCTATGAGCTGTGACAGTAAATTCTTCATCGGGCCCTGAGTTTTTCTTCCCCTTTTAATTCACCCTGCTCACTGTTACCATAGCAGTGTTGCAGTGAAACACCATTCTGATCAGATCCCAAATCAAAACTGGTCAATGTGTCCCCGTCTCTATGGAATGATCACACTCCGTGTTGGTTAGTCTGTGATGAGTAGGACATTCTTACAGACGATTGATATAATTCAGGAAAGAAAATGAGCAACTGAATCAGTCAGGGTTCTATGAGAGAAATGAAAACACTGTTATTTCTCTGGCTAGCACCTATGTGTATATATGACACATATATGACATAGACAGTACATATTATAATGACATGTATGCTTGTGTGTGGCATAAAATACGTGTCCATGAGACACACTTTTATGTACTACATGACTGTATGGCATATATATTCCTACATTTTAAGCAATGACTTAAGTGACGTGGGGACTGATCAGACAAATCTGAAACCTATATAGGAAGGGCAGTCTAGAAACTCTGAGGCAGGAGCAGAAGCTGTTGTAGTCCATAGGCCGAATGTCTTCTTTAAGGGAGTTTTCAATTCTGCTTTTAATTCTTTCCACCAATTGAATTATGTCTACCCACATTACTGAGGATAATCTTCTTTATTTAACACCCACTAATTGCAACTGTTAATCATATTTACAAAATCCTTTCCAGCCACACCTAGGTTACTGTTTGATCAAATAACCAGAGACTAGCCGTGCTGAATTGATACACAAAACTTTCCATGACAGCAGCACTATCAAGAGGTGCAAGTAGCTTCCTACCACTTGACTCAGGATTCTAATTTCTGAAATGTGTCCTAAAAGCAATAAGCAGAGCTGTGCATAACTTTCTACGTGTTTTAGTGGCTCATTTCAATTACTATTATGAATCAAATTTCTATCCCACCAGTCACAGGCCCACACATTTTTGCCCAACAAAGTGCACTAATTTGGCAAGGTCAAGTCTAGATCATTACTGAGTCACTGACTAATAAATTGAATTTTTAATGAAAAGTGGAAAGGTGTTAAATGGTATTGCTGCCCCTCTCCCTGCCCTGTAACAGTATCAAGTGTGTATATTGTCATTATTTATTCCTCCACATTATAATGTTTCCCAAAGAATCTGTAGTAAGCTTGTACATATTATACTCTGAAAAATATTACATATATTTAATAACAGCAAGAGACATTTTAAAGTACCAATAAAAGCAAAAACAACATTGTAATTAAACTAAGTACAGCACTCAGAATATGACAACATAATTTGTATGTATCACAATGTTATGATTTTCTCAGTGCCTAACACACCACACAGAGTCTTATATTAGGCAATCAGAACTGGATGGCAGAGAACTGAGCTCAGGCCCCTGAGTTCCATCATAGGATTAACCAGTGGCAGCCAGAGTAGGCAAGACAAAGAAAACAACCTTCTGGTAAGTAGTGGAGCTTTCAGAGACTCTACTAGTCTTTTACCTGGTGCCCACCCAGGCCAAGGGCAAAGAACCAACATAAAAAACTGGTTGGTAACTCCACTGCTCTTGACAGTGGTTTCCCTGCCACCCAAAGGCACATCTCCTAGTGTCCTTATGCCAGCTTCCAAAATCATAGACTCTGTCAATTTCAGCACTTTCAGGCCCTCTTGACTAATCCAAAGGGAGCAAAACTATTATCCAACTTCTTCACCTCTCAGACCACCAGCAGGGGTTATCAGTGGCCATAACAAGGTTATTCACTGGATCCAGCCACATAACAATGAACAAGGCTGCTGTAATTTAATTGTATGAGCTTAACTTCCACCCCTTATCTTGATCTTCTGACCTCAACCTTAGGGTGAGACCAGCCCATGGGGCAAGTCAGTTAGTCTTTTGAACTTCCTTTTCTACTCCATGTGGTGGGTTGTTGGACTCAGAATCCTTGGATTAAGTAATCTCTCTCTCTTTCTGCAGATTTGTCTGATTATATTATTCCCCCATTTTTAGATTTGAATTGAGAGAGTGGGAAAGATGCTAGAGATTTCCATTTGCACCGTGAGCTTTAGCACCCCCCCCCCCACTTCTCTGGGTCAATTTTTATGAGACAACTTATAATATGGCTTGAATATTCACTTAAATATCAATGAAGGACTGTGTTGATTCCAAGTTTCACTATTTCTTTTGAACACAGCTCCCTTAGAAAGCTAAAGGGATTGGGCCTCCCCGGTGGCGCAGCGGTTGAGCGCTGGGTTGCGAAGCTGCCCACAGCCTCTGCGGTGCCGGTTCGATCCCCGGCTGCTCCCCGGCCACCGGAGGAGGGTCCCACATGGCGCGCAGACCTCTCCTGCCGCCCGCTGCTCCCCTCAGCAGTGTACTTCGGTCCTTCTGCCTGCTCTGCTCCCTGCTCTGGCTCTGGTGAATTCTCTCACCCTCCCGCGCTTCTGACTGTACCCAGTGCATGCATAAACAAAACAAACAAACAAATAAATAAATAAATAAAACATGCCTCTATAAAAAAAAAAAAAAGAAAGCTAAAGGGATTTAAAGTAATTGACAGTCAAGATTCAGA
Organism: Talpa occidentalis; assembly: GCF_014898055.3. Classification (NCBI taxonomy): domain Eukaryota; kingdom Metazoa; phylum Chordata; class Mammalia; order Eulipotyphla; family Talpidae; genus Talpa; species Talpa occidentalis. The sequence goes on from NW_023600993.1 coordinate 14,741,185, forward strand.
CATATCCAAACTCCCTACTCTGATTCAGGCAGTTTATCTAATAGAATTAAAATCTCACCTTTGGCCCCAAACAATTGCTTAAAATCCTATACTCTTCCCAACCCCTCCCCATTTTTAGTTTCATATGTCCCTAATATTCTGGTATTAATCCCACATTACTCTCACATTAGGACTGGGCAGAATAACAGACCCTCTTCCTCTATAAATTATAGCTACCTCTAGAGATCTTAGTGCCTTCCTTCTGTTCTGATCTTCCAAGCCACTGTTTGTCTGTGTACATTTGGTTTTTCTGAATTACTGCTTCTTTCTCATGTTGAGTGAATCCCTATTCATGCCAACTCCTGCCAACTAGTAAGAATCTCCTCCTGCTAGAGTTTACTATTTACCTCCTTTACTCTTCCTCGGCCTTGGTCATTTATCCTGTCTCAACAGGAGTTCTGCAGTCAGCAGAATTATGAGGTAACCCCCGAGATTTCTTACTGGCCGTGTTTACACCCTGTGTAAGTCCCACTTCTTTGATCATGAGTAAGAGCCAATGCATGTGATGGATTTCCTCCATGATCTGTTTTCATTATATGCCCAAAGGTGAGGGATTCTAGAAGTAGGGGCAATTGAGATCTCAAGTGAGGGCTTTTGAGAACATCAAAAGTGAGATTAACTTGGATGAGTCTGGCCTAACCTAGGACCTACACAGGAGGATCTAGAGGGAAGAAAAACAGGTAGGAGAGCTGCTCACTATTAATGTGAAAGAAGCAAAGTGCCACATTGCAGAGAGGGCCATAGGCAGAGAAAATTGGGTGGCCTTTGGCAAATAGGAACGTAAGTCCTTCAAATATAAGACATCAAGATTCTGCTGATAATCCCAGGGGTTTGAAGAGGTACCCAAGTTCAAGAAAGGCAGGTGCCCAGTCAGTGTCTCAAGGGCATCCCCATGAGCAAAGACTCCACTGAGCTGTGCTCCTGACTCCAGAAACCAAGCAATGAACGCATGTTATTTGAAATGGCTATGTTTGAGATATTTTGTCACACATCAACAGGAAACTAGGTTCGCAGGTTGTTATTGTTTCTAGAAGCATGAGTGAAGATTGTAGTACTGGAGACTGCACACACTATTCGAGAGTCAGGCAGAAATTCTCGCAGCACACCATTAACCCTCAAGAGGCACAGCAACACACTTTTCCATCTTTAAGTTGCCAATATCTCTTTTGCTCTAAGAGGAGTTGGATCTACTTTCTGGCCCAGGTTCCTCCCACTCCTGCACGGGACTGATACCTGCAGACCACCCCTCAGGACTTTTCTCTGAGTCCTGAGATAAAACAACATTGTCCTTGGGGACCTGCAGGCTCAGCTGGGGAAGTTGCTTCCATTAATTACAGTACAAAGAAACCTCTTGAATGTGGTATTGTGCAGTTTGTTTTGAAAATCATATTCCTTTTGAAAATTACCATTCATTATGCTTTGTAGCCAAACCATTTTACTTAGGAGCAGAAATATGATTTTCCACCAGCTGAATGGTCTCTTCACAATGAAGCTAGAGAATCATTTCTTGAGCAAGACTGCCTCTCCTGATGCTAAGCTCTTCTTGCATATTTTAGGGAGGGGAATGGACAAATCACTTGTAAATAGGAAAATAAATCTTTGCAAGCAAGAGAGACCTCCCTTTCAGTTTATTTCTATGAGCATCTTTTGCATGTTTTGCTGGTAAAATGGAAAACAATATAACTATCTATTTTTTGGTGAATAACTATATAATTCATCACTTCGAAATCTAAATCTTTCTCTCTGATCTGTAATACCTCTTGGTCTCTATAATAAAAACAATCAAATCAATGCCATGTGTCTCAAATATGCAATACTTTGTGACATTTCTGATCAAAGTCATTTTTCGGCTCCTTGACACTGTAGTTTCTTGATATATGCAATGCCATATTTATAGCTATGAATTGTATTTGCTGGATAGGCTGCAAGGATTTGTATAGTGATTTGCAATGTATGTCCCTGAAAGCAACCATAAAGAAATAAGTTGCATTATAAAAAACACATTTGATGCCTCAATTAAGCCCATTCATCATAATTTTTCAAAATTCCACCATGCATAGGTCAGAGCTACTGCTGTGCATTTACTGCAAGTTTCAATCTCATGGATTTGAGATTTGTAAGTTTCTAATTATTTTCTAGATCCAACTGAATACCAATAATCAAAGACGAGCTATTTAGTAAAATACCTTGTCTTATTACAAATAAACAAAATCAGTCTTTTGATCAAAATGCTTGTGTGGGTACATAAGCACTGAAGTGGGTAATTCATTGAAAAGGGCAAGGCTTGTGGTAGACATAAAAAGGAGCAGAGATGATTCCTTTCCCTTCTTTGCTTTCTTATTCTGCCATCACAGGCTAAGAAATAGGAGGTTTTTAATCTGCCATGTTAACCACTGACTCAAATAAATATATAAATACTACTAAACCAAAGAAGTCCTAAAATACAACGACTCCCTTCTGCAACTCCAGTCACTTCATAACCTTTCCAAGTGTTGTTAGCTATAGTTAGGGAAAAATAATTTTGAAATGGCCAATCTAATCAAGTTAAAAAACAAACCACGAGTCCATCATATCAACCCCCCACTTCCTGAATCTGGACTATTGTGACTTCTTCCCCATATTTTTTGTCATGGCCAACAGATTTCAGGTCCCATAGATTGAAGTCATGATTTTCTTACTTTTTTTTTTAAGATTTATTTATTTATTTGTACAAGCACTGGGTACAGTCAGAAGCGCGGGAGGGTGAGAGAATTCACCAGAACCAGAGCAGGGAGCAGAGCAGGCAGAAGGACCAAAGTACACTGCTGAGGGGAGCAGCGGGCGGCAGGAGAGGTCTGCGCGCCATGTGGGACCCTCGTCCAGTGGCCGGGGATTGAACCGGCGCTGCAGAGGCTGTGGGCAGCTTCGCAACCCAGCGCTCAACCACTGCGCCACCGGGGAGGCCCATGATTTTCTTATTCACTATTGTATTCCCACGGTTTAGAAGTGTCAGACATACAGTTGAGCCCTTCCAAATATTTGTGGAACACATGAATATCTCTAAGCATTTTGAAATTTGAGTTTCTCTAAAATCAGAAAATGGATTATATAAACCATGTTAACACAAACATTTCCCACTGTTCTTTGACCCCTAAACTATTTCAGACTTAAAATAAAGCAATAGTAAAGAAAAAACAGCAGAGACATCAGTGATCATGCACTTACTGAGGAAATAGTTTCTACAGAATTCATTTAAGAAAAAATCACTAAACAAATGAGTAAGTAGGAAATACCAGCCATACCACAACTTCTAAGATAAGTGGAAATAAGAACCCAGAGTATATAATAGTATCTAAAGTATATTTTGCAACAAAATATAAGGCATGCAAAGAAATAAGGATTGTGACCAATATATAGGAATATCTATTTCATCTCTGAACAGGTCTAGCTGTTGGGCATACCAAACAAAGAAAAAGCTATTATAGTCTGTTCAAAAACTAAAGAATACCAAGTCTAAATAGCTAAGGACTGTATGGTGACAAAGTATAATCAATTAGAGAATATCAATAAAGAGATGGGGATTAGAAAAACTAACCATAGAATTTGGGGTATTGAAAAGTGTAATAACTAAAAGGAGAAATGACTGCAATAGCTCAACAGATAGGAGCTGGTAAAAGAAACAACCAGCCTACCTCAAGGGGATAAATAAAGATCATTCAATTTGAAGAAAATACAATAAAAGAATGGAGAAAAAAATGAATAGCACCTCAGATATATATGGGACAACATAAAGCATAATAACAGGAGATTAAAGGAGTTTCAGAAGGAGAGGGGAAGAAAGAGCAGAACAAAATGAAGAAATGTACAAAGAAATAAATGGCTATGTATTTCCAAAATTTGATAACCAAAAAAGCATTAACTACATATCCATAAAGCTTAATGAGCTTCAAGTAAGATAAGTACATAGATACGTAGCTATACACACTAGACGTACTGGACGTATACAGAAAAGTCAAAGAGAAAATCCTAAAAGTAGCTGCACACATACACACACACACATCAACTCACCATGAACAAGGGAACCACATCAAAATTAGCAGATAATGAAAAAAAAAAAAAAAAAAACCAGCACCAACAAAGATGGAAATAGCGCATGGCTATGACAATTTCACAATCAGAAATACTGAAGGAAACACTTCAAGCTGAAGGGAAATGAAGCCAAGTGGTAACCCGCATGTACACAAAGAAATAAATAACAGCAGTAAATATCGTTTTGTAAGAAGATGCAAAAAAGTAAGTGCAAATATACCTACATATTATTGAATTTGTAAACACAAGTATGTTTTTTTACCTTAACTCATTCAAAAGACAATTGTTATAAACTATACTGTTGAGTTTAAAGCATATCAGATTTAGATGTATGATACCAACTTTTGAAAAGTCTGATAGTGTGACTGCTTGCTGCAGAATCCAGATGAAGACACTAAAATTTCAGACTTGGAAGGGAATGGGGAAGTGCATGGAGGAAAGCCAGACCACCCATCAGTTGGCAGGTTGAGAATGATCCTGACTTCCCTTGGATTTTCCTTTAATCTTCCTCTTTGACTTTGCTTTTTCTATCACTCTCTACAGCATTACCTCATTTTTCCTCCCTGCCCCCAGAGAAAAGAAAGCAAAGTAGTATCAATTATTTGAAAAACTTCCCAAATTAAGAGAATATTAAAAAAATTTCAGAGCACATTTGTATTCTATCAAAAGATAAATTTGTTCCTTTGTCCCATCGTCCATTACAATTGCCCTGGGAATTTTGGTGGAGTGCCTGGGTCACTGATACCAAGAGATGGAAATAGAGAAACCACCAGAACTTAGAAGTTCTAACCTGCTATTGATTTGCAATTCCTGGAGCACACACAGACCGTGTGAATTTTGCTAATCTTTTTCTTTTTTAAGAGTAGAGAGATTCAGTTGTTATGGAACCTGGAGATAGAGCTTGCTGGAAGTAATAAAAATGGCATGTGGCATCCATGGAATTAATACCTTAAGGAAAATGCTTTTCTCTTTCTATGTCTCCTTATTATCCTTATCCTTATTTCTATCATCACTTGTCCTATTCCTTCACTATCTTTTTTTTTATTTTAAAGATTTATTTATTTATTTATTTATTTATGCAAGCACTGGGTACAGTCAGAAGCACAGGAGGGTGAGAGAATTCACCGATCCAGAGCAGGGAGCAGAGCAGGCAGGCTGACGAAGTACACTGCTGAGGGGAGCAGCAGGCATGGCAGGAGAGGTCTGTGTGCCATGTGGGACCCTCGCCGGTGGCCGGGGATCGAACCGGCGCTGCAGAGGCTGTGGGCAGCTTCGCAGCCCAGCGCTCAACCACTGCACTATAAGGGGAGGCCCTCACTATCTTTTATTTATGTGAAGAAGTACTGTCTTTTAAAAATGTTTTGATTATCGACAGGAATAGAAGTTACTATGAAGCAACTGGGATATGACTGTCCTACTTGGTTAAAACACATAATTCAATAAAAGAAAATCTGGACTGAGTAAGAGAAGAGTTTGGTATGGGCTATGGCTGTTGGCAGAATGAAAATCTCCAAACGTTATTTGGAGATGTCTGTGATTCACTCTTTGGGCTCCAACGTGTCTGCAGGTTGACCATGTAAATATCAAAAAAGTTGCTTAAGGCAATGGAGAGGTGGTAACATCCACTGTCAGCTCTCCTCCTTGATTCTGCTGTCTGATGCTCAGGCTTGCAGAGAAACATTAGAAAATATTTGTTCCCTTAGGAATCTTCTAGGGTATTTGTGGACTACCTGCTTCTAGTTCTGACTCAGTCCTTCAAGATATAAGAGTAATTAACTGATACTGGCCTCTCTTCTCATCCCCAGAAAGTATCAGCTGCCACACTTGCTAAGAGGAGCAAAGGATAGGAGCTATGTGAGCAAGGAGTGTTTGCAAAGCTAGGGGGGTTTCTTACTAAAAGACCTAATTACCAATAAAAATGCCATTTGAGGGCCTCCTTGGTGGCACAGCGGGTTGAGCGCAGCGCTGTGAAGCTGTCTGCAGCGTCTCCAGCACCGGTTCGATTCCCAGCTGGCCAGGGAGCAACCCACATGGCGCAGCAGATCTCTCCTGTCTCACCCACTGCCCCCCTCAGCAGGGTATTTCGGTCCTTCTGCCTGTTCTGCTCCCTGCTCTGTCTCTGGTGAATTCTCTCACCCTCCAGCACCTCTGGCCTGTACCCCGGTTCTTGTATAAATAAATACAATCTTTTTAAAAAAAATGCCATTTTAGTGACTTTTCATTTGTCTGCTGAAGCCTGTGTTGGGTACTGGAAAGCAGTTCTGGAGTTAAACTTCATTACTATCTAACTTTGTTACTTCTTTGGATTTGTCTTATCTCTAAATTCTATGATTTCATTCTTCATCATGAACTGGGCTTCTGTTTCATTTTTTTTTCAATCACTCAAGCAGTAAAATTTGACATTTCCCCTCATTTTGATTCATTGAATACAATTCAGTAAAAAGTGGAGAGTGAGCTAAACTCTGACAACACAGCTCTTCACTGCAAATCAGTTTGCTTTTCTCCAACTGTTTGAAAAAGTCAGATAACATTCATGTTCAGATTACTCCCCCCTTACCTTTTTTTTCAGTCTTTCATTGCAGTGAGCCTTGAATTTCAGTTTTTCAGCACGTAAAACAAGACCGCCTTCTTTGGATGACCTCTAAAGAAGAAAAATAAACATGTGGGTAAGTTTTAGGCTTCTTTCCTTACTATGTCTGTCAACTGTGTGCAGACTCTGAAACTCAAATGTTGGTAATCCCTGGATATTCAATAGTTAATATATAATATTATATAATAATTATATACAATAATTATTTTAATATATAATAAAATAATAATTATATATAATAATTTTTATTATTATATAAATTATTATAATTTTTATATTATATAATAATAATTTTTTTAAATAGTGAGCTAGATTTCTTTGTATGTCATAACCTGTAGTTCTTGGGAATAACAGCTACTATGAGTCTTAACTACAGATGGGGAAACTGAGGCATGTGGCCATCTGGTACATTCCTCTAGTCTGTACACCTATGAATTAGGATTCAAACACAGTCGCTATTAAAAGCCAAGCTTTTCACAACTGTGTGAGTGACTGATGCCACTGATGCCACCATCTGATGCCACCTCTTAGCTAAATCTCTCTATGTAAAGTCTTTGTCATGAATTTATACCTTGTTCAGCAGCAAAGGAGTTATGAATGCCAACATTCTTTATAAAAACTGTTTAAATTTGTTTGAAACCCAGTAATAGAGCAAGAAAATTACTGCTGGTTCTAAGAGTTGTTCACATGACCTAATTTCAGCAACCCTGATTCCTCCCAGAGTCCAAACATGCCCTGTATTCGTCTATGATACTGCAAAGTGCCCCAAATGAGGGTTGAAGTTTTAGTCACAGTAATGTGTGATTAAGAACAGGAACTCTGTTAATGAGCTTTGAATTTTTTGCATCTTAAAATCCCCAGAAAACCTCCCTAACTTAGCGAGCAGCAGGAGCATACTGGCTGCATACAGAAATTCAGGGCTAATTCTTTTTTCCACTTTCAGGATGCAATGAAGCCTGGTGCCCACTAGATGGCAGCCTTGCCACATGAGCGTGTGACCTAAAAACAGCACTAAAATGAGAATTGTTCCCATTTCAAAATAGAAATTAAGAAGTTGTGAACGCAAGGCTAATAATGAGTCTAATTCTCTAATTTAGTGACTACAGGTCAAGTCTGTGGAAGAGAAGATTAATATGGAGGGGAGAGAATTTTTCTCATCTCAATTTTTCAATAGGAGTTAATACCAGTTGTCCAAGAGACACCTTTTTTTCCTTGTGTGGCTTGGGAAAGTCACTCACACAGCTGCAATTACTGTAGAAAGCCTTTTTGGGGACACACCAGAAAAAGTGTTTATTTGTTATGCACTGAAATGGTGATTTCTTGTAGTTCTTGAGTTATATGATTCATTCATAACTATATAAGGCTATGGTTATAGATACAATGTATATTAGACATTGTGTGTATACATTTTTTTCTTCAAAATCTTTTTTTCCATAAAACTTAAGAGATTGGAGGGGATAGCTTCAATATGGCCCTTACGAATTATTAAACATCACCTCTTTTTTTTTTTTTCCCTCCATCCCAGATGCTTCCTTTCATCTTTATGCCTGTTCAACTCAGTCCAAGACAAACGGTCTTTAATCAAATCCTCCAATTAACTTGTCCTCCTCAGTGCTAGATGGAAGTTGAAGGGATTAGGAAGGAGACAGGAGCTCCCTGTCTCAGAATCCAGAAGGACAGATTGCTGGCATCCCAAGGGGAAGCCTTGACTATATTACTCTGTAAACTCAAAGACTGCTTCAGGTGTATTTGCCATTAAATAGGCTTTTGTGGGTTGGCCTGGGAGCCAACAGCCAAATATGTGTTTGTGAGAAATAGATTCATTAAGCAATACAAACTGTTCAAGTGATTGGTCTACAACCAGCTCTCTGAAAAATTATGTTTATTTCTTTCATTTTCCATTGGCCTCCTTTGGTTTTAATCAAATCTCCCATGTCAGATGGTGGATGATATCCCAATTTATCTTTCCATAACTATTTATTAAGAAAGCAATAATTACAACAAGACATAGGCTCAGTAAGACAGTATTGCTTTTTGATTACCTTCTGGAGACAAAAACAAAAAAAAATTCTACAAATCCTTGCATTTGGGGATGGGGGAGTGACAATATAGGTGGGAGTTTTATACAAAATGGGATTAAAAGCAATTGATTCAAAAAAAATCATCATCAAACTCCACTTTAAAGGGATATATCAAGTTCTTAATCTGCATACAACATATTTGCAACTCATTTTGCTGCCTTTTTTATACAAGAACCGGGGTATAGGCCAGATGCGCGGGAGGGTGAGAGGATTCACCAGAGACAAAGTGGGGAACAGAACAGGCAGACTGACTGAAATACACTGCTGAGGGGAGCAGCGGGTGAGGCAGGAGAGGTCTGCTGCGCCATGCAGGACCCTCGCTGGCCAGCCGGGATCGAACCAGCACTGCAGAGGCTGCAGACAGCTTCACAGTGTGGCGCCCAACCGCCTGGGCCACCAGAGGAAGCCCCATTTTGCTGCTTTTTAAACAAGTTTTGAATATAGTTTTGTAGCCATTTCCTTGTTATATTTGTCTACCTTACCTCCTTCATTCTTTCCTTTTTTTCTTCTCTCCATCCTTTAGCAAAACTACAATGAGTATTTGTCAGTTATAAGAGTTATAAGGTGGGACTTCCTGGTGGTGCAAGGAGTTAAGACGCAACCTATGAAGCAATCCACAGCCACTGCAGCATGAGTTCGATCCCTGGCCAGGGAGCTACGCACATGGCACAGCAGACCTCTCCTGACTCGCCCACTGCGCCCCTCAGCAGTGTATTTCAGTCAATCTGCCTGTTCTGTTCCCCACTCTGTCTCTGGTGAATCCTCTCACCACCACCACCCCACACACACCTCTGGCCTGTACCCCAGTTCTTGTATGCATAAACATTTAAAAAAAAAAAGAGTTATAAGGACCATAATAGGGATACAGACATGTTCTGTCTCAAGGAACTCCTCACTTTTAGTAGTTCATTGAAACCAGAGAAAGGTATTTTATTCAGATGAAGTAACACTTAGAAATTTGCAACAGGACATCTAAACTCTTTGTGCCATCACAGATGTTATAAATTTCAGCCCTCAGAACAACTTTTGAGTTGAGGAAACTGAGATGCAAAAAGGTTGAGGTTCAGATTCAAAAGCATGACTTCGGGTTCAAGAACTGACTTGATTTCAGTTCTCTTATATTGACACCCAATATATTTTTACTGATTATGGTTGTGAATGAATGCGTGAACACTGTCTTAAACCTAAGCCTCACCCAACTACTCTCTGAGTTCCTAAGCCAGAATTCTCAGCATATTAACATAAAATCAACTCTGTTAAGGGTAAGCAGGGGCCTATAACTGTGATTCCATCAGTTATATGTCTACTTTATACAAAGTTACCCTAACATTTGAAAAGCAGAATTCATACCAAAAGGAGAGGTGTTTGCCCATATGGTCACAGATAAAGGGATAAATCAATTCATAGAATTATTTGTATTTGCTTTTGATTGTATAAAAAAAACCTCATCAAACAAATATGCTAACCAAAAGTGGCCCTATTAGAGTCTACATACGCCAACTTATCAAATTCTTTGATCTTCAAAATGGGGTGTACCTTTGGCCCAAGCTATGGTCGAGGTCAACTATAACTCCTGAGATGGGGGCAAAACAGTGTTAGCTCTCATTATGACACATAATGAGAAAATGTCCCCAGAAAATGTGTATAATTAACTTTACCTTTATTTTTGTACTTGGCAAAAAAAAAATCAATGTTTCTATTAAATTGATATTTATAACTATCTACCATAAGACATTTAAAAGGGGATGTAAAGATAAATCAATAAAAAAGAGGGAATTTACATTACAACTGCAGAGTTTTAAATATTATTCTACAAGTTCAGGTGAGGGGTTCCTGCATTTTCAAAGGGCTAAAAGTCAAGACTCAGCTAAATCAACCAATAGCTATATCACTCATTCCAGACAAAAATTATGTATCACACTCAGAAAACACCAGACCTAGATGGGCTTACTGGTAAATTTTACCAAACATTTAAGGAAGAAATTCTTGCACCAAAATACGTGCAAGAACTTTATGAGGAAAACTGCAAAACTCTGATGAAATAAATGTCAAAATTTAAATAGTAGAGAGACATTTCATGTGCATGGAAAACTCATGATAAGCAAACTGTATTTTTCTGCACAAGATCTATATGTCCTATTGTTACAGAGCAGGGAGAGGAGCAGCCCAGACCCCACAAACCTGCCTGTTCTAAGTAGGTTCTGCCATCCGCCGCATCAAGACAAAACATATAAGACTTTAATGGGAAGGAACTTCAATACAATTAGGAAACAATACAGGAAAGGCAGAGAATCTAGTTTCTAAATCAAGCAGCCAAAGTTACCTGTCCCGACCGGCGGGATTCGGAGGCAGGGAAAGAGAAGGGCTGAGGATTGAAATGGGGGCCTTGAGACAACTTGCCGCTAGCGGTTGCTTCTTTATTTTTCCTTTTTCCTTTTCCTACTTTTACATGTTTTTCTTTTCCCTGTCCTACTACCCTCCCTGGCCTTCTCTATGCTCCTCTCTCAGTACGTTTCTCAGTATCCTCTCTCGAAGTCTCTACGCAGTATCCTTTCGCAGTCTCCTTCTCGAGGTCTCCTCGCCTCATCCTCTACGCAGTCTCCGCAGTCCCTCTCCGCGCTCGCCCGTGGTTCCCTTCTTATACCCTCGTAGCTCCTCCCATCGTACCTCCCAGTCCCACATGATTTACCGGAAATGCAGTGGTTTCTCAGAAGGCGAAACAGGAATCGAAACCTAACTTTCGTGCGCATGCGCAACATGGCGCATGCTCCATGCGGCTCCAGACAGTTACCCGTCCCCTCATGGGTAAAAGTCCATCCAAATGGGATTGGCCCAGAACAAGGCCCCAAAGCCTGCCACGAGTCTAAAGCACCTTCCAGTGGGGACCCACAGCAAAGGGTCAGAAACAACCAGACAATCAGAAAGGAAAAGAGCAAAGTCAAAATCAAGACAAAAACCGCCATTGTCACCTCCCCAAGGGTCTTTCACCCACATCTGTGTCACCCAGTCCACGACCAAAAGGCAAGCGCAGTTTCTTCACGTGTCTCTCGGCTCCATGTGCATCCTCCAGGTCTCCTTCTGACTCTGCGTCCTGGTTCCTTCCTTCCTCAGTCTCCTCTGCAGCTTCTTCTCTCTCTGCTCAGCTCCACCCTCCCTTGGGTGGGGCAGGGGACCTGGAACCTCCCCCTTTCCTGGGGACCACCCTGTTACACCATGTAATAAGATTCAAAATCCCAACAAATTATTTTGCAGATAGTGAAACAGATTCTAAAGTTCTTTTCAATATGCAAAAGATCTAGAATAGCCAAAGCAATATTAGAGGAAAAAAATCAGAGGACTAGCATTGCCTACTTCAAGATTTACTATAAAGCTGCAATAATCAAGACAGTATGATACTAGACAAAAGAAAAAAATAGGAAAATACATTAATCCAGAAACAGACCCATTTATCTTCAAATGAATTTTGACAAGGAGCAAAAGCAACATGGAGAAAAATAGTCTTCAACAAACAGTGCTGGAACAACTGGATATCCACATAGGAAAATAATGAATGTAGACACAAACCTTCACAAAATTTAACTCAAAATGGATCCCAGAACTAAATGTAAAGCACAAAGTTATAAAACTCCTAGAAGATGACATAGGAGAAAATCTATATGATCTTGGGTATTTCAGATACAAAACCAAAAAATAATTTATAAAAGAAACAATTCAAAACTAGACTTCATTAAAATAGAAAGCTTATGTTTTGCAAAAGATACGATCAAGGGAATAAGAGAAGTCACTAACTGGGAGACAATACGTGCAAAAAAAATCTGATAAAAATTCTCTTCAAAATATAGCAAGAATTATTAAAACTCAGCAAAAAGAAAATGAACAACCCATTAAAAAATAGCCAAGATACCAGAACAGGTACCTCCCCAGAGAAAATACACACATTACAAATATACATATTACAAATGTTATTCAAATAAATAACATTACACATCTATAGAATGGCCAAAATCTAAAACACTGATAACACACCAAATGCTGACAAGGATGTGGACCAACAGGGATTCTTATCCATTGGCTGGTGGGAATGCACATTGGTTCAGGCACTTTGGAAGACAATTTGGCAGCTTCTTAGAAAACACAACACACTCTTAGCAGTGAACGAGCAATCACACTCTTTCAGTATTTACCCAAATAAGGTGAAAAACTTATATCTATATAAAAATCTGCACCAAAATGTCTATGGTAGTTTTATTCAAAACTGCCAAAGATGCCTTTTAGTGAATGAATGGTATATACATAAACTTTGTAACATCCAGGCAATGGAATATTAGTCAATGCTAAAAAGAAATGAGCCATCAAGTCATGACAACTATGGAGGAACATATACATAAGGTGACCCCAAAACAAATGATGCACTGTGGGTCTGGACAATGTGTCAGTTTAGCTTCATCAGTTCTAACAAATACAGCAGTCTGTAGGATGCTGATAGCAGGGGAGGCCATGCATGTTGACAGCAGGGCTTATACAGAAACTCTTAACACTTTTTCTGCTCTATTTTGTTGTGAACTTAACATTGTCTTCAAAACAACTATAAACCAGAGACACAATATGGGGGGGGGGGAGCAGAGGGATTAGGATCAAAATAAGGGGTGGTGCAATTGTATGGGGAATATAAAAAAAAAAATCTTAAAAAAAAATTGTCTTAAAAATAAAGTCTATTTTAAAACTCCCAAAGAGGATGGACAGTATAGAGAGGATTATGATGTGCTAGCATTTTTCTTATTCTGACTAAAAGAGATATTGTGCAACCCAATGAAAGAGTCCATCGCTAGCACAATTCTGGAAATTAAATCGAAGGCACCTAACTTAGGTGATAGCAGTAGAGGGTATATTAAACCTACTGCCTAAAGCTATAGAGATTTCTATGATTATTTCTGACTCAGAGTTGAAGGAAGGGTTGATGCCACATCTTTAGGAGAGCCAGTTTCTCTACAGCTTTGTTTTCAAGTGACAATTTCCAAGTATGCCAAGAGATTCCATTCACTGTGTCCTTCCTAGGTTAATAATGGCTCGGTATAAGACACAGGACCAAATGCCCTCATCCCGAAGGCTCTGCCATAAAATGAGAACACATAATAAAAGAACACTTGAATTTTAATAGCTATAATACATTTTTTTCTTGAACCCAGAGGGACATGCTTTATTCAATCAGTAAAAAAAAGACCATATAGCTTAGTATTAGGCATTCTAAGCCTACTTTCCACTGCCTTAAAAAGGTGTCTTCTATATGTAGGTAGTAACTTACAGGAATAAGATCATTGAAAGGAAAAGAATAACAGCATTTTAGTACCTGAAAAAACAGCTTTAGATTTATGTGTTCATTGCCACTTATGACTTTGAATATAACATTGTAAAGTAAAAATATTTCATATGCAGGTGTTATATTTGAAGATTTCTATAAAACCCAATGACCCACGTAAGTAACTTATAAGAAATATATAGAAACAGAAGGCATCACCAATTTGATTGATACTAACAAAGAATCCTGATTTGGAATTGGGCTGGGTGAGCCATGCATTATTCTCATTTTCAAATGGTACATTTAATAGCCCTTATTGTCACTGGAAAATTGCTTCCTCTTTGAATGACTAGAGAATGAGCTTGAGTCTTTGCAATCTGAATTCAGGAAGATGCTAATATAGTCTCTTAAATTCAGAAAGAATGCATTTTCCTGGGGTCTAAACAATCAGGCTTCACTTTCGCCAGCTGTAATTTTATGAAGATATTTTCTTCAAGCTAACTTTTTTTGACTGTGACTCAGACTCACAGGGGTAACTCCAGCCATCTCCCTGTCACTCTACCACACACAAAAAGAGACAATCTATTGTTAGTTAAAGGTCAACAATTAAGAAAAGCCAGGAGACATCATCATTGTTCATCCCCTATCTCCCCCAGGTCAATTGGAAGCTCCACCTTTTGACAATTCTACAATTTGCCTCCCTCCTACTTAGAAACTGTCCCAGTGGGTTCTTTTGACTGGTCTAATCTCCATGGCTCCAACAAAGGCACCCCAAACACCTTAATGAAATAACATAATAAAATCATTCAAGTCTTTGCTGACACCTTCCTGTGCTCCCATCCACAGTCTCACATAAAGGATATATGTCAATATCACACTACAGTTTCTGAAGTGCTCTCACTCATTAGCTTCAGAACAGAAGATACCTTTTGCAAAAGGAAGACTCAGGGTCTGAGAGGTGACAAGGTTATCTCAAGGTCACACAGGAAACAAACTGGGGAGTCCACAGAGCTCTCTCCCCCTCTACCTTTTTATCCTGGTTCTCAAAGTGAGCATAAATTGATGCATTAGAAGCATGCAGGTCACCCCTTAGCCCAACCTTCTTTAAATTACATACCCAAAGTTCCTGAGTCAGCAGGTCTGAGAAGGAGCCAAACATCTGCATTTAAAACAAACTCCGGGGTATGAGTGAGACCATCCGGTATTTTTCTTTTTCTTTTTGGCTTATTTCGCTGAGCATGATCCCTTCCAGCGCCATCCATGTTGTGCAAATTGCATGTGTTTATCTTTTTTGAATGCTGAGTAATATTCCATGGTATATATGTACCACATCTTCTTGATCCAGTCATCTATTTTTGGGCATTTGGGCTGTTTCCAAAGCTTAGCTATTGTAAACAGTGCTGCTATAAACATAGGGGTGCAGGTGCTCTTTGGAATGGATGTTTCTGTGTCCTTTGGGTAAATACCTAGGAGTGGAATTGCTGGATCCTATGGAAGCTCTATGTTTAGTAGGTCCAGAAATCTCCACACAGCTTTCCACAGTGGTTGGACCAGTTTGCACTCCCACCAACAGTGCAGAAGAGTTCCTTTTTCTCCACACCCTCGCCAACATTTGTTGTTGCTAGTTTTTTTAATATGTGCCATTCTCACTGGTGTAAGATGGTATCTCATGGTAGTTTTGATTTGCATTTCCCTGATGACAAGTGATGCAGGAATCTAGAAAACTTAAATAAGGGACCAGGAAAATGAATAACTATAAGAAAGTGAAAATCAAAATCAACAAAAAACTATGAACCAGAGACACTTTTAGGGGGGCAGGAGCAGGAGGGGAGGGATTGGGGTCAGAATGGGGGGCTGCAATTGTATGGGGAATATAACAATAAAATTTATTATCTAATAAAAAAAAAATAACACATGCAATTTGCAGCAACATGGATGGAGCTGGAAGGGATCATGCTCAGTGAAATAAGCCAGAAAGAAAAAGAAAAATACCGGACGGTCACACTCATAGCAGGAATCTAGAAAACTTAAATAAGGGACCAGGAAAAAGAATAACTATAAGAAAGAAAATATCAAAATCAACAAACAACTATGAACCAGAGACACTCTATAGGGTGTGGGGGGTGGGGAAAGGAGGGATTGGGGTCAAAATAAGGGGGTTGTAATTGTATGGGGAATATAAAAATAAAATTTAAATTAAAAAATATTAATACAAAAAAAAAATAAACTCCGGGGGACCTCCCTGGTGGTGCAGGGGTTAAAGAGACAGTGCTGTCAAGATATCACCAGCCACTGCAGCACGAGTTCGATTTCCAGAACTCCCCAGCCAGCCAGGGAGCTGACCCACATGGCCCAGCAGACCTCTCCTGTCTCGCCCACTGCTCCCCTCCCTCAGCAGTGTATTTCAGTACATCTGCCTGTTCGGCTCTCCACTCTGTCTCTGGTGAATCCTCTCACCATCACTGCTATACCCCAGTTCTTGTATGCATAAATAAATAAATCTTTAAAAAAAATAAAGCAAACTCCAGGGTGCCATTGATGCATGCTGGTCTGGGGACCAGATTTTAAGAATTAAATGATGGGAGCACATTTCCGCATTATTTGCTTATTCCTCACTCCAGACCCAGATACATTTCATAAAATAAAAGCAAAGGCAAACTAAAATAAGGGAAATATCACCAGAATCTCTTTAGCCGCTACCTCCTTTATTGTGACGCCTCACTTCTGCATCTGGAGTCTGTCATCTTTGCTGTTGCACTGTAATGTCCTAAGATTTAAGTGGTCACAGTCAGAGGCTGTGGGGAGAGGAGAGTGGATGGATGGACGTTGTGTTAACAAAATGCATTTCCAGGATATGATCATTTTGGTATTTTCTGTGGATTTCATCACACGCTGTTCTCTCCACAGGCTTTCAGCATCTGGCCTCTACAGGAAACTCTAAGAGTGAGGTAAGTCTTTATTTTTAGCAAGAAAATATCCACCATTGCTAAATGTTTGGTTTTGCTTTAGATTTAAATGGGGATTCATTCTAAGAGGCACTGAGGCCAGAGGAGAAAGAGAGTCCTGTCTGTTATGGGAAAACAGCTGAAATTTCAAAGGAGCTGAAATTTCAAACATTTTTCAAGGCAAAAATATTATGAGCAGGGAATCACTTGACTTAAAATTTTAGAAAAGCTTAACGATTATGGGTGTGTACTATGTGTTGGGCATCATTTAATATATATCTATGTAAATTAGTTTCTGTAATGTCTTTTAGCAATTTTAAGATGCAGGGAGTGCATCTCCATCTTAGAGGTAAGGAAGTTGAGTCCTGAAGAGATTAAGTGACTCCCTACAATTAAGTAGATGATTAAGAGGTGGGATTTGAACCCACACACAGTCTGATTCTATTCTGTCTCTTCACACAATGAAATTCATAGGGACAACTTTATAGGGAAAGAAGATTAAGAAAGGAAATTTGAGTCCAGCTTCAATGCTATGCCAGCACCACCTTGGTAAGGGGCACAACTTCCCATCTTGATTGAGACTGGAAACCGATAGTCTGGATCCAAAACAGGTCATCTCCGACCTTGGATGATCCCCAGACACTCTCAGCTGGTCTAGGTGAGTTGGTTTAATGACAACTTAACAACAAATTAGTGGTTACAAAAGAAAAATAACACCAAATGAAATAACATGATTCCAAACCAGAGATAATTAAGAAGAAAGCAGTTCTGTTTCACCTGATGGGGCTTAGTTTAGTGAGTATGTCTGTCTGGTATCTGGTATCAATCATGCCTGCTTGGAAAGGAAAAATAATTAAGATGACTGGTCCTTTATTACATCACAAGTCATTCTGTGACAATAATTAACTTCCAGGGGAACACAAAGCTCCACCATATTTCTTTTTCTAGCCTATCAAAGTGATTAGCTCCATTACTTCTTTTTCTTTTCTTTCCTATTTTCCAAATGTCTAGAAAATTGAAGCTGGGAAAGAGAAGAGGAGGCGCAGAGGGGATCAGTACAAGGTGTTACCCTTCTCAACCAGACCCCTGAGCCAGAGATGAAGTGATGTTGTGGCATCTTTCCTGGTTTCAAACCCTTATCAAAGACCCAATTGTTGAACTTTTTCTAGACATTTCTAGAAGTCTTATTTTAGCATTGAGAAAACAAACAACTCTAACTTACCAATTTCTGTTTGCAAGGAATCCCCTTCCTGTCACACTTGCATCCCCTTGCGGTGATTTGTGCCTAAGAGCCTAGGATTTTTCTTTCCACAGTCTCTTCCACATTCAAAAACACAAGGATTTATAAAAATAACAAAGATATTTGTTTTCTGAAAATGGGATGGTACTGTATACATGCCTCCAAAATTTGTTTTTCTCACTGAATAATACAGCTTAAATAATCTTGGAACACAGCATGCACAGACCTTTCTCCGGAGCAAAAGCCTCCACTTTACAGCTGCTGAGAATCTCTGCTGCTGACAGCTCACACCTGCAATCCTCCTCTTTCCCGGCACCACCCTGGCAGCAGAGAGCTGCCTCAATGTAAAACCTTGACTTCCGGCAGCAATGATTGACCAAAACATTTGTCTCCATTGAGGAGGCCTCTGAAGTGCTGGCTCAGCTGCAGAGCACCTCAGTAGAATTAGACAAAGCCTCAGTGGAAACCCATGTGTGTCAGGTGGTCTTTCTTGCCTTTCCCTGGCTCCAAAATGGGGTTATCTCCTGAGATCTCTAACCCAAAACCTTCATGCAACACCCCATCTCAGAGTCAGTTTCAACCTAACCTAAGACAATGGCCTGTGGAGGGGTATGAGGCAGATATTTAGGACAAAGGTAAATAAATAAGAAAGTCGAGAGAGATTATGTAGACCAGCGATTTTAGTGCATTGTGAACTTGGGCAATGTTTCTCAAATTGTGATGTTTAGCAGCATCAACATCACATGGAAATTGTTAGCAATGCAAATTCTCAGGGCCCAACCCACATCCACTGAATCGAAAACAAAATAATAGTAAGTCTATACCAACAATGTTTAGAGAAGATATGTCATGACCAAGTTGAGCTTATTATGGATGTGGGAAGTACCTTTAAATTAGGAATCAATTCATGTGATTCACAGCATTAGCAGATTAAAGAAAGAAATGTGATCATCTGAATAGATGCACAATGAAAGTCAATGTGTATTCATGATTTTAAAAATTATTAGCAAAAAAAAATTATTAGGTTGGAATTTTCTTAAAACAGCAGAGATTAACTGCAATTTACCTTTTTTACTATCCTTTACCTCCTTCTTATCTCAATTTAGGCAAAGCTATCAATGTGGGCTACAATAAAATATTTCTTCATTTAAACTTGTAGCTGACTAATTGTCTGTAAGGGCTAATGTGTCATGAGACCGCTTAGAAGTTCTCTTAGCGGAAATTGATTCTGTTGCCCTTCTCTTTCCCCCCAACTTCCTTCATTTTGCTCCCCCAATGGTTAACATGCTGACCTGAGACCAAAAAGCTACTTAGGGCTATGACACAAACTCGAAAGGACAATTGCTATGAAGAGTGATGGTTGGGGAATTAAAGATTAAAGAGCTTCATTCTTGATGATTTTATGCTATATCCATCCTGGACTGCTTGCTTCAGTGCTGTTTTAAATAATAGAGTTAACTTCATACAGAAAAACTGCTTTATTTTAGATTTCCTTAAAAAATTGTGATAAACTTAATTTGAACATAATTCTGATATTGACTTTGCCAGAAAGAAAACCCTGGAGTAAGCATCATACTTTACAGTTAAATATTTTAAAGCATTTATTTAAAAATAAGAGTCAAATGAGACTTAGGACTTCTGGTTAGATTGCGCTGGAAATTCCAGCCAGCTAATATAAAAACAGAGAGATATAAAAATAAATGGTTTTCAAAAGAAGGAAAAATAATTTGTTATTTTCAGATAGACTGATTTTCTATATAGAAAACAAAATAATCTATAAATAGTTAGAATCAAGAAGATGACTTGGCAACCCTACTGGATTCCAACTCAATAAAGAAAAATTATGGGCCTCCCCTGGTGGTGCAGGTGGTTGAGCACAATGCTGTGAAGCTGTCCACAGCCCCCGCAGTGCCGGTCAGATCCCTGCCAGCCAGCGAGGGTCCCACATGGCGTGGCAGACCTCTCCTGTCTCGCCTGCTGCTTCCCTCAACAGTGTATTTCAGTTAGTCTGCCTGTTCTGTTCCCCACTCTGGCTCTGGTGAATCCTCTCACCCTCCTGCACATCTGGCCTGTACCCCGGTTCTTGTATAAATAAATAAATAAATCTTAAAAAAAAAAGGAAAGAAAAAGCAGTTACATTGATGACTAGGACAAGGTAGAAAATTTAGTGAAAAAAACAGCATAAAATATAAGAAAACTAGGAATAAATCTAACAAAAGATGTGCAAATATTTTCTGGGAAAATTAGAAAATCTTATTTAAAGATATTTTAGAAATTCTAGATAATGGAGAAATCTACAATGTTTATAGATAGGAAGGTACAATTTTATGCAGATGTCCCTGATTCTCAAATGTATAATTCTGTGCAATTCTAAAAAAAAATTGCAGGAGTATTTTTATTAATTTGAACAAATTCTTCAGATAAATGAAAAACTACAATTAGATAATGTATTACTAATAATGGAAAACAACCTGAGAGATTTACCTTTTCAGTTATTTATTATAAACCATAGTGGTTAAGACAATATGGTATTTTGGGAGTTGTAAGTCAACAGGGCAATGGAAGAGAATCCAAGAAAAATATTATATAATATGAAAATGGAAAGTTGTTTTATGATAGAGATGACATTTCACATCAGTGCTTAGATTAATCAAATATTACATTGGAATAATTTTTATCTATGAGAAAGAAAATAAAATCAAAGCATGTCAAGGGCTTAAATTTCAAATGGAAAACTATTTACAGAAGACAATAGAGTAAAAACATCTTTATAATGTCATAATAAAAAATATGATTTTAAAAAACATAAAATGATACAAACATCAGATTACAGAATTTTACATTAAAATTATTTTGTATGACAACCTTATAAAAAAAGATAAGGAAAAAGCATCTGCCAAATATTTCTAACACTTAGAACTGACAAAGGATTTAGTATCCAAACTGTCTAAAATATTCCTATGATACAATAGGAAGAAAGATAAATAACCCAACAGAAAACAAGGCAAAATTACTGACCTAGCTTTCACAGAAGAGTTCACGTGGTTGGCAACAAATATTTGAAATGATGGCAATCTTACTGATAATCAGGGATGCAGAATCAAAACCACAATGAAATATAATTATTCTAGGCATAATTGGCAGAAATTTTAAAATCTGACAATACCAGCTGTTGGTAGGGCTGTGGTACAATAGGGAAATAGAATCAATGTATTCACTTAAGACTTTCAACAAAGCAGCAATTAAAAAATATATTCCCCTAATCCTTTACTCTTTATTCTCACTTTCTCTCTAAATTAGCAGTGTTAGTTGAGCTCCTAGAGGAGGACGTTGGAGATGAGTGATGGCCATTTGGGGGTAAGAGTGGGAGTTGAACCAACATAATAAAAAATATTACATGAATGCCTGGGAAGTAATATGACAAACTCTCACAGAGCAGTGTTGCAGAAAAAAAAGATTTCATGGCAGAAACAGCATTGGTTGCTGTAAAGTCAGGAATGACCACTGAGCAGGTTTTCTAGGATCCCATGCAGACCGGATAAAGGAGGAGTCAGAGTCCTCAGTGGTTTTGCAGGCTTTTATTGGGATTACCAGGTACGCAGCAGGCAGGGGTGATGGGGGGCCAGGAGGCTGGCAGGCCTCCCAGCCCCCAGCAAATCTGCACTCTCTCTGGGCTCACTGCTTCGGCTTCTTTGCTTCTCTCTTGGCTTCCCTTCAGCTTCTTGGCTTCTGCTGGCATCCCCGTGATGCCGCCCTTAAAAGCCCAGTCTCAGCCCAGGTGAATCCCATCTACCTATGCCCACACCCTACTCCAGGTGCCACCATCAGGCATGCATTCAGGACCTCAAGGATCCATCATCTATCCTGATGGCGGGAGGGCAGAAAAGCCTGACATTTTTTCCTTACCCTACAGTCGCTCAACCTGAAAAGACAAACAAAAGTTCATCTGAAAATGACCCATGACCCCATAGAAAGTCAACAAAATCAGACATGTCTTTCCTGAAATGAAAATTGATCGTAAGAACCAGAGATGCAAAAGCCTTTATGCAGCAAATGCTGGACAACAGCGCGCTCCACACCTCCACAAACTGCCTTCCAAACAGGGTTTCTTTGGGATGCATGAGACATGGCCTCACCCCCTCCACCCAAGGAAATACTCGCTGCCCTTTACCACAACAAACTCAGCTGCTCTGCATGGTCTTCTCCATACCTGCTTGCTCTCTCTTCTCCAGATAGCAATTATTCCTACATATCAAATTGGTGAAAAACATTCTTGCAGCCAGAGACATTTTGCCAGACATCCTCAACAAATCCAGTTCAGAGCTGCTTAATAAAAAATCCAGTCAAACTCAACTTCTCTGTTTCCAGAACCTGCCTGTTTTTTCACCCAATTATTTGGAGGCAGAAAACACACTTACCCTAAAGTCCGCTCCCTTATTTCCTCCAGACTGCATTGAAGGCTTTGTAAAAGCTAAAGCAAATTAAATGTGTGGGCGAGCATTTAAAACTATGAACTGAATGTGTATTTCTCATGGTCAAAGGGAAAAATTTCCAGAATTGAAACTTTCACAGAGAATGTGTGTGTGGATATGTCCCGTGTCCCAACCTGGTTCCTAGTGGTCTAGGTTTGCTTTCTTCTCAGAGAGAAATGTCGCACAACCTCAGCGGTGAAGGTCTTCATCATCTTTGGGAAACCTTGTGCCTTACCTATTGGTAGTTAGCATTACCCCAGCCTAATGCCCCCCATGATTCTGAGTTACTCAATCTAGAATACTTCTCTGGAAACTCAAAAACACCGGGTGATCTCACTTATATGTGGAATCAGAGAAACACAACAAATTATCAGTCAAACCCAGGCCAATGATACATTTTTAACACCTGACTACAAAACTGAGGTAGCGAGAGAGGAAGGGTGATGGGGTGGAAGTGGGGAAAATGGGGCCAGTGGAACATGGTCGAAGACGGGTGGGATGATGGTGGTGGGCAGGGTGTGGAAGTACATATTTGTAGAGGTCGAAACTGTAACCCCTGGGGCGGGCACAAAGAAATAAACAGCCTTCACCTCAATAAATATAATTTTGGGGGTTGGGGAGAACAGCTTAGGTTGACATCAGTATTCTAAACCTCCAAGCAAAACTCACACTATGGCCACAGAACCTCCTCTGCTTCCTTTTACCTCTCTGCTGGCAAGAATGGACCCAAATAACATGCCTATTTGTGATACTTCCCCCAAACCCATACCCCTGTTCTCCAAGCAGAACAGAATTGCTCTGAATTGCTCTGGTCGCTGTGCTTGCAGACCACTCTGGACAGATATACGAGGCCCCTTAGAGCGACAGACGACACTGTCTAAAATGGCAGTTTTCCACCCACATCCATTTCAACGACTTGTATCCCCTGGTAGCAGCGGAACACAAAGGTGTCACACATGTTAAAGTGAATCACTAGAGAAAGACAGCATGAACGGCACAGTCCTGAAATTTTCATAGATGTCTCTTCCTTTAGTCTTGAGCCTCAGGAGATACACGAACCAATCAAGTAGTTATTAAGAAAAGAATGAAGTTGATGAGCTGGAGAAGATTAAAAAGCAGATCGGTGATCAGTGGGAACACTGAACTGTGGCCCTCTTGCTGAGTTGAGACTCCTTTGCTGTTTCTTAATTAAGCAGTCTTTGGCTGTTGTCATTCAGGAGATTTCAGATGTCAGTTCTTCTTATATGCTGAGTTGCATATCTTCATCCTTTAAAGGCACCATGTGGTTAGAAGCTTATGAACCAGGAATATGGGCAGTTGAGATATACTTGTGATCAGATCCACACTGTCTCAGTGGAATGGCTCCTTGATTATAAATTAGATACTTATGGGTGCAGCAGTATTCTCTGGGTTGAGTATAATTGGAAAATTACTGCTTTAGCAAACTAAAAACAATTTTTTTCAGTAAATACGAAGAATGTAAATTCTGAGAGAATTCAGCATTCTTTGCATTCTGTGCTGGTAAACCATAGCTGGATTTTTGGAGTAGTAGCAGAGATCTCTGCAAATCAATTAATCCCTATTTTTGTTTTGCATTGGGACCAACTCCACAAAATGCTTTTCATACACTTGGGCTTTGTGTGGTGGCCAAGTAGACAGATTTTTCTTGCGAACAATGCTTTTGAAAAATTAAGCAAATTCTTTTCGTGGTATTTCTGGTATTTTCAAAAAATTTATTGCCTTTTATCACTGAAATCCATTACTTTAAAATGTATGGATAATGGAAGAGAAAAAAGTCTTCACTGATAATATGTGATGAAGGATAAAAACTGTAATATATTCCTAAGATATGTAGCATCTCACATAATTTAATTATACTATTACATACCTCTCTAAAAATAAACAGTGCTGTTTATTTTCTACATACAGTTTTTAAGTTTTGTAAATAGATAACAAAAAGACATTTTCTCATACTGTTCTTAAAATTAATATAAAATTATGTATCTCTAGCTTAGATTATTACAAAATAATAATAAAAATCTACAATGATACATAACCCTGCCATTAAGGAAAAATCTATTAACGTTTTTGTGAAGAATTTTCCTGTTATTTATCTATGTGTGTTTAAATATTTTCATATTTGGACTCAAAATGTACTATACTGTTTTAAAAATGTTTTCTTTAGTTAATGTATTTTATTTTGTAACATCATATTAAGACTTCAAAATTATCCAAAAGTGATTTTGATTAAAAAAAAATTAATCAGATAGAGAAGCTCGAGTCCAACATTTTCCAGAGAAAATGTTAGCCACTTATGTAATTTAAAATTTTCTAGTAGTCACATTTTAAAAAATCAAAAGAAAGCTGCAATTAATTTTAATAATGTAGTTCACTTAAGCCAATATATCCCCAAATCACCATTTTAGGATGCAGTCAATATAAAACATTATTGAGCTATTTCACATTTTTATCTTATTTATATGCTTTAATGAGTATCAAATGACTTCTGATTAGACCTGTTGCATTTAAGATCAAAGTTTCATTACGTTAGAAATTGTACCCTTTGTACTGATTTAAATATGTAGTGAAATTTCTTTAGCTATCAAATTAAAATGTTCAATGTGACAATGTTTTCCAATAAACAGTACATAACCAAAATTTTGAGGATGCCCTAAATTAGCTCAGATTCTATGCATCTGACCCTCAGGGAGACCCCACTGGAAAGGCCTTTAAACTTTCTGCTCCTATTCTCACCACCATCCCATGGAAGAAAAAATGTCATTTCCCCAACAATGTAGTAAAGTTAAAATGAGATCACTTATCTAAAGCATTTTGTAAAGTATTGAGGAAATGTCTGCTATAAAGAAATTTTCTCAACCATGAATTTCTTTAATCAAAAACATTTCTTGACCATCTACTCTGTAACGACGACGCTTCAGCTTTTGTAGTTACAGTGATTTACTAAAAATGGGTGGCCCATGTTTGATAAATCCTAATTTTAGTAGGACCAGCAGATGACACAAATGAACAAAACAAATCGTTCCTTGTGAGCAGTGATAAGGGTTTAAGGGAAATAACACCAGATATTTCAACTGTTGCTGAATTTTCAATTCATAATATTTGAAAGCAAAGAGCATTTTCTTCACTACATGGAATACCTATTTCCCGATGTTCTAGAACATCCAGAGACCTCACATTAGTTCACTGCCTCCAACTCCTCTCACATTGCCTCCTTTGTTTCATTTTGTCCCTGGTGTTCCAGCCACTGTGACCTCATCACTGAAGCTGGCCACTCCAGGCCTGGCCCCTGCTCACAGTGTTTACACTGTCTGTATCCTTTCTCCAAAATGGTCTTTCCTGGCGTGTGCAATGATGGTTCTCTCACCCTCTTATACTGTTTTCCTGACACTGAACCATCCCCCAAAACCTATCCTGACCATCCTAGCTAAACTTGCAAATTATCTCCTCCCTTCCCCAAACCCACTAATCTACTTTGTTCTGTGCTTTTCCTCCCCACCTCCCCATAAGTCTTATCACATTCTAACAATATAATTTACTTATTTATTATTTCACTCTGCTGCTTCTGAAATGTAAATTCCACAAAGGGACAGACCTCTGGAAATCTCATTCATGGTACAATCCAGTCACTGACAAAAGTTGAAATTTAATTGCAGTTTTCCCCCTGTAGGGTGGATACTTGTTTTATTATTGCTATCTCATGTATTCCAAAAACAACCCCATGAGGTAGATTCTATTTTTGTATTGGTTCTCTATTGCTGCTAACAAGTCATTCCCAAAATAAGTGGATTGATGCACAGAAGTTATTATTTTCACTATTCAGAGGCTCAGAAATGTAGGCATGTCTCTGCAAGATGGTTTCTCCTGCTACCTGGGGGTCACTCACTCACCTGGCTTCAGCTAGTGGCTGGGATAGACCAGGAGATCCAGGAAGACTCACTCACTCTCTGGGGTCCCAGAGCTCCACCTTGTGTCCTTCTGTTACTATGTGATTGTTCTTCCATCGAATAGTATCACCTGAGTTGCTTTCTAGTATGGTAGCTGATTTTCCTGGACGGAAGCTACTAGACTTATTAAGGTTTATCACTGAAACTGGCATAGAGTCATTCCTCCACAATCTATTGGTAAAAGAAATTAACCAACCTGGCCTGAATGTATCAAGAACATGGGAAATATGCCTCTTAATGGATAGAACAGCATGGACACAGAAGAGAAAAAGAAATGATGGCAGCCCTGTTTGGAGACTATCTACTGCAATTGTTCTTCTAAGATGAGGAAATTGGAGCTCGGAGAGATTAGGTTGACAAATGAATAAATGGCAGAGGTATAAGTCACGTCCAGGTTTTGCTGATTGCAATATGTGTATCTTAAACATTCTGCTTTGGAGTCTCTAGAGTTTTGGGCAGAGTTTGGGCCTTAGGGTGCAAGTCCTTAAGAGAGCCAGACAGCAAAAAAGCCACTGGGTGGCAAGAGTGAGTGCTCCAGGGCCGTGTGTTTGCTTTGGTCAGAAGGGTTCAACCTCAAATGATCTTATCCATTGAGTTTTCCCAAAATTTGATTTGAAGAAGGATTCCACAGATTTAGAACCTGGTCAAAGTATACAAAGCAAGTATCTGAATGAAAAATGAGTTTGTATCTTTGTGAGTTAAAATCTCTCACATATTCAGACAGCCTATGTGTGCTTTTATGATTAATATTATTATCCTTATTTTGTTTATAAAGATAAATTTAAAAGAGACACCAGTTCACAATTTCAAATTTTGTGTATAAGTGGAGAGTGATTTTTATACAATCATTTTAAAAGACTATTTTTTGTGGTAGGTTCCCTTTGAGCACTTTTGAAATGTTATCTGGGGTTATGTATCCAATTTCAAGCTGATGGAGAAACTGTACATTTCTGCTGTGTTCTTTGCAGGGATATAATTTGGGGAGCAATTTTCCATACAGTTGATGGGCATGTTGCAATACAATTTTGTGCAAAATTGGCACAATATTGTTGTAATTGCTAATGACTTTCTTTATAACACTGCAAGAACCAGAGAAGGAGAAATGGTAAGTTGTCATACCCCCAACTTCATCCAGAGAAATGCTCCTTTTAAAATTGTATACATTGCATTTCTGCACAAGATTATGTTTGAAGAGCAGTATTTGCTGCAAAAGAAAATAATAATAGTTTCATAGCTGTCTCACTAAATGACCTCTATGTCATGGAGTTCCACTACAAAATCTATGGCTTGTCTAGTCACTTAGCTATTCATTTATCAAAATCATACCAAGTATATTCCAGGAGTGGTGAGGGATTTGAACTCAGTTAATTTCAGGATGAAGTAATAGAAATAACCCCAAAGAAGCTGAGAGAGAAAAAAGCAGTTAATAGAATAGATCATGAAACCAGTGAAGATTTGTGCAACAAAATCAAACCATCAATAATACAAAGTAATTGCAATTCCAGAATAAGAAGAGAGAATGGGGCAGAATACAGAAATAACAGTTTAAAAATAATTTTCAATGAAATTATTAATGATTTTTAATAAAAATTAAGAAACTATAGATCCACATAGCACAGAGAAACCAACAAAAATAAGTAAAAAATAATACTAAGACCCATACTCAGAATCATCATATTCAAACTGTTGAAAATAAAAATTAAAAACAATCTTGAAAACAGGCAAAGAAATAAGAACACATTATATATACATAATACTGTATAATACTATATATAATGTGTATATGTACTATATATAATATCAGCATATAATATGTCAGAAGCTATGCAAATTGGAGACAGTGGACATCTGGACACAGTGGACAGTAGAAAGTGGCATCTTCAAATTTCTAAAAGAAAACAAAACTACAGCCAATGAAAAAATCTTTCAAAAATAAAGAATAAAATATTTTCAGACAAACATAAGGTGAAAGGATTTATTACAGTACACCTGTATTATAAGAAGTATTAAAGGAGCTCTCTAAGTACAGAACAAATGACTGATGGGGAAAATGTCAGTCTAGCATCTCAGCACAGACAAAACTCAATTCCAGGCAAATTTTAGCAATAATGTAAAAATCCAAGCAATAAAACTCTATAAGATAGTATAGAAGAATGACTACAAAATATGTAAAATTTCTGTATGATGGATTAAATTACATTAAAATTAAGAATTTCTGTTCCTTAAAATACATTATTTCAATGAGAAGAGATGCCACATAATGGAAGAAGTAAACCACAATACACTTACAAGAAATCATCTGTATATCTGATATCTGTAGAAATGCCTTTAAATCAATAAGAGAAAAGATAGATGCACCACTAGAAAAACAAGCAATGGATTCAAGCAGGCCCTGTATAAAATAAGAGATCTAAATGGTCAAAGCATTTAAAAAGATATCCAAGTCATCTTTTTGGTGAGTTGCAACTTAGCCAGTGAAATATAACCTAAAAGCAAATAAATTATCACCAGGATGCATGAAATAAAACTAACTGACAATATCAAGTGTTTACAAGGTTGTATAGAAATGGCAATCATTATCAATTGCTGGTGGAATTGTAAAAGACACAACTCCTTTGGAAGAATGCGATTTTTAATGAAATTAAACACGTACCCACTCTGTGACCCAAAGATTCTCAGGAACATGCTTAAAAGAAATTAACACAGGGACCCATAAAAAGCCTTTAACAGAGAATGTACATTGCACATCTAGTAATTACAGCCCAAGAAAGGAAATGACCCAAATGTTTACCAACAGTAGAATAGTTAAATAACTATTGGTAAAATAGTAAAATGGTAAAATGTAAAATAGTAAATTGGTAAAATAGTAAAATGGCTTTATATGGTAAAATCATATAAAGCACTACTGTACAGCAATAAAATGAATGAAACATAGTTATCGGTAATATTGTAGGTGAGACTTACAATCAAAATTCCCAGACAGGAAAGAATATATACCATATGATCCCATTTATACAAAATTTAACATCAGGCAAAATTCTCTGGTGATAAAAATGCAGAGAGAGTTAAACTTTATGGAGGAAAGTAGGGTAGTGACTGAGAGGGATACTGTGGGATACTGATCATTTCTTGACTTATATGAGAATTGTCAAATTTGTTCACATTCTGATAATTCCTTGAGTTGAATACTTAGGATTTATGGGTTTTCCTGAATGTGTGTCAGAATTCAATAGCATGTACATATACAATTAAATATAGCAGAGTATTTTTAGATCCAGACTTGAGTAAAATTAATGACTGCAAATTGGCAATTACTTGTGGTCAATTTGCTCTGAATTTTTCCTGGAACCAACATTCCGCCTTGGGTAAATGGCTATGGCGTGGGTTGTGTTCTCCATCAACAGCCCTGGGCAACCCAAAGTGCAAGGTAGTACAGATTATATTAGTCTTTGAGTAGCAGTGCCCAGCAGGAGGTTTCCCTTTGACCTTTTCTAGCATTTTCTTCCTGTTAACTTTATGCTCCCTTCCTGATGAGAGGTCTCTGGTATTAACAACAAATAAATGGGCAGCTGTAGCCTACACAAAAGGATGCCTTAGTTAATCCCTTTGTGATGAATCATCTAATTTTTTATTAATTCTTGTCCTTTTGATTTCAAGAGAAGGCAGAGGGCAATGCCTCTACCACCACTGCTGAACACTATTTGCTGTTTACTTGTCATTCAATGTGGGGTTTTACCTTATAAAGTATGAGGAATTGATAACCTAACTATATGCTCACCATGTAGCATCTTATAAACATTTTATTTGCACTCTCTCACTGGATCTTCATAATAATCATGTCCAGAAAGAAAGGCAAGCATTGTTATCTCCCTTTTTACTTAGGAGGAAACTGAGGTTCAGCTATATCTCCCCCCCAAAAAAAAAAACCCACTTTATTTGAGATGCATAGGGGAAGGTCAAGCTTTGTATCGCTATGGGCAAATGACACAGATTCTGAGACAAAGATTTAAGTGCAAGCAGTTTATTGGGAGAAGAACCAGAAGAGTAGAGAAGTAAACAGGGAAGAGAAGGGAAAACCATCAAAAAAGGCTATGCAACCAGTTTATCTGCCACTGTTGGCTACTGGTATTTAATCCTGATCTGAATTGGAAACCAGGCATCTTATAATAGAATTATCCCATTTTTTAGATTTATGTTTTTCTTATAGCATTGGTACTTTTTAGCCAATCTAAGAATTTTTTTTACCCCAACTTAACAATTATTTTCTCTTTTTGCCTTCTAGAAATTTTGTCAGTTTGGCTTTTATACTTAGGTTCATTTTCTTTTTTGTGTATTATGCCAGATAAGGGTCAAGGTTCATTTTTCCCCTCTCCAATGTATATCCTGTTGCTTCAGCATTATTAGTTAAGAAGACTACTTTCCCTATTGGAATATTTTAGTATTTTCATTGAATTCAATTAGCCCTATATAAATCGGTCTGTTTTTGCAGACCATCGTTTCGTTTTGTCTGTGCTTGCTTCAATACCACATAGAATTGATTCAGGTATCTCTCTAGAGGGATCCTGGGTGATGGTCAATGCTCATATACCAGCTTCCATTTAAGAGATCTTGAACAACTAAAATTTAAAAGCCCTTGAATAACTAATGTGAAAGAAATTCCCAAGACATCAGGAACTGCATTTTAAAGAAAAACAAAATTAGCTTAGGGTTCACAAATCCTGTATAGGGATACTGTGTCGTCTCCTTTTTTGCCATCTATGATGAAGTTAGTTGGGGGTCACCTTTATTAAAAGGGTGTATTTAAAAACTGGAAGGAAACTCAATACTTGTCACCTAGCATTTTTCAAAGTGGGGTTTGCATAGAGCAGGCAACATTTATTTCCCAGTAACCAGGCTTCTTCCACCCTGTATTTTTTTATTACCCCCTGTAGTACTATATATTTTTTTTTTATTTTTTGTAGAATAACTGAGGTTTAGGCCAGAGCTGCAGGGGGTGGGGACCGGGAGGGGTGAGAGGATTCACCAGAGACAGAGTGGGGAGCAGAACAGGTAGAATGACTGAAATACACTGCTAAGGGGAGCAGTGAGTGAGACAGGAGAGGTCTGCTGTGCCATGTGGGTAGCTCCCTGGCTGGGGATTAAACTCAATCTGTTGAGTTGATGGCAGTGATAGTGCTGAGACTTAACCCCTAGGCCACCAGGGAGCCCCCCACCTGTAATACTATATATTTAATATTTTTATATGGTACCTTGTAAAACATAAATAAAGAATATAAGCTCTTTGAATCATTACTGAATTGGGAAAACTATTTTTTAATATGCATTATTTTCATAGTAGACAATTATTAAAACAATGTCACCTTGATAAAATCTAAAATAAGCCCACAACTTACAGTATCATCGTCTAAGAAATATTAGAGAAATACTGTAAATAGAAATACTGTAAAATTATTGTATGTCCTTTAAGAAGATTTTTTCCATGGGAAAAGTGAGTAATAGTGAAACTAAGCAGAAAGTTTTGTTTTTTAGGAGACAAAAATTCAGACTGTTTGTAGTGTGGTTTGTGTCTTAAGTGTTCAGGATTAGGACTCAAGTCTCCTGGTTCCAAATCCATTGGTTTTTCAGTGATACCATGTTCAGAATACCTGCTCATTGCCATGTTACTTTCTGTAACATGTGCATTTAAATTGCTACTACCACAATTTCTATGAGAATAGAGACATTATCCACATTACTGTAATTATGTGGAAAGAGCCCAACTGGTAGGTCAAGTTATGTTTTGAGTTGTGTGAATTTATTATCCATGGAAAGCTCCCCAATTTTAGATTTGCTTAAGTTATGCCTCAGGAAACTCTGAAGTTTGAAATTTTGAATGTGGGGAAAATGAATTTTCAATTTAATTAAATTTTGACTGTTCTTCAATGCAATCAATATGATTAAATACTATTTATCCTCTGAATAGAATAATACACAATACTGTGTTTTCAAAAAGAAAGTAAATCTTTCAAAGGATCCAATCCTTAAACAAAAAAGGTAGAGAATAGAGGTGATTTCAGCTACAGCCCCAAAATTCTTCCACATGTGCGTAATAAGCTTTTAGCAGCAATTAAAATTGTTAGATGTTCCTGTTTTGTTGTTTTTGGCAGCGAAGAATGAGTAAGCTTACAAAATGCTCTCTAGGGAAGTGTTTAAATGTTGAAATTTGAACTTAATATAAAGGAGCTGCAGTGTGGGATTGTTCATAGATAAAAATACCCTGCATTTCCAAAATTCAAATAAGTCTACACTTTTGAACCACACAGAAGCAGCACATTGAGTCAAGGCAGCTGCCACTGATAATAAAGTACTTGACTCTGTTCATTCAATCATTCATTCATTCACTCCTTCAGTGGGTCAATCACAATCTTTATGATACCTTTGTGAATGATACTTTTGTGAGTGATTTTTCTTTTGAATCATTTTGTATATTAAGCAGTGGTGATATTGATCCTCATGTACTTTTAATGAAAAGAATAAGCCATTGAGGCTTCACCCCATTCAGATGCATGCTAGCATTTCCAACAATTTTTTACTTTGTTTCACCAGATATAATCTCCCATCTCCCAAGAAAGATTGTGACAATGACAAGAAATTATCAGCTAAAAGGAAGAAATGAAAAGTTAACTGCAAATTTTATTCTCTAAAGTACTGATAATTTTTGTACTTGGACAAAAAAAATCTCCATAATCTTTGTTTCCAATGTGAAGTTGTCGACATGTGGGGGGTGAAAAATAAAAAACACATATTTAAAGATTTAAAATACAAATAATTTCATTATTTCAGACACCTAATTTTTTAAGTTTTTACTTTTTCCTTTCAACTAAGTCTTAAATATTATTAAGATAATATAAAGAGGCATTTTTATGTGTGTCTCAGAATAAACTAAAACAGCATGCAAGATCAGGTAACTGTAATAAAATGATCAATGAATGTACAAAAAAAGTTACTGAGATTTTAATTCTTGTTATTATAACCCATAGGCAAAACTGAGTATATTGAACTTTCTACCTATTATTTCCCATATCAGCAATTTTAAATGAAATCATTTCATAAAGTAAACTGGAAATGAACTTTTCTAATATTTCTTAGAATTAAAAATATTCTCAATATATTTTTGTGATGACATATCTGGGTCTTCATATTTCCTAAGGCAGAGTATTCAGTGTCCTTTACCTCTGCAGTCCCAATAACTACCTTCCCTGGAAAGGAAATCTACATTTATTAGACAACAAATACATATTATACTTAGTACTATGCTAAATGATACAGATCTCAGTAAGATCACTAGATAGAAAGCCAAGGCTAAACTTCAAGCTACACAGTCATTACAGACAGCTTTTTAAACTGACATTGCAGATGCTGTACAATTCACTAGGTATTGTTACATTCTCTACTTCAACTTTTTTTCTTGACTTCTGCTAATCTCAAAGCAGCCTGAATGCATTTGCAGGAAGAATAACTTGAAGTAGCAGCCATACTTTGAAATTTTTTAAATGCCTTTATTGAAAAGGGCATTCTATAGCTGTACTTAGTATGAAAGTAAGTTTCTAGAAGAGATGCTTTGTTCATCCTGTGACTTTAGGAAC
Source organism: Talpa occidentalis (assembly GCF_014898055.3). Lineage (NCBI taxonomy): Eukaryota > Metazoa > Chordata > Mammalia > Eulipotyphla > Talpidae > Talpa > Talpa occidentalis. The sequence goes on from NW_023600993.1 coordinate 14,775,506, forward strand.
AACGTTACCACACATCATCAGAGGCACTGATACTACAGTTTGAGAACCTTTAAAGGTGATCTACAAAAGATGAACTGCCATGAATATTTTATCAGAAGAGTTACAACTCAAAAGAAAAAGAGGAACTTCATCCTCCTCCACATTAGGGATTGAGCATCAAGAAATGCACCACCTTAATAGTTTGAAAAATATTGATCCAGGAAAGAGCAGGGTGATGCACAGGTACTCAGCTGAAATAGTCTGGGTTCAAGTGTCCTCTCTTGAATGGGCTGTTTGACCTTGGAGAAGTCATAGCTCTTCTTAGTGCACCATTCTCCCTCTGCAGGGTGATTGCATGTTCACCTGAGTCATCTCTAGGTTTGCCATCCTGACTCAAAAAATGTCCTGCATTTCTTGTCACCTTACTGTATCCACTTTACATCAATGAACACAGATGAGTAGCAACGGCTCCGAAGTGCCAAGTTCACTACCAGGAATAACTTCAGAAATATAATTTTAAAACACTTCTTATAATTTAAGGGCAGCAAAAGGAAGAAACGGCACTAACTGAGCTACTACAACATGCCAATTATTGTGTATTCCCCAATAAGAAAGAAATGTCTCAACACTGCTTGTTACAAGCATTTAGGAGCAAAGTTTATAGAATGAATTACATAAGAAATTTTCCTAAGCCAGACAGCAGCAGAGGAAATACTGAACCTTGCGATTACAGTGATAGCCCAAAAAGGAAAGAATGTATATTAGAAACTTTTTAGAGAAAGTGACCTTGTTGCTGAATCTAGAAGATAGTTATATAATAGAAAGAAGGAAGGGAAAGGAAATGTTGAGTTGGGAAAATAACAAAAACCTGCAATGAAGGTTATCTCAAGGATTTTGCAGGAAGTAGTAGGATCAATAGAGAAGTTGGCAACATGGAGGTCATATTTAAGTTCATTCAATCAATCCACATTGCACAAAAAACCCAGGTACACAATAACTTCACAATGACTATGTGCGGAAGGTAGAAGTCTCTATTAAAAACCCCCAAAGGGCACAGGTTCAAACCAGATACCGCAAAGAACACAAGCATGTAAAATACAAACCTGCTCTCTAAGACATTTCCCATCTAGCAGAAGATACTGATAGACAATAAAACTAAATTTTTTAAAACTTCTTTTTAAAAAAAAATTATTTATTTATTCATACAAGAACTAGAGTACAGGCCAGAGGCATGGGGGGTGAGAGGATTCACCAAAGACCGAGTGGGGAACAGAACAGGCAGATTGACTGAAATACACTGCTGAGGGGAGCAGTGGGCGAGTCAGGAGAGGTTCGCAGTGCCATGTGGGTAGCTCTGTAGCCGGGGATTGAACTCGTGCTGCAGTGGCTGTGGACAGCTTCATAGGTTGCATCTTAACCCACTGCGCCAACAGGGAGGACCAATAAAACTAAATTTTATGGAAAGAAGCAAGGACATCAAAAGAAAGTGTGTCTTGATATTGCACGAGACACTAGCAGATGAACACTTCAGATAGCACTACGAGAAGAAAGAGCACACCATGCGATTAAAAAAGAAATTAACAGCATGATGTCTGACCACCAGGTACTTAGAATTTTCAACATTTACTTCACCAACATTTAGATGTGCTCAGTGCCCTCCCTTTCCCTTCGCTACCCTTTTATTTCTGTTTTCCGTTAGCTGAGTGATGACGGCATTGCCATTTACATCAGCACTCAGCATCTATTCTCATCTTCTGCTAAAACATTGGGTTTAAATACATACAAAGGAGCAGCAGGAGACTTGAAAAAGACTGACTTTATAGATATATTTTTTTCTTGTGTGAAAATCTAAAAACAGAAACCAGGATAGAATCTAGGGAAGAGAAAGAGGAGAGAAGAGTCACTCTTTTCATCTTTAATGCACTAGGCAAGATGGAATTGTCTTTATCTGTAGGTGAGCAAAGGGATACAGATTTCTTTTAAGATTTCAGGACCAGCAAGGATGCTATTGGACCTCAAGTTTCAAGTGTCAAGAAATAACTCCCAATCTTATTTTTAAATTATCTACGTGGACATGGATCTTATTATATTGATGCCAGAATGGACCTTCAAGATCCTCTGTCTCTGTCTATGTGAATGAATACCAGAGATAATGAATGACTCATCCAGATCACAAAATTAGTTGAGAATGAGCCTGGAGTGGAACTTGAGGTTTTGATGCCTACTATTTTGCTACTTCAAAAAGACCAAATGACAATTCTTCTTGGAATTTAGTACCAAGAAAGATTTGGATGGCACCAAGTAACTGAGATGCCTATATTCAGGGTCACTGTTTTGACCGCTACTGAAATCAGAAGTTACTAGGTATAAGAGCAAATTACTTTCCTTGTACAATAAATTACCCTCCCTGATATCTTATTTTTCCTATTTTAATACATTTTATTTTATCATAAAGTAATATATAGAATTATGAAATTTTTTTTTAAAAAGTCAGAGTATAAAAAAGTGAAAAAGCTATAATCCTGCCACTCACATGACTTTATTGAGACTACCTTTTGGTACAGGTTTTAATTGGTAAACTGCCTTGAAATAATTTAAAAGTAAGAAGAAAATACTTTGTGGTTAGGTTTGTTTTATTGAGCTAAGCAGAAATTGCATCACCTTATTTTTCACAAATATCCACCTATCTGTGAATATGTGTAGTCACTAAATAGACATTCAGCAAATGGAGACCTTGACCGTGTGTGTGTGTGTGTGTGTGTGTGTGTGTGTATGTGTGTGTGTGTCAGGGGGTGACAAAGTTCTGTTGGAGGAAGGCCATGGAGTTTGCCTCTGACTCATAGCAAATAGTTACAATTTTAAGAAAGACTTTATAGCCTAAAATTTGTATGATTTAAAAACTAAATTATTAAAAAGTATATTTTTAAAAATTTGAGTATATAACTTTCCATCACATACAAACTCCTTCCCACATTTAATTTTTTCTGTAAATGATCAATCCAACAGACAGTATTGGGGAAAGCATGCAGAGCATTCTTTTAAAGTATTTTTTAAACATGTTTAAAAATACATTTTAAAATACATCTTATGTGCCAGATAACCTTAAATAAAATGTTGGATAGGATAATCTTTTTAAGATAATACATTTTTCAAAGCCCAATGTGTGGCAAAAAAGTGACAGATAAATTAACAAATGTAAAGCAATGTATTAGAGAATTAAGATGATAATTATAACTAACATTTATTCTTTCAACAAATATTTATGTGTTTACAATATGCTAGAGACCATGTTAGTCACTGGGAATAAAATGGGGAGTAAATAGTGACTGTCATCATTTCTTTTTGTCCTCACCATCACCAAGCAGCAAAAGGATGGGGAATATATTCTTAGTCTTATTCATCACTTATAATTCAGACGCTGCTCTGAGTTTTACATTATTCACTCATTTAATTATCACAACAAGTACAAGTGTCAGTATTATTACTTCCCTTTTAGTAATGAAAGTAGGCAGAGTAGATGAGTAAGGCCAGTTGAGTAATTCCAGTCAGTAACCTCCAGGAAGAGGTGACATATGTCTTTTCTGGGCTTGTTGCATCGGACAACACCACACTGACAAAGAGATGCGAGTCGTAGAGCAGGCTACACAATGCAGGATGCTCTGAAGCGCAAAATCCTGGCCTTTTATTGATACACAACATCAGTTGTAAGAGGGAGCAGCAAGAGGAAAGGGGAAGGAGATAAAGGAGGAAGGAGATTAAAGAAAGGGAAAGGATGTAGCAGATCTGAGATTGTGAGTCTGCCCTCCAGGCACTTACCTGCTTGATGACTTGGTATTGTCATTGAGACCAAGCCCTAATTCCCCCTGCCTTGGTTTTAATGCTACAAGGCATTCCACAGATCTGTTTCTGGGGTCCCTTGGCATACATCAGTCCTCAGTCCCGAGTGTTCTGGTCATACCTCTTGATGTACAAGTTGGGAGTATGTTTTTTGCATTGGTCCTCAGCCCCCCGGGCATTCCTGGTCATACCTCATGATGCATAGCCTTCCCAAAGTGATCCAGTTTTGTGCTATTGTTTGATTTGAAAGGGCACCTTCCAGGGTTGGGCTCCTGTACCTAACTAACCGGGACATTTTGACCTTGCTTAGGATTTAGAACGAAATGGTGGCGGAACAGGCTGCTTAGGAGTAGCAGACCCACATGGGCTGACACACAGAATAGCAGTCACCCCCTACAGGTGACTTTTCTGTTCAGTAGCAATGGTGGAGACCTCAGTTTCTGGATGTGATGGCTAAGTATCTGTCAGCCTGAACACCTTGCATAAATGCACAGAAAAGAAACTTCTCTATTATACTACAGGCAATAATTAATTGTTGTTGATTAAGTCACTTAAACTTGAAGTAGGGTACTCATGCTACTATAACATAATCTAACCTATCCCAGCTACAAGTAAGAAAAATAAGATAAAAAGCACTAGGCCACAAAGTTTATATTATTCTCTTTACATTTCTCAATGATAACAATATGAGGACACTTAGCTCATAGAAATCTGCTCATAGAAATTAAGTAACAGCTCCAGGTACACTGCAGTAGCCTAAGTCCTTAGCATATTTTGGCAGTTATGTGATCACTACCCTCTTTCTCAACTCATCAGAGTCACCTCAAATTTAGCTTTAATTCTCTCTTCCTAAGTCTAGGCATGGTCCAATATTACTTTCCGTTCAGGAAGCCATGTAGCTACTATTAATTTTTAGAATTGATATGTGCTAAGAAACCCAGTTGTCATCCTATTATGAATCTTTGTTTATGTCACACACCTTGTTTATAACTAACACATGCCTACACATACAGGGAAGAGGTTGTTATGCTAGAAGCACATGTGATTTACTCTAGGAACACAAAGAAATGAGTACTTAAATTGGATTAGGGACTCAAAAATAGGTTTCAGTGGAAGTGACATTTATGGTGAACCTTGGGTCATAAGTTCAACTGGAGAGACAGTTTGAAGTATGAGATGGTCAATTGAAATAGAAGTAATAGCAAGTTGAAAGGATTGAAAGTCTGAAAGAGAACAGCACTTGCTGGGATCTGCCTGTAGTTCTGCATGGATTGGGTTCAAAATGATGCACGAGCTAGACTGCTATGTTTGTGGTGGGAGGCCAGCTCCTGAATGGCTCCTACATTATAGGTGATGAAGTTTTACTTTGTTTTTTTTTTTGGTTTTTTTTTGGTGAGGTCAGGAGAAGCTTTATTACTCATGCATGAGGTCCCAGTGTTTTGTTCTTTGTGATCCAGACACAGAAATTTTTAAGGAGAGAATTACATGATTAACTGATAGCATGGAAAAACATTCTGCTGTCTTCAATATGATGCATGAACGGAAGAATAGTTTTGCGACAGGATGATCAGCTGGGGGAGATTGTTATAGTGAGAAGTAATGAGTACATCGACTAAGGGGGTGGCAGAGAAAATGTGCAAAAGGACAGGTTCCATAGTTTTTTAAGGCGCTTAGAAGACAGCTTTTTTAAAGACAGAAATTAATGATAGATTTGAGTGTAACTCAAGGATAAGCTAGATTGTCTTCTTGAATATTCTAGAGCTTCTTTTCTTTCTAGGATTATGGTTGGATTATGTTTTGTTTTTTAGATTCTGTGTTTGTCCATTTGATACCCATTTGTCACAGGGATAATTATATTGGCAAGATTTTCTTCTTATTGTCTGTATTCTTGTTGCTCTGACATTAGGGGTATTGCACACTTTGGGGGATACTTCTAGCTAATTCCTGACATCAGCACCAAATTGCTTCTCATGTCAGTAAACCATATTAGAGGTGTTTATCATCCAATCCCAGGTTAAATTGACTCAGAAATGAGTTGACCCACTGAGTCCTGCCCAAATAGTAGATCTATATGTAAAATAAATATTGCTGTCTTTTCAAAAGTTGGTGCCAGTTAGGGTGATTTGTTACACAGTAAACCAGTGAAATTTGTGGCATAAATTTTTTGGTTGGTTTTAGTAAAGAGAGGCCTTTCATAAAGTACCTGGGCATGACTACAGGGATTTGGTATTTTCCCTTATATTTTAGGGTCAACGAAAGGGTCTCTTTCTCTTTGAACTTGAATGTCTTTAAACAGGCCTTGGAGCTTATAGAAATTAAGTAACACTGTATGGTTAATTACTGCACTGTAAAAATTAATTAGTACACTGTATGGTTATCCTGAATTCTTACAGTGTTGTCTTATCCACGAGACAGAGAAAGGATGAACGGGCTCTTTAATGACATGAGTTATGGTCCTTTTTGTCAACCACTGGGGGCAGGAAGAGTATTTCCTTTAAGGAAATTTAAGTATTCCAAGAGACAGGAATCAAGAGCTGCCAGTTGGGGCAGATGATGGAAGAATTTCCAACTCATTGTCTCTCTTTGATTTCAAGGTGCCAAAGTGTGTGTAAGGGGACCTAGTATGCTTAAACTCTCAGCCCCGGGTTTTAATGGTGCAGGTTGGTCTTCCCCAGGCCACACATGCCTATGAAGAGTATTAGTCCTTGATTGCACCAGAGCTTAGAGAAGGCTTAAGAAGAGAGTGGTGATGACAGTCTTCACTAAAAACAAGCAAAAACAACTGTGGTGGAGAAAGCACATAAGAAATGGGGAGAGCCACCTACTATGGCCTAATAGGATCCAACAGAATCCTCGACTTTTGTAGAATTTAGGGTAAGCACCTTGTCATACCTAGCACAGTCCCTCTAGCAGAGCACGAGCTGGTAGTGAAATTGCATAGGGACAAATGCCGAGCTTCCTTAACCATAAAACCCAGGCTTACGCTTTGTAAAACCCTCTTATTGCTAGTTTCTTCCAAGTGATTTCATGCATTTGGCTAGATCAAGCACAAGAAGAAACAGCTTTCACACACACACACACACACACACACACACACACACACACCCTACAGTGCTAATCCTATGACCTTCAGTCACGGTTTACACTTTTATTTCATGCCGAATTTCAAGCCACTTCAAGGAAGACGTTTTTCTGCTTTTGCACCGACAGCAGCAGTCTAGGTTTTCTGGAACGTGATTCGCCCCGTCCACACAGAGCAAGGGACTCCCTCGTCTTTCTCCCTCGCTCAGCCCAAGGGGGAGCCACCCGCAGTTGGCTCTCGCGTCACGCAGGGGACCCCGCCCGCCTGAGCTCGGTATCGCAAAGCACAGCAGTCTCGGGACGCACGGAATTGGGGTGCAGGGGGTGCTGGTGGAGAGCAGGGGACTGGACCTGGCGGGAGGCCAGGCGCGGGGCGCAGCTGGCAGGGGCCCTCTGGTCCCGAGCCTGGCTCGAGGCACCGTCCGCCAGCGCCGCCCACTCAGGATTCCCCTCCCCTGCCCGGCGCGCCCCCGCCTAGTTGGCCGCGCGCCGCGACCGGATCTTCTCGAATTTCAACACAAAGGGAATCCTCGGCCGCAGGAAGTGCATCACCAGAAAGGGGGTACGGGGGCGGGGAGAGGGATGCTTCCCTCCCACTCTACACCCCCGCCCTCGCGGAGCCCTGGGCAGCCGTGACGAAACCTTCAGGGTCCCCCTAACGCCCCGCGAGCCCGGAGAACTCTCACTAGAACCCCCCCACCCTTAGCGACAGCAGCGGGGGGCGGACGTGCCCACCGAGGCTCCCGAGCTCTGGGGCGGCGGGCCAGCGAGCCCCCCCTCGCCAGAGACCTCACACCTCTTCGCACCCCTGCACCCCCTCCGCTTCCCTTGCGCGCGCGCCTGCACCTGGGCTGACCCGGGTCTTTGCAGCCCCGGGCGCTCAGCTCTCCTCCGCGCGCTCCCTCCCGTCCAAGGTTCTCAGTGGCCGCCCCTTTTCTGGTGGCCCCCCTCTACTCCCCGCGACGCTGCGCCCCTGGCTTGGGCGAGGCTTTCCCGGCAGCACGTCGGTGGCGAGGGAGTCCCCGCGCGCAGAGCGCAGAGCGCAGGGAGCAGCCACTTTCGTTTTCCGAGGCACCTGCCGTTCCAGGGACTCGGCGGGCTCTTCCCCCCAACGCTGCCAGTCCAGGGGGGCGCCTCGCCGTCGTGCGGGGATTTGTGGGGACGCTCTGTCACCAGGCAGCCTCACTGTTTTCACTTGGGTTGTATTTTGCAAAGCAATAAAAACAGCCAACTTTTCTAGAAATGTTTTACTCACATTTCACCGGAGCAGGGGCAACCATCCACTGTCCATATAAAGCTAGCATTATTTTCTTTTAGTTTAGACATCCTTGGGGAGGCCGATGGCACTTGGGGAGAGGGGTTGGAGCTGCTTCTCGATGCCCAGGAGCAGAGGCCGAAAAGCCCCGCGCTTCGCCCACTCCCCGGGTGACAGCCGCGCGGGGCTCACGCACCTAACTCGACGCTGCGGGCTCGCGTGGCGGGCACTGGCTACGGCAGGTGCGCAGGAAGGGGGGCGCATCCCCCCCAGGGGCGCGGGGCTGCCCCAGCTTTCTAGGACACGACCCGGGGAGAAGGGGGGGGTCACTCCCTCCTCCCCTGTTGCAGGCGGAGGCCGGGTACCTGCCCTGACCTGTCTCCTCCCCTTCTCCAACACCACACCCACGGGACTCCGGTCTCCCAGGGAGAGGGACGGAGCGCGAACAAAGGGGTCTTTGTTCCCCGGCTCCCCGGGGGTGGGAGTCGTGCTCGCTCGCATTTCCCGGCGCCCCAGAGAGCGGAGGCTCGTTGCCTGCGAGCCTCGCCCAGCTCGGAGCGCCGCCCTCCACGACCCCTGCGCCCCCGGGCAGGGCGCGGCGCCCCGGGCGAGCGCGGACTCTTTGCGCGCGGGAGGGGTGGGCGCGAGGCTGCGCGCGGTGGCGCCCGGCGGACACTGCCCCCCGCGGAGGGCCGGTGGGGGGGTTCGGCAGCTGGTGGAGGTGCAGGAGGCGGGAGAGGGAGCCTGGGGCGGGCTCCGGGAGCGCTCGCGGGGCTGCGCTCGCCAGCGCGGCGGCGGCTGCAAGTCGCTCCCCCTCTGCTTCCTCCCCCTTTCCTGGCACGGCCCCGTGGCCGCGCCGGGCCCCCTCGCCTGCCGTCATCACGCTCCCTTTCTCCCTTTTTGGCACTTTCCTGTCGAACCATCCTTCTGGACAAACTTTGATGGAGAATTTCACACCACGCTGGAAAAATGCCGGTTATGAAAGGATTATTGGCGCCCCAGAACACCTTCCTGGACACCATCGCCACCCGTTTTGACGGAACACGTAAGTCTTGCACTTGGACGAGTTGCATGGTATTTTTTTTGCAGAATGATTTGTCTCGGATAATTACTTTCGCTCCTGCCTTCTCTTTTGCACCAGCGGAGTGAAATTCCTTCTGCTCTCGCCAAGGAGAATTTTTTTTTTTCTTTCCTCTCATGGTTGTGTGTGGTATTATCACTTTGAATGGGTGCACTTGCCTCCTTGACTTACTGGGTTTGTAAGGGCTGGGAAAAAAAAAAAAAAGCCTTAAGAAGCCCAGCGCCCGTGGGCACGGCGGGACCTGTGTTTCGGTGCCTCTTTAAGGAATTGGGGATAATTTTATGATGTGAAAGTGGGATTTGTCCATTTTGGTGCGTTGCCACCTCATCCTTCTAGAGTTTTAAGGCTCCCTCAAAACAGGGAGAGTTTGGAATGGTTTTTCTCCGTGGAGTTTCATTCCCTGAGGTTTTTTTCCAACAGGCATGAGTTCCTATCTGAGTTTAAGAAGATGCAGATAAAATCAGGATTGCCAAGTGTAAGCTGGCTATAGAATTCTGAGTGTCGTGGGATGGTCAGGATCTTGGTTCCTGCCCTTAAGCTAGAATGGCATACCTCTCGATTCTGGAATCAGCTTAACACCAGAGAACAGACCTTGGAGAAAGACGACCTGGGCATCGTAAAGCCTGAACTGATCGCAAGACAAAGTTTAGATATTTTTTTTTTAGGGTGAATGTTATTGGACGTGTAGCTTGATCAAGCTACAGGTTAAAAACAAAGCCAGGCTGCTGTTTGGATGCTGGAGACGGTGCAGAATCGTCTGCGAGGTGTTCTCTTTCAGGACCACGGCCAGGTCCCCGTTCCTTACCAGGCTTCTCAAGCTCTTTATTGGAGCCTGTAGAACTTCCCAGAAGGCTTTCGCCCTGTAATTAGGAGTCTGTACTCTTACCCCCAACCAATGCTCTCTGTTGGTTTCACTATGGATATATCCACACCTTTCTCACCTGATGTTGCTTTGTGTGTTGCCTTTTACACAAGACTCGCGGAAACTCATTTATCCTAGAGACTTTTCCAGTGGTTGGAGTATCATTTTTTTTTTTTATTGTGACTATATTTCTTTGGTGCTGAAAGAAAGGTCACATCTAATTCTATTTCCACTCCAGTAGTCTAGATACACACTCTTATTATGGAGGGGAGTAAGTCCTGGACTTTTGCTCTGCAGGAGTAGTTGGAAAAGTTTACAGGAGAGAGAAATGAAGTGTTTACTTGATTGTGTTCAGTTTTTATTTTTGACATCCAATTTAATCATGGTAGATAGTGTGGACGTTTGGTCACTTCTGGTGTTATTTATCTTTACCTTTGGCCACCCCCTCCCTTTTTTAAAATATATTTCACATATCAAGGAGTTAGAGTGAAGTGCAATGCTAATATTTATGTCTTCCTTAGATACTAACAAGAAAAGATGTTGTTATAAATCTTCAAGTCCCTGCCACTGCCATCACCTAAACACCACACAAAATCACCACTGCTGTCTTTAATCATGCCTGGTTGTGGATACTGCTACTTAATTATGTGAGACACTCGTCAGTTTTGATATGGATGTTTATCCTTGAAATTATAAATTTAAACCCAAAAGGTTTTAAACATTGATCCCAAATGCACCCATTGAAAATGAGGTAATTGGTTAATAGTAGTTGCTTATCTCATTGTCATTTGATGTTGAATGGAGCGCAATGTGTAGTGAATCACCCCAGCACAGCCATGGAAATTACTGCAGTGATATATTTAGATATCAATTACTAATGAGGGCCTTTGCATCTTCAGTGTGTTGATACCTGAACACTTTCTCTCAGTATAACATGTTAAGCTGAAGGCATGCAGAGAAAGATGGGCATACAAGTAGATTGCACTTTTTGTATTTTAACTGCATATTAGTAAAATAGAAGATTAAATATTTCAAAACCTCATTTTGAAAGACCATCATCACATATCACCATTTAGAATTAAAAATAAAACAAAACAGAACAACAACAATAACAAAAAACAACCTTAATACTGCTGGAGGCCAGGCTCAGTCTGTGCTCCACCAGGTCTGGGGGATTCCTGCAAGGAACCACTTTGTATAGACTCAATGTGAAAATTAATGAAACAGATTTCAAAGTGAAGTGCAAACATAAAGGTTTACTTTAACAAAATTTTGTTTACAACATTTTATGAATACCCCTCGTCCAACACATGCTCCTCAATGAAAGAGAATCATATCTTCTCATTTGGTTTTTGTTTGACCTACAGGATGGCTTGAGCAATTGGAAACTTGAAAAACACTTTAAGCAAATTGTAGCCACAAATTTTGCTGTAAGTAGAGTCCTGAGGGCACCATTTCCTCTGCTGATATTGAGTTTACTTTATCATGACATCTCTTCTGTCTTGACACAATTATCAAGTGTAATTACTATACCAGAAACACTTTTCCTGTGATCGACATTCTTCCGGTGACTTTTCATAATAGTCATTCATTTTTTTGTACCATATAAAACGTTTCAGAGTTTTACATTTGTAAAATTTCTACTCACCCAAATGAAAATGATACTAGAAAATTAATAATATATTCAAAATGTAATTTTTTGCTTGGTACATTTCTGCCTTAATTTGTTAGGTATATTTTATTGTCATAGTTGTTTCTTATTTAATTTTATTTGGGACAATTCTGATGAAAAAATAAGAGTAAACAGTGTGAAAAACTACATTGCTAATTTAACCACTACGCAGTGTTATTAGTGCCTTATTGATTTAATATTATAATAGAAAAAAGTAAACCTTAAAATATCACCTAAAATTTCTCCCAGGAAAATAGATAGATGACAATAAAAACCTACAAGATAATCTTACTACTTTATCAGTTGAGATTATTATAGAGAGACATAAAAGAAATATCAATAATATTAATAATATATTTTATCACCAGTGATACTTAACTGTTTTACATGTTTGGATATTTTCCCATTTATTAGTAAAGAAATGAGCTTTTCATCAGAATTGGAAGGCCACTGTGGATAATTGCAACTGTTTTGTCCTCATATATAGTTTAATTTTTTTAATTAATTAATTAATTAATTAATTTTTTTCCCCAAAAGATTTATTTATTTATTTATACAAGCACTGGATACAGTCAGAAGCGCAGGAGGGTGAGAGAATTCACTAGAGCCAGAGCAGGGAGCAGAACAGGCAGAAGGACCCAAGCACACTGCTGAGGGGAGCAGCGGGCGGCAGGAGAGGTCTGCGCACCATGTGGGACCCTCCTCTGGTGGCTGGGGAGCAGCAGGGCATCGAACCTGTGCTGCAGAGGCTGTGGGCAGCTTTGCAACCCAGTGCTCAACCGCTGTGCCACCGGGGAGGCCCATATATATAGTTTAATTTTAAAAAACTATTGGAAAGTATAAATCTTTCTATAAAAGATTACTCATATATATTTTAGAAATATGGTTTCATGATTTGTGTTCAAATGAAGTATAGAAAAACTAAGAATCTTGTAAGTATTGATTGTATATCCCATTCATGGGGGGAAAAGTAATTCCAATGAAATTTTTTGACTCATTACATGTAGTCATCCTCTTACCTGAAACACTAAAACACAAGCACACACACACACACCCCTAACGCCATGAACTTTTTATAGTTCTTTTCTTTACATAATGTATTTTTTTAAACTCTTTTGAGTAGACATTTGCTTTAAGTACATGAATATTAATGTGGATAAAGTGAAATTATAGTAAGAAAACACGTAAGTACATATTTTTAAACTATTAAAAAAATTTAGTGCAAATACTTGCCACAGGCTACCATTTGAGAAAAACACATTTTTGGAAGATATAAAACTTTCAGAGAAGTGTCAGTTTTCAAACATAATGGTGCATTAACCCACATATTCCATGTTAAAATTTGGACAGAATACTTCTTCCCCTTTGTGGTTATTGAAACAAGATTTAAACTTTAAAGGAAGTAAATCTAGTCCAGTGGACTCTAGCAAGGAAATTGCCAGTCATAGTAATCAGAATAAGGGTGGTGTAGAAACGACTCACATTTGCAAATAATTTATGTACTGCTATTAGCTTATTCAAAATGGTCCAAGGAAATTTGTTAAAATCTGAACTACTTCCTTTACAGAGGCTCATTTTTTTTCATGTTAATGATTTCATGAAAGTGCATAGATCTCTTAACATTAAGAGCATAGAGCAAAGAGTTATCATGTACCTTGTGCTAAGAATGGGAGAATAAGGTGGGATAGTGAGCTCTTCATATCCTTTCCTGGGGTGAACATCATCAAACACATTTAGCCAATAATAAAGAATTTCCTATGGGTTTCTTTCCTATGGGTCTGTCTGTAAATGGTTACTGCATGAAAACATTCAAGGCAGTATATAGCATACTCTCTCCCTACTAATAGAAATTTATAAAGATTATTTTTTAATTTTTATTGTTGCTCTGTCTCTTTTATTCTTTATGCTTGGGGAGCTAGATCCTGTATTAGTTTTCTTTTCTAGGAAATTGCCACAGGAAACTACCATGAACATAGTAGGACTTATTAGCTCACATTTTCTATGGGCCAGACATGCAGACTGAGTCCTGTGTTCAGGCTCTTACAAGACAGCAGACAAAGTTTCTGTTGGGGCTCTGATCTCAGCTGAGGCTCGAGGCCTTCTTCCTAACCCATACATAGACTGGCAGGATTTTGTTCTTTGTAGATTTTATTCTCTTGTTCTTTTGTTCTTTCAGGTCCTTGTTTTCTTGCTGCCAGCCATAGACTCTTCTCAAAAACTAGAGAGTGCCCTGGGGTTTCTTGCTAGGCGGCATCATCCATTAGGTTGTATTATAACTTAACAGTTTCTTGAGACCAGCAGAAGTGTCTTTCTTTTAAGTACTTGCCTAACTCAGTCAGCCCACCCAGTATCATCTTTGTCTTGATGAGCTCAAAGTCAACTCCTTATGGCTCTTAATCACATCTATAAAATACCTTCTGAAATCATTTATCCCAACTATGTTCAAGGGGAAGGTTTTAGATGGGATGTATACACAGGAGTTGGGAATTTTGAGAACCCTCTTAGAAATCTGCTACAGATGTGTTCCCCTTTTTGTGCTGTCAGACAAAGCCTGGTGTGCTCTGGTTTGCTCTGCCATGAGGAGGTCTACTGAGCAAACTCTGTACCTGTGTGTGAATGTAAACTCTGCTGCATATGCACTTGAAGTCTCTGTAACACGAGGTCTAACTCACGGGAAGGAGGGCGTTCCTTCACATTGGTGATGGCATGTGAGCAAACTTAGCCCAAGAGGTTTCTTTCAGCTGTGCTGTTAGATTCTTTATTTTGTGGTGTAGATGTTATGTGGGAGATACTGGAATATTTTCAGAGCACCCAATCTCTTGACAGGGTGGCCTCTCTTTCCAGATGAGGACTGTTCCCTGGAGTCTGTTGGTCTCAGTATGGGTAACTTAGTCTGTGCAGCATGGGGAACCAGTCCAAGAACATGGCATCTGCAAAGAATGATCCCCAAGCCAGGTGCTGGCACTCTGAGGTGACTGGGCTGATTACACCTTATTACTAATTAACTTTCTTAACCAGGCCTGTTTCTGGGCCAACTATACGGGTTGTTTAGAAACAGTGTTTTCCCCTTTCTCCTGCCTCTAACCATGTTTCAGATTTAAAAACTCCCCACTGTGTATTTGCACACTGAGGTCAGTTGCCTGTGTCAATCTGAATAATGTTCTTTATTTAAACTTTATTCCAGTTTTACTGAAATATAGAAAGGAAGAAAGAGAGAGAAAGGAGTGGGGAAGAGGGAATCCTTTATTTGCAGCCTTTTGACTTTGTAGTTGAATTCTTACAAGAATTTAACACAGGGGTTTCCATAACTTCCCTGCAATTAACTAAATATTTGATTTACAAGAATTGGTTTATGTCTCTTCCAGAAATGCAGTTTTTGATGAGTCAGATATACATATAAGAAAAAGTTTATTGTATAGTCTTAAAAATATCAGATAATTTTGTTTTGATATCAATATATAGAGAAAAATGTACAACTGACATACTAAAATGTGCCCAATATAGTTTTTGTAGACTCTGGTATTTGATATCACCTTTAGACCAAAGGTCATAGTATGTGTCCTCTGCTGATAGGAGAAGCATGCTGAAGGCCCTGAGCTACCCGTTTGGGGGTTATCCTAGATGCAAAGTACTTATGGGAGGGTCTCTCTGAAAAATCTTTTTTTATTCATTTATTTATTCACTCAACCATTCAATCATTTATTGAGCAATATTTAATCAACTAGCAATATATGAATATATGAATATATATGCTAGGATCTTTGTGATAAATCAGGTTTCGTCCTTCTCTCAGAGAGGGAAATAAATGTGTGCACAAATTACCATGATGTAGCTGGAAATGGATAGAAATGTAGGCGGTGTAGACATGGAATATCTTTAAGGTCAAAGTACTTTGCGTATGAAGCCATTGGAAGTAAAAGCCACACATCTTAAAAAGACAAATATGGTGCTTTCTATGCCCCGTTTATGAACTCTCAGCCTTCCCCTATTTCACAGCAGAAATGTCAACCTTGAAACCTATGATGTTTCTTCTTTCTACTTGTCTAATAATGCTTTTCTACTTGGGCAAGTTTCCACAGAAGGCAGTGGAATTCATGGGTTCTTCATTTTCTTACAAATGTCTGTTTTGCTCAGGGAGCTAACTTTCTCTGACCACACAGCTGAGTACTCTTGTCCTGCAGGGCAGCTCACCCCTGTGTTGCACTATGAAATTATGCCTGTGGAGAAGAGAAAGAATTGAGGGTGTGCTAAAATTCAGTCTCTGTGAAGTCAATTGGAGAAATGCCATCAGTCAAAGGTACAGAATTGCAACTACTGCAGAGATAGTAGGTTCACCCTGGCAATGTACATTTGCTGACATAGTCGAAATACTAAGTTTTAAAATGCATTTTGGTTTAACAGAGCCTGCAAAGCAAAAAGATGAGACTTTAACTTTACCTTCAACATAGTTCATATTTAGCAACTGGAGCAAATGAATAGCTTTCTCAGAAACTTTGAATAGTCAAATATAGTTCTTGGCTTATAAATTCCCTGGAAGATCTATTTTGCTTTTCTTTATAGCTTTTAATGCAACTGTCTAGCTCCCTTAAACCCTTCAAAATTCACATGTCCCCAAATGAACTAATAATCTTTTCCAACCTATGAAACCTATTTGTCCTCCTGTTGTTTTCTGGCCCCGTTATTGGCATTAACTCCCACCCATTTCTCCAATCTAGAAATCTGAGTCTGCCATGCCTACCCACACAATTAATTGGTTAAGTCGTGGAGATTTTACTTTAGAAATGCCCTCATTTGGCTCCTCATCTCTTTCTTCATTGTTCCTGCTTTAGTTTGGAAGCCGTTTCTTATCCACATGAATGCATCCTTGCTTATCCCACTTGCTCTGTCTTCAGTCTACATTGTCAACAAGGTGGTTTTTATTAAAATCAATGTGATCATTTAACCACATAACCCTCCTCCTTGAAGCTGCCCCTTGCTATCTCTTGGAGGTTGTCCAAAGTCCTTAGTGTCATCATCTAGTTTTAAGATGACTCAGCAATCTTTCTGACCACTGCCTCCCAGGCTGCAGACATAGTCACCCGAAATCTCATCATCCATCCAGCCGCCAGGCCTGGCCCTTCTCTTAGAAGTGCTTTCTATGAGGCTTCAAGTAGAGTCAGATGACATCTCCTTGCTTCCACGTTACACTGCCCGGACATCTAACCAGCTCTTCTATGTGCTCGAATTATATGCTTCCATACTTCTGCACTCAGTGATCAACAACTTGAAGCCCCGACTCTGTCTGTATGCATTTTTGTTTCCCCCTTGCTTAATGTTAAGCTTGGAACCAAGTATTTGATCAATAATGTTTCTTTGGGGGCCTTCCTGGCGGCCTAGGGGTTAAGTCTCAGCGCTATCACCATGATGGCCTGATTTTGGTCCCGGGCAGGAACCTATTACTCATGGCTTCTCAGACTTCTGCTGTCTCATGCACTGCTCCCCTCAACAGTGTATTTCAATCAGTCTGCCTCTTCTGTTCCCCACTCTGGTGAATCCTCTCACCCCCTGTACCTCTGGCCTACACCCCAGTTCTTCTACACAAACTAAATAAATAAAAGGCTTACAATAAAGGAATAATTCCTTAAAAATATAAATTAAAAATAATGTTTCTTTGGGTAAGAGAACTTTGAATTCCTGGAAGATCTGAAGTATTTATTAATCATCTTTATTTCCCTTTAGGTAACTGGTCTTCCTTCTATTCAGTATTATGTGATTAAATTTACTTTTGAAACATAATTCTAGACTAGTTTCCAGTTCTTCCTTTTCACATGATTCAAGTGCTAATTTCTTTTATTAAACTCGAATAATATCGGTTGCCATTTGAGATCTATATACACACCATGGACATGCTTTATCTCTTTCTGCCACTGCCCAACAGCCCAGCCAGGGGAAAGGCAGCTTGCCTTTTTGTTACAGATACAAAACTAAAGCTTAGAATTTTTCTAAATTATCACACTAGCCTGTGATTTTTCTACTATGTCACACTGTCTCTAAAATGTGTTTTTTATAGTCATATAAACATTGGGGCAATCTGTGGTATCATTTCAAGTTTCTAACTTGCAAAAAAGGGATTTCTGCTTTAAAGTTTTTAGTCATTTCTAGTTCATATGCTGTTTTTTCTTTTGATATATTATGCTTTAAGTACATGTCATTTAAAGAATATTTTTAAATTGGTATTTAAGACTCATATCTGGAGCTACTAAATGCATTTACTGTGCAAAGCAGTTTTGCTCATCAAAGAAAATCTTCATCCATTTTTTTAAAAATAAAAAAGTCCACTTTCTTTGAGATTTTGGAGCTTAGAATGGAATGTCTTCAGAACTTTCTTGTGATCTTTTTTTTTTTTTATTATTGTCAGGCTAATCTCTTTATAGAAAGTATCCTAATTCTTACAGCTTTTATAGTGATATCATTTTGGATTTTTATCTTGTTAGTGTCTTACAGAGGAAATTCTTTTACCTATCTTGAGTTTGCTTTTACTGGGGGAAATATATTCTCCATTGTTAGGTTCTGTTGACATCTTTTAACAGAAATTATTTACTTTTTCTCTATAATGAACTTAGAGGAAGAAATAAGAATACCTGTCTCTCCAACTCTCAAATCAAATCTAAAGGTCTATTTTTTCCTTCAGGTTTTCTTCTGTTCTATTAAGTGTTTAGGACAGACCTCCTTATTGTACTTGTCAGTCCAAATGAGTTTCTGATTCTATTTATTGAACTCAAGGGAACAGAGCCCGTAATACCTGTCAGTCTTTCCATGATTTATTTGATTTACTAGAAAAAAAGGATGCACATAAGAAGTCCCAATGTTATCAAAATGTCAAATGCCCAGTTAGACAAGGAATAGACTGTCCTTAAGTGCGGTGTTCTGGCTATTCCTTTAGTGGAGAAATAATGTAAAGATCAAACTGGTCATACTTTTAACCTTAATACTCGAATGTATGTTTTCTATTTCGATTCCAGGACTGGTAGAAAAGAATGGAGTTTTTCCATTGTAGCTTGGATTAAGTTACCTTTCAGTCATATAAAACTGAGCTTGCTACTCTCATCCAACAAATGTGTGGTTTCAGGTTTTAGGATAGGGAATTAATAATCACCAATAATCACGTGTCTATCTCTACAGTGCTTCATCTCTTATAGTGTAGTGTTGTCGTGTAATTTTCCAAAAGTCATAAAAGTATTTGAAAGATACAGTAAGAGCTAATATTTGCATAGACCATTTTCATATATTCATTTTTTATTTCTTTACTTGAACTAGTAGATAAGGAGTGAGTCTATTATAATTTTAATGTACTTTTTTTAAAACTGTAAGGAAGCAGAGCATTAATATATTTAAGGTCTATTTGAATTTCCCTTTGTGGGCACTATTTTTCCCTATTCATTGCCCTTTATTAATTGGATTGTTGGTGTTCTCATTTTGACATGTATATGAAATCTTTCCATAGTAAGAAAATGAATATTAGTGATGTGAATTATACATATTTTTCCAATTTTTGTTGTTTCTTTGATTTTTGTATCAAAGAATTCATCAATTTCCCTTTTGTGATTTCTATATTTTATATGTACTTGGGTGCTTTCTATTCTGAAATTACTTAAACAATACATCTTTCGTGTTCTATCATTTTTTATTAGTTTTACTTTGTATTTGAAATTTTCCTTCTTCATTAATAGGGTCTATAATTCATCTATTGAGTATAATGTAGGTATTAAAATTTGTTCTTTCTACCTTCCTAGTCATTTTCCTGATATATGCATTACTTTATCCATCCTGATTCTTGCTATTTTTTGACTTTCTATCCCATTCCATTCATTATAAGAGTTTTATGATATGTGTTATAACTCTTACTTCACTATTTTTTTCTCCAGAAATTTACTTGGCTACTTAATAGGATCGCCATATGAACTTAGGAATCAGATTCACTACCTGAAAAAAAATCATAATGGTATATTCAGTGCAATATTCTATAGGAAAAAATAAAATATTCATGATGTTGAAAATTCATCAATAACCAAAATATATATCATATCCAAAACCTGGCTATGTTTTTCTATCATTTATACCTTTTTGGAGATTTCTCCATAAAGTTCTTGCACTTTTCTTGTTTATTTTACTCCTAGTATTTTCATTTTTGCAATTACTAGTAAAATTAATTATTGTCTAACACTCTTTTGTTTTTCTAATTTAATTGCATTGGTTTATTTGAAGGCTGCTTATTCCTAGGTGCTATTATTTATTTTAACTAGCTTTTTGACTTTTTACTTTTTTATAAACTCTATTGACAGATTTAATAATAATGAACTGTTTTTGAATTCTGTAAATAAAAGTTATTTGGCCATGTTGTTAATTTTACTGATTAACATTTTATTTAGAATTTTTACATTGGGTACAACTTTCTTCAACTTATAATGGAATTCCATCCCCATATACTTAAAATAAGTTTAAAACATTGAATTAATACTTTATAAACAGTTTAAATGTCCAAAAATTTATTGATGTGTTCTAAATAGGTTTCATGTTTCCTTTTCATTTTGGCTGAAAATATTTAATCAAAGTATTTGATAAACAAAAAACCAAAATCTTCATTTAAGTGGATAACAACTATTGTAAACGAAACTTAAAGACAGGGAAGATTGAAATATATCATTGGATATGTAAGGAGAAAATTTTAAGCAAACAGCACTAAGAGTATCATTAGATTTAATTGTGAAATTTTTTACTTTTTTGGTAATATTTCAACTTGAACCTTTTGATGAAGCTTCCATTTTCAATTAGAAAAATTTATGTACATTAATGAAACTGAATGCAAATTGTAAAGTGTCGTTTTGCAGCCTATATCTGATAAAACATTTAAAAGAATCATGGAGCCACTTTTGATGATAAATTTTTATATTATAAAAATATTTTTTGAGGGCCTCCCCAGTGGTGCAGTGGGTTGAGCGCAGCGCTGTGAAGCTGTCCACAGCCTCTGCACTGCAGGTTCAATTTCCACCCGGCCAGGGAGTATCCCACATGGTGTGGCAGATCTCTCCTGTCTCACCTACTGCTCCCCTCAGCAGGTGTTTCAGTCAGTCTGCCTTTTCTGCTCCCCGCTCTGTCTCTGGTGAATCCTTTTACCCTTCTGTGCCTCTGGCCTGTACCCCAGTTCTTGTATAAAAATAAAAATAAATCTTTAAAAAAATGTCTTTCAAAAATAATTACTCTGACTTAGGCAAAATGAAAGGACTTATGGATTATTTGTACTGAAACATTCATAGCTTTTTACTTTTACAATATAATCTGAAGTATTCTCAACAGAGCAAAATTTGGGGGCTGGGGAATGAAATTGCTGGTGTCCTCTATTTAGAAAAATTTGTTTTGTGCCCAAAAGGCATTTCAGTAATTATAGAGAGTATTTTTTCAATTAAAAATTTTAAGACTCTATGATGAAGAGTTCATTGAAGATGTCTGCAATTTCAAATTTACTAACCATAAAATGTACCATTGGGAAAATTACAAGCAATTTTATGAAACAAAAATAATGATACTATCTAAGAAAAAGAGCATATTTTTTCAAGTAATGCCATAAGCTTGGTATGAGACAGATATGGCAAGTATATGACTTAAATATGTGAAAATATTCTGAAGGTAATTGTGCTTAGGTTATTATTTTATATTTTGGAATGATAAGCATGTAAAATTATTTTGCATAATTTGTCTTCTTTCAAAATGGTTAAAAAAGAAAATGTATAGGTTTATTGACATAATAAAACCACTCAAAATAAATACCTAAAAAATTATTTTATTCTTCACTATTAGCTTTTACTGTTAAAGGACTCCCTAAGTCGCCACATGTCACGCTCACCTCACAGGAAGTTTTTCAGGTTGCCAAGAACAAATTTCCTGAAGTTAGATTTCTTATGTCACTTACTTTGTACATTATCTTCTCAGGTGGATTGTGGAATTAGGGAACATTACCCTACAATTTTGAATGTTAATATAAATATTGAAATAAATATTCAGTGGTTTAGCTAATGCAATTTGTTTTTTTTTAAAGATTTATTTATTTATGCATACAAGAATTGGGTATAGGCCAGAAGTGTGGGGGGTGGTGAGAGGATTCACCAGAGACAGAGTGGGGAATAGAACAGGCAGATTGACTGAAATGCACTGCTGAGGGGAGCAGGGGGCAAGGCAGAAGAGGTCTGCTGCGCCATGTGGGTGTTTCCCTGGTCAGGGATGGAATTCGTGCTGCAGTGGCTGTGGATTGTTTCATAGGTTGCATCTTAACCCCTTGCACCACCTGGGAGGCACTAGATAATGCAATTTGATATCTCTTCAATTGTGTATGACAGAAAACGTGAACTGGAAATGACCTTGGTCTTTATTGGCCCAAGATTGTTCTTAAACCTTTTTATTGTTGATACTTAAAAATGAGGAGACAGAAGACTAGAGAGGCTCAGTATTTTGTCCCAAAGCTAGTAGATGAGACAGCTGGGCTTTTACTTTCATTCTTTAATTGCAGATTCCATGTGTTTTATTTCAATGAACTGATTTTAATTTAAAAGGAGAAGGGAAGAGAATTGAACAGCCATTTACCTAATACTATGTTTGGTGTTCTCACCTGTATGCATTTATTTAATCTCTGCAATACAGGAAGATAGATTTCCCCCCCACCCCACCTTATGGCTATGGAAATTGAAGTTCAGAAAGGTTGAATTAATTGACACAACCACACACTTTGCAAATAGTGAAGCTGGACTTTATACATAGGGTTTTGACTACAGCAGTTTGTGTTTAATAAAAAGACAAAATAACTGAATCTAAGCTGTAAGATGTACATTTACATAAATAAGATCTTAATGGTCACTCTTGACATCACTTTGAGACACATTTTCATGCTATTTAAGAACACACCATCTGGGAAACTCTATTCAGAAAGTTGTAAAGTGGCAATGTTTTATCACAGTATTTAGTGGATTATTCAGAAATTTCCCTCTCTGGTAATAAGTACCAAAAGTGCTTGTTCTCACATGCCGGGCATTCATAACCCACTGGTGTTGCAGATTGCGTGAGAGCTACACCACAAATCTACACGTGTGATCATTTTCCAACAGATTCAGAGTTACCTCTAGAACAATGTCATACCAACTGGCATATTAAAATGCTTCTGGTCAGTCAGTGGTTGCTTAGGAATGGAAGTGGTTTGGGGAGGGGGTGGAATTTAAAAAGAACATGAGAAAACTGGGGTATGATGAATTTGGTCAGTGACTTGATGGCTGTGATGGTGTTTTGGGTGTATACATTGAATAAATTATCTAGTTATGCATTCTTAATATGTGCACTTTTTGTATGAATTCTATTTTAACAAAGTTGTTCAAAATGCTTTCCTGCATGGTAGAGGGTAGAGTTACACCCCCAAATCCTAGGAATGGCAAATTGTCTACATTAAATCTTATCCATCTTTCAGCCTCTTAAAGAGCAGCTTTTTCTGGTATATTACTAGTTGTACTGACCCAAATAATTGAGTGAATGAGACTTGAGAAACAAGTAAAATTAACAACCAAGATATTGAAATGAATAATAGGAAATTATTTTAAGAATAAAATTTAAAAAATAAAAAAAAATTTTAAAACGTAAAATCATATTACAGTTAATGTTGATTTTTTTGGTGATAGTACAGATTTGCTATGTTATTTATTTATTTGCCATATTATTTTTCTGCTGATGGTTATAGCTCAGATGTTTGGGGGTTCACTGGATCCAGGTTGACCTTAGCCAGATTGCTTTGAGATCTTGCTTGGACTTGCTCATACATGTGTGTATTTTCACAGATTCTGCTCCTGTTGGGACTTGGCCACAGAAGCTTAAGTGGGGAGCATTTCTAGCCCATATGTTGCTTGTCATGCTGGCTGAGCATGATCCTTTAGTGATGAAAGAGGTGCAGAAAAGTCAGCCCAATGACATAAACAATTCTCAAGCCTTTGCTTTTGTCACATTTATTTATACCTCATTGGTTCAACTAAGTCACACAAATAAATATAGATATGGGGATAATGTCCCTCCCACGGGGAGTGGGTACAGAAAGTTATAGGCCAAAGGAAAGTTGGAGCTGATGACAAGATGTATCCCACTTTCCTTACTAATGTTATCTTTGGTTGAGAGGAAACCCATGTTTCATAAATAAAAAGTTACTTCTTTTAAAAAAAAGATCAGTTGTGTTTGTTTTCTTTGTAAAATAACAACCTGGTATGTTGACATGACTTTTTATTTCCTTACCTGCCCTTAAAACTTTAAATGAATATCACAAAACAGAAAACCTATGATGCTACTTGTGAAATCTACTAAAATGGTACAAAAAAAAAAAGAGTTCTTAATATTTTTATATAATGGGAAGTTACACATGCAAAAATCCCCTATGATGTTTCATTATGTTTTGCATAGCCAGCCTGCTTTTCTAAAAAAGTTATCTAAAAGAGGATAGTGTGTCTTGCTCCTAGAAAGTTCCTAGTATGGTTAGAATATCAAATGTGTTGTGGAAGGATGAACTTGCAAAATACAGAAAATTGCCTGTCTCAGTGTAACTTTTCATGAAATGAAGGACCTTTGTAGTATTTATAGAATTAAACTTAGTTAAATTATTTTTCTGGAATGCTGTCAAACAATGAACCACCCGTAGGCTTAGGGGTGACACCCAGAAAGGCAATGGATTTCTCTGAAAGTCAAGTCAAGGATGGAATGGTGCTGACATGTACTTATAAGCTCAACACTGGACTAAAAAGCATCAGGGATGTTAGAGTCCTTAACGGGAGTTAAGGATTTAGGTCCTTAGGGGTCTTCTCGCTGTTTCTGTAATGAAGTCATCTATGTGTACTGTTGGACACAAGGTGAAAGTTTATATAATACTTCCTAGTCTGCTCTGTGGTAAGTCTCTTTTATTTGTTCTGCACAACCCAGTAAGGTGGAGAGGGCAGAAATTTCATCCCATTCTGCTAATCAGGAAATGAGTATTACTGGTTTATATTTTCTGAGCAGATGAGTGACAGAGAAGTGGGTCCACTTATCTGAATTGTTACTTCTGTTTTAAAATTATGCTTATTGCTTCTAGAAAGGGTTGTATGGGGGAATTGCAAAGATTTGCATAATAGAAATTCAAAGGCATTGAAAGCCTAATGTAGATGTGTCCTGGCTAATTCAAAATTTTCTTTTTGTAAATCAAAAAATCTGGTAGATTTTTTCCTGCTCCTTCAACAGAGAAGATTATGCATTGATTATTCTCAAACCCTGAAATGATTCTCTTTTCCCCCTTGAAATAAAATATGCCTGAATTATTATTTTAAGGACTTTTTACAAGTAAATATGCTCTTGTTAAATTGAAAGTATTCAAGGCATGAGAGGTTCAGAATAGGATGGCAATCCAATTACCACACCAGAATTGTGCATTTTTCTATTCTTATTGATTAAAAAGAACAATTTCATTCTTTTTTCCTAACTTTTTTGGTAAGTATAGATTCCCATGCAGTTATTAGAAGTAATTCACAGAGAGCCCATATACCCTTCATCCAGATTTCCTTAATGGGAATGTCTTTTGAGACTATAGAAGAATACACAATACCACAACCAGGAAATTGACATGGACATAATTCACCCACCTTTGGAAGACTGGACCATTTGTGTGTATGTGTGTGTTTAGTCCTATGCAGTTTTATCACACACGTAAATTTGTAGAATAACGAGAAAATAACTTCATCACAAGGGTCCTTCATGCTACCCTTTCATAGCCACAGCCTCCTCCCTCCCTCCTGCCTGGCAACCACTAAACTTTTCTCCATGTCTATAATTTTATTATTTTAAGAACATGATAAATAAGGATAATACAGTAAATATGAGACTGACCTTTTTTACTGAGCATGATTTTCTTGAGATCCTTCCACATTAATACTTCTGCTAATCGTTAATTATTTTTTATTGCTAAATAGTATTCCATCCGTTCATTGTCTAACTCCATTTTTTTTCTTTTTAACACTGTATGAAATGGGCTCTTAGAACTTGCAACTTTAAAGGGCTAGGATGATTTGTTTGAATAAATTCCTCATGCTTTGAAAAATGCCGAAACACCCCCAAATGCCAATAGACTTAACAGCTGTAAACCTTACAAAGACCTTACGTACTGCCTTGGTATTTGAGCAAAACTGCAGTCACACATCAGCTGCTTTCAAATATGAAGGGTGAAGAGTAACAACTTTCACGGAAATACTTAAAGAAGGTGCCTCATTAACAAGTTTTCTCAAAAAAAAAAAAAAACTGGAGACGCTGCATTCTCATCTTTCAAATTAAAACAAATTAAATATAGTAATTATCAGTTCAAAGACTTCGCTGTTGAAGGGATTATTTTAGAGCTGGTTTTTTAACCCATCTTGCAGCACCTGAGGGCCCGTATGCACTTTATCTAACTACCCATCCTGTCCCCCAGCCTCTCAACTCTGAAATCATCTATTTTGTTCACTAACATTTGAATGAGCTTTGCTTTGAAAAATGTGTTTGTGTCTGAAAAGAAAATTTAAAAACATCAGAATTGTCACCTAAACATGATGTAATCGTAACTGTTTCACTGAATAAGCCCCTTCCGCTGACTCACTGCTGCTTCATAACAACTTTTATGGAGTCAGTCCTTTCTTTTACGTGGGGGAAATCTAGGTCAAGTTCTGGGACATTTTTGGTCAATTTTAGGTAATGAAATGATCTATCGGTTACTATAGTTTTACTTAATAAGGTCCTATGCCATGTAACGGTTTCGGTCTTCCTCTGACATGACAGCTTCTTCCCTCCCCTAGCAGAGGTGCAGGTAGAAGATTAAGAGATTTGGGGAATATTGTGAAACCGATTACATGGCCTCCTCGACTCAGCTTCAGGATGCTCAGAGTTGAATGTTCAGCCTTCCTTAAGCAAGTTTACCAGTTCTTGTGGCAGATATTTTAAGTAAAGATGATATTCTTGGGCACATATTCTCTTTCTCATTCTTCCTTGTTCTCATTTCCTCAGCCATTTATTTATTTCTATAAATTATGTATATTTTCATGAGCCCTATGAATAATTTCTTTTTGGAATAAGTCATCATATAAATACTTAAGCTTTAATTTTAAAAATCTGGGTTTTTTTTTTTGATGTTCTGAGAACCTTCCTCTCTGGCTTAGAATTTTCTAGGTAAAATTAGGTCCCTTGAAGCCTACAGTTGAATCTTTTGCTCTAATTCATTGATTTCTGTATATCTGTTTATTTTTCAGTCATTAGAGATGTAAAAGCTAAGATTCTGCAAAAACAAGAATGATCCCTGTTTGTGATATATTTTTCAAATTGTCATTTGTTAAGTGATGATGCAAAAGGTAGAGGTACTGGCTTTTCTTCAATTCTTTTTTGATATTCAAGTAGATATCCAGTAGCTTGAGTCTACAAATACATGAGCTTATGAGGAGTCAGATGGCATGAAAGACAGATCTTCTCCTTTGATTACTAAATTCAAGTAAATGATTTCATGTATACTTTTAAATTAGCGTCTGTGATGTTTTTGAAGTGAGCAAGCAAATGTGCTAATTGCTTCCCTGGCTGAGTTTACAGATAACATGACAAATATCCCATTAACCTGGCATGAGACATGGTTCTGAGTTGTGAATAAGTTTTTGAAATCTAGAATAATAATACTTTGTTGTGTTGGTGTTGGTGAACTGTTGCATTGTCTCTGTTCATTCAGTTGTGAAGGATCCTCATTCTGAAGTGTACGTGAACTTGATGGGGTTGTATGTAGCGCGTGACCATGGAATCATCTCTTCTGAGTATAGCAATTGCCTTTCTCAGTCATGTTGG
Source organism: Talpa occidentalis (assembly GCF_014898055.3). Taxonomy (NCBI): domain Eukaryota; kingdom Metazoa; phylum Chordata; class Mammalia; order Eulipotyphla; family Talpidae; genus Talpa; species Talpa occidentalis. Next base: position 14,803,149 of record NW_023600993.1, read on the forward strand.
AGGGTGTGGGAAAGACTTCTGATCTTTGTAGATAGTTGCTGCCTATTAGTGGGTTTCTCGATCTTTCTTTTCTTTTCCTGGTATTTGTTACTTCAAATATTGGGAGAACTACCTTCCTGGGTTGTAACTGTAAATCAACATAATTGTAAATCAATAGTGCCTAGATTATTTTAACAAAAATTATATTTAGAATGATATCTCAGAGAAAGAGGTAGGCCTTGTTCACACTTTTTATGGTATTATGATGTCATTATATTATCACTTGTGTACTCAACTCTCACACAGGATTATATATTCCTTGGAGTCAGTCTTGTCTTTTTTTATTATTGTCCCTCCAGTGTCTTGCAAAGTGCCAAAAACATGGCAGGCAAATGAAAAAAAAAAAGGCTAAAAAAAGTTATAATCAGATAGGTTTGAAACTAGAATTACTGAAAGTTGTTCTTTTCAGTAACTTGGGGTTTTTCAAAAATCCTCGATCACTTGTGTTTAAGAGGCATTAACATCATAACATCTCCCACACACTGGCTTGTTAGTAAGTGCCAGTTTCTCCTAAGCATGTCTAATACATAAGTTATTTAACTCAAACAACAACCTTTTAGTAGTAACTACATTTCTACTTTATAAAGAAACTGAAATTCAGACACCTTAAGAAATTTGCATGTGTCACAGATGAACAAGTGGCAGAGGGGAGGTTCAGACTCAAGTCATTTCAAATCTGAACTGTCACATGGCTGTGGCAGAAGGTACCTTCCCCTCCTGCCCCAGATATTCTTGATTTCATAGTAAGTGTTGTTTCTTAATTCCTCTAATGCAGTCCCCTATTATTTGTATACTTTCTTTGTCTCCTTGAATGTATGTGTTGTTATATATTGAAAAAGAGAAATATGTAAAAAAATGTTTGCATTACGTTAATTGCATGAATAAAGATTACGTGTGTGTGTGTGTGTGTGTGTGTGTGTGTAAACTATTATATATAAACAAACCTCCTGGGTGGTTTTCAACCCTGGCTTCCAAACCAGAATTGCCAAGTAAGCCATTGAACACTGCAGAACACAGGATCTGTCCCAGATTTGTTGAATGACAATATCTTAAGAGAGACATTAAAAATACAACTTCTGTGTATTTTTTAAATGTGTATCTGGTGTGGAAAATCATGACTTGGTTCTGAGCTGTTAGTTGCTGAACAATGGACGGTCAATGGGTGTGGTGGTTGCCTTGAGTAATGTATGTCTGGGTAGTTCCCTGCTTTTACCCAGTTCTTTTATTCCATAAGCGTTCACTGAGTGTCTACTAGGTGCCAGACAATGTGTTAGTGTTTATACTTCCCCAGTGTAGAAAGCAGGAAATAGTTCAATTGAAGTGTTTTATGTAACCCACATGTGGTGCAATAGACCTCTCCTGTCTTGCCCGCTGCTCCCCTCAGAAGTGTATTTCAGTAGATCCACCTGTTCTGCTTCCCCACTCTATCTCTGGTGAATCCTCTCACCTCCCACACCTCTGGCTTACACCCCAGCTCTTCTAAGCAAAAAAAAAAAAAAATTAGTGGAAAATATTGCAAAAGAGTCAAAAGGCTGTATCCTTTGAATTAAACACCAGTAATTAATGTTTTATTATGCAGAGAAATTGACCAACTAGTTAGAATTTGACATTCTGTTCTTTTTTCCCCTTTTTTAAAAATGACTATCCAGGCCTTAACCCCAATTGAAGTGCCATGAGTTTTAAAGGACATTATCACACTGGGATAAATATTCTCTAAGCCCAGCTAGCATAGTGATAGGGGTTGTTTGGTCTAATTATAATATTCTAGAAATACCCTGTTCATAAATAGCCAAAAACACATGGACTTGAAGGAGTGGTTGATGTAAAACTTGCAATGGTTTTATTTTTCCAGTCACACTTTTTTCTGTGTTCATTCTCTGCTTTCACATTAGTCCATTTTATGACCATGAATGTGCTGAACTCCAGTGGTTCTAAATAAATAAGATACTATTTTATGGTAAATTTTATGTAAATTCCATGAGAACAGGAAGACTAATTCCTGCACATTCTAGTCTTTTTCTTTTGGAAATGCTGTAATCTCACTTTTTTTTCCATCACTTCTAAAATGTAATTTGATTTGCTGTCTTCAGTCTATTGTTGGTCATATATTTATCGAATTAAATGCATGGGCTGAATGAGAACTGTTCTCTGAATACTTGCCATGAAATTTCTGAGGGTAAAAAAAAATTCTGTGAGCTATTTATATTTACATTTGAATTCCCAGTTCCCATACATACTCACATTAGACATTTTCCTCAACTAATGAATTTCCAGCAGCTGTGTGGGAGTTTAGGATCAATTTAGCTGCATTAGCTTGTTTAGAAATAAAGCTACCTAAAATGATAAAAATTCAAATTATAATGTCAGTACTTTCTCTGAACTTTTTGTTGGCTATTTTTAGACATTCCTCAGAAAATGTGTGCTGCTGAGTTTGGGGTTCACCTCTCATCCTTTAATATTTCACTCTGGTTTCAATCTTAAGTAAATTTAAGGCTTCTTTGGGGAAAACCCTGAAATTACCTTATTTCAACTCCTTGTTGAAGGGAAATTTGAAGCAAGAAGATGGGGATGGATGAGAGATGTTGTTAATTAAAAAAATATGTGTTGAATGTAATAAATACTTGTACTTCGCTGAGTGGATTCTTTGCCCAAAACATTGACTTTTTGTAGAAAATTTACTCCTAGTAAATTGTTGCTATTCTGATTTTATTTGAATGGGAATTGTTTGTTTATCTACAGTTTTGCCAAATGCATCTATCTGTGGTGTTCGATAACATATATGAATTATCCTCTTTTGGGTAACAAGGACAATCCCTAAACCTAAAACCATGCTGACTGATAATTTAATCTTTACTAGTCATTAAGAAGATACTTCAGTATCATGGGTCTTACTGTCAACATTAAGAATATCATTTAACAATGTCCTGTATTTTCTGTAACATTGCTGATTAATGGAAGTCAGAGGAAAAGCTAACAGTAATACACTTCACTCAATCAGTAAATCAGAATACTCTATTTCGATTATCCAATAGAGAAACAATGATGGAATGTGGCTTTGCTTTCTGTTTTTGCTGTATTTTTCCTCAAGATGAAACTTAACAGGGAAAATCAAAATACGTTTGGCATACCTTTTATTTAAAACTAGTAGCATTCTGCTCCATCTCAGGGACTTTGGAAAATTTGGTGAGGGTTTCATGAACAAATTTCAGAAGAAAAATTTAAATATCTTTGAAAATCTGCATTTGCAATGAATTTAATAGAGCTGCATAATAGAGGCAGCAAGAGTAAAACTAATCTCTTTGTAACTCCCACAAAAATACAGTACTAGGAAATAGCTTTTTAAGCAAAATGGGAAAACAAGGGGATTAAATCTTGTGGAAAGAGGCTAAAAGTCTAGAGAGAAAAGTATGTATTCACATGTATTGGATCCTGGATTCTCAAGGGTAGTCATTGTTGAGAGACCAAGTGACAGATAGACTGTAAATGGCGCCTGTGGCCGTTTGACAGTAGATTTGATGAGTAGGAAGAGGAGAGATTTCTTGAGATGGACATGTTATTAAAAGTAACATAGGGCCACTCCGGTGGTACAGCAGGCTGAGCACAGTGCTGTGAAGCTGTCCGCAGTGCTGCAGCGCAGGTTCGAGTCCCGGCTGGCCAGGGGATACCCACATGGCATGGCAGACCTCTCCTGTCTCACCCACTGCTCCCCTCAGCAGTGTGTTTTGGTCTTCTGCCTGTTCTGTTCCCTGCTCTGTCTCTGGTGAATCCTCTCACCCTCTGTGCCTCTTGCCTGTACCCCGGTTCTTGTATAAAAATAAATAAATCTTAAAAAAAATACTTTAAGCAAAAGTATTTAACATAGCACAGGAGGGCAGTTGTCTGAAAGGAAATGAATGCATTTAAACATGGCCAGAATGAGAGTAAATGGGTGAAAGAGAGTTTGCATCAAGAGAGTTTCAGAAATTTATACCAGTGATGAATATTGAACCCTGAGAACATTGAAAGTCAAAATCATTGTTAGGTTTTAGAATGAATGTGAATAATCAATCTCCCACTAAAAAATTTGGAGAACATATATTAGGTCATACAAGAATAAAACAGTATAAAATTAACTATTTCTACCCCTGACCTACTTTCAGAACTTCATAAAAATGATCTGGTATGACCGACATTTGCCCACACGCTTTTCTAATCAGAGCTAAAGGTATTTTGAAGAGTATATTTCAAAGTACTCACAGAACCATGCTTCTTGTTGAAACAATTATGAAGGCCACATTGAGCTGCCTGATATTAATCATTGGATAAGCAGGAGGCTGTCAAAATGGAAGATTAACTTTGGCCTTAGGAATATTGCGCTTTTTGAAATTAGCAATTTCCAGTGTTATTACAAGAATAAGCAATTACCAGTTTCATTAAATTTGACCCTTTTAAAAGTAGTTTCATTTTAGGCAGGTTCATATATCTTCTAAACTTTACTTCAAACATTCAAAATTGCTTTTTTGCTGTAAAATCTCATTCACTATATTTCTCGAGCAAGTCCGTACCAAATTGTTAATTTTTTTTTGTTTGGTTTTGTTTGTTTGTCTTTTAAATCTCTTCTCCCCAGGGCCATTTGACAGGCTGCACAGCTATAAAAATGTCTGTAAGTTATTCTGGGAGAGATTAGTTTTAGATTGTTGCATCAAGAGTAAACTATGTAACTCGATTTAATACTTTTGCTGATAAGTGATTGCCATATATATAATATCATAATATATATATAATATATCATATCATAAACTGATCGCAGAAAAAGGATATTGCTAGGGGAAATGGAATAAAATAGAATTTAAATTTTTTTAGTTGAAAAATGATCTTACAACAAAATGTACCACAAGCATAGATGCCATGCAAGCTACTGACTGGAATTCGGTATTTGCCACACACACCTGGCTGACATTTGCCACATTTATGGCTGACAAAAGATTTCATACCGGATTTTGAAAGAACTTCTGTTAGACTAAACAAAGAAATCAGCCAAGGCAGATCACAGAAGAAGAAATTTTCATGGTAAGTCAACAGAAGAAAGAAAGAGATGTTCAGCCTCACTCAAAACATTTCAAATTTACATGGCCAGTGTATTTTTTTTTTTAATTTTGAATACAAACATGTATTGGTAAGAATTTCTAGAAACCAGTTACATTTCTTTAAAAAAATACATTTTTACTGTGTTAATATTGGTCTACCAATATTTAGGGGCCTCCCTGGTGGTGCAAGGGGTTAAGCACTGCACTGTGAAGCAATCCACAGCCTCTGCAGCACGAGTTTGATCCCTGGCCACCAAGGGAGATACCCACATGGCGTAGCAGACCTCTCCTGTCTCACCTGCTGCTCCCCTCAGTAGTGTATTTCAGTCAATCCACCTATTCTGCTCCCCACTCTGTCTCTGGTGAGTCCTCTCACCCCCCACATCTCTGGCCTGTACCCCAGTTCTTGTATGCATAAATAAATAAATCTTCAAAAAAAAATAAAACTTTAGGATCTCCCTCACTCCATTCAAGCATTGTTACCTGGAGTACCCACCACCAAAGAGTCAAAGTTTATGAACATAGATCCTGGTGCTCCTTCCCTTCTTTGGAGAAACTGGTTTTAAACCTGCTTAAGTTAGTATGACTTGGGAGAGCAATATAGGAAGTTCTATAAACTTGAACATGAGCATATAGTTTGACAGAGAAATTCTGCTTTTGGAAATATGTTCTGATAGTCCTCTACCAGTACTCAAAGAGCTATGTTCAGAATGCTTGTTACACCGTTATTTGTAATAGCAAAATTTCTTGTAAATTGGGAAAATAAATTCTGCATGTCATCGCATTATGAAGTACTAAATACTTATGAAAGTGAAATGTCTCAAAAACACAACTTTGAGAGCAAAAGTATGTCATTGCTTATATAAAATTTCTGAATGTATCAAAAATACTATGTACTACTTGAAGAACTATTTGTATCTAGAAAGGAACAATACTGTGTAATTCTCTTTTTTTTAAGATTTATTTTTATTTATTTATGTATACAAGAACTAGGATGTAGGCCAGAGGTAGGCGGGGGGTTAGAGGATTCACCAGAGACAGGAGTGGCTGCAGAATAGGTGGATCTACTGAAATACACTGCTGAGGGGAGCAGCGGGTGAGACAGGAGAGGTCTGCTGCTCCAAGTGGGTCAGCTACCTAGCAGGAACATGAACTCATGCCAAAGTGGCTGGCTATAGCTTGACAGCGCTGAGACTCTAACCCCTGTAACACCAGGGAGGCCCCATGTGCAATTCTCTTTTAAAGCAACCTTGTGGTTTGGATGAGAACCTGCCTGATGGCCAAAATATTTAACCAAAGTAGATGAGTCTTTGTTATGTAAGGTTTAGTTTTATGGGAGAATGTAATGCAAATGTTGTTCAAACATTAATAAATTTTATGTGCCATAAAATATCTATAGACTGTATCTGTTAGTACCTTTCTTTTACAATTTTATTGAGGGTTCATTTATGTCCCGTCAATTTTTGTGAGGGTACACTTCAGTGATACAGACCAACTAAACTGAACTAATGTACAGTCCATATATGTACCATCAAAATTATATGCACAGTTCAATTTTAGAGCATTTCTAGCACCCACAAAATTTCTACTGGCCCGTTTGTAGTCAATTCCTTTAACAACTCCAGGCAACAAATGATTAGTTTTCTAGCTCTGTAAATTTGCTTTTTCTGGATATTTCATACAAATAGAATCATACCACTTGTAGCCTTTACATCTGGCTTCTTTGCTTTTGCACCATGTGTTTGAGATTAATCATGTGCCAATGTTTTGTTCCTTTGTATTATTGAATAGTGGTCCATTATATGGATATACCACATTTGGTTTATCCATTTACTAACTGATGGTAGTTTGAATTGTTTCTAATATGTTTGGCTATAAGTAATATTGCATGAACCTTCATGTATAAAGCTTTTGTAGCATGCATTTTCATTTTTCTTGGATAAATTCATACAGGTGGCCTTGTTTGGTCATATTGAGTTTATGCTTAACTCCTTAAAATACTGCCAAGCTATATTCTCCAGTGGTCATACCACTTTACATTTCTATCTGAGAGTTCCAATTTCCCCACATCCTAGCCAAGCGTGTTATTGTTTTGATTATAGCCATTCATCTGGGCATGCAGTGGAATCTTGCTGAGGTTTCAATGTGCATTTCCCTAAGAATGAATGATATTAAACACCTTTTTATGAACTTATTAGCTACATGATGTCTTTAGTGACATATCCATGCAAGTCTTTAGCCATATTTTTAAATTGAATTATTATTTTTATCATTGTTTTTTATTGAGGTGTGAGTATGAATGCAGTCTTTTATCAGATACAATATTTGAAGATATTTTCTTCCTGTAAGAAAGAATGTAATTTTAAGTGGGGCTTTATTCTCCTGCATATGTCTCTCATATGATCTTCATTGAAGTAGAAAGTACTACCAAGAAGACAATTTAAAAGACTATTATTATCACTGTAGCTGATACATTAATGTAGTTAGCATATTTGCATATTTGGGCTTCTATGATTTATTTGCCCTTTTTCTCTTTAGAGGAGATTTGAATCTTATGCAAAACATTGATTCAAGCCTATGAGAGCTCGTGCATTCCAATTATCAGTGATTTTGTCAAAGTAATTATACTTATTCTCTGCATTTATTCTAAAATTATAACAATTATTTATAACATTCCTTGAAGTTTTCTCACGATTTGCATTCTGAGCTGGTGTTAACCCCCCACACATAAAGTATATACATACACACATACACATTCATTTTCTCTGCTTCAAAATAGAAGTTAATATTTTGTCAATTATAGATCTTTATTCTCCTGGTTATTGGGCAAACTCCAGTTGGCAAGATTTGTGTCTCATAGAAATAGGGGTGTAGTGAAAAATTAATAAAATTTATTCCTAAATTACTTGGAAAATAACCACAGTAACAGTTCTAGAAGTCAAATGATTCTAAAGAAATTAGATTAATCAGCATTAAATTCTGCTGACGTAGGTAACTCTCCTCCTGGATCACCTTCTCACATTGTTCAGGAGATACTGCTGCACTCACACAATCCACTGAGGTGCTTTCTCCCACAGTTTTATTTTATACAAAGTGCTCCTCTTAAAAAGAAGTTTGCCACTTGCTCTTACTGGCTGGAAATGAATGTCCTTTATACTTGAATATGCCTTTTGTTTAATTTTCAAAAGTCTCTTCCAAAGAAAACCTTGTATAAACACCTGGCATTTCACAAATTATTGTGTTGCTTAAGGGCACTTTTTCTGGGTCTTGTGTTTTATTCATATATTGAAAGGGCAGAGCATAAACAGATCACTTTTGTGTGCTCTACCCTCACATGACGTAAAGAGGTGAGGCAGGCAGAATAATACGTAGTCTTTGATGTGTTCTCTTGTTCTGTTGAAGGATACATTAAAAAAAAAAACATAATTCTTATACAGATATAGAATAAATATGTGTTAAAGACTTTATTTAACCTGTTATTAAAAAACTCTATGCAGATGTTATAAGATTCAAAGAAAAGTCATCAAGTCCACAAATTTATATGGAGCAAAGAAATGTTGAAATGAATTTACAAAAAGAAGTAAACTAATTTTTTCCAGTGGGTAGAGAGGGAGCCAGGGGCATCCAGTAATCTTTTCTGCTTAGCCCAAATTTCTGTAGAGTCTTAAATGGAGGTTGTCATATTTTTCTGTAATGCGGCAGATTACATGAGATAACATGAATAAAATACATAATCCTGGCTGTTTGAAGGGATACTTTTCCTTGGAATAATTTTGTGGGGAACATTTTGTGGGGAAAATTTTGTGTTCTAATGATTTACAACCAAAGAAACAGTAGCTATATGGACAGGAAGCCTGGTGGCTTTAATGTGGTAGCAAGTAGGATGTAATTGGAGATTAGCAAATTCCTTTATTCAACAAATGAAATGACAATGTGATAATAGTTTAGCTTTCAAAATATGGATGAATAGTAGAGTTTATGGAAGAGCACACAAATACCTACTGGCAGCCTCCTCTTTCAAGCTTCAAAGTCCTTTAAACCAAAGTCTCGAAGCTAGTGTGTCTTCTACAAGCTTGTATACCCTTATTTTGAATATGTGCATGAATTAGTTCTAAAGAAATATATATGTGTGTGTATGTATGTATGTATGTATGTATGTATGTATTATAGAAAATGATGTTTGGGATAGTTATTAATAAGTGATTGTCATTGCTTTACTTGTTAGTTTTATAGAATTGTTTTCATTAATTCTATGAAGTAGGCTATTTTGAGTAATTGATTAAGATCATCTTTTAAAACTATCAAAGAAGTTTTCTTCGTAAAAGACTAGAAAGAAAATGTCTATTGGACATTTTAAATTACAAAATAAAATATGGAAATACAATACATATAGTACACACATACATACCTGCATGAAGTCTTAAGTAAATTCCTTCTGACTCCATAACATTTATTGATACACACACACACACACACACACATACACACAATAATACTATTTCCCTCCCCTCTGCAAAAGGTTTTAATATACATGACTATGTTATGAGTTTGCATTCATATATATAATATAAATGGTTTCATAGTTGGATATTTTGAGAATTCTTCCACACTTCTTATTGATATGTCTTGGAGATCTTTCTACACTACAATATTTATCTACTTCATTTTGTAACCCTTATGTAACATTCCATAACATAGATAATTTATGTAATGAAAGTACCATAGTTTATTTCACAATATTACTATATAATATTATATTCCATAAAATGGTTACACCATTTATAAAAATGTTGCTTTTTTGTTGACATTTAGGCTCCTTCCATTTTAATTGTTTAGAAATACTGTTATAAAACTCAGTTTATATATTCTGTTATAATGTGCACATCTGTAAGACAGGGTCCTCCAAGTTCAATGTTGGGTCAAAATATATTCACAGTTAATATTTTAACACCCTGTACCATTTTCCTGCTAAAGTAATTATGTTCCCACTGAAGCTGTATGAGAATATCCATCCCCCCAAAAGCTTGCCACTATTGTATTTTATCAACCTTCTAAATATTTAATATTATGAACAAAAAGCAAAATCATGTTGTTATGACTTTGATGTGACTGATTAGTAATGAAGTTAACATCTTTCACATGTTAATTGTTCACTAGCATAGTTCTTTCTTATCCATTTATGTCTTCAACCATGGAGCAGATTTAGTCTCTATTTTTACACAGTAATTTTATTTTATGAAGTTTTTCCTAAGGCAAAAGGAATGTGTCTTCTATTTGTTTATTTCTTCTTCTCTCTAACCTTTACAACTCCTATTACATAGATGTTAGACCTTTTGTAGCTGATTACTATGTCTTATAACTTTTCTCTCTTACCTGTTCAACTCAATCTACTGTTTTGTTCTCGTCCACTGCATTCAGCAGTCCTCAGGATTCACTTTGCTCTTTAACTATAAATCTTGGTGTAGGTCTTTTTTTGGTATTTAACCTTTTTTTTAACAACTTATTTATGTGTGTTTGTAATTTAAAAAAAAAATGTTTGTTCCCACTCTTCTCTTGCATCTTATTTTTCAGGACATTAGTACCCATCATTTTTAATCTTTCTCCTGTCTTTTTCTTAAGAGGGTTTACTCAAGGGCTTCCCTGGTGGCACAGCAGTTGAGCGCTGGGTTGTGAGGCTGCCCATAGCCTCTGCATCACTGGTTCAATCCCCGGCCACCGGCGTGGGTCCCACATGGCACACAGACCTCTCCTGCCACCGGCTGCTCCCCTGAGCAGTGTACTTTGTCAATCTGCCTGTTCTGCTCTCCGCTCTGGCTCTGGTGAATTCTCTCACCCTCCCATGCTTCTGACTGTACCCAGTGCTTGTATAAATAAATAATAAATAAATCTTAAAAAAAAAAGAGGGTTTACTCAAATTTCCCTTTGGGAGAGTAGGTTGTTGCTTCTTCTCCAGTTATCGGTTTTCTCCACAGGTCTCAAATGATACAGTCTTGATAGCATCAGTGTATTTCCACAGACTAGATGATAATTGCTTCTTGTTTGGCAGTAAATATAAGCTTTTTAAAGACAGGGATATCGCCTCTGGTTCTTGTTAAGAGGAGAAAATGGGCAAGGTAGGGGCTGTTAATCAGTTTAAGATTTCCTTGAATATCCTAGGAAGCGTTTTACCTAGGATTTTGTCTGTATTTCTGGTACTTGTGCCCACTGCTGGATTCTCCCATGTCAGAATCCCTACTCAGATAAAGATATGCCTGTTTGTTTGTTTTTGCCAGATAGCAAAAATAAAAGTTTACCAATCTGAAAAAACCAGCCGCTCTCCCTGTTTTATTGACACTCTGTTGCTTTTTGTTTATCACCCAAGATCCAGTTCTTCTCCAGAGAATTCTATTTTCATATTCTTTCAGGTCTTCTCTGGTTGAAATAGTCTTAACTAGGTTGAATTTTAACTTTAGTCTATTCCCATCTGCTTTATATCTTCCACGAAATGTATGCTTGTCCCAACTTTCCAGTGTACTTTTGTATTTATTATTTTTTTCTTTTATCCTTTTCAAGGGATTTAAAGTGAAGAGATATGTTCAGTTAGCTCTCTTCTGTTTTGACTTAAGAAGACCATATTTCTTTTATTATGGACATGACATATCTATAGTTAAACAAGTGATGCATTCATTTTGAGTAATTGATTGTATTTTTCTGAGTTATTCCTTTTCAGCTTTCCATAGAGTTGGCTTGGGTTTGTGGTTGAATTTGACTGCAATATATTTATTTTCACTCTGTCTGATTAAGAGCAATGACTACTTTGCTTGTTTTCCATTTGAAATACTTAAGGCAAGTATATTTAGAAATGGTCTGCAACTTGCTGGAAATATAGGTGTCTCAAATATTATTAGAAACATTCTTCATTTCTTCTACTGTTTTAGGTGAAGAACTGCCACTACTTGCCATAAAAAAAAAATTAACATTTCTACATCCACCTTTTAGAATGATGCATTTAAGAGACACTGAATGTTCTCATTTTAAAACTTTTGTAATGAGAGAAAGAATTTTACTTTAACTGCTGAGACTGATCCCATGAAGATTATTTTCATCCCCTATTTGAAAGTTTTGGATTCTTAAAAATGTCATTTTTAAAACTTGCTAAAAGAACATCTTCTAATTCCAATATTTAATAAGTCCTCTCTTTGAGAAACCTGTAGTTTAGTGCTCAACACTAGGAATATGTGTGAGAATTGAATATTAATGTAAATTACTGAAGTTTTTGCCAAGAAAAATAAACACAATCAACTGTATCTCTGTGGAACTAATCTTCCTTTTCTTTTGATTCATATCATTCTCTGCCTCCAAGTTCTTCTTCTTCCTCTTCCATCACATTTAATTTAGCAAACATTTATTCAGTATCTCATGGGTACCAGGTACTGTGTTAATCCCACAGGGGATGAAAATGAAAAAGTAAGCCATGACTTTGACCTCATGCCTTGACCTTTGTGTATATGAAGAGATCAGCCCGATCAGGTAGGCATGAAAATTTTCTGTAGACTGTAAATTAAGTATAAATCTAAGGTGACATTGTAGGTATAGGTAGGTACAGAACTTACTCCATTTAAATTTTAGGTAGAGGGAAAAAAAGTTATAGAATCTACCCTAAAAGCGTTCAGAGTATTGTCTTAAGTACTGAGTATCAAATTGGAGATAATTATGCTATGGCAAAAGGGGGCTCCTCAAAGAAAGAGCTGCTTCACTGTCAAAATTTTGCTTTAACTGTAAAGCTTTGAACATTTTTGGGAGCTTATTAAGTATTAACACTTCTCTCTTGTCATCTTTGTTTGCCTGTGTGCAAAGATCAAATGAGACAGTAGATGTGAAAGTGTTCTGTAAACTGTAAAGTGCTGTATAAATAAAAGGTACAATTATTGTGAAGGGAGATGGTGTAAGACCCATTTGAATAGAGTAATTTGGCTAAGATGCAGAACTGGACTTCCATGGGCCATGTTGGGACAGGAAAAGACAGTAGAGTAGGTTTTAAGCAAAAATACAACTCCCGGGCCTCCCCGGTGGTGCAGCAGTTGAGTGCTGGGTTGCGAAGCTGCCCACAGCCTCTGCAGGGCCGGTTCGATCCCTGGCTGCTCCCCGGCCACCGGAGGAGGGTCCCACATGGCGCACAGACCTCTCCTGCCGCCCACTGCTCCCCTCAGCAGTGTATTTCGGTCCTTCTGCCTGCTCTGCTCCCCGCTCTGGCTCTGGTGAATTCTCTCACCCTCCCGTGCTTCTGACTATACCCAGTGCTTGAATAAATAAATAAATAAATCTTAAAAAAAAAAAACTGCCTGTATGATATATTTTGAAGTTTGTTAGAATGGGCTCTATTTCTGTTTAAGGCATTTAAAATTCTCCTGGGGAAATTGCTTTTGTTTGATGTTATTATTAGTAGTGTGTGTTTCAAAAGTGGTATTTTTATAATGTAGGGGTTTAACATTTGAAATGTTTTGCTGTATTTTATTAACTCATGATAGCATTTTGAGCTGGTGATGGTATTTTTTTTAACTGGGTGTTGGTGACGGCATTTTTAATCTTTATTATATTACATTTATTGTTCCTTTTGATGTTCTTATTGATGAGGAAGTAAGGTTCAAGACATAAATGAACTATTGATCTCATCACCACTGTATGACAGGTTTAACCTATCTCCTTCCTGTTTCCTTCCACTCCGCCATGATTAAACCAAGTAAAAGAAGTGTTTATAAAGCACATCAGATTCTCTAGGGCTAAGGAAGTTCAAAGTCTGAGAGTACAGTTTCTTCATTATATCTCCAAGTGGGTTGGAGAGACAAGAATTAAGGATCAGAAACAATTAGAAAGGTCATAAAGTGATTTTAAGTACTAAATTATGTGGTTGAGATAATGAAGTAAAGAATATAGGTTGGTTTAGGTCAAGGAATATTTTATTAATAAGAGGAATTCTCCAAATATTTAAAAATCCAATGTTAAAATTAGTGTTTAAATACTTAGTTAGATAAAAAGGAATAGTAGGCCCCTTTGTGGTAGGTTGAAAGCATCATGTGAAAGACCATCATAGCTATAAGTGATAGTCCAGACGATTAATACTATATGTTATCTTTTAGAGGAAACTGTCAATGACTCCTATAATCAAATTTCCCTGAATTTCACAGCTATGATCATAGACATACTTAAGTCCTCTTTTGTCAGCTAGAGGTTCCTGGAATCCCACCCTTTCCCTGCTATTGTCACCTACCCAGTCCCCTCTCCTGGGCTGCTGACAAACCTCCTGTAGATCTATGATTTCAGTGTGTCCATCCTCATGCTGGTTATGAAATACTTCCTTTCCTTGTCCTATTCTGTCTTTTTAGAAGGCAACCCACAGCAGAACCACCCGGCCTTATAAGCTTTTTTACCTCCTTGATTCCTACAGAACTCTTCTTCCTCAAAGTGCATTCATATTGACAGAGTAGGTGAATCAAACATGGATGCAAATCCCATCTGTTCTCTAGAGCAAAGAACCTATCTCAGATCTCAACACCCAAACTGTCCTGGACATTGGCTCTTTCATTTGACCTGCAGCATCTATTACCTCTTTTGTATTTTGGCAGAATTGACCACTGTGTGAAGTGGTGGTGTGCTGCAGTTTTTTTTTTGCCTCTCCCTACAAAGTTGCAAGGGGAAGACACTCCATCTTCCTGGTAATAGCAGGTCAGAATAGCATAGGAACTAGGATATAGCATGGGGCTCACGTTCAGCCAGTCAGATGTTTGCAGCCTGAGGTGTGGGTTTTGGAGTAAGTGACCCAGGTCAGGGTCAACTAGGAGCTGTGGTGACAAAAGCAAGGTTCAGAATTGATGACAGTGATCCTATGTTGCAGAAACATCACAGTTTTAGTATCAGACTTGCCAGCTTCTTGTTCCTCTAGCTCAGATCGTCTTTGTCCTGCTCCTTTTTTTCAGTTCCTCTAGTCTTCTTGCAAATTCTGCAAGCATGATAATGTCCGATCACCTTCATGGGCATTTTTGTTCATTTGCTTTTTGAAAAATATTTGTAGACAGTCATTTATTTTTCTTGTGAGAAAATACTCCAATCCAGAACAAAAGACCCTCTTGCCAAGTTTAGTTTACTGGGCCCTGCTGACATTTCTTTTACCAGATGCTCCCTAAGAAACTCCTGGTCTGCTCTTTGTTTAGTGGTTATCTTCCTCTCCTGCCCCAGAAGTGCGCAGATAAACTTGCATCTGCATAACCCTCAGGTCCCTGTTCTTGCTTAATGCTCAAGCCAGCAACAGGATATGGGCACTTTTACCCAGGGAAAGACTTTGAAATGGAAAAAGAAACACTCAATAAATGTCTTCAGTGGGAAACTAGACTTTCTTCAGCAGCACACTCTTTGTGGCTACCTCACGGCTATAATTCTATGATGGTAGATAACTCATAGCCATGCAAATAATTCTTAGCCTGGCATGTACAAATACACTTCATTTTGTGGAGGTTAAATTCATTTCCTTTCCCCACCATGGAAGAAGCCAGTTTTTCGTCTATTTGTAAGTTCAATTCAGTTTTTCTTACTGCCTATGTGTGTGGCTCTTTGTATTCTTTGAGCTATTTGCACCATTGGACTGGTTATCTCATTAATCAAGAAGTTATCTTTGACATCTGTATACTATAAATGTATATGACAAATTGTATCTTCTAGAAAGGTATCCTTTAGCAATCTTTATTTACCATTTAGAAAATATTACTTAGCTTGTTGTCCCTAGGGATTTGAATGTAGCTAATGAATGGCAGAAATAAAATTTAAACCCATATTTTCTTTTTTTTAGTTTAATTTTGGGGTTACATTTTTTGCTCCTTCATATTTATACTTGTTCCACTCACTCTCCACCAAACCACCCCACCAATATCCTATGTGTCTCCCTCTTCCATTCTGTCCTCTTTCCCCCTGGTAACCATTAAATTTTCATTAAATCCAATATTTTGTCTGTGTATGTTATTTTGTTGTTGTTATTTCTATTTCAGAGATAAGTGAAACCATCCAATATATTATCTTTCATTTTCTGACTTATTTCACTTCACATAATCACCTCAAGTTTCATCCATTTTTTCCCAAGACCCACTGTTTCATTTTAACGGCTATATAGTATTCCATCGAGTATATATTCCACAGTTTCTTTCTCCATTTGTCTGTTGGAGGGTGCTTAGATTGTCATCACAATTTGGCATTTGTGGACAGTGCTGCCATGAACATAGGTGTACATATATCTTTTTGTTTTAGAGTTTTCATATATTTTTAAAAAGATTTATTTATTTATTTATTTATTTATTTATTTATTTATTTATACAAGCACTGGGTACAGTCAGAAACACAGGAGGGTGAGAGAATTCACCAGAGCCAGAGCGGGGAACAGAACAGGCAGACTGACGAAATACACTGCTGAGGGGAGCAGCCGGCATGGCAGGAGAGGTCTGCGCGCCATGTGGGACCCTCGCCTGGCGGCCAGGGATTGAACCCGCGCTGCAGAGGCTGCGGGCAGCTTCGCAGCCCAGCACTCAACTGCTGCGCCACCAGGGAGGCCCTAGAGTTTTCATATTTTTAGGATAAATACCTAGTAGAGGAATTGCTGGATCATACAAAATTTCCATTTTTATTTTTTAGCGATATCTGTTTTCTATATAGGTTGCATCAACTTGCAGTCCTGGCTAGCTAACCATCTGTCTATTATTGGCCTGATTTTCATATCAGAAAATTATAAAATAGGAAATATGCTATAGGTAGGGAGAGCTTGACATTTTGAAAGCTGTTATTACCCTCCCCTTTAAATATTTAACTTCCACCAAGCTTGCCTTCATTGTATTATGTCCTCTTACAATCAGATAGTTATTCATCACCATTCAGGTTGAAATAAATTATGTTATGTGTTAAACTGACCTTAATTCTACTCTCTATTTTCCATCTAACAGGGTACTTTTAGGACACTAAGTTCCGCAAATATCAGAGCACAACTAAACCTTTATTATGGAGATAGCTCACTAATATTACATAAATTATCATGAGCAACAAAGGACATCTCGTTCTAAGGCAAACTTTTAAATCATCTAACAAGAACACTCCCTCAAATTTGTAAATATGTAGTCTCAGCTTGCAATATTAAAAGTCTTACAGATACTGGATAAAAAATTGTTTCTGTATAATTCATGCAGAAGAGATGTGCTTAAGTCATTATTTACTGAGGATAATTCATATATATATATGTATTTACACAATTTTAAATATATAGCTACATAAAGATTATATCTCAAAAATCTCTTAGCAATGGTACCTAAAGTTCCTAATTATAAGGAACTACCTCTTATCCTTATAAACAAGGCCACCATTCAGTACAATATGTAAATCACCAAAAGTCTTGACACATGACTGATGTGGTAGTAAAGCCAAGTAGTATGTTTCAATTTTCCTTTTTTTTCTTTATTGAGGTATCATTGGTTTACATTATATGATGTAGAGGTACAGGGTCACCCTTTTCAGGTGTGTGATGCTATCACACCATACCTACTACCTGTGCACCCATAGTCTTCCACCATAGCCCACATACTGCCTCCCCACTTTGTGCTGGTAGCTTCAGTTCTATAGTTAGATTTCTAGGATTTGTTATCATTTTGATTTTCTATTTTTCACATATAGTGGCACCATCCAGTATTTCTCTTTCTCCTTTTGACTTATTTCTTGAACTAGAATTAAAAGCTGTTTTTTTTAAAAAAATATACTAGTTATTCATTTATTCTCTGAACAGCATTTTTATTGTGATATATTATTCCTCTCCAATTCTTTACTTCCATCTCATTAATTTTCATCATTCAAAATTCCACAAATAGTATTTTAGGGCCAATTGTATTCCGTGGTGTTATTTAATCTCACGACATTCTCTCCCCAGAGGACATTACTGTAACTATTTTGCAGATTAGAAAACTTTGGTTGAGCAATGTTAAAGACTACAGAGGGGAGATAATGTATATTAACTTCTAACATGTATTGACACAACACCCCACTGGGTGCTACCTAGCATAATTCCCCTTAATAATGCCCCTAATGGGTAACCTGTAGAAATCTAAATTTTTATGTCAACAACCCAGGACTTTATTCAGCAATCTCTTGGAGCCTTGAAGAGCTAAGAGCTCTCAAACCAAGAAAAAAATAAGTATACAGTATCTCAACTGTCCTCCATCAAAGCACAAATTGTCTCTACAGTAATCTCCATTCTATTTTCTTTTTAAATACTTCACTTAACTTGTAACTCAGGGGATAACAAGTTGATTGCGCTTCACAGTTGAGATCAAAACCATTGAATGATTAGTTTATATTTCCCTGAGAACAATTAATTAAATTCCTTTTCATTCTAAAAACAAAACAACACTGACAAGATAAACAAAAGAGGTCAATTCACTGCGTTTGACAGATTCATTACTAATTTTAAAGGATAAAACCTGACAGTACCAACTTCATTAACATATAGCTCCTATATCAAATTAGTTAGTTGAGAGAATTGAGTTTAAAAAAAAAAAGGTCCTTTTTGAGTTTGGGCTGGAAATTCAAGCAGGCCTCCCCGGGAGGCAGTTGAGAGAGCTGGTTTGCCTGCACTGGCCCTGGCTGTGCTGTTCTGTCTTTACATCTGGGTTAGCATCTATCCCAGTGTTTCAGTTTTTAAGGAAATGGTATTATTCATTTTATTGTGATGAACTGAGTTGGGTTTGATAGGTTTCTGCTTGTTTGCAACTTCTGCCATAGTCTGGACTAGTAGTTTGTGAGACCTGCAGATAATAAGACGTTTTTCCGGCCTCCCTGGTGGCTCAAGGGGTTAAGTCAGCACTATGAAACTATCTGCAGCCACTGCAGCACAAGTTCAATCCCCAGCCAGGGAGCAACCCACATGGCGCAGCAGACCTCTCCTGTCTCACCCTCTGCTTCCCTCAGGAGTGTATTTCAGTGTATCTGCCTGCTCTGGAAGGATAGGGTGAATCTTCTCACCCCTACACCTCTAGCCTGTACCCTGGTTCTTGTATGCATAAATAAATAAATCTTTAAAAAAAGACATTTTTCATCTTAATATGTGGTTAAATCTGAAGGATGATGATCATGATGTCTCTCTATTCCTAATTCTTCCCAACACCAACTTCCAGACTTGCAAAAGTTGCAAGTGCTGTGGTTGCTGAGCAAACAAAAGCTCTCAGATCTTGGGCCAGGACCAGCTAACTCCTCTGTGCTGGGTTCCTAAAGCTGCCGGAACAGCAGTGATGGGTGATGTGTTGCAGGGGACCCTTGCCACCTGGGTTCTCCTGAGACAAAGAGGTTAACCTCAGACAGATTAGTAAGAGAAAGGACAAAATATAATAACCTCGTTTTGGAGAATACACCTGGTTGTAAATTCTAAAGAATAACAGATTGAACCAGGGGTGGCTATCCTGTGTTAAGGGATCAAGGTAAGATGGGGGAACCCCATATGACACAGAAGGGGGTGAGCCCATCACTATTCAGAGGACAGATGAAATTCTTAGATACAGAGGACATGCTCTCTGATAAACCTCCACCCAGAGGAGACATATTCTTCTAGGTCATACCAGGGGGCGCAGTGATTCTTTTCTGATTAGGAAAAGGGCTGAACATTATGGGGCGACTTGAGGATGATCTCTTCTCTTTGGATTAGGGAAGAATGAGGGTAGGATGAGGGACTAAAACTTCTCCTCAAACTCCAGGGACCTCCACTCCTCTCAACTCAAAACAATTTGCCTTCTTTAAGCAATGGTGAGACTGCCCAGACTCCCGGGGCCTCCACTGACCTCCCAGTCTCCATACCAAGGAGATCTCGACCTATTGGAAAAGCCCTCCTCTGGGCACATTGAGTAAAGTCTGTCTGCCCTTTTGGGGGACATGAACTTCACAGGGGGTGTGGGGAATGGGGGAAAGTAGGCGCGTAGTATGGGAAATGGACATTGAGGATGAGCAGTCCTGCTCCATAGAGAGTAGTTTGTTTTCTTTTCTTTTGTGAGTAGTAGTGTTTTGTTATTTATTGCATGATCTAAATCTACAAGTGCTTTGTTTGGAAAATCTGGTTCATTTTGGAATAAACACTTTGGCAGCAATAACAGAGAAAAAAATAAATGAAGTTCAATGAAATGGTAGGTGCTGAATTTACAGTTCTTAAAAGAAAGTTGATGATAAATATGTAACGTGTGCTCAGTTGACTGATATTTACTACCTGTGGGAACTGTGGACAGTCATCAACCACATAAGCACCAGAGTGCAAATTTGCTAAAGAAGCACCAGTGACTATTTCAAATTCTGTTTGCATTTTGTTCAAAATTCTTCAGAAATTTAGAATCAAAGTATTCAGAGACTGGAGTGGCAAAATATCCATATTTTGAATATGTTACAAACTGTAATTATTGCAAACAATGCTTGCAAACAGAAACATATTGAGATAGATCCTCACAAAAGGAAGAACTAAACAAATTAAGTAAGGAGAGCTCAACTGTTATGAAGCCTTAATTTTAGGATTTTAGAATGGCACTTTGGAATATATTCAGGAATGGGAAGAATGTTTTGTTGGCATTACTCTTTTTGGTTGAATATATTTTGAAGTATTTAAATTTGGCTGAAACTTCAGAAGCATCAAGATAGAGATGAATTGTTGATACATGAAATCTTATAGAAGTACTTGGCAAAGAAAACTATTAAAAATAAAGGCCTAGGGCCTCCCTGGTGGCACAAGGTGTTAAGATGCAACCTATGAAGCTATCTTCAGCCACTGCAGCATGAGTTCGGTTCCTGGCCAGGGAGCAACCCACATGGCACAGCAGACCTCTCCTGCCTCGCCTGCGGCTCCTCTCAGCAATGTATTTCAGTCAGTCTGCCTGTTCTGTTCCCCACTCTGTCTTTTGTGCATCCTCTCACCCCTACACCTCTGGCCTGAAGCCCAGTTCTTGTATGCATAAATAAATAAACCTTAAAAAAAAGATTAAAAAAAAATAAAGGCCTAAAGCCCAATGTCTAGAAGAATATCACATGATTCAATGTAGCATATTAAAATTGAGATTATTTTCCATGTATTATAATTTGGTTTTTCCTTACCAAGTACCTTGGTACTTAGAGGATACTTTTTTCAGTTAATGATTTTATGGTGTACATAATAACCACCAATAGAAATGCCCATAATATCTTATATATTATCCATAAAATGCATCTTTGAGGAAGTTTGCAGGTAATTTAGAAATTAATTAAAATAAATGTTGAAAACACATTTTAAAAATAATACTAGTGACATGGTAAATATGAAAATACTTTTCTGCATATGTTGTTTCTAAGCTTCTGTTTTTTTGGTAAATTTTTATAGACCTTTACAATCCTTTTTAAAATTACTTACTATTCAAGTGTATATTTCCTAAAATCAAGGGCAATCTCTGATAACATTGGTGCAACTCCTAGAGGTGAACGTTGTTTATATTTAATTTTTAGATAAGATGAAAAAGTATTTTAACATTGTTTTATTACACAAGATGTGTGCTATTTTGTGTTGCAAGAATTTTCTTTTGAAAATAGTTATTGAATATAACTTTTTGTTGGTTCACCGACAATTAAAAACCAACTTGTCAGTTGTTAATTAAATATTTTTAACTAAATAATTTTTTTGGTCCTGTTCACTGTTAACTATACCTTGATTTCATAATAAATCATATAGTCTCCTTGCACATGTTTAAAATGTATGTGAAAATTAACCAAATAAATGAAGGGAGGGAAAAGCATTACAGGGGTTTGATACACTATGAAACAAAACTGCTTCTCTCATTCTTTTTTGTTATTATCACTTGTTATCTTGGAAATAGCATCACACTGGGTAAACATTGTTATGTTTACCCCTCTCTCTATATAGAAGTGGCTTGATTGCACCCCAAAATTGTCAGCAAAGCTGCCTATTGATCTGAAATTGCAGAAACTGTGGTACCCCCTTCCACCAATTGAGTTCTAAAGCATCTTTAAAAGAACACAGTTATCACACAAATGGTTGTCAGGTTTCTTTCCTTTTAAAAATTCATATTTTGGCTAAAACTTTTTTAAAGTATTTAACCAAAACCATTTTACACCAGAAGCTAGCTGCAACTGAATTTAATACTGCAAGTAACCTTTGCTTGTTTATTGGCTTATTCCACAAGTTGAGGGAGTCAAATGGTAAATGCCTCAGAAAATAATTTCCCAAGATTCAATTATAGTTTAAGGAAATTAGTCACTTTCCTTTCTTGTCAATGCTCCAGAAAATGAACTGTGTAAAATTTAGTCAGTCATTATGTTTTCACTCATAAAAGGACATTTTATTCCTTGTACTTACTCTCTGAGAGTATGCATTTTATATTTCAAATGTCATAGTTTTTTTTTTCTTGTTATGCATCTTCGGTGTACATGTATAATAAAATATTGTGAGTGATCTGTTCCAACATTGTCTGGGTGCTACCAAAGAATAAATTCACTTTGTAGTTAAATTAACATCTCAACCCTGTTTGGACATGTGTTTTCACAGACTTCAAAGATTGAAAAGAGTGATGTGTGAACCTCAGTCAATTAATATGACTGGCATGCTTGTCTGTTTTGATGCACTGAGTATAGAAGGCATAAATAATAAGCATAGATTAAAATCCTTAATCTCCAAGTTTGCAAGCCTGTCAGAGCTCAGCACATGGCAGAAGGTATTTAAAGATGGAAGAGAGGCCTCCCTCATGGCGCAAGGGTTAAGATGCAACCTATGAAGCTATCCGCAGCCACTGCAGTATGAGTTTGATTCCCGGCTAGCCAGGGAGCAACCCACATGGCACAGCAGACCTCTCCTGGCTTGCCTGTTGCTCCCCTCAGCAGTGTATTTCAGTCAGTCTGCCTGTTCTGTTCCCGCCTCTGTCTCTGGTGAATCCTCTTACCCTCCCCCACACACCTCTGGCCACAGCTCTTGTATGCATATATAAATAAATCTTTAAAAAAAAATAAAGATGGAAAAGATCACTGGACTCCACAGAAGTCAAAGGAGGCTTCCTAGGGGAAGTGGTTTTCCAAATTTAGTTCATCTTGATAATAACCCCAGTGAGAAACTTTTACTAGAACCTTCTTAATGAGTGGGGAGGATGGGAAAGGGAATTGCATTTGACATTTGGGGACTTCGGGGCTAAAATAAGGGATCCAGAAATATCAGATAGTCATCATTTTTAGACACAAGGGTTATATACTCATTCTTTCCTTATTCTAGAAACAGTACTACAAATATGCTTTGGGCCCAGCTGATTTTGGGTCAGTCCCTTGAGATTTGTGCTGGTAGGGAAGAGGCTCCTTAAAGAGAGGATATATGTGTGTAAATAGTTTCTCAACACCTTCCTTTATCCATTTTGGCAATACCTTTTTCTTTGGTGTTTAAAGCAATATATCTTTTTAACGAAAAAGATTCTTTCTGGTTGCTATCAAAACCAAACCAACAATCTTTACTGTACTTAGAAGTTTATTAATGAAAACAAATCACTAATATGTACCCTTTTTTCATTTAGGAGAATAATTTGTATTTCTGGGGTCCAAAGTCATTGTACTTTCTGAGTTCAAGGATGTATATTCATCTAGAAAGTAGTGCTGATAAATTTAAGAATGGATATGAACCACTTAGAGTAGATTCTTTCAAGCAAGCTAATTTAATCTTGGGGAATTTGAGGGTTATTTAACACTTATTCAGAGATCTGCTATTACATTGTAAAACATTCAGGCCAGTCATGTGGACTGTCTCAAATTAGCCAAGAGATTTAAATTCCCTTGCAGGAGCAAACAAATGGTTGTATCATCACATCTGCTCTCAGTACAAAGCATAGCTCTGTCTACTGGATTCTAAACAAAAACCCAGCTTTGCTTATAGGGAGATGCAGTGTTCATGATAGCATGAAACCTGAGGCAAATACTGCCTGTTAACTCCAGTGGCCAAGGAGAGAAGTCACAGACTTGAGTCACATCCTTGCTCAAGACCTGAATGGTCTCCTAGACTATTCATGGGACAGTTGCAGGTATTTGATGACTTAGTTATCATCTGTGTGACATACAGTTGATTTTCTCACTATCACTAGAGCCTGGACTCAAGTGCAGGGTAGGCCTCAGACTTTGAGCTCCAAGAAGAGAATTCTTTGGAGAAACATTGGGGAAGCCATGGTTAGAGCTTTGATTTTTATGCCTGACTTCCAAACCTCCTTTTACCAAAAGCAACTGAGCCATGTTAGACAATTTATACTGTTTTCTGGTCTTCTCTTTATTTGTACAACGTGGAGTTTGAACTAGGTAGTCTTTAGGATTTCTGCCAATCCTATCAAAAGGCCCCCTTCATGGGGCTCCCTGGTGACTCAAGGGGTTAAATATCAGCACTATGAAGCTATCCATAGCCACTGCAGCACGAGTTCGATCCCTGGCCAGGGAGCTGAGCAGACCTCTCCTGTCTTGCCTGTGCTCCCCTCAGCAGTATATTTCAGTCGGTCTGCCTGTTCTGCCCCCCACTCTGTCTCTGGTGAATTCTCTTACTCCCCACCTCTGGCCTGCACCCCTGTTCTTGTATGCATAAATAAATAAATCTTTTAAAAAAAAAAAAAAGGTCTCCTTTGAGCTTCCCATTCACTGCTAAGATAGCCTTTGTGAGTTAAGATACAGGAGAGAGGAGGCAAGGTACAGCACCCCGAGGCGCTCCACAGTGATTCCTTTTCAACTTCTTGCTTTCTTTTCTCCTTATCTGATTTTCTCTCAAGTGACATTAGCCAAATGCATAAAATGAAATTATATCCTTTCAGACTTACAGCTAGTATGTGATGATTAACGTCCTGATTACTACATGGGGCTCCGTGGAAAATAATGCATGAGACCTACTGCCAGTGGAACAAAGTGTGTATTTGGCATTCCAATCTCATTTAAGTTTAAGATGCAAGAGAATTCATTTTAATATTTTACCTGCTTTTGTATGATACTGTTTTTTTTTTTTTCTGACATTGCTCTTTTCAAATCTTTGTATTTCTGAAGTCTCACTATAGTGAGTTCTGACACCATGTAAAATGGCTGCCCAAGTGTTGTGGCAGGTATGGCTTGTATCAGTAAAAATAAACAACAAAAAAAAATGAATAAAACTGGTCATTCCCTATGTCCAGCAGGAGTCGTTCATGTTTTCTAGTGGGTCAAATGAAAGCCAAAAACAAAAGACCTTGGCAAGAATATGATGGTGGATTTCTCTGGTAGGAACAACCTGGACAGAATTCTGTTACTAAGGGATCCTGGAAACATGGTCACTTTCTGACATTAATGCCGACGACATCCTCTTTTTATAGCCATATGAAACCAAAATTATTTCAGAAAGCTTTTTTCTACTACCCGATATTGAAGTATTTTATCTTACAACGCCTAGTGAATGTCACTATTCCCAGCCTCATTTAGGTGACCTCAGTTCTCCAATACAACCATAGTATTTGATGTTTTCTTGGCCATGTGTTTTAGTTATTTATTCTATAGATGTTTACCACATGTCAACGATTTTTAAGATACGGTGGGCAAAAATAAAAATAGTGACCCCATCCACAATGACTTATATTGGGGTTCAGGTAAGAAATAATACAGTATGAAGTGATAAAATTTCAAGAGCAAAATGCTAGTTTGACATTCAGAGAATTGATGACCCAGGAAGTGAATGGCTTATTTCCAAATGTGTTTTCTAAATACCAAGTACACTGATTTAAAGGCAGAGTGGTTAGAGAGATTGGAATAATCAGGTAAGGCTTGCTAGAGCATTGAAAGATGTGAAGGTTTGGGACAGAGAAGGCAGGATGGTGCGAACCAAGGCAATGTCTCTCAAAAGCTCTGTTCTACTGAAGATGTATAAATGTGACATTCAGTTTTACATATCCATACAGTGAGAAAGTTTCCTCTTTCCCCTTATCTTTCAATATAGGAAAGACTCAATTTGATCCTAATGCGTCATACCCCCTTTCTATACTTGTTAGTTCAACAGTCCAGCTTCCTTCCTCTTGTTCTTTTTTTTTTTAAATGATTTATTTATTTATGCTTATAAGATCTAGGGTATAGGCCAGAGGTTGGAGGGTGAGAGGATTCACCAGAGACAGAGCAGGGAACAGAACAGGCAGAGCGACCGAAGTACACTGCTGAGGGGAGCAGTGGGTGGCAGGAGAGGCTGCGCACCATGTGGGACCCTCTTCCATATGGACCCTCTCCCGGTGGCTGGGGATTGAACTGGCACTGCAGAGGCTGCAGGCAGCTTCGCAACCCAGCACTCAACCACTGCGCCACCAAGGAGGCCCGTGTGTCTTCTCTTAAAATTCCATTTGCTACCTTCTTTACCCAGATATTCATGACTTGGGCTTATTGAGTCTTTCTCATATGCTAAGTGCCCTATGAAGCATCCTACATATAATTACCATACTTTTCATTCATAACTACCCTAGAAGGGAGAAATTAACTTGATTTACGACTTAAGAATATTCATGAAGTTCATATAGCTAATAGCAAATAGAGTTGGGTTTGGAACTCAGGCAGCTTTGATTCTAAAGTCCCTGTTCTTCATCATGTCCAAGAAAACTATTTAACCTGAAGCTCCAACATGAATACTAGCTTTTCCTTCTAAGCCAACACAGGCTCAATTTCCTCTTAGGCCTTCCTGCAAGTAGCACTGTTCATTTCTAGGTAGTAATTTTTTTTTCCCCTTCCACTAGAATTGTTTATCTGACCATCTACTGTCTAGGTTATGAGTGCCCAGAAGGTCTGTTCTCACGTCTCAAGGCAATAGTACTTGCTTTTTTATGGTTAAAGCTCATATTGTTCACACTGAGCTCAATTTTCGTGCACAGCCACAGCTTATCACAGAATACAGCTCTACCACCTGGGAGTGGGGAGGCAGGAGCTCTAGCAAAGATAACTCAGGAGCTACCTGGGAAGGCTTTGCTTTTGTCAGATTCCCAGAATCTAATTAATTTTCAGCACATCAGCAGCTCTTTGGATTTGCTAAATCATTTTGAATTTTTTTTTATAGCTGCCTTTTGTAACATCTGGATGAAACAGCACAGGGATGGATGCCTGGTAATTACAGATGGTTAGATCACTGAAGTATCTTTGGAAGAATAGTTCATCATTTGTGAATAAAGGGACTGAAGTCCCAGGGGGTTCATGAGTTACTCAAGGCCCCAGAGCAAGTGTGGGGCAGGACTTTGACGGAAGATCTCTCAACTTTTAATCAGATGTCTTCTATATTGATGAGTTGAAGGGCATGTGCTCCTTCCCAAATGTAAGAATTTCTACAGTATTGATGATTGATCAGGTGCTGCTTGTGAACATGGGACAGGGACCCCTTATCTTTGGAAACAAAGATAGGACTTCAAACCCTGTTTCCTATGGTTTAAAGGAAACAAACCTATGACTTCATAGGGTCATTATGATGATTAGATGCATTAAATCTGGCCACATGCTTGTTGCAGTGCTAACACAGAGTAAAAGCTCAATAATTGTTATCATCATGGTCATATAATTGATAGGACTAGAAAGGTAGCTAATAATTATTTTGCTAATATTGGACAATGGATATCCTCTTAATGCTATTCTGTCCAATCTCTATTAGTCCTTGCTTCTTTCTGTATAATCTGAAAGTGTGATATTTTATCCTCATATAAACTACTGATTCAAAGAGGTTAAAGATGTAGAAATAAGTGTAAGCTTTTTACAACCAGAGAGTCCCTCTAGAAACTGCTTGGGCTTTGTTCTCCTGTAACAAGGCACTGCTTAAAATGGCACCTTCAGGAAATAATGGCTTAGTTTTAAGGTTCTCTTCTGGTCCTCTAGTAAAAGGCTAGCATAGCTTCATTTTGCTCACCTAGGGATCAAATGAGGATCAAATGACTTGTTAGGAGGTTTAAGAAGAAACGCTGAAGTCTATAGCTTTGGTCATGTAACTTTTCAGCAATGTTGGAGGTAACCTTGGCCCTTGGCACTTTTCAAAAGAAGTGGGGAGGAGCAACCTGACTTGTCTGTGGGTGCTTTCATGATGGGTATCACTCGGCAAGGATGGTGGCACCATCACCATCCTATACAAATAGCTATTGGTACCATTTGTCTCGTGTTTGCCATATGCCAGACTCCACGCTAGTCATTGACCAAATTCTCATTAATCTGTACAAATATTTATGGTAGATATCAATCACCGTATTTTCTAGAAGAAACTTTGTGGAATGGGTAGTAGTAGTTGTGGTTGTGCTCCCTCCATATCCCCTTTGCTAGCTTGGGCTGTGCTATGTCAGTTACCAGGTTGTGTGAATACTCACTTAAGTATATGCTGCAGTGATGAAATTCCAGTAGAAGGCGCTAGAGAGACACTTGGGAGGAAGCCCCTCTTCTGCCAGCCTCAGGGTGGTCCTGAAGATGGGCTGTGTGAGCAGAGAACATAAGGTGAAGACTGTTCCAGCTTTGAGCCCCAAAATATAATCCCTCAGCAAACCTGCAACCTTCCCATAACCTTCCACAACCTTCTTAACACAAAAACCAGAGCCCTAGTAGGCTGGTGCCCTTCTTGCCTACTCCTGCCAGAACCTAGACATCCTACACACACACATCAACTGCCGATCACCTGCTCCCCATATGCTCTCCATGCCCTGAAACATGATGACTTACTGCTTGCCCAGCAACCCAGACCACCCCCTCATCTCCAGCTCGGTCAATGAGAGATTCATCTAAAGGGCTGAATCCCACTTTCTTCTTATCCTTTCTTCTTATCCTTTCTTCTTCTTTGGATGGATTCTCTCCCTCAATACTTGGGTACTACAGTTATTCTTTGATCATCGTTAGTAAAGATTTATATTAAAATTTTCCTGTTTTACTTATTGCATGATTTCTATATCCAGATTGGATTCAGACTGCTGTCGGTCTTTCCCATAGCTGCTGCCAGCTTTGGCTGCTAACTCACATGGCCCTTGGCAGGTTTTCATTGTCTCCTGTCTCGGTCTCTGCATTTAACTGATATCTGACATGTACCAAGGCCACAGAGCTAGAAGGTAATGAGGCAGTGCCTGCGTTAGGTCTATCTGGCTCTGAACCCTGTGTTCCTAACCACTAGTTTCTCATGGCTGAGGTCCTCTCCCCATATGTCTTCGATGATGAGCCGTTTGGCCTTGAGCATGGTCTATCTTTGATGTAGGACGAAGTCTGTGATTACTGGTTCCACAATATCCAAGCTGATGCCTGCTGTGCCAGTGGTCTACACACTCATCGTCTGTTCTATGGAGACATACACACCTCCTGCAGGTGTTGCCCTGGGCTTGTCTGTGTCACTTCCTCCTCTCTCTTTCCCAGCATCCTGTGAACCAGCATCCTTATTGGTCCTCCAATCTCCCAGTTCCCTGAAGTGAGTGCTTATTTAGCTAAATTATGTTCCTCATCTCCATTATGTTCATTTGAGGCAGAGTAGGTCTCTTATGTCCTGGGAATTAATTGTGCACTGTCAGTCACCAAGGTCAGAAACTAAGATGACAAACTTTACCCTTGAGTCTCTTTTAGGTTAATAATAATTATTACTGGTGACCAGAGCAGTAGTGTGGTTATAACTTCACCCCCACACACTGGCACTTAGTGGGATATTGGGGGGAGGTTGTTGAAAGGCTTCTTAGGGACACAGGAGAACTGGAAGGACCTAGATTTCCAAGGAGTTGCAGGGTGAATCTTGAAAGCTAATGGGCCAACACTCCGTGAGCACAACTTCCATCTGCCGATCCCATTTCTGGATATTCCAACACATAGTGACAGCTTCAGCAGCAAGGTTACAAGTCTTGGTTTTAGTTGAGTCTTTTCCATGACCCTGATATGGATTTTGGTTTGGTGCTTTGTTATTTGACACCCCCCACCCCCATGTGGATCCCTTTCAGATTTCTCAACCTAGTCAAGCTCCCTAGTGGACTCTAAGCAGCTCTGTCCTGTTTGGTAGTAATTACTGGGCAGACACATAACTTCTTTTCTCCCTTTCTCAAAAAGCAGGCAAACTAATGAAAGGACTGGTGGTCTTGTTAGAGGCTCTTCTTTCTTGGGAGAGCAATCTGCTCACCTTCAAAGGTGGTTACGCTTCCTTCAGCACAGCCACGTTCCCTGTGTGCTGGATAAAGTACAGCTGTAGCTAATTCAGTCACATTTTTACTTGTCCCACCGTTAGATGAAATTATTAGCCATCCCTACAGAGTGTCAGCAACTGCAAATAGAAATGTGCCTTTGAAGGCAGCCAAATCCAGCTGGGAATTGAAAAATTAATAGGAATTTAGAATAATGGGCATGCTTGCAAGGAATCGTTTATGGGTTCAGAAACCGAGTTCCTCTGGTAATTTGAATGAGCAGTTTTGCTAATAAAGTTTGTCTGTGTTCACTGAACCTCTTGTATCCACCTGTCACTCACCAACAACTTGAATTATCACTCTCCCATCAAACTGTGCCCCTTCCCTTGGCTGCCTGGCTCTTGGAGCTGATTTTCTCAAGTGTAGGCAGGAATGGAGGGGAAAAAAACATAGCAAGAGCTTTTAGTGCCAGCTGAGGCAGCTTGGCCTCCATCTCTATCAGGGATGAAGGGTGTTTATGTTATGCAGGTAACTTTGGATATAATTCAAGTTCTGCCACCCATATTTGAAAGGGCAGGTATTCTTAATGGAAATAACCAATATGATTGGTACTTCCCAACCTGTCTACTTAGTAGACCCGCAAGTGCCCTAATCCTCACTCCCCCAACCAGGGGAGTCTAACTTCACGAAAATGAGCAATGTCACGGGCCGTTTCAAAATCTTAACAGTCCTAATAACTCCTCAGACCAGGAGAGCGCGTTAGAGTTTGCTGCCACCTGTGCTCACCTGCTCTGAGCTCCATTAGCAGAACTTCTCTTTCCCCAGTGGAACAGAACTGTTGTCCCTCAACGACGGAGTCCTCACAAATACATTGGGCACCCCTTTCATGTTCTCTGCAGTTTCCCCCGCAGTTCAAGCGTGGTTCTCAAGGAAACAGTGATCAACAGGATTGATTTTTCCATTCAGCCCCTGGGATTGCAGCAGTCATGGCAGCCAGCCAGGATGAGGGCGCCAGCTCCTGGGAAGGGAGGAAGGAACCAGGAAGCAGCTGAGCAGACTTCTAGCTAGGCTTTGGGGCAGGTGGCGCAGAATGATGATGAATCCAACTCTAGTTCTGCCACTGCATTTTAGCTCTGTGAGGGCAGAGAATTCCTTCACATTGCTAAGACCAGGTCTTCATCTTTAATAGTCATAACAGACTGCACCTCCACAGTTGTATTGTCAGATGAAATGAAGGGATCAACTTATACTACAGGAGTCAAGTTCATAGACCGGAAGTAGAATGGTGACCCTCAGGGGCTGGCGGAAGGGGGATGGGCGTTGCTGTTTAGTGGGAACAAAGATTCAGTAGGGGAAGATGCAAAGTCCTGGAGGTAGATCGTGGTGATGGCTGCAGAACCATGTGAATGCACATCCTGTTATTGATTTGCATACTTAAAAATAGTTAAAAATAAAAAAGAATGAGGGATTCACCTAAGTTTTTAGCACAGACCCTTGTCAAAGGCTATTATCTTCACTTGTGTGTAATTATCACCAATGATAATTCAGGTTGAGGGAAAAATCACCTGCTATTTTATGTTCTATTTTAAATTATGTAGCTAATATGGCTTAGGAATCTCTATAGTTTATGAAAATCTGTCAAGTCCACACTTTAAAAGTAGGTGACTTTTGTGAGCAGGTGAGCAGACATACTTAGGTATAAGAGCCCTTAATTAGCACACACGTTGCTTTCTGCAGACAGACATTTTAAGGGTTTGAAAGTCTCTCTTTAATGTCTTTTCCTTTATAGTGACTTTTCAGAATTTGTTTATCAAAACACTTTTTTCCAGAAAAAACTACTACTTGTTCATGTACCTAACAAATACGTCATTTTTACTGGGTGCCAGGCATGGTCTAGGTCCATTGCAAATATTAACTCAGTTAATCCTTATTATAAACTGTGATTTCAGTTCTATTCTTATCCCAGTTTACAAATACGTACATCCTGGCACAAGGCAGCTGAACAAGTTGTTCGAGATCCTGTAGGTAGTGAGCTGCCAGCCAGGATTCTAACCCAGACAGACTGGCTTCCGAGTATGTGCTGGTGGGTACAATGCTAGGTCAGTCTGGCCCGCTTGTACTATGGGGGCTTTGGAGGGACAGGGTTTGGGATTATTTAAATTGTTCTGTGCTGGTTAGAATGGGATTTCTGAGCTGACATACAGTCGCCTTATTAGTCGGGGAGGATGGCAAGAAAAATCTTAACCCAATGTCACATTCACGGTGACCACACGTCCTGGCATGGACTTCTGGGCCTCTTTTCTGATAATTTCATGCACAGAAGAAACCAAAACCCTTCTAGAGAGATGATCAGAGATCTCCTTTGACTTGTTCCCACCGTCATTCAGTACATGCGGAAGCCACTGTCAAGGCTCCTGGAAGAAATGGGTCGTCAAGTTGAGAACTCAGGCACGTTATGACTTGCTGTGATTTTCCTACTAGCGTCAAAAAGCAAAAGTCTCCTAAAGTGACCGCAAAGTGCTCCGGGAGACATTTGTCTGGCGTCACTAGAGTGGATGAGGTTTAAATGGCTCATAGATGTCACAGCCAGTTTCCTTAATAATCATATCAAGTCCTCTCATGGGCCCCTGGTAGCCAATGGCAGGACCACTCTCCAGCAGAACCACCGACCTAGCCAGCCCACGGTGCATTTCTTGGTCTCAGAATCCATCGATGACTATTAAAGTTATCTTTTTGTTATCTTCCTTTGTCCTCATAAGTAAGGTCTTTCTTTCTTTCTTTTTTATGAGCCTCTGTCCTTGTATAACCTGGAGTTTAATGAGGGCAAGCAGTATCTTACCCACTGTTGGTTTTCATCCTGGTACCAGCAGAGATGCTGGCACATAGTAGATACCTGAGAAATACTTCCTCACCCCCTGGAAGTACAACCTCAGAGCACAGCTTGCAGCCTCACACAGACAGCATCACCTCCAGCTCCCTGGATTAGAGATCACTGTGGCCATGGGCCATGCCTTGGCACTTTTAGTTTAGTTTCTCCTTGAACTTTAATCTCCCTTAAAAGAGATTACTAAAGCACCTCTTTAAAAAAAAAGATTTATTTTTATACAAGAACTGGGGTACAGGTCAGATGTGCAGGAGGGTGAGAGGATTCACCAAAGACAGAGCACGGAACAGAACAGGCAGACTGACGAAATACACTGCTGAGGGGAGCAGCGGGCGAGACAGGATAGGTCTGCCACACCATGTGGGACCCTTGCTGGCCGGCCCGGATCAAACCCGTGCTGCATGCAGAGATTGCAGACAGCTTCACAGCGCTGCGCTCAACCACCTGCGCCCCCGGGGTGGCCCTAAAGCACCTCTTGAAAGAGTTCTTTGGTCAGCAAAAGATTGGTGGTTTATAGGAGAGAATGGAGGGGTTGATAGGCATCACAAGGTGCAGGGGGTGGACCTTCTCAACCAGGCATCAAAAATGGAGGAGCCTGCAGAGGGGAAGACCTGGTTACACAGATGTGGAAAAGGTGCCATTGATTTTTTTCAGCCAGACTTATTCATGGATGGCAACATTATCCATGGCCGACCATAAAACAGCAGGGCTATCAGGAGGTAGAAGTTGACTAAGGCAACACATTTGATCCCTCAATCCACAGTAATAAGCCTCCCTTCTTCCCTGTTTAGCCCTATCACATGCTTCCTGAACAATGTCTCCTTGTTCTCTCTCAGGCTGTCAGTACTGTCCCCGTGAATCCATTTCAAAGAAAACACTGGGCGTGTTTAACTCCAGGAGTGGTTTCTTTTGATGAGGAGGGGTTCTTTGTGCAGATGAGAATTTATCAGGAACTAACTAAGCTTGAACTTCAGGCTCTCCCTTATACCGTCATCTTTTGTGTTTGTGAAATTTTC
The DNA here is from genome assembly GCF_014898055.3 of Talpa occidentalis. NCBI lineage: Eukaryota > Metazoa > Chordata > Mammalia > Eulipotyphla > Talpidae > Talpa > Talpa occidentalis. The sequence goes on from NW_023600993.1 coordinate 14,837,281, forward strand.
AAAAGTCATGTATCTTGACGACTGTTGTTTCCTGGTACTTTCTCTCTGTATTCTGTTTTCTCTTCTGTTGCACTTTCCTTCTTGCAATTTGGAGGTCCAGCTAAGGAGGAAGTTAATTGAAAAAGTATTTATTCAGTCGCAGGTGAACGGAATATATTTACAGTTTGCCCTAATCTCCAAGTTTAGCTGTTGCTGGTCATCCTGGTGTAGGAATGAATGGTTTGTGGGAGCACTGGGGCTAGCCCTCTGTGACTCCTCCAGTGGAAGCACACCCAAGTGCAACACCTGAGGTCTTGCATCAGGATGGGACACTCTCATGGTGCACCGCGCCAGAATTTTGTGAGGAAGGAGGCTTGGAACAGAACCAGCAAATGGTCTGTGAAAGGCATCATAAAAGCTATGTCAGGCAATTGCTTCATAAATCCATTAGGTCATTTTTCGGGACTTGATGTTTGTATTTCTCAGCTTTCCACAATTTGTCATTTTTTTTTAAAGATTTATTTATTTATGCATACAAGAGCTGGGGTACAGGCCAGAGGTGTGGGAGGTAAGAGGATTCACCAGAGACAGAGTGGGGAACAGAACAGGCAGACTGACTGAAATACACTGCTGAGGGGAGCAGCGGGCGAGCCAGGAGACGTCTGCTGCACCATGTGGGTTGCTCCCTGGCCGGAGATTGAACTTGTGCTGCAGAGGCTGCAGATTGCTTCACAGGTTGCATCTTAACCCCCTTGCACCACCAGGGAGGCCCCACAATTTGTCATTTTTGTGATTATTCTCATCCTAAGTGAATTTTCATCCTTTACTCCTACTGTATTTGTGGTTTTTTTCTAACAAAATTCCCCCAAATTTAAAAAGCTTTAGGAGTTCCAAAACTCAGATTTTTCCTCCCATTGTCTTATCAATTCTCTTTTATTTGTTACCCTTTGACAAGTCCTCTGGAGTCTAATGTATATGAATGTCACATAAAGTTTAATGTCATTTTTCCAGTTAACATTAGTAATTTTTTTGTCCTCAGCAACTTCTAAAAAAACAAAGATATTAAATAGCTTTTATCAAGTATCTAAGCATGAAGAAAAAAATCACATTAGCATCCTGTTTTTACAGGACAAGCAGAGTCAGGAAGATAGAGGAGGTTTTCTATGAATTCCTATCTACCCACCTTCCAAATGGGGTTATACACATAAACAATTACATTTTTACATCATTTTTTCTGATTATTTATAGATATGAGAGAATTGCTAAATACTTTTTTTGCTGAATGCCTTTATGTATGTGTCTGTGTATAGACACTTGAGTTAAAATAAAAGTTTTAGAGAACCAAAATATTCTCATACTTCCTTGGGAGGAAAACTGATGGTGAAATATTTAATCATTTCTTCTTGAACTAGAAATGACTGATTCGAATAGGCCAAAGCATATGCATTTGTGTATAGGATTTTGAATCATCCACCTAACTGTGGTTTTAAAGCCCTCACAAGACATAAGAAAGCCTTGTAAAACTGCCTCTGTTGTGACAAATAATACAGCTTACCCTTTAAATAAATTGCACTCCAAGAAAAACTGTACTGTTAAGCTTTGATAAAAGTAAGCACCTCAGAACTTTCCAGCTCAAGGATAAGCCAGTTGTAGGATTTGAAACCTTTGAAACTTCTGATCTGATCACAGATAAATTTGCAAAGAAATCACTAGCATCTAATTTGTTTCAGTTTACTTTAAAAAAAAAATATTTATGCATACAAAAACTGGAGTACAGGCCAGAGGTGTGGGGGGTGGAGAGTGGTAAGACGATTCACCAGAGACCGAGTGGGGAGCAGAACAGGCAGGTTGACTGAAATATACTGCTGAGGGGAGCAGCGGGTGAGCCAGGAGAGGTCTGCTGCGTCATGTGGGTACCTCCCTGGCCAGGGATCAAACTCGTGCTGCAGTGGCTGCTGACAGCTTCAAAGGTTGCGTCTTCACCCCTTGCACCACCCTGTTTCATTTTACTTTTGAGGATGAAGTTCCTATGGGGAATGAAAGCAAGCTTCCCCATTATGCTTTTGTAATCAAGAAAGACCTGCATTACATGTCCCCAGAGATTTCACAAATGATGCCAGCCTTCACTATCCCATGCAAGAGCTGACCTTAAGCAAATCTTTGAACGTCTTTTTTTTTTTTTTAAGATTTATTTAATTATTTATTTATTTATTTATTTATTTATTTATACAAGCACTGGGTACAGTCAGAAGTGTGGGAGGCTGAGAAAATTCACCAGAGCCAGAACGGGGAGCAAAACAGGCAGACTGACGAAGTAAGTACACTGCTGAGGGGAGCAGTGGGCACAACAGGAGAGGTCTGTCTCGCCATGTGGAACCCTCGCCCAGCGGCTGGGGATCAAACCGGTGCTGCAGAGGTTGTGGGCAGCTTCGCAGTCCAGCGCTCAACCTCTGCGCCACCAGGGGAGGCCCCAATCTTTGAACATCTTTAGGTCTCAGTTTTCTTATTTTATAAAATAAAACATTTGGGGCCACATCTCCCATTCTTTTTCTAGGTCTGGAACAAATATTCTGTGGTTATTTACATTAAATTGGTCTGATCCATAGGGGACAAGAAGAGTAATTAGCACTCTAGGTGTGATAGATGCTTTGGGAGATGAAAATACCCCTGAGCCTTTGGGATTCAACTGAATTATTGCTTAAAAATTGGACAAGAGGACAACCCCTGGTGGCGCAGAGGGTTGAGCACCGCACTGTGAGGCAGTCCGCGGCCTCTGAGGCATGGATTTGGTCCCCAGCCGGCCAGAAAGAAACCCACATGGTGCAGCAGACCTCTCCTGTCTCGCCCGCTGCTCCCCTCAGCAGTGTATTTCAGTCGATCTGCCTGTTCTGTTCCCCACTCTGTCCCTGGTGACTCCTCTCACCTCACCCCCCGCATCTCTGGCCTGTACCCCAGCTCTTGTATGCATAAATAAATAAATCTTTAAAAAACAATTGGACAAGAGTTACTGGAGAAGATCATTCCAAGCTGAGGCCTCATTTCCAAACACAGGGCTTTATAATAGAGTCATTCATTATTCAGCAATTTTGTGCTAATATCTACATATAATGAAATTTGCATGTGTTCAAAATAACCCTCTGCTGTCCCCGAAGAAATAAGTTTATTGCAGACTGATGTTGTGTTTTACAATTCAGATTTCCCCCAGCAATCAACAGGTAATAGAATCCTGAGTTGAGCCCCTGATGAAACAGTGGCTTTATGTTTAGGGCTTACATCATAAAACAAACAAAACCCAAAATAACCTTGTCTAGAAACTATTCCAATCAAGTGGCTCAACTGTCTATGTTATATATATACTGCCTTATTCTCTTTTAAATTATTTGCTTATTAATTTGCTCATCTATATGTTTATGCTGAGCTTGTGTGTTAAGTTTGGATAAGTCAAGTGTGCTTAACTGGTACTAGATTCCACTGCATTACTTTTCATTTGATGTCTTAAAGATTACTGCTGGCAGCAAGAGCTTGTCTCCACCATTCATTACTAACTCATATTGCCAGAATGAGCAATTTTTATAACATAACTTTACCTCCTAATCTGACTTTACTATTTGAGAATGTGAAACTTCAAGCTTCTAGTCCAAATCCTCAAAGGATCACCTGTAAATACCACTGCTGTTTTCTTTCTGTTTGGGAAAAATTTAAAAGTAATTTCTGCCTTTTTAAAAGTTGTTTTGTTCTTTCACTTCTAATTTCACCTCAAATATTTTAATATATTTTCTGAGATAAAAGGTATGCATAGTCAGGGGTGGGAAAAGATGTAAAGGAAGTTATTGGCAATCATGTAACTCAGTTTTGGTAATGCACAGAGGAATTAATCAAGTCAGATTAAGACCTATAGTGACACATTTTTTATTGATTTGTGCTTCTCTGTAGAAGAATGCCTATTTTAAAGACAGCGCCACGATTTCTGTTTAGAGTAATTGACATGGAGTGGTTATTCTCTTAGGAATTTCAAATAAAGCTTTTTTTTTTTTTTTTCAGTACGGGAGATACTGAATTAGGGAGTAGCCAAACTCAAATAGGAGACTGATTTTTCCTGGACATAGCATTTAAATAAATTCTAACACATTTTAATAATGAGTAGATTTTATGTTCCATATTAGAAAATATTCTAGTCATTAGGCTTTTGAAGCATTTGACAATATAAGTCATTAAAAGTTACTATGAAGTATATGAAACATTAATGATACAGATTTTGCTAACTTTAACCATGCTCGCTTTGAGAAAATTATGCCTCCTAACCAGCCTATGTCTAAAGATGAATTATTTATAATGATCTGACATAGCATTTCATTCTCCATCCTTTTTATTTTTTTATTTTATTTTTTTTAAGATTTATTTATTTATTTATTTATACAAGCACTGTCAGAAGTGTCAGAAGTGTCGGAGGGTGAGAGGATTCACCAGAGCCAGAGTAGGGAGTAGAACAGGCAGACTGACGAAGTACACTGCTGAGGGAAGCAGCGGGTGGCAGGAGAGGTCTGCTTGCCAGGTGGGACCCTCGCCCGGCGGCCGAGGATCGAACCGGCGCTGCAGAGGCTGCGGGCAGCTTCGCAGCCCAGCGCTCAACCGCTGCGCCACCAGGGAAGGACCTCTCCATCCTTTTTATTTTACCTTTAATTTGTGTTAGTTTTATTAACTTTTTTTGTAGAATCATGTTTATCAGACTGAAGTTTCCTACTGTAGTTGAAACTTGAATAACATTCCACCCTCCTTTTTTAAAGACATGCATTCCCACAAGGCTAAAAGAAGTTGACTTTTGTTAAGGACTCACTTTGCTTTGATTTTAACAAAATATATCATTGATTTAAGTAAAACCAGGCCTTTGTTGTTTTGCCAAGTTTAGAATCACCAGTCATGGTCAAGGATATGTTTTGGGCAAGGAGGAACTAGGAACACCTCAGATACTACTACCAGAAAGTCCTAGACTTGACTTTGAGGCACTGGCATCTTATAGGATCACAGACAAACAGAATTCCAGCAGATATATGACTCTGGAAAATAAAAATAAAAGATAGTCCAGTTGGAGGAGAGGAAAGAAAAAAAAAATCAGGTAACTGATGAAAAACAGGAAAAACAGGATCTGAATGAAATATTAATGTGGTTTTGGGAATAGAACAATATAAAAGTGGACAAAAGGCTACAGTCAGAATATAGAATAGTGCTAACCTGAGAGGTTTGGATTTTATTGACATTCCCTGGAATCAAATGCAAGTATGAAGTAATGAAGGGAGACTTGTAGAGACTCAATGGAAATACAGAATTTTAGCGTAAGAAGCGCCCATAAAAAAATCCACTCCATTATTTTACAGATAAGGAAGTTGGGGCACACAGAGGTTTAGGAATTTAACAAGGGTCACCTAGAATATCTAGAGCATGGTAGGGCAAAACCAACAAGCAAACAAAGGTCTGCTGACTCCTAGTCTACAAATCTTTCATCACATCATGCTATACTGTGCTATTCAAGGTCAAAGTCTTCAGCAGGCTTATTGCTTCTTGAATATGTAGTTGTCATTATTTTTAAGTATTTGCTTTCCTCCAAATGGCTTTTCCAAAAGTAGCTTTCTCTCTGGCTCCTAAATGGGTGTACATGTTCACTAGAATAACTTGCCCTTCATGTGTAAAACTCTTACAATTGTCCTTGAAAAGTACTGTCTTGCTGTATGGTTTGTGGTGGTTTTATTTATTTATAAGATTTATTTATTTATTATTTATACAGGCACTGGGTACAGTCAGAAGCATGGGAGGGTGAGAGAATTCACCAGAGCCAGAGCGGGGAGCAGAGCAGGCAGAAGGACCGAAGTACACTGCTGAGGGGAGCAGCGGGCGGCAGGAGAGGTCTGCGCGCCATGCGGGACCCTCCTCCGGTGGCCGGGGAGCAGCCGGGGATCGAACCAGCACTGCAGAGGCTGAGGGCAGCTTCGCAACCCAGCGCTCAACCGCTGCGCCACCGGGGAGGCCCTGTGGTGGTTTTATTGACAAGGCCTTGGCAATTGCTGGTAACCCTTAGCCTCTAGATTAGACTTTCCCGTCTGTTCTGGGAATCCTTTTGATTCTTGGCCCCCCACATTCATGCATGGCTGATTGGACAATACTTAATTCATGAAGAAGTCCTGAAATTAATCAAGTATTCAAAATGCTTATAAGTGTTGATTTCTTCCATACAGTGTTTGGGCTGGTATGTTATGTCAGGTGTACATACATGCCAGTGATTTATTTTATTTATTTTTTTAAGAAATGAAAATTATATATTTTACCTGAATAACACATCTCCCTTCTTTTTAAAGGCATACATTCACACAAGGATAAGAGATATTGACTTTTGTTAAGGACTCACTTTGCTTTGATTTTTAACCAAATATATCATTGATCTAAGTAAAACCAGATAATGCAATTATTTTGCCTAGGTTACACGATGTGATTTTTTTTTTAATTGAGGTTTTGTTGGCTTACAATGCTGTGTATGATTTAGGGTGCTAGGTCTACCACACCAGTAATTTTACAAGTGAGTCTTATTGTGTGGCTGTTCACAGTGTTAATTATGAGTTTGATTTCTATGAAAAGTGATACCCTGAAATCACTACATTTTCAGGGACTGCAAATATATGGTGTGAAATAATCCTTTTGACTTGAATTTCTTCTTGACCATACAAACCTTCCCCCATTCTGAAATACTCTAGTAGCTTAAATATCAAATACTTATCTTGCAAGGCCATGACTTGAAAAATACTTAATGACTTTATGGTAGGAATACGTATTTTATGAACAGTGCTTCAACCATCAGCTGTGCTGGCAGGAAAGCTTTGGGAGAGGCAGTGTCTACTATACTTTATTAAATGTCTGCATATATTTGGTATAACTATGTGAATTTGTGTGTGTGTATAGAAAAGTTTCCATCCTGGTCCCTGTCAAAGACAGTTTTGATCCACAGTAGTTGGAATTCCTAGAAACTTTTTGCCTCAAAAATTACAAGGATAGGGCCTCCCCTGGTGGCGCAGTGGTTGAGCGCTGGGCTGTGAAGCTGCCCGTAGCCTCTGCAGCGCTGGTTCGATCCCTGGCTGCCGGCGAGGGTCTCACATGGCCCGACAGATCTCTCCTGCTGCTCCCACTGCTCCCCTCAGCAGTGTATTTCGTCAGCCTGCCTGCTCTGCTCCCCGCTCTGGCTCTGGTGAATTCTCTCACCCTCCCGTGCTTCTGACTGTACCCAGTGCTTATATAAATAAATAAATAAATCTTTAAAAAAAATTACAAGCATATACTTCATATTTTGTGGAGAACAAGGTCATCAAAAAAAAGTGTAGTTTTTCTAATTCTTGTCTTGATAAAGCTTGATAAAGAGAGACCAAGTCACATTTTGGAGGCGTCATGCTTTATCCAGCATGAAGGTTTCTGCTCCAGCATATCACACACATACGTGGGCACACACACACAGAAGGGGAAATTTACTCCGCAGGAATGGCAGCTGACAACTTGCTAATGCTCCAGCTTTGCAGGAGATGCTTTTGCTCAGCAAAGCACTAGCAGGTACCATTCACATACTACTTAACGATAATCTGAATAATTCCTCCTGGAGCTCTGTAGTGCTCTGAAAGAGCAGCAACCATCTAAAAATGTTCTCCAAAACTTTTCAGAAACAGGAAGCAACAGCAGCACCTGTGAGATCTACAATCTGTGTGGAGTTCTGGAGATCCTTGTTTCCTTCTCCATTTGGGGGGAGAGAGTACCTTCAAAAGTCTTACCTGGATGCTTCACAGGGCTTCTTGTACCCTAATACACCCAGGGTTGCCTTCATATCTCTGCCTGAAGTTGTTGCTCATGCAAGCATAATACAGGGACTCTCATTGTTTCTCCACAAGCCAGCATCACTCTATGGATGCCTCATTCTGATTTGAACACTATTCTTCGAAACCAGACAAACTAACCACCCTCCCCCTGTGCTTTTTCTTCTTTTGTCTCTCAAGTCCTTGATCCTTTTTTATTCATTTTCTCCTAACCTACTCAAAGTTGTTATTCTTCATAGCATTAGTGAGCCGTACCCCTAAGAAGCCAGTATGTCATGTTCTTCTATACCATGAAAAATTGGGGGAAGATGAGCAATAAATGATCATGTGTGACTCTTGTCCCTTAGTGGGGACTTGTGCTCCTAGAAGTGACCCACTTAGTTTGGAAACCAACATTCTATGTGAAAATTCCCAGCCATCACCCTGGGTTACATTTGAGTGTAAGCCTGTTTGGTTCTAAGTAGAGTTTGATAGAAAATACACACACACACACACACACACACACACACGTAATGTTTGGGGCAGAGATATAAGGCATGCCAACTACCTATGTCCTAAGAGTATTAGGAGAAAAGGTTGAACATAAAATAACAACCCCAAATTTTTGGACAACCTTTTCATACCAGGGAATCAATGAAACATTCAGTATCACTAGGCACGAGGCCCTCGCAGTAGTCCTGAACTGTGGGTAAGAGTACTGGGTACATTTCAAAATGTTTGAAAAGGATAAAGAGAAGAGGACTCTTTTCTGACAATACTTATTTGCACATTTTCTGTGGCTGTCTTCATGCTACAATAGTATCAGTGACAGAGGCTAGATGGCCCTCAAAGCCTCAAATATTTAGTCTCTGGCTTCTTAACCTAAAAGTTTGTTGATCCTACTCTAAAATCTACATTCATAACCCTGAGGCTATACTATTTCTACCAGATAATGGTAAGCTCATATTGAGTACAATTAGAATTTCTACATTATTTTGTACCATGAGAGAGTTTTAAAAGGAAGACAATAATCATCTGGGGTCCTTTGGATGAGAATGGCACAGATGTGAAACTTTAGGAGTAGCTCAATGAAAGCATAAAATGGATTTTATATTTTATTGTGAGGGATTGTGATAAGTGTTCTCCTCACACAATCGCTAACTCCATGACTCATTAGGAAAAAATATTCATCTTCATGGACAAACAAAATGGAGGTTTAGTCACATGTTATGTCACCAATAATTTGTATTCATCAGTTTATTTTCCAAAATAGAGAAAAAGTAGAACATTAGCTGGAAAGTTATGAATAAAATCACACATTAATGGCTTGACTAGTCAGGCCCAGGAGAGAAGCTAAGGGAATTGGTTTATTCTATGGGAAAAAAAATGGATATTCAGGAGCCCTCCTGTGTGTTATCCACTTTTATGGGCTGTAACTGATTTTATTCCTTAAATCTTTGTGGATAGGGGGACCAAGACTTGGAAGTAGAGTAATGGTTGCATGCAAATCCTGCAGCTAGTAAGTGACAAAGCCAAAACCAGACCTTTCAAATCCAAAATTGGATCTTTTCGTATAACAAATTTGAAGACATTTATCATTTTAAGCTGTAACTAGTATAGAATTGCTCATCCAGTGAGACCAATGATTGATTCTCTTTCAAAATGTTGCCCAATAGGGGCCTCCCTGGTGGCTCAGGTGGTAAACACAGTGCTATCAAGCTATCGCCAGCCACTGCAGCACAAGTCGATCCCCGGCCAGACCAGGGAGCAACCCACATGGTGCAGCAGACCTCTCCTGTCTCGCCCGCTGCTCCCGTCAGCAGTGTCCTTCAGTGGATCTGCCTGTTCTGTTCCCCTTGGTATATATATATATATTTTTTTAAGATTTATTGATTGATTGATTTATACATACATACATACAAGCACTGGGTACAGTCAGAAGCGCGGGAGGGTGAGAGGATTCACCAGGGCCAGAGCTGGTGAAGTACACTGCTGAGGGGAGCAGCGGGCGGCAGGAGAGGTCTGAGCGCCATGTGGGACCCTCCTCCGGTGGCCGGGGAGCAGCCGGGGATCGAACAGGCGCTGTAGAGGCTGCGGGCGGCTTCGCAACCCAGCGCTCAACCGCTGCGCCACCAGGGAGGCCCTCTGTTCCCCTTAGATGACCCATAATTTGAGAGCAGAGAGTATACTTGATTCAGTGTATTCCTCTATTATGCATACTATTTGGTATGTTATAGAAAATATATAACTTTTTGAGTGAATAATAATAAAACTAAAGGAAAATGATCTGGTTGTCTTTAATAGAAGTATGATTTATTTTTTACATTTCACATTTTATTTAGTATATTTTTTACTCTCATATGATCAGAAAGATTTTTTTAAGTAAAGTAAATTATACATTGGAAAAAGAGATAGCCTCTTTTCTCCAGAACTGCTGGTAGCTGAGATACCTGTTGTTGAAATGATTCTTTGTAATTTGGCTGTAGTTTAAATAACCCTTTCTTAATGGGCCAGCCTGTAAGAATTTATCTGCTGCTTGGTGGCTTGCATTCTTTTACAGAATGAAAGTACCCAACAAAGTAATGCTGTATCATTATTAGCTGTAATTTGGGAGGTTGAGCCTGGAGGTAATGAGTGTTTGGGGTCTGATTCTGTGAATGCTACTCATTCTCACTTTGATTTCATCAAAGAATCTCCTTTTGGTTCTTGAACATTCCTTTCCTCCTAGAAACATCTTCCACAGTGCCCTTGACAAGTAAATACATCTTCACCCAAGATATTAAATCAATACATCAAATTAATTGCAATGAGTTGAGACGTGACACCAGAAGAGAATACATGACACTTGGCCTGAGTCAGAAGTCACCAAACCGAATTGCTTTTAAAATCTTTGAATTACACATTTGAGATGTTTGCTGCTGGAGCTCAGTTAGAATTTATTTTTTGGCGAGAGAATAGTTGAGAGGAATTAGTGCTACCAAGTTGTTTTTGTTTTTTCTTTTGTTTTTTAAAGAAAAAAATCATGGTCAAACAAAAGTCTCCTTCATGATCAGCAAACAAAACACACCTAACAGACTTATTTACTTCAATCAATAGATTGCAAATGTCCCAATGTAATTGGAATACGTCATCTCTGGTTGCCAAGATGATAATCCGACTCATACTTTTATTTCCCCAGCTATATCCTTCACTCAGAATCTGGGGTTCAAAATCTCTTAGGATTTCAGCAGAGAGATGTTTAATGTTGAAATATTTGATTTACGAGAAAACCAAGGCAAATCACTGAACAGAGATTTGCCATTTATATGTGTTATGAAAACCCAGCTCACCACTTTTCTCCCCCACACCTAGTTCATCCTGTGCTTCAGTTCTCCAGGCATTCTCTTTAGAAATGATCTATAATAATCTATAGGTGCTTTTGTGAGCATTAGAAAAAGGCACTCCTGTTACAGCAATTAAACCTCAAGGAAATCAGTGGATTAAATAGCATCCTAGGATGCAAGATTGGTTACCAACCCCCATTATCCCTTTGAACTACTAAGATCTTTTGTGAAATGCACAAGTACACAATTTTTGTAAATTTCACAAATACACAAAACATTCCTGTCATTTATGTACATAAAACATATGACAAAAAATGTAGAAAGAAAGGTTTGTTGGCGTCATGGCTCCTGCAGGATTGTGTATGCTTTGGGAAAAGAATGCGAGGAGGTAGCATTGAGGAAGGCATGTCAGCTGCATCTGTAACTCTAAAATTAGGAATTAATATGGAAATATGTTAATATGCATGGATTCTGGATAATAGATAACTAGGTGTTGATCACATTACTCTCTTTATGTCTGAATATTTAGTAATAAAATTATGTAACAATTATTTTACCTGGAAAAAATAAATATTCTCAAACAAATGGATTTCTCTTAGAAGAGTAGATATTAATATTTTTAATGCCCCCAGATTGTCTCAGGTACCTGGAATTCACAATCCTCTTGGTAACCTAGGGCTCTGAGTGATGGGCATGGTAGTTGGAGTGATCTGATTTTTTTTTTTTTTAATAGAGGCATGTTTTTCTTTATTTATTTGTTTGCTTGTTTGTTTGTTTTGTTTATACATGCACTGGGTACAGTCAGAAGCGCGGGAGGGCGAGAGAATTCACCAGAGCCAGAGCGGGGAGCAGAGCAGGCAGAAGGACAGAAGTACACTGCTGAGGGGAGCAGCGGGCGGCAGGAGAGGTCTGCGCACCATGTGGGACCCTCCTCCAGTGGCCGGGGAGCAGCCGGGGATTGAACCGGCGCTGCAGAGGCCGCGGGCAGCTTCGCAACCCAGCGCTCTACCACTGCGCCACCGGGGAGGCCCTGATCTGATTTTTTTTAACTATTAGTTTAAGGAAAACATCCAAAATTAAAATCAGGGAAACTCACTTTTGACTCAGATTTGACTATACTTACTTGGACTGTGTCTGTGTTTTGAATGTGGGGCAAGGAGTCACGAGTTGAAGTCTTCTGTGGGAGAGAAACAGGAAAACTAAGACTGGAGAAATTTAACATCAGATCACCCAGGTTAAGTTTTCAGTTCATCAGGCTGCCCTCCACCCTTCAGACACCAATCACCTGTTCTTCCCACTCACCTAATAAACATCAGAGATGACTCACAGAACACAGGAAAACATTTGATTTACTAGGTTCCTGGTTTATTATTTAAAAAAAAAAAAAACCCTTAACTAGGAAGATCCAGATGGAAGAGAGGCAGAGGGCTGGGTATGTGGGAAGGGCATGGGAGCCTCCCTGCCTCGTCCTTGTGTGAGACACTCCCAGCACCTCTGTGTGTATTCACCAACCTGGAAAGCTCTTTCAAACTGGTCATGTGCGAGTTCCATGGAGACTCTATTCTGTAGGCAATAATGAGCAACTCATTGGCCATTGGTGATGGTGCCGCCTCCACCTTTTTCCTCCCCTAGATGCAGGGGTGGACTGAAAGCTCTAACCTTCTAAACACTTGGTTGGCTCCACTCACAACTGGCCTCCATCCTTTGCCTTTTCCTAAGATCCCTTATTAAAATAAATTCAGATGTGTTTAGACAGGGCTTCTTATGAATCACCAGGCACCCCTTTCACCATTATCACTTCCTTCATCTATGCATCTGAAGCTATTTGAAGACAAAAAAACAAACAATATAACAAAAGAAGTGCTCTTATTGTTTAGGAAATTTCGAGTTTAAGAAATGTACTAGGAAGACTACATATATATATATATATATATATATATATATATAAAACACATTATTATAAATCACAATATCACATACAAAACTAGGTTAAGCTATAACACTCTAACCACATTATACACATTATACACCCATAGCTATGTGTAAGTTTGAGATGAGGCAATGCATAAAACTACTCACCCAATTACAGCCTTAGAACAGCATAATATCCATAAGTAGTCCATATAGAATATGATTAAATGGAGATTAGAAATGTAAGGAAAAAAGATAATGGAGTAAATTTTAACTCTAGAAATTATTCATGCCTTTTTATAGTACAGTTGGTCTCAATATTTGGCCTGCCACCCATATTTCATGCTAAAATACATTTCAATGAAGTTGTTGGAAAAGTCAACCTGTTTTTAAACTCAATTGAACTTGACTTTATTATTCTCCTTTGGAAGTCACTTTACTTATATTGCTGTAGTTTTTCTGTATTATAGAATGATATGAGATTACATGGTCAAATAAAGTAATACATGTTATTGCAGTGAAGAGAAGCACAGGTTTTTTTTTTCCACTTGTTTTTCTTCTATAGTTTTTATTTATAAATAAGAGTCGCTATTTGATGGGAGGTCACATGTGCAGTAGACTTGGCACATTCCTTCATTCAGCCGTTTAACATGCAGATATCAGTAAGTAATTAGGGTCGTACAGATGCTGGGGATGAAATCTGGACTTTACAACCTAAGCTTGGAGCAAATACAAGCAACAAAACTGAGGAAATTTGTGCATCAGTAGATCAACTCTGACAGATCAAAGTTGGGTGACCCAGAACAGGATCAGGAATGCTCCTGGCCTCTGTGTGTGTGTGTGTGTGTTTACACATTTAATTTCAAAACAATTAAAATCCAAATCATATTGCTTAGGAAAGAAGTGTCCATTTTTAGACTATCAGATATTGACTACCAGGTAAATACATGCATAGACTTTCATAATGAATGTATAATTTATATATACCCTATAAATTTTATGATGAGAAACTGAGCAATTAGGTTTGGAATATTTTATTTCTATAATTCCAAATAAAGATCTCCAGAATTCAGGCCTTGATTGAAGGAAACCTTTCAACAAAAACATGCCAAGATTATTTCTTAGTCTTTTTCAAGTGGCTGAGATGTCATCTAAGCCAACTTTTCTCTGCTCCTTATAGCCCCCTTTCTAAAGTGCCTTTGTGCCTCCTACCTGTCTGCACGTAAGTAATAGAGAGCTCACCATATTTGAGCTCTTTAAATGGGCCTTGCATCCCTGGATCTTGCTTCTGCTTCTTTGACAAGCCTAAAGCTCTGTCTTCTCTGTAACAAAACATTGCTGCAAATATATGAAACAATGTAATTTTCCCATCTGTAGACAGAAAATAGTAGACTAGACAATCATAAAACAAATTGAAAAAGGAAAAACAAAACAGGAAGTAGAGATTATGCCAAGTCTTTGCTATTGCAGAAATTTCTGCCTTTTCTGAGAATTTCTTATTTGTATAGAATAATCACTCTTTTTGTGATTTAATAACCACATGCTCTGCAAATACATTTTGCCTTCCAATTGTGGGTGAATACAATGGCAGGAGAGTCTTCACAAGGGTAAAGGAATTATCTAACCTCCCTGTCTCTAAAATTGTAGTGTAACAGAAAAAAGGTAAAAAAAAAAAAAAAAAAAAACCAACCCAAGTTTAGGATAATGCTATTTCATAGCATATGTTTATATCATGAAGTATAGAACTGAAGATTTTCCCTGGATGGGTTTTGGTGATAGCAATTGGTGATCAAATTACATAGCAATTGGGCCTCCCTGGTGGCTCAGCGGGTTGAGCGCAGCAATGTGAAGCTGTCAACAGCCTCTGCAGCGCCAGTTCGATTCCTGGCCGGCTAGGGAGAATCCTACATGGCAAGGCAGACCTCTCCTGTCTCACCTGCTGCTCCCCTCAGCAGTGCTTTTAGTCAGTCTGCCTATTCTGCACCCTACTCTGTCTCTGGTGAATCATCTCACCCTCCTGCGACTCTGGCCTATACCCCACCTCTTGAATAAATAAAATAAATCTTTAAAAAAAAATTACATAGCAGTTGGTGATCTTCAAGGTGATTTGATCTCAATAATGTCTGGCAGCAGATGGGAGAAGTCTCTCTGCCAGTATTTTTTATTACTATTACAGAGAAATGTCCATAATACTAACTTCATCTTTTACTAATTTGTACAGTCTTTAACTGATATGGATACTGAGTCCCAAAGAGACAAATATTTGAAGCAATAATTGTGGAAATAATAAAGATGTGATTTATTGAGCAACGCTTTTGTATGCCAGGTATCAGGTTAGGTATTTATGTGAAGGGATAATCACTTCCTGTTTTAAAAGAGGAAGACACTAAAGTTTAGGAAAGTTAGACAGCTTACCCACTTGTCATAGTCAAAAAAGCTCACAGAATGTGGCTGTGACCCCAAGTGCTTACTGCTGTATCTCATGGAAACCCTTTCTTAAAGCCACAGGAGAGTTTTAGAGATTGAGACAGTCCATGTTATTTTAAGATGTTCCTTCTGCTGGATTCTGATATTCAAGTTCTTTATCCTGTTGTCTGTCTTTTGTCTTTCTTCCCATCCTCCCTTCATTTTATCCTTACTTTCTTTTACTCATAAAACATTAAAATTGCATTCAGTGTTTGTGCATCATTCTTGGCAGTCGTTAAGTTCTAGTCCTCTTTACACACACCTACATGTGCATAACTCATTGAGTCACTGTGTGTCCGAGCTGGAAACAATCCTGATGATCATACAGTCAACTTGCTCACTTCACACATGACAAGTCAGGTCTGGAGAGAAGGGCGACTTGACCATGACCACACAGCTCGTTATTGAGAGGCCAGAACTCAATTCTGAGATAAGTGGTACGTGTACCATTGTTCACCTGAAGAAGAAAATGACCTCTAGATTTGCCATATTTCATACTTACATGTCCTTTAGAGTTAGGTCCCAAGGATGCTCACCTAAAATCAGTCTTCAACAGACATGACTTTGCCCATGGAAAACCAGTTTTCTACGTTGCAGGTTAGGTTGACTGCTAGGGTGTTAAGTCAACATAACTCAGATGTACTGACACTGTTTACTCAAGAATGTTTGTGCACGTGTGTTATAATCAGCTAGAAAAAAATACACACATGCAATGTGCTTGCTGATGAGACACCATGACCATTTCCTTGTGGAGTTTACACTTTAGTGTATGTTTATATTTTTGTGTATAGCGAGCTTGGATGTGAGTGATTAACATAAACTAATGTGTTGAAATATTAAAAATTATGATACTCAGTCCTAAAGAGAATATAAGCTCTAATGGCAGGGAAAATGGGCAGTGGCCTATTTAGATAAGAAGGTCAGAGCAGAACTCTGCAAGTAAACATTTCATCTGAGACCTGAAGGATGAAACCCAAGGAGAAGGAACGTCATGGGCAAAACATCGAGGCTGGAAAGAATCAGGAAGAACATTCTTAAATGTCAGAAACCAGGTAAGGATTAAGTGAACTCTCAGGCTGGGTATGCAGGCCATGGTAGAAAACACTCCAATTGCAATGGAAACCCTTTAAAGAATTCATAACAGAGAAGTGATAGACTTGATCTTTTTTGCCAAGATTATGCTAGGTAGTAAGACTGACAGGAGATGATAAATTCATCTGAGGGGTATGTGAGGCTTCACAGTCACAGTTTTGACTAGCTCATAAAAGACTGAGGTCTCAGCCTGGGGGATGCAGCCTGGGGGTGTAAGTGTGGACATTGGAAAACCACGAGATAGCATATCATGGGGGGACTAAAGGATTATAGAGTGAGCATAATGACCTTTATATCCCCACCACAACCCCAAGCTTTGAGAACCTGTAGCTCTAGGAACCAAGTTAATTATTGAAAGTCTCCTTAGGAATTATAGAAAATCACAAAATCAAAGGTGTTGTTCAGAACAGAATTCTCCAAACTTTAAAAATTGAGCACATGCTCATCTACAATGGGGATATGCGCTTCCCAAGTCGGCACTGTGATGTATCCTCCAAGCTCCTTCCATTAGAGCAGAAGGTCTCAATTTTTTGTGCATGTATCACCTGGTGATTTTGCTTAAAATGGAGATGTAGGCACACTTCCCTCCATAACTTGGAGATGCTAATTTAACAGATCTGGAATGAGGCTTGATAAATGGTAACTTTAATAAATGACCTAGGAGATTCTAATGGATGTGGTGAACAAGGGCTTCACTTGAAACATTGGACTTGGTGACACGGGGCCCTTACTCTGCTCCTCACTGTGCCACTCTCTTTCCCTCCATGTCAAGAATATTGTAGCTCTGAGGATATTTTAACTTGCTGTGTATGTTGCTAGGTTATTCAGCCTTCCTGAGCCAAGGTCTCATCATCCTCCTTTAAGGGCATTTACTATAGGATGCTATTGTGAAGGACAGAAATTTAAACCACAAGATCTGAACTTGAGTGTCTGGCTTAGCACAACTGTCCAATAAACAGCATCTATTTTATTTTTTTAAAGATTTATTTATTTATGCATAACAGAACTGAGGTACAGGCCAGAAGTGCAGGAATGAGAGGATTCACCAGAGACAGAGTGGGGAGCAGAGCAGGCAGATCTACTGAAACATACTGCTGAGGGGAGCAGAGGGTGAGACAGGAGAGGTTTGCTGCACCATGTGGGTCACCACCCAGGTCAAGGGTCGAACTCATGCTGCAGTGGCTGCTGATAGCTTCTTTGTGCTGTGACTTAACCCCTTGAGCCACCAGGGAGGACCCAACAGCATCTATTTTATTATCTGCTTTATTTCTGCCTGTCGAGTGTTTTTGACTGCCACCTCCTTACTCAGCTTGGTTTCAGAATGTAGTCAGTTTACCCCTATGTTGGTTTGTTTCTCAATTATTTGTATCATCTTACCTCCACCTCTTTTACCAATTCCCAGATACCTGCCTTTAGCAGATATCACCTTAATTAAGCTTTGCATTCTCACTGCATTATTATGAAGACACTGAAATAAAAACACTAATATTATAGCTGTCGAACATCTGTAACCATCAAATTAGTTTCTCTTGTGTTTCCTGCTGTTTATCTTACCGTTATCTCTTGTGAAACCACTTTTTCCTCTTCAATCTAATCTGAGTACTTTGAAGCAGAGAAGACCATGCAGTGGACAGATGTGCTTCTGGAAAAAGCTACCAAATTATGAAAAACATTTGCATTACTTTATATTCCACAGAATAAACAAACCTTGAATGGAGAAAGGTCAGTCCACTCTAGAGCACAGTAATTTGTACATATACATACGTACACATATACACACCATATAGAGTCTTCAAAAATTCAAATTTAAAAGCTCTATAAGTATTTTAAAAAATAAGATGACTAAAATGTGGCTGAAATTTCTTTTCTTTTCCCCCAAATATGCATGTATATTTTCAGTAAAAAGCCTATTCTCTATTTGAAATTAAAAGGAAATATTCTTTGAATTAAGCATAATTGTAGGCAAACTCTAGGTTGTGCTGGAGAAGAATCAGGGGTAAAGTAAAATTAAATATTTGGAAATCTGGGGATTCATAGAATTCTGCTGGTCTCATTTGCTTTCCATTAAATCTGCCTTTCAATAGACCAAATAAAATCCCAACAAAACAGTGTTCCTCAGAACAAAAATATTGTCATGTAGTTTTGCTTTGTCTTTAAGTAAACTAAGAAAAGTTTTACAAAGATGTAAAATTTAAGCCACAATAGCTATGTATTTGGTAATTTACATTTACTTAAGAGAATAAAATTGCACTAAATGTGAATGGTGCCAGAAAATCCAGCTCCTGAATG
Source organism: Talpa occidentalis (assembly GCF_014898055.3). NCBI lineage: Eukaryota > Metazoa > Chordata > Mammalia > Eulipotyphla > Talpidae > Talpa > Talpa occidentalis. The sequence continues at coordinate 14,856,161 of NW_023600993.1, forward strand.
GCCGAGGCACAAAGCCTACCCTGTCACTTTCCACTTGAATCTCTCCCTTATCCTTCCTCTGGCTTGGGGGGAATTGGGATTTTAATATCATTTAGGTATGTATATTAAGGGGGAAAGGATAGTGATGAAAAGCAGAGTGAACGCTGAGCTTTCTTGCTCTTTGCAAAAGCAGGAAGAAAGTTTGACCTCCCCAGGAAGCTTTCTAGATTTCGTATTTGATTTGAAGGAAAAGGGGTAGGAGGGGATAGGTATTATAAGTATGAAAATGCAGGAGTAGATATGCAAATGCGGAGATATTTACATCAGAGTTCCAGCTTTGAGCATTGCTTTGTTGCAAAGTTTTCTAGTCTTTGTGTAAAGTGATCATTTTATACACTTATTTTAAAACTCAAACTATAAATGCATGGTGACGGTAGCAATACCACAATTCAAATGCCGCTAGGTGTTATGTATATTGCAAGGGCTGTCAGAATCCCTCTTTGCTTATTTTTTGTCTGCTTTGCTTTACAAGGTTCAGAAAAGATCTCCAACCAACTAACCTCCTAAGTTTTGGCAGAGGGCGTACTTTAGTTTGCAGCCAGTGCCATTAATCTAATAAAAATGCCATCATACTTGGAAATGATGCAATTAAATTCCCTGAAATCAATATAAAGTGCTAAGATTATTTAAATATTTTAAAGTTCTAGACAGTCATATTCTATCTGCCTGCATAAAGTAGTCTCCAGAGAGGACCATGATCAATAACTCAAAGGGTACAAACGCTGTCTTTGTTGGGTCTGTGTGTAAATGTAATTCAAAAAGAATGGGGGCAACTCCTGAAAGAAGATTAAAAGTTCTTGTGCAAGAAAATGGGGACTGGAGGGTTTGAATTTGTCCATCTACTTTGTCTCATATGAGGACTTGCTAACATAACACAAGATTTGGTATAAAAAGAGAACTTAATATCAGAGACACTTTTCAAGTAAAGATTTGGACCATCAAGGTCTCAATTTTGTGTGTTATTGGCAGAAAGAAACAAAGAGGTACAGATTTTTCTGAGGCCTACTTTGTGCTTAGCAAAGACTCTTTTGCTTTCCATAGGGATCTGCCCTGTGGAATGTTCTTAGACTGAGTTGGTTGACAAGGTATTTCAGGCCATTGGGAAACAGTGTCTTGGGTCTTCCTAATCCTATTGAGCACACACTATTCTATCTTATAATGTGAGACTCAAACCTAGGTTATGTAAAGGTATTTCAAACAGTATGCACAGATGCATAGATAACAAACAACATGGCTTCCTAAAGTTTCAATTGGTTTAAAAATTTGGCAGACCTACATTAAATATAAATCAAGAAACACTCAAATAAGCATGAATATACAGCACAGGAGGATGCAAAATTCTGATGCATTTTTTAAGCTAAACATGAAATTTCAAAACAATATCTAAGTTCTATGCCTCTAGGCCCCTTGGAACACACATTTATTGGCTTTGACCAATAGATGAATATTTCAGTGGGAAACTTTTAGAATTAGTGTGATATACATTAAAAGGGAATGAGGACATCAGAGACCAGCTCATTTGAGTAGCAGCTGTATTTCTTTCCTTCCTGGGAGACTCTCAAATAGGCTTATGTAAAATATTTTGGAACCAAGAATGTTGCCTCATGTTTTTTAAATATTGACTCTCTGGAAATGAGGGAGTAACATAGAGGTTGCGGAGAGAGCCAGCCTAGTTTAGGAGATATCATCAGTGAATTTTAATAAGTGATATCTACAGAGAAAAATCTGTGGCTTTGGGCTCTTGGTAGATTGGAAGAAGTAAAACTATTTTTCTAGAATTTACTCATTTCTTCAGAAGGTAAAAAAAAAAATGTCAGATAGATCAGATTTTGATTTGGCCCTTCCACAGAAAACTAAAGTTCTCCAGGACTCAATGTTCTCATCTGAAAAGTATGGAAGGTACAAAAATGAGAATTAATAGTGGACAATCTTTGCCCTCTACTCTTTCCCTATGCCTTTCCATTCCTAATCCTACTCCCTTCCTACCTGGGAAGTCAACAAGGAATAGAATATCTCCATGTGGATGGAGAGTAATGCTTTATACCAGAAAGTGAGACCAAGTGACCCAGGTCTCTACCAAGCCTGAGATTCCCTCTCCTGACCCAGGAGAGCCTTTTGCTAAGGGAACATTTAGAAAAATAATCAACTGCCTAATATGTAAACATATTTAGTTCCCACTGTTTACTGGCACTTCAAAACTGAATTTACACAAAAGGATGACCTAGAAACAGGCAGGGAAAAGCTGTGTGGCATTTAGATGCATAGCGCATATGCATAATTGATTCCTTAAAAGGTTAAATACCCAAGCATATATACGGAAAGTGATATACCCATGATGGCTTTGTTTTACATAATTCTAAAGTAAATGTCATGTTTCTTCTTTGGAGATTCCAGAAATGGTATTTAGAAAAGCATATGTTTTCAAGTAGATAGCCAGGTAAGAGGAGCTTCTTTTTCCCAAATAGAAGGACTGACTATTCATGTAGCTGGTACACTAAGCTTTATGAGGCACCACTGTCACGAAGGTCTCTTTGGACTTGAAATGCAATTACATATTGAGGACAAGTGCTAAATATAAACAGAAAAGGCCAAATACATGACTTTGTGGTTTTTGCTTTGTTTTTGCAGCGTATTTGCAGGACGAATTATCCACCCCAAACACACTATAATCCTTAATTGAAACACCGATCAGACAATTTGCTGGATCCGTTAGCAGTTTTTTTCAGAGGCTTATTGTAACTGTGAAGGACTGGTCTTTTTGTGTGTGTGTGTGCACCCATAAGTAATTCTAAAGATGCTATGAAAATAAATAAAAGAAACAAGTCACTAAGAAATACACAGAATGATATACCATAATATATTCCTTAAAATCAGAAAAAGTAGGCAATATGTTGCTTAAATATATTTAAGTGGTAAAAATATATATATATATATAAATGGGAGTGATTGATATAAAAATTCAAATTATGGCTTTCTTCTTGGGGGAAGGAATGGTATCCAAGCTCTATGGGGCACACAGAGGTTTTTACTGAATGACTGACCATGTTTATTTATTATTGTTTTTAAATATTGTTATGAAACCTTTTTAGGTATCTTGTGTTTCCTATTTTTTCATGGAAAATGTAAAATAACAAGATATGGTGAAGAGAAAACACAAATTAAATTGGCTTAAAAAAGTGTAATATGACAATAATAATAAAAGTAAACATTAATTTCAAGTGATTAATGGATAGATTGTATTTTTAAAAAATTTAAGTACATGCCACATGCAAGACACAACTCTAAGATATTAACCCTACAAGGGTCCAAAAGTAGAAGATGAGAAAGTGTATACTAGTTTGATACTATCAAAGGAAAAACAGTTATTGCTATTGAAATAATGGGAAAATTGGACATGAGAACAAAAGTTATGTTTATTCTTTGTCTCCAATTCCTGTTTCTTCATTTCTCTACTGATACTGCTCACTCCATACATCTTCTCCTTTTGATAAATCATCTCCAACTATTTTTGTCTTGATCCTAGCTAACCTTTTTCAAAGTCTAGGATCTTTAATCTGTCATCTCTGGTCATACTTGCTATTTGTGTGCAGTTGATTGGATACTTACAGACTGTTTTAGTGTCATTGATATTCATACATTTCTTTAATTAAATTGTAATGTTCTAGAGCTACAGACTCTACCTTATTCATCTTTCAACACGTCCTGTCACCTCACCCTAGAACTCACATATGGTAGAGCCATGTCATCTGGCATATAGTAAAAAGTCAATAAACATGTCAACAGTTGACTGACAAAATGACTTCTGAATGCACATTAAAAGCCCTTTCAGGATGTTTGAGTACTTTGCCAAAGCTATGCATTTCCATGTTCTAAGCAATCTCTCAGCTGAGGTTTTAGAATAGAAAGAAAAGGAGGCTCTTATTAGAGAGGAGTTGGGTGAAGCTAAGATCACACACCCAAGGCAGGACACCCCTCTCTGGACTTAGCTGGGAATTCCCATACCTCAAGACTAACCTTTCAGGGCAATGACTGTACCTAATAAACTTTTTATCTCTGCAACTAGAACTTAATATACAGTAAAACTGTATATAAATTTATGTAAAACAAAGCCATCATGGGTATATCATTTTCCATATATATGCTTGGGTATTTAACCTTTTAAAACTTAATATACAGTAAAACTAGAACTTAATATGCAGTAAAACTTAATATACAGTACACAGTAGATAAATTTTTCAGCAAAGCATGGGATACTTATAAATATGAGTTTGGGATAATTAATTCAACCCCACTTTGCTCAAAGTTGCTTTCTCTAAAGACTTCAACATTTACCGGTTGTTCCACTGCATGTTAGGTATATACAAAATTTCATATTTTGGTATGAACATTTATATATGTACATATTTTTTATGTATTTGTATTTTTCAAACAAACAAGATGGATGTTGATGGATAAAGAAATTGACTTTTTCCCCTCAGTGGTAAAATTTTGAGTTGTGTTTTACACAGTAATTTCTAGCATCTCTGTGTGATTGAGCCTGTTGCCCATAGCAGTGAATCACCTTTTATCGCACCGTTTATTGCCTTTTTCATCCCTTCCCTCTCTGTTACCCACCTGATTACTTCCTGGATCATCTTCTAAAGAAACTACTTGTATACTCAAAACCTTGTCTCGGGGTTTGCTTTGGGGGAAATCAAGTCTAAGGCAACTGTGGTTTAGAGTGTGTGAGTGACTTCCTCAAGTTCACTTATACATTGAGCTGCAGATTCAAGATCTGACCCGGAAGCCATGCCCCTAAACACAACACCTTACTGCTAAGTAGATGGTATGTGCTTCAGAACAAGTCAGTAAATACCATGATCCGTTTACCATGAGCTTCTATGCAATGAAAGCTGATGTCAGCACTTATTAAGTGCTTCTGCTGATCAATTGCATTTTATATACAGTGTTTCCTTCCTATCTTAGCACAGCAGTGCATGCATTTTAGGCATTGTTAGATTAAACACAAATGGTCATACTTTGTTAATGAAATGATGACATTAAAAAAGAATTTCTTATACCTGCCTAGCTGCTGAGTGTCTTCCTTTTGTTCTACAGACAGCAACTTCATCCTCGCAAATGCCCAGGTGGCTAAGGGTTTCCCCATAGTCTACTGTTCTGATGGCTTCTGTGAGCTTGCTGGATTTGCCCGAACTGAAGTCATGCAGAAGAGTTGCAGCTGCAAATTCTTATTTGGGGTCGAAACCAATGAGCAACTGATGCTTCAAATAGAAAAGTCATTGGAGGAAAAAACAGAATTCAAGGGAGAAATTATGTTCTACAAGAAGAACGGTGAGTTGACTTTTCTTGATCGCCACTCATTGGACAGTCTTGGAAGGTCACCTTCTTTCAACTCAGTAATTGCTCCATAACTCCCATTAAGGCTTAATGTTATTTCACATAAAGACAGTCTGTTTTAGAAGTTCCACAAATGACTTAGATGATAGTCTAGCCATAGACATTAGCAATATAAACTTCCTGAAAATTTATCATTAGCATTATAACTATTCAATGTCAATATATTAACTGAATTAAGATATGCTAAATTGTTTTACTATTATGTTATGGTCATTCCTAATATACATATTAGATGTGATAATTGTTAATATGTTAACAGGTCAATTTTTATCGAGGACTAAGAACAGAGATTGAGTGTTTTCTGGTGGAAAAGGAAGTTAATTTGAAGGACATCAACAAAGGCACTTTCTCTTCCAGCTCCCTAGATGCAGAGACTTTTACTAATCTTTTAAATTCTAAAGACAAACTGAGAAACACCTGGTGTCTCAGAGGGGGAATAAATTTACTTAGACCCAAAACTGCCACTGGGGAAGTGCTAAGTGTTTTAGTTCTTTTTTTTTTTTTGTGGTTGCTGCAGTTTTGCAACTCCCCCCTAAATGAAGTGGGATCTAGGAATGGGTGTGGTCTCTATAGTGCTAGGGTTCTTAGTGGAAATAGATACCATTATCCCATGGGCCCTGGTAGTTGGGGTGAATCCAAGAGTCTTTATATTGGAAAAATGCTAATCAAAAATTAGATCACTCATCATTTTCCAGTTTCTTCCACTCTATCTCTTTCATTAATAATTCAGTAACATAAAAAAAAAAATTCAGTAACATAACCCCCAGAGTTTTAGTTGGGCACATGGCTGCTAAACTAGAGAATGTATTTGCCTTCTTTGTATTGGGTTGTGGGAAAGTCATGAAATATTTTTTTCTATGTTTTTCAAGTAAAAATTTGTCTTGAATATTCTGACAACCCAATAGTAAGGTTGGGCACATGACTAAGTTTTGTCTCAATGCTATGTAAGAGAGAATAGTTTATATGACTTAGAGAAGATCTTTAAAAAATTCAAATGTTTTCCCCTTAGTTTCTCTTTTTTTTCAACCTTCTCATGGTGTTATAAACTGAATTGTACCTCATCAGAATTCATAGATTAAAGGCCTAACCCCCAATGTGACTCTATTTGGAAATAGGATCTTTTAAGACTTCACTAAGGTTCAGTGAGGTTGCAAGAATGGGGCCTGTATCTAATATGAGTGCCCTTATAAGAAGGGGAACAGACCCCCAGGATACACACACACAGGTGATGTGAAAACACAATAGGAAGGCAGCCACCTGCCAGTCAAGGAGAGAAACCAACCCTGCTAGTGTCTTGATCTTAGAATTCTAGTCTCCAGAATTATAAAAAAAATACACCTCTGCTGCTGGAGGGATTGGGGTCAAAATCAGGGGATTGCAATTGTATGGGGAATATAAAAATTAAAAAAAATGAAAAAAAATACATCTCTGCTGTTTCAGCCACCTGGCCTGTGTATCTTGTAATGACACTCCTAGCAAAGTAAGACATCTGCATCACAATGTGCAGGCTAAGCTGGAAAGCCAGCTTTAATCATTTGATCAGGGCAATGCTGTAAAGGAACACAGAGCAACACTCTGGAAGGAACCTGGGTGTCCTTACAGACCCACCTTCCTCACGCCAAAAAAGACAAATACATATCTGTCTTGTTTGAGTCACTCTATTTTAAGGTCTTTTTGTTACGGTACATTGTACTCTAACTCGGAGTTTCTCAACCTTGGCACTAGCACTATTGACATCTCAGGTGAGTAATTCAATGTTGGGGGAGAATGTCCTATACATTGTAGACGATTAACCCCATCCCTGGCCTCTATAACTCACTCTCAGTAACGGGGTCATTGTCAGGAAGAGAAATAAGCACCTGAACACATTAATGTTGTCCCCTTTTATAAGTTATTTGTCCTTGTAAATATTCCTTGATCACGTAAATTTGAGATTCAAAGTTGTCAAGAAGTAGAGCACCCTGCAGGGAGGAGAGGATACCCCAATTCTTTGGTCCTAGGATCAGACTGTTGTGTAAATCCCACAGTAAACAGATAAAGACCAATGTAGCAAATATGATTAAATAAATGGATTTCAGCACTATCACATTATGCTTAATCATTGAAAAGAGAGCCTGAGCTAAAAGAAAATGGAGGCTGTCGCTGAGAATGCAGACTGGAGGGAGTGATAAAATGACCATCTGGTGGGGCAAAGAGAAAAAGGACATCCTTTGTCTGAAATATCCACTGACTGCAGACTTGTCTTTCTTAATAGAGGCTCCTTGGACAGGTCACTCCAAATCTATTTGAGTGTACTTCTTTGTAAGCTTCCTCAAAATAGCCAAATATGGCATCACTGAGAAAGGTCTAAGTGGGAAGCCCAGAGGATGGAGACTTGGGAGGGAGCCAGGTAAGCAGAAAATAGAGAACATGAGGTGGAGTCAACACCAGAAAGAATTTCTTGAACCCATTGTTTCTTATCTTTAAGTCTTTAGCTCTTTATCTTTCATTGATATTTTCTCCTGAGCTCAGTTTTTGTCAAGTATATTGGTTGTTAGGACTGTCATAACAAAATACTACAGACTGGGTGACTTAAACAACAGAAATTTATTTTCTCACAATTCTGAAGATTAGAAGCACAATTCTGGAGATTAGGTGTTAGCAGAATTGCTTTCTTCTTTTTTTTAAAGATTTATTTATTTTTGCATACAAGAGGGGAGGAGAGGATTCACCAGAGACAGAGTGGGGAACAGAACAGGCAGACTGACTGAAATATACTGCTGAGGGGAGCAGCGGCCGAGTCAGGAGAGGTCTGCTGTGCCATGTGGGTTGCTTTCTGGCAGGCCGGGGATCGAACTTGTGCTGCAGAAACTGTGGATAGCTTCATATGTTGCGTCTTAACCACTTGCACCACCAGGGAGGCCCAGAATTGGTTTCTTCTGAGACCTCCCTTCTTGGCTTGTAGATGGCAATCTTTTCTCCCTGCATCTGTGTGTTTTTCTTCTGTGAATCTTTGTCCTAAACAACAATTCTTATAAAGACAGCAGTCATATTAGATTAGGGCTCATCATTATGGCTTAATTTTACATTAATGATCTCCTATTTGCAGCCACATTCTGAGCTGAGATAACAGTCACATTCTGAGTTCAACATATGAATTTTGAGGGGATATAATTCATCCTGTAACAACTAGTCACATTTTTTGAGTCTTTCTTAATCAATGTATCCTTTTAGAATTTTTAGAGTTTGTAAACTCTTTTAAGTTACTTTTTATTAGTTTTGAAATATTGGCATATATGTGTTTTATGGAATATTTTGTGTCATTTTTATACCATGTTACCCTGATAAATTTTCTCTTATCTTCTCTGTCATTTTTTTTCCATTGTCATGTCATATTTAAATGAGGTCCATTTTCATTGACTTCTATAATATCAGAAAATTTTCCTACACTTATTGACTTAAGGTTCTAGCTGCCATTACTAAAAAGTCTTTCTAAATGCTTATTTTTTTGTTATTCAAAAATTTCTTTTAATCACACTTTTTTTAAAATTTATTTTTATTTATTTATTTATACAAGCACTGGGTACAGTCAGAAGCGCGAGAGGGTGAGAGAATTCACCAGAGCCAGAGCGGGGAGCAGAGCAGGCAGAAGGACCGAAGTACACTGCTGAGGGGAGCAGCGGGCTGCAGGAGAGGTCTGCGCACCATGTGGGACCCTCCTCTGGTGGCCGGGGAGCAGCCGGGGATCGAACAGGCCTGCAGAGGCTGCAGGCAGCTTTGCAACCCAGCGCTCAACTGCTGTGCCACCGGGGAGGCCCTTAATCACACTATTAATCAAGGTTTTCACTTACTTATTTTCTACCCTCTGCATTTCTTACCTTGGCAGGATAATAACTACCTTAAGGGAACAAACCCAGTTTTTATACAAGAAGCAAAGAAATCTTTATCTCTCAGAAAATAGAATATAGTGTTTTTTATACTATCAAATTTCCTCAAAAGTAGGTGTGCACCTTCACATTAATAAAGAAGTAGCCTGACAAGCAATTTCTCTCAAAGATAGTTCCAAACAGAGAAGAAAAAATCCTTTTGTTTTTAGTGTTTCCAGAAAACTATCCAACACAGCTTCTTCCTATTTCGAAGCTGTGAATTTCATAGCAGGGAGATTATCTCTGACCTCCCATAGTATTTCTCAGAAACCCTCAAGCTGAGCATGAACAAACTGACTTGTCATGTCACATTTTCCTTCTGCCAGAGCCTAGCTTCTTGGCTAAATTTTAATGGTAGGAAGATAAAAGACCATCAAGAATGTACCATGAGCTCCACTTTATATGTTATCCTAGCATACATGCTCCTAGAAAGCTTATCTTTCCAGCCACTTTTCATATTAAATGGATACAGAAGAAAGAAATGTTACAAGAGAACAAAAATTTTAGAAGAAAATTAAAATGACAGTTAATTTTGCAAAAGTGCTGTTGTGATGTATTAGTTTGCAAGGGCTATTATAACAAAGTACCATAATCTGAGTGACTTAAACAACAGAAATTTAGTGTCTTACTGTTCTGGAAACTAGAAGTTTGAGATAAAGGGGTCCATTGGGTTGGTTTCTTCTGAGAGCCATGAAGACAAATTTATTTCGAGCATCTCTCCTAACTTCCACTGGCTTGCTAACTCTTCACTATTCCTTACCTTGTAGAAGCATCACCCTGATCTCTGCCTTTATCTTATCATAAAATTCCTCCTTCATGAGTTTGCTTTTCCAAATTTCTCCTCTTATAAGGGTATCAGTTTTCTTGGATTAGTGCCTACTGTCATTTTAGCTTAATTACCTTTGTAAAGGCTATCTTTAAATAAGGACACATTCTAAGGTACTGAGAATTTTGGACTCTTTTCTTTGGGGGTGGGTAAAATTCAACTTATAATACCTGATTATATTCATATTAAGTAGATTAGAATTTAATTCATTTGTTTAATATTGTAAACTAGTAATAAAGAATCCAGGATACCTAAACATCCTCTTATTCTGACTCCCAGATGCTTACTCTTAAATGATTAATCTCTGGGGTAAAAGGCAGAAGTCAGGGTGCTAAATACACTGTAATACACAGAATGACTTTGCAGTTGAAGAATTGTCCAATGTCTGGCATGATTTTCTTTTTCTTTTTTCAAGCTGTATTAAGATCTACTTAATATAAAAAAATGCAGCTGCACACATAAGATATTATGTATGTATGTGTGTAACATGAGATATTATATATGTATGTGTGTATCTATACACACACAAACACACAAACATAATAAGTTTGGACATATGCATACACCTACGATACCATAACCATAATCAAGACACTATTTTGTCATCATCTCCCAAAATTTCCCTGTTTTCTTTTGTTGGCTGTTTGTTTGCTGGTGGTAAGAACTCTTAACAGGAGATCTGTTTTGTGATAAGAACTCTTAGCACGAGATCTGTGCTCTGTGAAATAAGCCAGCCACAGAATGACCAAGATGGCATGAATCCACTTACAGGAAGTAACTGAAATAGTCAAACTCCAAGAAGCAGAGATTAGAATGGTTAGTTGCTGGGGGTGAGGGGACAGAAATAGAGAATTGTTTACTGGGTGTGAAGTTACAGTTATGTAAGTTCAAGGAGTTGTAGGGCTCTGCTACACACCACAGTACCCGTGGTTAACAATATGGCATTACACACAGCATGACTTAATACCCCGTCAGGTTTTCCAGGAAGTAAAACGCTGGTTTCTAATTACCTGAACTTAGAACTAAACACATAATGTTTTGGGAAGACTTTAAATTCCCATTTAATTTCCAGTAACACTATAGTGCAGTGAGGGAAGACTGAACATCTCCTTCAAAATTTCACCAGAAAAATCTTGTGAGGATGGCAGCATGTCTGCCTGTACAGACTGGGAGCTGTTGCTTTCCCAGTGATTCTGCACATTAGTTCTGTTCTCCACCTGCTTCATTATTTCTTCTGTGAAACCAGTCCTACCTGATTTGCATGCTGAAATGCACATTATTCTATCAGAGATGACTTCTAATTTTCCCCCATGATATTACTGTTATTCATATATGCTATCATTTTCTAGAAATAATGATAGGTAACTTTTATTATGATGATTTTTCAGTTCTAAATAGAAAAGGGAGAAATACAAGTATTTGTTACAAAAGGGAATCTTGATTCTTATAGTGTTGTGGATAATTCTCCCATCTCACAAGCTCACTAATTCCTCTGCCACCTTCAAGATTTGGCACTTAATTCCATGTACCTTCTGAACTCTTGCTTAATGTTTTTAAGCTACTCACCATTTTTTACTCAGACTGCAAGGGCCTATGTTATTTTATTTAATTTTCCCATTAAAGCTTCAAAGTAAATATGAATCATCTCACTTTACAATGGAGGAAACAGTGCAGAAAGATGATTTGAACATAGGTCTACACATTTTGTAAGAGACAGCCCTCAGCTTGTCATTACCTCAACAATTCTCTTTTGTTCATTTTCTTTACCGTCTGATACACTTCACATTTCTTTATTCAATTTTCTTATATCATAGTAAAATGCCTAGAAAAACCATTGTTGAATCTTTTGGTCTTCTTTCATTTTACAGGTAGGTAGATTTTTCAACACCCTGAGATAAGGACTTTAAAATACACATTTGTGACAACAAAAACTGTTTGGTTTACTGCTTTTTTTCTCCCCCAAGAAGGAAGCCTCCTATGGGGGATCCTTTGTTTACCGAGCTGCTAGATGTCTATTCAGATGCAAATCAGAAGCTGAAAACTAAATTGTTCAATAAATAAGCAGTGGCAGTGGCATGGGACATTAGGGAAAGCTAAAGCTGAGTAGGCCTTTTTTGGGGGGTTGGGATGATGGAATAAGAGGAGAGATTAAGGAAGACAAGAAAAGAGGAGAGAAGGTGAGAGAGAAATGGGGAGACATCTGGTGATTTCTTAGCTATTTCCCTCAAAATGTCTAATGGTAGATTTGATGGGCTAGCTGCTTATTTTCTAAATACACATTGATACAAATACATGGTTATTAAAATGTAAGATATTTATGTGTAGCACCAAAAGTAACCGGCATACTGCTGGGAATTTGCACATTATTTATTGGACCCCGTCTCCACGCCAGTGTACGCATCAACTGCCTGAATTAGGCACATTCATACTCGATTTTATGAGTTCGATTCATGATAAAAGCCAAAGGGAATCAGATTTCCTCATGACCTTCTTCTTTTTTTTTTTTACAATGAGTTGCTTATGACAGATAATTATAGTAAGAACCATTTCTTTCCTATTAACACTAAATTTTTATGTAACATGTCTTTAGTTCTACTACACTCAGTTATACAGTGACTCTGCAGAAGATTTTTGGAATATTTGATTATGCCCTCCAGGTATTTTAGGATTGGAATGCAACATAGGAAAAATGCCTGGAGGTTCTAGAATGTCAGATTATTCTAAAATTAACATTTTAAAGCTGCAGTATATTTAACATCCATGTTTTTTACGAAATGGACTTGTAGCATTGTATATAAAATAATTGCATGTAGGGCCCAAATTTCAGAACAGGGAGTGTTGTACACCCTTCCATGTAATAAATGAACAAGAAAATGTTAATAGAAAATGTTACATGGATGTGGAACGTGGCATCAGGGAGTCTCTTTTGATTTCCACCACATCTAATGAACAATGAGGCAAACTCGCTGGCCGGGATATTTCAACAAGAACAAACAAAACCATGGCCTCCCCTGGTGGCGCAGGCTGTTGAGCGCAGTGCTGTGAAGCTATCCACAGCCTCTGCAGCACCGGTTCAATCCCGACCAGCCGGCGAGAATCCCACAGGGCACGGCAGACCTCTCCTGTCTTGCCCGCTGCTCCCCTCAGCAGTGTATTTCAATCAGTCTGCCTGTTCTGTTCCCCACTCTGTCTTTGGTGAATCCTCTCACCCTCCCATGCATCTGGCCTGTACCCCTGCTCTTGTATGCATGAATAAATAAATCTTTTAAAAAATGGTTATTTAAAAAAAAAAAGAACAAACAAAACCAGGCTTAAGATTACAATAAAAAAAAAACAAAAAAAAACCTAATCCTAAAGTTTAGTGAGATGTGGGGAGGAAGGAAAGATAATTCTGAATAAAACAAAGAGAATTTTTTTTTAAATCATAAATTTTATTTTTATATTCCCCATACAATTGCAACCCCCCCAATTCTGACCCCAATCCCTCCCCTCCCGCCCCCCCCCCCCAAAAAGTGTCTCTGGTTCATAGTTTTTGTTGATTTTGATTTGCACTTTCTTATAGTTACTCATTTTCCTGGTCCCTTATTTAAGTTTTCTAGATTCCTGCTATGAGTGAGACCATCCGGTCTTTTTCTTTTTCTTTTTGGCTTATTTCGCTGAGCATGATCCCTTCCAGCGCCATCCATGTTGCTGCAAATTGCATGTGTTTATCTTTTTTGAATGCTGAGTAATATTCCATGGTGTATATGGACCACATCTTCTTGATCCATTCATCTAATTTTGGGCATTTGGGCTGTTTCCAAAGCTTAGCTATTGTAAATAGTGCTGCTATAAACATAGGGGTGCAGGTGTTCTACCAAAGAGAATTTTTTCCCCATCTAACCCTCCTAGGGACTCAGAGCAGAATCTAGGCCAAAAGAAAAGCAATTACAAGTGCAAACTTTTTCCAAAAGATCTCAACGAATTGAGGATGAACCACAATGGGCATCATCCTTGCATGGGGTGGTGAGAGCAATCTAGATGACTATGCAGAACTTAGAGTTTGTATTCTTGGAGGTCTAAAGGACTAGATTTCCTCTGGGTTTTAGAAATATTTGTGAAGATCTCAATGAGAGTCAGTATTCTGAAAAGGTAGTGAAGGGAGACCTTGGAAACTTCTCTCTGTGAAGTGGATTAACACGATCTTCTCACTCACAGGCTTGTGAAGACAAGGAACTTCCGCACAGTTGATCTCATGTGCCAGCTGTTGTGTGAACTTAGTGGCTGAAAATAGCAACTATTGTATTTTTCAGGAATTCACGCTGGGTCAGGAGTCCAGGCTGGGAATGAGTCTTCTCTGTGGAGTTAGATCTGGTTGTTAGGGGGTGCTCAGATGCTAATGCAGTCCTTTGGGAGCTCTAGGATGACTTCACTCCCGTGTCTGGCATCTTGAAAGTCTGGGAGCTACTGGGAGAGTTGACTGAAGTGCTACCTATAACCTCTTTAGCATGTTCTAATTTAGGAAATCACTTAGCACCGCTGATGCTCAAACTGTTAGGGGGAAAATGGTGTCCTAAAGCTAATTCCATACAGGCTTTATGGGCTCCACCCCCACCCCAGGCCAAAGCCAAAGACACTGGGAACTCCAAATCCCATCCCCACCAAAGGGAAGGTGGCTGGGACCTGAGGGTGGGGTTAAGCAGCCGGGTTGGTATAAAGCCAGACACGTGGGCTTTGGAGGTGGTCCCCCATTTTGGCTCTCCACCAGCTCGCAGCGTCCGGCCAGCTCAGAGAGTGCTTTTTCGGGTTTCCAGGTGGGCGGATCGGGTAGGACGCATTAAAGACTTTATTTCCCTATTTTCTCCCTGAGTTGTACATTTTCCTTATTTCCTTTTCCCTTGTAAATAAACCTTTTATTAACCTTTTGTGTGTGCCTGTAGTGGAGTATTAATAAGTCCCTTGTAAGCACGTGGGTGAGGACCACAGCCAGGCAACCTGTTCAATATCGGGGGTGCCCTATAAAAAAACCACATTGATATTGTGATTGGAGTAACCATAAGTCCATGCAGATTCATAGGAAGGGTGCCTGGACCCCAACTTCTTCTGGAAAAAGTGCCCCAAAATTACATGTTTTATAAATTTCATATCTAGATTTGTAGAAATACATGTGTTGAGTGTGTGTGTATGCATGTGTGTATGTGCGTGTGTAGCAAGAGGCAAGACGACATTTAATGTTGATGCTTGTAAAATTTGCAGTTTTCAAAACATGTGAAGGGCCACCAAAGGGACTGTGCCTCCTACAACCAAGTATATTGGAGAACTGTGGGCCAGATTAATGTTGCTACTCTCAGTTCCCTTCTCCACGACCTTGCTTGAGACTTTGCATGCTCTGAAATGGAAAGCCTTTTGTGATGTTTTTATGATTTGATGATGATACTCCACCATATCTTTTGAGTCTTGATAGAAGAATAGTATTTTCTGTTTCTCTCCTATGTCTTTTGCATTTAAGGGGTGAAGCTCAGACATGCAAATACAGTAAGCACCCTAAGAATGATTGCAGCAGGAAGGCAAAGAACTCAGAAGGAACCTGCATTCAAGGTGACACTAGCAGCCTATGTGAGCCTGCCCGTGCTTTCTCTTTGCACTTACGTGGATTCAAGCTTTGTGCTTGAGGATGTAGGCAGGTTCCTGGTCTACTCTTATATCTGAAAGCCTGTCTTTTTCTATGTCCATGGTTAAGGCTGCATTATTTAATCCACAAGCAGGAGCTCTACGTCAGTCCATTTATTGAAGTATTTACTGCTCACCCGTGCCTTCCAGCCAGAGTGATCATAAAAAGGGAGACAGAGATGCAGGTTAGGCGGAACGCCTTCATCAGGGCAGCTGAGCGCTGCCTGTCCTGCTGAGTGTGAGCACTCCCCATTATGCCTAACGAGAGCCTGCCTGCCTTCCCTTCTTCAATGTCAGCTTCCTGACTTAATACTGACAACCTCAAAGAACAGTGACAGCTGACATTTATGGAGTGTTCACTGTGGGTCAAGTTCTGTGCCATTACTTCATTGCACTCTCTTCGACCTTTCATTACTTTCATGGTGCCAATGCACAGAAAAGTCTCTTCTACCCTCTTTCGGGGCAGATCTGATTGCTAGCAAATTCTCTCATGGACTGTACCCAGTGCAAAACCAATGCACAGAAAAGTTAAGTGAAAAGGCCAGGATCCAAGTCCTGGCAGTATGACTCTTTAACTCCTGTGCTCTCAAACACTAACTCATGCTGATAGGCTTAGCAAACATGAACTTCCTACCTATGAAGCCCACGACTCTCCCTCACAGATCCTTGGTATGTGAGATTTCCAAGGACTTCCCAGGGGCTATATACCCCTCAAGGAATAACTGGCAAGCTCTCAAGAAAATGAAATTATTCACTTTTGTTCTTGTGGCTATTTAATATTCCATCTTTATGAGCCACATAGAATGTAACCCCAAACAATGTTTGAATATCTTTGGTATTAAGTTCCCTTTGAAACAAGAGAATCTCTTTTTTTTTAAAGTTCTCTCTCTTTCTGTGGTGGGATGAAATGATATTGAACTTGGGGATCAAGCCTTGTAGGGGGATCTTCCCACTACATTTACTGTGCCCAGGTCAGGTTCTAGCTCTGAATTACTAGTATAAGGAGAACAATAGTTAGGAAAATTTGGGGTGGAATCTTGACTCTCTACCACTCACCAAATATGTGCACTAGTGAAATGATTTTGCTTGTCTAGACCTCTGTTTGATCTCTGATTCAGAGGTGACAATGCCACCCTCTATGCGTGATGAGATAGCCATTGTTCAGCATACATTATCAGGACAAGCTGTATAATTTGAAGGGCTTATTGTTCAGTGAAAATGCAGGCCCTTTGTTGAACAAAAATTACTAGAAATCTAAAACAGACGTAGCAGATCATTAAACTAAATCCTGGGGCCCTTCTGGTGTGAGGCTGTGTGACCACACAGGTTCCCTGCCCATGACATTGTTCTGGAACATTCTAGCCAATTAAAAAATATCTCTTCCTTCCCAATATGTTTCCCCCACAAGACGAGACTGTCTTTGTCCCTATTCCAGAGTGCCAAACCTTCAGAACCTCACAACTAGATGCCCTTAATCAGTTCCTGGCCCTGAGTGACTGAACTCTGGCCTGTGAGCTTGTTTCCAGTTCCCCTAATCTTGCTAGAAAGCCACAGACATCGGTGAGGAGCTTCAATTAAGATTTTTGGATGTCTCAGCTCAGAAGGTCTTTTTTCTGTGGAGTTGCAGGAGAATTATGAAATTAACACAAGAAATTACATCATCCAAAAAATCTTTCAGGTTTGCTCTCAGCATGATAAACTACATAACACTGACTGGTTGCAGTTATATAAAAGTAGAGAGATGCTTTATGACAAGCTATGAACCAAGCCTCCATGACACCCATCAAATGTACACAAACACTGGTAGCAGAAATCCACATCTTTGGGACACTCACCTCAGCCCTTTTGTCCCTACAGAAAAATAACATTCTTCTTGCCCTTAGTTCAACTCTAGTGATTTGGAATCTGAGCTGCAGTAAATGGTCTTAATTGGTCCCCCAGTCTCAAGGTGCACTCCCTCAAATGCTTCTCCCCACGGTGTCCAGAGCCACGTTCCTATACTACAAATATGATGATGCTTCTCACCTCTGATGAAGCCTTCAGTGGTTCCTCATCATCTTTTGGGATGAATATAAACTCTTTAGTTGGGCATAGGAAGCCACTTAGGAGCTACATCCAGTTCATGGTCTATCTCTTTGAACTTGCTCTTTACCTCCCTCCTTCTACCCTCATTCCTCATCATTCCACACCCAGCTTTAGCCTAATTGTTTTATAGTTTTGTGTGGTTCTAACTTGCCTTGTGCCTTTATACTTGATGTCCCCATCCGCACCCCACTGCCAGAAAAGCTACTCCCCACCCCCACCTCACATTAGGCTAATCAAGTCATCAAGATTCAATTCAAGTTTAAATCTTGAATTGAATTCAATTCAAATCTCATCTAGGAGACTCTCACCAATCACAGCCCTCTGTTTCACAACATGCTTCCATTCTTTTTTTTTTTTTATAGAGGCATGTTTTATTTATTTATTTGTTTGTTTGTTTTGTTTATACAAGCACTGGGTAGTCAGAAGTGCGGGAGGGTGAGAGAATTCACCAGCGCCAGAGCAGGGAGCAGAACAGGCAGAAGGACTGAAGTACACTGTTGAGGGGAGCAGCGGGCGGCAGGAGAGGTCTGCACGCCATGTGGGACCCTCCTCCAGTGGCCAGAGAGCAGCTGGATATCGAACCGGTGCCGCAGAGGCCGCGGGCAGCTTCGCAACCCAGCGCTCAATCACTGCGCCACCGGGGAGGCCCATGCTTCCATTCTTTATAGTGTGTATCACAATGAAGTGAATGACCCCATTTATGTATTGAAGACATAATCTCAATTTAGCGGTATTTGGAGGTGAGACTTTGGGAGGTAATGACATAATGAGGATGGGGCCCTCATTAATAGGGTCAGTGCCCTATAAGAGAGCAGGGAGTAGCTCACTCCCTTTCTACCATGTGAGGATATAATGAGAAGTCAGCAGTTTGCAACCTGGAGAGGGCTAGTCCCGGAATCCAACCATGTTGGCGCCCTGATCTTGGATTTCCAGCCTCCAGAGCTGTATTAAGCATCTATTCTTTACAAACCACCCAGTTCTATGATCCTTGGTTATATCAGCCTAAACTAAGAAAACTTCCTGTGTCATTGCTTTATCTTTATATTTGTCTCCCCATGAGGTTGTTCAGGGTGAGGGTGGTCTTTCTTTATGGAGCCATATTAATCTAATCTTTGAATCTACAGTGCCTCGAACAGTCCTTGGTTAAGAAATTCTTAATGACAATTTGCTGACTGAATTAAAAATCTTTGCCTGGTGGTTCAGCTTAAGCCTCACGCTGCTCCCATGGTAGCCTTGAGACGCAGTGTGAGTCTGTCTCAACACTCTCCTATAAACTCACCTATTTCTGTCTCAACTTTTTGGTATCCACTCCCTCCAAGTTTTCCCAAGTCTCTGTTCCTGACCTCCTCTTTCCTTTCTGTTTCAAGACTTAGATTCCATGCCAATGCTTTCCTTCCTTTCAATTTTGAGAAGCCCTTTATTCTCTCTACTCCACAGATAAAAGGGAGTGGCATTGTGGTGTTTTATGCTGGCTTGATATGTCAACATCTGTTTGCATGGGAAGCAGCCAGGTTATCTCAAGGCATTCTGGAATATGGGATTGGGGTCTGGAGGATTATTCATTCACATCCCTTTGCTCTTAGTCCTTTCTATCACAGCTGCCTCTGGGAGGTTGAGCCAATGCAGGAGCAAAAGAGGTAAACAAATAAGGCAGCCAGGAGAGGTGAATGATTCCCCAGAGCTTGCAGGCAAGAAAAGGCAAGAGGGAAGCAGCTGGAGAGGCAGCCACCAGAGAATGCAGTAAAGCCAGCAACTTGCATGCAACTCAGGAATCCTTCTGCTTGGTGTTGAAGACAGTGGGACCACTCAGAATGTGAAAAGAAGTATTTTTGCTATGCCCAGAATTTGGGGCATGTGAGTGTCTTTCAAGGCAGAAAGAGTTCTCTAAGAAGTCATCCAATTGTTGATCTTTCACCACTTGGGCAGAATGTTCATATGAATTCCCATTTCTAGATGCATATTTGAGAACATCAATGTAGTAAAAATCACCTTATTGTAGAAAGTGCTTTTTTTTTTTTTTACCATTCCAGTGTGCTTGAATGGAAAAGTCGTGCATTTTATGTGTGAAGACTTGAGTCTAGGTCCTGCTTAGTCACATGCTATATGTGACCTTCACCAAATCATTTCACCCTTTGATACTTACCCATGAAAGGCAAACATATAATATTTATCTTTAAAGCTGCTAAAAAGATCTGATAAGAGAAATTAAGTGATAGAAGATATAAAAAGAAATTTAAATGTAGCATCGATGACTCTTAGAGTCTAGATTTGTATCTAGTAGACATGATAACTCCCATCAAAACCGAAGACCCTTATGAACTATGGGATTCAGGACAATTTACTTCAACTTTCTGAGCCTATTTTCTCACCTGTAAGATGGCAATAATTGTCACAGTATCTTCTTTCTTTTTTAAAATGAGATATTGTTTATAAAGTGCTTTGCACAGTGCCTAGCACATGGACACTCAGTAAAGTGTCACTCTCACAATCAAAGGCATTATTATTTTAAAGTTGCTAGTTATTATGAGATAAATTCCATCATTCATTGAAAACAAATTTTTGAGCACCTGCCATGTTTGGGTCAGGCATTCTGCCTTGCATGTGGGAGAGTGCAAGAGAAAGGGTGTCCTGTACTCCATAATTTACTGAGAAAGACTCATCAGATAATGTTGTGGTCTTATTAGGGAGCTTGCAGGCAAATTATGGACTGCTATGGAGGAAATAAAAGGTATACCCAGCCAAATCAGAGATACAGGGAAAATTTCATCAAGCAAGTGATAAGTTTGAGTTGAGTGTGGAAGGATGAGTAGAAATTGACTACATGGAGGGATGAAAAAAGCATTCTAGGCAAAGAGAACCACTTATGCAAAGGTCCTGAGGGAGATGCCTCATTTGACAAAAAGAGAAGTCAGTGTCGCTGGAGAATAGGCAGAAAAGTGTCTCATGGAGTGGGAAGGCAGACAGGAGTCAGGATTTTGTTGACCATGGCAAGGCTCTCATCAGTTAACTCCAGGCAGCCAAAGTGTTATGAGGTGGGAAGTCATGTAGTGAATATTTCATTTTACAAAACTTCGTGCCACTCAGACCAGTAGTAGCATCCCCTGGAGCTTAGAAGAAATGCAGATTATTAGACCCCACCCAGACTTACTGAATCAAATCCAGAGGTGTCTCCCAGCCCTGTAGTCTGTTCTTTCATGAGCCCGGCAGCAGATTCGAACGCACACAAAAGCTTGAGAAATCCTGGCTTAGTCAGTGTGGCCAGTTAAGTTAGAAAAGTAAATAAATTTAAAGGTGATTACAGAGGTTTGGCTACAGGAATTGACAGGATTTAGTGATCTCTTTGGTTTGGGAGATAAGAAAAATTAAGTATGAAGTATGACTCTAAATCTGCATATACGATAGAAATACCCTCATCTGGCTTTTTATAATTTGTTGGCTGTAGAAGTTTTGAGATGAGAATGGGGAGGGAAGCCTGGGGCATAGACTTTGGGTTTGTGTGTTTTATGTATATTTACTAACCCACATAGCACTGATGAGCAGATCCAAGAAACATCAGATTAAAAATGACATCGAGTGAAAAAAAAAATCTTATGGTTTGGAACATCCTACCACTGGCAGTATTACCAAGCTCTAACTGGAGAGTTGATTTCATTCTGTGATAAGGAGAACTATTTTTCTTGAAGTCTACTTTCCCAGAATTCTTCAATTTTGAGTCCATTAAATTATCTTTTGAACATCATGTTCCACTGTTTAAAAAAAAAGAAAGCACACTTTCAGAAAGACAGCAAAAGAAATCTTGTTAACAATGCTACTAAGAAAAGATACTATTAAAAGGGAGACCATTAAACTCAGAGTGTGTTTTGAGATTTAAAAAAAAATCCCCTCAGCCTGAGTTTGTTTCATTGTGTAGAAGAACATTGATATGCCTTAGAAAACTATTTGTTCTTCTGTTTAGAAGATTGCCAGAATGGAAGTTTTCACATGCTTTAGCTTCTAGTTATTTTAGTCTGACTCTATATAAACTCTTTTACTCCTTAAACTTCCTGATTTGCATGTATTTTGCTTTGTGATGCAGTTCAGAAAGTTCCCATCTCATGCCCTGATGTCCAAAGTAGTTTCTGTTCATGGGGTTGAAAGAAAAGTCTTGTCAGAGAACACACTCTAAGTCACTGATCATTAAGCCTATTTTTCAGGTTTAGAAAATTAAGTATATTCTCATCAGAAAAAGGAAATGACCATCCTCTACTTAGGAGAATAGGGCTTGTCTGGGTAATCTAGAATAAACCACTATGGCAATCATAACCAGAGTCTGTGTAGCAAAAGACTCTATCTAGCTCTTGGATTGCAAATGGTGTTTCTTAAATATCTTGGGAGTATAGAGTCAGGTCGAAACTCACAGAGAATCAAGAATTAACTCCTAGTGTACAGTATTCTGCAGGTTTCCACAAAAGAGATCAGGAAAGAAAAGTTTCTGGACCATTTCTGGCAGAATGTCTATTTTTACAAAGGACGTTTTATTGGAAAACAGGCTTAAATGTGAATGTATTGTTTCTGACTTAGTATTACAATAACAGAGTTGAGTAGTTGAGACAGTTCAGACCATTTCAACTGTGAAGAGGTAGATAGATAGGTAGGCAGGTGGATGAGCTATAGACACATAAACTGCTAAGCCAAAATTATTTGCTATCTGACTCTTTACAAGAAAAGTGTGCTTTTCTCTGAAGATGATGACTGCACCAGATATCAGAACTTAACACTCCTGGCTTAACAGATCTGAATTGCTATGTTTTAATCACATGTACTTTTTATTATGGGAGGGAAACGCCTGTAATCATATGGAAGCAAGTGAGAAAATGTTAAATGTGCATTTATTTTCAAAAAACAATATCTGTCTTGGGGCAGGCTTGTCAGTGCCAGTACCTCACCTGAGCATGTGGGTAACATTGTGCTTATCCAGGCGCCGGGGTTTAACCTCAAGTGCTAGTTAGGATGAGCTCTATTTTAGGAGAGAAGCAGTAAGTTGAGGAAGCATCTATCTGTTTTTCCTCATATGCCTGCCAAGTTGTGACTCAGGGCAATCTGGTGCAGTGTTCATAAGTCTTTGCTGAGAGTGGAGTTTGCACAATGGAAGAAATGTTCAGTATGTTTGTTGTCTGCATGTTCTTGGAAAGTGCTAAATTGACACCTAAAACTGCAATCTTACACTTAAACACTGGAGAATTGTCATGAGATCCTTAACCATTTCTTTTCAGTTTCTGTTTTCTTGTTTCCAAATTCTCATCTCAAATTTTCTGCCTTCTTCCATATAACTATTTTCCATCTTTTTTACCCTCATTGTCCAATCTGTTAAACATAGCTCCTTATTCTGAACCTAATTGCTTTAAAAGGACTTGATCACTAATGAATTTTTTACATGTTCTGGCTTATTTTATCAATAATATACAGAAGCATGATTCTTCTTTAAGATATCAAAACTAGATTATTCACTTATGTGATGATCATTCTTCTGCAGTGTTCTTCTTTTTAGTTTATTTTTCATTTTTTTCACCCTCCACCAAGCCATGTCCACACCCTATCAAGCCGAGCAGCATATGACTGGAGATCTAGTCTCAACTCTTCCATCAATTAACACCTTAACCTTGGATAGTTTACTTAACCACTCAGAACTCAGGATTCTCATCTTTACAATAGAGTCCCACTCATCTCTAAGATATTTACTAGCTCCAGCAATCTAAAATGACTTTTTGCTTTGCCTCAATATTAGATTAGATGTTCAAGGAAATGTTGAGTAATTCTCCTTTTTCCATAGTAATGTTTTCTTAAGAAAGCATTCATGAAAAAACATTCATGAAATGTTTCATACATATACAAAAGACAAAGATTTTTATAACAACCATCCACCCTATACCGTCCCCTAACTTCAATAAATGCTAATATTGAGCCATGGTTGTTCCTGTTTTTTTTTTTTTTAACTGGTTAAAGAATTAAAGCATTACACGTACAGTGTATGGTATATATTGTGTGGTTACACAGTAGAGATACACAATATACAGTGCATAAAAATTATAAAGTCATTATTTTGTAAAATAGCCAAAATGTATAAAATATTTTTTACACATAATTGGCCCTTTCAAAGGTCTTCACCTTCACATATATCCATTATACATATATGTTACATATACTTATAATAATTTCTGAGGATATCAACAATAAAGGAAGAATTAAGGACTCAAACAACATACAATGTTGTCTAAAGATGTATTCCTTCCATTGACTGCCCTTTTATAAGTGGCATTTCATAATAGGGTTCTTTGTAAACAATATAAATTGCCTCTAGTCATATTAAGCAAAAATAATAGTTTATTGAAAAATTATGTTGTAACTTACAGAACCAACGAAAGTAAGGAGCACCTAGGCTTTGAAAAAGGCAGGCAGCTGTCATGTCTGGGTAGCAGGACTCACTAGAAACATTTTCCTGACCTTCATTGTTGAATGAATCTACTTCTTCCATTTTTGATCTGGAGTTCCTCTGCCCAAGATTAAAGTTAGCAGAAAAGAATAGCTGGTTAGTCTAATGTGGACAAATTGCCTATGCCATTATTCAAGAAAACTTGAATAATGCCAGGTTTCCAAAACTTCTGAATATAATAAGCATAAGTGTAAAAAGATCGTTGTGAACATGGACAGTTACAATTGCATTGTAAATTTGGTCATCACCTAGGAGTGTGCCTGGTTGTCCTACCTGGGCATGGTCTAAAAAAAACTTAAGTTCATTCCTGGCCTTCATTGCTGAGTGACTCTGCTTCTTCCACCTTTTCTCTTGGGTTTCTCTGTTCCAGATTTACATTTACCAAAAAGTAAGAGGAGTACAGGGAGGGGAAGTCCCACAACAGGTTTGAGAGTTCTCCCAAGGTTGCCCACACAGAGGAGTTTTGGTTCCCAATGGCATCTGAAAGTGCAGTGACAAGAGGAAGGGGTATGATTATACTTACTGTGGGAACCTTGTGAATATGCCACTGCATCTTTGATTAAAGAGTAATCGGACTGCCCAGCTGTTTTGTGCAAACACATTGCTGTGTTGGCACAGAGGACACACTTTCCACGGGCCACTCCCAGCCAGTGACTGAAAAAAGCAGGGACGCTGTAACATTTCTGTTCCCAGGAGAGCCAGAACTGCTCTGATGGTTGGCTTGGCCGGATGACTCCCTGATGGCCTTGGCAAACTTTCCTTAGAGTTGCATTGCAGTCGAGGACACTGTTATCCAATTTTTCTTCCCCGTCTCCTTTGCTTGACCCCAGATCTGCATTGCGGTCTTCCCATTGTTTGCTGTTCAGAAGACCTGAATAACCATCAGACAGTTCATTAATATTCAAAAGCAACATTAATTAGCACTGTCATGGTAATTCCTTAAGATTGTCATACCACAGTGCTACACCACTTTTTTTCACATCCTATTTACCTTTACCCTGCTCTACTTTTTCTTTTTGCTGCAGCATTTGAAACCCTGTAATAAATTATGCAATTACTTATAATTTATTGTTTCTCTCTCTGAAATGGAATATAAGTTCTCTCAGGCATCTCTAATCTAGTGTTTATCCAAACACTTAAAACAGTTCCCAGTCCTCGCAGGCACTCAATAAATATTTGTTGAATGAATGAATAATTTTATGTCCAATGACTTGCAATGCAATATCCAAATATTTTATTTTGGGTCCTAAACTGAGTAATTTCAAAATCTCAGACCTTCTGGACTGTGCTGAGTTTATGTAGCGACATGTCCATTGGCACCAACATTTATCTTTATTGCCCTGCAAAGACCATCGATTCCTTCAAGTAAAAGCCTTGTTTCATTAGAGGGGCTTAACTCGATCCTTAAATTTTCATTTCAAGTGTTTTTTCACTGAACAACTGCAAGTTTAAATTGCTTTTGTTTAATTCAAGTATCTAGGGAGTAAGTTTTAATGCCTTATTCTCAAAAAAAAAGTGACTTATGAGTGACAACCACAAAGCCAGACCTGTTGAAACAGCCTCCTCACTAACAATTGTCCATCACATCTGGCTTTCTTTTCCCAAAATATCATTGGAAAGAGAGACCCAAGATTCAGACATTGATCTGGGCTCAGTTCTCCTTGCTATTTTCCCCATCTTGTCTATTCTTCCAATCTTAGAAGAGATGAGTCCAGGGGCTGTAGCTATGTGTCCTGCCTTGAGTTAAGACACAGAGACCACCATTTCTGAAGCTTCCCCAGAAAGCAAAATGCAGAAACATGCTGGTAGGAGGGGCCAGGCAGAGACTTTATGAATGAGGTCAGAATATGAACACATGAACAACTCAGGTCACTACACTTAGAAACTGCAGTCAGGAAGGTTGTGTAAGTATCTTCTCTTCAATCTCAGTTGAGGACTGAAAGTATCACCTGTGGTGGTGTTTGGATCCTGTTGTTGCAATGGATACAAAGGCATATCTAAAACTTAGCACCCTGTGTACCTCAAGTAAGGATGCATTCCAGTCTGAGACTCATGTAACTGCTTCTTGTTTCAAATGGAGGTTCTACTCATTCTTGTTCTTAAGACTGAATAAAATGTTCCATATCAGTCTTCACGTCACCTTTGTCTCTTATGACATTGTATAAAGCACTCTATCATTATGCCTCATATGACATTTTATAAAGCACCCCTATCATTTTGCCTCGTACCTTAAGTAGAAAAGAGTTAAGTCAAAGGAAAGTGAAACTCACTAGGAACTCATGGAATAATTCCCAGATTATAGAAAAGCAAAATTTAAAAACTAAACTCGGACTTGTTTAAATTCCAGTCTTTGACACTCATTATTTGACCCTGAAGAAAATATTATACATATCAATCTCCACATTTGTAAAGTGTGACTCATTTTGGTGAAATTTTGGTTAAATTGATCAATGAGAAGTTCAGGTAGAGTTCATCTAAAGCATGTGGCTCTTTTTCTTCCACCAGATAATAGATTCTTAATAATCAACACCCCTCCTAAGTCATTGTAGCCTGTGTTATTTTATGTGGACTCCTTTGTCACTGCTTCTCATCACACTTTGCCCATTTGTTCTGACTCCTCTAAATCTGTCCCAGCTGAATTTGTGTTTACCCATGCAGGAAAGTCCCTTCAATTATAGGTGAGAATTATCTATGTTTATTATCAGATAATTCTGATAGCAAGTAATAACTTAAAGCAAGTAATAACTCTACTTGTCAGTTATCCGGTAAATGAATTCCGTAAGCACAGATGTTGGAACTATTGACTAAAGCACATCTTGGGGATGTTTTCTAGATTTTAAGTTCCCAAGAACCTCTTGTTCCTAATTATTAGAAATTTCAGAGACATGACTATACAGATTCCTGGAAAAGAAATAAAGTATTGCCATTTAAGGGAAAAGGGAATTTGATACAAAACGGAAAGAGGGAAAAAACATTCAAATCAGTTCAGCATCATTTGATTTTGCTTTCTTCCTCCTCCTCTTCCTCCTTTTTCCTTCCTATTTTTATTTCTCTTTCTTTATTCAGATATCCTAATTTAACATAAAACTTCTCAATTGTTTAATTGGATACCTGTCAGAACTTAAATCATGGGAAAGATGTAAAAAGTGGTGTTCCCAGAAATAAGCTTACTCCAAATCTCTGGAGTTGTAAGAATCTCACTTATATCCCTTCATGCTTTTTCTAGAAACACTGAAAATAAGGGATCACAAAGAAGAAACCTTAATCCCACAATCCACCTGTGTTGTTTTCTACATGGAAACAAATTTAAAGCACATTGTTTATGAGATCCTCATTTTACATTAACATTGAAATGAAAGGTGCCCTTAGTCACTGCCCAACTCAGGGAGCTCTCCCGCTAGTTCCTTCTATCCCGTGCTACATCACTCTGCCCTCCACTGGATACACAAGGCATCCAGGCCAGCACCTTCTACTTTGGTTGACTAGTACCCTAGAATGTTGGGAGAAGGGATGTCTCCTCAAGGCAAATTCACCAGGGACTGATTAGTCATAAAACTTGTGTGGCCTGCACTATAGATAGTCTTCAGAAGAGGTGCTGCCAGCAGATGAATGAAAATCTTACCTAATAGTTCAACAACAACAGCAAAAAAAATAATTGTTTTCATCATCAGAAGAGCAGGTGAGGCTGCTGTAGAAACTTGTCTCCCACCCAGCTCTGGATCCTCCAAGGGACAACCCTCCTTTTGAGTCTGATACTTCCTCTAGTCCACATTCTCCATCCCATGCCTGCTTTCTTTGCTAGTCCCTTGAATTAGACCTTCCATATTGATGTGTTTAGAATGTTGCACTAGTGCTTCTTCCTGTAAGTGATGAAAAGTCATAGAGTATTTTTAACAGGACCCTATGTTTGCACGGCATGTTGGAAGCAACATGGGGGAAAGACACTTTCAAAGAATAGGGTTAGAAATGATTAAGGCCAGAACAAGGTGGTAGTAAATGGGAACAAGAGGGGCAAGTCAGAGTTCTACAGTGAAGTCACTTGGGGTTGCCACTCCTGCCCCCCTCTTTCTGTTACAGAGGGAAGTGGCCTGCCTCTACTACCCTTAGGAGTAACCTTATGTACTCACCTGGACCACTCACTTGGTCTCATCCCTGCTCCAAAATATATCCTGTAGACAGATATTTATAAACTGTCACCGCATTATTTTAATTAGTAAGTAAGATGATAGTTGTTGAGAACAAGACTTGACAAATTTAATGTGAAATAAGAGAAGCACCTGAAACTTTTTGGTTATGTGCTACTGATGTTAACACTCCGAATGTTGTAGTATTGCAGTCATTGTTTCAAAAAATAAAGATGACAGGGATTTATCATTAAAAATCAATCATAAATCCTGTTTGCTATAAGAGCCAGGAGGACTTGCAAAGTTATGTTACATTGAGAAACATAATGTGTTTCTCAGTGTTAGCGAAGAAAGAGGGGAGACATCAAGGAGGAAGAAACAACTCATGACTCATTTTCTTTGTATCTACACCTCCTTGTATTAAACCATGCATTCATACTGGAAACTTATTATTAGTTTTCATTTATTGATAGCTATAATCTTTTGGGGATACATGTAAAGCATATAAGTTTTCTCACAATTGTAAGTATCAGCAAATCAAAATCTCCTGACCTTTGTTTTCCAAGGAAGAAAAAGAAAGTATCAGAATGGAGAGATGGGACATTTCACCAGATTTAAACTCTGCGTAATTATTTATGCAATTCCAAAAATAAATTTTACCATATAGGGTATAAACCCTTTTTTCTCTCCATGAATTGTATTTATTCATGGAAATTAAAGGTGTTATTAACTTAAATCCTGGCAGAGCCTCATCTGTTTCAACACTCACCAACCCACATGGTAATTACTACTGCTATATACAGAAGGAGTTAGAATTGACACAAGATTTCTGCCCTCTAACCCTGCTTTAAAGAATCCTTCTCACCTCAGGGTTTGAGATGAGGGATTTGTTGCCTCCCACCTTAACCCTAAGAGAGATCCGTCCTACCAGAACTGAATTGCTGATGATCGAAAGAAGTTTCATGATCATCATTGTGCCTGTGGGTAAAAGAGGGAAAGGCAGACCCTGGGGAATCACCTTGAGTTATTACAGTCATGTGAGATTGAATGTTTTGGCAGAGAGCCAGGGTGGAGGAGGGCCTGGTGGGGAGATCTAGGAGAGCAGAAAAAGGAAAGATAAGGGAGCAAATTAAGTGTGAAGGGTCTTGCTTTGAAACTAATTCATAGGTTTTGGCCTCTGTTCTTGCTTTCTGGAAGAAATAAGGACAAATACTTTGCTTCCTAACTCAGAGCTACCCAAACTCATATTTGTAAGGCAGTCAGTGTGGATAAATGGAAGGGAGCAGTTGGAAGAAGAAAGGAAGGAGAAAAGGAAGGGAAGAAGGTAAGAGAGAGAAGAGAGAGGAAGGAAAAAAATAAACCTAAGTGTTCCTTATATTGCTACCAAATACACATTTTTGTCCTCTAAACAATGGAAAGATAGATTCAGCTAGTTCACGTCAAATCATTACAATAATTTAATTTAGAGGAGACTATATTAATAAAGATTTATTGAATGTATAAAATTTCAAAGATCACGTCTTACATCTTAAAAGACAGATCTCAAAATGATCTTTCAGCTCTCCCAGAACATGATGTGAAATGATGACTGTGCATCAAGGGCTGATTGTGTTACCCACTACTTCCTTGGCTTTCATCTCATTTTGTGCTTTTGCCTCTCCTTTGCTTGTGCAAAGGCTCTGTGGAGACAGTATGCTTGCCTGAGTGCATTGATAAAATGGATTTTCAGGAAAATTAATCGCTGCTGTTCTGATTTGCTTGATGTTCTTGGAAGATAATTTGCAGAGAGATGTTTTAAAATGTCAGATTCATACCATCCTCATGTTCTCTATTGCTTTCTCTAGCATCTGATTGATTGCTTGACCTGAAGGCCCTTTTTGTTCCTATAGCATTAGTGGAAAAGTCTCCCAACTTGAAATGGTAGCCACTGAGAAAAATTGAAGAAAGATCCATACTGGGGATAACAGTGTTTAGCCAGGGATATGGCTCACTTATGAGTTTTCTTCATGAGCATAGTCAATAGAGCTGGAGTCTCATGTTTTTTTGGTTTCTATATCCACCATTGGACTGAAGGATGTGAGACTGTTATGACTGAGGGAACCAAGTTCCAGAGAGGCTCATTGACATCCCCAAGGTCACGAAGCCGGTGAATGTTGGAACTACAGAGCTTGGTGGTGGGGTCTTGAGATGGGATTGCTGGCACAGAGATGTTTGGGAAGATGAATGAAATGAAACCATAGCTCTGAGTCAGAAGAGCAAGGAAGAATTCATACCTTGAAACTGTTAGGAGAATATGGGGCAGATATTTCCTGAATACTTTATATAGTAGAAGCACATTATACAAATATTTATATCATGTGAATTCGACTACACTTTACAAAAATTACAACAGCATCCATAATAAAATATGATTTATATGTCACATGACACATAAATACAAATCAACTGCTTCATCTGGTGCTCAACTGAAGTGAAACTATAGTTTTTAATGTTGTTATCTATTCCAATACTGGATGGATAATCAGCTATGTGGAAAATTGTGACATCTTATACAATAGATGCAAAACAAATCAAAATATAAAGGCTATCTTTGTTAAGCTTTGACTTTGAAATTAGCTCCCAAGTAATGTGGAAATTTATTGTATTTTTCCCCATCAGAAGAAAAATAAAGCAAAATTTTGTGACTACATTAATAATTTACTTTCTAAGCAACAATTTTCCCAAAATTTTCAAATATTTCCGCCCAGCAATGCTTTGTAAAAGGAAATCTCATGCAGCAATTTTGTATATTTTAAAATATGTAAAAATACATTACTTCAAAATAGAAACTTTGAACTTGGGTCTACTAGTGATATTTTTTCAATGATTCTTTTATAAAAAAAAAGAATTGAACTTGATTATTGCTTTTGAAAATATGTTTTTGAAATAAAATAAACACACTGAAAAATACATGTAGCATAAGTATAGAATTTGATGAGATTTCAGAAATGAACACTTCTAGGAAAACAACATGAAGATAATGAAAGAAAACTTGACCAGTACTCCAGAAATCCCAACCATACACTTTCCCAAAAGATAGTCTCCATCCTGCCTTTTAACACCCTAGACTAGTTTTGCCTGTTTTTGTGCTTAGTGCAAATGCATTTATATTGCATGCTTCTCATTTGTATCTTGCCAATCTTCTCAACATTATGCTAGTAATATCCATTTGGTTGCAAATTACTGTCCATCACTCATTCACATTGCTGTATAATGTTGCATTTTGAAAATATATCTCAACACTGCCAAACAGGATATGTATTAATTTACAACCAACCTGCAATGTTTGGGAGTTCAAATGACTGCTCACCCTTTCCAAACAGTGTTTGCTATAGTTTTATTTTAGCCCTTCTGGTGGACAATCATTGACTTGTTTTTAATTGAATACATAAACCTCTAGCAAACTCATTCCAAACAAAGATACTTATTTAAGAACTAGAGTATGTTGGGAGTGGAAAGGGACAATGTGTCATAAAAGGGAATGCTTGGACTTCAACAAGTTCAAAGAAGAGCTACAATTTGAATGATGTAAGCAAAAATGTGTCAGCACAGACAAGTGCTTTTGTTTCAAATACTGCCTTATTTTCAAAGAAAGCATTTCAGTTGGGAATGAAGAGATGTGCCTATTGGAGTAGACATTTATGGAATCTGAAAATCAACATTTTTGAGATTTGGGAGGGAGTATGGGATAGAAGAAAACAGTAAAGACTTTATTAACTATACCACTTAATGATTAAAATTTTCATAGGAAAAACACAAGACAGTAGTTTATTTGTCTTCTTATTACTGTTGCAGGGTCTCCCTTTTGGTGCCTATTGGACATTGTTCCTATAAAGAATGAGAAAGGAGACGTGGTGCTTTTTCTGGCCTCATTCAAAGATATAACAGATACGAAAGTGAAGATTACTCCAGAAGATAAAAGAGAAGGTTTGTACTATTTTCAGAAAACACTGACAGATGGAGTAACATTTTGAAATTGTTTACTCAAAAACTCCGGGAAGAAAAAAAATTTGTCTTTTTAATAACAGCAACTGATAAATATTCATATCTGTTTGCAGTCAATATTTTTTTTGGTCCTTATTCCAAAATCACAGCGACTCATATAAATTTACACTCCTGTCTCTGTAATAAAGCCTCATTTGACAGGAACCAGAAGTTCATATTTCTATGCAAATAGGATGAGGGTGGGAAAACAATGGATCAGAATCTAAAGATTCATACCACCTTGTTTTATTATGGAAGCAAATGAATCGGTAACAATACATGAGGTTAAAATGATAGGATTAAAATACATCTCTCAATTTCATCTAAAGCGCAGTATCTTGAAACTTAGCAATGAAAAGTTTAATTTTTTATACAAAATGAAGGACTCAAGGTTAGCAGTTGTTTGAGTGCAAAGTTTTCAGCAAATGAATTTATTATGTCTCTCTGTATTTCATAGTATAGGATGGTATCATAACTTGTTTTAAAAAACAAACTTTGAAATGACCTTCAAAGGATTCTTTTTTTTTACATCATTGTTCATTTTATTTATTTTTTTAGGTTTAAATTTTTTTATTTAAATATTTTATTTTATATAATTCTTACATCTTTTCTCATCTTTGCACAATGTATGCATTAAAGGATTCTTTCTAGGGTTTTATGTTGCTTGCCTTGTAGCTTATTAAGAAATTCCCTGCATTTCATTTCAGTTGACAAAGATTAACAGTGAAAATAATGCTGATATTATTTCCTTTAAATAAGGAATAGAATTAAGTATTTTGGTGATCAGAGAAAAGGTGCTTGTCAATGTAGAGATTTCCTGTTTTTTAAGTAAGTTCTTTATTAAAAGCAGCTCTTTAATATTTCAGCAAGTCTTTTTTTATATTTTTAAAGATATATTTATTTATGCACACAAAGAGCTGAGGTATAGGCCAGAGGTGTGGGGGGGGGGGTGAGAGGATTCACCAGAGACAGAGTGGGAAGCAGAACAGGCAGATCTGCTGAAATACACTGCTGAGGGGAGCAGCAGGTGAGACAGGAGAGGTCTGCTGTGCCATGTGGGTTAGCTCCCTGCCTGGCCAGGGATCAAACTCGTGCTGCAGTGGCTGGTGTTACCTTGGTAGTGATGTGTCTTTAATCCCTGTGCCACCAGGGAGGCCCACAACAAGTCTTCTTAGGCATGGATTTTTTCAAATGTGTGTGTGTGTTAAATATTTGGCATCCCTTGAAATGACACCACCAGTGGAAAATTATTACGGTTTGTTGCCCCCCCCCCCAGCTTCTATCATTTGAAATGTTTGCAAATACAAGACTGCTTTCCTGTTTATTTGCATGACTAAATACTGTGGCACATTTTCCATGCACAGGGGAAGAGTAGTCAATGATAATTCCTTGGATACCAGAGCAAGTCCACCAAGAGAATAGAAAAGTGTAGAAATCAGTGCACAGCTTTTGTTTTTGTTTTTGCTTTGGTATGTTCTTTAGTATTATAGGACTATAAAAGGTAAGTAAGAACAACACTTCCGACACTATGTGAGTGAGTTTTTTTTCATATCAACAATCAATTCTGTATGTCCGTGGGCAGCAGCTGAATAGCTAATAATGTAATTCCACTCTATCACGAACTATTCAGAGTTCACTTTAAACTCTAGGTTTAAGGGCTCCAGATTGACCTCACTTCAGATACCTGTCATGAGTATTGGGTGCCCAGGGACCCATGCACTTCTGTTTACTTTGGGAGGTAGAGTAACAAATAGCTGACTTTTGTTCAGAAGTAGATTATAAGAGTCTAAATTCAACTCTAGATAAGCAGACAGGGCTTAAATCCTAAAGAATTTATTATGTCACTCTAAGGAATTTGGATGGTATGGAGATATGGTTCAATGTTAGAACAGTGGGGGGAAAAAAGGGGGAACTTGGTGAATTCCAAGTTTCTCACGTAGCCCTAACTCTGGCTGCTCTATTTGGGCTTAGGATCTTTAAAATAGAAATTAAGGTAAAATTAGTCATTAGGGTAGACCTTTGTCCTCTCTGATGGTGTCCTTATAAGTAGAGGAGACACAGAGACACCAGTGCTGAGAAAAGGCCAAGCTAAGACTCAGTGAGATGGCAGCACTTCCTCTTTTAACTTTAAATCAAGGTACCCTTAGCTCCTGTATGCAGATTTTGGCTCAGATTACTTAGGAATCAGTCCACTTCCAACCATCTTGAAGTCTTTGAACAAGCCAAAATGATCTGCTCACACTTAGCTAATGCAACACACCTCTCTGTGTCTCTCTTCGCTCTTCTGACCTGTCTGACACCCACGTATCCCAGCCTTTGGGAGCATTAAAGTTGGCATAAAACTGCAAATGTCTGATTTCCTCAGGGCTTTGCACATAATAGATACCGATAATAGATACCTCTTATTAATTGTATTAAAGGGCCTTTATCTACATAGCAGCATTTTTAGTTTCTTTTAAAAGTTCCTTTCCTCTGTATTCAGTTGCCTGGATCTCAGTTTTCCAAACTTCTCATAGCAGTTCATTCATTATGCTAAATTGGTTTTCCTTTCAAACCAGTTGAGTATAATAATATGTGCCTTGTTTTTCCAGGCACAGGGCCCAATGCAGTTATTTTTGTTTATTTCTGGTAGGGTGTCCCAGATTTGGTTTGAAATGATGGTTGACACTGGGCTATTCATTGTATGGCAACAACATCAATAGTTATCCCAGACGGAGAATTTCAATTACAGTTTCTATGATGTGGGCACTTCAAATTTATCTTGAGAATGTAGGGGTTGATGTGTGAGACTTTTCATATTTTATTTGGTGCTAGTACAAATCAGAACTCAAATGCAGTGGCATCAGTTTGTAGTCACACTGCCAGCAGGTAGCAGCAGGTTGAAATTATTAAGTACTCTGACAAAAGTTTCATATCACATAGCCCTTTTCTTCTTATTAAGTAGTTCCAGAAGAAATAATAATAATGAATAGCTATGCTAAACAATCAGATATGAATTGCACTTAGCTTCAAGTAGCTGAAAACTAAGATAAGCTGGGGTTTATTTTTCTCATATTTCAGAGTCTGGAACTGAGCTCTCCATGTTGTAGTATCAACTCAGTGATATTGGCAGGTAGATGGGCTCTTTTTGCCTTTCTGCTCTGTTATCCTTCAGCTGCTGTCTGTCACCTCAGACTTGGCACCTTGTGGTTGAAGATGCCTGCTGTGCCTTTAGAACTCATTTCTGTTGTATATGCAGAGAGAAGAGGGAAGGACAAAGGACAGGGGCTTTACCCATGAGATTTGCTTTGGATGCAGGAAAGAATGTCCCTCCACTTGCCTCTCCTTTCTGCAGAGATTTCCATCAACATATCATTGACCACAACTCAGTTACCTGGCGTGGCCATCTCTAACCACAAGAAAATCTAGAAAATCATCTTTGGGGAGTTTGTTGTTATAAGTATTCACAGTTTTATAGTAGAAAGAGTGTCTTTAGGCAGAGCCCAGAAGTGAGGTTGGGTCAAACAATCTAGAGCATCTGTCCTTTATTGATATTTTCTCTATGTTGGACACAAAAGCCAAGAATCCTACAATGCAGGCGAGTGAGACTGCCCAATGCCCCAGAGCCAGAATTGAAGGCCAGGGCTGTCTAGATTCAGAGCTCACATCTTTCCACCATGGCCTGGGGCCTCTTTTGAAACAAATGAGGGAAAATGAGAATTGAGGTGAATAGAAAACTGGATTTATCTCATTTTTTCCCTCACTATTCAGAGTACAGTATTTTTTTCCTCACTGTTCAAGAGCCTGACCCGTTAATGTCACTTGAGAGCTCAGAATAAATGTATAGTCTTAGGGCCTACTTCAAACTCTGAATCAAAACCTGCATTTAACAGGATCCCAAGGTGATTCTCATGTATGTCTGATTTTGAGAAACCTTGTGGCATGCGTGTACCTTAGAAAGACCTTCCCTGACCACCTAGTCTTAGGAGCCCACATCTAACCCCTCCATCACATTGCCTTCTTTGTTGTCCTCATAACATTCATGGCTATTTGAAACAATCTTTTTCAAATGTTAGTTTAGCCTGTAATTGTTCTCTCTACCATTAAACTTGAAGCTTCATCAGGAGACAGACTTTACCTCTCTTTTTTGGGACATTATCTCCAACACAAAAATAAGCACTTAATAAATACTTGTTTGATGGGTGGATGAATAATGAATGTGTAAGTAATATCCAGTTTAGAAACTTAACTATTCAGAGATAGAAAACAGCATAATGTTCTTGCTTTTTCAAAATTAAATCATAATTATCACAGTTGCATGTCTCAGGTGCACATCAGATGAGTCTATTGTTTGGTTGTGTTCTGCTTGATTTAAGCCCAAGACAATTTGACATGTATTTACCAAATTAGGCTCCTTCTCAAAATATGTTCTTACTGTTGGCATTGGATGGCCCTTTCACTTCACGTAGAATCTTTGCTGTTGTTTAATTTTTGTTCTTGGTGACTCTTCTGTTTGTCTTTCACTTATGAGAATTTCAAGTTGGTCACATTTTTAAGATAATAAAAGTCATTTGTTAAAAATAAATTGAAAAATTTTTCCTTAAAAGGACAGAATTAAGCAACTGGCCAGGTATCAATTAACTCTAAGATGAATTTTTGTGCTTGAAATATTTAACTTAGGAGAAAATGAAGAAATAAATAGCATTCCAAGATTCATTATGCAACCATCTTTCACACTTCCAGTGATATATTTCCATCCATTCCTTTTACTATGTAAATGTCAGTAACTGTTCCTAAAGCAATAAATCCATTCTCTAATAATCATCCCTTCTAGGAAATTCTTATGTAAAAACTTCATTCCTTTCCAATGAAGTTAAATACCCTTTTATCCTGGTTGGATCCTTTAGAAAGGAAGAAAACTAGCAGTTAGTGGCCTACTATCAATAAGGTACTTTTCCCCACCAATTAGCTCATTAGATTTTCTCTGAAAAAGCACTTTAAAATCTGAAAACTAGTGAGGATTGCCTTATCTGCTGTACGGCCATTAGAAACAAATCTCATTCTTTTCTGAACAAATGGCAGTGTTCTTTTGCATGCTACTTAGGTTCCCCTGCCCCTCAACTCTTAATCATTTTTGCCATTTTCATTTAAACCCTCTTGAAGTTCATTGTTCTCCTTTCAAATCTAGAATGATACATACTAATGCTTATTATATCTCATCAATACTGAGTTTAATAACAGGATAGCTTTTAAGTGCAGACATGTCAGGTATTCTACCCTGTCAGGATGGCTGTTAAAGATAATTATGACTGTCCATCAAGTCATGAGCCACCATGGTCCTTGAGATAATATCTGTTTTTCAATTTCTGCTCAGTCATTTATATCACCTTATAATTGTAAGACCTATAATAACT
This sequence comes from Talpa occidentalis, assembly GCF_014898055.3. Classification (NCBI taxonomy): domain Eukaryota; kingdom Metazoa; phylum Chordata; class Mammalia; order Eulipotyphla; family Talpidae; genus Talpa; species Talpa occidentalis. The sequence continues at coordinate 14,894,071 of NW_023600993.1, forward strand.
CCATCCGTATTGAACCTCTGTCTCATAGTTTCCTATCACTTACTTTCCAAAGAATATATGAGATTTCAAGATAGATAATCCCTTTCTTACTCAATCCCCTTTCTTGGATTAGTACAATTAGAACACTATAATAATGAGCATTTCTATTTACTACAGAATATGAACTACAAATATAAATGTCAGGAGTTCTAGATGCCAAGTGAAATCTGCATCAAGAAATCATTATGTTGGGCCTCCCCGGTGGCGCAGCGGTTGAGCGCTGGGTTGTGAAGCTGCCCACAGCCTCTGCAGCGCTGGTTCAATCCCCGGCTGCTCCCTGGCCACGGAAGGAGGGTCCCACACGGCGCGCAGACCTCTCCTGCCGCCCACTGCTCCCCTCAGCAGTGTACTTCGGTCCTTCTGTCTTCTCTGCTCCCTGCTCTGGCTCTGGTGAATTCTCTCACCCTCCCGCGCTTCTGACTGTACCCAGTGCTTGTATAAATAAATAAAATAAATCTTAAAAAAAAAAAAGAAAAAGAAATCAGTATGTTAAATGAATACATTTTCAAAATGTACTAAAACAAAAGTGAAGAGATATTTTTAGAGACACAGCCTATAGGTTAAAGATTATAGAAAATTTATTTTAGGAACTGAACAGCAACCAAATTTTAGAAACCGAAAAGCAAATTGATGAGACTGACTTAATGGATCTGAGAAACTCAAATAACCAGCAGTGGGAAAAGCTAAGAAGCATGACTTTTATTATAGAACCTCACAAAACTAAAAGATAGTCCCTCTGAAAGTGACTATAACAGCAAAGCTAAAAGCAGAGATTGAATTTAAGAGCATTTTAAAGAAGCAGTTACATCCACAGATTTCCTCCCTTAATATGTGCAGCCAGACAGCTGCTCTTCTTAAACTGTCATTTTCCCTGGGAAGCCTGAGTAGAGGGGCCAACATCTGTGTGGGACAGAAGGAAAGCAAGATTGAGCAGAATACTTTGGGGTTCTGATATCATTACAAAAGGCCACCCTTCTGGGATAACCTTTCAAATTGTCCTGAGTTCTGTGATTGGCTTGGGCACTGACCAAGTCATAGAAAAGCCGTCCCACAGCAGTACACTCTCAAGGGCGGCCTCTTCCCCAAGGGCTCTCCCAACCTCTGGGGAATTGATCCTTCGAATGTGCACGGGGAGGTGGAGAGCATAGCATGCTGTCCAGTCAACTCCCTACCTCTTTCAGAAAACTTGAGACATCCTTTGGGAAGGTGAAAAAGAGAGTGTTGGGATGGAAGGAGCCAGGCATGTTTGGGATACAAGTGCAGCAGTAAATATGGAGGAAATAATCATGTTGAATGTTTGCATCCCCAGTACTGAACCTCTCCAGTCCTCTTCCTCAACCTGTCTCCTAGAATGCTTGTAGTTAAGTCTATACTCTCTTGACATGAGTTTGGGAGAATCTTTTCAAAATAATCTAGATATCTCAGAAGGAAAGTTTGGAATATATCAGTATCAGCAGTCGTTATGGAAATGGCCATCCATATCACCCCACAACCAAGAGCAAATTTTGACGTACCCTACTCATGTACCTAGACTTTCCATATTGATAATTACATTCCACTCTTAAATATGAGATTCCTGGGTTTCAAAAACTGCTCAGACTTCTGAAAGCTTCTAAAGGGGAAAAACCATTGTGAGCAAAAAACGAATTCTTAAGCAATAAAAAAACCTTAATAATTACAGATATTGAATTCATATTATAAATATAGGATGTCATAGAAAAGAGAAAAGAAACATTCAAACTACCTAAAATAAGTTTAGAAATTAAAATAATGCTTTTTTTGAAATGTCCGTAGAAAGTTAAGAGTTTAGCCTTGTTCTTTATTTAGTGGTGAGTGGGTAAGTGTAATCAGAAGGGGGTTTAATATTTTTTAGGGTTTTCTGAGGATAGTACTCCTCCATTTCATAATTTTATCTGGGGCAGGTCAGTTTGATAACTTTGTGATAGTTAAGAAGATCCCAGGAGTCACAGTGTCACACCCCATCTCTGCTGCTAGCCAGCGGTGTGGCCTTCATGCATGCATTTCACCTCTCCTAACTGCAGCATCGCCTCACTACAAAAGAAGGTAATTAGATTAGATAAATTCTTAGGTTTCTTTTGTTGCAAGGATCTGCAATTCCATAACCATACTATATGACAGGAGGGCATGTAGTATTCTGGGTCACAGAGCGTACTTAGAGATTGTGAACTAAAGACTTTATTTTCCACATCTTCTCTCGAAGCTCATCAGAATACTCATGTTTGCCATATGCATTATTACTAGATAGAAAAAACTCCTATTCTTACCTAATTTTCTTGAAATATAAGTATACACTTTGTTTTCTGGTTCTCCTACAGATTCAATTGGGAAAACCCAGTCAATCACTCTCTAAGTGAATAAGCTCTACCCAAGGAACGTTCTGCATAAGATTTTGATGGTCCTATGAAGTTTCCAAAATTCTTGTTTAACTTACGGTTTTACACAGGAGAAGAAAGACAAAAATAGACTTTAGTATCCGTGTTGAATTTAGTGAGAATTTGCATATCAATGCCAGTCCTTAAATGGTCTGATTCTCATAACCCCTACATTTTATGGAATGTTTGATGTTACATAATGGTGAAATGAATAGAATTGGGAAATATTTGAACTTCAAATGTACTTGCTGATGTGCTTTTTTCCCTTTCCTTTAAGTCACCCACATACATAAACCTAAGATCAATTATGTGAAGTTTAATTTCTGAAAGTTTTGATAAAGCTGGGTCATGATACTTTTTCTTTCTTTGGAAACTTAGTTTTCAAATAGAATGTATTTGAGGTAATGGTCAGTTCAGATTTTTTTTCCTCATTTGATCTAGATGGGAATTTACATACTTTTCTGTGAAAGACCTGTTAGTGAATATTTTAGGCTCTGTGGGCCATGAAGTCTCTATAAAAAACACTAATTCTCTCACTATAGCAGAATAGTAGTCATAGACTATATGTATGTATGTATACATACATGTTGTATATGCACATATATGTGTTATATGTATATATATAAAGAGAGTACATATATATCATATATAGGGTATAATTGTGTTCCAACAAAACTTTATTTACAAGAACAGATGCCCTGTTGATGGGTCAGTGTTTGCAAATTCCTGACTTAGATAATTAATTATCAAGTGATTCCTCCCTGAAACCCTCCCAACACTAGATCCTTTTATATTGGAAATTAGCATTGGAATAGCAGATCATTATACCTCTCCCAATTATGGATCTTCCCATTATTACACAGTATGAAACATGATACCCTAGAAAGATGCATTGACTCCAGTCTTGTTTGGTCATTATATTCAGTGCTTAACATGTATTAGTTGAGCTAATTAAATTAGTGTTGCTGCTCTGCTTTATGTCTTGTGTAATACTTTGACATCAGGTCACAGGAACTTCTGTAGCCTTCAGAAGTGTATATTAGGTTAAGACACAGATCAATAGGACCATACTTCTAGTTTGGGGAGGGAAAGAAATTTCTCCTACCTATAGCTGTGGAAGTGGTCATATTCTAGAATCATGGCACAGAGTTGTTCAGTGTCAGAACTGAGGAGGGAGGTGTCCATATGAGAAATGAATAGAGAATGATGATTCAATTTCTGATTCAAAAAGTTAGGATAGGGAGTATTAGATCTGTGCAAGGGGACCCAAAGAGACTAGAGTTTAAGGGGGAGATTGTTAGAAGCCCTAGAAACTGGTAGATACAACCAAGATAATGAGAACTGGATCTGTTATTTGCACTCTCTGAGATAGCTTTACAAATCTTGGTCAGCTGCTCTCTTATTCAAAAGTGTCTTTTACAGAACTGAGAGTATGTTTGCTGGCACCTCCTGTCACCTAACATGTAGTAAATAGAAGTGGAACCATAAAATGTTGACTTATATTGGTCCTCTGATGATCTGTTTTGATGACTGAAGAAGAGTATGTGTTGTCTATTGGTAGGTTGCTCTATGTTGGCCCATCTGGAATGCTTTGTAAGTTTCAAAAAATAGTTCTTTCGTGTACTTAAAATATGTCCCCTGACTAATGTGAACTAGCTTTATAATCTTTATTTAATTAGTGAATCATAAACATATGAATGGACCTCTAGGACCTTTCATCTTATATTTTACTTAATCATTACAGATTTACAATTTGGAGTCAAGTGAATCAGATGCTATAATTTTTCTTTTAACGGAAAAAATCAAGGAATGGCTTGTAGCTTGCCACCATCTATTGAGAATTTCAAAAGAAAATTTCTAAATGTGTCAGAGTCTTAAATCACTATTTGGTGAATTGATAGGCATGACTAGAGAAACATGGATGAAGGAAGGTTGACTGTCCCAAAAATAAGTAGTTAATGTTACCCTTACTATTAATCTGAGGCCCAAAAATTTAAAACAAAGTAGATTGTTTATTGATTTCTAGTCTTTTGACTTCTGTGCAATTCAATTTACCTTCTTTAGAAAAAATAATTGAATCTAAAATTTCTCTGGGACTAGTTTATCTCTTGTGTATGATCATTTCTTCATTTTGTGTTTAAATTAAAAAAGTGTTAAAGTTGATGTAAAATTGGCATACAGTTGATTTTCCCAACTTCTCACTATTGACATTTTTGGGTCAGATAAGTCTTTGTCATGGAGTGTTATCCTGCATATTGTAAGAATTTCAACAGCCTCCCTGCTCTCTACCCACCAGATGCCAATAGCACACCCCAGTTTTGACAATCCACACTGTCTCCAGATTATCTTAAAAATTTTCTCCTGGTTCAGAAGCATTGTATACAGCAGCCAAGGCATTATGCAATGGAAGAGGGCTCATATTAATAATATATGTTTGCTTAGTAGTTGAATTTTCAGTGTTTAAGTGAATTAATTTGTGTTTTGTGGTATTTTTGAGTAATACTGTTTTATACAAAGCTGTGTAAGAGAGTCTATCATCTAAAATACAGATTCTCTTTGTGTTCTTTAACTTTTATATAACATGTTGTCAATATATTAAGGTAATAATAAGCAGAATGTGTTGTTGACTGTTCGTCAGCTGAAAATCACATGCAGAGTAGCAAGGATGGAGTTACATCTCAGAATAGAAAGTGAATTGGTCTTTATCTCGGGATCCCCATGAATTAGCATAGGTCACCTTCAAACTGCCCAGCACACCTTTTGTCTGGATAAATCAGATTGTTTACTTTTCCTTAAGGTCAAGAAATGTGAATTATTTATCTTTGTCTCCCCAGTTCAGTGGCTGGCACAAGATAAATAGATGCTTTAAAACTGGATGAATAGGTTGAATCTATTTGCTGATCTTGTATACTAGGAGTTGGCATATGGTTTCAAATTCTTCTGCTCTTCCTTCTTCCTCTTTTGTCCCTGTACATTCATTTCTGGCTATTTCTTGCTGGTCTGGATCTGTGCGTCAACCTCACTCTTCTCCTCTGCTAACTAAGTGGGATAAAATTTAACTGATGGGATTAATATTATGTATATATGTTTAATATCGTCCTTAGTAATTAGCTGAAACTTAATAGATGCACGATAAATGTTAATGCCTCCATTTCTTCCTGTTTCTTCCATTTCTTCCTGTTTCTACTTAACTTTTACACTTTCAAAATCCGTTATCTATTCTTGGAAGAGAATTTTTTGTTCAAAAGTTTCTAAACTCTGCTTATAAAAATCAAGCACATTTTGCCCCTAAGTCTTGCAATCGTGTCCCAAAAGTACTTCAAGATTTACTATTTTGACATTTACTGTTCTCTAGTGCTGATTGCCTTATTCTTTCTTGAGTCTGCCTTGTCACTGCTACCCCCAATCTTTGACTCACATTTTCCTCTTGTGTAGTGATCTATTTTCATCCCTTGATCCTAGATCCCCATGAAATCTTTTAAGAAGCATAGCTGGGCCTCCCAGTGGCGCAGCAGGTTGAGCACAGCACTGTGAGGCTGTGTGCAGCCCCTGCGTCGCCGATTCGATTCCCAGCCGGCCAGGGAGAGACCCACATGGTGCGGCAGACCTCTCCTGTCTCGCCCTCTGCTCCCCTCAGCAGCGTCTTCGTTCTGTTTGCCTGTTCTGCTCCCCACTCTGTCTCTGGTGAATTCTCTCACTCTCCCACATCTGTGGCCTGTACCCCAGCTCTTGTATAAATAAATAAATCTTAAAAAAAAAAGAAGCATTGTGAATGTGTCTGGCACCTAATATTCACAATGTTGTGTCTTAATCTATTTTGTTCTTAAATTCTTTCTCCACCAGCTTAAAACACATAATAATTTCACACACTGAATCTAGTCTAAACCATTGACAACTTTTCAATGACAACAGGTTGACTGGAATTCCTCTAACAACACCCAATAAAAGTTTGGCTTTAGGGCCCCAGTCAGCCGTGAAATAGTTCAGAAGCTATGTTATTCAATGTCTTTATATAGCCTATGGGAAAAAAATATAAATAGAAACTAATAGCAATGACTAAGGACAATTGAGTGATTGTAATTTTTGAAAAGACAAAATTGAAAAAACCACATCTTGCTTGATTCAGACACTGTTTGATGTGATTAGAATTTCTATAAAAGAAACTCCTGACCAGTATGTGACTAAACACTACAGGAAATAAATTGTGAATAAGAGAATTCTTTTTCTATCATAATAGTTATTATATTTAGAATATGCAGGGACTCTTTCCTTTAGTATATGCTGCTGGAAAATCTCTTTATTTATGTCCTTGATAAATAGTGCCCTAAAATAGTAAATACTTAGAGAACAGTTCATACCAACCCTCTAGAATTTTTTATGGTAAAAGACAATTTGTGTTTCTGCCTCCAGATTCTTCCTTCAGACATACTTTACTCTGAATCCAAAAGAAAATGTCAGATCATACCTTCCTTTTCTAGATTATCTCAGTAATTGTAAAGGTTAAAATGCCTGAGCATATTGTCCAAGATCTCAGGGCACTGAACTAAAGCTTTCTCCTAGTATATTTGCTGCTTAACTGGCAACACCCTACTGAAATAAGTGGAGAAAATAGAAGAACACATAATCTTAGGCCATAGGTGTGTTACTTCTGATCTGTGTACATACAATGCTTTTGGTTGTTACTGGTGCTCTTTGAAAGTTAATTACCTCAGCCTTGGTCTGGTTATTTCAATTTATCACTTCTGTGAATTCAAAGGTTTCAAAGAATCACTCATCAAAACATTTCATTTCTATACTTTCTGAAAATTCTTTGTTAACAAGCATAGATTTTTTTAAAATAGATACATTTATTCTTCCATTTGCTTCTTCTCTATTATCTCTTTGGTAGTTTTTTTCTGATTTAAAATGTCACAAATTATTGATAAGAAAAATAAAATGTACACATTTTAAATTTAAATGTAAAAAGAAATCATTTCTGAAGTTCAAAATGGCTAGTGGTTTTGTACCTACATAGATGTACAACCACAGTTTGACATCTTTTAGTATGTTTTAAGAACATTTTTATAAATAATTTTAATTCAATCTTTTTTTTTTTTTTTTTTTTTTTTTTTTTTAAGAGGCATGTTTTTATTTATTTATTTATTTGTTTGTTTGTTTGTTCGTTTACACATGCACTGGGTACAGTCAGAAGCGTGGGAGGGTGAGAGAATTCACCAGAGTCAGAGCGGGGAGCAGAGCAGGCAGAAGGACCGAAGTACACTGCTGAGGGGAGCAGCGGGCGGCAGGAGAGGTCTGCGCGCCATGTGGGACCCTCCTCCTGTGGCCGGGGAGCAGCCAGGGATCGAACCGGCGTCGCAGAGGCTGCGGGCAGCTTTGCAACCCAGCGCTCAACCGCTGCGCCACCAGGGAGGCCCATATAAATAATTTTAATCTAAACAAAAAAGGTAGAAAGATTATTACAATAAAAATCTATGCATTCATTATCTAACTATAAAATTGTTAATATTTAAAAAGTAGATAAATGTAAAATTTGCTCTCGCATACCTTAAGGTGAGTAATTCCTAAAAGTCATTTTGTAGTTTTATATATTAAGTTCCAAAAAGTAATTTCATTGGTTTTTGTGGTTTTTAAACTAATCTTGATCTTCACACTAAGGATATAATATAATTGCCAAAACTTTTAACATTTCTGAATTCTTAGCTTATCTTGATCCCTCCATTTATTTCCTGTTGTTTTGCTGCTTGAACTTCGCAGACTTTTAAGCAAATATTTTAGATATTTCTGCTTCTCGCTCTAGGGGGAAAACTCTTCGCTTTGTTAATAATCCTCTAGCTTTACTCTGGTTTCTTCTAACTCAAGAAGAGGTCTTCTATTCTAAGGAATTGAAGACTTGACATTGAATTCTAAAACAATTCTCCCTTTTTCTTTTTAGCCAATTCTCACATAAAGACTTCTCCCAAACTTCCCCTAGAGACTTAAATTCCTCACACAGAACAACTGAGATGAATTAAATCAACTACATGAATAAAAAACTGATGAAGTAACTCCAGTTAACAGGAACTGACTGACTTCTATATCTTTGTTAATCTGTGAGTAGCAAGATTTTCAAATAAGATAGCATATCTTCCAGACCAGAAATCCTGAAAGTCTAAAACACCTGTTGCATTATCCAACACAATTCTCTACCAAGCGTGCATTTTTTTTAGCTTGAATAAAGTTGAACTAGTATCTGTCTTTTATTTTCACTTTAGATGATCTATTTAATAATTTCCACTTTCCATAAATGACAGAATTATTTCATGGAATAAAATCTCACACAGAAGCCCAGTTTATAAAATATAAATGCAAAGAAATGGGGCTTCCTGACCTAAAGCATTGCCTGGTGAAGTAACATACTTTGAGGAAGGATGCTTTTTCCAAATTGACTCAAACTCATGATAGGTTAGCCTCACTGAGCATAGGCTTTTGCGTAGCTTAAATTTTCAAGTGCTGAGAGCAATTAAAAGATCACAATATGTTGCACTCAAAATCAGTAAAAACAGACCAATACCAAGATACAACCTGAAAATAAGGTCTTTGATTTTCAATTCTGTAACAGATTCACAGGACTTTTCAAGAATAGCTGAGAGGTTCCAGTTGTTCCTAATGGTTATATTTCACGTAATTATGATATCAAAACTAGGAAATTGACATTGGCACATGTGTGTCTGGTTCTATGCCATTTTATTTCCATCATAATCAAAGTATGTAATTATTTCATCACTACAAATGTTTCCCCCTCGCTATCTTTATGTCATACCCACCCTCCTCACCTCCACCAACCTTGACCCCTGACCATTGCTTATCTGCTCTGCATCTCCATTTATATAGCTTAGAGAAAGTTATATAAATGGAATCATAAAGTATATGACCTTCAGATACTAGCTTTTGTCATTGAATATAATGCCGCAGGGATCCATCAAAGTTACCTTATATATCAGCCGGTAGTTTGTTCCTCTTTATTATTGAGTGGTATTCCGTCATATGGATATACCACAATTTATTTAACCATTCACTTACTGAGGAATTTGGGGATTGTTTCCAGTTCCTGGTTGTTATATATCAAACTGCTATGAGCAATTATGAAAAGGTTTTAAGAACAAGAGTTTTCGTTTTTCTGGGATGATTGCCCAGGAATATAATGTGCTGATTTGTATGGTTAAGTATACATTTAGCTGTTTTTCAAAAAGTGTCAGACTGTTTCCCTGAGTGATTATATTATTCTATATCTCTATCAACAGTGTGTGAAATGTCCTCACTTTCTTTACATCCTCATCAGCATTTTTCATTTTAGCTGCTCTGCAATATATGTAGTAACATCTCATTGTGCCGCAGTTTTCACTTCCTTAATGTCTTATGAGGTTGAACATCTTTTCATGTGATTATGCACCATTCTTATATCCTCTTTAATGAAATGTCTCTTCATGTGTCTTGCTCATTTTCAAATTGCAATATTTAGTTTTCTTAATATTGAGTTTTGAGAGTCCTTCCCCCTTGCCATCTATTTCTTGCATGGAATATTTATAGAAGTAGCTTCAACAATACATATACCTTAACTATTAATTTTTCTCTGATCCAATTTTATTACACATCCATTGCATTTGGGTATCAAGTGTTCCTGGTAACATTTTGTTTTTTACAATATTATTTATTCATTTCTAATAGTCAGTAAATTCATTTACTGATTTCATTCAAAATAAAGAGCAATTCAAACTTCAAAAGCAGTGTAATTGGTGAGAACTTGAAGTAGATTGATGGTTTTTCTATCCACTTCGGTTTTGGGGAATATTTTTTAAATTATCTTTGTAGGAAAAAAAACAACTCTTGTGAATGTTCCAAGAGTATGTGAAAAAAACGGGAATCTGAAGATGGATATGGAGAAAAGAGTAATGACATTCCTTATCATTTTATTTATTTATTGCTACCTAAAAAAATTTCTGAGGTTAAACTATTTCACTGTGCTTTGTCTTCTTGAAAATTTCTCTAATTTCTTCTTCAAAAATTTGGAGCTTAAAAATCATGCTTTTTATGTTTTCTTGTAACTGTTTTAAGAAGGGCTCCTTTTTGTGCCATGTTGAACCAGAAGCCTCTGAATTAATAAAAGCATTTCATGAAATCATTCTGCAGTGATAAAGGGGGAGCTGTGAGGGCCAGTGGCAAGTAAATGGAGCCTAAAATAACAAGCAGAGAGGACATTTTCCTAGGTATGTCTCCGCTGCAAGAAAGGAGTGAAATGGGTGGGGAAAAGCCAGCAAAGAAAGAATCCTGTCTAGGAAGTAGATCCATTTGGACTCAGCAGGGTAGCGCAGATAAGTGAAATATCTAATAAGAGACTACTGCTTAGATGTCTATTATCTGCTAAGTGAGGCGGAAATAACCAGAGATTTCAAGAAATAAGGACTCATATTGAATCTTAGCAAATTACATGATTTCTATTACCTTTACTTTGCTTTTCAATCAGTGGAAAAACTAATGACTACAAAGTGAAGAATAAATGGGAACAAGTTCCTAGACCAATGTCCAGACTATGATGGAAGCTAAAGAAATATTGCTGAGCGGGTCTCCCTGGTGGCACAGGGATTAAGTCTCAGCACTATCAAGCTATCACCAATCACTGCAGCATGAGTATCACCCCTGCACCTCTGGTCTAGACCTCAGTTCTTGTATGCATAAATAAATAAAATAAATCTTTTTAAAAATGAGAGAAAAATATTGCTGATGATGTTTTGTTGAGAAGTCCTAACTCACTGGAGTGTAAGTTTAATTTCAAAATCTTTTTTCCTGGAAATTATCTTCACTCAGTATTGCTCAGTAATTGAAATTGCTTAATCATCCTGCTGACTGACACAGTACCACCTCCCCTTACACATTACAGTTTTACCTTCTTTGACCTGATGGCAACCTCAAATACTTCACCTTCTTCCTATCTGCTCGTCTACTACTGTTTTCATTCATTTCAGGATTTCTTACTATCTCATGCCCACTTCCACTCTGGATGATTTTTAAGCAATAGATGCAGTGTTGGGTGTGAATTGACGATGATATAGGGTTATAGGTCAGGAATTATTCTCTTTTCTTCCCCAGCACAAAATCTATTCCTGGGGTGTTCACTCTGCTGTTGGTAAATGTTTAAGCTCTAAATTGTTCAAGTGTTTGTGGGGTGTGGCAGGTGTTTTGGATCTTTCAGCCTGGGCTTCGGAAGTGGCCTCTTCTATAAAGAGGGACGGGTGCTCTGACCTGATCCAGGCTATAGCTGTTCAGTGTTAAAAGCCTCAGACCAAGCCAGCAGGCAACGCTCTGTACCCCCACCTCTGCGCTCTCCAGCAATGCATCCTCCTTCCTGGGTGCAGGCTCATGCACCTCCTTATCCAGTGCAGTGCTGGGTCTTAGGAGCTCCAGTGTTGGGGTGTGCCTGTGTTAGCAGCTACAGGGGGCTCTTCATGGCAGTCACACCCACTTCCTGTGGCTTCTATAGCCCATTGTCACTTAAGCCCCGTTCACTTCAAGTTTTTCCTGCCTATTCTGCCAGCCCCAGACCAATATTTTTTTTTACTTTGTTTTACAACAGTTTTGTTGTATCTAGCAGGGTTAGCCCAGTGTTGGACTAACCCAGGAGCATTTAAAATTCAGTCTTCTACTTGGGAGATTTTAGATCACGTAAGTGGAAGGATGTTCAACCCCAATCTTGCAGGAGGGCTAAATTGTGACTAAATCTTTTCAAGGAAAACTTTTTTCCTTCCATTTACAACCAAGACCAAAATAGATATGTTTCTTTGACATTTCCTTTCAGCAGCCTTTTTTAAGACTATAAAATTGCTGTTGTTTGTTTTAGAAAATCTCAGCTATTAATTAGATTTCTCTACTGGGAAAGGAATTGGCTTCTTGGCTCTTATAAATCTCTGCTCTGGTCCATTTTGTAGTGAGCTTTGTAATTCCACCTGGGATTTTTGATACCAATTGACACTGCTTAGGCAGCCCACTGGCCTTTCCTACCACATACCTGTCCTCATTGCTTGAAAACTCTGGCTGTTTTCAAATTTAAATATATTTCAAATTACTCCCTGCTGGATTAATAATTACATTTTCAAATGTGATTTACAAGAGTTCTATGTAAAGCAAAAATTTGAACACATGAAGACATAATCTTAACTTTTAGCAATACAATAAAACGTGCATTGTTCAGCCAGGAGTTTCCACAAAAATTGCCCCCCTTTATGTTCAATTTTATGGTTTTAAAGATTTTAGTGAGTCAAGTCTACAGTAGTATATCACATTTTATTTTAAATATTCTTTCAAAATATGACACGAAAGGTGAACTATGAAAAAATCCTGTAACATCAAATTAGATGTTTGCAGTTAAGAAGGCATCCTATTTCCTAGCCAGGTGGAATGGGATGGTGAGGGATGGTTCAAGTTTGGAAGACTTGGAGTCCAAGCTAAGATGGCAGGAAACAGTGGTAGACCTCAGTCTATGTGACACTCGACACAAACTAACATTCCTGAGTATTGGTTGAGTAATAAAGGGACTCGGTTCTGCCGTGGAAGGAGAGGGATTTTGGACCCAAATGTCTTCCCATACTGGCCAGCTGTGTCATCATATGATATATTAATACTTTCAGTTTTCTTCTATTTAAAGGAAAACTAGTAGTTCTTATCTTCCTGGGTATTTATGAGAATTAATCGAAATAATAAATATTGAACATCTAGAATACAGTTTGATAAACAGTAACTATCAATAATAGTTATGTGGCTTCCCCAATGGAACAACCAAATCTAATCATTTTTATGAAGAAGAGGCATCAAAGAGGCTTCATAATATTAAAGTGGATTTTATGATGCTAAAAAAATAATTGTTCTTATATTTTATAATTTATAATCATTGTATTTCATCTATTTAGGATGCAATTGTATATGACTGACTGACCAAATAAAGACTAAATGTTTTTAATGTCAAATAATCAATTTATTTCTCTTGGACCTGTTGGAAAGTACCCTTTAAAAACGACCTTTAGGAAGAAAAAAACAGTTGAATACTTAGCCAATTTTACTAAAGTAGAAGACAAATGTGTTGGAAGTGAGCATGCATATATGTATTTTTTAATAATTTGAAGACAGTTTGACTATCCAGGACATAATGTCTAGACACCCTAAATGGATAGACTGATAAATCTGACAACATAAAATTAAAAATTTTATACTGCATAAGTAAAATCCAAAGTCAAGTAACAAAGTGGGAATATTGTTGGCAGTTACATGACAAGAAAATGGCATTTAGTATACCAAAAAAATTCTTATAAATAGAACAGTAGCAAACTCTGAAATTTGCCAAAATATGAAGACTTCAGAAAAATAAATGCAAATGGACAATAAATTTTTAAATGAATTTCCATACTTTCATCACTTTTTAAGTACAAATTCAAACAATACCATCAAAATGCTGTTTTTCTACATTTATTTTATGTTTTATAATTTTGGTGTGTGTAAGTTAAGCAGGAATAGCTATTTGCTGTTGGTGGGAACATAAATTTGGAATGTGTAGATTTAAATTGTACATACCTACTACTCAATTTTTGTACTGCCTGTGTTAGTGCTTCAACACAAAGCTCTATGCATTCAAGAATTTTCATTGCAGGATTATCTTCACAGATGTATTTTAAATCCTGGATAGACCTAAATTTTCATGACATTGAAACAGTAAAGTAAATAAAACTAGTTATATCCTTAACATGTTAACCTTAGCCCCTAAAGAGGATGTCAGAAAGTATGAGTACAAAACTGGAATAATGTAGAAGTTATTGTGGTGTGAAAAAAAAAGAAATGTGTAAGCAGCTTTTATTGTGAACGTCCATGTATGCAAAGAAAAATAAAAATTTGGATATAAGTTATATGTATTTGAAACCTTCCTAGAAAAAAAATAGGAAAAAAAACCAAGAGAGTACATTTACGAGTATGAATATAGACTTTCAAGAAAGGAGTAGTATTTCATTTAATGTTTTCCTGAAATTTGAAATTTTCTCCTTCTCATGTATGGTTTTCTTAATTTTTCAATTGAATTAATAATATAGCATTGGTTTATAACATTCATTTATACAGACTTACATATACTACATTATACTATCTCCAAAAGTGTAGTTTCCATGTTTACTTTGACTTTTTAAAGTTAATAGTGAATGTGCTGATAAAAATATATTAGTTGTAAAAGACAAAATTAAATGTTATTAAAAAGCTAGCAGGTAACTTTAGATGTTAAAAAACATGTGCTGTGTGCTCTTGAAAGGGAGTTGTCAAAACTTGACATTGTTGGGGCGAAATGATGTATTTGTTGGGGCTTAATGAGTTTTATTTTCCCCCAGATAAAGTCAAAGGAAGATCAAGAGCAGGAACACATTTTGACTCAGCCCGGAGACGGAGTCGAGCAGTCCTTTATCACATCTCTGGGCACCTGCAAAGAAGAGAAAAGAACAAATTGAAAATAAATAATGTAGGTGGTGTGTGTGTACACTGAATGTTAGAGTTTCCCCTGGTGGCAATGTTTGAATTGCTAAGGAAAGCCTCCAATTATTTATTGGCTTTCCAAGATTTTTTTCCACTTTGCCCGGTGCTTTTCTATAAAGAACAAACTGGAAAAGGTCAGCAGTTATGAGGCATTTCTGTAATAAAAGTGCTTAATCATAGTGTTATCACAGCATAGAGATTAGAATATTATTGCAGTCAGTACAGTATGGTACTAAGGGCACTGAAAGCGGGGACACACTGGTTACATTTTATGAAGAAGATACAGCAAGACAGATTACACATTCATAGTTTGTTGGTTAAAATTTCTCAAATTTAATTTTCGTGCTATCTGTTTTACATTTTATCTAATTTCACTGAATGCTTTTATCCAGACAGACCAGGAAAAAAATCAAAGTCATTACTCCATTTAAAAATTTACATTTTATATAAAACACAGTTGGAAATTTCACACAGTGGAACATTGGATTTGAAAGTACCTGCCATACTTCACACAATTTTGTAAAGAGTTGCCCTCCTAAGTGAGTTACAGTCGGGCTACTTTCTGAAACCTGCTACTTATCAATTGAAAGCCATAGCAAAGAACTGTGCCTATAAAAGGTAATTTTTTTGAAATTTTATATGAGACACACACTCCAGGATTTCACACTTAATTTCATAATTGTTTCTTAGCACTAAGCACTTTACCAGGAAATCCAAAGCTGTGTCTTTTAGTTGCAGACATTCAAAGACAAGTTTTCAAATGATGGCAATGCCTCGAGTTTGCTTTGTGGAACCTTCAGAAAACACACTTGGGGACTTGTGTGACTATGGATGCAGCAATAAACGCTCAGGATCCAGTTTGTCAGTTATCTTAGAAAAAGTCACATCAAAAAAAAAATAGTTATTTTGGAATTGATCTGAGATCCAGAAGTTCTGGGAGTTAGGGACATTTTTTACATAGAGACTCCCTAACCTGACAACCAAATGCTTTGATAAAGCAGAATCATCCCTTAGAAATACAAAGTATCTGCTTCCCTGATAGTAGTGAACTAAGAAAGATGCAGGAGCTCAGGTCTGACATGAGATTGTTGCAAACCTGGTTCTTCTTGGGCATGATTCCTGTCTGGAAGCCAGGACAAGGTCTTCATCCTTTTGTGCTCCACGACCATCATCCATGCTGGTGCAGAGAGTTGCACACTGCTGTCTTGAGCTGACCTAATATAAAGGTTTCCAAAGGATGCCACCGCCTCAGCGTCACAGTGATGTCCTGAGAGTCCAGAGACAGACTTTAAACAATGCCACTCTTGATCTCCCTGATAATTCCTATTTATAGCTCCTTTCGGTTACCAAGTCAGCCTTAGTGAAAGTAAACAAGTTGCAGGAAGAAACAAAGGTAACCACATCTGGGCTTGGTTCTATGCAACAGCAACCAGCAAAGCCCCTAAACAAATACTAGCCAGAGAGTCAGTAAATGCTGCAAGCTGACACTGTCTTCTAGCCTTTGGTCCAGAATCATTTAAATATCACAAGTACTGGGGAGCTTTAAAACGCTTTTGCTGAACGGGCTGGGTTGGTTTTTTTTTTGGGGGGGGGTTATTTTTTTTTATATTGGGCTGGTTTTTTCTTTAGATTCAACAAAGTACAGAACAGTGTTTCAAAAATCTGATTTAAAAAACCATAACTCCAACTCCCACGGCTTAGCTAATTTGCTAAATTGCTGTTCATTTAAGAAGTACAAACATCAGAGTGGAACATTGAAATAATAAAATGTAATTAAGGATGTCTAATCAACATAGTGATTCTGATAATGCAGGTAACATCTTACTTCTGGATCTGAAGCATGGAGGCAGGACTAGCCTTGTTTACCATTTCCTTGCAAGGAGGTCAGAGTAGAACAGCTAAAAGGTAGCAGAAAGAGAACAAGGAAATGGTTTAACTAGTTTCTTGGCTAAAAAATCAGTCTTTGGGGGGAGGGGGAACTCTGGTGGTAATCACCTTCACACAAACAAAAAGTTCTTAATATTTTTACAGTATTCTATTTTTATAGTTTTGTCATTTACAAATTCTTTATTTTTTTTTTGTATTATTGGATTCTTACATCGAGCCAGTTCAAGATGTGATTTTTTTATTAGTTCCATTTTAATAATGATGCCCTTACCTTGCTGTTTCTCTGATGCTTCTTTGTGGAGTAGGAAGATGTGACACAACCACGGGCAAATGAGCTCTTCAGACCATTAGCAAGGTTTCCCAATCAGGGATGTGACACCTTTTAGTCCTGGCTCTAACTTTGCCTGGTGTATCTTAGGGAAGGGCTGTTCAATTTCTGCTTTCCTTGGTTTGCTGCTCTGGCTATTAAATGACAGTGGGTTGATACAACCCACTCCAGCACAAAGAAAACGTAAAGATCACACAAAGGAGATGCTGTAATTGTTGGAATATTCCCAGCAGGGTGCTGTGGGGCTCCCCACCTAGGCACACACAGTGCTGGGATTATTTGATGTGATTATAAGAATAATTTCCTCTCCCTTTGCTCATGCAGAAGTTGCAAAGAAATGTTGCAAAAACAGTTTAGATGTGGTCATCTTAATTAGGCTTGGGTCTTAACTGTTTTGTTTCAGTAATTCACTGGGTAGAGGGTAAACAGTTAAAACACCATTGGAACTAAAGAAGTATGCTTTAAACTTAAAAAAGACTAACTAAAATCAAGAATAGTTAGTTGTGTTATTCCTTATACAAACTCTATGCTTCTGGGTTAGAAATAAGCTGATCTCCCCCCATCCTAAAGCACACTTTCCAGGCATAAGAAATTTTTCTCCATTCAAAAGGCTTTGGATAGAACTTTATAAATATAGTAATGGGAACAAAGGAGCATCTGGGTTTTTTTATTTATTATTTTTCAGGTGCTTGGTCAAGATGTAGGCAAGATTGAGTTTAAAACCCTTTAAAATTTGTCAATCTGAGATACATTGAATTACTAGTATCTTTTAAATTAACTTTCAATTGTGTGTTTTAAATGGTTTATGAAAATGAAACAGCATCATCTATTTTGGGATTTGTAGACTAACTGATACATGGTTGACCTTTTGCATCAGCATCACTGATGCTTCATGTAATCAGCACCATACAAAGGAAAGACTTTATTTCTTGACTTTTCCCAACCCTCTCTCCTAGAGGAAGCTTTACCTTAAAACAAGAGAAAATTGAATTTCTATAACGTTATAGGAAAAGACTTAGTTGGATAAATTGAGATATTCTCCTATGGCTTCTGGAATAATGTCTTATTGTATTAAATATTTGAAAATAAATTATATTAGAATCTATCCTGTCCTGTTGTGAATAGAAGTCCTTGCCAGCTTTGAAGGGATTAATGCTGATGGACCCAGACTCTCCCTTCTGTGCATTAGCCTGTGCTTTGAAGAGAAATCTAAGAGTTGTACTTCGCTCTTTTCTCAGTTTTATGACAAAAATCCACATTTGGAACAAGTTCCTAGAAACCAGAGAATGAGGCAAAAAGGGAATTGAACAAAACATAGATGTAGCAACAGATGGGCATCAAAGAAGCATCTGGTAGTAGTAAAGAAGTCCCTTGTCATGAAATACTGACATTATGAGGTGTGTGGGGGTTGAGTGAGAATATGAACAGGAAGTACAAATGTGTTGGAAATGCCTACCGAAGAGAGGTACAAGGTAGGGGTGCATTCATACCAAGGTAGCAGAAATATTAGGTCACTCATTTGACTCTGAACCTTTCATGAATCCTCAAATACGTCAGGAATCTCTGAAAATGCCCCATTAATTGCACTTGCCTCCATGGCTGAACAAGAAAACACTGTAGCCTGCAAGTAGCATGGACACTAAAACTTTCAATTGTTCATTCAACTTAACTTTTGAATTTTAGTTTCCAGCACCTATCTTGTATTTCTCATTAATTGAGGTCAAAGCAAGGTGCAAGTATCTGGTCATGGGCCTGTCAAATTTCCACACACAGTATTGTTGGGTCTCCTTTTGTCTCACAGCAATAAGGAGAATTGTTCATCCATTTGGATTGCTTTCAAAGTGAAATGCTTTGCAGTTATAAAAACTATAGCTATTCTTTTGCTTTTAATCAGCTGCACGGTGCACATTTCTCCTCCCATGACTTGAATAATAACTTTCTTAACTGCTTCTCAGTTCACCATCTTAATGAGGGCTCCCAATGTCAGAATAAATCCAGGTCAATCAGGGTTATGCGATTTGGGGTCTCGACTTGACACTTCACCCGCAACCACAATGGTAAAATGCAAGTAGCTAGCAAACCCAGTTAGATTTTGAAAGAAATGTAAACAGCTGGTATCTAGTTATCCTTTCTAGAAAAAAAAAAAAATGGGACCTTTGCTGTCATTAGATGAATTTCAGGTCAAATATCATTTTTGGATAATGACTGCGGTATCAAAACTAGGTATAGAGAATGTCCCCATGAAAATAAAAATATAAATGTATCTTAGATAATGGTCTTTGATTTTTAATGAACAAGTCTGAATTACTCACTTAACATTCATGACTCAACTCTGCATATTTCTCTTACTTGTAACAAAGATCTCTGCACTATTTTAGTAGAGACATTTCTACTTTTGTAGAAAGTAGAAATCACTGACTTCCAAATATCATTTGCACAATCATCATCTATATGAATGATATATGACTGTCCATTTAAATGATGCTCCTCACAGAAGTGTGTGTTTAAGACTTTGTGATTGGTGCTCTAATGTGTCTCCCTTCTCTCCTTTTTGTCTTCATCCACAGAATGTTTTTGTAGATAAACCAGCATTTCCGGAGTACAAAGTCTCTGATGCAAAAAAATCCAAATTCATACTTTTGCATTTTAGCACTTTTAAAGCTGGCTGGGACTGGCTTATTTTGTTGGCGACGTTTTATGTTGCCGTGACAGTACCCTACAACGTCTGCTTTATTGGCAACGATGACCTGTCTACGACTCGGAGCACAACCGTCAGTGACATTGCCGTGGAGATTCTTTTTATTATAGGTAAGAGCCAATGGCTGCTCCCCTAGAGGATTTGCATTGGGGAAGGAACTGTGATCTGGATTTTTGTGACACAAATTTGAACTAAATTTGCATGGGTGTGACTCAGTCTATGATGCAAATTGTGGAGAAGCACATATTTGGATTTCTGAAAATTGCTTCTTCCAGCATTCTGGCTGTTCCTTTTCTCATACAGACCTAAACGAATTTCTACAAAAATGGGCTAGAGAAGACTTGATGGCTGTTTGGTTTGTGCTCTTACATCCATCATGACGTAACTATGCAGGGTCAAAGGTGGGCTGCCTATCAGTAGTGATAGGATACTGGTCCAGTCCTGGCGACAATGGCTCTCCACACTCTTCCATGCCTTTTTGGGCATGTTGATGGCACTCTCCATAGGTGGTCTGGTTGCAGGAGCAAAGGATTACTTAAGCCTTCCAGTCAACCAGGAAAAGCAGTGAGTATCTGATTTTAACCTAAACAAGAGGACCCAAGGACTGTTTGCTGAAAGTACTTATATCTAGAATATGGGGTACTGCAGTTGAAGCTGCATTTGTTCCACACTTAGAAGTACTTTACTATTCTGACCCTTAAATCTTTGTCATGTTTACACCAAACCCCAGCTTTTGCTTACCCCTTCTAGGGTAGATTCTGGATCTCCGTGAAGACTTGACAATCATCCTGTCCAAATGCTTGATTGCTGTTAGTAAACCAATACCTCCTTCTTTACCAGTCAAAGTGATGTAGGGCAACATTTTTCTGGTAAGGATGAGAAAATGTTTGGAGGTTGTCTTCAAGAAGTTAGGTGGATAAAGTCATGAAAATTAGATCTTACAAGTTCAAAGAAAAAGAAATTACTGAGGCAGATCAAAACCTTGTTTTAATGATGGTGGAACTTTCTCCCTGAAGCTGATGACACTTTGGGACCCAAATGGCTTCTCTTAACTGGCAGTCGACATACTTTTGCTCTGGATGAGTTTGGATGCTTTTGGTGTGGCTTGGACCTCACTATTAACATTGTGTCTTCTGAACACCTCCCTCAGAGTCCTCTTGGGACACCTCCTCCCACCCCAAAAGTAGTGGCTGTGGATGTTTGGCCACTAGATGGCAATGTTGTCTAGTTAGGTAGCTTGGTGAAGCTACAAGCTCAAGAAAATTTATCTTGAACTTATTTTTAACCATTCTTCATTAGGAAGACATACCCATACATGAATATGCTAAATCACTGTTAAGTAGGAAATAATAACATTCTAATTTTAAAAGGAATTAAAAATGAAAATTGTAGACAAATTGGGTGTGTCTATGGACCACTCCATTGTGGTTAAAGTTTTCAAGATCTTGGGTAATCATTCAATTTGTCTAAGCCTCAGAATCTTCTCTCCTTTCTCCACCTCCTTCTCATTATTATTCTCATTATTCTGGTTATTTACAGCTCTGTCACAGTTATATCTGGAACTTTCTTTTGCACTCTTCCTTAGTATTTGGTTCCTTAAATATTTCCTTCCTTAAATATTTGAAATTCCAATTCACATCTGGTACTACGTCCTTTGGGAGATGATGTTTTGTTTGGATTTTGTGTTTTTAGGTTGCCTTCCTCTACTAAACCAGTGGAATGTCTTGCCCCTACACCCTCACACCTTTACCAAAATTCTCCTGTATTCTTTCTTACTGCCATTTGTAAGATGCATTTCTCAATAGGCAATTCCCCTCCCTCACTATGCCAAAGGAATAGAAACCTACTCCTGTTTTTATGCAATTTAGCTTCCACTGAGATTACAATTTAAAATTTTGGTCAGCCTACAGTTTTAGTGTGATTTCTTCCTGGAATCCTTAGTTGACTGGCAATTTTTTTACAAACAGTAAAAACTTACTTGCTATTTTCTATTGCTTCCTGCTCTTAAATGGAAAATATTACTATAACCTACTTGCAAATATTGTTTCTATTAACGTTTCTCAAATTTTGTTTTCTGGACTTTATTCTATGAAATATCTCAAAACAGTGGCCTAAAAATGATCACTGAGAAATATTAATAAGTAAAATACTAAATACTAGGAAGACTATATTGTTACATTAAGACAGTATTTATACTATTATTTGTTAAATTCACATGTACAAAAAAATCCATATGTGTAGTAAGATAATGTTTATTTTCTATTTTTGAAACAGTGCAATTAAATTGTCATAATCAACTGGGTCAGAATTGTTAAAAAGCAGTTAAAAAGATTTGGGAAGGAAAGGTTATCACACAGCTAAAAAATGCTGCTTTTCAAAATATTTTTTTATTTGTACTGCTCTATACAAATGTAACATGATGTGATAATTTTCTAAATGGGGAAAAAAAAGTAAGTGTTCCATGAAAAAAAAGAATTGATAGTCAAAATGAAAGTTGGGAGTTAACACAACTCTTTTGGAGATTAACAGAGCAATTTGAGCATTATAAATCATCTGAGAAATTGAGTGATAAGGAAATCTTTCTGTGATTAATCCAGCACCGCCTAAATTTATTTTTACCTCAGAACTCTTTCCTTTCAGACCACTTAGTAACACTCTTTTGGGAAGACTGATTAAAAACATTTCCCTGATTAGATTCAGTATCTGAGTGTAATTGTGTTAGTCAGAATATAAATGCAAAATGGTGAACTATGGTCACTTCTAACTGCTGTCTTCTTCTTCAAATTGTAAATCATCGTAGTTCTTTGGGATCAATAGGGCACAAGGTGTGACTGTAAATTACAAAATCACTATACAATTACTTTTAGTTTGAAAACCATCATGTATAAGTGAACTACCAATTTAAAACCTTTCATAAACTTAAAATGAGAAATGATCTACTACATAGATTTATTGAATCCAACCTGTCTTACTTTGTAACAGGGTGGTCCACAGGGTAACAATTTTATAGGTGGGGAAACTGAGCCCCAGTGATAAGCCTTAGATCCCATAATACCTTATGGCAGATTCAGTTCTGCTGGCTGTGGAATCAGGTTTCTCGAGAGTTTATACCTGATATGATTCCATTTTCTGAAAATTTCCACTCAACTTGGAACACAGAAGAGAAAGAAATTATTGGTTTCACTCTTCCATAAATGCAAATTAATAGCTGGAAGCTTTGAAGTCTTGGTGGCAAATTGTAGTATACCTGTAGCTCCAACAATCACTTTTCCCCATTTCCTTACTAAAAAACCAAAGAACCCAATTTTGTGCAGGCAACAAAATGCTTGGGCCCAGGGAATCAATTATGAGTGTTCTAACCAGTGGTCATCCTGTCTCCCTTAGCCAACTTCCAGCGTAGGGATAAACCTGTAATCAGTTGTATCCAGTAAGATATAAAGAGATATATTCTGTGGGATATCTTGAACATCCCTTCTTCCTTGGAAAAAAGGAAAAGAAAGACATGAGATGGAAAAAATATTTATGTCCCTTCTCCTTCCTGCCTTCCTTTCCCTAGATGTTTGGCTGGGAGGATATCATAAGGGGTAACATTGCAGCTATCCACAGTCATAAGGAGAGTTAAGAAAGATGATGTAGATGGTAGAATAGAAAGTTGAGATAATGCACATCTGGATTCCTTGTCAGTGATACAAATGTTCCTATTATTGGAGCCACTTTTAATTGGATATCCTATTACTGGTAACTATATCATTCCAAAAATGCCAAAAAAAAAAATTACAGCTTTATCATCTGTGACCTCTTGTACTGGGCCATTTCAGAGGTTCTAAGATGTATGCTTTGCAAAGACACAGAATGCTCTTTGTTCTCTCTTGTCATCCCACTGTAAAGCTTATCTCTAAGAAGTGGTTTACACAATTTCTTAGCCACTGTTATAACCACAAAGGCTTCGAATCATGGGCTTTGACCAGAACTTGGAGAGTCAATTGCAACTCCTGGTTTACTCTCACATTTCCTTAGTCGTAGAAGCTAAATGAGAGTGGTGTGGATAGAGGGCAGTCAGACATGGTGTAGACATTCTTTCAGGACTGAAAATCTGGCATCCTCATCCACAACCCACAGGCAGTGCTCCCCAACTATGATGCAAACCCCAAGCACCCCATACATATATAAAAGACAATTTTTCTCAGTGCTACACTTTTAAGGTTATGCTCTGTGTTGATTTAGGTATTTCTAATCTACTGGTTCTCAGTGGGGACAGTACCACACGTAGAGAACATATAGTGTGGGTTTGATTTTAATTCATTATCCAGCACTACCATCATGTGGTGCTTTTAGATTCCAGTGTGCATATTTATAAATGCTTTTACCCCAGCTAATGGACAGAATTCCTGTAAGTGCGTGTTTCTTATGAGCATGTTTTCATCATTTCTGATTATTTTACTTCTCTCTCCACTTGTCTGTAATGCTTTATTAACCAATATTTCTGTTCACTTATATGACACCAGAATATTTCTTCATTTATTACATTTTTATTATAACTTTGTGATATAGTTAAAATAGGAATATTCCTCTATGATAGAAATGAAAAGGGGAAAACCAGAAAGCAGTTTACCCAAGATCTAGTTAACTACTGATCAAGGTAAGATTAAAATCCTAAACTCCATTGTAAAATGGACAAAATAGTAGCATTATTGTGAGAATTTTGTGAGGTCACTGTATCAAGAAATAAGGTCAGTCACTGTTTAATCAGTAAAGATAAGCATGGTCATTAATGGCATCAAGGCCATCTCTCTTTATTTAAACTAATTTTTCAGTTTACCTATCTATATAACTTCGGGGGTATGTTTTCACACGGCATTATCCACAATAGTCCATTCATGAAGCCCATGTCTCTTGAGTTTGTTTTACTATCCACAGTTTTCAGAAAATCAACCTTCTCTAATACATTCTGAAAATCCAGTTCATCTTGGGAATAAGGTAGACTGGAATATTCCACATCCCTTAGCTTCCAGGAAAAAAAAAAAAATGTGTCTGGGACTTATTTACCACTTTATAGAACCAGCAGCTTCTACAGATTTGGCTCAATGTTCTTTCATAAAAATCAAATGAAGGTCTTATCATCATCTTACATTTTGTCTAAGTCAAGCTTACTTTGCCTACAGGGGTCTGGGGATAGAAATGCATTGAGTGATCTCAAACTGTATTATTCTAGTCTCTTCTCCATCCAGTCTTCCATCATTACTTCTAGTAATGTGAAGTAAAATGCATTTCAGTTCTTCCTCTTTTTTTCTGGCTCAGCTTTGAAAAGGCCTGAAAGGTACAGCTAGGCTTTGAGGATGAATCTAGAAGGAAGTCATTAGCAAAAGGCTAAGTCACCAGCTTTAGGGCAACTTACTTGCCTCTATTCAACACCTTCTTAATTTTATTGAATCTGTGGTCATTTTCTAGTAGCATTTTTAAATGCATGCTTGTTTTGTAAAACATCTCCCCAGGTCCTCTCTTTATTGTGCACAACCTTTATAAACATGCCTGCTCCCATTTAATGTGGAATTAAGGATTAGTGTTCTAATTCAACTCCATTCATTTCAATGTTTGTCTTTGCAGTAGAAACTCAAACCTCAAAAGAGGTGCTTTAATTCTTTCAACATTCTTGGGTGCCTTTTCTATTAGGGTAAAACATATAAATCCCAATGGAACCTGAAAGAGGATAGGCATTTTATTGCTATTTCCTTTTACAAGCAAACCCCAACTTACAATTATTTTCCTGAAAAGTGCAAACAAATTCATGTCATTTCTCCCCCTGGGTTCAATGACTGAAATGAAAGATACATCCTTGGACTCTAGAGGGGAAGAATTCTAACAATAAATGAAGTTGATGTTGCAGGGTAACTAAGGAATTAACATCAATTCTGTTGACTGGTTTGGGCATCCTGTTATTCCCCAACTGCATGTTTAGAAGCTTTGATTAGTTAACATTTGTGTATACCTTAGTATTTAGGGTCTTCCTCTCTTCCTCTGTCACCATTTAAGCCCCATTCTTCCTCCCTACTACCACATACTCACGTTCTCCCTTCTATTCATTGTCTACCTTTAAACACAGGGTACAAGGGAAGCCATCACAGCCCATACAACACCCATATCTGCCACCTGCACCCCTACAACCCAAGAAAGGAAGCACTCAACTGTATGTCTTGATAAAGAACATTCTAATCAAAGAGAACATCAAACACTAAAGTCTCAACTCCTACTGTTAGAATTATTTTGAGTGGAATTTTTGGGTCAAAAATATTAATATGTAAAGTTTATAACATATTTTCAAAGTTTGTTTTTTTATAAATCACCTTATTCTTAGAGCATTTATTGGTCAATAAAGCTCTAGTTGAATGTAATTTGCTCATGTCTTTTACAGTCACAGCTCCTCTGAGAAGTTCTAGGTACATGTTGCTTTCTGAATTATTTTAATACTCTAGATCATTTAATGGCATAATTCAGATTAAATGCTATCAATATTGTTGTAGTAGTAGTAGTATCAGTTATTCTTATTTCCCCCCAAGAGACTATCTAGTCTTTAGATATTTGCATAGTAGAGTTAGGTCTATCTAAAAAAGGCAAACTTATTTCACAATGTACCTGAATCCATTGTGTTTAAATCTGAAATGTTTCTGAGATGACATAGTTGGAGGAACATTGGGTTGGCACAGTCCGAGAATGCTGGTCCTGGGGCTTACATATTACTGTAAATAGACTGTGAGAAGAAGTACATGCTCATGAAATATGAAACAATAGTGCTTGTTTTGAGCAAGGCAAGCAAATTAAGAATGGATTGTTTTTAAATTTAGAAACCCAGAAGAAAATTGTGAATTCTTGATTTAGAAACATTATAGAGCAATGTTTTTTTTTTTTCTATTTGCTTCTTACCAAACAGGAACGATGCTGTCATTCTCTCTTATTTTCTCTTATTTTCACTTTTTCAGGAATGTTTTCTTGCTTTGTACAAAAAAAAAATAAAAAAACCATATTTTCTAACTAAAAATGACATTCTTCATATGTGGCTTATATTTCTTATTTCAATCCATGCACTTAGTATATTCCAGTGAAATTACTTCCTCTCCCACTACCCCGGTAGTTCTAAGACAAATGAGTATATAAATAATAGTAAAATAAAAACAAATATATATTTAATCAATTGAGAAGTTATTTTAATATTCTAAATAACAGAAAACACTATGGGAACCTGGGCTATATATAATTATTTATGTTGTGTTCAATCCATTAAATACTTATTGAGGACCTATATGATGCCATCCAAGTGGGTGTACATGACAGTTCCACAACATGCATAGAAGACCCTTCATGTTCTGGACTCTGTATTTTTGTCCTTTTTCTAACACCACTTGCTCCTCCTTCCTGTGGTTCCAAACATACAGAATCACATATATTTCTACAATCATGCCGTTCCTCACATCCTTTGAATTTTCATGTCCTTTGTATTTTCTCCTCCCAGAGTCTGTGTTAGGTTTCCCTCATACACTGTAAATAGGTTCCCTTCCCCACTCTCCAACCCTATATATCATAATTGCCTATTTCTCTAGCCTTACACACATTCCATAAAAAAACTATAAGCAACCTAAAGACAAGGACTGGGTAATGTATTTATTTCTCTAGTTCCTCTAATACAGTATCTGACCCATAGTAAGCTAATGCTTACCTACTGCCGTGAAGTCATTCTCCCTGAATTGTAGACTCTTACAGTGTTTTGGAGATTTATCTATGCATGGAAAACTTTTAGCAGATAGTAAAGAACAGTGATAGCCTCCAAGCTATGTTGTATGATTCCATGAATGCAGAAAAGACATCTGTGGTATATTTTTAAATAGATGTAGAACTGGTTCATATTAGTCACTGCATGTGAAGGTGTGAGCAGAGAAGAAAAGTTGATAAGAAAGCAGGATGAGAGACATGTGGGCTGAACATCTGGAATGAGGATGAGCTTACCAAGGTAGCAGCAAGAAATAAGAAATACATTTGTGTTAATTCACTCATTCATAATCCTACCTAAATCTCCCTTTAGATGAAGTGACTTTCATTGTCAGAGTGAACTAGTTATAGAGCCCAACCCATGAATAAAGGCATTGGATATAGATTAGAAGAAACGTTGAGTGTGAAGACACTGGATTCTTAGTGTTTAGTGTAAAGAAGTTGTTCAGTGAATTGATGTTGAATATTTGAAAAGTGAGCATGACTGGAAATTAACTATAATAGTAAAGAAGATTGTGATTTGCTTGTGCTGAATCAGATATTGGCCTGGATAAAACAAATGCTTACCAAGAAAAATGCAAGATGGTTATACCTGAGTTTTAAAATTACTAGAAAATATTAGACCGCCTAAAGTATATTATCTACATTCTCTGACTTGAAATTTATACCCCTTTGACAAGACTGAAGTTGCAGAGACCTTCTCCTTGATTTCCTGTCTCACAATATTTTAAGACTGACATTTAGTATAATTAAGAACTAAATTTATTAATGGTAATATTTATCCCCGTATATAGATAGATAAACTAAAGACATCAAAGACATTAAATCACTTTTAAAAGAAAGAAATAAAGGGACATGTGCAGTCAAAATATTGTGAACAGTAAACTGAACATAAGTATTTTCATATTGATTATTTGATTTAATGGCCATAACAAAGCCACAGGAGAGTTTTCTGATTACTGTACCCTCTTGTTAGTCTTTTTCTGATCGAATCTTTTTCCATGTTTGATATGCAGGGTTGGGAAACTTTCCCTCTGATTTCTTTGGTTGGTTTAATAATTAAATGGACATGACAGATTAACAGAAGAAAAACACTTATTTACTACCTCAAGCCCAGATCTATTTTTCTCTTGTCTATTCTTCACAAATTGTTTTTCTATCTAAAGTTCAAAGTTAACTGGCTGTCCTTTATGTAGTTTGCTAAATCTGGCAAGTACATATAGGGGTGACCTCTGTTGATCCTTGGCTTTGCAAGCAACACCAGGAGATTGAATCCCTGAGAGCAGCTACAGGAAGGGTTTATGTTGAAACTGTGCTGATAACTTTTTGACCAGGACTCGGGAAAGAAAAACTACTACTTAGGAGAACTGCCATCCTTAACTGAGGCTGGAAAACTGGCTAAGTTCCTTACCTATAATGAATTTTGATTGGGTTCTCAAGATCAGTCAGCACTACCAAAATCCTGTCTTCCTTGAGACTTTGTTGTAAGAACCACCAAGCTAGAGAAAATCATCAGGATTGGGAAGATTAACCCACATCAGTAAAAGACAGTTGAAGGAAATGGAGATATTCAGCGTGGGGGGCTAAGAGAACTAGATGACTGATCTCCAATATTTATAGACAAGACTCATGGGATTTTTATATGATCCCTTTCCCTCTCTATGGATTCACATGATGTTGATATTGCCGGTCAAAACCAAAGTAAGGGTCTACTATAATAACATTAGCCAAAGTGGAATACCATCACCAGCCACCCTATTCTACCTGGCTGCTTTCCTTCAGCCTCCTCTTTCCCTTTAAACAGGAATTGCAGGCCTCCCCTGGTGGCGCAGCGGTTGAGCACTGGACTGCAAAACTGCCTGCAGCCTCTGCAGCGCTGGTTCAATCCTTGGCCACCGGTGAGGGTCACACATGGCACAACAGACCTCTCCTGCTGCACCCACTGCTCCCCTCAGCAGTGTATTTCATCAGTCTGCCTGTTCTGTTCCCCGCTCTGGCTCTGGTGAATTCTCTCACCTCCCACGCTTCTGACTGTACCCAGTGCTTGTATAAATAAATAAATCTTAAAAAAAAAAAATAGGAATTGCTCTTCCATGCTGTTTCTCACTATGTCTGTTGCCCTTTTTTTTTTAAGATTTATTTATTTATGCATACAAGAACTGGGGTACAGGCCAGAGGTGCGGGGGGTGGTGGTGAAAGGATTCACCAGAGACAGACTGGGGAGCAGAACAGATGGATCTACTGAAATACACTGCTGAAGGGAGAAGCGGGGAGACAGAAGAGGTCTGCTGTGCCATGTGGGTAGCTCCCTGGCTGGGGCTCGAACTCGTGCTGCAGTGGCTGCAGATAGCTTCATAGTTTGCATCTTAACCCCTTGCGCCACCAGGGAGGACCTGTTGCCTTTTCATTCTTAGAATTTATTACAATCATTTATTGCAATCATTGTTAGTACCTTAAGCTTATCATTAACTAGCTTTCAGTATTCATTCATCCCACACTTTCTAGCTCAAATTTGCTGTGACATCCTACTGTGTTCAAAGGAGTGCCTCTTAAGCAGTAAAAAAAAAAAAAAACAAAAACCAGTATCTTCCAAATATTGGTTGGCAGCTGGTTTACTTAAATCTCCACCCACACTGTATTACATTGATTAATTTTTAAAGAAATGGCTAAATGAAGATATTAATTATTTGTATATAGTGCATACACTCTCTTGAACACCATTATATTTTAATTTACTTTTTAACGAGTATGCCAATATGATTTTAAAATTATTTCCCATCTGGTATGCATGCTAATAAAGAAATCTAGTAATTTGTGCCATATCGAATTTAACTTTTTTTGTACATTCTAATTACCTAGTTCTCAAGGAAATCAAACTTTTGAAAAATGGATTTATCCTTCCTGCTTTTAAAGTCCACATGCAGAGTGAATTAGTTGGGAGAAAAATGAAGCATCTATTTTTGGAGGTCTTAACAATATGAAAACTGAACATGTCCGCGGTTATCTCTCTCTTATTTGTCATTACCTTAATCATGCTTATGTAAAACTGAAATACAAAAAGAAAAATTGATTATCTGATGGAATAAATAGTGGCACCTGAATCATCCCAGAATTCACTTTTATTCTGCCTCATTTTGGTGGGGTATGATTAATTCTTCAGAAATTATATAACCCACGTAAAGTGTGTATTGTAATTTTCTTATATCCTGCTTATTTATGATTTATTCACCATAGCAGCACAATTATCCCTTGTGCCCTGAGGAGTTATTTATACAGAAACAGACATTTGAGATATTAAGATTGAAGTGGTGATATTTACCAACACTGGGAACATTCTGGCTCTTGAACAGGACCACCATGTCCATAGCATTGCAGAGAAAGCAGAATGAATTCTTAGGTGTCCCCAGACAAAAGTTTAGCTCTGTATTCCCAGAATCAAAGAGAGTGCACTTTCCCACATTCAGTTCTGTGACTCTGATTTAATATACTTTTATCTGGGCGGTGCTGATGCTAAATTTGATCTAAGGACTACAATTGGAAATGCATTTCTCTGTACCAACCGATTGTTATTCCCTCTAAAATATATTTGGAAGTACAGCGAATCTTTAAGATAATGGAAAGAAAATGGGATTGAGTGCTAAAAGATATCCTGTCTCTTGGTTGCTTACTATCTTCATGACATATACAATTTCCTTACACCTCCGGAGGTATTGGTAAAATGAAGATGATAGTATTAGATCCGACAGAAGTTGCACGAGAACCACAAACTAATGAGTGTGAAGAGTCGTTTGTAACTCACCAACACCAGAACTATCTTTCTTTGTGTATATGACAAAAGTGGGTTTTTTTTTTTCAATCAGCTATCCAAAAATAATTCTAATCATTGCAAAAACCTACAGTCTTTGCACAAAATTAGTACCAATGTCCCGGAAATCTTAGGATGTGATCCATGCCTAGGTTTTCTCTGAGAATAAACCTAAATGTATTCATGTATTTTGCAAGCACATTTCTATCCACAGATTTTTAAAATAGCATTTATTCTTTTACTATTATCACCATTTGTATATAAAAGTCTTAATATTGCTTCTTTTGAAACTTAAAATTAACATATCTTCTTTTCATTTAATTAATTCAATTGAGTAACAAATTATTTTTATAAAGCTTTCTAAACTGGTTTTCTGTAATGACTCATCCGTGAAAACACTGTGTATTCAGAAGTCTGAACCTCGATTAAACTCTTTAGACAACTGCATAATTAACCATATAGCTTAAAAAATGTTTGCTGCATTACTCAACCAAAAGCCAATCATTTCACTCATTCCTTCATGCAGGAGAGTGTCAGGTGTGGACCGTGGCAGTAGGTTTTCTATGAAATTGTGGTAGATCTGGTGATCAGTTAGTAAATATGTAGATAATTTGTCTCTTCAGTTTTATAATGCTCTTACAGACTTACCTCAGCCAGTGTTAAGTCAGTTACTTTTCCTTTTGTTTGTCTCTTGCTTGCTTGTCTCTAAATGGAGATAAGACTACATCAGAAAATGCTCTGAGGATTAAGTGATATAGCCTGCATTTAGTTCTTAGAACAATATCTGGTACTCAGAGAGCATTTAGTAAGTATTGTTATTATTTTACTGTTTGTTTAACTGTGTCAACATGTGGCAGACAGGAGAATGCATTAAATGCTCAGAATGTTTTATTTTCTTCATAGTTCTTAATACCTGTTGTTGAGTTGAACTGTATCTGTCAAGAAGAGTATTTTGTGCGTTATCTGTATGACATATGTTAACAGGTTACCATTTTCTAGCTTTATTTAATTCTATACAATTTTTTTCCTCTCTTTTCTTCCCTGTCTGTCTTCTGTTCTTTTCTCCTTCCTTCTCTCTCTCTCCTTTTACTTTCTCTTCCTCTATTGTTTTTTCCCAAGCAGATATTATTTTGAATTTCCGAACAACCTATGTCAGCAAGTCTGGCCAAGTGATCTTTGAAGCAAGATCAATTTGCATCCACTATGTCACAACCTGGTTCATCATTGACTTAATTGCTGCCCTGCCTTTTGACCTCCTCTACGCATTCAATGTCACAGTGGTAAGTACCAACCTGGGAAGTGTTTACTTTTCACACATACAGGTTTTAAATGTTTTTGGCAATGTTTGGATGCGGGGTTTTGCTTCCTCTTTAATAAAGATACCAATATGTCCAATGACACGACCAGATTCTCCCCATTGGAAGTGACTTCTTTTTGAAATTTACACTACCTGTTTC
This sequence comes from Talpa occidentalis, assembly GCF_014898055.3. NCBI lineage: Eukaryota > Metazoa > Chordata > Mammalia > Eulipotyphla > Talpidae > Talpa > Talpa occidentalis. The sequence goes on from NW_023600993.1 coordinate 14,926,970, forward strand.
TGGTTATTTAAACACCGAGAACTAGTGTATACAAAAAGCTTGAATTTATTTTCAGTACTCACTAAACAAATCCTTTGATAAGGAACCCATTTGTAGGAATGTAAGCATTGTTTTAGATTGTTTAGATAGATGTTTGCCTGGAAAATTGGGTGGAGACTCTGAAGATGCCTTTTACTTTTATGATCTTTAACACTCTACCTCTTGAGTGTCTCGCTATTCATTGGCAAACAAAATGAAAAGACTGATAAAGATAAAAAGAAATGCTGAAATTAAAGTAAAGGAATGCAGTCACTTATTAGAAGTACTTGGAAAAATTGGATGGAGCAGAAACCTACATAACACAATGACCAATCTAAACTTGAGCGTTCTCTTGAGTATTTAGTAATATTTGTAACTTCATCTCTTGCTTCTTACAGAATTTATATTTATGACTCCCAACACAACACCAGAAAGTACGTCCACTTGTAGTAGAAGCTATTTCTACTATTTAGTGATTGATATTCTTAAAATCATTAAGTATTCCCTTATAACAGAGATTTTAGGGAGTCATAATAGCATTTGAACCACAAATGCAATTTGCTGCTATGCTAACCAGTTTTAGAATGTAAAAATTTACTAATCATTTAGTATAAATTAGTCATATTTCCTAGTCAGTTGACAGCCCCCTATAGAAATTACATTTTCTATCAAAAATTTAAAAGCACGATTTTCAACATTAAACAAAATAGTAATTTTTCAAATACAGTCATTATTAACTTCAGAATGAAGATAGAACTGTAATCCTATTTAGTACAGATTTGTGCATTTGTTGATTGCCTAGATAATAGTATTTTTCTTTTCTTTTTTTTTAAAGTTGAGGATGTCAACATCTTTACGAGGTTTGTAACTCAACTGAAAGGAAAGCTCTGGGGAAGAATCTAGTATATGATATCAATCAGTGCTACACTGAATTGTTAGGCAGTCTTTTTAAAGTGCTTTTTGAGATTGAATTTGACTAGATAAGTGTACTATAATGGAAGTATAATGACTTAAAACAAGGTTTTTGCAAGATCACAAAAAATCCAAAAGAAGTATATAATATACATAGTGCTAAAAATTGTTTCCAAATTCTCCTGGAGGATTGTTAAATAAATGATATTTAATAGATTCTGCTCCACATTAATTTGCTGTTTTGCTACTAAATGCTAATAATACTTTTTATATTCCTTTTCTTTTGGGGTACTAAACAAATAGGATAATTTTTAATGTATTATCTAATTATAATGTATAAGAAAAATATATACTTACATATTATATATGCTTTTATATTAACATCCCCATTGCCTAAAATTAACACAAATAAAGGTTTTTTTAAGTCTAATTCTCATATTCCAAAGAATTTTAAATATTTGACACTTTCTATGCTCCCCTGCTCCCTTTCTTCATTCTGACTTGTGAGTATGGCATAAACGTTTTATACAGAATCAATAAATATGTCAGAAAGAAAGAGAGATAGGAAAAGTGGACTGTTTCTAAAAAGTGGTAATTTCTCTGCTTTTCGTAGGCATGAGCTTGTGATCACTTAACAAATTGGCACATAAATTTATTATTCCTCCAAATATGTTAGTCAGGATGAATTGCATGATATGAATAGAAAAACTTGTTCACCAACTTATAGTTACTTTCCAGGAAAACGTAAGTTATAGGGACTAGTTTATAAGTCATGCAATTGTTGTACTACACAAACTTACAAAATAAGGGAAGGAACAAATAAATAAAGGTGTCAGTCAACCAGATCTAAGGCATGACCAGTTGTGGCATCTCCATAGATGACATTAAAAAAAGAATTCAACCTCCAAAAATGCATCGTGTGCTTTAGCTTTAGGTCTGTGCATGGTTGTTGACAACAAGTGTTTTATACAGTTTCACACATTTATTCATTAAGACCTGTTATGTATAAGTCACTGTGAAAGGCACATTGTACCATGAGAGGTACAATTATGAATGAGACATAGAAAATGTGACAGAGTGAAATAAGCAAAAGTTTGAATCCTAGTTTTATCACTGAGTGAAAGTAACATCAGACTAGTCTGAAAATGAGCATAACAATTTTTTCAGTGTTCTGAGCAGCCTAAAATCTTAAAAAAACCTTGCTAAAAGGACCTCAGTATGTTTTCATGAGCTCTTTTCTGTTTCTCCCCACAAGTTGAGTCAAGAGATGGTCTGTCCACTTGGTAACAGAGAAAGCTGCCATTTGAGAGGGGGTTTTGATGAACACATCACTGTCTTGTACCTGTCTACAAGCAGCTTATAATTCCCATCAGACAAATTCAGAACAGCATCCCAAGTAAAAAGAATCTCTTCCTTTTTTCAGAATATATATTTCCATCTAAATCAAATATTCCTCTCTCTTCTGTCATTCACCAAGAGCCAAAATTCATATTTATAGCAGGAAACTGTTGACTCAGATGAGAGCAAGTACAATTTTTTTTTTAATGTATCAACAAAATCACCAGGACAGCCTCATCCTGGATACCCAGGATCAGGTTCCTACTCTATGCAAGTGACAATTTTTATTACTGGACGTCAACCTCAAATTCTTTCCCCAACATCCCCTTTTTGGTCAGAGAAGATCAGGAGATTGCTTGCATCGATAACGTGTTCAGATGATGTCCATCTGCTTGGGCTGCCATAACAAAATACAAACTGGGTGTTTTAAACAACAGACTTATTTTTTGCACCTCTGAATGCTGGAAAGTATCAGATCAAGTGTTTAGCTGATTTGGTTCTTAGTGAGGGATCTCATCAATAGTTAGCATCTCACTGTGTTCCCATGTACTGAGAGGTGGGAGAGAGATGGCAGAGAAGAGGAAGCGAGAGAGTGAGGTCTCTGTCTTCCCATAAGGCAGTGACCCCACTATCAGGATACCATTTTCTGACTTCACCTAAACGAATTACCCCTGAAGGCTCCATCTCCAAATACCATCACATTGACAGTTAGGGCTTCAACACATGAAATTTAGAGGACACGGGCCTCCCTGGTGGCGCAGTGGTTGAGCGCTGTGTTGCGAAGCTGCCTGCAGCCTCTGCAGCGCCGGTTCGATCCCCGGCTGCTCCCCAGCCACTGGAGGAGGATCCCGCATGGCACGCAGACCTCTCCTGCCGCCCGCTGCTCCCCTCAGCAGTGTACTTCGTCAGTCTGCCTGTTCTGCTCCCCGCTCTGGCTCTGGTGAATTCTCTCACCCTCCCATGCTTCTGACTGTACCCAGTGCTTGTATAAATAAATAAATAAATAAATCTTTAAAAAAAAAAAAAGAAAGAAATTTAGAGGACACAATTCAGTCCATAGGAGGGACTGTTCCAGGTTTCAATTTATGTACAAAATTGTCATCTAGCTATCAAATTCATCTGTCTGTATAGTCAACTCATCCCCTAGGAATTCCTCTAAGGCACACAGTAGAGACTGCAAAGTCTAGCATGTGGACATCTGACTACCAGTGGAAATGATAGATGAGAACTTGGCTTTGGATGAGAAGAAAGTAAAACTTGACGGCAAAGAATGACACAAAAGAAATAAAAGAGCAGTTAGAAAGTTCCTCAGTTGATCTTACGATTTTATTATATTTCAGAATAGAATTGCTCACAGAGTGATAATGGAATGTATTTTTATTGCATATCTATTGTTATACTAGCTTGGAGTTTTTTTCAGTTAAAGTAATATTGGTTTATAACATTGCATAAATTTCAGGGGTACGGCTTTATACTTTGACTACGTTATAATCACCACAAAAAGTCTAGATTCCATCCACTACCAAACAGGTGTCTCCCTTTGTCTGTTTTTTTAAAATATTTTTATACATTTTCATATTAATTTTTTTTATTTTTTTACACCATTTTTCATTTTTAAACAATATTTGCTTCCCCCACCCCCTTAGGTGTGGTCCCCATAGAGTTTCCTTCACCAATGCACCTGTGCACCATCACCTCAGTCCCCTGTGCTCCTCCCTTTGCCTGTTTTATCTTCCCTCACCTCCCTTTTCCCTCAGGTCAACTTCCATCCTGTTTTCAGAATCTCAGCTTCTTTAAATTTTGTTTTGTTTACTTGCTTGCTTTGTTTCTTTATGTTCCCCACATGAGGGACATCATATGGCATTTGTCTTTCTCTGTCTGACTTATCTCACATAAACCCCTTCAGGTCCATCCATGTTGTCACAAATGGCAAGATTTCATTTTCTTTTTATAGCTTGAGTAGTGTTTTATTGTGTATAAATACCACATCTCTTTGTCCATTTGTCTGTCTGTAGGCACTTAGGTTGTTTCCATATTTTGCATAGTGTAAACAATGCTGCAATAAATATAGAGGTGCATCTGTCTTCTTGAATTAGCATTTCCACATTCTTTGGCTAAATACCCAGCAGTGGAATAGCTGCATCATGTGGTAATTCTATCCTTAATTTTTTTTTTAAAGATTTATTTATATATTTATACAAGCACTGGATACAGTCAGAAGCACGGGAGGGTGAGAGAATTCACCAGAGCCAGAGCGGGGAGCAGAACAGGCAGAAGGACCAAAGTACACTGCTGAGGGGAGCAGCGGGCGGCAGGAGAGGTCTGCGCGCCATGTGGGACCCTCCTCCGGTGGCCGGGGAGCAGCCAGGGATCGAACTGGCGCTACAGAGGCTGCGGGCAGCTTCGCAACCCAGCGCTCAACTGCTGCGCGACCGGGGAGGCCCACTATCCTTAATTTTTTGAGACATTTCCATATCGTTTTCCACAATGATGCCCCAGTGTGTATTCCTGCTCACTGTGTACAGGGTTCCCTTTTGTCCAGGTCCTCACCAACACCAGTTTCTTGCCTTTTGGGTAGTCGCCATTCTAATAGGTATGAAGTGATATTGCTTTGCAGGCTGGATTTGCATTCCCCTAGTGATAAGAGATGATGAACTTATTTTCATGCGCCTATTGCTCATCTGTCTTCTTTGTTGAAATGTCTGCTTAGATCTTCTGTCCATTGTTTAATCAGATAGTTTATTTCTATTGTTAATTTGGATAAACTGTTCATCAGTTTCATCCATCAGTCCCTTTTTTGGATGTATTTTTGAAGAAGTTTTTCCCATTTAGTAGGTTGCATTTTCATCGTAGTGATGAGTTCTTTTGTTGTGCAGAAGCTTTTTAAATAGATGTTTCTTTTTGCTTTTCTTTCCCTTGACCAAGGCCAATGTCAAGTTGCTTATCACCTATAATTTCCTCTCTGTATTTTATGGTTTCAGGTCTTGCATTCAAGTTTTTAATTCATTTTGAGTTAATTTTGTGTATGATATAAGATGGTAGTCCATTTTCATTGTTTTCATGTGACTGTTTTTCCCAAAACTTCTAAAAGATACTGACCTTGTTTATGATTCTGTTAGATAACATTCTAAATGGAAAATTATTGTTAGGCATATGCCACTTTCCTTTCTTCTATTTATGATATCCCCTAGAAAAATCAAAGCCAAAGACCTTGTCAAACTCTGTAATGAGTTAACACTTTGTATTTTCCACTTTAGAGCATTCATTGTGGCTCTTTGAGGGTGTAAAAAGAGTGTAAATTACATGCACCACTTATTTTTTTAAAGATTTATTTATTTATTTGTTTATTTATGCATACAAGAACTGGGGTATAGGCCAGAGGTATGGGGGGAAGGCTGGGTGAGAGGATTCATTAGAGACAGATCGGGGAGCAGAACAGGCAGATTTACTGAAATACACAGCTAAGGGGAGCAACAAGCAAGACAGGAGAGGTCTGCCGTGTCATATGTGGGTTAGCTCCCTGGCAGGGGATCCCACTCAGGACGTAGTTGTGATAGCGCTGAGACTTAACCACTAGGCCACCAGGGAGGCCCACATGCATCACTTATGTTCTTGATAGTGACATTGTCCATTTTGTTGGACACTAACAGTGTATTTTTTTTTCCACTTGGACTCCTTAGTTATTTCTAACTCATGCTAAGGCAGAACCTAGATTTTTAAAAATTTTCATTCCATTTGATTTGGTTTGCTAAGCATGTTTGTCTGAGAAAGAACTTAGAATGTAGGTGCTTTGGGCCTATGTTTTCTCTGCCTATTAATAATGTTAGAAGGAAGATCGTATAGCAGAGGAGGCAGAGGTGCTACTGATACTGGAGAGAAGACCTTCCTCACCTTTTAGACCTAAGAACCATGCTACTTTTATTATCATTTTACAGGCTTTTACTCCAGTCCATATGAATTATTTTTATAAAACTGATCCATTGCATGGAAGAGAGGGTAAGGGGTTGGAGGACTGTGTATATAAGGGATAGAGAGATCTTATGTTCATTCCTGATGCCATAATATATTTCCATTGCGTATCTGAATATATAAAATTATATTAAAGCAGGCAGGTAGAGAAAAAAAATGACAAATATCAATTAAGGTAAGTATTTACTCAAAGTGATTAAGTTGTCTTAACCCTTTCTATCCTGTCACCTCCTACGATAGCATGTCAAAACCCAAGAAATAGTCATAAAGGTGACCATAGTTTTGCAATCATGATTATACCTATTCCAAGAACTTTGCAGAATGGCAATAAGTCAAAGTACCTGTCACGGCGTGAAATCAACCCAGGAGCCAAGTTGTGCTGCCTCTCTCCACCACAGGTGTCTCTTGTGCATCTCCTGAAAACTGTCCGGCTGCTGCGTCTCTTGCGTCTCCTGCAGAAGTTGGACCGTTATTCCCAACACAGCACAATCGTCCTGACTCTGCTCATGTCCATGTTTGCGCTCCTCGCACACTGGATGGCGTGTATCTGGTATGTCATTGGAAAAATGGAGAGGGAAGACAACAGCCTTCTGAAGTGGGAAGTTGGTAAGGGCTTACATTTGTCACATTTTCCATTTTTAAGTGAAAAGGAAGAATTTTCTAGAATCTGGACAGGTGAAAGATGAGCCTAAAATACATGTCCTGTGTTGATTTGTCTCATCATTTTTTTTGGAGGGCTGGGTACCCATGATACTGTGATATTTTTGGAGAATGCTTTCAGGAAAAACCTTATATTTTCCCCAATGAGTAATGGATTGACACCCTATGGGTTAGGGGATCCAAATGGTCAGTAAGGCTGTAAAAGTGCTTATATAAGTAATGTGTGGTTTGACCGTGACTTATTTGATTCAGGGTTAGTTACAGTATATCACTGAACACCTGGACTCTGGCCAGTGTTATTTTAAATCATAAGAAATCTATCACTTGTATTTGAGGTGACGAGTTGATAGAAAACATATCCCAAACATTCTTTCTTTGTAGAGAGCATGTGTTACCATAATCAGATAATTTCCCCACTAAGTAGACTTTGATCATTTGTGATGGGAGAGAGAATGACAAATAAAAACACAAATTTACAAATATGTTGTACAGCTTTATGCCTCCATCCTACATGGGAGTTTAATTGAGATTTACAAGAGTTACATAATTCTACATAAAAGAATCTAAAAATTTCTGCCCATGAACACATTTTTTAACTTATATCAATCACCAGAACTTTACAGAAAATAAAATGTCTGGACTCTGCAATCCTCTATCCTAAAGTATCTGTCTTCTTCCCACAGTCATTCCCATTTCAGAATTGTCATAGGATGCTATGTAAAATTTCTTTTCCCTTAAATTCACTCTGTGTGTGTGTTTTGTGGTTGTCCAGAAAATCCCTCATTTATGTGTTCCTCCAAAAATCAATCCTGAACTTTTGAAAGAAGCTCAGACCTACCTGCATGGATAAAGCCATAAGAGATTCCCAAGAAGAAAAAAAATCCTCTCATTTTTCATACCAGCACTTAGTGACAGCATGCACTTGGAACATCCCTGGGTTGATGCTCATAAATACCACTCTCACCACAGGGCAGATACAAAGCTGTCAAAGGCACCTTTGAAGAATGAGCTGGAAGCCTTAAGAAAGCAGGTTCAGGGGAGTGAATCTTCTCCCCAGGCTCTTAAAACTGCTCCCACAGATCTCAGTGTTGTCCCTGGGCTATGCAACACAACTGATGTGTTCTGATAATTTTCATCGAAGAATGGCTTTCTTATTTTTTTTTTTATCAAAACACTTTCTCTATGCCTTGTTGAGGACCTACCTCAATTCTCTGAAGTGAAGTAAAGGGAGAAATAAAACTGTATAGTGAAAGCAAAAATATCCTATGTAAAAACACTATGAGGAGAGCTGGGGGTGGGGAGGAGCCTGTGCTTGGATGAAAACATGTGTCATGCATCAATATTGTTTCCATTTTCTATGACTTTGTCCTGAAGGTCTCTCATCATCTTCTCCAGTGCTGTACTAATGGGGTTCAGTGAATTACAGTCCTGAGATCTTTGTTTCTTGTTTTGAATTCGTATTAGAATTGTAACTTGTGGTCAGCCACCTGATTCCTTTTCGGGCCTGACCTAATTTCCTTTGGGCCCCAGACCTATGCACTTATATTAATTTGTAAGGCTTGTCTAGTCTGAGAGTCTCCAGATGGGGAAATTCAGCTTATTCACGCTCTGAAATTTAGTTATATTGAGGAAAGCTTTTTGTTCATTTCCAACATGCCAGTCCTGCTGCAGACATATAAACTAGTTGTTTTTCTTCCCACAAACATACAGTGTTTTATTTCTCCAGGAAAAAAAATTCAGTCATCTGATTGCTTCTGATTGCCTCCTTCTACTCCTACTCTTGGTCCCAGGGTTTTATTTCAGTGAAAGGGAATTTTTGAGCTTGAAGTCAACCCACAGAAAGAACACTGGCATAATGTGATGGTGGAAAGAGCATGGCACTGGGGGCAATGGATCTGTCCCACCATCAACAGCTCCACCACTAGCCAACTGTGAGATCTGCAGGAATTTTACTCGGCTGTCTGGGCCTCAGTTTCCTCGTGTACAACATGAGAAAACTCACTATATAACTTAGACGTCTGTTTCAAGTTCCATGATTTATTACTTTAATGGAGCAATAAACCCAGTATTATGTACTTAACACACACACACACACACACATATCATAGCTTAATGCCCACATAAATCAATAGCATCCATTCAATGTCAACAAGACTGAGGAAAAGGAATGAGTTCAGCTTTTGATTATGACATGTCAAAGAATTGATATATTTTACCCAGTTATGATGAAAACTAACTAAACATTTATCTCTAGGGAATTAGATTTCCTGTCCAAACACCTCTTGGGATATGATTAGGAAGGTAGCCTACCAATTATGTCTGTCAATATTGGGTTTATAGGCTTGGCTACAAGAACTTACCCTTCTTCTAAAATTACTTGCATCATTTGTTCATTTAAAATTTTCTCCAGCTGAAATTTGGACACAAATTAAATAATTATGACCTTCTCTACCTAATTTTATAATGAAGCAGCTGAGAGTCTAGGCTAATTTAGTTTTCACTATGTAATTTGTCCACTAATAATATGTTTTACCTTTTTCAGTCCAATAATTACCATGAATCAGAAAATTCATCACACAAATAAAATTTGTTTAGAGAACATGTTGTTTTTTATGTAGTGACTAACATCACATGTATAGAATACCTTCATCTTCCCAAGGGATAGTATGGAACTTCCTTTCTAATCCTTGCTAATTGTCTTGAAATTTTCTTCTTTTTATCTTTAGCAGGCCCACTACTTACCACTAGAGAGAATTCCAGCATTTTGTATTAGATCAAATCAAAGTTGATCTTCTTTAAAAATGTTATGGTGTTACTCCTGTATGTTATCTATTTATGGAAAGAGGAACTAGTACATGTGGCCTAACTATACCAGTGGCTGGTTAGGGTATGATGTGCCTGGTAATATATTTTGCTTTGTAGTTTTGTATTTTTATACCACATTTTAAGGAACTTAGAGGTTTGGCTTACTGGTTCATGGATCTTGAGTTCTGGGAGGACCTTTGTCTAACTCATTAGTCCAATGGAGAGAATCCAGCGCTAAATATGACAAGCTCTATGGTGGAAGGGGTCATGTCCATTGTGGGCACAGCTGCATCCCCACTGTGGTAGAAACTCCTGGCACATGGAAAATGGACTGAAGTGTTTTATCAGCCTTCAAGGTCATGTAATTACTAAATGCAATCATGGCATAAGAATCTAGATTCTCTAACTCCTTGTATAAAACTCCTTCTAATAACTGAATATTATGAAATTATATATAGTAGTTATCTAGCACACTCACTCTGTCAGGAAGATGGGGAAAAGAACAAATACAGTGGTGACCACTGCACACTTGGTCCTGTGTTAAGCACGAAAGATACCAAAACAATTTGCTTAATGTTATGAATCTTCAAGTCTAATAGGAAAAAAATTGACAACTTGTTGGATAAATCACAGTATGATACATTCTATAGCAAAAACGTGCATAGAGAAGTGACAACTAAATCTAACTAGAATGTCAGGAAAAGCTTCTCCAAGACAACCTAAATTTTAAAGGATGAATATGTCTTGTCTATACTGATGCTGAGAAAAATGGCATGTGTGACTGTCGGGATATATGAAACATTTTACTAAAACCAATATAGAGTGTGAATGAGGGGGAAGGGAAGCTGGTAGATGAAGAGGCTAAAAAGATTCAGTAGTCAGGAAACAGATCTTTAAAACCCATTTCTGCTAAGCTTTAGGGTTTAGCAGAGACTATAGAAATACATCAAGTTCTCTGCTAAGCTGTGATCCTTTGGATAGAGCACCAGAAAACAGAGGCAGATGTTTCACTGTGCTTCATCGTCAACATCTGTGAAATGCCAATAATAATGGCACGTCCGTCACTGGGGTTGTCAGTACTAAGTTGGCAATCCACATGAAGCATTGAGCACTGTACTTGGCACCCAGTAACCGCTCAAAAAATATTAGCTATTATAACTATAATTACCATTTTATTGTGACAATTACTTTGAATAAAGATAGTATGATGAGCTGTGACTAATAATACTAAGCATTTAATTGAGGACGGTTATTAAGAGATGACTTAAAAGGTGTTGCCTTTAAGGTTTAGTTGTTGTGTTGGATGACAATTTAAATGCTTTTGCATATCTTCAAAATAATACATCTGCCCACACTTTCTATTTGCAATAGTCTGAAAAATTAGTAATTTTCACATAGCCTCATAATTGCACACATATAGGAGATATCCTTAGGGCTATCTCCTATATTCTGTTAGAGTGCAGAATGAGGGGTACCCTAGGACCCCCAAACTTGCACAATCTAAATGGGTTCTGCCATCTGCCATATAAAGACAAAGCATTCTCTTAGTGTGAAAGAACTTTAATAGGATTAGTGTGCATAGAGGAAGAAGATGAAAAGGGTAGGATTCCAGCAAAACACCCAAAGTTACCCATCCCCTTGTGGGTAAGTATCCAGCCAAAAAGGGTTGCCTCAAAGTGGAACCACTGATGCCAAAAGCTCGCCACAAGTCTAAGCACCTTCTGGTGGGGAATCATAGGAAAGGGGCAGGAGGGGTCTGGCAAGTCTGGATGAAAGGAGCAAAATCAAAATACAATCAGGGTAATGCCTGTCATTGTCAGCCTCCCCACAGGTCTCTAACCACATGCCTCCTCCAAGTCTAGTGGAGAAGTGATATTTCTATAACAGCCAAGATTCTTGATTGCAGAAAAAAAAAAAAAAAAAAAAGGAGAGCCTCCCCAGTGGCGCAGCGGTTGAGCACTGGGTTGCGAAGCTGCCCACAGCCTCTGCAGCGCCAGCTCGATCCCCAGCCACCAGTGAGGGTCCTACATGGCACGACAGACCTCTCCTGCCACGCCCGCTGCTCCCCTCAGCAGTGTATCATCAGTCCGCTTGTTCTGTTCCCCGCTCTGGCTTTGGTGAATTCTCTCACCCTCCCAGCTTCTGACTGTACCCAGTGTTTGTATAAATAAATAAATAAATCTTAAAAAAAAAAAAAAAAACAGAAAAGGAATTCCATTAGCAGGACATGCAGACTCAGGTTAGAAAGATGGAGAACAAGACTTTGGAAAAGAACATGAGCCAAGCAGCCCTAGCGCAAGCAGCACAGTTGCTGCCATTTGGCCGGAACACATGTCTGTCTCTGCAGGCACAGAGAGAGTCCTGACCTTCTGTTCATCTTTGATTCACAGCCCCTGAAGAGAGACTGCAGTTGGGCAAGCTTAAGTCTCATGCAAGGCACTGACTGCTGGGGCATGGAGAGACTGCCCACAACTTACCCTTCTGGTGCGGCTCTCCATCTCTCCCTGACTACATACAATGGCAGATCCCCCTATTCGCATGGGATTTGAGACGGCCAAAAAAAAGAAAAAGACAAAATGACTTCAATAACAGTTTTGCCCTTACATTTAAAAGCAAGAAGTAAAATTTATAAAAAACATTTACAAAAATGCTGCCATGAATCATCATATGCCTCTCAGACATCATCATATCAAATGGCAAGAGATGGAAGTTGGGGATGTGGCTGTTCTCAGTGCCGCTTGCTTATCCAAACATGCCTGTGCTTCTAGTGTAAACATCACAGTGGAGTTCTACTTACCAAACTTTCCTCAGTGAGATTGCATCTCTCATGGCAAAAGTGCTACTGCCTTAAATTTTTTCTCAAAAATATATAAAATAAAATTAAAAAATAATTTGAAAAATCATATACAGGCTGAATAAGATGGGCTTAGAACTTTTAAAAAAACCTGTATTTCTAAGGCTGTGACATACTGAACTTCAAAATAAAGGGTCTACTTTAAAGGTTAGAGATGAGAGTATTTTGTAATGAAAAGAAGCTCTTTTATCTCTTAATCCTTTGACTGGAGTATGCTTATCCATTGCGGATACCTGAAAGTACATCTGTATCACTGACCAAAGAAACCCAGGAATCTAGAAAGGGGGAAAAAGGGATTAAATCAGATAGCATTTTCAAATTATCATTGACAGTTTTAATCCTAAATCTTCTGATCCTCGTCGGATAAAACATCATAAAAAGCTGATTGATCTGAAGGTGTCTTTAGTTATTAACTGCTTGGCATTTACAAGCCTCATGTAATGAAAAAAATGATCAGGCTTATGAGATCATGAGCTGATTATTTCAATAACTGTATCAAATCTTCCTCAAGAAAGTAGAACATACTAGCACTCGACTTTTCTGGTTCTGTGTGAAGGATGATAAAATATCAGATAACCCTTATCTGGAAATCCACATTCTTGGGAATATACGTGAAATAAACAAAGGGGACAAAAAAGCCTAAAATTAAGGTTTCCAACCATTAAAATGGACACTAGTAAAGGGCTACTGGACTTAAATTGTTGTAAACAGGTCCTGAACTTTATGGATACTGAAATCACCTGATGATTGCATTAAAATTCTAATTCAGTAAGTCTGAGTGGGAGCCAGAGAGTCCACATTTTTAACAAGCTTCTAGGTGGAGTCAGATCTGTTGGTCCCCACAGCACACTTCAGTTGCGCAGCTTTGAACAGTTTTCGAATTTTTTGTGAATTTAATGCTGCTGGTTATAAACATTTGCAAACCAGTGAAAGTTCAGTCCTTCCTGTTCTTTTTCACCTTACAATCCTTTTTCAATTTCCATCACATCTGCATATTTATTTAGACATAATTCATTCCTAATGGACCAAGGAGGTCCATTGAGAAAGAATTAACCTCAATGCTGAAACAATACAACACAGTACTTTAAATATCATCAGAAACAATTTATAACACTTGGTTCTGAAAACTAAAATTACATACCATCAATTATTAGGGCAGGGCCTCCCTGGTGGCACAGGCAGTTGAGCGCAGCGCTGTGAAGCTGTCCACAGCCTCTGCAGTGCTGGTTCGATCCTGGCTGGCCGGGGAGGATCCCACATGGCACAGCAGACCTCTCCTGTCTCGCCCGCTGCTCCCCTCAGCAGTGTATTTCTGTCGTCTGCCTGTTCTGTTCCCCACTCTGTCTCTGGTGAATCCTCTCACCCTCCCGTGCATCTGGCCTGTACCCTGGTTCTTATATAAATAAAATTTAAAAAAAAAAATTAGGCATTTGGTGAGAAAGCGGCACAAAATTAACTTTGAATTACATGATGTTCTCAATTATTTGAAAGGGACATCCTGGGTATCAGGTGGCAGATTTGGAGTTAAAAGGATTTCTAGCTGCTAGGGCTGTTCCCTAACAGGACACCCTTGAATCTAGAAAGCACTGAGGCTGAAATATATTTAGAATATCTTTGTATCAGAGTTTCCAAATGTGTTTACACTTCAGACCAAACATTCCAAGCAGCAAACATTTCTGCTGTTATGTAAATTGGAGAGAAAGGCAGCCAGGCCATCGCCATTCTGAAGGATTGACAAGACAGATTATCATAGTATGAGCTCAGAGAAATCCCAAAGAAATTGATTAAACTTTATTTAACCCAAATGTCAAATAAATTTATTTTACCTCCTAACCCTTTTTATAATATGCATTATTAATATTCTGTTAAAAAATCTTATGACTCTGGAGTGTTAACAAGAACCACCTCAGGAAAAATTATTAAACTCACTATCATTGCAAGAAGAATAATAATGATTTTCATCTTTTTAAAAATATAAGCTGCCATATATGTCATCTCACTTAGTAAATCTAGAAGAATGGGGAGATTGTCCTCATCTATAAAGTAGAGTAGTTTTTGGAGAGTAGTTGGAAAGCTTAAATAAGGTAACATACATGAAAGCAGTGTGCCAATTTAAAAGGAGTGTAGAATTATGATGCTATTATTGTATTATAGTTAATAACATACAAACACTGCAGTTATATGTGTGTGTCAGACAGAGAGACATGTATGTATACATGCCATACCACAAATTTTTGTCTTTGTGTTCTCCACAACATATTGACTTTGATGTCCACAGAGAACACCTGTACTGGGGTGAATACGGCAATGAATGAGCTGACCACAAACAAAGATTTCTGTATCCTATCAGCCCATTCAGGTTAAAAGAGAAAGAAGGTCTGAAGTCGACTGAAGACCGACTTCAGACTTTCTTTCTGTGTGTGGAAGTAAGTCCCACTAGGCTTGAACTTCCTTATAGTTCCTCATCATTCATTTGTTGTAGAACAAAATTCTCATTGCTCATTTGATTAAAACTGGAGGTGCCTGGAAGTACAGGCAGTAATGTTACAGGAAGCCAGAGTTAGGATTTTGTTCCTGTTCAATAGTTTTATTTTTTATATATTTTAGCTATGCAAATACTTGACTTCCTCAGTATTCAGGTAACACTTGAACTGTTTGTTGCTCCCTCAAAAGGCCTTCCACTACCTGACAGTCATTAATGTAATTGCAATTACCGTCGGTAAATATCACATATTGGACTGGCTTGGCTTTCTGATTTCTAAAACACTAAGTATAAGATTGTCTACACCACTCCTACCCTTTTTAAAATCTGCCTCTCACCTTGTATCCAATAATCATCTTGCAATCAATCCGAGGTCGATTTACACCTCAGGAGTTTTAATGGTACTATGAAAACAATGGCTTATTCTCTGCTGCCACCTCTCTTGCTAAGAATAAATTATTACTTGTATTTCACTTGTTCATTTAAATAGGTGGTAAATTTATAGATCCCTATACTATCTTTTATATAAAGTATTCTATATTATTTTAAAATGTAGATTTTAAATAAATTGTAGATTTTAGAGGCCATATTCCTCACTTAGTGCCTGATGACTTGTGTGATGTTGCAGTGAATCAATCCATTGTTAACACAATTTCAGTTTTTACTAAGTGGTAGCAACATGAAAGAGAATTCTAAGCAATGGTGTTGGTCTTTCGGGGATACAAGAGAGGGCTAACATTTCAACTCCTTCTCGCTCTCTATCTTGTTCTTTTTTCTGTATTTCCTGTCTCAGTATAAGCCCAAATATGTGTCCCTCTTCTCTGGAAAGAAATTTGGGTTTGTATTGTTTTCATCTCTCACTAAATGAAAAATTCTTCCAGGGCATTTCAACCTGGAAAAATACTCTTGGGTCTTAAACATCCTGTGTCCTACCCTAGCCCTAGATTTTTTTTTAAGATTTATTTATTTATGCATACAAGATCTGGGGTACAAGCCAGAGGTGTGGGGGGTGAGAGGATTCAACAGAGACAGAGGGGAGCAGAACAGGCAGACTGACTGAAATACACTGCTGAGGGGAGCAGCGGGTGAGACAGGAAAGGTCTGCTGCGCCATGTGGGTTGCTCCCTGGCTGGCTGGGGATCAAACTTGTGCTGCAGAAGCTGTGGATAGCTTCATAGTGCTGCGCTTAACCTCTTGCGTCACCAGGGAGGCCCCTTAGACCTAGGTTTTGGAAGAGAGTCCCCTCTGAGTATTTTCCCCATGGAGCCAGTCACTGACTTCTTCTGCTCCTCCCAAAAGATCCTCTGTAAATTTTGCCTATCTCTGACCTCTTCCTTTCTACCCTATTGGTTTTTCCAGCAGGGATTGTAGAGTTTTAGGATTGGGAACAGTTATCTGTTTCTAGATCAGGGGGTGCAAAATGTTTCAGCTCTTAAAGGAATTAAAAATTGAAGATGCATCTCTCACAGTTTAATTTTTTTAATGTATTTTTTTAATTGTGGTAATATTGGGATACCCACATCAGGTTTTACCACCATAGTGCACTTGCCCATGGTCTACCACCATAGACCATTGTGCTTCCTGCCCTCCTAGTTCTTACCCTTCCCCACTCCCTGCCCTACCCCCTTCCCCTCTTGGTGCTTCAGTTCTGTAGTCAGCAATCAAGGGTTAAAGACAAGCTTAAAATCTCACAGACTAATTTTATTTTATTTGTGTGTGTGTGTGTGTGTTTGCTTCTTTTTTTTTAAATAATAAATTTTATTTTTATATTCCGCATACAATTGCAACCCCCCCATTCTGACCCCAATCCCTCCCCTCCCGCCCCCCACCCCCAAAAAGTGTCTCTGGTTCATAGTTTTTTGTTGATTTTGATTTTCACTTTCTTATATTCATTTTCCTGGTCCCTTATTTAAGTTTTCTAGATTCCTGCTATGAGTGAGACCATCCGGTATTTTTCTTTTTCTTTCTGGCTTATTTCGCTGAGCATGATCCCTTCCAGCGCCATCCATGTTTCACAGACTAATTTTAAGGTGGTTCAAAAGGTAACGTTAATGTCCAAAGAAATGAATGTTACTTTTGGAGATCAGGGAGATTTTGCTATAACTGACTGAGGGTTGGATTTTCGTTTCTTCATCCCTCCCTCCAACCTTCTTTCCTTCTATATATTCTAATGCCTAACTAGTTCCCCAGTAACATTTATTGAATAATCCGTTTATTTCCACTAATAGAGCATTTTAATCATATTTATTATGCATACATACGACTGCTGCTAGATTTCATTTTTCTTCCATTGACAATCTAATTTTATCCCAATATAACATAATTTTAATTATTCTACTGTTTAAATTTTGGTGCAGTAAGTAGAATGGAGCCATTCTAGCTCACTTAGTCATTTACATCAATATTAGAAAAAAGTCTCCCCCCCCTAAAAAATTTAACTGGCACTTCAATTGGAGTTAATTTTAGAAACTGATTTGGGGAAATTAATGCTTTTGTAACGCTGAGATATTTTTGGCATCCAAGGTTATGGTATTTACCCTCCATTTATTTGAAGTGTTTTTATATTATTAAGCAAAATTGTTTAGTTTCCTTCACATGGGTTGCACATATTTCTTATTTCTTACTAAGTTTACTTATACATATTTGTACACATGAGAGTGGGACCTGTTTTCCATTAATTTTGTTTCAGATATTGAAACTAATAAATTGTCAACAATCTGGTGACTTCAAAATGATATTTTATAGTTATCTCAAATAATATGTATCCAGTCAGTTTTAATTAATTCTTTGGAATTTTTTATGAAGATAGTCATACAGTCCTCAGGGACTAGTGAATGTCTCCCTTACTTATCCAATGATTATGCCCTTATTAGCTGCTATTTTCTAAAATTAAAACAACAAAATTATTTATTGTATTAAATGTTTAAGCTCACAAGAGGTTTTACTTAAAAGGTGCTTTATAACTCACTAACGGTGTAAGTGATGCTTGGTACTCCACAGAATTATACCACATTCTAAATTATGGCCCTCAGAAATCGATTTCATATAAGAACAATTCTTAGTTTAGAATTAGATCCTTTCTTCTAAACATAGCCCTGTTACTAGCCCTGCGTGAAGTAGGAAATTTTACCAAGCTGTCCCAATTATCCCTTTTAAAATGAGATGCTTGGCTAATTCTGAGACTCAATCCTTACTCATAAAGCCCTTCTGGAATATAAAAATGGAAGCTGTAAATCTCTGATGATAAATTCATATATTCACATGCAAATATATTACAAAAAATTATAGGCAGTTTGTAGGTTCCACGGCGTTCTTTCATGGATTCCTAGTAAATAAAATGCACAAAAAGATCCCAGAGCTAGGTGATTTCTAAGGTAGTTTTTAACTTAGAGAAGATTTAGTAACAATTCTTAAAAAACAAAACAAAACAAAACAAAAAAAACTGCAGTACACCTGAGGCTTAGGTGTGGTGAAGGAGTTATACCTTATTACTCTGCTGACATATCTTTTGTCATAAGTAAAAACTGGGTTAAAGCTATCCTACTTCATCAGTGAAAATTTTTTAACCTTCATGTTCTTCCCAGGTTTTTGCCATTGGAATATAATTATATTCTGTCCAATATATGCTGTAATATCCTTCTCATTAAATTCATTTCTTTCTATAATTCTTATCATTAAGAGACTTTAGTTATAGCCACACACTTCCAATTTTGTGATGTAAACAAGCGCCAAAAATGATTTCTCTGTACAGGGCCAACTTTCAAGAATACAATGATTTCTTAAATTGAGAGAAAGCAAAGCCACCCTCTCAATTGACTATAGAAATACCTTATGATTAAAATGCTCAAAATATCATGTCTGATTTATTTTTTTTTAAGGATAGTCAGAAGCAAAGCTGACTTCTTAAGACTTCTGCCACTTGGTGAATGTTCTCATTAGCTCAGCTGGTGAGTCTCTTCATAATATAGCCTTTAACTCCAGTATTTTCTTTTCAGTCATTGTACTCAATGACCTTATGCAGTTGAGTTGGTTTCAGCTGAGTTATTCTTTAATTGACGACAACCTTGTTTCATAGATTGATAAAATGTAAAGAGTAACCCTAGAGAGTATATGTGTGAAACCTCTAATTTTACTTAATTGCTTCTCTTTCATAAGGCCCCATGAGGTTCTAGGTAGAACAGTGGACAGGAAACTGTGAAATTAAAAGTCTCATCCTGGCTCTAGGTGTTATATTTCTTCTATCTAAAATGAGATGATCAGAACAAATCATGTCTGTTCAGAGCAGCTTTTCTCATTTCTATATCAAGAAGAGGAAAAAGAATTTTTAATAAAGTTATTCTACATTGCTATTCCTGAAAATAGAAATACATATTTCTATTTCCAAAAATATTTGAAGTAGGTTTTTGTGACTTCTGGTCCTTGGTCCAAAGGGGGACTGGTCCAAGTTCCAACATCTTGATGTATGATTTTTTAAAATTTTTAGTCTATTCCTTTCTTCAAGTCTGAACATGATAACTTTTAATTTTCAGTGGAGAATAAAGGTAATATTTTTTAAAGTAATAGAAAGTATGATTTCAATGGAAAAAGGAATCAGGTGTCAGTATTTTTCTTCTTTTCCTTTTTATTGCTTATTTTATGTTCATTGGATCAAGCTTCTGAGTTGAATCTAAATATTTTATATATTCTCTCTGATTGAATTTCCCTACTCTTATTTTTTTGATTCATATTAATCATGTACTAATTTTCTGTTTTTCTAACTCTTGCAAAATGTTAAGCTATTTCCTCAAGTATTTTATAATTTTTTTTTCATTTTGCTGTGAATTCTTCTTCAATAGTGCTACTTTCCATTGTGAGTTTGTTATATGTTTTGTTTGAAATATAAACATGATGTTGATCTAACCCTTAAAAGTTCAAGTGAATAAGGACTAATTTGTCAAAACCTCATTCCCACTTGGAATGCTTTATGGGGGGAAATCATTTACATGTAAGACATAAAGTCACCAGTCCTTCAAATGAAACTGTTTGGTTATCAGGAAAATAACTGCTGTCTTATGAAGATGCCATTAAATCACTCAATATATAAGTATTTCTTCGTAGCCCCTATATTAATCAGGAATTCTTTGTATATTTTTTCCCCAGAGACTATAGAGAAAAATAGAACAGAAGAAGAACTGATTCTCTAAGACTGTTGCATTTAAACTGTACAACATTTTTAGTACTTAACTATAAAACAACTATTTGTTGAGGCCCTACGAAGGACAGTGTTATGAACTGTGAGTGATAAAAGGAATTATAAAATGGAATCTGCCTTCTAGAAGAGCATTCTTGCTAGAAAGTCAAGAAGTAGATGCAAAAATATGCAAAATTTCTTTTTTTAATGTTATTTTGCTGCAAGTTTGTACAGGCAGAAAGTTCCTTCTATTTAGAAAGAAGTAGAAGTAATTATAACTGAATCTCTGTGAAGAGGGCATTTCAGTTCGGCTTCTAACGGTGAGTACTATATTGGAGGAGGATTCAACAAAGATTATTGAGGTGGCGGGCACAGCATGAATAAATGCATGCAAGTGGAAGGCCTCACAGTGTATTTGAGGAGCAGTGAATGGATGAGCTTGCTTAGAGTAGAAAATCCTTGAACAGCTGGGGCTGTGAAATAAAAGCCTAGAGGAGAAAGTAGCTTAGCATGCGTGGATGCAGCAGGCCAGGCACTAAAGTACAAGTTAATGAAATTAAGTTCTGAAAGAAGTAGCGAATGAAACTCCTTTCTGAGCAAACCACCCATGAGCTAATTCCAGCACCAATATTGATGAAAATCTCAGTTTTTTCCAGAGAATCTGAGAAGTGGGATTTTTTTGGGTAAGTGTCTAGTATCTAAACATTGGTAAGCAATTCAGAACTTGCGAAGCATAGTGTAAGAGCCAAACAAAGTATTTTGGGCTTGGTCATAGGTCTACAATATGCCATCCCAAATAGAGGGTGGTTAGAGAGAGGAATAAAATCAAAATAATGGGTTAGCACCAGAGCTAATGGGTTAGTACTGGCTGAAATATGCAGCTATAATCCCTAAATCAACAGAGACCAGAGAAAGTGCACTATGATTAATATAGAATTTTAAGAATTTTATTCCAAGCTCGAAAAGGAGAATCAGAAAACACTTCTCTTCATGATATTTACCAAACTGTTTAGTCTAGCTGTAGACATTCCCACGAAAAGACATATGCATACTATTTTTAGGAAGTGGTGTCACACTCTATATACTTTCCACTAATGAAAAGTTTCCCTCTGTTTATTATACTAATTATGTGAATATTTTTATAAAATGGTATTGAATTTGTAAAGAATTCCCATAATAACACTTTCACCAGTTGAGATTTTAACAAACATGAACATAACTCATAGATATATGATAGGAAACAAAAGCTCATTAAAATTTTTATCTAAACTAATTAAACATCTGGCATAAAAACTCCAATTCCTCTTCTCTCCTTTCTTGTCGCATATATGTGTGGGTGTTTGCCTAGTGTCTAGGATTTCTCCAATTAGCCACAAAGAGAAGAAATACTTAAAATGAGTTTCATTGTTTACGATCCTACAGAGGCTACTGCAACATCTCCTTGCTGACCTGTCCTTTTACTGTGACATGAATCTTTTGTTTTCCATTGAGATTAGTCAGGCAAGGCAGTGATAAAGCCAAATTTTAATTCCTCAGTAACTAAGAGCCCAGAACTCCATTTGTGATAGAAATTATTGGTATAGGTTCCCTTTTTAAAAACTAATGGAGGGGGCCTCTCTGATGGTGCAAGGGAGTAAGTCACAGCTATCTGCAGCCACTGCAGCACGGCACAAGTTTGATCCCAGGCTGGCCAGGGAACTGACCCACATGGCACAGCAGACCTCTCCTGTCTCGCCAGCTGCTGTATTTCAGTCAATCCACCTAATCTGCTCCCCACTCTGTCTCTGGTGAATCAATCCTCTCACCTACTGTACCTGTGGCCTGTACCCCAGCTCTTGTACACATAAATAAATCAATCTTTATAATGAAATAAAATAGAAACTAGTGGATTTTTCTCAGGTCTAAAATAAGATGAGATGTTGCCATTTGTGATGACATGGATGGGACTGGAGGTGATTATAATTAGTGAAATAAGTCAGAGGAGAAAGATATACCGAACCGTTACACTCATCAATGGGTACAGAAAAATGAAACAAAAGAATTAATAAGCTAAATGAAAACAAACCCTAGAAATATGACTATAGAGGCTGCCAGAGGGGAGGATCTAAGGTTAGATCTCTAAGGTTGCGTTGATGGCAGGGTGGTGTGGTAACATACATTTGAGGAGATGTGAACCTGTTCTAAATCACATACAAAATTTTGTAAACCAATGTTACCTCAATTAAAAATACTAATAAAATAAAATCTTAAAAAGTGGAATCAAGTACTGTCGAAATTAAAGATGTAAGAAAAAAAGTACTTCATCTAAAAAAACCTTAAAAATAAAAGAATTTAAATTTCTAAAAATGAATGAAAATGTCATAAAACTGGTGGATTTTTATCCTACTGTATTTGTCTACACAAAAATGAGTAGACTGGCAAAAATTGGATACTGGAAGATTTATTCAATTGAAATATTAAAGGCAGAAGTAAAGGCTAATGGACATCTAATTATTTGCCCTTTTCAAAATCTATATCCATTTTCTCTTATTTAAAATTATCCTGTTAAGAACATGAGTTCTAGATTCAAACTTTGAAGGCTGTCACCTCTCCCTCCTTTCTGTGTTAATGTGTGTGTTATTTCCTTGTGTAAGACACAGACCTCATTTGTAAAATAGACATCAGATTGTAGCGTGCATTCAATGACATAAAGGGATGGCTGAGTCCGCAGTACATGTCAGTTACTGTCATTATTGTTATTACTATTTTTTCTTATTAAAATCATGGCTATAGCAGCTGATTTTGTTCCCAAGACACTATGTACATTATTTACAGTATTGGAACATCCAAAATCCAGACTGCCTACAGTTTTTACTAAAAACCTGCCACTGATGGTCAGAGATTACAGGCTTATTTTTAGCAGTGTTTCTAGCCTGAAATGGAATTCTGTCAAGGTTGGCATTTTTTTAATGTGACTCACAGGAGAGCTGTATTGCTAATTTTATCTTCTACCCATAAAATCATGTTTTAGTGCTAGCTAATTCCATTAATTTTTTAAATATGCTGGTTTAGGTTTACAGGTTGCAAAGCTATTCTGTGGCTGAAATAGTCTGTTTTGGAATATGTGGTGACTTTTTCTGACCCATTCGGGAGTAATTGATGAAATGATTTTAAAGAGGTGATTAGCACTTAAGAGTAAGTCGTAAGTGAGTGTACAGGATTCTCCAATACATGGTTTTTTAATATGATTCATACAAAAGATATTTGTTCACAGCAATGAAAATACATTTGCAAAAATCCAAAACGAATGTCATGGCATAATAGGATTCTCAAGAATTAGTTATTCTTAAATGAATAACCCAGTTTTGTTTTGTTGACAACTGAGGATTTCTGGCTGCCTGATTTTTCTGTCAATAACTTGCTTGGTGAATGTTGTCAGCAAGTCACACTGTGGTCGCTATTCTTTACAAATGTCATGAGTACATAGAGCACACACATACACGTGTGTGTGTGTGTGTGTGTGTGTGTGTGTGTGAGAGAGAGAGAGAGAGAGAGAGAGAGAGAGAGACCAGCAATTCACTTTCACAGCCTAGTTATAGATTTTGGCATTCTTTTAAGTTGGCAAATCAAATCCTTTTCTTTCTTTAGAGGGGAAAGAGACCATCTTTTGGTAGCAAGCTTTTTGTAAATTATCTCTGTGAGTCAATAATTACATTCAGAGGTATTAATCAGAAAATTAAGTCTTTATTTGACTAAATACTTGATGAGTACAAGATGTTTGGACCCTGCCATTCTGAACCTTCCACTCCCTGCGTCCCCTGGAGACATTTCCATGTGTGTTCAGTTACACAGACATGTTCCTTAGATACATAGTTGATGTATCACCTAGATTGTACTTCCCACAATTCATCATACTAATTTGGGAGTCAAGTACCTATACAGCAGGGTTAAGCCATTATTTCTAATTTTTTTGAAATGTTATTTAAATTATTTTGTTATTTTCTCCATGAACTTTACACCAAGGAGTTAATTCATCTATCATTTTTTTTTTAACTTAGAGCAGATAGACTAAGTTTTCTTCTGTGACATCTCTACCAAAGTGCAGTTTTCTCAATTTAAGTTTTAAAGAACTAATTTTATCAAGAAAATTTTAGAATTCCATCATTTTTGATCAGTAACAATTTTTACCCTGCTCTTTATTGCAGATCTTACTTTTACCAGTTATTTCTTCTGTGTCTAATTTTTCCTGAATTGATGTTTTCTGTCTTCAGTTTCTTTAGGAAATTTTTATTTTCTGTTTGGTCATTTTAAACATTATTAGCTGTATCTGTCTTCTTTCCAATAAGCATGTTTAATAATTAGATAATCAAAATGTGTTTATTTCTTTGAAAAAAAGGAGTAGAGAGCATGAGATAGAATGATCACATCTAGCAGTGAGTGTAAATGCCCTCCTTCAAAAAGTAATAGCTCCGTGAGATCAATCAGGAGACAAATGGTTTTCCTAACTGAGGGAGATGCCTTGGAGATATTTTGTACTTTATACTCTGTTTATAGTTATGAATCACTTGATTCTAACCCCCAGATTACCCAGTGCCACATGTCCATTTTTTTGGTTGTATACGTGATATATAATGAACATCAACTCATCACCTAATTTACAAAGTGAATTTATTTGTGAACAATATCGTTAGTTGTGAGAAAGTGATAGAAAACTGCAAAAAAGGGAAAAAACCTATGTGGGGGAGGGGAAGGAACTGACATTTTAAGCAAGAGTCATACCCCAGGCATCATGACAGATGTTATATAAAACTATCTTCTTCAATCCTCTCAACAAACCAGGAGGTATTTAAACTTTCAATTTTTAGTGGAAGAAATTGGAACAGAGAGTGCTCACCGAGTGGAGTCAAGTTGCTAAGTGCTGATGGGGCTGCAGGCCAAGCCATTCTGCAAACGCATATTCTTTTATACATGACACTTGCCGTGTACCTATCCTGTGGTCTTTACGGTTTAGAAAGATAAGCTTTATCACTTAACACATATGTATTGAGTACATATTAGGGACCACATGCTGAGCTAGGCTTAGAAATAAGGTATGTAAGACAGACCATCACCCCACTCTTATGAAGCCTGCAGTCTAACATGAGCTGCAACAGATAATAAGAGAGATTAAGTGCAGTAATAATACCTCCAGTGGGACGATAAAGAGGCAGAAGTGGAAGGGATTGAGCATCATAAGCAAAAGGAATAAAAAAATGATTACATGGATTACTGAAAAGTGAGGGGATAAAAACACCCTCTAAATGAAACCACTGCAGGTGAGAGAATTTTACAATATCCAGAAAGATTCATAAAAGTTTTTATGAGTGTTTCATCATAGTGATGATGATTCACAATAGTCAGAAAATATATCTAGATACCAGCATAAGGGGCCTCCCTGGTGTCAGCACTATGAAGCCACTGCAGCACGAGTTCTATATCCAGCCAGGGAGGTGACCCTCATGGCATCTCCTGGCTCACCTGCTGCTCCCCTCAGCAGTGTATTTCAGTGAATCTGCTTGTTCTGCTCCCCACTCTGTCTCTGATGAATCCTCTCACTGCCCCCCCCCCACTTCTGGCCTATACCCCAGCTCTTATATGCATAAATAAAGCTTAAAAAAAAAAAGATACCAGCTTAAGATACCAGTTTTCTGGCATTGAATTGAATGCCAGTATGAGCCTCTCTAAATACTGAAAAGTGTCTCTCCTGCTTTGTATTTACCTAGCTTTGGAGTAAGTGTACATGATTCTAAGATGAATCCCAAGAGGTTTCTCAAGCAATTTCTCAGGGACTTTTACCTTACTAGTTCTTTACAGATTATTTCTAAAATTTAAAAATGTGTATTATCTTTTTTTTATGAGAATTCTTATAATAACATTGAACAAACTCCCCCAACTTGAGCAAAAATTATACTAATCCACAGCTATTTTATTTGTGATTTCTCTGTTACACACACACACACACACACATACATACACACACACACACACACACACACACACACAGAAACACACAGATAAATTCAATGATTTTTATTCAAAGGTTTACATTCTTGACAGGCAGTTAGCCATTTTATCAAATATAAGTCCATGTTATAGCAGTTTAAGCCCAACTTCTTCTGTGGTTATTGATTTTTGATACCTTGGAGGAGAAGAAAATATTTCTAAGTTTGAAAACTGGCAGGTTAAACATACTTTACATGACTTTCTATCCCATTCCTTCTATTTCAGCCAAATCGCATTAATTCCTTTTCCTCGTATGTGCATTTTATGTTTCTGGTCTAGTGCCTTTGTTCATGAGCTTTCAACTCCCCAAAAGCAATTTTCCTTCATCTCTGTTATTCGAAATCCTATTTATTATGTATGGCAAAATTTGCATATTCCTCTCCCCTGTAAATAAATGCTCTGATTGTTCCAGCACTTAGTTCCACTGACTTGACACTTGTGTTTCCCCAACAGATTGTGTGAAGACCAATCTCCCTCATCTCTGCATCTCATGCCACATCCAAAACATTATGTGTGGTTATAAAATACCTGCTAAGTGAGTGAATTAGCTGCTTAACCACTTACAAGTTAGTTAGGGATTATTAGACAGGTGGAAGCAATGAAAGTAATATTTTTGGTCTCCAGATTCAAAGAAAGCCTCACTTCAGGAGTGTGGAAGATAAAGCAGAGGGAGTTGATCTGCACACCCCCTGGTCTGGGAACTATATGTGAGAATAGGACATTCAGGAATGAAATGTCATGAAGGGGCAATTGCTGACCAAAAAACTGTGTTCAACTCTGAGACAAAGCATCTAAGATAGAGTTTGACTATCTGCAGGCTATTCAGGAAAGGGAAACGAGATGCAAAGATTGTCACATGACCCTATAAAAAGTATGCCCCATAGAGAGGGTGGGGCTGGAGCAGAGGCATTGACAAGTGTATTTGTAAACATTGGAAATGCTGTAATATTGTGGAAAGAACAGAACTAGGCCACAGGGTGGAGAACCAGAGAAGGCAGGTTGGGCTCAACACCAGATGAGAACTCAGCTGCGGCATCCAGGTAAACGTTGTGTGGCTGGACCCTCAGCTCTTGGGACAGGGAGCCAATTCTGCCTTCCACCTGGGCCTGAGCTCACCCCAGCCCTAGTATTTAGTTTCTTCCCCAGAGATCCTGCTGCTGCTCCTTCAGCACTGCCAGTTATGTTGCTGTGCTTCCAGCCACCTTTCCCTGATATGTGTTGTCCCTGACTTCTCTCTGCCACTGCTGTGCCTCCTGCCACTTCCACCCCAGGTCCAAAATTAGACAGCTTGACCGATCCCCTACAAAATATACAACATGGAAATTGAAACTCATTTCCCAGAAACTGGACTGAGGGGTTTTCAGGGGATGCTATATGGGAGCAAAATAGATACCTCCAAATATGCCACTTGACCTTATTATTTTGAATTAAAGTTAAAGTAGAATTAAAGTTACTTAAGAAACAGACAGTAGGTCCTCTCTGGTGGCGCAAGGGGTTAAGTCTCAGCACTATGAAGCTATCCGTAGCCACTGCAGTACGAATTAGATCCCAGGCCAAGGAGGTGACCCACATGGTGCAGCAGACCTCTCCTGTCTCACCTGCTGCTCCCCTCAGCAGTGTATTTCAGCAGATCCACCTATTCTGCTCTCTGCTGTGTCTGGTGAATCCTCTCACCTCCTGCACCTCTGGCCTACACCCCAGCTCTTGTATGCATAAAGAAATAAATCTTTGAGGGAAAAAAAAGAAATAGACAGTACAAGAAGGACATTCTGACCCATCTTTGTATGCTTGAAAGTACATGTGGCAAAGTAGCCTCCCTGTGAGAAATGGATAAGGCTTCCTTATCACCAGTGATAGGGAAACAAACCTTGTTTGTTACTAAACTTCAGCTCATAACTTTTTTCTCTTTGCCTAGAGGGTATAAATACTGCTTGCTTTATTTAGTTATCTGGGTCCCCTTTCTCTTGGACCCCATACATACAAAATTAAATGTGAGGAGCTTTTTCTCCTGTTTATCTGTCCTGTGTCAACTTAATTAGAGCAGCCAAGAAAACGCAGAAGGGAGAAATGGGAAAAGTTTTTCCATTCAATGAAAATATAAACACATTTTTTTCCCAAATTGTTAAAGCAAGGAAACTGTAAATAAACTATAAACTGTACTTTGGCTACAATGTGAATTAAACCAACTTTGGTGTGCTGGGTTAAAAACTAAACCATACTTTGCCATTGCTTCAAATCTATTAAAAAATTATGGTTGGAAATAATGGCTTTGTAAACATTTTACCTGGTATCTACAGGTAAAATTTGAAGTCAAATGTCAATGAAAGGATCATTTAAAAATGTGACTCAAGGTGCTTAGTTTATCCAATTATATTTAATAATCACAAAGTAAAGGGGGTTGTCATAAGAAAAGCAAAAACTGTAAGGTCTTAATTTCTCCACAACATAGGCCTGACCTACATATCTCTGCAGAGGTCACAAGAGGTTTACCAAAAAGTTCTATTCCTAGAAAATGAAACATTGGGACATTGCTGAGAGTTCAGTCTGTGGTTCCAAAAAGCTCTTATATTACCCAAGACTTTGCATACACAGACCATTAACACATCAATTCCCGCCAACTACCTTTGGAAAGTTAGCTAGTGCTTGCGGTGGGGGGTTGGGGTAGTGGTGAATATCACAAAAGTTTCCATGCTCGAAATAAATGTGGTCTCTAGACCATATGTCCCAGTTGATGGTGACTATAAGCAGCAAAAGATAACTGGGGAAATTTCCATTTTCTGGTGGAAGGAAAGAGCAATTACAGAGACCAGTCCACTGGGGCAGTCATTTCTGTGAAAGAGATTGTTTTAATACCAAAATCTTGACAGACAAGAGAGATCAGGAGCTAGCACAGCATATTAAAAAGTGTAAGATCTTCCTAGGGTGATGGTTCACAGCTGTCTAGGTGGTGGTAATTTTATGGGGATTACACATGAGAGGAGAAATCAAATGTTGTACAAAAATGAACAATGACGTAAAAAATATAAAAATAAATTTTAAAAAATTATAATGACTTTCAACTCAGACAAACCCAGATTCAACACTTGGATCCTTCTTCTTAACAAATGTATACACCTGGTTATGTGTTCCTTTAACCAGTATTTTAATATCAACCTTTCAGATTATAAATGTAGTTTTTAGGAGCTATAAGAAATTGAATTACACAATACAGGATTAAATTAAAGGTAGTCGGCACATTGGATGATCAATGCGTGATGATGATGTCCGACCACAAATGCGTGAATAAAAATATTACAACTTATTATTTTTACCTTAATGAGTCAACAGCAAAGCAAACTAGTATCAGAAAGTATTCTGCATCTGGCTATGTCCTACCCACTTCACATCTTCCGTAACTCATAATGGAAAGGGGCATTTGTATATATGAATGATGCAAGATCGCTGATTTCCAAGAATGATGAAATTGTATATATTACTTCTACAATTATGTTCATTATCTTATATTTACAGAAATAGGGTGCTGGACAAATCTTTTATACAGGTTTTCAATAGTGATTTTTAAAATCTTCATTATTTGCCGTAAAACAGAAAACCTTCACCAATAACACAACAGCAGAAACAATAATCATAACATTTTAATCTAATATTGGCAACTTCATGTGAATGGCATCGCTTAATCTCTTAACAGTCTATGTTGTCATTACTTCAAGTTCTCTGTTTTAGAAAGGAAGAAACTAAGGCAGAAAAAGGGGGTAAGTATCTTACCCAATGCTGCACAGCAATTCAATAGGAAATATAAGATAGGAAACAGTCAGGCCATATAATTCCAAGACAGGTTTTCCTATTGCACTTCACAAAAGTGCATTGATAACCTTCTAGGTTATCAAGATTGACTAACACATTTCTCTGTAGCCGATTTTCTCTTCTCCGTTCTGTGTCTTGTTGCTATGTATTGGCTCTCTGCACTCTGTCCACTAATTTCTCTCCAGTAGGTCTCTCCAACACAGCCTCACTGCCCTGTGTTGACTTCAACTCCAATCACCCTGCAACCAGCAGGCCTAAAACTTATTTTGGAATGTTTACAGAAACTCCCACTACTTATTGTATTTCACACTCCATCAAGTCATCAAGCAAAGTTAGTTATTTGCTTTTAAATGAATTACTAGATATATGAGTCAGAATTAGCTCTTCTGAAGGAGAACAAAGGCTGGCCTTTCAGACTCAGATCTTCATTTTGTGACGTGGGCATTTCCCTGAAACTTAGGGAACATGGCACTTCAAGAGTTTCCACACCAAGTGAAGGCAAACAAAAACACAGGGTTCTTAAGCAGGGCATGTGAATACAATATTCCAGCATAAGGTCTAGTTTATTTAAAAGTTAATTTTATGATTGAGATATTAGAAAATTTATTTCCTTTACTGCATTTGCAAGGAATCTAACTAGAATTTCAATTTGTAGTTCTGCAAACCAAAGGAACTTTCCAACAGATGCCAAAGTCCCATCCTTCTGACTTAAGTGATGAACAGCTACGAAAATCTGCTGAGAATTTGGCTTGCAAAAGTGGGAGGTGTCACTTCCTTTGTCTTCCCTGGGTTTACAGCTCTAAGCTTTGGTAGAAAAGAACAGGCAAAAGGAAATAGGGGACAGAAAAAGAAAATAAACCTTAGTATACCAATAAAATAAAATGATTTAGCTAGGCCTAATTAATTTTTTTTGTTTTGCTTTGCTTTTAAATTCATTTCTTTTCTTACATTGTTGTTCATTATTGTACAGTATTTGATTTCTCCCTTCAGGTGCAATCCCCGTAGTTCTTCCTACCACTATAGCACCCGTGACCCATCATTATAGTTGCTTGTGCTCTTACCTTCCCTGTTTTGGCCTCTCTTCCTCCTGTCCCCTACTGTATGCCTCATATCTATGGTCAGCTTGGAAGTTTTGTCTTTTTCCTGACCCTTTGTTCATTTTCTCTATATTCCACATATAAGTGAATACTACTCAGCGATCAAAAAAGAGAAACTCTTGCCATTTGTGGCAACATGGGTGGCGCTGGAAGGGATTATGCTAAGCAAAATAAGGCATCAGGAAAAATGTCTCCTAGAGCACATTTTTTTGCCCTGATGTAGGTGCAAGTGGTGGGCATTGATTTGGATTGTTGATAGAATTTCTTTACTGAGAACTTGTTTTGAAAATGGTGCTCTGAACTCAGGCATGAATGCATTAAGCCATGAGAAACACCACAGCAATTACTCAGGATAAAATGCCCATGTTGAGGCACAGATTTGAAGCATTGTGAATTGTATCAACATTTTATATGGAAAGGTTAAATTTAAGCAATTCATATTTTATGTTCTGCTAAGTTAGTCATGAACCTAATCTTTGTAGAATTTCCTCTATTTTTAGCTGATTTGAGAGGAATTTGGAAGTGTCCCAGTTGGCTGGAAACAGATGGCCTGTTCTGCCTCTTCTTGGGATCACTCAGAAAACTCTACAGTAGCGGCTCAGCTGTGCTTTCGGATTGTTTCGCATTTTTCATTCCTTCTCGGGTGCTTTGTTTGATTTGGGTTTTGGTGTTTTGTGCACATGTGATGACCTATTTTGGCAGTTTACAATAATACACAATCTTTCAATTATTCATTCTTCTTAGATAAAATACTAGACCTTAATAGTCAATATTCAGGAAGTCTCGATTATGCAAACTTCAAATTTAGAAAACTGGCAATCTCTGGTTTCAGCACAAGCGGTACATTTTTTTCTCAAAAGTACTAATAGCATATAATATTTCTTGCTCTGAAAGTTTTTTGACTAGTGGAAATAGAGCAGAAGTGATACATGCATCAAATGTGAAAACCTTCCATCCTTGTCCCATCAATATTTGCTGATGGCTAATCATTCAAATAATTAAAAACAGATAAAAGATAAATTCACAAAATCATGGGTTATTACCCATGCATTTGCCTTTCAAAAAGTCAAACATTTATAAAGAAACATTATAGATCTTATTTCACAAAATCTTAGATCTGAAAAATAACCTAGACATGACTCAATTCAATCACTTTGTATTCAAGTTTGAACAATGGAAGATAGAAAGGCTATTTGACTAGTAGCAAGACCAAGATTTGCAGACCCTTTTCCTATCTCAAATTATTTATGCTTACTGCTTTTCTTTCAGATCTTTAGCTCAACAATAGGTTATACCACCTCAGAAATGTAAGGACACCTCTTCATTATAAAAATGGAAATGTGATGGCCTCCCTGGTTAAGGGATGTGTTAAGTCTCAGCGCTATCACCACTACAGCCTGAGTTTGATCCCTGCCAGGGAGCTGACCCACATGGAACAGCAGATCTCCCCTGTCTTGCCTGCTATTCCTCTTAGCAGTATATTTCAATAGATCTGCCAATTCTGCTCCCTATTCTATCTCTGATGAATCCTCTCACCCCTGCACCTCTGGCCTGCATCCCAGTTCTTCTACACACACACACAAAAAAAAAACTATTAAAAAATGAAAGTGTGATATTAGTGAGAACTCCAAATACTGGTATTCCACTTCAAATTGGAACCTCAGATCTATTGATGTTTCTCCTAAGCAGAATCAACAAATCGATACCAAATATCACTACCACCTGTGCCCTTTCTTGTATCTTTGGTCACATCCTCTAAAACAGGGACAAGTGGAAGGTGACAGTTAGTTTTGGAGTATAAGTCTCTGAACTTCACCTTGACTCTCCATCTTAAATTAAAATATGCAAATTTTATAAACTAGTAATGTACATCATTAAGGTCATTGTTTTGACAAATATAAAATGGTAATAAGATATTAACCTTTGGGCCTCCCTGGTGGCTCAGCGGTTGAGCGCTGGGTTGCCAGGCTGCCCACAGCCTCTACAGCAGGGGTTTGATCCCCGGCTGCTCCCCGGCCACCAGAGGAGGGTCCCACATGGCGCGCAGACCTCTCCTGCCGCCCGCTGCTCCCCTCAGCAGTGTACTTCGGTCCTTCTGCCTGCTCTGCTCCCCGCTCTGGCTCTGGTGAAGTACCTCACCCTCCTGTGCTTCTGACTGTCCCCAGTGCTTGTATAAATGAATAAATAAATCTTTTAAAAAAAAAAGATATTAACCTTTGAGGAAACTGAGTGACAGATACGCAGGTATTCTGTACTCTTTGCAGCATTTGTGTTCACCACAAATTATCCCCTTATAAAAAGCTCATTTAAAGCAAAAAACAAAATGAAAAATGATAGTGGCAGGCACTAGG
Source organism: Talpa occidentalis (assembly GCF_014898055.3). Classification (NCBI taxonomy): domain Eukaryota; kingdom Metazoa; phylum Chordata; class Mammalia; order Eulipotyphla; family Talpidae; genus Talpa; species Talpa occidentalis. The sequence goes on from NW_023600993.1 coordinate 14,960,451, forward strand.
TGAACCTGAAGGAATAGAGATGTTTCTTATAAGTCTGTAGAATGTAGAGACAGCAGAGATGAAATCTCAAACTTGCCTTGATTTTTTTTTTGATTAATAGTCTGTTACAGTGTGAGTCATAGCAAACGCTATAATACTTCAGTTGCCCCATTGTCATCCCCGCAATGTACATACATAAGCTCACGAACACACTCAGACTTCTGCCATTAGCCTGATATCTCTCAATCTCCTCTGCAGTCCCACACTTCAGTCCTTTGCCAAGAAGGTAGGCGAGATCAACGTTCTCACACTGTGCTTGACAGCATTATCTTCCACTGTCTCCCAGCCAGCTATCTCCTGCTTGTGACACACAAGATCACAGTGCTTTTCCCCCTCTCCCCCAATGCTACTCAGAGAGAGTGAGATAGGTTAGTTAGATGGGTCCTCAGAATTAGAGACAGGAAGCAAACATTAACTATAGTATTTTCCATGCTTGGAATTTGCATTAAAACCTCTTGATTACTCCTAATATTCTCAACACCATGCCATCCCAGTTGTATATCGTGGGTGATGTTTGAAGAATTATTTTCTCTGATACGACTTTAGGACACATTTCCTCATTCTAAGCAGAAGTGGCTGAGCTGGAAATGCAAATGAATTTAATCATGGTGTCAACAAGCACAATGAAAACCATCATTTCAAGTGATTGTCTATAAATAGTAGAGTATAGCAGACAAATCATGGATGTTTAAGGTAAAAGCTAAAGATTTGCCTCTTCATTCTAATAGTTGTTAAAAGAAGACAGAAAATTGCTCACAGTTCTATTGGGGTGACATCAGCTAAAAAGAAATGGAGAGTTACTGTAAGAGTTGGATGAAAACAATGTTACTTGAAAGCCTAGCAAAATACTTACAATTTAGTAATCGTTGACTACTGTCGCAAATGTTTTTCATGCTCCACCATGTTCTCTCATTCTGTGTGATTCCATCCTTAGGATCTGGGTTTGTTTGCAGGGTTTTCTCCCAGCTCTGGAAGGCTCCTTGTTAAGAGGTATGGTGCTGGTGGGGAATGGCCACTCCCAAAGTGCAGCCCTCAATCAATGATGCATATATTACCAGCTCCACTGGGGTGTGGCCCCAGAGAGTCCCCAGTGGGATGAAGCTGCCATTACTGCATGTAGAGCTGCTTGCTTGATTAGGCTCTGAGAACTCAGAGACCTGGGTTCAAATCCTGATACTCACTTTGAACAAATTATCCAATGTCTCTGAGCTTCAGTTTTCTCATCTTTAAAATGGAGGTAATTATAAGTTGTTGTAATGACTAATGAAATAATGACTCAAAACATGGGTGGTAGCTGTACCCATTGCACAGGATTATTGTGTTTGAATGAGGCAAAGAGCGACCACCCTAGAAGTATCTGCAACAGAGGAAGCACTCAGTGAAATGTCAGCCGTATGCCTACCTAATAACAAGAAAACCCTGACCAGGGCTTCATTCTTGTTTCCAGCTGAGCCCCATTAGATGTGTTTCATTCATACCAAAGGAAGCAAACACCATTATGAATTGTAAGTGTGATTATGCAGGTGCTAATCCTTTCTCTTTTCTCTGTTGATACAAAACACTTCTTTGCACACACACACATATAAATCTGATTTCTTAGGCTTATCTCATACTGGATGTCTTTTCATATTACTGAAGCAGATTATATGAGCAAAGGCACTAGCATGGGTTTTCTCTAAATAACATGCTCTATACTCACTGGTATAAACTGAATGCACTCATAACATATAGTAAAAGAGAGTGCATTGTTTTAAGATACCTAAAGAGTAAAAACACAAGAAATTAAAGGTATGTAATTAAGCAAAATCCTAGGCCTCTCGTTTAATTATATAATGAAAAATACCTGGATTGAATTGTCCTGCTATATTATAGACCCCTTTAGGCATAATCATTAGGTTTTTTCTAGCTTTGAAATCAATATTTTGTTCATCTAATCTATTTTTATTAATGAAAGGATTCGCTCTTTTGTTTTTTGTTTTTTTCCCCTCACATGGCAGTATATTCAGTATGTTTAGCTTCTACTTTATGTTGTGTGTGCCTTTTCCTTCCAAATGTTCTTTGGGTGAAAAAATTGGAACAGAGGTAGACAGGCTGTTCTAGGACATCCCTTGCTTTAGATGAGTTTCTCCAGCATAAAAAAAGATTGACTTCTAAATTGGTTAAATTGCTTCTTCTGTACAGTACAGTGACATGTTGTCTTGTTACAGTGAAACATGTGCTCTCATTTTGGACGAACTGTTCTGTGAAAAAGTTTTATTTAGCCCACAGAGCCAATCCCCGGATTTGGGGGTGTTACCTCCTTCCCGTGCTACCAGGTTTTTCATCATCATTATTGCTTCTGCTCTGTCAGCTGTAACACAGTTTAGTAACAACCCTTCTTAAAAAACAAGATGTTTCTGAAAATAGACGGAACAGTTGGCCAGACGGAAAAGAGATATCAACAAAAGTAGGTCTATTGTTGTCTGTGTTTTGCAGCCTGAATCATTTCTGAGACTGAGATACAGTTTCACATGTATGTAAATGAACAGGCATTGAGTGAGGCTATAAACTAATGCAATCTGTAGGGCCCAATAAGGTTGTATCGTATTTTATTAAGGAAATCAAAGTATATGAAAACTAATTTGGCTCAGAGAATTCTTATAGGTTTCAATTTTATTCAAGTGTAAGGGGTTTGTCCAAATATTTCACCTGGGTTTGAATTGTTTGCTTTTTTCCTCTGTAAATGACAAAACTTTGGTTCCATAAGTAAATGAATACTATAATCCAACTCAAGATCAGCAATTGAGTCCAGTTGTATTAATGGTCTGATTGAATAGCAATTTAGCCAGAAGAAGGTGGTAGGTTTATTGTGTTTTTATTTTCCTCTGTGCATCAACTAAAGCAAAAATGAGATCATGTTGTTATAAACTCTGGGCAAAGTGACATTTTTCAACTGTTCAGATTTCCCAATGATTTGCAGGAATGGCCAACAGGGAGCTGAAAGACAAACACCTCTAAATCACTTATTTGTTGAGTAGAAATTATATGAAATCCCTTTCAGAGCACAGCTGGGAAGACACAGGACCAATAGCCAACCCAACAGGTCTCTGTGTCCATGCCTGACATGCTGGTGTCAAATGCCTCTCAAGAGCCCTGCTCTGCAGAAATCTCCATCCTGATATGGCGATGAATCCAGAGGTCACCTCTGCTTTCTGACTTTACCTCTGTGTCTTGACTATCTTCTTACACCAATAATAGTGTTTAAATGCAAATTTGATTTGCTCTTGTGATGTCACCTTAGTTAATTTTGGATTCACTGTCTTTATTTCAAAATCTTTTCCCATATTGTATTAAACTCAGTTTTACCAAATCATGCTTTGCTACTACCTTCTCCCTCTCCCTTAAAATTCTACAGCAGGGTCTTTTAATCTGGGTCCTGGACCAGGCATGTATGAAAAAGCTGCAGGAGGCAATGAACCAGCTAAAAATGTACACAGAATCATGTGTGTCTCTACGTGTGCATTGTGCAGAGAAAAGGTCTACAACTCTTTTCAGATTCATAAATGGGAGGACAGCTCCCCAAAGTTTAAACACTCCTGGCACCTGGATTTTCTCTATCTCATTTCTTTCCTTTTCCTTTATAATTCACTGCTGGTGAATTATAAAGTTTCTCTTACCTTACTGAATTTTGTGCTTTCTGCGTTCCAATTTAAGTCATAGATAACAGAGAGAAAAGAGATTTAATCATTAAAACTCTGCCAGTAACAGTTGAAACTCATGCTAGTTATCCCATAGCCAATAACTGGAAGAGTCCAGATCTAAATCTATGTTTATTCCTTCAGAGAATCTTTCCAGAGTAAATAAATGGTCATAGTTTACTAATGCCATCACCTTTCATAATGTATAACTTACACTTTATTATTATTCTCTGTCATCAAAACCCATTCACTACAGTTTTCCCATAAATCTAGTACAAATCTGCACATGCACATTGTTGCTCAATTGCACCCATGCGGTCATACTATTTCACACTATCACAGAGCGCAAGGACCAGCTGCACAGTCATTGCTTTATTCACTTTTTAAAATAGCATCGATTAAACCCTCTTATTGTCAGGTACTTTGTTAAGTTCCGGAATAATTTTCTGGTTTCACCATAAATTCTACTTGGGAACTTTAAAAAAAAAAACCAAAACACCAATACCTGGGGTTGGCACCAGAAATTTCAGCTTTTTTCTTTCAGAGTGCTAGCAGGACTGAACTCCCAGTGCTTGAGATTTACTTTTCTATTTTATATATATGTATTTATTATATATATTATATATAAATATATTGTATATTTATATATTTATTATATATATTTAATATATGTGTATTTATTGTATTTTATATATAATATATTATATACTGTAATATATTATGTATTATATATTATTTTTTATTTTATATATATTTATTGTATATATTATATATATATAAAATTTTGTTCATGAAAGTAGAACCTGGGTCACTTATTTTTAAAAGTTCTCAGCTGAAGGCGATATCAAGAACCATTATTCTAGAGCAGGGATTTTCAGGGTGTTTGATATCAGCATCGTGAAGGAAACTCTTGCAAAGGCAAATTTGTGGCCCCTCCCTCTGTCTTCCTCAGACTCTGCGCCAGAAACTCCAGGATGGGAGCTGTTGTGTCTGTTTCACAGGCCCTCTACAAAGGTCTAAGTCAAACTAAAGTCCCTAAACACTCTCTAGAGACGCTGGATGAATAAGGCACAGTACTTACAATGCAGCATTTCTCTTCCATCTCATGGAATTCCCAGTTGCTTCAAATTTGCATTTTAATTGCCTGGCACAGTTGCATAATCTATGACTTTAATTGATGACGGCACGTTATTACTACTCCACAGTGCGATGACTTTCCATCTCTCCTTGTCAGCCATTAACTGAAGCATCTGTAAGAAAGCAGCAGCCAGTGAATAACAGACCTTAACAAAAGTCTAGTCAACCTTATGGACTACGCTGAAAGGTCATGATGTTTTATAATAGACACACAACAGAGAGAAAGTGGGTAGGGGGAGCAAGAAGGGAAATTATAAAACATAAAATCTTAAAGGGAAAATTTTTTCACAGCTGTTAATGACAGTGTAACTGATATACAATAAGCTGCATGTATTTAAAGCATTTCATTTGATAGCTTTTGAAACGCATATACACCAGAATCATAAAACAGTTGTGAGGGGGTCCAATTCTATTACAGATATCGCATAACTCAAGTTTTCCCTCTTCACCAACAAATGACAGAATAAGGCTGCAGAGAAGGTGTCCTGAGGAAGGCACCATGAGCTAAGACTGGGAAGGCAACTAGATATCAGCCCAAGTGAGTCAAGTGGGAAAAGGTTGTACAAGATAGAAAAAAGGCCGATCTCACCCATCTGAAGTCCTGATTCTTTTGGATGCTGCTATTTATCATCCTGTAGGGTCTTAATTACCCATTTGTGCCCTTTGTTGCTTAAAATTCCAATTGAGAAAGAAGCTTCGGTACTAGTGAAATAAACAACACTCTTACTGAGAGTGATAACCGAGTTTCAACCTCTGTAGGTAGTTTCTTGCATTGGAGTAACCTGTCATTTGACCACAATCCACTCTTAAATACATATTTCTCTGCTGTAGTAGGATATAGACCAGCCTGCCTAAAAGTCATTTTTTTTTTCCTTCATAGCAAAGGAATCTAATCCCTTGTCTTTAGTTTCCTTTGACTTTCTTCACTTCCATGGCAAATTAGTGCATCTTTAAAGTTGGTATCGTTCTCCCTTTCAATGCAGGTTGGCTGCATGAGCTGGGAAAGAGGCTGGAATCACCTTACTACGGCAATAATACCTTGGGGGGACCGTCCATCCGAAGTGCCTATATTGCTGCTCTGTACTTCACGCTCAGCAGCCTGACCAGTGTTGGATTTGGGAATGTCTCTGCTAACACAGATGCTGAGAAGATCTTCTCCATCTGCACCATGCTGATTGGTGGTAAGAGAAATTCTTCTATACGATGGGGAAAAAAAGTGTCTCTGCCAAAGTGCTGTGTTCTGTTTGCTCTGTTCTAAACCACAGTGGAGATATATTGGTTGACACTGGAAGAGTCTAAAAGCCCTATAACCCAGATGAAAATGCACACATTGTGCAAAAATAAAAATGATGTAAAAAGTATATAAAATTAAAAAAATTTAATAATTTAAAAAAAAAAACCCTAGTCAGGAAATCAGTGGAAAATAATTTAATGTATGTATAGATTAGCAATGAAACTCTGTGGTGTTGAAGAATTCCAGAGAAAGAAGTAACCTGATAATGATTTTGAAGGTGTAGTTACTTTGCTTTCTTGACAGGCTGTTTACCTAAGTGTTTGAGAGCTACAGGAGACTGAATTGAAGGTTTATGTTTCAAACTCCATTTTAGAGCCCCCAACAGCTTAGTGTTATCAAAATTTTATTAATACTATTATAGCACATTGAGGATGTTAGATAGACTTAGCTAAAAACAAACAAAAAAACTAGTACAATGATAATAAGCATTTATTAATTGCATTTATGTTCCATTCTCTGAGCTAAATGCTTTGATACAATACCCAAGTGATTCCTTCAGCAAATATGTAAGCTTGCCACTATCAGTTTCCCATTCAACACAGACAAGTTATTATATTATTGTCTGTGAGCTCCAAGCTCACTTTCTATATTCTCTTTTGTAATGTAGGGCCTTGGGGCCTACAAACCTTATTCTCTTTACCAGTCAACTTCAGTTCCTTCTGCCAATAGGGAATGCCAGAGGGAGACTGGAAGGCAGGCGACGGGGGAGAACTGCCTTGTGTTGACATGTGCAATGTACCTTCGAGGGAGGCCACCTCAGCTGTCAGCAGGTAGTTCCTGCCCTCAGCCTGTTCAGACACTTGCAGAGTTAGCCTCACTGGGCCTGTTTAGGTGTCACCTGGGAGGGACCACACAGCCTCAGTCAGGACGGCTCCTCACAGCAACTTCCCTGCTCATCTATGTTCTGATCTGCCCACTTCTTCCCTTTGTTAATCCATCTCCAAGGGCAGAAGCTCCTGCTGTGGCCATGATACCAGTTTGCTCATCGAACCAGCTAACACCAGGGACACCATTCTCTATAATAAATTGCCTCCATTGAACTATTTAGTTTAATTTTTCTTTTCTGAACCTCCAAACTGATGCATGAATCACACCATTATCCACATTTTCAGATGACAAAACTAAAACTGGGAGAAATAAAGTAACTTTCCCAATGCTGTATAACCAGTAAGTGAAAGAGGCAAGAGGGAAACCTTCCTTCTTTTGAACACTAACCTCTGTCTTTAGAAAACAGATGAAAACTCACAGATTTGTAACATGGTTCTCATGATGTAACAGGAGAAGAAACATTCCTCTTAGAGTTCTATCACTATTTTGTGCCTCATGGTATTCCCCAAAGCTTGTTTTATCCTGTCTCTTACTGGACCTTTATCCCATATGTCACTTAGCCTTTAGAACCTTATCACAGGGAATAATTCCTACCAGCTTCCCTGCATGAGAGATGTGAAATAATGTCTCGTTAAGTAATGAGTCATGCAGCCTATAGAGAAATCAAAGACATGTAAAGCCAAACCTTCTCTCAAGGAGCTTATGATCTAATTTGGAAGACGTAGGCTGATACATGTAGGAAGAGTTTAACAACACCAGGCAGAAGACACTAAGGGCCAAGTCAATTTGGAAGTTCAGATGCAGCAAGAAATGAGGGTCTGGGATCAAGAGAATTTCTTGGAAAGGCAGTGCTTGTGGCAGAGTTGCTGAAGTGGCATCCTGGGGCTGAGCCAGTTTAACAGGCTCATGGCCAAAGTAGAAAAGTAAAACCCTGGGGAGAAGAAATCTGAATTCGCATTTCTGAAGAGCTACCTTGTGCCAGGCCCAGTGGGGCTGTTTTAAGTCCAGTGTTATGGCTTACATAATCACTGCTTTCCTGGACAGTGGGTCTTTCAGCCTAGCAGAATGACACATATTTTGCAAATAAACGCATACAATACTCATTTAACATTTGTCCCTTACTTTTTTTCTCCTGAGGACAATTTTGGGAAATGCTCAAGGCTTAATCTACTAATTGGACATTTGAAGAATCTGTTAGATAATGGATCTTATTCTCTACTCATCCTCCTATTTTGTGAGTGGTCTGAAATCAGAAATTGTTGAGATGTAAATTATTCCCTGCAATGCATTGTAAGAAGCAGCCATGCTGGTCACAAGGCCAAGGATATGGGAAACAATCAGATAATGACATCTTGTCTCTTGATAAATGTTTATTGAGCAAATTATCCTGGTGCAAAACCAGTGCTCATTTGTAAGTGGCATTAAAGGATTTAGTTGACTTGAGCAGCACTTAGGAAGCTATTGGTTTTGAATGCCAAATGGCATCTAAGTAACTTGAATTTATTAGTTAAAGCTTTCCAAATTTGTGTTTGTGGGAAATAATTATATAAATGTGACAGTTACCCTAGGCTAGGAGAAATGATGCCTTCATTTTAATATTTCCTAATTAGCTAATTACTTGCATAACTTTGAAAACTAATCAAAAGAGCTCACTGTTGAACACTTTGTTCATTTAATGCTCATACCATTATGAGCTAGAGGTTATTAACACCCCAATTTAAAAATAAGGCAGCAGAGGTTTAGTGACTAAAATCTAGTATACTTCTTGTAAAGTAGCCATTTCATTATATATTATACATTAATTTTATTCACATAATTTCTCCATAGGTACACAAATGATTTATTTTAAAGAAAATTTATGTGCACATTAGTATGGACTCAAGTCTAAAGTATTTGTGCAGGGATTCCTCAAAGGTAGAAGTTCCCACACAGGCTATGAAATGGCTAATGACAGGGATGCAATATTTACTATAAAAGCAGGCAGTAGCAATATTGAAATATAATATTTTGGGTGACTACTAATACCACCTGATAATTATCTAGGGCAGAAGCACTCACAGGCTGAGGTGGGGGGAGAGAAGTTTTCATGTAAGCATTGAAGAATGCACATACCATTGATTTATGGGAAAGACTATAACTATTAAAAAGAGGTTAAACAAAAATAATGAGAAAAGGATCCATACCTAGACAAATCTATGTGAACTCTGAGAACACCCAAAACAAAGAAATAAGTAACCCTAGAAGCTTTAGGCAACTATTCAATTTAAGTGATTTAGATTTTTGATGTTATCAACATGGCAGTATTGAGACACTAGGATCAACCTCTCTCATAAAAACAAATTAAGTAAATTTAGTAAGGCCAATGGATATAAGGTTAATATGGGAAAATCTATTGCATTCCTATATGCTAGTGACAAATAATTAGAAAATGAATTCTAAACAATGCTTTAAAAACATCAAATGTGTAGGAATAAATCTCTGAAAATGCAAAGCTACTACACAAAGAACTATAAGACAATGTGGAGAACATTTACAAACGGTTTAAGATAATGGAAGGATATATAATAGTGGTGGTTTTAACACTCGGTATTTTAAAGATACTAGTTTTATCTCAAGTAGTCTAAAAATTCAATGCAGTCCTGGGGCCTCCCCGGTGGCGCAGCGGTTGAGCACTGGGTTGCGAAGCTGCCCGCAGCCTCTGTGGCGCCGGTTCGATCCCCAGCTGCTCCCCGGCCACTGGAGGAGGGTCCCACATGGCGCGCAGACCTCTCCTGCCGCCCGCTGCTCCCCTCAGCAGTGTACTTCGGTCCTTCTGCCTGCTCTGCTCCCCGCTCTGGCTCTGGTGAATTCTCTCACCCTCCCGCGCTTCTGACTGTACCCAGTGCATGTATAAACAAAACAAACAAACAAATAAATAAATAAATAAAAAGCATGCCTCTATAAAAAAAAAAAAAAAAAAAAATTCAATGCAGTCCTAATGAAAAACCCTAGCCAATGTATATTTGTACATGCATATGTGCTTGAAAAATAATAAGCTGTTTCTAAAAGTTAGCAGAGATGCAGAGCTAAACCTAGTCAAAGCTATTATAAAGAACAAAACTGAAAGATTTATGTTACAGATACCAAAATGCCTTATAAATTTACAGTAATTAAGAAGGCAGTGTTAGCTCAGGAATAAATACAAAGTCAATGAAATACAAGAGTGGAGAAACACGCCCAAATACTCATGTGACTTAGGACATAGGTGACCCCACAGTGCAAAGAGGAAATGATAATTATTTCAATAAATGTCACTGGGTCAAATGCATATCCACATGTTGATAAACAATCTTGACTCTCTTCAGACTGTACATTCAAATTAATTCCAGGTAACTTTTGATCTCAATATGGAACAGGAAATAGTAAAGCTTTCAAAGATAATGCAAGAGAATATTTTCATGACCTTGGATTTGGAAAAGGTCTCTGAAACATGAAAACAAAAAGTTCTAAATATAAAGGAAAGATTCAGAAATTGAATTGCAGAATTCTTTTCAACAAAAGATATTATGGAGGGTGTGAAGAGACAAGGCATGGGATAGGTGATATTTCAACATTACCTGATAAAAGACTTTTACCCATTACATATAAAGAAATGTGACCAAGTAATAAGAAAAATAGTAGATAACCCCAAAATGTATCAAAACCTTAAAAAGTACCAAAAAATAGTTTTTCATACTCAAATGGAAAATAAAAAGTTGCTCAACTTCACTTATCAGGGACATGCAAATTTAAATCAAAATTAGCATTTATACTCACCAGAATTTATATTCACCATTAACAACTCTAAGTGAGAACATCTTGACTTCCATACTATTGATGGGAATCCCAGTTGGTACAACAATTTTGTTGATATCTGCCAACTCTGAACTTACCTGTACTCCGAAACACAATTCTACAACAATGTCTATCCAACAGAAATGCATACGTATATATATCAAAAGACATATATATAGATGTCTGTGGAAGCATCATTGTAAGAATCTCAAACTGGGAATGCCTATTCATAGGACAAGTATGTAAATTGTGAAATATTCAGTGGAGTACTATACAGTAATGAAAGTAAAGGAACTATTACATCATGCAGCTACAGAAAACCAGAAAAAAAAAATTACATATTGTTTGATTTTGTTTAGAGAAAGTTCAAAAGCAGGCAAAACTATTGATTGCAACATAATTCCAAAGTGTGGGCAGTTTTAGTAAGGAGACTGGTTACAAACTGTGAAGAGAACAGAGGGTCAACCCTAGGATGTTGATAATACCCTATTTATTCATCAGGGCTGGAGGAAGTGATTCCATAGATATGGTCACTTTGAGAAATCTTAATGAGCTATCCATTTAGTATTTGTGTCATTTTCTCCTTGTGTGTCTTTAGTATTAATTTTATCTTGTAAAATTACAATAGAAAGTTAAAAATAATAAAACTATCAAGCGTGGGATGAGGAGCTGAATATCAGTGAGCTCATTTCTCTTGTCAGGTTGTTTTTATGTGCTGTCTTAACATGATGAGTCAAGCAATAGAAGTAAAATCACTGTCTAAAATATTGGTGATAATCACAAGAAGATCTAAAAGAAATAATCCTAAAAGATTGTCTTTAGGGGCCTCCCCTGGTGGCGCAGCGGTTGAGCGCTGGGCTGAGAGGCTGCCCTCAGCCTCTGTAGTGCCGGTTTGTTCCCAGGCCACCAGCGAGGGTCCACAAAAAAAAAAAAAAAAAAGATTGTCTTTAGGGAGTGGTATAGGAATAAAGGAGTAGACTTAGGGCTAAACTACCATAGATTTTCTAAGCTACTTGCTTAACGTTATAAAACTTTTTAAAGAAAGTATCAGACTACCTGAGCTTCATTTCAGTTCTATAAATATTTGTAACACACTTCAATTATGCCAGGCACCATGTTAGATGCTGGAGAAACAAAGATGACTAAGACATGATGCTTTCCTTCGAGGAGTTCACAATTTAGTAATAGAAATAAGCACTTAGGCAGATGATGTTCTTTCATTCCCTACTTTATTTCTTCCTACTGCAATGTACATTTAGAAAAGACTGGAAAATCCACTTCTAAAATAAAATTACACATAATCCCATCACCAAAAGAGCCTTTTTGGTCTTTTTAGATGTATATATTCCTACTTTCTAGAATATTTATATTGACAACACATCCTTGCTAACAAACAAAATAAACTGAGAACTTTTTCTCATGTCACTAAAAGTTCTATTATACTTAGTAATGGCTGCCTAATAATCACTAATGCGTTAGCCCCAGTTTATGCGGAGTTACTAAGAATGAAAGCTTCCTGGTGAAGAGGCTCCATCATTAAGGACATTTCCTGTTTAAATGAGGCCTGTCATCATGAAAAAGACAGAGCCAAGGCTTTCCTTGGGTCTTCTCATTCTACCCCTACTATCCTGACATGATTTTATTTTACCCATATTTGGGCTGTGTTTAAGATGACTTTTAAAAAAATTATTATTTAGGGAATTGTTCTCATTCTGTTTTCTCTGCCATCTGCCATCTACAATTCAACTTATAACAAGGAGTGGAAAATTCCAGGGCAATGAATAAGTGGGAGAGAGGAGGTCAGCTAAGACTACCCCAAATCTCAGCTCTGGCATCCTTTTTTTTAAAAAAAGATTTATTTATTTATACAAGAACCAGGGTACAGGCCAGATGTGTGGGAGGGTGAGAGGATTCACCAGAGACAGAGCGGGGAACAGAACAGGCAGACTGACTGAAATACACTGCTGAGGGGAGCAGCGGGAGAGACAGGAGAGGTCTGCTCGCCATGTGGGTTGCTCCGAGGCCAGCGGGGATCGAACTGGTACTACAGAGGCTGTGGACGGCTTCATGGTTCTGCACTCAACTTCCTGCACCACCAGGGAGGCCCAGCTCTGGCATCCTTTTATGCTGGAGTGGATGGTCCCTGCGTAGATTTCAAAGGCACTGCAAAGTATCTATCTAAAGAAATCAGCAAGGATTTTATACCACAGGAGAGCAGTGTTGTCCAAAATCCAGAGAGCTAGAGAACCTGTTGTGGTGGGGAGAACAGGGATAAAAGGAAGGGAAAGGGGAAGAGAAAAACCAAAGAAGAAAGCGATGATGGCCAACAGTTCTACTGGAGTCCAATTTCATTTGAAGTCTCTTCAATTTCTTCTTAGATCCCAATTGTTGAGGTTCCTCCAAAGAGACGATTAAGATAAGATTTTACAAAATGCACTTTCTACAAAACTCCCACACAAAGACAAGGAGCTACCCACACACTCAGCAAACAGCAGACTGAGCATGCTACTTTAAGAATTATGCATATCACATTTGCTAGGAGTAAAAGGAAAAGTGAATGATAATTTCCAAACTGACCTGGATATAGAAGTTCTTGAGTCAAACTTTCGTAGCAGATGGGATGATTTGGCCTGACAGTTACACACAGTCTCTGCCAGTGTGAAACTGATAACCAGTGACAGAGAAGCAATAATAACTTTGGAAACTGAAAAAGTATGAGAAGCTAGGGTTTGATTTTTTTTAAATGACTTAAATTAGAAGTATTTTCCTATGCTGAAATGAGACTTTGAAATTAGGGTGACTCAGATATAGACTAGTACTTTCCAACAACCCTTATGAATGCTACAATTAATCCAGTAATTCATTTTATTGATAATGTACAATTAGGATGCTAAATGATCTGAACATATTACTTCTCTTACTCTAAGTGCTTTACACATTATAATTAAGCAAAGCAAAGTTAAAATCATACACATAATTAAGGAAAGCAGTGTTAAAATAAATGAAATAAAATTGTCCTCGGTACTCAGTTTAATCTCCATAAAAGACTATTACATACTTTTACAGATGGTAGGGCTTCCTAACACCCAGCCCATAAGTATATTAACGGAGCCTGAAATCGTGGTTTAATTTCTTCGACTTGGAGCAGAGTCAGTTCTTTTCTTTGCTGAGTGTTTATCATAAATAGAGGTCTCTTCTTCCAAATAAAATAGTTAAGCCTCAGAACTGTTGTGTTTCTAAAACCATACACAAGAATGAATCTCTATTTAGAATCAGCAGAAAGTTGTTACACAACATGCATTTTCCTTGGGATGCTTTTGACCAGGTGGAAGAAATATATATTTAGATGCACTTGGGTGTAGTAAACACCTATTGAATATGTCTCAAATGTCTATCAAGAAGTTATTTCCACCATGAGCTACTCTTAATTATTTAAGTGACAGCTGGAAAACCTTAAATCTGGGTCCTTTTCCCCAAATTTAACTTCGTTGAGCGTGTTGAAAATTCATAACACTTTTCACTCTCACGAGAAAAATTAACATGAGTTGAGTTACCACTGTTTTTCACACATATACTAGTCACTTTTTAAAAATGCCTTAACTCTTTAAATCCTCATCGAAATGAAGGTGCATACATCTGCCCCCACTCCCTGCAGCTCTTCTCAAAAGGCTATAATGAGTCCAAGCAGAATACCTGTTTTCCTCTGTGAATTCACTTGTTTCCCCAATGGGCTCAAATTTTCTGATATCCCCTTAACATTAGGGTGGCTTTGGAGATAAAAATGTGATTGAGGATTGGAACCATATTAATCTGGGCCTCAGATTGTTCAGGAAATCAATGACATTTCCAGCAACTTTCTCAGTAGCTTTGGTTAATATAAATGTGTCCTATTTAATCTCCCAAAACTAATTTTAAATGATGGTTTATGGAAAGATTATAACAGAATGATTTCAATGTTTCTATTATTAAAATAATAATAACTATGAAGCCACAACTTTATAGCTTATTCTATGAGAATATTAAAATTATTTCATCATAATTATTCAACTATATGTAAGAGTTAAAATAATACATATATGACAAGAGTGCAAAATAAAAATTCATCATAGCCAGAATGACAGATAACAGATGAAGTATTGATCAAAGGGATCTAGCCTGCATGTTATTGAGTATTTCAAAAGGTATTTTTACTCTGATCAAGTTACACAGAACCAAAATGACTGCATCAGAATGTACCAAAATAGCTGTATTACATGTAATCGTGTTCTACTTCACTGCAGGATATTTAGGCTACAAATTTAGACTTAAGCGTTGAATTCCTGGATTTCTCTTCCATTATATATTGTGTTGTTCTTGCTAGCTTTGATGCATGCCTTGGTGTTTGGAAACGTGACAGCGATCATACAGAGGATGTACTCCAGGTGGTCCCTCTATCACACTAGAACTAAGGACCTGAAAGACTTCATACGTGTCCATCATCTGCCCCAGCAGCTCAAGCAGAGGATGCTCGAATATTTCCAAACAACCTGGTCAGTCAACAATGGAATAGATTCAAATGAGGTAATGTTCATTTCTCATGTTGATGTTTTTCAGGCAGAAAACATACTCTAAGGTAAAAGGAAGGCGCTCTCATGTAGCCCTCAGATGTGAACAACAAACCTGCAACTTCTCTCGCTTGACTTTTTTTAATCCTTCATGAAACCCAGTCCATCTTCTTTCACCTGCTTTGGCTTATGTTGTCCAGATGCCTCTCCTTTGATCAATGTTTAAGATTTTGCTTGCTACTTTGGTCAATCAGGCAGACTTATTTTCATACTCTCTGACTCTCTTTGAAAAGAACCATTTTTTATGTGAGTTAAATACTAGAATCTTGAAATTTTAAATTAAATGTTGAAATATTAAATTCACCAACATAATGGTTGCCTCCCAAACTATCAAAGTAAAAAAATAAGTGTTTTTCTGCAAAGGTATAATCGGTGAACCACCCCCCCCCCCGGAAACTCCTCAGACTACCACTGTAAGAAATGTGTCATATGAATCAAGCAACCATTCCAACAACTCCCCAAGCAAACCAGAAATCAACTTTTTTCTTTGATTATTTGGTTTCTCTGTGCTTTGTATGATCATTTCACCAGAGGAAACACTAGGAGTCCTTATCTTCTATCCCAAATGGGAGTCTTAGTGAAAAGCAAGTCACAATGAGCTCTGTGTTTTCATTCTGGATTCTTTTATTAATTTATTCTCTTTCTCCAGACTTATTATCAGCTGATTTTTCAGTAGCACATACTTGGAATCACAGTCATTGAAAAATGTCTCCAGGATTATAAATACTTATCTGCCCTCTTTGATACTCATATTGGTCAAACCGTGGGGGGAAAAAAATCCCTGTGGGCTTACAAAGTAAATCAATTAGACTCCACTTACCCCAATTTGATCTCCTCTTTCATCTTTACCAGCTTTTGAAAGACTTTCCAGATGAACTGCGTTCAGACATCACTATGCATCTAAACAAGGAAATCTTACAGTTGTCCCTTTTTGAGTGTGCCAGCCGTGGCTGCCTCAGATCTCTGTCTCTACACATCAAAACCTCTTTCTGTGCTCCGGGAGAGTATTTGCTCCGTCAAGGAGATGCTTTGCAAGCCATCTACTTTGTCTGTTCGGGCTCCATGGAAGTTCTGAAAGACAGCATGGTGCTGGCTATTCTAGGTAGGTGTGAGTTGAAAGATTTCATGAAATTTTACTCTGGAAAATTTAAGGAGATGAAATAGGAGGGAAAACTGCTATGGAAAGTAGGAAAATTATGGTTGAATAAGTGGACTCAGGATATTCCTCATATGGGCTTAATTTGCCAACTATTTTACTATTAATGCTGAATATTAAGTTTACAATGTGCTAAGAGTTGTGTTTAACATATCATTTGATGCTTGTTAAAAATCAAGCAGTATAAACATTTTCGTTATTAAGGTTACATTGGCTTATAACACTATATTTGATCTAAATGTACAGGATCGGGCCTCCCCAGTGGCGCAGCGGTTGAGCGTTGGGTTGCGAGGCTGCCCGTGGCCTCTGCAGCGCCGGTTCGTTCCCCGGCTGCTCCCCGGCCACCGGAGGAGGGTCCCACATGGCACACAGACCTCTCCTGCCGCCCGCTGCTCCCCTCAGCAGTGTACTTCGGTCCTTCTGCCTGTTCTGCTCCCCGCTCTGGCTCTGGTGAATTCTCTCCCCCTCCCGTGCTTCTGACTGTGCCCAGTGCATGTATAAACAAAAAAACAAACAAACAAATAAATAAATAAAACATGCCTCTATTAAAAAATATATATATAAATAAATAAATAAATGTACAGGATCACACTCCTTCAGATATATGTTAGCACACAAAGTACCCATTCTTCTCCATAACCCAGTGGGTGCCCTCCACACTCTGCTCTCTTCCCTCTACCTCCCCCTCTGGTAGCTTCACTTCTGCTGTCATATTTCTAGGGCTTGTTATTTCTTTGGTTTCACATGACCCTTTGTTTTGTTTCAATATATTTGTGGTATAAGTGAAACCATCCAGGATTTGTCTTTTTCCTTCTAACTTATTTCACTTATTTCCCAGTCCCGTCCATGCTGTCACAAATGGTGAGAGTTTGTCTTTTCATAGCTGAGTAGTATTCCATTGGGCATATATACCACATCTTCTTAATCCATTCCCCCATCATTGGGCACCTAGGTTGTTTCCACCCCTTGACTGTTATGAATAGTGCTATAGTGAACACAGGCATGCACATATCCCTTCAAATTAGTGGTTTTGCATTTTTCAGGTAGATACCTAGGAATAGAGTTACCGGATCATAAGGTGGATCTAATGAATATTAATTGGATATATAAATAATAAATGAAGGAGGTACAGCCAAAATAAATGAGGTTTTTTTTTAAGAGATACACATAAAATTATGGATAGAAAATATCATCGCTAATCTATTACCATTTCCTGTCTTTAAAGACAATTATTTTTCCAGAGACTTATGGTTTGATATATATTTAAGCAAAAATAATAAAAAGCACCATTTTGAACATATCTTATGGACTGTTTCCAAAATGTAAAAATATGGTAACTTACAACAATTCTAGGAATGGAGTACAAATCCAGAAGCGGTACAAATCCGTAAGAAATTTCTATATAACTACCACTGTTTGCAGTACATGATTTTATTTAGCTCATCCATTTGTTGTTGTTTTTTTCTTTATATACTCTATGTGGTCTTGTCTTTTCTTACTTAAAAAATAATTGTACTTACACTGAAAGATTTAATCCGTTGTCTCTTGCTTCTGGTCCCGATTCCTCCATTAATTATGATTTCCATGTTTAATGTGGCCACATCTTTGCTTCTGCCATGTGTATATCAAAAGTGATTTAAGTGCAAATTGCTACATGGCCATTCTAAACACACATCGGTGGTATTGCAACTAAACATAAACACAGATAATAAATTATTAATATTTTTCCTGCATGGTTATCATTATTTTAGTGGAGACTATCTCACTTTCCCAATGGCAATAATTGTTTTAATATGGCTAATTCAAATTAATACTGATTTTGATAAACTTAAGTACATGGCTTCACATTTGATCTGAGATATTTACTACATGTTCATTCTGCCAACAAGATGAATTAATATATAATGTTATAGGGGAAAAGTCTCACCACACAGCTGTCAAGTCATAAGTTATTCAGCCAACTCTGTTGTTCAATCAATATGTGAAGGCACGTCTTAATCTGATGTCTGGGAAGGCAGTGGACATACAGGCCAGAATTTGTTATGGGAACAGAGTTGTTGCCTTGTTCACCTTCATTTCATGTTCCACTAATTGTGTTTTTTCACCAATGTCTTCACTGATGTTTAAACGAAAACAACAAAGCACCGATTAATGCACTCTTCACAGATGGCATCAGTCTGCCTGACTGTAATTAACATAAGTTATGGCTGTAACTCGAACAGTTTGCAGACACATCCCATCCCTTTCCCCCCAATGGGAGAATAACTGATTAGCAAATGTCAATAACAGAATTCTGAAAAACGGAGACTAGACGAGTCCACAGGTATCGTTCTCTTCTTTTAGACACAGTGCTCCTGAGATACACAATAACCAAGAAACTTAGATCTAGTTCTCAAATCCAGATAATCCAGATAATGAGAAATGCACAACACTGTGAATGAATGAGGATGACAACCGTGTTGTTAGCAGTGCTAACACAAGCTCCGGCACGTACTGTCAATGCTTCACCAGCAGTCGCTGAAACAGTAGTAAGCTGGAATTCTTTAGAGGGTGCTAAGTTTAGCAAGATGTTGGTACTTCTTTTACAGCTGATGCCACTGTGGCCACAAATAGCCATACAATGACCATCCAAGGTGCCAAAGTGTGATAACTTTAAAGTTACCCAAACACCAACTGCTGAGCAGAAAATGTGAGAGGTTCCTCCCTAGTGGCGCAAGGGGTTAAGCACAGCACTGTGAAGCTATCCGCAGCCTCTGCAGCACAAGTTCAATCCCCGGCAGCTAGGGAGCTACCCACATGGTGCAGCAGACCTTTCCTGACTTGCCCGCTGTTCCCCTCAGCAGTTTATTTCAGTCAGTCTGCCTGATCTGCTCCTCACTCTGTCCCTGGTGAATCCTCTCGCCCCCCCCCACACACACACACAAACCTCTGGCCTGTACCCCAGTTCTTGTATGCATAAATAAATAAATCTTAAAGAAAATGTGAGAGCTCATTTTGACAAGACACTGCATCATGATAAATTCTCAGATATACAAAATTTGATAATTTGCACTATTCATGGCATCCTGACTATATTTTTATCTCATATCTGTCCCAACTTTGAGTTTTTGTGCAGAAAATTAGATTTCTAACAAAATATGCAAGAATCAAAATTTTCAAGATTAATGATATTGGTAACAACAATAAATCAAACCTGGATTCTTTATCATTATGTCACTATTTAATTGCCTTAGTGTCTGCAAGAATAGAGTTTAGTCTTTTTATTTCTATCAGACAGGTTTGATTTCAAGGTTTAAAGACAATATTAATTTGAAGGTAATACCTAGATAGAATGTAATAATTTTTAAATGCTCCATTTTTCGTCTTCTATAAATATGTATGAATGTCTCAGGTCTGCATAGTTAATCTGTATGTTTCCTTTTACTGTTAAATGCAGTAAAGCCAATTATTACTTTTATTGGATCCTGCTACATTCCACAGACTTTACTTCCAGAAACGTTGGGTACAGTAAAAACTAAAATTTAGACATTAAAACATAAATTGAGGGCCTCCCCGGTGGCGCAGCGGTTGAGCGCTGGGTTACGAAGCTGCCCGAGGCCTCTGCGACGCCGGTTCGATCCCCAGCTGCTCCCCGGCCACCAGAGGAGGGTCCCACAAGGCACGCAGACCTCTCCTGCCACCCTCTGCTCCCCTCAGCAGTGTACTTCGGTCCTTCTGCCTGCTCTGCTCCCTGCTCTGGCTCTGGTGAATTCTCTCACCCTCCCATGCTTCTGACTGTACCCAGTGCATGTATAAACAAAAAAACAAACAAACAAATAAATAAATAAAACATTCCTCTATAAAAAATTTTAAAAAAAATTATAAAAAAAAAACCATAAATTGAATGCAGCAAACTGTTTTATAACATTCCAAAGATATTATTTGCTTCTTGGCTGTTTGGTTGGTTGGTTAATTGTTGGTTGCTGGTTCCTATGAAATGGAGCAGAGTAACCATGAAAAAACAAAGTCAGAGACCAGGTAAGATGCTATTTGAGCACAGAATAAAGACACAGAAACCCCTAAGTTGTAGCCATGAACCCAGTGTCCTCCGTGAACTTGGTTACATTACCTCAGCTTTTAACCTAAGTTTGCCTGAGAATTCAGTTTATTTTCTTTCTGATGTCTCAGTGGGATGTTTAGCAAATTTGAAGAAACCTGAAGCTCTAATCTATAAATTTGAAGCTGTAATCAATTTTTTGCCAGCAATGTACAGTTATGCTCACCTTCCTGCTAAGTTGAACTAATTTAAATCAATTTACAGATTTTAAAGATTCAAGTATGTTTTCCGATATTATCTAATCAGCAATCCCAAGGGTGCAAAATAGTTCGCAGGAAGATGAATTTCAACCTCAAACTGATAGGCTGAAGTGTTACAGGCAAAATATCAGGGGATGCTGGGTGTGGGCTAGGGCACAGAAGACTTGCAAGGTTCTATTAGTTCTCTTGGCGATGGCATAAGTGAAGAGCTCATAACTTTATTCATTTTTTTCTTTTATTGAAGTAATACTGGTTTACAGTATTAGATAAATTTCATTAGATTAGAAATCAATATCTGTCTATACTTCAGTAAGTTCATAACTAAATGTCCTATTTTATCCTTGACCTTTCAATTGATACCTTTTAGCCAGGTGACCCATACTTTTCCCTCTTCCCTTATAATAATCACTCATTTGTCTTATAGTCTAAAAGATTGTTTTTTTCATTTATTTTATTGTTTGTTTGGTTTTTTTATATACCCACATAAGAGTGAAATCATACAGTGTTTGTCTTTCTCCATCCAATATATGCCACTAAGCATGTAGGCCATCCATGTTGTTGCAAATGACTGGATTTCATCTTTTTCATGGCTGAGTAGTATGCGTGTGTGTGTGTGTGTGTGTGTGTGTGTGTGTGTGTGTGTACAACATCTCCGCTATCCAATTACTTGTCAATGGGAACTTGAATCATGCCCAGCTCTGGCTATTATAAATCATGTTCCAATAAATGTAGGAGTTGTATCTTTTTGAATTAGTGTTTTTGTATTTGGGGGATAAATGTCCAGAAGTGGGATAACTGGATAAATAAAAATTTTTATTTTTAATTTTCTTAGGAATCTCCATACTGCTTTCCATAATCATTCACCAACAGTATATGAGGGCCCCCGTCTTGCCACAACCTCCCTCTACTTGTTTTCACTTCTTTTCTGACAGTGAAAGTGAGATTTTTTTAACAACTGGCAGAGCTATAGAACTATGATCATTTTTTATATTTTTATGGAGTGTATTTCATTGTCCATCATGTCTAATAGTTATCTCTACCTCCCACCTCTAAAAAGAGGAATGGAGGCTCCTCTTCCCACATCACCCTCTATCTTGTAGACATGTTCAGAGCTGAATAAAACAACCAGAGTATGTCTGAGAGCTGATGGTAATGCTTATATTATTGTCCACACTGCTAGAATCAAAATTATTAATACATCTCCTGATGTATTAATCTCAATAATACAGAGCCTTTTAATACGCAGTCTAATCCCTTATCATTTCCCTTGAAGGGTTAAGGCAACTGTGACAAAAATGTCAAAGGGTTTGTTTAAAGTCATTCACTTAATCCTGTGAGGCCCGTATGGAACCATCTATGACCGACAATTCTTGGCCTTGACCCTTTAGATTAGTATTCTCACCCAGGGACAGTGCTATCAGTCAGGGGACATTTGGCAATGTCAAGATATTTTTGGTTGTCATGAGTGAGGGTGGGAAATGTGAATGTAAGATCCTGCTAAACAGTCTACTAAGTGAATAAGAAAAGGTCCTCCCCAAGAAAAGAATTATCATGCCCCAAATTGCAACATTGCTGAGGTTAAAAACCCTTCTCCAGACAAATGTTCTTCTCTTTTCAGTGTAATTACACAAAAATGAAGCTTGTAAATCAAATGAATTTTCCAGTCTTAAGCTTGTTTGTTTTTTTTTTTTTAAGTGACATCTTTTTTTCACCTTTTCAAGGGAAAGGAGATTTAATTGGAGCAAATCTATCAATTAAGGACCAAGTGATCAAGACCAATGCAGATGTGAAGGCTTTAACCTACTGTGATCTCCAGTGTATCATCCTCAAAGGACTCTTTGAAGTGTTGGACCTTTACCCAGAATATGCCCACAAATTCGTAGAAGACATTCAGCATGACCTTACCTACAATCTTCGAGAAGGTCATGAGAGTGATGTAAGTCTCCCTTTTAATTAGTGCTGAGGCCTAATAGCATGGGGCCAGGAGATCATTAACAGTAAAGGCATAGGCCATGACCTCACCTCACTTTTTAAAAAATCTCTGAATATATAAGATATGACTATTTGGCCATTAGTTGAGCAATTAAATAATTAGCTAGAAGTCAAACCTGGAGTTTATCATCAACATTCCAGGAAAGTATTATTTATGGGTAACTTCTCTTAACTCACTTCTTGCTTATGTTCATGTATTTATAACTAGAATTAATTTTAATAATATACAATATTTAACTAGAGATGTGTGATTTCTCCAGAATTTAAAGATTTCCAGATACAATTTATTGTGTTTATAGTTGTTCTGTTCCATTTATTTGACATGGATTTTGCTTCAGAATAATCTTTTTGTTAACCAGAACCCAAAACACTCTAAAAATATCTAAATATGCATACAAGAATTAGCGCCAAAGATTGTCACACTGAAAACATAATGAACATTTTATGAAATATATATTTGCTCCATGTTTCAGTTTATACAAACAGCCTTCCTGTCAAAATATGTACCGAACTGCATCCTGTGATTAAGCTGGTCGTGAATATGACTTCATTAGGTGTGTCAGAGAGACAAATGATTTAATAGGAATGATTGTGAAAAGGCAGGCCAGAGCATGCATAGCATTATATAACAACCAAAGCCTTGCTTTGTTTTCTTGAGCTTTGTCCCCAATATTTGCAGTATTCAATTTTTACCCCCAGGAGTCTAAGAAGCTATTGTTTTGACAATCCCATGTATTCTGTTAGTCATTGATATTCTGTACTTTAAAAGCTAGAGAAAGAATCCTAATTGTGCATTAGTTCATTTTGACTGAGGAAAACACATGACAGTCAATACAGAAATGGTCTCCTATTCTGAAGTTCAGGATTACCAGTTCTGAGTATACACTCTCTCCATTCAGAGCAATAAACAGCAAAGGACATGTCCATGTTGTTGGAAACCTATTTGTACTTAGCATTCTGTCCCTATAAAAGATCTCATTT
Organism: Talpa occidentalis; assembly: GCF_014898055.3. Lineage (NCBI taxonomy): Eukaryota > Metazoa > Chordata > Mammalia > Eulipotyphla > Talpidae > Talpa > Talpa occidentalis. Next base: position 14,984,268 of record NW_023600993.1, read on the forward strand.
AGTGTTTAAAATTACTCTGTAAGGTACATGTCAGTCAATTTTTATGGAACAGCAAACAGAATCAGATGGTTAAGTAACTTGTACATGATGACACAAACGTAGGTGACTAGAACAAAGGCTAAGTCCAGGTCACTGTCATCTCAAAATCTAAGGTACTTTGCATGTCTTCCCATGCAACAAACTGAATTTTAAAACAACATGGGCCTCTTGTGCTCTCCATAACAGCCTAATATGACAACTGCTTTTGAAGAGTGAAAGTAAATTAGTGGGTAGAAGTAACTAAAAAAAAAAAAGGAAAGAACTGAGAGATTGAGAAATAGCCAACATTCCCCAGCATGGAAAAATGAAAATTTTGAACCTCAATATTTTCTTTTTATTTGATTACTTTTTAAGGATCCTTTGTCATGGATTAAATATATATATATATATTTCTTTTTTTTCTATTTGCTAAAACATTCATCATAATGATTGTAAAATTCCAAGATCTGAATTGCCAAGTGGGATCATTTTGATTACCTATTTTTGTTTTTTGCCTCTTTTGGTAGCCGATGTCATAATTTTGTTTAAATGTAGCTGTTCATTCTGAAAAACTGTCCATATTATATTCCTACAAACAGGATGAGGTTCCTTTTGGCAGGCAGAAAGAGTACCAGTGCATCACGGACATCCCACACACACGTCCTCTGAGGCTCTGTTAGGTCTATTTCAATTTTGTCCCTACTCTAGAGTGGCAACCATTACTTCTAAGACATGGTTTTTCTAATTCTTCAGCTCAGAGTCTTGGATGTTGACCAAAGTCCCTCCCATTCACCAGGCTTGATCTCCGTTTCCTCAGCACCATAGCACCGCTAAAAGCTCTGTTCTGCCTTGTTGCCTCTGCTGGCTGTTTTCCTTTGCAGAGCTGCCCAGGGGCTGGATTTAGGAACTAGCTCACACTTCATGGGCCACATGGGTGGAGTTGCCTCTTCTCTGGGGTTCCAGAAATTCCAGGTCGTCTGGTGCACCTGAACTTCACCCACTCTCTACTCAGCCAGAGTGCTCCTTTCTTTTCTACTCTGTTCTTCCATCAAATGAAATAGCAAATTCCTTCAGGAAAATTCCTAGGTAATTGTGGTGCTCACACTGGTGTGCTTCCCTTTTCTCAGGGGTCACAGACCTCCAAGTTTTACCTAACTGAGTTGATTACTCTCCAGTGCTTTCAAACAGTTATTTTACGTATTTTGTCCAGCTTTATAATTCTTTATGACTGAGGATTAGTTCAGTGCAAACTAATTCATTTTGGCTAGAACCAAAAGAATGACTTCTTTCCAGAGGTTTCTCTGTGAACTGCATTTTGAAGAACAATTGGAAGTGACAATTATCTCTGAAACCTCTATTATTTAGTATTTCCTAAACTTTGAACACTCAAAACTTCTATGTACATATATAACTAGGATCCTGGGCTGTTGCGCTTCCAAAAGGCAAGAAAAACTGGAGTACCCCTCTCTGTAGCATGACTCTTACGAGAAGCTGTATTCTGGTAGTAACTTAGGGTTATGGATTCCTACTCTGCTCTGCAACTTTCTCTGGTTGCAGAAACTGGCCCCTGTCCTGGATTTCCATAAACACAACAAACACTCAAAAATTTCCAATCACACAAAGTTTTTGGTGGGCTGAAGCTTTTGTGGAAAGTTGGTCATGGGTTTTAGAAGGAGGAATATTTGCATGGAAATGCAAAAGATACAGATGTAACTTACCTGTTCTTAGTCTTAAAAAAATCACATGTTAAGTCATTTGTTACTGCTTTCACATCTCTTTCTACCCTCCAAGCCCCCATTATTTCTGATACATCCTAGCTTCATTCTCTCTCTTGAGTTGTCTGGCATCTTTCCAATTTTGCCTTCCAGATCTCACCTGGTAACCCCAACTGGCTTATAAACTACAAGTTCATAAGCATCTGGGTAAAGAGAAGACAAATAATGAACCCATTTTAAAAGAAAAATCAAAAAGCATTTTAGGAAATTTTTAAAATTAAGAAGAGACATGAAAGTAGCAATAAGCTATAGCCTCTAAAACAGTGATAAATATATATAACTTCAGAATGACAGCTCAGCAACCTCTTATAGAAAAATTAATAAAAACGTATAAGATATTTTCTAAGTTTGTGAAAAGAACAGCTAGCACTAGTCTGACCTCCTGTTAATTATGCATTTTTTGCACCCAGTGTTTTTTCTATATTTGCCCTCATTTATATTTCCTAGGTGACCCCAATAATGACACAGATTAATTTGGCTATTTCTATCTACGCAGATTATGAGAAATTTGCTTCAGTGCTTCTCATGCTAAATCCTATGAAATTGATTTCAGCACAAACTTATCTGTTGTTGGTTGTTAAATTTAGTTTGCCTTAATACAAAAATTTTGAATTTGTGATAAGCAAATAAATGATTGAAGAGTATTTAAAATATATGCTTTCAGGGGCCTCCCCCGTGGCGCAGCGGTTGAGCGCTGGGTTGCGAAGCTGCCCACAGCCTCTGCGGTGCCTGTTCTATCCCTGGCTGCTCCCCGGCCACTGGAGGAGGGTCCCACATGGCGCGCAGACCTCTCCTGCCGCCCGCTGCTCCCCTCAGCAGTGTACTTCGGTCCTTCTGCCTGCTCTGCTCCCCACTCTGGCTCTGGTGAATTCTCTCACCCTCCCGCGCTTCTGACTGTACCCAGTGCTTGTATAAATAAATAAATAAATCTTAAAAAAAAAAAAAGAATCAGAATCACTTAAAAAGAAAAAAATATCTGCTTTCAAAAATGAATAATGCTAGTGGACTGAAGATCAGACAATGATGTGGCTACAAATAAAATATCCTGTACTTTGCACATGGTAGACATGGGCTTGGTTGTGGAGAAACAAATCACATTTGTTGCTGAAAACGATGCTCAATTCTCCAGTTTAACTTACTGAGGGTTTTCTCAGTGATGAGCTCTGTTAAAAACTGTACTGATTGTCTCATTTCTCCTCATTTTTCATTATTGTCCATATAACCTGATCAGCTTAAAAAAATAAAAGCTCCTTCAGTTGCCCCACTATTTAGTAAAGGCAGAGATAGTTCCCCATTTTCCTGAAAGCCAGTGTCCTCTAGGTGAAGACTTTTGAACCCCCATCTCCAATATAGCATAAGAGGTCACACCAAAGTTCAGAGGAGGTCCTCGCAGCAGAAACAAGGGAGCCCTTGAGGAGCACCCGCTCTCAGCAGCTTTTGTCTACTTTGGCATTTTGATAGCACTTGGGTGGTTTCCAGGGCTAACCCATAACAGCTCAAAACCTCAACATTCATCATAATATCCCAATGTCCCCCTCCTCTGCTAACACACTCTGTAGACCAAGCGCCATGGCTTAAATAATATCATTACAAAATACAATGCCTTAGTCTGGACCCTCAGGTGAAACAACTATGTAATTATAAGTCAATACAAAAGTTCCAGAATGGCCATATATATTAGTCAACACATGTGTAAATAAGCATAATTGAATGTAAAGGTTTCATGCCAATAGAAGAGTTGACTTGTCCTCACCAACCCATGGAGTTTCATGCACATGGGTACCTGTATGTGTGGCAGGTGCTGAATCATATTTTTTGACCATGACAGGTGAGAAGTGAAGTAATGGTCCTCCCTGCTCTATTCTTATCCATAACCTTATCCTCCTGCCTGCCTTTTAAACTCATCTGTCATCTTTTATGCAGCACTACCCTCTAGCAAACCAACCTGCTTGCCCTCATACATGGTGCTAGGTCCCAGCTTGCCTTAACTCTTCTCTCTCCCTACTATGCCACTCCTCTGGCTTTACCGAACCACCTGCTTTGGAGTCTACCCCTCCTAGTTATCTTCTATCACATCACTTTTTCTTTTTCATAGCATGTGCCAAGATCTAAAGATACTTCAATATGCATATTTTCTTATACATGATCAATTTCTCCTACTAGAATGTCTATTTTCTGGAAACTCTATCTTGTTCTATGCTACATGTTTGGTGCCTAAGTCAGAGCATAATGCAGAATCAACATTTAATACATAGTTTAATATATAGTTGAACAAATAGTGAATGAATTGCAAAAACTCTACTTTGGGACCTGGAACCTACATGAAGTTTTGAGAAAATGAGTAAAGTCTTTGATGACAGCAGCCTACATAGCCAGAAAATGGAGTTTAAAATGAAAAGCCAAGGGAATCTGGAATTCTATTCTCAGAAGTAACAAAGCTGCAGAGTCAATAGTAGGATTTGAAAGAAAAGTTAAATTGAAAAACACTTGTTTTTTACTTCCCCCAGGTTCAGCACAAGAGGTTTTCAAAAGTTATAGAAGCAATTTATGCTGAAAAATATGAGGGACAAACCAACCTTGTACCGGTCAGTAACGTAATTACCATAGGTGATCTGGTAACATTAAGTTGTGTTAAGATAAAAAAGGATCCACCTTCAAATCTAAGCTAATACATATTTTCTATAGAAATAGATGAACTCTTAAAACACTCATACCCCCAAAAAGTAGAGAACCTGTACTGCTAACCATTAAATCATTCTAAACTTTTGTTCCCCTCACTGTTATTTCCCGGGGCATGAGGCTAGGAACTTTTTGAGTGAAATGAATTTACATGTGGAACACTTCAGGGTCTACTAATGCAGCTTATTGCCTATAACTATATAAATCATAGATACCTACGATTAATATCTATAAATATAAAATGTAATCTAGGCCTGTTGCCCTTAATAGTAAACTGCAAGGTATACAATCTGTACTTTGTGCCATGTATTTCTCAGTTCCTTAGTCAGCATGAGCCTTGGTGATAGCAAGTGTGAATATTTCTCTGGGTGTCTAGATCCCGGTCCAGTATGCAAATCACTCCATGTCTTTAATATGCAAAGGTGAATCTTTATTTCCAGTTTTGTTTTCAGAAGTTACCCCTATCTCAAATACAAGTATCATTGGAAAAAACATCTAACTCCCACACATTCTTGAGTTGTGTCCACTTGGACTTCCTGGCCCTACACAATTTCTTGTGTAATTAAAGCTGTTCTATATCCATGTGGCTCAACTCCAGGCTTCCTCACTTAGATAAAAACAAGCCTGAATAGACCTTCCCAGAGAAGTCTGTGATTTGCCAAAATCTCTTGTCTTTTATGTGACTATATTACAATTTAATTCAAGATTGAACTCAAAAGGGAGCTATTTCCAAAGGAGGGACTTGCTTTAAATTTAGTCCTTATTTCAATCTGAAATAAGATTGGGCTGCTTAGAAACAATTTTCTTGAAAATGATTTACTGAATAGTAATAATTTTTAAAATCAGATCTGACAGCTCAGATACTTAGCTCTTCAAGAGTAGCCTGTGTGTAGGTGTGTATCTGCTAGCTCAGTCTTGTGTAACAAGAGAACATAATTAATTCTGCACCTTTCTGAGGTAATTGTTCTTAGAAAATTGCATATTGAAAAAGACTCATGTTATTTTATCATGTCAGCTTTCCTTGCCATCCCAGGCACAACAAGTGTTTTGTTTGTCAGTTGTGTATTTTAAAATACTCTTCCATAGGGAGCAAAAAAACCTTCCTTGATGTATCGGTAGTGAACCCTTTGACCCCCCACACACTTTTACAGTGCTTAAGACAGTGCCATGTGTAATAGAGAAAAACTTAGTAAGTAATGGCCTGGAAATGTTACTTGCATCCAATATATTTTTTACATTCTGGAACTTTCTGCATTGTGGTATCTTTCAGGGATCCAGATATTCTAGCAAACACAATAGCTTGAAGGAGAGATTATATTTCATCAGTGTCCCCAAAGCATTTGTATTGTGTTTATGCTCATGATGTTGAGTAAATGAGGGTTGCTCTAGAACTTACCATACCATGGACAGATCCTACTTCCTCTGCTTAGTGATCGCCTGAACTTATTGCTTCTTTCCCTCCATTATTATTAGCCTCATTCCCATCTTTATCCTTCTCAAAGAAGATTATGGAGACTGAACGCCACTGACCTCTAAGTTTACTCTCTTCTAACCCTGAAGTTGTCTTTTCTGCCCATCTCATGGTTCAGAGAAGTGAGGTTTATATTCCTTAAAAGAAGTTACTCTTTCTTTTTCAAATTCTATTTTAGACAAAGCTGATGTAGGGGCACTGGCAAATAAGCCAGTCTGAGAATCCTGGTAAGTATGGGGGCAATTCAGCATGAAGCAGGTAATAGAAATCCAACTCATACAGCATTAGAGACAGAGGAGATTTACTGTGAGGATTCCAGGTATTTTATGGGGTCATAGAACACATGTGCACACACATACACACACACACACACACACCCCTCTGAATTTCAAGAATTCTTAGAATCTGGTTCTCAATCTCTGTTAGAATTTCCTCTCCATGTCTTACTTCTTACTTTTTCTTTCTCTCTACTGCACTGGACTTGCTGTGTTGTTTCTGTGTCCAAATGGCAGGAAATAGGCACAGATAGCACGTGCGTATGCATGTTGGACAGTCAAGGATGGAAGGAGATTGTGCTATTGTAATATGGTGATTTCCATGGCAACCCTGTAGATTGAGAAGTTGGGATAAGAGACAGGATCCTAAAAAGGGGTGGGTGGGCTGAGATAGTTGTTGGACAAATGAACCAAATCTCTAATATATGAACTGTGGGCAACTGCATTATTGTGGGTTGTACATCTCAACAACATTTCCTAGAAACGAAAAACCCTTTAATATATATTACAAATAAAGGCACAAAAAAATAGAGCACACACCAAAAGCTATATAAACCACCCTGAGTGGGCTCAAATTTCATCTCCTCTGGATGCTCTCCTGTGCAGCCTTTTGTCAATCAAATAGCATGAGATACAGCCTGCAAAGAGATCAGCCACATTTTATAACATCTGGGTATTTCAGCTTGTGTTAATAAGTTGAACAGTGAGCAGTTAGATTTTTAAACTCTTTGAGGGGAGAAGGGGGTGAGCTGGGTTGAGAAAGTCAGGATAAAGAGGCCACCTGCCATCCCATAAACAAGACAAAAAAGTCTTTCTTTCCCTACTTCCCTGGTTGCTTCCATCATGCAGGGAACAGCAGACGTTCTGCCTGAAATAAAAAGGGGCAAATTTGCATATGCACACACATACAAATAGGCTGTGTTCAACTTAGGCACATCTCTTGAGAATGAAAAACTACCTAGACTCATCCACCAGGAATCCCCAAACTGGACCCACTGACTCTTGTGGGGGAACCCAGGGTCCCCATTCCATACTACTTTTTTTTAAGATTTATTTATTTTTATTCAAGAACTTGGGTACAGGCCAGAGGCGCAGGAGGGTGAGAGGATTCACCAGAGACAGAGTGGGGAGCAGAACAGGCAGACTAACCGAAACACACTACTGAGGGGAGCAGCGGGCGAGGCAGGAGAGGTCTGCCGCACCAAGTCGGTATCTCCCTGGCTGGCCAGGAATCGAACCCGTGCTGCAGAGGCTGCAGACAACTTCACAGCACTGTGCTCAACCCGCAGTGCCACCAGGGAGGCCCCACACTACTTTTTTTTTTTTATTGAAACACATTTGCAACAACAAGGATGGACCTTCAGCACATCATGCTAAATGAGATAGGTCAAAGACAAATACTGTGTGATATCACTTATAGGTGGGATCTAAAACAGTTGAACTTGTACAAACATTCTTCTGTTTTATATACAATGGTGGTCACTGCATTTTTGATGCTTGTTTAAGCCTTAGAGGTACAGGACAGAGTTTGCCCTCTTGCAGTTCTCCTAGAGACCTGGGTTAACAGCCCTGCCCACTGGACAAAGGTGCTGTGCAACAAAGATGATGTTGATGATGATGACGGTTTAGTGGCTCATATAGCAAAGTTGTATGCTAAGAACTGTGCAAGCATGAAATTATTTTATTCTTACTATAACTTTGGAGATAAACTGTTCAGTTTATGTACTAGATACAGAATTAGCTAAGGAAGATTCCCTCAGCAAGTAAGTAGAGGGGTGAGAAACTGCAGTTGCAGTCCCAAACCACATGACTCCAAATGCAACTGAAACTTACTGTAATTCATTCATGAAAACAGTTATAAATTTTTGGTTTATCCCTTAATCCTATGAGCCCTGAATGCTAGCTCTATTATAGGATTTTGGAGCATTTACCAGAAACATGTTTCCATGGGAAAATAAACATCACATGTCAAATATAAGGAAAAAGAGAACCACAGAGCTTTTTGATCATTCATCAAGCTGTATATTTTTGATTTGTGCACATTTTCCTGTATGTTATACTTCAATGGGAAAATTTTTTTTAATGAATTGTAAGAATTCAACCAAGTTATAAGTGGATAACGTAGCTGTATACCTTTAAGTTCTTTGAGAACAATACTTATATTCTATTCATCTTTATAATGTTTTCCTACTGAAATTGTTAGTACCAATTCTGTGTTTAATGAAGCTTACTGGAATTTAATTCATTCATTTGTATATATACAAGTTTCCACATCCACAGAATAACAATGTTCAAAATGGAAGGGACCTTAGGGGCCATCTAGTAAAACTCAGTTTTTCTCTTGATTACAAGTGCCCTAAGGGGAGGGAAAAGAAAATTTTATTCACTTACAGAATTAAAATTCCATCATTGGGGCCTCCCTGGTGGTGCAAGGGGTTAAGCGTCAGCACTATGAAGCAATCTGCAGCCACTGCAGCACGAGTTTGATACCCTGACCAGGATGCTGACCCACATGGGGCAGGGGACCTCTCCTGTCTCGCCCGCTGCTCCCCTCAGCAGTGTGTTTCAGTCAATCCTCCTGTTCCGCTCCCTAGTTTGTCTCCTCTCTAGTTTGAATCCTCTCACTCCCCTGCACCTCTAACCTACACCCCAGCTCTTGTATGCATGAATATAAATAAATCTTTAAAAAAAAACTCCAGTCATTGGTTAGATATATAATCAGAGTGAATTATATACCTTAAATGTGTTAGATTACTGCCTTCCCACAGTCAAAGAGGACTTCTATTATGGATAAAATCTCCCATCTACAACACCAAGCATGCATTTCAAATAAAATTCAGTCCAACAAACTCAAAATATATCTTATCAAGTTTTCATTTCTCTTGTCAACTGTATATTTAGTGAACCATCTACAGATGAGGAAAGGATGCTAGTGTTTATTAAATATGTTGTTTACTCATTTAATTTAATATTTAATCACTGAGATTTGAATAATGTGTTTGCTTTACAGATCTGAGTACAGTCAGATCCGTACAGGAACTGAGTGGCTGAGCAGTACACTGCCTAAAATACAGAATTGATGAAAGAATCAAACATTATAGAGTCCAATACTGGCAATCTAAATTAAAGTCTAGTGCATTTGTCCACTAACACCTGCTGCCACAAATCAACTTAACTCTCCTCAAAGTCCCTGGTCTCCTTTAGGCCTTCTGATTTTCAACAGAGGCTGTTCTGAATTTTGAGAATAACACATCCACTTTAATCTTCTAAGCATTAATGATAGCACTTGTCTTGTCTCATCAAAAACCCCACTGGGCCTAAAAATTTCAGGAAAGACATCTTATTAACAAGAGGATGAGTAAGGTGGCAAAACTATTGTAACTTGGCCATTCGACGTGTCCTCTCTCCTGGTATTTTTGCATTTATTTGCTCCCAAGTCCCTCCATTTGTTAAATAACCCTGTGGTCACAGACTGCTTCTGGGAGAATTTCTTCCCATTCAAGTATATGCTTTTCAATCATTGTTCTTTCTCCCTCCCTCATTCAATGTTCAACAGTAAATTTAGGAAATCTCCCTCCACCATCAGTTCAAATGTAAAATAGCATTTCAGGTTCTTTCCAGAAACATTTTCTTCCTTGTGAGAATTTGGAGGCCACCTTATTTATTGAAATGAATAAAAATCTCTGTGAAGTGTAAGTATACCACATTTGCGAACAGGTAATACTTTCTCAGTACTTCTTATATATTCACACCTTCTCCTATACGTAGAGTGATGTAAAAGAATTGGGAGTATCAGTGAGAGAAGCAATATTTAAATAATTTTTTTATTAAGGGACAGTTGGTTTACAACACTATCTGATTCAGAAATACAGGAGTCATCTCTCAGGTGTATTTCACCAAACCACACCCACCACCAAGGCACCCACAGTCTTCCACCCTAGTCTATTGAGTCCCTCTTCCTCTGTGTTCCCCAATATCATTAAATTAGTGTTTTCCCCATTTCTCAATCAACTTGCACATACATTATCTGTGGAAACGTTACTATTTTTTTAAACAACATAATCTTATTTGTTTCTTGTTCCTGTGAAAGAATTTGGTAGCCTGGAACTTGTATGAATGGTCTTGAATGTTTTACTGCAGTGAATACATCACTGTTTGGACGATGCTAATCTAATAATGTATCCCAGGTCATCCTTGGTGATGTGGGACATTTCTTCAGTTAGTCCCCTAATCCCACACCTAGACTCAACTGTTAGAGCTTCGAGTCAGTGGGTAGAATGATTAAAGCAATTGTAAATGAGCTTAGTTGGTGGAAATTAAATGAAAATTAAGAACAAATTACAAAATCCCAGGATAAACATCTTTAATAGTGCTTTTCCCATGAAGTTCCCCAAAAGGGTGTAGACAGCAGAGAGGATGACATATGGCAGAGACAGTCTGCTTACACCGCAGTGCAGACTGTGCTCAGCAGGCAGATCTGGAGGCCCCCGGATTCATCACATTTGAGGCATCTATTTGCTCACCATTTAAACCCAGCTTTCTGGGATGCCAAGAGTGACTGGAGGAAACAGTAGCTAAGTTGTCAGAAATATGGAGCAAATACGATGCCAAGTAAGGGGGAAAATTGAAGTACCTTGAAATTATGAATTAGAACACCAGCAGGTGGTAATGATGACAAACCTACAAGGGTGGAGGGACCCAGGAAGAAGCATTTCTGTTGACGGATTGGGATTTAGAGGATTTGGTTTCCATGCCATTGAGGGAAATGATTAAGGAAAAATCTGAGATGAACATCTGCAAGATATTAAGCTTTTAGTGATGTGGTAATCCCACTTATATTTTCTACCCTGAAAGACTAAGGTCTTTAAAAGCAGAGCATATGGTGGCCAATCTGTGTCACTGTATTTTGCCAGCATTCATAAATAGTTCCAAGTCTAACAAAGCATATTTATATTCTAGATTATACAGTTTACATTTTTTCTTTAATGTTATTAGTCACCCTTCCATTTTGTTAGTATAAAATGTTAGCATCCCATATGGAAAAGCCAAAGAAAAACAAATGTGATTATGCCATAAAGAGTAATAGATGCTAGATATTAGACTCAGTGCATCTAAGTGTTGGATGGCTTCAGTGGGCTTCTATTTTCTCATCTCTAGTCTTGGTGATTGATAACTGACTATTAGTAGGGCCGGGCTAAATGCTATAATGAATAGCTCCAAGTCTTAGCACACTACTCTATGACATAGAATAAAGGTTTTAGAGATATATCTCATTCATATCATTATATACAGATGGTAGCTCTTCACAGACTGATTCAGGGGTCCAGGTTTTCTCTATCTGATGACTCCATCATCCCTGAGGTCTCAGAGTACTTTAGAACCTAAAGTCCTCCACTCAATACTTTGTTCCCAACCAGCCAATCAGATGAAGTGAGAGAATATGAAGGCTCTCCTGATATCACTCTGGGCTCAGATGTAGAAACCACGGTTCAGCCTAAGTGCAGGAGTCTGGGAAATCTCATCTGCCTCTGTGTCTAGGAGGATACAGTTGGTGAACAGCTAGCCAGTCAGAGCCACAGGCCCTAAACTGTTTTGCTCTATGTGTGTGTTTTCTTTCATTACTGCTTTTTTGTGTTCCATTTAAATAAGACTACATTCTTCAGGAAACACAACATTGGTATGCAAACCATCGCATATTTTAAGAAAAAATATGAAGAGTAGCAAATGAACAGAGAAAATGGATATTTAAGAAATCCTGGTCTTATAAAAAGTAAATCTACCAAGTACACTGATAAATAGGAAGGTATTCATGCCTGAAAATAGTGCTTCCATTTTTCTAAATAATTTACCAGTCACTTTAATAGCACTTTCCAAAGTAAAAGTAAATGTCTAAGAATTCTGAATGAATTAGCATGGAAGTACTTTTAAAACTTGAAGAGAAGAATCTGTTCTGCATGTAAAATTTGTTCTGAATGGAAATTTATTTCATATGTGCAACTAAACAGAATGATGTTTTTGTACAAGTGTATAAATAACTGGGTTAGATAGTTCTATAAATTCAAAATGACCATCTATAAGAAGTTATGTTCCTTCTAAATGGATATGCTTTAGTCCCTGTTCCCATTTTTATGAGGAAGAAGAGTTCCTCAATGGAGATCACTGTGCTTTTCCTCAAACTTGGAAAAGGTGACTAAGCTGCCATGAGATAACTCCAAAAGGGGTCCTCTCCCCACAAACTTTTCCTTAAATTCCTCACTCTTTTATTTTAAAAGATTAAGGGAAATGTATCTTATATTGAAAGCTCAGACTCAAAATATAAGTATGCAAAAAAAGAAAAAGAAAATACACACTACTGTCTAAATAACTGGAGAAGCAGCTTTTCCATACCAGAAGCATGTTTTAGGCAAGAATATAGACCCAGTGCTCACCTTGGCAGCACACAGACTAAAATTAGAATGAGCATAGTTGCTGCACAAGGATGACATGCAAATTCATGTGTATTCTATGTTTTTCAAAAATTGGATGATTTCACTCAAATGTGGACTGTAAAGAACCAAAACAAAAGACCTGAAAAAACTAAGCTGAAACTAAGCCCTAGAGATCCCATAGTAGAACTGAGGCTATCAGAGGAGACAGGGAAGAAATGGTGAGCAAAGAGGTGAGGGGACCCAACAGACTATGCCAGAGGACTATTGAAGCTTTGGTGTTGGGCTTGGTGTAGTAGCACATCTGAGGACATGTGAACCTGTACCTGTCAGTTACATTGAGTTGTAAGCCAGTGATACCTCAATTTAAAAAACTTGTTAAAAAAGAAAGAGACCTAGAGAAGGAAACTGGACATAGATCCAAGCATACTTTGTCTAGGATAATTTTTGTTCAGAGAACTTTCTGGAGCATCACTAGACAGACAAAATTACCAAATCAGACATTTCTTTCTGAATTCCAGTGATGTGTGTTCACATTGTGAATTCTCAAAAAGCCGTGCTTTTAGTCAATATGTAGTCAGTCAATAATATCTTGTGATGTGCTCCACACATCATGTTTGAATATAAGAAAGCTGTAACATAAGACGCTTGGCCTCGCATCTCCTAACTATGAGGCTTTCTTGCTTACCTAGAAATTTGCATGCTTAGTAAAAATTTGCATATTTGGTAAAAGTATGAATGCAGTGATGAATACTATTCTTCATGCTAAAGTTTCAAAGAGTTTTTTTTTCTTTTTTTTTTTTAAGGATCCATCTCTTTTTTTTTCTCTTAATCTTTCCACCTTTTTTTTACGATTTTATTTATTCATTTATACATTTATTCATTTATATTCATTTTTACCAGAGCCAGAGTGGAGAGCAGAACAGGCAGACCGACGAAATACACTGCTGAGGGGAGCAGTGGGTGGCAGGAGAGGTCTGCGCATCATGTGGGACCCTCTCCGGAGGCTGGGGATCGAACCAGCGCTGCAGAGGCTGCGGGCAGCTTCGCAGCCCAGCACTCAACCACTGAGCCACCAGAGGAGGCCCTCAAAGAGTTTTTTACTACATAAATGCATGCCTTTGGTCATGTACAAGCTGCCTATGACCCACTGTCATGGCCCCATGCCAGGGACCATTTTCAGTGACTTAACCTAGGTACTATCATTCCAATAAGCAAAGTAGCCCATTTCATACCAGTTCAAACACTGTCCTCAACATACAGGGGCTGTTCAACTTTTTTGTTACAGTTCATAATTGACAGTGGGCCTCCTAGGCAGCAAATTAGGCATTTCACTATTAGCTTAAAAAGGGCCATCGGGGAATTGAGATGCACTAACTTCTCACACCAAATTGAGCATCTTTCTTCACCGGCCTTGTTTGGAACCAAAGTGCTCAGCATGTATCCTGAAAATCTTATGAAACCAGCAATTGTGTTTCCTTACAATTACATAGTAGCTGATTTTACAGGCTAACCAGGAGCCATTGTACCCTAATCAGAAGCAGGTCACTGGGGGGAGTGGGATCTTGGCTCAATATAATGAGTTTAAACTGTGTAAATTCTTTTAGCACTGATTACCCTGCTGAACTCCCAAATCATTGATTTGGTACATAGCTCCTTCAGACTGAGCTCTTTAAGCTGTATGTCATCGCTGAGAGAGTTGTTGTTTTCTTCACAAAGTATGTATGCTTCCTTCCCCACCCTCCAATGATATGAACCATATATTAGCAAATAACTCCCTCGAAATCACCCCACATTTTACAAGTATTTAAATAAGTATTAAGATACTTCTTTGGACTTTCTTTTAATTCTAAACCCTTGTAATTCATGCATTTGAATTCAGAAATAGGAAGCTGAAATCATGCTTGAGTTAATCTGTATATTAGCAATATCTGTTGACTATATTCATTCCCTTGGACAAAGTCTTCTCTTGCTTCAGATAAAGGATTGAGAGAGAAAGAATAGAATGCCGTGTCGCTATTTCATGTGAGATATTCCAACTAGTGTTGTGCAAATAAATCTGTGGATGTGTAGCATGGAATGACCCTTCTGCTAAGGAAACAATTTGGGGAAAACTTATGCTTAGGAAGTTCATGGCACGTTGGTTAAGGACTTGAGTCCTACATATGTGTTAGTTTCAAGTTGGACAAATCCACCTGTGTGAATGTTTAGATACCCATGATTTATCCATGACTTAGCTACTAATGTCCTATTCCCCGCTAATTCAATGAAAACTTTTCTTCATAATATATGCAAATATAATATCATTAACATTTATTAATATTATTATTCTTCATGGAGATACCAGACCAAGTACTTAACAAGTATAGCTATGCAAAGACCTTTTCATCATAAATCCTATGTGCAAATTCCTTTTGGGTAATTAAGTTGAAGTGAGAAAATCCCAGGGG
Organism: Talpa occidentalis; assembly: GCF_014898055.3. Classification (NCBI taxonomy): domain Eukaryota; kingdom Metazoa; phylum Chordata; class Mammalia; order Eulipotyphla; family Talpidae; genus Talpa; species Talpa occidentalis. The sequence continues at coordinate 14,999,361 of NW_023600993.1, forward strand.
GTTCTCCCTGGAAGAAGAAAAGAGGCCAGGAAGTCCTGGCATCACCTACCTGTCACCTCTGGCAGGAATATCAGATGTTCCCATCAGAAGAAACATCTGAACGGAAGAAATCCAGGAGAGTTTCTGTGAGAGAACAGAGACAGAATTACCTTTGTTATTTCTAATAAAATAGAAAAGCAAAAGTAATTTAAAGACTTACTGTGGGTTATCAAATGTACCACCTTTAAGGTTATAGAAAAACAGACACAAAAAGATGAGTAACTGGACTAGGAACATCCCAGCTCTTTAACCACTGTACTATCCTACCTCCTAAAAAGGTCCAATCCCCCAGCACAGAGGACTTTTAACATGATATACATCACTGATAAGTTTTTGTGGGGCTTCCTACACCAGAGGCTCCATAGCTGACTCCCCAGCTTTGGCTGGCAGCACACAGTAAACTCAGAACCCCCTTATTTGACCTGTGCTTTCTGCATCAGAAGTGATAGCAATTACCTAAAGGAAGAGAATCTTCCTCTCAGTCTTAATAGTTTGTCTTGACCGCAAGGCTCAGCTTGAAATTGGAAAATGTCAAGATCATCAGTTTTTTCATTAAAATCTCATTTCTATTTTTAAGTTATACAAAAAGCAGTGGAAACTCTAGTACCCACTAAGGGTTTCAGGCCAGCCTAGAAGTCTCTACTTGAGCTTAGATGGTGATGCACTCTCAGACTTGTTTAGTTGAAAATAAATGTTTCCTTTTTCAAAGCCTATCATTTCTCTAGCGGCTTCCAACTCCTCTTCCCATTTTCCACCCACCGTTGCTGTCATCCACTACTTATTGGCACCTCCATTTGACTCTATAGAAGAAACACATCAAAAAATGAAAATGAGAGCTATGGATTTGCTACTTGCCTGTACTACATGGTAATTATTTGTTTTTGTAAGAGTAGGCATTTTAACTATGTGAGTTATGGAGCTATTTGTCAGTATCTTTCATTAATATTCTCTTTATCTCAAACAGCCACCAATTATAGTAATGTTGTCGTCCAGTGAACAAGATAAAATATTTGATAATCCCTTTTTCTGAATGAGGACACATGTTCTTTCAATCTGCTTTGTGACTTAATCAATGTGGCATTATTAACAAAGCAGAGGATATTATGAATCAGTTAGAAAGAAGAGGCTAGTAATTCACATTTCATTTCCCAATTGAGCAATCAGCTATAGATAACATCCCTTACAGAGCACTTCAGTGTCTTAGGAGATTCCATAGCTGCAGAGTTATACAGGGGCTTGTAATTCTGATGTGTGGACAGAGTGAAAGATGGAAATAGATTTCCTACCTTCCTTGAACTACTGGCCCCCTGGGTTATATATAGGATTCCTAATATAGAGGTTTTTATTTACATTATTCCTTCCTGTTTCATAGTAGTCAATTTCTTGGTGGTTTAGCCTCTTGAAATCAGCTTATTGATTACACCTTACAACTACTAGAAAACCACTCAAGTTCTTTCTAAAAAGTGGGGTATTAGCATCTCTTGAAAGGTTGGACCCCAAACCTTGTTGTCAAATAAAGTACTGTCTGTCATAATTCAGAGACATCTTAATGGATGGGGAAAATAGATGAAAAAAATTAAAGAGCACCCTTAAAATAAAAAAAATTCATGGAAATCCTAGTATGAAGAAAATTTACTATTGAGGAATTTAAAAATTTAGGGGAAAATGAGTTGGATGGCCAAGGTCAGGTATGTGCCTATGAAAGCGCTTACAGAAATGTTTTCAGTAAACTAGACAACATGAGAAAATACATACATTTTTCTAATCTAAAATCTATTTTAGTTTGACTACCATTTGCAATTCAACCTCCATAGTAGAATTTTGAGGCCTTCTTGCCATCATCTGAAAACAATTGTGAATTTGATTTGCCTTTATGGTGCTGATAGTATAGTTGTCCATGGCAATTAATAGTATTTGCCCATTTAAGAATCCTCCTTCTCAGTTTCTACTAGACTCACAGAGTGACAGACTATGCCAGTAGGATAGAGTTGGATGGAAGGAGAATAAAAGTTATGTAGACACTTTTGAAACAACTCACCATAGCTGAGAATATGTTTCTCTCACAATCTACAAGGTAATAAAGTCTTAAGTCTGTTCAAGAAAACTGAGAAATATCCTCAGTCCTTCTTATCCACACTTGACTACTTCCATCTTGACAGACTGAGGGTACAATTCCAAGATCGAGTGGGCTAACCCTTCACCATCTTTCCCTCTTGAGACTTGATTGCTAAAACTTCCATTCCTTCTCTTATGTCTGATTTACTTCCCCTTGAACGCCAACCTCTTATTACTTCAGTCCTTTTTAAATTATCCCCGTTGAAGATTACCAACAGTTCTTCCTATCATCTGAAAGTTTAAAAAAATTCATGTACGAAGGACTCAAACCTGAGTAAGACTGCATTTCTCAAAACTTTCAAAGCCATTGAGTCTTTTTCTAGCTATTGGAACAACTTAAAAAATGGGATTGATTAACATTTTCCATTCACAAGTCATATCCATGCATTTTTTTTTTTCCATTAAATTTCCAAAGAGTTCTGGGACTCTGAAATCGTTCAAGTAGAGCTTGGGTAACCTAGTGTCATGAGATTTTGGGGTCTGCCATGTAGCAATCATCCAGCTCAGTGCCACATTAAAATACACACATCAGGCATAAAGACTTTAGCCCAAGGGACAGCATTGACTACTGGAAGAGGCACCTAAGAAAATTTACAATTCTGTGTAAGGAACACAGAGAGTGAGGGTGTGAGGCTTGGGGAAAAGATTTGGCCACTGACATGATGCATGAATTGAACAGGTCATCTCATCTCTGTGGGCTGAAGTTTCCTCATCTCCAAAGAAAGGGGCTTGAACTAAATCGATGACCCCAAACCTCACCTGGAGACCTGAGTCCCACCTACCACCAACTGAAAGCGACTCGCTGGGCCTCCCCTGGTGGCACAGGCAGTTGAGTGCTGCGCTGTGAAACTGTCTTCAGCCTCTGCAGCGCCGGTTCGATCCCAGCCGGCTGGCGAGAGTCCCACATGGCACAGCAGACATTTCCTGTCTCGCCTGCTGCTCCCCTCAGCAGTGTATTTCATCATTTTGCCTGTTCTGTTCCCCACTCTGTCTCTTGTGGGTCCTCTCACCCTCCTGCGCATCTGGCTTGTACCCCGGTTCTTGTACAAATAAATAATCTTTGGGAAAAAAAAAAGACTCGCTGGAGCTGGTGCCTTGGAATCTGATTTGTTTAGGGACCTCCCTCAAGGCATCCTGTGATCTGCTAGGTCTACAAACCATTGTAGCAGAGTCTACAGAGTCACTTCTAGTCACCTGTGTGCACACATTTGAAAAGTGCTGATACATAAAAGGCAACGTGGGATTGAGCAACTTGCTAGAACTCATACTAACAGGAAAACTAAGGAGCTGAGTCACACTCCAATTAGAAGACACTAAGATCAGCACCTTTCTCTTACCTCAAAGGGACCTCTGACCTGAAACTGTTCATTTCTGAATCTCACTGAGTACCCCTAAATCCTACTGGGACATTCCTTTTCTCTACCAAGTTGTTACTGAAAGGCTTCTTAAAACACATTTTTGTGTCTACCACAGTAGCAACAGCACCATAATTTTGTTTTATTTTTCACATTTTAATTATTCAGCTGTTTTATTTGTCACCACTTAGGGAATTATTATAAAACTTATGTCTACAATACTTCTGATTAATGCATATTTAGGCAACTAAGCAGATGTAGAATGGGTTGACTGCTTTGATAAAATTAAACATTGATGAAACATATATTTGCACAGCAATAATGATGCTGGCATTTGTATAAATAATAACAGATCTATTTCCCTAATCATCTAGGGAAAAAAACAGTGAGTGGGTGACAGAATTACCAAATATGTCTCACTTACAAGGCAGATCATTTTCGAGTGCAAGTTTTTTTTTTCATGTGAATAAAATTATGTTAATTTATAGCATCTATTACCACTTTAAAATAAAAGAAGTATATCTGAACAAAAGACAATGTAGCTAAAATGTGAAGCACGTTTCCAGGATATATCATAATGTCTTGAACTTTCTTGTACATCGTGGAGGGCACATGCTTTTTCCACATACTCCTCAACAGCACCATAGTTTGATTGTATACAAGATGGGACCTGAGATCCACGCTTAGTTAATTCTATGACATACTTGTTTTCACACTTTGGCATCTCTAAAATTGAGATATGTCTACAATTGATGGCATATCACAACTGATAGCAGCATTTTTTCTCTTTTACAATGAATGGGATCTTAAGCTCAAGTGTATAGAGGCTCAGGATCCCCCAAGACATAATTCCCTCCACAAGGAACAGCATAGTGAGTAAACCAAATGACAAAGAAAGGAGATATTACCTCCACCGTAATTAAGTAAGAAGGGAGGTGAAGAAATAGAAAGAAATGAAATTAATTTTTTTTAAAGTCCATGGGTTTGTTTTCAGAGTCAAAGAGAAAAATCATGGAAAATGAGAGAATGTAGTACAAGGGGAGCAAAGAGGAAGAGGGAAGATGGAAAGCTAGAACAATGAGAAAGTCAAGATGGAAAACAGTCAATACATTCACTATTTTGTTCATTATTTCCTAGGTATCCTATACTAAACTTTCAGTTTGCTCTTCTCTTTTTTGTTAACCACACTGGTCAGTTAGAGATCCTTGGTGGTAGGCGTGGGAGGTATTTTTGGTATCTTTATGGAGGAATTTTCTCTTAACTGGACTACACTGCCCATCATCCCTGCCCCCCAGAATTCTGAACTTTTGTCTCTTTCCTGAGAAGCCAGTTTCTCCAATCCTTTCCCAGAGGGGAAGGTTTAAATGATCATTACAACTTCTGTTTGTTTGTTCTTTCAGGTGATATCAAGATTATCGAACAAATCTACAGTCTCACAGGTAAGGCTTTTGCCAAAGAGCAAATATTTATCTCAAATCTGTAGAATTTCCATAAATCTATCTTCCCCTAGAGGACTTTATGTATTTTCTTTTTACTTAATATACTTCTCACAAGAGATGCAGTGACTTTCTTGAATTTAGAAATCCAGAAGTATTGAAACTCATAGCTCTACCTTTGTTGTAAAGTAGGTTGTCACTAAGACCTAACAAAGTAACAGTCTTGAAGTATTGGTCTTAGAAGTACTTTTATTATTTCTAAAATTAGTGATCAGTAAGCATCCAATTGATGTAGTGACATGATTACCCATGCTTTAAACAATATGGTTCAGGGATTGTCTCAAGTGGTTTCACTGGAGCTCTTCAAACAATCCCAGCTATTAAATACCCTTTATTTTCACAGAAAACTTTCCTAAAGATCTGTGATATATCTGATCTGATTCCTGGGCTTTCATTACCGGGAATCGTATGACAGGAACCTTACGAAGAACTCCTTTTATTGCTCTGTCGGCTCTTAGAAGCAGAACCAACATTCACATACATGCATACACATACACACAGGGGCACATAAATAAATCCAATCACAGAACACATTTCAAAGGCATTAACAATTTACTGAAGATGGTTTGATGGGGGAGCAAATGCAGTTTGCTTTTATTAAGAACACATCTCAATGCTCTGAACCACATTTCTCTCTGGCACTAGTTATCTTTTCTCCCTAATCTCTACAAAATTCCCTCAGAAACAAAGGAAAATGATCTTTATGTTTCAACTATTCTCAACTTCTTTTCACTACTCTATACAAACTCTACATGTTTTCCCTTAGAATTTTTCCTATATTCTCTTTATCATGAAGAGAGATGTGGCTTTCTTTTGGATTTCCAATTTCAATTCCTCCCCCCTTCATAGCTCTCTGAAGAATACAATATCCTTAACTTTCATGGGGAAAAAAATCTGTATAATTTAGGCTGAGATTAGTTTGCAATATAAAGACCACTAGAACAACAGGGTTTTTAAGACTTCACTGTTTCCCTCTCATGGACACCTCCAAATACTAATAGTGTGTCGATGGGATACCAAACTTTCTTTTACTGCTTTATCATTCTCAGTATTTAGCTTCCTCCTTCAAGATCTCCTTATTTTCTAAGATGGTTGCTGGAGATCCATCATCCACTTCATATTTAAGAGTAGAAACCAAAGAAATGTGAGAAAACAAGATAGAAGTCTCCCTCTTACTATGAATCTTCCTAAAAGTTTCTTAGGACCAATGCTTTTCTATACTATCAACTCAAAATTTAACCTAAGGTCAAATCAAGTGGCAAAGAAAGGCAAAGATGATGATTTGTGGGCAGGGTACATTAAGAGTTCTGTTAACTATGAAAGATGAGATTATGTAAAAAGATAACCAGCACTCTCTATAGCACCTGCTATGATGCTCTATATAAATATGCTATGATGTAAATGTTGTTTCTATTTTCTTCGTAATCATCATCATCATTACAAATGCAAGCATTTAGTAAGGACTTTCTATGAATTTTACTAAGTGCATAACTTCCATTCTCTAATTTTTTTTAATCACACCATTACCAATTTACGATTGAGGAAACCAAGACTTTAAACAGTTCTATTACTTGACCAACACTGTAGCTAGTAAACCACAGGCCCTCTAGGATTGTGTCACCAAAGGTCCATGCATTCAACCAGAAGACTTTATTAGGTTTCTCCTTTAGTCAAGATAGGTGTGAGTGAATCTATTCATTTGTGAGTTTGAATGACTATCCTGCCAAAATGTCATGAGTTGAATTAAAGATTTCTTTGATGATGGGTGCAAAAACCTTCACTGATATCACAGAAGCATTTTTCAGAAAGAGAATGAAGGAGTAGGTCAGATGAGAAGGAAGAATCTGTGGTTGAACTTTATGGCAATGTACATGCAGGTGCATCCTGCTGTACAAGAAAAACAGCTGTTTCTGTGTAGGTGACCTGAAAAAAGTGCACAGAAAGCTATTCTGGGTCTGAGCATTTAGTAGATAGTAGATGGGATAATTTTTTTTGAATTTCAATTTTGGGGTTACATTTTTGCTCTTCCATATAGTAGGTAGGATAATCAATTCTTATTATAAGCAATGTCAGCTGTCTTGATCACAGGAGTCAGTATCTAAGCAACTTGCCCAGGATATCAAGTCTCCATGACAAATGAAAATATGAAATTTAAACAGACTTGTAGAAGTGCAAACATTCTAGGTTATTAGTCAGAGGATTCTATTAGGGCTAATGGAGTCTCCTTGAAACAAAGGAATGATTAAATTGTCAATGTAAATATAAACAATAGTCCTATTAGAGAATGCATTCATTGTTTTTCATTTCTTTGAGAAGGGTGCCCTGTTGTTTCTTTAGCTGGGTGAGTTAAGTTCTATCCTATAGAACGAGTATATAAATGTTCCCTACAATTCCATGTGGGCCCAACTTTTGTTAACAGCACAAAATTTTAAAATGTGGTAAAAACAAATAAAAGCAAACAATGACTACCCCAATAAGGAATTAATAACTTCACCATTTATTAAAATAATCATATCTAGTTGGGAATATGAGTCTACTAAAACGTTTCCTCAAGACATTTTGAGTTACTAATATTAAAGTACAAGAAAACCTTATGAGTAAACTGACCTTAGTTTCACTCAGCACCTATGACCTAAATGAATGGGTGAGGCCTGTTAGTCACCCCAGGTTCAAGTTCATATTTACAGTAAAATACCTTATAGGCCAGTGTGCCAACAGATTATCAAAATGGAGTTACAACCATGACATCTCATGATTTAAATTGTACTCTTAGGTCTTTTCCATTTATTATCTTATTTTTACTAGAAATTTTTATAAGCCATTATAAGTGATTGTGTCCTCAAAAGAAAATGAGGCACAGAAAGATGTATTGATCTCAGAGCATGAAAACCATGTCTTAGGCAGAGCAATACTTGTATGTATACATACCCAGACAGTGACTCTGTGGAAGGCCACGAGCCTAGCCTTTGCTGTCCTCTCCACCCTGCCCCTCCATCATCACCTCAGCTGTCCTTTCCTATCTCATCCTTACTTCTTAGCCTGTAAGTTTGAATGACCCCAGTCAAGAATCCAGGGGACCTAGAATGGGGGTGGTATATACTTTCTCCTTCCTTTCCCAAGGCGCTTCAAGGGGAGCCTATTGAAAGGTTTGCTTCATTTCCTGCCTACCTGTGAGAACAGGTTGAGCCGGAAGCAGAGTCACTGAAAACACATATCTGATCTTTCACTATATGTGATCCAAAACAGGAAAGATTTTTATTCTCAGAGATAATATAATTTTGCTGGCTGTTCCACTGAAGAGCTGGTAACTTCAAAACAGCTAGGCCCACTTCTTCCATTAAAATTTGAAATGATTTTAGTCCTAAGAGCATCTCATCATCTACTATGACAAGTGATAGTCTGGTTAAAAATTAGATGCAAACTAGGGAAAATGAACCTTTCCTCCAGCTGTCCACCAAGAGAGTTTACAAGATCAAGAGAAGGGTTTTCACTAGGAAAAAAGAGGCTAAACATGAGGAAGATCAGAAATGGGGAGACTTTTAACACCTACATAAATAGTATCAAGTTTTCAGTTTTAATGAGAAGTCTCTAGGGGATTTGACTTTGTTCAGATGGGGTCACCTGCAAGAGTGATCTACCTCTCAGGTGGTTTCTGCAGTCTGTACTAATCTGCGTTACCCACTGATTTAGTCGGAGTCCAAGGGAAATGGCAGCATCAACAAGAGACTCCCATCCATTGTGGAAGATGAGGAAGAGGAAGAGGAGGCAGAAGAAGAAGAGACAGCTTCTCTTTCTCCCATCTACACCAGGGGATCCTCTTCACGCAACAAGAAGGTTGGAAGCAATAAAAGCTATCTTGGCCTAAGTTTAAAGCAGCTAGCCTCGGGAACAGTGCCATTTCATTCACCGATTAGAGTCTCCAGTTCAAATTCTCCCAAAACGAAACAGGAAACAGACCCTCCTCAGCATGGTAAAAAGAAAGAGAAGAACTTGAAATTGCAGCTTTCAACTTTGAATAGTGCCGGACCCCCAGACCTCAGCCCAAGGTAAGGAAGAATTCATATCATGTAGGTCTTCCTGAGGAAAAATAACTGCTAGTAAATTATTTGTCAGTCTTCTGCAAATTTTCAGCTTTCCTCAATTTTGTGCACAATTTTTGACTCTGAGGAAAATATGTGTGGTCTGAGAATAGTTTTAGTCATAATCTCAAAAGTCTCCATTAAATGTTCAGAATTCCCTCTCAACTCCTTCCATCTATTTAGCTCTACCTGTTATAAATGTATATTTTCACATTGCAATTTTAACATTTTAAATAAAAATAAAAGAGATAGGGGCCTCCCTGGTGGGGCAGGGGTTAAAGACACAGTGCTAGTAAGCTATTGCCAGCCACTGCAACATGAGTTCGTTCTCCAGCCAGGGAGATAACCCACATGGCATAGCAGACCTCTCCTGCATCGCCTGCTGCTCCCCTCAGCAGTGTATTTCAGTAGATCCTCCTGTTCTGTCTCTGGTGAATCACTCTGCAGCTCTGGCCTACACCCCAGTTCTTGTATGCATAAATAAGTAAATATTTTTTTAAATAAAATAAAAATAAAAGAGATAGCATCAATGCTGTCCCCTCAATGCCTGATCTTTCAAACGTTTTATGGAGCAATGGGTTGAAATTATGAAGGAAATGAAGAGCTAATTTTCATGTTCCATACTATCTAATTCATCACTATAGATGACTGAAGCTCAGTTCTATTTTTGGTCTTTTCTGTAGGTAACGTGACATGACTTTGTTTTTAACATCTAAAAATTCACTTCGAATCAACTAAAGATGACAGAGTAGGTAAAATAATCTGACTTAGACAACATAAAAGGAGTAGGCATGATGCATAACAATGATAAGCAGAAACAAGAAAAACCATATTGAGTACTATGTTTCATGTCCTCTGCCAGGTCATTTCACATGCACTATTTCTTTTAATCTTCTCAGGAATTCTATAAAGTAGCTCATATGAACTCTGCCATAAAATTGTCTTAAGTAAAACTTGAAGGTTAAGTATTTTGTCCAAAATCTCGGAAATTAGGTTCTGAAATCAGGATTCAATTTTATTTTTCTAATTGTAAGGCAAGTGGTCTTTCTGATAGACTACATATTAATTATTCACTTAAAGAACACAATTTATCCATTCAGAGATAACAGTAAGAAATAAATAAACAAACTTAGTAAAAGTAGGTGGACAATAAATGTTCAGGAATTCATTTGAAGATGGTAATTTGAAAGCATTGCTTAACTCTTCCTCCTAAATTTCCACTAACATGATAAACAATAAATTTTATACAGGAGGAAAATGTAGCACAGCTGGAAAAGAAAGGTTTGTGTAAAACTGATGCTGCACTTGAAAAACATTTTTTACACATAAAAAAAGATTTTGTTAGTATTTTCTGATTTTTGTTATCTTTATGCTTACATCGTCTACAATAGACTTGTCTTTTTTAATATGAGTGGGTAATACATTTTTACTAAGGAAAGAAAACTAGCCAAGTCCTAACAGTAATTTACATGTGATTCTTCAGCTCTCACTTCAGAGTTTTGTCTAAGCAAAGAGTGAAGATTGCATCAAGCTTATTTTCTGTTTTGATATAGTCATGAGCTTAAAACAGTTTCATTCTGGGTAGATTAGTGACTTAATATAAATTTAGATAAGAGGATTTTTATAGTGTAAGATTTTGAATCTGAGAATAAAGTATTTCTATTCAATACAAATATAGTGTGGGATAAAATTGTGAGCCACATATGTAATTTTGAATTTTCTAATAATCACATTTTTTAAATAAAAAAAATGCAAGTGAAATTTATTTTAGTAATATATTTTATATTTGATTCAATATGCCCCAAATGTTATTTCAAATGTAAACTCATCTTTTACTAAAATCTTAAAACTGCAGTATGTATTTTACACTTATGGCACATCTCAACTTGTTTGCATTATTAGCCGTGTATCTGGTCCCAAATAGCCAAAAAAGGTTAATGGCTACCATGTGTATTGAATAGTTTTAGAATATCCAGAATTTAGAAGCTCAGTGCAATATATTTTATCTTCTGGAAATACTGTTATCTATGATTATAAATGCACAACTAACCAATTTCCTTTACTTTAAATAGGATTGTTGATGGAATTGAAGATGGAAACAGCAGTGAAGAAAGTCAGACTTTTGACTTTGGATCTGAACGAATCAGGCCAGAGTCCAGAATTTCTCCTCCTCTTGGAGGTAACATCTATATTTAATCTTCTCTCAGGGGGTGCTATTTCTCTTCAACTTATAGTGCTTGGCATAGTTGTTGTTTGTTTTTGTTTTGGGGTTTTTTTTTTTGCCTTCCCATTCTCAGAATATTCTCCTTGAGAAAGAACTTTACCAATGCCATGGAATAATTTAACTTGAGTCTGTGCCATCTGTCCATTATTATGACATCATTTGTAATTGATTCTCTGCCCAGGCTAAATGCCCTGCCTTTTGCCAGCCCAGGTAAATACTGTAACAAGAGACTGAAATTTCTGCTATTTATCACAGGGTAACCATGTTTTCCTATGATAAATGCAGACAAATCCACAAAAACAGTATTACGAGAGGAAATGTTGTGTTGGTGGTGCACTATAGGAAAATTGGTTATATTTAGCCAATTTATTTGCTAAGTGGTTATGTACTTGCAGTTTGTCAGAGGATAAGCAATTTCAGGAGGATGTAAGAGTGTTGGAAATGATGATGACCTTTATGAAGCATTTATGTCTAGTGATGGTGAATTAATGTAAGAGTACCCCCAAATCTAGTTCAGGTTTCTGCCTCTCCTTTTCATCCCATAGAATGGACAGTGATGAAGTGATGAATCTGCCAACATGATGAAGGGCAGAAATGGCAGAGGAATTTTTAAAAAGATACACCCACAGTTGACAGAGAATAATGGACAAGTGTATTAAGTAGATATAGGCAATCTAAACAAATACCAGCAAACTACCGGATATAAGGCATTCAATGCCCAGTGACTCTCTACTACCCTTCCTATCCAGCTCTGAGATCCTTGGGCCAGGATCTACTGCTAATTAGAAAGTCCCTCCTTAGACAAAGACAAGCCCAAGAAAGACTTTTAAATATATAGATCTGGGCATATATCTCCATTTGGTAAGTTACCAGTATTCCATCTTCATCAACAATCCTTCTTCCCAGATCCTTGATGGAGTTGACAAAGGGAGGTGAGCAGGGAGAGATGGGTACTGATGTCAGTCAACAACCCTGATACCCTAATTCAAATGACTTACATGTGTTAATAGTATTCTGTTGTGGCAAGGAGCACAGAAATCATGGTTATAATCAAACTGGTGCTAGCACCTACTCTGAACATTGGTGGAGGGTCCCCATTGGAGGTTTGTCCTTGCTGGATCACTGGAACCTGGAGACAATGCACAGAACCTCACAATGTCCATCTGCTTATTTTTTATCCCATCATCCCTTTAGCTTCTTCTTCTCCCTATTCCCAATGTTTACCCCTATACTCATCCACTGAAGCAACAATTCTTCTTGACTTCATCTCCTAAATATCTCTATTGTGTTTAGGACTTTCTACTTTACTGATACCATCCTTTTCCTTGCCACAGTCATCTCTTGCCTGTATTGTTCCTAAGCCTCTGGTCTCACACTGTTCTCCTTACAGAGTGAACTTTTAAAAAAATGCAAATGTATTCTTATTACTCTACTCCTATGTGTAAAACCCTGAGGTGGCTACCTATTGCTCTTAGAATGAAATCCAAACTCTTTAAATTTCTCTTTTAATGTCTCTCTTCCCTGCTGGACTCTAAGCTCCACAAGAGTCATATATTTTCTCTACTCACTGTTGTCTTCACTAAATGAGGTCTAGTCTATTGTATGTGATCTCTAATCATCTGTTGAAAGAATGGATTAACTTTACAAAATTTATCTGCAAAATGAGCTCTTAGTACTCTGCCACTTCAGCTTGTTTTAAGTGAAATTTTCTTCCACAAACAAGTTTTCTACCTGTAATTAACCAGAATTAAGACATCAGAATGGTCATATCATGACCATTAATGATATGATATGAATTAATGATATCAATAGATAACTATAACGTATTAATGATATGAATAGATAAGTGAAATCAAATTCCACTCCAGCTAACAGTGACTCACCTCTACTTTTGTCCCTAATAGAAATACATGTACTTGGAGGAGTAAGAAAGAAAAAAGTAGAGATGAGAGAACCAGGAAATGGGAGAAATTACCATTTAGAGCAACACAGTAAGAGACAGAAAACCTGCCGTGGGCATTAGCACCTGAAATAGACGTGGGAGGAAAATGCTCTTGCGGGCACAGGAATCAATATTTGGAAATTAAAAAGAGGAGGAAAAGAACATCCCTTTTCTATGTCTTGGGCACTAGCTGTGATATATTTGAGAGAATGGTCAATGAAGAGGAAATGTGCCATCTTGGAAGGTGGTGGTGATTGTGTCCAAGGGAAGGGGAAATTTATCATAAACACATCCAATCACTCTATGGCCATGGTCCCCACCATGATGTGTTCCTGGTTCCAAAGTGTATCAAATACCAGCCAGAGGAGCTCCAGAAACTTGCCAGAGAGACAAGACCTATGATGCACAGATGTCAGGAAAAGTTAAAATTAAAGACTTAGGCCTCTTTCCCTATCCCTATTGACGTAATCCTCAAATGTAAGGTTAATTCATCAAGGACTCATTCTCTGCATGTACCATTTTTCAGACCCTGAGGTTGGAGCTGCTGTTCTCTTCATCAAAGCAGAGGAGACCAAGCAGCAGATAAACAAACTCAACAGTGAGGTATGGCATTTTCTCTTTCCTTGGTCAGGCTGGAGTGGTGAGAAGAAATTATACCAGCAGAAGTAGTGTAATTACAGTCATTGAACATTCACACTGTAGTGTCAGACCACTGTGGATGAATTCTCATCAACCTTCTTTTAGTTATGTGACCTCTGATTAGCCACTTACCTTCTCTCAAGCTCTATCCCCCCCCCCATGTGTAAGTAGGGGATAATAATTGCCTTATGGTCCATTGTGAAATTAAGTGAGATAGTAGAAGTAAATCAATTAGCATAAAGTAAGCCCCAAGTAAATGATAATTGCTATAATTATGTATTATTGATATTTGGTTTAATTAGTGCTTTTTCATTTGTTCATGTCCTCCCCCCAAATGTCTCAGATCTGCTTTCAAGGGTCATTCAGTGTTATAGTTTGTCTTTGTCTGATCCTTTGAATTGGATTGAAAGTCTTAAATCACAAAGACTTGGACCCACCCAAGTAACCTCTTATTAAAAGTCCATCACAAAACAAACTAAACACCCTGTTGGAGCACTTGATATTAACCTGATATTGAATCATTTCTTTCCATACATTGTTCTCAGCTACTACCATCTTTCCCCCCACATTTGAGACCATTTCATCGTTTAAGAGCTGATTGACCAGCATATCTTAGCTCAAATACAAGAGCGTGATTATTCAGTGAAAAGAAAGTGTTTATATTTTCACTTTTTGGATTTTAAGTAGTTTTTCCAAGTTACAGCTATAAATCCCCACACTACATGATTTTCTTTTGACCATATTAACCACTGGTTGACGTGTTAAAACAGATAACCACTCAAAAAACAAAACATTTTCCCAGTGTGTTTCTGTAGTCATGATTATTTTTCTAGTGAGATGACATGAAACTTTTTGTCTTGTCATATATTAAAATAGGAGAGGCAAGAGAAAATAGCAATGGTCCAATTACCCTTCCCCAAAGAATTGGGTTTTCCTTATAGCAAAGTATCTGATCTCTTCATGGTTGAAGCTTAATAGAAAAAGCTTACCCTTTACATACAATTTAATTTACACCCAGCCTTTACCCTTTGGATGGTATACTGAAACCTACTAAAACAGGCAGAATAAAAATACAAACGGTAAAATTATGCCTTTTCTAACCTCCTACTTCTTTTTTCCTCTTATCGCTTAGAAAGTAATGTTATTTATATAGCCCCTCCTCCAAATCTTCCTTTTCTTCTATGTCCTGCTATTCACATCTGTGATCATTTGATTGTTCTATTCTTTATTTGATCTATTCTTTGGTGAGTAGGAAGCAAAAGAAGAATGAACAATAAATGTGAGATGTGCTACATGACACTAACCACCACCTAGAAGTCAATCCTCAATCTGTGTCAGGCATGTTGGGCAGACCAGGGGACACTACGTAAAGCATTGAGGGAACAATGCAGGACCCCCCATGCTGAAACTTGCTCAAACATTTAAGATGTAAAGAAATTGTTCACTGATGTGTAGATTTCATAATCAGTTGGCTAAATATATAACAAAAACTCAGAAACAGCATAACATGGGTAATAACCTACATTCACAGAACAGTTAGAGAGTTGAAAAGATGTAGGCCAGCTGCTAATGTTAGAACCCTTCTGAAAACACTGCCACTGCTTGACAGCAGAGAAGAAACAGTGAAACTCTACAGAAATTGTTTTTAAAATAACAACAAAACGTCACTGTGGGGCCGTGGCTGCGTAAGTCAAATGCTTTATTTCTGAAAGGGTTTCAGGTAAGAGAATGGTTTCTTGCTTTTGAAATCTGGCTGACCCAGAAAGACATGGTGGCAAAGCCTCCTGAGGGAAGCTGCCTGCTCAGTCACAGCATGTGTGAGGCGTAAAACATGCTGGTAGAGCAAGAGAACAGGCTTTGGAGACAGACACTTTTATCCCTTTTCATCCTTTTCATAAAATTAATTCTGGAACTTCAGCAAGATGTTCGCCTTCCCTACGTGCAGATTTTTCCTCTAGTAAATGACTATAGTGATATCTATGATAGATTTTTAGAAAGACCATATCTAAAGCACTGAATGTAATATCGTCCCTTAATAAGTGGTCAAATGCTCATTGCCCCTTCAGACAAAGTTATGCTCCTTTTTAACAAAAGATAACTCAGGTTAGCACCTTTCTGCTACCTAAGAGCACCCAGCACAGAGTGACAGGAGAATTAGGCAATGCTAATGGAAAAAATGAAAGTGAATGAACTCACGGGGATCATACCTGATCATGAAAATAAGCATTTTCATCAAAGGGACTCCTTTTGCTATGAGGGTGCTCAGTGTAAAATTAGAAAACAAAATAGTAGGGGGAAATGTTTATATTTCCATATATCCTAGGTGCTTCTGTATTAATTTAAAGAATAGTTATTGGGTTAAGACTTGACGATTGAAGGGCAAAGTCACCCAGTATGCCACTGTTAGCAATGCTTAAGTATTGCCTGATATTACGCTAAACATCTAAATGCTAAAATTATGATAAAAATAGGCAGAAAAGAACCTGCCAAGCTTAGTGGAAAGATAATCTTAGGCAAGTCTTCATTTTCAAAATTGAGGATGATGGTAGTTCATTAAATCAGCCTTGCTTATCAGATTGGATTGAATGCGGATTGACATTCTTTAGCATTTTGTTTTGTATGAACACAAAGGAGCCAGTTAATATTAAGCCACCTTGAGTCTTGACTATATGAAGGAGAATAAATGTGTAACATGCCTAAACAAAAATTAGCTTTGTAGTAACAAATTACATTGACTTTTTTAAGAAAGAAGTCTGGTGTCTCATGTATTAACTCCCTTTTTTTAACAACTTCATTGAGATATAATTAACATATATAATTCATCCACTTAAAAGTGTAGAGTTTAAAGACTTTTAGTATATTTACAGTTGTGCTTTCATCACCATAATCAATTTTAAAATATTTCATTACCCAACAAAGAATTCTATAGACATCACTCCTAATTCCTGCCCAGCCTGAGGCAATCATTAATCTACATTCTGTGCCTACAGATTTTCCTATTCTGGGCATTTCATATAAACAGAATCATACAACTGCACATAGTTGTATCCTGATATTTTAAATTTAGTCTGTCAGCCTTTGCCTTTTGACTAGATTGCTTAAATGTATTCATCTTTATTGTTATTATTAATATAGTTTGACTTGTGACTTCTCTTTTACTACTCATTTTCTATTTATTCATGCCTGATAATTAACACTTATTAATTGTGAGTTTCTTAGATTATCAAATACTCTTCTTGTGAGATTTGTTCAAAACACCTGTAATGGGGCCTCCCCTGGTGGCTCACAAAAAAAAAAAAAAAAACAAAAACCACCTATAATGCTTGCTTAGGAAAATGGCATTATGACTAAAGGACAAATATTCTCTACTTGGTATAATTTGAAAAACATATATAATATTTAAACATTTTTCTTCTTTTCCAAGTGATTTAAAATTAAAATTTAGAGAATAATTCATCTGTGGCTAACTACATCTGGCATTTTTGCTTAAAGATAATTCATATTCTTAGAGATGCACATTGGTCATTAGCATAGTAAGACGCTGAAATCTTATAGTAAAGAAACCAAGTTCCCTTTTTAAGCTATAGACCAAATATACTTGCTTGTACATTACTTTAATGAAAAGTGACTATTAACATTTTGTTTCCCATTAACACATCTTGAAACAATATGGGAAGCTAAGGAATAGCCAATCTCAGATGTTCTCTAAAATTCTTACCTTCCCTTTAGTTGAAGCTATTCTGAATCCCTGCTTGGTTTTGCTTTCAGAGCAGACCATCATTAATGTGTCCTGAAAAGATTTCCTTGTGAAATATCAGAAGCTCACAGCCAGACTTTGGTTCACATATACTTAAATTTGAGATTTGATTCAACCATGGATAATTCTAGAAGGGTTTTTCAAAAACGTCAAATAAAACATACTACATGCTTATCCGAGAGACATATAGCTTTCCCACTGATGGTTATTTCACGTTAGCATTTCAAAATCTAAAATTAAAAAGGAGTAATTTGTAGCAAATTAAATGATAAGAGTATGAAGAAGAGACAAAAGAGCATATCCACTGGTAATTTACGGACTTTTACGAGTATATTTTAATCAGATGTGATCATTGGAAACAAGAGACTGTTGCTAGAGTCCTGTGCTGACTTCACCCGATGAACTGCAAGTTCACATTCTAAACTGAATTTCATCAGCCTTGGAGATGAAGTCATCTCTGTCGAATAGCATTTCTTAAATAGTTTATTAGGGAAATGTGGCTTTTGTTTCAAACCAATGAAGCAAAAATCTTCACCAAAAAAGCTTGAGCTGGGGGAGGTGTCTTATCAGTGCCTAGAAGAGAGCTCTTTCTAGAACCCTGGAATAAACTTTAAGTACCACGGCCCATGATGACTTCCTGGTAGACCTTACTGGGTCAGATCTTTCTCACTGTGGTGTTCATTGCTAGAATGAAGGATTCAAGTTGCATTCATTCAAATAGGAATTATCGCTTTGATTTTTTTTTGGATTTTGACTTAGAGTAGTTAAGAATGGATCGTTGGAATTTATAATAACCCAAGGTAAAGAAAATAATTGGTGAAAATTGGGTTTTTTCAAGTAAAAATATTTTGGGGGTATTTTTTCAAAATTAAAGAAAACCAAGTTTGAGATACCAATCAAACACTGAAAAACAATAATCCAATAAAAATGTCCTGAAATTCCCCCCCCAAAAAAAAGCAATTGAAACTACATATAAAAAAAAAAACTGTAGTGAAATTACTTTAAATTACTATACTTAAAAATATTTGAGTAGGGCCTCCCCAGTGGCGCAGCGGTTGAACGCTGGGTTGCGAAGCTGCCTGCAGCCTCTGCAGCGCCGGTTCGATTCCCAGCCGCCGGCGAGGGTCCCACATGGCACACAAACCTCTCCTACCGCCCGCTGCTCCCCTCAGCAGTGTACTTTGTCCATCTGCCTGTTCTGCTCCCTGCTCTGGCTCTGGTGAATTCTTTCACCCTCCTCCACTTCTGACTGTACCCAGTGCTTATATAAATAAATAAATAAATAAATAAATAAATAAATAAATAAATAAATAAATCTTTTTTAAAAAAAAATATTTGAGTAGTAGTACCTACCCAGAATAATATCTTATAAAGGACTTATAAGGGAAAAATCAATTATCACTAGATCTTTAAACAGCAACAGTTTATTCATGAAGAGGGAGTGACATACACCAAAATAAATAAGAGCATTTATTTTATTATTTTCTATTATATGCTATCATTTAATGGCATATAGGCTACATTAAGAATGGTATATCCAGGAAAAATGACTACCAAGGTGCAAACTGTTATGAACATGAAACAATTCAGGGAAGATTCTTCCTATATTCATTTCCTGAAGAAAGTACTAGAGAACAAGATTCAGAAAACCAAGATGACCTGAAGGACATTGCCGTAGAACAAATTCATCTGCATTAAGTATATACTTACTTATAGCACCAAGTCTAAATGAAAGGTAAAGTGCAGAGAGTGTCAGTTGCCCAGGCCATATACCCTGACGATGTGAATATAACAGAGCCATTAAAAAGGGAGGAATTGGAAGAACAGAATATGAATTTCTAAATGTTTTCATTTATCATAATTTGAAAATTGTAGTATTGATATGGCTAAACTATTGTGTGTGTATAATCAGGAATGAAGCAAATGAATGATTATGGGATATCCTAATTCTATCATCTTCTGTACCTCAATAATCAGAATTCACACTGCAGAATAAAGGAATACAAATGTAAAGTAAAAACACTATAATCCTGAAACAGAATTAGCAATACTAGGGTGAACCTAGTTGGTATTATATTCACACAAACATCTCTTACAACAGAAAATGGCAGTGAATATCTCTGCCTCAATGTGCTTTTGAAATAGAATTTCCCACTAAAAGAAACCAAAGTTTTTTCCATTTCAAGGACATAAGCTGCACATAAGTGTGGAACACCTTAGTATACCAGTCAGCAAAAAACTCATCAAACACTACTAGCACATGTCAAGAAAACTCAGTAGCCAATAAGAACAGTCTCCCACTAGCCAAAGACTGGCTAATTTGCATTTTAGTAATGATAAGAAATACAATGAATAAAAAAATACAGTGGATTAAAATGCACTAAATAATAAATGCTACAAATGCTAGGAAGCTCCTGAATTTCCCTCCTCCCACAGATGCACCAAATAAATGGCTACATACAGAACAACTCCCTGGAGACACAATACAGTAAAACTAGCTGAGTGACTCCTACATATTAGGCAAATAAGAAAATACCCAAACGGAAGTGGTAGGTGATGCTGAGACATACTCTTGACATCCACTCTACCCTGGCACATGGCCATACATTCAGGAGAGAACCCTGAACTCCCAGCCTCTCCCAGAAGAGCAGAGGGTTTGGACCACATATGCAGCATGTCCCAACTTTTAAGGTTCCTATTGGGCCCCCCATATACCTAGCTTTGAAAACCAAGAGGGTCTGTAGCAAGCAAAGAAGCTGTCTTTAAATGTGCACAGGCGCACCCCCGTGGCTGTGTTCCCCAGGCCCATACGTGCCACACAAAGGGAGCAAGCAAAAATGTCCATCTCCCGGTTTCTCTCTGGAACAGCTCCGACTATCTGCTTTCCCAGTTGCTGCCGAGATCCAGCTTCTTAATTAGCCAAAATCTAGGTGTTCAACACTCTCCTCCCCTTTGGGACATTGACAGGTTTGGTCACTCCCTCAGCTACTAGAAGTCACTAAGAACAAAGACAGCAGATTCAACAATCACAAAGATTCTAAACCCCAAAGACTCCAGCCCAAAACTGTTAGAATAAAAAAAAATCAGTAAAGTTACAGAATACATAATCAATATGCAAAAATCGGTTGCATTTCTATACACATACAACAAACTATCAGAAAGAGAAATGTACAATTCCATTTACAATAGTATCAAAAACAATAAAATTCTTAGGAATTATCTTAACCAAGGAGGTACAAAACTTGTACATTGAGAATTAAAAAATATTCCAAGAGATTAAATATCTAAACAAATGGAAAACTTGAACTATAGACTTGCCAGAAGAATTGAAAGGATAAAAGTTAGACTAAATTTTAAACCCTTACTGAAAAATCAGTACATAGGGAGTTATTCAAATGGACTGGATTCATAAGAATATGAACCGTGGAAGACTGTAGAGAGCATAAACCAACAGCATTGACATCAAGTGGGAGTTTGTTCAAAATCCAGAATTTCAGACCCCAACCCTCATCTACTGAATCTGAGTAGACTTTGGGTCAAGATCCCCAAGTGATATCTGTTTACAGTAAAGCTCGACAAGCACTGTCCTATACAACCTACGTACAACTCTTGTGTTTGGGGTTCACTGATAACAGAGAAGATCCCTTGACTTGACTGCCATTCAGATACTAATGAATCTTTGTCTCAATGAAGCAGAAAAATAGATAAGCAAAGCAATCACAGGCTTGATAAATAATGGATTGCCATCATACAGCTAAAGTACTAAAGTTGTGTCCAAAGGACTAAGCTTGCAAAAATTCAGTGAAACCATTGAAGTAATCACTTTTGAGGCTCTAATTGGTCATTTTGTATTGGTAATGCTAGACTTGTAGTTCTTCTCTTATTATAATTTAAGAGGCATCAGATGCACCTGCAAAAGTAAAACCCTTGGTACTATTCTTGTGTGACCTCAGATAAGCCACTTCACCTCCCAACATTCTAGTCTCTCCAGCTGTAGGCAAAGATTTACAACTTTCATTAGTAATGGGATTAAGATCTTCATTTGGGTGAAATTTATGCAAGTGCCGAGTATGATTATTATTTTAGCTGACAGATAAAAAGACTGTCACTTGTTTTTGAATGCTTTGTGAAGCAAAAGACACAAGGATAAAATTATGCCGATCGTCTTTTTTGTTTTGCCTGCTTATGGAGTTTGATTGAACTTGTCTGAATCTCATGATAAATAAGCAACATAACAAAGGATTAAATGAAAGACCATTTAATTACCTGAATCGGAGCTTGTAAAAATGTATATGTGTTCGTGGCAAGGGGAGAGGATTGGTGTAATTAGTACCCCTGAATTTAGGAAAATTGTGTCTAGCAGGAAAATGTGTACATGTTCGGCAAAATTTGAGTGACGGGTCAAGAACTCTTCCAGCTAAGAAGATTATATCAACAGATGCATTCCCCATCTGCTCACTAAATACACAAAAATGTAAATCACATTTTTTTCTCTGTCTATCAAATGAAGTTCCAGTTATACTGAGTCTATGAATCATACCATACTAATAGCCAAGATTGAGAAATGTAAAACATGAATAATATAAGATGGAAGGAAGCTATTTTCTATGTGAAATGAAAAGTACTGTCAGACACACTGTGGTTTTCATTATGAAACTCACACTCCTGTTCCCAAAATGCACAATCCAAAGACACACCGGAACAGCAAATCTGCTTTTGTGCCAAAATGCACACAATCTCAGGGTAAAAACTAACTGCACATGGTGTTATTGGGATGCTATGTTATCAGCATCACAAATGGACTCTTTAAACCATGATATAGCAGTGTTTCAAAATATCTCATTTTGAATACATGGGGATTTCCAATATTATATGTAACATTCTTCTTACCTGCTAGAGGTATAGTGAGACTTCTGTGTCTTGTAGTGTTATTTGGGAGAGATTGGTAAAAGTTATTTAAGTTCAGGTGGAAATAACAGAAACTCAGGAGAAATTAATCATACAATTTACTAGTCATTAAATTATTCATCTTTCAACAAATATTTATAGATGGCAAGATTTGTATAGGGGCCTGAGCTACTATAAAGGACTGGAAAGGCAGTTGTACCTGTCCCTTTCACCCCCACATCAGTGCTTATTCAATACTAATCAATCCTTATTCAAAACTAATCAATACCACACTGTATACTGTTGTATTTTAGCTCAATCTATCTTTACAGAGATTTCTCAGTCTATCTGACTGCAATTACCAAACCTTGGACTGAAACTATAGGATCTTAATCAATATTTTTCAGACTCCAGTTACTGTCATTACAATTTGCTCTGGCAAAGATTCATATAAGGCAAAATGCTAAAACTTGAAGATTCTGTTTCTTCCAATATTAATTATGTAAAAATGTTAACATAAATAGTTTCTCCAATATGAGGCTGAAGATGAAGTACATAGATAACTGACTTTTAATTTCTCTGGGCTAAGTATTTCCTAGGTTAGTATTCCAACCTTGCAGAAGTTTCCAACTAAGCTTAGGGGGTGTTGTGTTGCATTATCAAATCCAGACATCTGCAGCCCTGACATAATACCAGTTATACAGGGACCAAGCTTTTACATCATTATATTATTTAATCCTCACCACAAAGCTCTTGACTCAAAGGAGCATAAGAAATAATATCACCTCAATGGAGCAAATTAAACATGAGAGGAGAAAACCAGATACTCAGAAATGTAGGCAAAAATTACTTTCTAAGCCAAAAGAAGTTCTGAGAAGATCTGGATGTGGCAGAAATTTAGGGAAACTGTGACAGTCAGTGATTCCCTTCTGAATAATATAGAAAGATCAGTGTGTGGATTATCATGGACAGTTGACAAGTCCGTTCCCACACAGTGTTTCTATAAGTGATGGAAGGTGTTGGTCAACAAGAATACATACATCACCTGAAAAACTGCTGAACTCTTCATGGTCTACGTGGATAAATGCATGATGCTTGCAGAACAGAGACAGGACCAAGCTTTAGGTGCTCTGGAGCCTGGGATAGAAAAGTGAACCGCTTGGAAGCACAGATGGTGTTTTCATCATTTCTTCTTTCTAACAGTTGGGACTTTGGAAAGGATAGAAAAATCTTGGATGTGAACAATTGGCTCTGCAGATGGTGATGGTGAATTGGTTTGGCCAACAGTTTTAAATTCCAGACTGATGGGTTTCCTTATCTACAGAAAAATGAAGAGGAGGTGGAGGAAGCAGAAGAGGAGAAAATTGATAAAGAAAATACAACTGAACACACAAGTTTAAAAATGATGTATATTAAGTTATAGTTTCTTTATCTGTGATCAAATTAATAGAAATAATTAGGTTACATCTAAAATTGCCATTCAAGATAGCAACCAGGGTTGCAAAAGTTTTGCCAAACTTCAGTTGATAAAACAGCTAAATAACTTAATTGAATTTGAAACTTGGCACTCATCATGTGGTTGTGAGATACCAGGGTCAGTAAAAAGGGAAAATTTCCCAGGGAATTAAACCACCTATGGAAATTAAACTCATTCTGGTACAAGTGACAAAGGAATAAGATAAATTAAGTCTATCCAAAGTCTTGGCCCAAGGGAGCCTACTTCTACAATTACAAAGGGAACACAATAAGATAAGACGGATTCTTAAAGGTGGGGATGCCACCTGCTCTGAAATACTAGGTGACACCCAAGGATTTGGTTTAGGGAATGTATATAAAAAAATTTAAGGAGTGATAATATCAACATTTAATATATTTACTTTATTGGAACTATGGTGACAGTGCACAGGTGAACTGGTGGTGGGAATTTTACAGGGCCTACACCTGAGAGGAGAAAGAAAATATTGTACAAAAATGAGCAATGATGTAAAACAGAAGTAAATAAAAATAGATATTTACAGCAGAAAGACAGAACCAGTTATATTTTTTCCCCATTATAATTTTATACTAGTCAGCTTTTTACCCAACTATTTACCATCAAATCATGAGATAAAATAAGATCAAAATTAAAAGCAAAGGCCTCCCTGGTGGTGCAAGGGGTTAAGCACTGCACTATGAAGCAATCCGCAGCCTCTGCTGCACAAGTTTGATCCCCAGCTGGCCAGTGAGCAACCCACACGGCGCAGCAGACTTTTCCTGTCTCGCCCGCTGCTCCCCTCAGCAGTGTATTTCAGTCAGTCTGCCTGTTCTGTTTCCCACTCTGTCTCTGGTGAATCCTCTCACCACCACCTGCTCCCCCACATCTCTGGCCTGTACCCCAGCTCTTATATGCATAAATAAATAAATCTTTAAAATTAAAAGCAATACGAGAACTAAAAGATGTATGTTTTCACCCTCAAGGAACTGATAGCCTACTTGAGGGAATAGTCATATATGATACAAGTTGATCAGAATTCAAAGGGGCAGAGAAGAGCCCCCAGTTGACAAGAATGGTGTCCATGGGGCTATGAGCTGTTAATCTCCCTGTGTGGTGTCTGAGGGATACAAAGGAGGAATGTGGGCAATGAGGCCACCGACAAGTGAGTTGGGGCTTGTGAAGGACTCTGTAATACCTACTGTGTCATTTGAGTGACAGAAAACATTTCAAGCTTTAAGCAGTTGTTGAGCTATTGCTGCAGACAGGACAGCAGGCTCCCAACAAGGTATACTGGAAAACTTGGGCTCATTTGATCTGAATGATTTCTTTTTCTTTGTCTTTATGACCAAGCTCTGCAGTACTCTACTTTTAAGTTGTAATTTGAAGACATATTTCCTTAAGAGCACAGAGTCTTGTTCACAAAGTAGCCCTGTGGGCCAAGAAATAATTAGACTATAAATTAACCAAGAAAATGTTTATTTGAGCATAGGGATCATGACCTGGGTCCACATCCAGAGGCCAGTCCCAGGGTCAGGGCCTAGGGGAATTTTAAAAGATCAGCAGTTTTCCCACTTCTAGGCATTTACCCAAAGGATAAAAAAATAGTAATTTAAAGAGATATATGCACTCCCATGTTCATCACAGCATTATTTACAATAACCAAGAGTTGGAAACAACCTGTATTCCATGACATGTGATTGGATCAAGATGTCATGTATGTACACAATGGAATATTACTCAGCTATTAAGAAAAATGAAATTCTGCCACTTGCAACAGCATGGACAGATCTAAAGAGTATTATGGTTAGTAAAATAAGTCAGTTGGAGAAAGAAAATACTGTGTGATTTAACTCACATATGTTACATAAGGAAACCAAGCAACGAATAAATTAAATGAAAGGAAAATGACGTTTTAGACTGTAAAATCAAATCAGTGGTTCCCAGAAGGGAAGGGAGAAGGGGATGGGGTAATATGAGGGGTCAACTGCATGGTGAAGGACAGAACTGGACTTTTGGTGGTGGATTTAGTGTAGCATTTACAGATACTGATTTATAATGATATATACCTGAAATTTATATAATGTTATGATTCAGTGTCCTATCAATAAAAATATCTTTCAATAAAATAAAGGATTAAATAGGGCAGTGGTCTAAGCTTGGGTCTTTTGTTTTGAAACTTTTGGATAAGCAGATAGGAATCTTCCAGCAGAAAGCTGTGGTGTGGGGTCTTTTGTAACAACCATCAGAAATGGTCTCCTGTTTCTTTCCTAATCACTGATAAAAAGAATTTTTTTGAAGTCACCCAGAATTCCCAGCAAGGCAGTTCGAGACAACATGGAGTCTGTTTGAGTCAAAGTAGGTTGCACAAGTCCCAGCACCCTTCCTCAGCAAATCCACATTTTCTTCCTGTGTTAGGGAAAGCATTGAGCCTCAGCACCCATAGAAAGTAGAGGCATTGCATTCTTTGCTTTCTACATTTGATTAAGTATAAGGTCTTTCATGTTCTAGAATGAATTTCGTTAGCAAGCCCAGCAGGAGCAGTAAATAAAGGTGCAGTGAAACTGTACTGAGGATTTTGTGGCAGTATGTTGTCACCTTTGCTGTCACCAGAGTCTCCACCTCCAGGAGATGCCATCTCTCTACGTGACAGCTGGCTTTGTTCTTCTAAAAGGAAAGATCCTTTGCCTAATAGGGATTAATACCCTCTTGTAACTTTAATGACATGCAGGGGTGTGTCCCAGTGACACAATGACAGAAATCTTCCCTAAGATAAATTGATCATTATCCTCTAGAGCTAAAGAAAACTCTGTTTTCTTGGGCTCTTTGCTCCTTTTAGTTCAAGCTGATGTGATAACTTTGCTTTCTGAAAATGTTGTTTTCTGAAAATGTTGTCCTGGAGCCAGTCAAGACTCTAGATTCCAAAGCTCATGACCACAAAGTGTGGCAAATGCTCAGTGAAAGTTCGATATCAAGATATGGCCACAGAAAGGTATTTCAACCATGGGGAAATATCTACTTATTTTGAAAGCTAGAAAATATTCTTGAAATATGTCCATTAATATATTGTCTGATCCCAGATTTTACTCGTTGCAAACCACTATTGTTATTACTGCATTCATATAACTTATTTGATGTTGAATTAATATTTCAGGCAACTTTCACCCATCAGGTTATGCTTTTGTATCATCTCTGCTCTTCACAAATTCTAACCATGTAAGCAATAGTATCTCAATTCTTAAGCAACATTTTCCTTATTAATGCCACAACAAGATCAGCACCTGATTCCAAAGGCTTGAATTCCAGAATAAAAACTTGTTCATGAAATAAGGAAATTTTAAAACTGTCATTTAACTGGAAGGTTAGTGTCTCCATTTTACAAGTGGGAAATATAGCTCTGCCTATCTTAGCTCCTTCTCAGATGTGAGGCTAGGAGTTGCCTTTCTGACACCAGAAAAGTCTGGTGGCTTTTGATGAGCTGAAAAGCCTGGACAAGTGTTTGGTTGAGTCCCCGAAGCTGCACGCTAGCAGCAAGGCAGAAATAGTTTTGGCCTGGCAATTCCAAGGCAGGTGTTACCAGTTGGTTGCCTGAAGGATGAAAAATCTTCCTCCTGGCCCTTTTTAAATGCCTGATTTGAGCGGTACTGCCTCCTGATGGGCCTGCCAAGGAGGATTAGTTTCAGAATGCACTTGCAGGAAGTGGACGGAATTAAGTTGCTGAATGAACTGGGAATGTATGCTTAAATGATGACAAAAATGCCCCAAGCAGCAGTCTTGGTTTGGCATCACTGAAGCTGAACTGTCCTTTTTTGGTTTGGAGGTGTTTTCTGGTTGGTGTTGTTTCCCACTTATTTATGGGAATTTTGTTTCATGAGTAAAATCAAGTCATAGGAATTCCTTTACAAAATGCAATCATAACAATGAAGGCAAAAAAAAATTACAACATAGGCTAGTGTTTTCAATCTAATGAAAGATTAGAAAATATACTCTGTGTCCTGTCTTCTGAAATACAGGTTTTTCTCACCTTGAAAAATGTAAAAGCCAGATTTAAGTCAAATTCAACCTTCCTGGTGATCTTCCATAGTTAAAAAGAACACAAAAAAAAGTGATGTGTTTTATTAGGAAAATAAATCTTCTGCTAAATTTTATTGCTGATTTTAGATATAAAACAAACAATGAAGACTCCTCAGTGGTTCTTAAATGTTTGGGGGTCATGTCGCCTTAATATACCATATTTACTCTATAAGTGAACAAAGCACATGTCATATAACTTGGGATATAATTTCATGAGTTCCAGGTTCACTAAGGGACCCCAGCAAATCTGGTGTGAGTTCTTCCTTTCATCATCACCATCCCTAAAGGCCAGTTGGTCTCTGTCCTGTAATAGCACAGATATCAGAGAATGACAAAAGGAAAAGCTGCCATTGACTGGGCATCTGCTCTGGATGGTAAGCACTGAGAACTTTACATACAGACCCACCACCCACCACTCCACACTGTTTTGAGGTGCACTGCTTGTGTGCACTGCTGTGCATCCCACTAATTCCAAGGGATCCATAGATACTCTGCATCTAAGAAATGCAAATGATAGGGCACCCACATATCTCATTTTATTCAAGAACCCCAGAATCTCTGGTCAAGAATTCAGGCCATCTGTGTCTATGTAGGTTTCCTCTGAATGAGGATGGCTTTAGATCTGGTGCCCAATGGGCTTGGCTGGAGTGGAACTTGGAGCAGCCTATCTGGCTCCCCTGCTCTGAAATTACCACCAGACATCTCTAACTACTGCCTTTTGCTTTGCTTTACCCATACAGGTAACAACATTGACTCAGGAGGTCTCCCAGTTGGGGAGAGACATGAGAAACGTGATACAACTTCTAGAAAATGTTCTGTCACCCCAGCAGCCATCCCAATTTTGCTCTCTGCACACCCCCTCTATGTATCCTTCCAGGGACAGCTTACAGACCAGAATGACCTGGAGTACACACCAACCTTGCCTACATTTGCAAGCAGGTGGAGCCGCTTACACCCAAGCACAACTTTGCCATGGCGACGTCACCTCGGACATTTGGAGCGTGGATCCCTCCTCCGTGGGGAACAGCCCCCAACAAACTGGAGCTCATGAGCAAAATCCCGCAGACCCTGAACTTTATCGTACTCGAAATCTTGATTATTCACCTGCCCACTACCAGGTTGTCCAAGAAGGTCATGTGCAATTTCTAAGGTGCATCTCTCCACACTCAGATACCACGCTGACGCCTCTGCAGTCCATTTCAGCAACTCTCTCATCCTCTGTGTGCTCCTCCTCAGAAACATCTTTGCACCTGGTTCTGCCAAGCAGATCAGAGGAGGGCAGCTTCAGCCAGGGAGCTGTGAGTTCCTTCAGTCTGGAAAACTTACCAGGATCTTGGGACCGAGAAGGAATGGCAGCAACCACTACCAAACCTCTGGAGAGCCTTCCCCTGGAAGTGGTCATGAGCACAGCAGAAGGGAAAGATATTAAAGCCATAAATGTATGATACCAACGCACGAGACACAAATGCCAGTCCCAAACCCACCACTGCATGACAGCCTTTTTTGCCTCTGGTCGGCGTGAAGGAGAGGCAGAGCTGGCAATCCTGCAGAAGAGCATGTGAGAAGCCAGGGAAAGGTAGAACCACCTCCATTCTGTAGCAACCAGTTTCTAGATCCTAGAAGCAGAATAGAAACATTTTCCTGTACAGGTATTAACTTCTGGTCTGTTTGACAGACTTTGGTAAAAATCCAAAGACCCTGAGGGTCTGAGCAGCTAGAAGTCCCAGACAAAGAATTTGTGGATTCGTTTTGTCCTAGGTGGCATTTGTGAAATGCAGCAAAGGTTTTTTTTCTGAGTGCCTGTTTGTCATTCCTGAACAATATCCATAGCACTGTTGGCCTCAGAAGTCCAGCTCCTGCTGATCTATTTTTCTTTTTGTGAAGGCAAAGGGACAATTATCACTGCATGTCATCTCCTAGACAATCAGTCAAATAGAGTTGGTGGCCAGTGGTTAGCTATTGCACGTTATTTGCCATGTAAATGAATATGTCTTTATTTATCAAAAAAGAGGCTATTTTTATATCCTTGGTATGAAATATGTATTTAAACTATTTAAAATATTTATAAAGAAATGAATGTTTTCTTTTCATTTTGGTTTAAAACAAGCTTGCCGTTTTAACAAGAAATGCACTACTGTTATGTATAGTAGATCAAAAATTATTTATTAAGAGGATATAGTTTCAAAAGGAATCCCCCTTTTAGCTGCATGCAGTTTGCAACAAATGTATCCTCACGCTCCTGGATTACAAAAGAAAAGTGAGGTCATATTTTATTAATGAAATAAAAATCTGGACTGAGTGTCAAGGCCATGTGCTCCGGCGTGGGGGTAGGGAGGGTTTCCACCCAGTCACCATGGACTGATGTCAAGACCTTAATGCAAACTCCCCAGGCCGCGCCAGTTGGAATGGCCCTCCTCCAGGCACATTTTCTTGTTCAAGAACCCAAAATTAGTCTGTGGAATATGTGATCACAATACATTGAGCCACCTTGGTCTCAAAATGAGGGGGGAAACCTAGGGTAAGCCTTCCTACCCTCTCTTCTTTTAGAAGCAGCGGTGGATCCATGCAGATTCCACAGGGAAGCAGCAACTGCAGAGTCACATCACACGGGAGCTCCCAGCACCCATAGGATCAGCACTTTAATTTCTTTTCTTTAAAACTCTCAACAATGTTCTAAGTTATGCAAAGCAGGTGTTTTGATGTTTATTTTGCGGAGAAAATAAAAACCAGCGATGACACAGCTTGAATGCTGAACACAGTCTAACACTCTTTAAGTTCCCTGTGTCTCAGTCAACATGCAAGTCCAGGTACTGGGCTTGGCAGTGACATAAATGCTCTCTCTTAAGTTTTATTATATGGTTAAGAACATCTAGGGTCTAATCATTCCAGATGAAAAAACACTGAATTCACATTCTAGAACCTTCTGTTCTTATTTTCCACCACCAAGCATAAACAGTCCGAATAAACAATGTATCATTAAAGACATCTAAACAAACCAAGACTTCTGTTGTGTGACTCTTGTCCCCTAACATAGGCCAGCATGGCAGAAAGGAAAAGATAAACTTCTCTAAGAGAAATGGAAACAGTACCAATTTCTGAGGCAGAGGGACAATTATCACTCAAGATTCAATGCCTTCTACTTCCAGTCCTCCCAGATTCAATGTCTCCCTACTTGAATGGGAAAATTAAGGCAAAGGGAACATTTTTAGAGCCAATGAATTCATTTCTATTCCCCCTTTTGCACATCCTGACCTATGTAATCACTAAGTACCATTCAAAAGGAACTATTTGGTGATGGTTCTTGAGTACCCTGCAAACCAGCACTGCTATTACTAAAGCTAGTGACGGATAGTTTTTGAGTACTGACTATGTACCAACCCATGTTTAAGAATTAACATGTTTGCTTATAATAATCCTCATTTTGTAAACAAATACCTGGGAGCCATCTTTTTGAACTCCTAGTCACATCATTTTAAATGATAGCCCAGTACACTCCACCCCCATGGTGAGGATTTGGAGAAATCCAGTATGATGCTGTGATACAGGCCCATGTTTTTCTAGCCAGTCACCTCTGTATCTGCTAACAGCTATCGTCAGCGGGTGTAAGAACAGCTATCCTCCCTGCACTGGCGTGAGTGAATACCTAGGAGAAATGAGGGCTCCTGCTGATTTCCTACAGGAGGACCCTTTGCCCGGTTTGAGTCAGTTCCACCTTCATTCCTCATTAACCCTTTCCCTTGCCATCATTTGAAAACAGGACTATCCCATATCCAAGACAGTTAAGAATGACACAATTGGGGGTGGGGGTTGTTTGCTTATGTATATTATATTATTCTTTGAAAAGAGAATTCCAAGTTTTCCTACATATTACAAGTTTCCTAAATATCACTGCTATGCAAATAGCGCAAGCCCTTGTCTTCTCATTAGGAATATATTCTTGGATCCCTCTATTTCCCTCACCTACCCACTTTCTGCTGAAGGCAAAACAGGAATCCAGAGGGTAGAGAAGCACGTATTTTTTTTGTCAAATCTATTTTCTTAAAAATAACATTGGAGACTAAAGTCTTCTGTGTAGTTCTAGAAAACTACATAAATATAAATAGATTATATTTTTGATTCAATGTAAGAAATTTCTGGCATTTACAGCTACTTACAAAGAGTTTACTACATTGAGAGAGTAAGATGACTAACAAAGTGTCCTCTCAGAGGTTGCACAACTATTTGACAAGAGTAGTTTTCCAGAAAGTGTGAAGTTAGTAGAATACCAACATTGGGTCCCAAGGGGTATTTGTTTAAAATGAAGAAAATCTGGCTTCAACTTAGTGTCTTTAGGATGGGAAAATATTGATCTGGAATCTATAATATTATAAGATTGAGTTCTAACTAACTTATACATAAGTGAACTAGTATCTAAGTTCTACTAAAGACGTCCTGGATCTATAACTATATAACAGAGAAATCTGCTTATCAGTCATCTAACACTTCAGTTTGAATAATGTATTTCTGAAGGATGTTAATAAAATTAAGATCTCAGCACTTGGCCCCTAAGATATGGGTTGGGCTCCAAGTGATTCTGAGATGGATGTTCCAGGAAACAAGCTAGAAACATGGCTTAAGTGGTATCATTATCCCTTAGATAATGAGGAGTTGTTTCTATGGGAAGTGGCCCAACTACAATTAAAACTGTTAAAACTGACAGTTGCGAGTTATCCTATTTCCATACAGTTTCTAACACATCCATGACTTTTTTCACTAAAGTGATTGATCACTTTCTCCAAGAGAACTCTGAACATCGACTCAAGACTTCAGCTAGCAGTGGTTGAGTGCCTACAATGGCCTACTATGTATCATGCTCCTGTACCCCTGGTTTTCTTGCAGATCTTTGTTTTCTTGTTGAATTTGGTCTTTCCAGAAGGAAAAAGCAAGTGCAAATGCCTCTGACAACTCAGAAAGTTCTTCCCAGATAGAAAGAAATCATTTTGGGTGGGAAACAAGCCAACCACCTGGAAGGGAACTTCTTGTGTCAAGATTATGCTCTTACCCAGAACAATGGAAAAGTGCTCGTTACAAACAGTTCTGGCTAAGGCTGCCCCTTCTCATGAAGTGCATACTTCATTTTCTAACATCATCTTTTGGAGGTGTTGCCTTTACTATAGACCCCACCTGCAGCCTTCCCTCAGACTTCCATTGGCACTAAATAAAGTCCCTTGCATACATGCACATCAATGAAAGGCCTTCCTTTGTGTACATTCTGTTTATCTAGAGGCAAACACTCCAAATAGGTATAATGTTAAGAAAGGAGCAGAAGTGTTGCAAGAACATACATGTTTGTTTCCAACCATTTTCCCTTGTTCTGTGACCTCCAACAAGTTTTTTTTTTTTTTTTTTTTTTTTTTTTTTTTTTTTTTAGAGGCATGTTTTTATTTATTTATTTATTTGTTCGTTTGTTTCGTTTATACATGCACTGGGTACAGTCAGAAGCGCGGGAGGGTGAGAGAATTCACCAGAGCCAGAGCAGGGAGCAGAGCAGGCAGAAGGACCGAAGTACACGGCTGAGGGGAGCAGCGGGCGGCAGGAGAGGTCTGCGCACCATGTGGGACCCTCCTCTGGTGGCCGGGGAGCAGCCGGGAATCGAACCGGCGCTGCAGAGGCTGCGGGCAGCTTCGCAACCCAGCGCTCAACCGCTGCGCCACCGGGGAGGCCCTCCAACAAGTTTTTTTAAACTCTTCTGAGCCTTAATTTCTTCGCCTAAAAAATCGAGGATTAAGATCTAATTCACTGTCTTCGTGAAGATGTAATAATTTAATGAAGTAATTTATGTGAAAGCATACTGCCTGACACATAATGAATGCTAAGCAAATGTCACTAGGTCTCTGCAAGCTCCCTCCTACTTCCCCTCCCCCTCTCATCTCACCCCTTCCTCCTTCCTTGTGCTCCTGCCTTCCTCCGACCTATATCTCAGGCTACCTTCTAGAAAATGAACTCCCTGTGAAATCCTCTCTGCGTAGGTCACAATCCAGCTTCCATACTCTGTTCCCTGCCCTTTATTCAGCACAGTATTAACAACCAAGCCAACCTTTACCCTTAAAAAACAGTCATGGAGAAGAAACCAGGATAAAAGTATCCTGATTCTGTTCGCAGTTATCTTAACCCCAACCCACATGGCTTCTAATTTCTTCATCCATCGCTTCTCGGCCTTTTGACTAAGATCAAGTGATTTCTTCATCCAAATTTTAGTCATTAAGGCTTTATTTTAAATTCTTTGTCACAAACAGACCCAAGAAATTCATCCACTAACATGAGTATGTTACATAGACATAGACCTTTTATTTTGTCCATAGTTTCTCTAGGGAAATCAGCTATTGCTTTAGAAATCACACCCCACAGATGACATGCCCATAACCCCAGCCAGAGAAAACCTGAGCACTGTCTGCCAAAATCCTCAGAACTTTCCCTGTGGCAAATGGTCTTGCCCTCTTGCCCACAGCTCCTCCGGCTGGAAGCAGAGATGATGAAATGTCTGCCACTTCACACGGATGCCTTCAAAGCATTCCCTTGGCGTCCCATGGAGTGAGTAGGCCCCTCCAGAGGGAATAAGCTAAATGTCACTCCCTGCAGCTTGTGTCCTGAAAGAATCTTCCTGGAGCTGTGTCATTCAACAGAACCCTGAACAAAGAGCTCACAGAAGACATGAGGACAGCTCGGGGAGGCAGAGCGCACATCTGCACCCGCGGTTCCAGGGGATTAAATAAACTGTATTTTAGAAAAAAATCGCTGTGTGGGCAACACTCTGCCTTCCGAGACTATTTTCTTCTGCCTTAGGGTTTTCCCCTATAGAGAAAAGAAGCTGGGAATAGGATGGAATTGAATCATCCAAGGCTCTGGTTTTTGAGCTTTTTGTTTTGCTTTTGTTTTTGTTTATTTTTATGATCTGTCTGAGAATAGAATGGACATGTGTGATAAATTTGAGTACAACAAAGAATAAAAGGGGTGGATGTGAAACTAAAAAGTGTGTCTGTGCTTTTCATTTCTATGAGAAACTGTCGGGAAAATGGAGTGGCTCGGCTTTGTTCCACCTTCCCGTTGTTAGCCTCCACAGCTGCCACCTGTGGGCTTGTCTGCCTCCCAGGCTTCATTGCCCACACGTTGGCATGTGTTTTGGAGGGCGCTTGGGAGCATGGGTGTGGGGCACCCACACCTTTGATTACAGACACTTGGGCCAAAGAGCCAGAGAGCACAGGGCATGCGCACAGGTAAAGGCAGACACCCTGAGGGTAGGGGGTTCAGTTGCTGCCTCCCTGCCTACTGGTCTGCCTGTGTCTGGTCCCCTGATTCAGCATTAAAGGCATTTTAGAGATATCAAAGGCTCCAAAATTATCTCCGTCTGCCTGGATCAAGAATGAACCTACCCAGCCCGGGATGGTTGCACGACAGAAACCAATATACTAACTTGAAGGGACTGTTCTCCAGATTATGCTAAGCGATTTCAGCCAGGAGAAAGACATGTACAGGATGGTTTCACTCATGGGAAATATGGAGAAAACAAACAAATGGTCAGACAAAACCAAACCAAAGCCCAGAAATCTGACTGTAAAATTGAGAACACCAGAGAGGAAGGGTACCCAATGGATTACCGTGGAGGACTCTGGGTGCCTTGGCGGTGGGTATGATGACATACATTTGACAGATGTGATCACATAGCTCTGAGTCATATACAGAGTTAGTAAGCAATGTTACCGGGCCTCCCTGGTGGCGCAAGGGTTTGAGCACCACACTATGAAGTGATCCGCGGCCTCTGCAGCATGAGTTCGATCCCCAGCCAGCCTGGGAGAAACCCACATGGCAAGGCAGGCCTCTCCTGTCTCGCCTGCTGCTCCCTTCAGCAGTGTATTTTCAGTCAGTCTGCCTACTCTGTTCCCCATTCTGTCTCTGGTGCATCCTCTCACCCCCCGCATCTCTGGCCTGTATGTACCCCAGCTCTTGTATGCATAAATAAATAAATCTTTAAAAAAAAAGAAAAGAAAGCATTGTTACCTCAATAAAAAAAAAAAAAAGAATTCTCTCTAGGGTACAGAACACCCTATCTCTGGTACTTTTTCCAATAGTAAATATTCTACCACTGCAGAGGCCCCTGAACAACCCTGAAAAATAAGCTGCAGCTTTTTCTTCACTCTGGTTTATTAGTCCTGATAGAGGATTATTCCTGAACTCAGCAGGTAGGTCAGTGTTAACTGCTGCTAAGGAAAGGGCTCTCCTCAGCGGCATCTCCCAGGGAACACAGAGCCCTCCGGGTGTCTGCAGCCACATGGCCAAGCTCTGAGTGTCTTTGGGTCTTTGTTGTGATTGGCAGTGATATTTGGGAGTCCCCAGGTTGATACACAGATGTCTAGAAGTTGCCATGGCAACCCATTGCCTGTCATGAGTCCTGAGAGCTCCTCCTGCTCTAACTAGGCAACCTGTAGAACAAAATCAAATTGTCATCTCTGCTTTCTGTACACAAAAGATTTTTGAGCCCTAGATCTGGATCACTCAGCTACCCCTGGTTAACTTACTCAAAATCTCATGCACAGAAAAGAGGTAAAGGGGTCGGCATTGCCAACTCTTGGTCCTCAAAGTGTGGTCTGTGGAGCAACAGCATCAGCTTCATCTGGGAGTTTGTTAAAGATGCAAATCTTGGACCCCAGCCCAGAGCTACTGAATCGAGTCTGCATTTTAACAAGATCCTCAGGTGTACTCGCTACAATTTTAGAAACACTGGGATAAACATTGGTTCTTGGCTCTGGCTACCCATTAGAATCAGTGTGCCCAGATTCCTGGGCTCAACTTCAAAAAATTATATTTATTTTGTCTGAGTGGGACCCAAGTATCAGTCATATTTAGAACTCCCGTGTGACTCCAGTGCACAACCAGAGTTGAAAAAAGCAGTTTTCTAGGACAGTGGTTCTCAAAATGTGGTACCTTGACCAGCAGCAGCACTTGAAACCTGTTAAAAATGCAAATTCTCTGACCTCTTCCCACACCTACAGAGTTAGAAACTCTAGGGCTGGGGCACAATGAACAGGTGATTCTGAGGCCGGCTTACGTTTGAAACTACTACTCTAGTGTGGCCAACAAAGGAAGCAGCATGGACTGGAGGGTCTTAGGCAGGCAGGAGTTTGACTATAAGAAGATATTTAATAAGACATGTTTCACTATCAACCTTCTTCCAGGAGACTCATCATTTTCTTTCAATTTTAAATATTCCTCTTTGCTTTAAAAGCAGACTATGAGATGAAACATATCACTTTCTAATGTGACCAGTCCCCCTACATTGCTATCATTCCTCTCTCCACAGCTTACCCAAATGATATCCTTGTGAAAATTTTCATTTCTAGGAGTATTAGTGTATCTCAATTTTATAAGGCTAACGTTAGTAAAGAATAGTTTTGGTTACAACAAAAGGCCAAAACTACAGGTTTGGCAAACCATGGCTGGGAAGAGAAGCTTCTCTCTCAAGACCACAGATGATCTGTCCCAAAGAAAGCAAATAGAATGTTTTTCCCCTTGTTCATTACAGATGGCTGTTATGTTCAGAAACCAGGACTTTATATTTCAACACAGAACCAGCTGCAAAGATAAGCCAGGTGGACAGCTGTATGCTGTTTTGATCACATTCATAGGAAATAACTAATAACCTGTAAAATGATTGCAGAGAGGTTCACACCTTCAAACGCAAAATAATGAGAAAAAGTTTTTGGAGTTCAGAAACGTTCTATATTTATTCTAATGATGTCTACATAACTGTTGCACCAAATTCTCTGGAACTTTGCTCTTGTCAATTTTATTTCCATATTTAAAGCAAGTTAATAGGTCTGAATTTATCTAATATGTAATTAAAATATTAACAGAGATATTTGCTGAGATAAATGTAAATATGAAATCTGGACTGAGGTGAACTGAGCTTTTAACTCCACTCCTTGACTATTTGACTTTGGACAAGACAATTCTTAGACTCGTCATTCCTTCATCTCTGAAATGGGATGCCCTCATTTGACTTTCCCCAGAATTTTATCTTGATTTCTCTAAAATTAAAATTTCAATGAAATCCTTTAAGGGATGACTTCAGGAAACACAGAAAGAGAATTGGGAACATGAGACAAATAGGGGATGGAAGCCACTAAGAAATGTATAATTGAGCAGATAATCATGAGCAACTGGACTCAGTGGAACTACTAGTTGTGGGAAATGTAGAACATGATATCGAGTTGCCCTTTCTGAGGAGAAAGAACCTAGAATATTCTCTATCTCTCATCTGTCAATGGCTAAGGGATGATCCCAGAGACATTAACCCCTCAGTATACTTGGCCTACACCTTGCAGAGGCAAAGACAAAGCTTTAGCTTTGTCACAGGTGCCTTGGACATGAAGGGAGTATTATGTGCACACCAGATATTAACAAGCACCAATGACCAGCAGAATCAGACCCAGTAAAAAGGCAGAAGCCATACCTTAATTTGAACAAGAAATACTGAATGTAAAAATCATTAATTATTTAGGGAGGATGAGCTCCTAAAGAGATGAGAGAATGCAAACTACTGAATGGTGAAGGGAGAGTTTCCAAGGAAGGAACAAATTTGGAAGAAGGGTCTTCAAGGATCAAAGCTTTGTTGGAGAAGGTGTACACAGAGCTCATGAATGGCAGAGAAGTTTGCTGCTTGCCTGAATCAGAGATGTTCATAGTTGCTGGATTGAGGCTGGAGGGCAGCGAAATACAAAATACAAGCAGGGCAAACAGCAACCCTCCTGCTGGAGTGCAGGTGGACCAATGCTGGCACCAGAACTGACCAGCTGAAGATGAGCATCACTAGTGTCCAATACACTACAGGTCACTACATACTATAGGAGCCAAGCAAGAGCCAGCTCACCAGAAACCAGAAGCCCCCCTTTTTTTCTAGCAGTGTCTCTTTAGCACCGTCTACTGGCACAGGGGAAATATTTACACATCTTACTCCAGTATCTGCAAAGGCAAAGAAGCAGGGTAGTGAAGGGTAGATTTCAAGGTGAAAGGTGATAATCTGACACAAGGTAGCACTATTTACACAAAATAATCCTATATAAAGTACATGTAATAACATGTATGAAAAATAATTTTTTAGACTGAAAAGTTTCATTGGTAATAATCTTGATTAAGTGTTTTTATTGAAAACCATCATTAGCATTACTGCTGGTAACAAAAATGTGACTTTTGCTGACAACGCTGAGTTACTTTTTCTAAAAATTTTTTAGCATATGATCTTCTTAATGGGGTTTGTATTCTGTGGCAGAATGCAATGAATTGACTCCTGTGTCTGTGCACATCTTTTGTTGTCTAGAATTCATTTAATGGGAGCCAAGTCTTTTTTCTGCAATTAACAAGTATAATAAATCCATTTTAATCCAAGAATAGAAGAGCTCCTGCATATCTTTAATTCTTTCACTGCAAATGTTGATAGGCAGTAGGGAAATGAAGGGTACGCCTAGCGTACAAGGTTAATAAGCTGAAGCTGAGCTGTTGGAATGTCTTTGCTTCCTCCTCTCAAAGATTGTCAGGAAATTGCTTCTCCTTCTCTCACCAGGGTTAGTCAGAGTCAGAGAGAGTGTAACCAAAAACACTGATTTGAAACCCTGTGATCTAACATACTCTTCTTTCTTATCCTCCTTACTAGTGATAAAACAGTCAATTAAAATATCACCTTGAGATGTCTGTATCATATAGGCATCCAATTAATTAACCTTTCCACTAAATGAATTAATTTCTTGACCCATCAATATGCTTTTGGCTATTAATTTATTGTTTCCTTTCAATTACCATCAATGTTCATCATCAATCATGACTCTTAAAAATGGAAAAACAATCTGTCTTAGGATCTGCTGAAAGATCAAGAGAATCCTTCTTACTTGTCCCTCCTTCTGGCTTCATGAAGCTTCAAAGAACATCAAAGGGATATATTCCTGGTATAGTATAACTCATGGGCATCAAAACCAAAAAGACTAAAAGAGGCCACGTGACCATGGATTGTGGCACACATTCTTTTTGAGTTGGATCACGGCAGGACTATTGGCATCTTGAAGGAAATTACAACCCAGTGGTTAAAGAGTTGGTAGAGGACCACTGGCTGATGTGCAGGGTGAACTGAATTGGACCAAGTGGTTCCTGAAACATTTTCTGGCTTAAGATTCTCCAGCCATGGGGAAAGCAAAGAAAAGTAGGCCTAAAAAAATATTCTGAACACTATTCAGATGTGACCAAAACTGAAACTGATAGCCCAAAAAAGCATGAAGGAGACAGTCTATTCAAGAGCAAGAATCATTTGGATAGTAAATATTCAAGTAATTCATGCCCCAACTCACAAAACTTAAGGAAACCCAACTTCCAGAACCACCAGAGAAAACTATCACCCATCTCTCCTCTGATGATTCCAGGACCAATTCTGAGCTGGTTAATTCGCCCACCTTTGGTATTCAGCAGAGAATTGATGGGGGGCAGCAAGCGG
This sequence comes from Talpa occidentalis, assembly GCF_014898055.3. Taxonomy (NCBI): domain Eukaryota; kingdom Metazoa; phylum Chordata; class Mammalia; order Eulipotyphla; family Talpidae; genus Talpa; species Talpa occidentalis. The sequence continues at coordinate 15,039,950 of NW_023600993.1, forward strand.
CAAGAGACTAAACATGAAGTAACAGAACTGGAAAGTACAGCGCTCTGCGTTCAGGTTATCCACAGCTCTGGGGAGGTCCGAGTTGTCCCGTTAGGGTTTAAGTAAATGAGTCTCCCTGTTGGCATCCAATGCCTTTCTTCCAAGGCACTCCATCCACGTTTTACTTCTTCTGAAATCAGCAAAAGATGACTGAGTACCTTCTAGATATTGGTACTTTAAATATATGTTCTCCTTTAATCCTCCAACTTGATAAAATGCTTTCTTATCTCTATATTCCAAATAACAAAGCAGAGACTGAGAAACTACGCCATTTTCAACAGTAAATAGAAAGCATGGCCCTTTTCAGAGATTCCAGAAGCCACACAGCATAACTCCACAGAGCTGTTAGATTGCTCTCGGGCACTCCTGGGTATTTATAAGCACATACCTAACCCTCTAGTGAACTTGAACTTAGAAAACACATCTCATTAATAAGCACACATTTGTAAGTGCTTTTATTTGAGCCTCCTGATAAGCCTATTAGTAGAGCAAATGACATTAGGCTTATTTTATAGATGAGGATATTGAAGCAAGGTTGAACAGGGAAGCTAAACCACAGAGAAACAAAAATGAGTAATATTTAATGGAAACTTACATGGTAATCAGCACTATATTCAGAGTTTTATATATTAATTCATTTTGTCCTGACGATAATCCTATCAGATAGTGTATCACCATCATTTCATAGTTGAGAAAACAGGAATAAAATTAGTTAAATAACATATCCAAAGCCACATTCCTGATAAGTGGCTGAACTATGACTTAGCCTAGTAATATTAGTTCCAAAATCTGTGTTCATAGCTCTTGATCCTAATCCAGGATTGTGCTGGTTTATCAGCTCTGTGCCTCTTCAGGTTGTAAGGCAGCCAAGATAACCAAAGACTTTCACTAGATTTATATTCCGAACATAGCAAAGGACAGAGTCTGGCACAAAATGGCTCTGTGGAAATGTGACCCAAAGGCCAATCTAGAAAATAACCATTATCTGCAGAGGAATTAATAAAAAGTTAATCATTATAAGGCTTCACATGACACATTTAGCACTCAAGGCAAATTACTGAAATGACATTTAAATTGGCCTTTGCTGAGTGTGTTGTTGGTGAGAAAACTATGGTGACCACACTTGAGGGAAGGAATCCTGTATTTTAGAAAAACAAAAAAGGATTTTAAATAATGGTGTATCATTAATTAATTAAAATAATGATATGTCGGGGCTTCGTGGCGCAAGGACACAGCACTGTGCAGCTCTCCACAGCCACTGCAGCACGAGTTCGATCCCCGACCAGGGAACCCACATGGCACAGCAGACCTCTCCTGACTCGCCCGCTGCTCCCCTCAGCAGTGTACTTCAGTCAGTATGCCTGTTCTGTTCCCACACTCTGTCTCTGGTGAATCCTCTCAACTACGACACTTCTGGCCTGTACCCCAGTTCTTGTATGCAAAAATTAATAAATCTTTAAAATAAATGAATAAATAAATAAAATAGTGATATGTCATTAATTAAAAAATATTTGAAATAAAAAATAAATAAATCAGCCATCCCGAAAGTTATGTTCTTGTGCTTCCAGATCTCCCATCAACTACACAGCAAAAATGGGGTGTAAACAGGATTTAGTGTGGTGTTCCAAATTTGAGTGCAAAAAATGGATCCCCACATAGCATCTCCCATAAAATCTTCTTAACAATTATTAACCTCTTTCTTTCCTGTAGTCCTCTTTGAGGGATCCTGTGAAGATTTTTTGTATACCTGAGAGTACAGACTACCCAGAAAATAATCTAAATACTTTGCATTACCATTCTTATTTTCTAAAAAATGGAAATTGCCTAAGTCAGTAACTCTGATATGCAACTAGTGATTTAAAAAAAAAAATACACGCAGAGGTTTTATTCCTCTAAGTCAAAATGGCAAGGCATTCACATGCCAACACTCTAGACAGGAAGACTTTCTCCTCAGTTTCTCATTAATACAGGCATTAGTTAAACATGACTCTTGTTATCCCACATAAACTCTCCTAGGTTAAACATAGTTTTGATTGATCTCCCCATTCTGCCAAAGTGCTAGAACGAAGCCCCTATTATTTATAAAGCTGAGACTTAAAAAAATCTCTGCCTTCTTTCCTTCCCTTCACCCTTCTCCCCCATGATGCAAAATCTCTCCAACCTCAACTCATCCCTTAATTCAAAGTTGAAATAGCAACATAAGAGCGCTGGCTGAAAACCGCGATAAAATATTTCCATCATTTCCTCAGAGATCGCTGCCAAAAATCAAGGTTATTGGCCCACCTGGAGCGTAAATAGACTTTGAAAACCATATGTCAAAGGACCTCAGCTTAAATTACTCACTTGGGCTTGCTCAGAAGTTGGTTTCTCAAAGAGAGGGTGATGCGGGTGGGCATGGTCAGAGCAAGACTACAGAATGGCTGCTTGATTTGATTGCCCTAAATAACAAGAGAAGGGATGATTCACTTGGTGTCATTCATTTATTGAAAAACAAACAGCTAAATTTGCCATTTACAGAGAGGATATTTGACAGAGCAAAGAGGACTTCAGATCTTTTCTAAGAAATCATCTACAGTTTTTAGTAGTCGCGATGAATGTCTGTCTTTGCTACAGCAGTTTGTAGATAGCTCAGTGTTAAAGCAACTTCTGATGTGAATCCCCATAAATGTCTCCTGGCATTTATGCCCATGGATGGATCCCTTTCCCTTGAGTGTGGACTGGATCTAGTGACTTTCTTCAAATGAACAGAAACAGCCACAGTGATGCGGTATCATTTCCATTATTGGGTAACGAAAGACTGACTTCTCTCTAGCTGGCATTTTTCTCTCTTGGGTTTTGACTTACTTCTGTGATGAAATGTGTCACCAAGCAAGGAACTGAGTGAGGACACCCTCTGGTACACTTCCAGCCAGGAACTGAGGTCTTCTGCCCAGCAGCCTGCAGAGAACTGAATCTTGCCAACAACAATGGAATGAACTTAGAAGCTGATCCTGCTCTGGTTGAATTTGAATTGAATTTTGCAGCTTCTGCCTTTATTTTGACTGCAACCTTATAGAAGACTCTGAATTTGAGTTGAATTTTGCAGCTTCTGCCTTTATCTTGACTGCAGCCCAGATTCCTGACCCACACAACTGTGATATAATATTTAACAAGTTTTGAGGGATAATTTGCTATCTAGTACAGGTTACTAATAAGAATGGAGGAATATGTTTTTAAATTGAGCAGAAACCTTATCACCCCTTCTCAGTATAACAGCAGCCACACACACACACACAATCACTCATGATCCTGGGGCCCCTTGGTGAGCATGGCACAAGGCAAAAAGGCCTTAAAAGGTTTTTCATTCAGAGTTGAACAGTTCTTAGTCTAAAAACTAAAAAACAGCGTGCTCTCCCTTTGGACAGAACAGGAAAGCACTCATGATTTATTGGCCTTTCACTCTGCACAGCCTTGTCCAGACTCTCCAGTTACAATACGGTTGATTAGACTTCTGCTTCCTATAGTTCTCTCTCAGAATTCACAGCCCTCTGACCACAATGATTGGCTTACATGGTTTCCAAGTCTCTTGCAGATGGTGCTACTGTCCATCTTGTGCTGATTGTTACAAGCTTCCATCTCCATCCTATCCCAATAACTGCAGTATTATTAGCTCCAATTTATGCACAAGGAAATCTGAGAACAATCACATGACATGGAAGTGGAAGAGCCAAGAATAGAATCCAGTCTCAAGGGCTCGTCCCTTGGATCACTCAACTTCTCAGGAGCAGATTCTTTGTGGGAACAGAAAATGAATTTCAAGACTTTCAGTTCTATCTATTTCTGCACTAACATCCTGCACTTAATACCAGCCTCTTGTTTTCTTGAATTGTAAGATCCCTCTGCCAGTTTTGTGGTTTCATAAGTTCATTCTGATCTCTTCCCCCAAAGTCTTAGAATCTTTGACTCCAGAATCCTAGACTCTTTTCCAAACATTCTCTCTAACCTTCTTGAAAGACCTAGAAAGTCAAGGATTGTGAAGTTTACCACTCCTGGACTCCATCTTTGGTTCTTCTGTGTACTAGATACATGACTTTTGATCAAGTTGAATAATATCGCTTATCCTCAATTTCCTAACAGTTTCTGGGGGAAAAATAGGGATAAGCATGTGTTTAAAATAATTAAATGAGATGCCAGATATAAAACATCAGCCCTGTATCTGCCACATTGTAGGTGCTCAGCAACTCAATTCCTCAATTCTCTTCTACCTGTTACCCTATTCTCTATTATCACCTCTGTAGTCTTGTTTATAAAAATGGAAGAGGACAAGTTTTCTCGGCAAACCAGTTCTTTGCTACCTTGACAAAGCCTGGTATCAACTGAGTACACTATTAAAATACTGAAAACCATGTATTTTTTCTTCAGGATTTTATTCCTCCTCTCTCAGTGTTTCTAGGTTTAATTTTCCTTTAACATCATCATACAAAAATACTTCACATTATGTCAGATGTCAGGTATCATTTCAAGCTTGTCAGGGTGAGGGGACATTGGTGATGATGATGTTAAATCCCAAGTTAATGTGGACATTGGCTCGCAGATAGATCTGCCAACAATTCCATGTATTCGTCTTCTTTTAGGATGTGTTATAACCCCTGCCAAAATCCCCAAGGAAAGTCTAAATATGAACAATGTCAGATCATTAATCAGGTAATATGTGGCAAACTTTATTTCTGGGGGTGCATCCTCTTCTGAATCTGTTTCTCCCTGCTGAGATTTCACACTGTGTAGCATCAGAAAGACTCTTCCCAGACCTAGTCTGATCTCAGTCCTTCTATTTCCAGTCATGTTATAATCACCCTGTGTTTACTCCAAAAACAATTTGTCTTTAATTGTGTTTGCTCATTTTTTCCATTGAAACAGTGGTATTATCTCTTACAGTTCAATGTGTTGCTATTGGGATCATAGTAAGATACCTGGTGTTTATATTTAATATAAGTTCCTATTTTTTATTTATCAGGGGAAAATTGGATAAAGACACTGTGGTTTAGAATGCCTCTAAATTTCTCAGCTATAACTTGGTATGTATATATAATTAGTGGTGGGAATGGAAATTCCCTATGCTGGGAATTCTGGCTTTATTGCTATTAAATCCTCTGCACAGAGGTTGGGCCAGAAGGTCTTGGAACCACATGTTCCAATCCCCCTCCTATCCTATCCCCATTTCTGCTACTGAGAAGATTTCCTCAAAGAACAAAACCATAAGATATAAATGGCACCTGTTGCCATAGCAGCTAAAACATGTCATTCTACCTTCCTCCTCTTGGAGACAATGTATTCTTTACCTTTCTTGGGATAAGAACCTAAGTTAGAAGCTAGGGTTAGGTTAGCCTCAATATTCTCTTAACCGTTCAACCACTCAGACACAGCATCTGTGCAAATCCATGAACTGTTGATTCTAATTCATCATCAAATGACTTTCAGCATGAAAAAGAATCAACCATATGATTGATTGATGGTTCCATATTAACACCATCTGCCTAGGGGCTCCTCTAAGAGTTCTATGGCAAGAGAGACAAAGAACACTAATTGAATCTGAACTTTTTGTGGCTTAGAAATCTGAACTTTTTGGTTACATCTCCAGTTAGACTCACATGTTTGATTCCCTGCAGCTTAATTTAGCAAGCAATACCCCATTAAGGTTAGTTCTCTCTCTGATTGAGTCAGATAATTACTTTCCTATTCTTCCAAGCTCTCACATCCCTTCCAATTTCTTTTGTTTTCTCAATGGAATCTACTGTCTGTTTGGTTAGTTGAAAGGATTAAATCCTAGCTGAAAGAGAAGTAGGATTCTTTCTTTGAAGCGACTGTTCTCTGTGTCTCCATAATAGAAACATGAAAGGCAGAAAGTCCTACAAATACTGTCACCACATTTATTGCAAAGTTTATCCCTGACTGTCCATTTTAAGACATGACTTTCTGAAGTTGTGGAAAATCAAATAATAGACAGAGCCTACAGGGAGTAAAATAGACAAACATACACCTACACAAAGACTTAAACACAAATACTCACAGAGGCTTTATTTATAATGGCTTCAAACCAGAAATTTTGGAAGTTGGATCCATGAAACAGGGATTTTGAGATTCAACACTGATGAATCTCAAAAGCATTACAGTAAAGGGAAGAATTATATTGCATTATTACATCTCTATAATACCCTAGAAAAGACAAATCAAATCTATAGCGACAAGAAGTAGATAGAAAGAATACAAGGGAACTTTGTGGGGGTATAAAAAATATTCTGCATGTTGATTATTGGTGTGATTATATGGGTGTGAATACAATAATTAAAATTCTTTGGAACACTTACAAGAGTGTTCCATTTTATTGAATGTAAATTGTGTTCCATAAATGGCTTATGTATTTCTTCATCCCTTACCACCAAATCCTTATCAACACAGACACTGCCTTTTATTTTACCCTGGCTTTCATTTTCAAACAGAAAAACAGAATCAACATAATACATTGTATTTCCTTGAATTAAATGCTATATGCCTGTAATCGGCTGAATAATATCCCCAAAGATCCTTATGTTCTAATTCCTGGAAACTGTGAATGGTGACGGGTCTATCCAGATGTGATTAGGGTTAAGGATATTATTCAGGAATACCCAAGTAGGACCTAAAATGCCATCACATCAGCTCTTACAAGATAGAGTCAAAGGGAAATTGCACATACAAAGTAGGCAATGAGAAGACAGAGGCAAAGATTGTGGTAATGGAGCCAAAAACCAAGGAATGCAAGAAGCTGGAAGAGGTAAAGAAGAGACACTCCCCAGCAATTCTGGCAAGAGCTAGACTTTGACCCAGTGATGCTGATTTTAAGCCTGTGGATTCTGGAACTTTGCTAGCTTAGTTTCCACTGCTGATAAAGTTCTACTTTTTTTTTGAAACTTTTGTTATTTTTATTATTTTATTTGCTTTGGCTATTTTTATTCCACACATGAGTGAAACCATCTGGTATTGTCTTTCAATTTATGACTTCAATTAGCATAATCATCTCACTCTTCATTCATGTTGTGGCAAAAGACTAGGAGATAGAAAGAATCTCCATACATGTTGTGGCAAAAGACTCTTTTGTTTAAATAGTTCGGTAGTATTTCATTGAGAGAGAGTGTGTGTGTGTGTGTGTATACCAAATCTTATTTATCCACTCACCCATTTGACTTACAAATTTTTCTGTTCTTTTAAACCACCAACTTTGTGGTAATTTATGACAGCAGCCACAGGAAACATATATTTTTTACAAAACCCCAAATATTCAGAAGTTTTCAAATATATTTTTTACAAAATCCCAAATATTCATAAGTTTTAAATTCCATTCAATTGGAAAAGGGTTTAGTAACTGAGTTTTATACACAAGACCTCAGGGAAACTCTTTATAATCAATCAAAAGGAGGGAACCGATGCCAGAGCACAGGGCAGAAGAAGCAAGAACTATAACAAAGAGGTGACATAGGTAATGGGAAAACAGAGGAGGGAAAGATGCTATCTGACCAAAGGATCAGAGGATGCTTCTGAAAAATAGCTGCCTTCAAATTGTCATTGAAAATTAATAAGAGGGCCTCCTCTGGTAGTGCAGCTGTTGAGTGCTGGGCTGCGAAGCTGCCTGCAGCCTCTGCAGCACCAGTTCAATCCGCGGCCACCGGCAAGGCCACCAGCAAGGATCCCATATGGCGCGACAGACCTCTCCTGCCGCACCCGCTGCTCCCCTCAGCAGTGTATTTTGTCAGTCTGCCTGTTCTGTTCTCCGCTCTGGTTCTGGTGAATTCTCTCACCCTCCCACACTTCTGACTGTACCCAGTGCTTGTATAAATAAATAAATAAATCTTTAAAAAAAAATTAATGGGAATTGTGCAAAAGTTGACAGGAAACCTGAACACATTTGAGAGTTACTTATAGGTTTATTCATTGTTTCCTTAGGATGAAGCTAAGTATATATTTAGCTAAATATGCATAGCTAATATATATCTAATATATGAAGCTAAATATAGCTAAATGAAGCTAGATATATTTTTTATATCCTACAGACTGACCAGCTGTTCGACTTGGAAGCCTCCAAGTTAGGTCTGGGTTCGATAATAGTTCTGTGTAATGCCCACATTCCAAATTCAGGATCCTCAAGGCTGAGACCAGTTTCAGACAGAGTTTTGGCCTCAGGAACTTCCAGGCTGAGTCCACATCTGGGTCTTGATTGGGCTACAGTTAATTTTAGGAGTCATCAGGGAGAGGCTGGGGCTGGCCCATTGTCAAACCACGGGAGCCGGGAGCCGATAGCCAAGGCATGCAGTTTGTTTGTTTGTTTGTTTGTTTGTTTGTTTGTTTGTTTGTTTGTTTGTTTGTTTGTTTTAAAGATTTATTTATTTATTTATACAAGCACTGGGTACAGTCAGAAGCACAGGAGGGTGAGAGAATTCACCAGAGCCAGAGCGGGGCGGGGGGGGGGCAGAACAGGCAGACTGACGACAAGGCACGCAGTTTGAACTGCGTAACCTCAAGGCTGACACCAACGCCAGTCAGCTGACCAACCTAGGGATTCTGCAGGCTGAGCGTGGGGCTGGCCAGCTGGTAAACAGAGGCAGCCACCAAGCTGAGTCCCTGCAGCCTCCAGATTGAACCTGGGGCCAGGCTGCTGATGATATCAGCAGCCTCCAGGCTGAGCCCAGGAGTCAACCTCGGCAGCCTTTAGGCTGACCCTGGGGCCAGCCTGCTGGTCGACCTCTGCAGCTTCTGAGCAGTGCCCGGGGTCTGCTAGCTGGTCTACCTAGGTACTCTGTAGGCTGAACCTGGGGCCGGCCAGCTGGTCAATCTAGGTACGTTGTAAGCTGTGCCTGGGACCAGTAAGCTAGGTACTCTTTAGACTCAGTCTGGACAGATTGACAGCCCACAGGCAGTGAACAGGGTCAGTCGTCTGGTCAAACACTGGAGCCTACAGATTGAACCTGAGGCCAGGAAGCTGGTGAACCTCAGCAGTGTCCACTGGGGCTGGTCAGCGGGTCGACCTCAGCAGCCTCCTGGCTGAACCTGGGGCTGGCCTGCTGGTCAACCTTGGAAGCCTGCATGCTGAAACTGGGGCCAGACTTCTGGCCTACCTCAGCAGCCTCTAGGCTTTGCCCAAGGTCGGCCTACTAGTCGACCTCAGCAGCCTCTAGGCTGTGCCTGGGGCAGGTGAGCTGGTGGACCTAGTACTCTGGAGGCTGAGCCTAAGGCCGGCCACTTGTTTGAACTAGATACTCTCCTGGCTGAGCCTGAGGCAAGCCTACTGGTCCACCTCAGTAGCTTCCAGGCTGAGCCCGGGGCCAGCCAAAAGGTCGACTTCGGCTGCCTCCAGGCTGATCGTGGAGCTGGCCTGCTGGTCGACCTTGGCCACCTGTACCCTAAACCTGGGATGGGACTTCTGGTTGACTTCAGCAGCCTCTGGGCTTTGCCTGGGACCGGCCTGCAGGTCAACCTTGGCTGCTGCACCCTGAACCCAGGGCCTGACTCTGGTCAGCCTCAGCAACCGGCAGGCTTTACCCAGGGCTGGCCTGCTGGTCGACCACAGCAACCTCCAAGCTGTCTGGGGCCGGTCAGCTGGTTGACCTAGATACTCTGCAGGCTGAGCCTGGAGCTAGCCAGCTGGTTGACCTTGGCCGCCTGCACCCTAAACCTGGAATGAGACTTCTGGTCTACCTCAGCAGCCTCCAAGCTTTGCTCAGAGCTGGCCTGCTGGTCGACTTCAGCAGCCCGCAGGCTGTGTCTGGGGCCAGTTAGTTGATCAACCTAAGCACTCAGGCTGGGGCAAGGCTGAGCCTGGGGCAAGCCTGCTGGTCGACTTCAGCAGCTTCCTGGCTAAGCCTGGGACCAGCCTGCTAATTGACCTTGGCAGCCTCCAGGCAATCCCCACAGTCGGTCTGCTGCTCAACCACTGGAGCCTCCAGGTTGTACCAGCACCCAGAAAGCTGGTCGACCTCAAATGCCTCCAGATGATCCCAGGCCGACCAGCTGGCCAACTAAGGCAGCCTCCAGGTTGAGCCTGAGAGTCAACTCAGCAGCCTCCAGACTGAACCTGGGACCAGGTAGCTGGTCAACCACTGCAGCCTCCTGGCTGAGCCCAGGGCTGGCTTGCTGTTGGACCTTGGTTGCCTGCACACAGAAACTGGGGCTAGATTTCTGGTTACCCTCAGCAGCTTCCAGGCTTTGCCTGGTGCTGGCCTGCTGGTCAACCTCAGCAGTCTCCAAGCTGTCTGGGGACGGTCAGCTGGTCGACCTAGGTATTCTGCAGCCTGAACCTGGGGCAGGTCTGCTGGTCGACCTAGGTACTCTACAGTCTGTACCTGGGGCTGGCCAACTTGTTGACCTCAGCAGTTTCTGGCTGAGCCCAGGGCCTGCCAGCTGGTCAACTTCAGCAGCCTGCAGTCTGCCCGGGGCCAGCCTGCTGGTGGACCTAGATACTCTGAAGGCTGAGCCTGGGGCTGGCCAGCTACTGGCTGGACCTAGGTACTCTACAAGATGGGGCCAGGGCTGGTCAGCTGCCTGTTCTGTTCCTCGCTCTGTCTCTGGTGAATCCCTTTACCCCCGTACCTCTGTCCTGTACCCCAGTTCTTGTATGCATAAATAAATAAATCTTTTTAAAAAAACAAATATGATCATTATCATTAACATTATTATTATATGTTGGAAATATTTTTACTGGCAAAAAAGCACCAAAAATAGGTTAGAGAGGAGAAACAGTTTATAGTTATAAAGTCATACACTACAGTTTTATTTCAAAGAGAAGGGCAACAGATCTTCAAAAAATATGTGAAGCTTAGCATATAGATGTTTTTACTAGGAGTGCAGTTATGTGAAAACCTATTATAATAGGCCATTCTCATTTCTGAAATTTTCTAGTTAATCACCTTAGAAATATCACTCACTCCACTAGCAAATAAATGAGAAATTATTTAAGCACAAGGGCTCTTTCTCAAAATGATATTTTAATCAGACATCATGGAGTACATCTTCCAGGTTATCAACAACAAAGAAGAGCATGAGAGTTGTCTAATCTGAGATGAAATAAATAATACAAGGAACACTTCATAACAGCAGATTAAAAAATAAGAGAAGTTGGTCCTAATTGTCTACAAAATAGCTTTTACACATTTTCAGGACTAAAAATATATGTTAAATGGCAGACATCCCATAGTGGATTCTTCTTCCTCATAGTGGAATGTTCATCCCCAAGTGGACTGTTCCAAGTTTTTCTAAGCCTACAGAGTCACAAATGGAAAGCAACATGAGAAAGGACTTTGAAATTCAGCTGGAAATGCATGAATCCCTTGTCAGGAAAGGGCATATATCCCTCCTCTCCTGCCCTTTCCAGTGATTTCTGGCTCCCCTCCTTGCTAATACACTGATCCTCACAACCCAGCTCCATTCCAGATGTGGCTGCTTCCTCTAGACATGTATCTTTTGTGTGCCTGAGGGAAGCAATGACTCAAAGATCTAGTCCATTGACTATATTCCATGGTGTCTCTGATAACTACTATTTTTTGAAAACCTGTACAAAATCCATTTTAAGTCTTATCACCTGAGTATTAAGAAAATAATCGGCACTGGAAGGGATCATGCTCAGCGAAATAAGCCAGAAAGAAAAAGAAAAATACCAGATGGTCTCACTCATAGCAGGAATCTAGAAAACTTAAATAAGGGACCAGGAAAATGAATAACTATAAGAAAGTGAAAATCAAAATCAACAAAAAATATGAACCAGAGACACTCTATGAGGGGTGGGGGGCAGGGAGGGGAGGGGTCAAAATAAGGGGGTTGCAATAATATGAGGAATATAAAAATAAAACTTATAAAATAAAAAATAATAATAATAATCTCAGGAAATATGAGGAACAAATCAACTAGTAGGTCCCAGTCTACACTCCATCAGAAAGGAAAAAGGAATACCTTTATACATTATTATAGAGCTTATATTCTTAATTTTATTCAACTAAATTTATCTCTATGGGTATGTCAAGGACAGGTACACTATCAGTGTGGAAAGTCAAGCCTAATACCTTTTCTGGGTCTTACCTAAAGACTGGTTATTACCTAAAGACTGAATATTGGAGTTATCCCATGTCCTCACACTCTCCCAGTTTCATACACTTAAGGTGGGGACTCAAGTTTTAATAGGCTTCTCCTCAAGTCTTGCCTGGAGGAGAGAGCAGCCTAGAGCCACTGGGGACCACTGACTACCACAGGAAAACTAACATTCCTGATTGGGACTTATATTCATTTGCTAGGTCCACCATACAAAGTATCATGAACTGGGTCAGTTAATAACAGAAATTTATTCTGCTTCAGTTCTGGAATCTAGAAATCTGACATTAAGGTGTAGGCTGGCTGGGAACTCTGAGTATTATGAGGGAGCATATGTTGTATCCATCTTCCCTCATTTGTGGTTGTTTGCTGGAAACGTCATTATTCCTCTGCTTGTATATAAGTCACCCTGATATTTGCCTTCATGTTCATTTGGCATCCACCCTCTGTGTGTGTGTCTGTCTCTAGGTTCAAATTTTTCCTTCATATAGGACACCAGTCACACTGGATGTATACGCTACTGACCTCATCTTTAACTTGATCATGTGCAAAGAGCCTGTTGCCATATAAGTTCATTCATAGGTAATGGGGGTAAAGATTTCAATGTGTTTTTATAACGCAATCAACCTACACAGAAGGGGACCTTAGACTAGCAAAATCAAGGAAGGGTTTCAGCACAAATCAGTATCAAATTTCTCATACTTGTGTTTTAGTTATGAGATAGCAAATTGGGGACTAGATCCAGTTAGCAATTGTAGAAGTTTTAAATCATGCTCCTTCAGGGCCTCCCCGGTGGCGCAGCGGTTGAGCGCTGGGCTGCGAAGCTGCCCGCAGCCTCTGCAGCACCGGTTCAATCCCTGGCTGCCGAACGAGGGTCCCACATGGCGTGCAGACCTCTCCTGCCGCCCGCTGCTCCCCTCAGCAGTGTACTTCGTTATTCTGCCTGTTCTGCTCCCCGCTCTGGCTCTGGTGAATTCTCTCACCCTCCCACGCTTCTGACTGTACCCAGTGCTTGTATGTATAAATAAATAAATAAATCTTTTAAAAAAAAAAAAAATAAATAAATCATGCTCCTTCAGTATGGAATGTATAGAAATCCCTTCTGTAATTTTTAATATTCTTCAATATTTTGGGTTAAGCCGGTGAAGATACTTTTTCTTTCTATATTAAATGATCTCCTATGGCTTTTTTTTAAATGAATTCTAAAACAGTTTATTGCTATTTTCCCTAATTCAACCACCTTCTTACATATCATACACTGGAAATTCCAGGAAGAATAATTCCCTATCAACATCAATCAAATTAAAGGAAAGTAATAGCAAACATAATAGTATCATTTCTACTTTCAAACATCTAAAAGTAAAGTTTAAAACAACATCTATGATTTCAGTGACTGATCCTCACATTTTATTATGCCCTGAGTTGATTCATGTAAACACACACGCATTTAGTCGCAATCATCCCAAATTAAATGAAATAGCCGTGTATCACCTGTAGCTTGGTGTCAGCAGAGGAAATAATATTGGAAACCCTCAAAGATATTCTCTCTCCTCTATTTTTGTACTTTTATTTTGGTAAGAATTATTTCACGCAGATACTCTCCTCTGTGTCTGCATTTCCAAAGTTTCATCACATTAGATTCCAGTATTTAATAGTACTTAGATTTTAGTGGTTGTAATAGCAAATGGTTACAAGGTAATAAGTGAATGAGTGGGCACAAGATCAGTTTTACTGAAGAATGTGCTCAAAGGAGGTAGGACAGGAGAAAGAACGAGGATGAAAAATGACAATGTGGTGGCAAGAATGAGCTGAGTGATCAAAGCATGACTCTGCATAAGTCAGAAATGTCTAATGCAATTGCCTTTGAGAGTGATTTTCTGTATATGCCAAACTTCCATGTTCTTGAGTAGAGTTTTCATTTGTTTTTTCCTCAAGCTGCTATATAATGAGTATTTCATATTCATTATACAACTTAAAATATTTTAGTTTGTCAGGAGTAATATAATGTCTGGAAAAGGAACAAAGATTCAGAGGCTAAGAAAGTGGGAAACAAATTCATGATTCTGAGAATACAAACTAACACAGAGGAGGTTATGGTAATGTCTTAGAGGATAAAAGTTGGAACCCAGTCTAACTCAAAACTTCCTCCTGTGATTTTTGGGAATCATAATTCTACCTGTCAGATTTTATTATTGAAGTGAGATCAATGCCTCATGTAAACTGAATAGAAATAGTTCATACAAATGAGGAATGTGGAGCAAAAAATAGCATACAGAACCTTGATCTACATCCACTGCCTTCATGGTGATGATATGGCTGCAAAATAAAATTTATTGTGCTACCATTTCAATTAAGAAGTCTTACTCCTTATGAGTTCAAATCTCCCTCTGACCTACTGTTTGTCTGTAATACAGACTTAGGAGCCTTAAAATTTGAAATGCTAGAGATGTCAGGTTGAATGTGACCCATCAAAGATTCCTGTAAATTATATTAGTGTTGAATGGAAGGGCACACCCTTTGGGTGTCAATGTCCAAGTTATCAATATAGAGGATAGTTGTGCTTGATTCCACTTATTACCCACTGGGAGCTGGTGGGGGCCACTGTACAGGCAAAAATCTTGGTTTCTCAGCCATTTTTGCAACTATGGATGATCCTGTGACCCAATTCTGGCCAATGAGACATGGAGGTAGTGTGCAAATTTCTTGCTGGGTTTTTTTCTCTCCTGATAAAGGTGTTGCCTCTTCTCTTTATTCTGATTTCTTTCAGGCTAAGAAAAAGACTTGATGCTTGTTCTGATTTGTAGAAGCCAGAGCTGGCTTCTATATCTCCAAGGGGTCATCCTTGACCAGCACTTCTAGACTACTTCAATATATGCCCCCTGCAAAGTGCAGATTTTTCTGTGTGCTTCCCGTGTTGGTTAAAACACCCATACCAAATGTAACAAATGTGTGTGTGCACGCATACACGTGCATACACACATATGCACACTGAAAAATACAATGCCCCAAGTACATAACAGCTATGGTGCCTAAACAAATTAAATTAAATTACAGGGAGGGGCAGAATATTGTGATAGCTCCTGCTGCTCTCCAACTAATTTACACATTTTCCTAGAATTATTCTAGATGCTATCATCACCCAAACACCTGCTGCAATGTAGGCAAGAAAATAAGCCAAAAACAAGGGAGGAAGCAAAACATACCAAATTAAAAACAAAAGCACACAATCCCTAAGTATAAGATCCAAAGCATAACTTTCATATATGAGAGCCAATATGCCTGGTTACGAACCAGTCTCTAAGCTACCATAAATACCCAAATCCAAATAAGGGGGGAAATGCAGATAATTTCCATTTTGTTTTCTCTTCTTTTCACTATATACTTACAGTAGAATGGGCGTGGGGGAAAGTTATTTCAAATACATTCTTATCTCCTTTCCTTTTTTAGCTGCAATTTAATTTGCATGAACATTTTTGTTCAAAATGTCTTTTAAGCTTCTTTACTCAAAAGTCATCTACCTCCACCACAAAAAATCCACATATAAAATAGTAGGAAGGAAGAAACATTGATATTAAATATAACTTCATATGATTTGAACACTGAAAACTGTTGATTTATTTTAGCTATTTCAACTCAGTAGATAAGAGTGGGGAGTTGGGAGAGCAACTCCAAGCTTCTAAACTGAGTAATTCAAGGCATTTGGGAAAAAAAGTCAAAGAGACACAGGTAAGATGGAGGTGGGGCTATAGGAATGAGAGGAGAGGGCAACCCTTTTTTTAGCAACTGCTGGGACTAGAAAAAACAAACAAATGTAAAGAAAAAACAAACAGATCTATGAAACTTTCGACACTGAGGGCAAATGCTTGCGCTGCCTCTTGAAAACTGCATTTTCTTCAAATCATGGAAAGGAATTCTTCGAATGCAACATAAATCATTAAGTGATCAGAATTATAATACTGGTTTTATAATATTGGTGTCACCATCCACCTTGTATGAACACAGGTACAGCACTGGTCTGTGGGGAAACAAAAGCACTAACAAAGATGCAAGCCAGGAGCTCCCATCACCCATGCCAGCTCAAGCCCTGTTAACAGTGTTAAAGAGCCACAGATGCCAAGTACACACTGTGATGGTTCTTGGATTGGGATTGCAAACCCAGACGGACAATTTGGGAAAGAACAGTATTTTAAATTGCGTAGTATAGACAGAACACTGGATGTCAGCAACATTATATGAATTCTCTAAATTTATGGGGCTTTAAAAACTTCCTAGAAACTGGATTTTTAACATAAACTTAATGATCTCCCAATTTCTTAAAAATTACTTTTTATCTGGAAGAACTGAGTAGGTAATAGCCGATGTCCTGACACTGGATCGAGCATTCCGTCCTTCCTAACATACTAAGACCCTAATACACTGAACATTACTGACCCTGATCAGTGTCTAACAGAAACTAGAGAAAATCACTTTGAGGCACAGCTAAAAGATGTTTGAGGTAGGACCAGTAACAGCCCCCCAGACCCGTGCTTCCTTCATACCTTTGTGTAATTTCCCCTGGAGTGTGGATTGCACCTAGTGACTCACTAGTGAATAAAATATGGCAAAAACAACGTGATAGCATTTTTTTAAAGGTGTGTCACAAAAAGACTGTCACTGCTTCTTGAGACTGCATTCTCACTCATTTGCTCACTTGCTCTGCAGGAAGCCAGCTACCATGTTGTGAAATGCTCTCTGGTGAGGTCTACATGGTGAAGAATTTATGTCGCCAGTAAACATCCAGGGGACACTGAAGGCCAGCCAACAGCCATGCGAGAAAGCATGGAGGCAGATTCTGTCCCACTTGGGTCTTGGCTGGCACCTGATTGCAGCTTCAAGATGGATTCTGAGCCAGAGGCACCCAGCTAAGCTACACCTGGCTCATAGCCCATGGAAACTATTGCTGCCCCATCTTGTTTGTCTCCACTTGTCCACAGTGACAATTGTGGAACCAATGTAAAATGAGAAATGGTTAAAGTGAAAGAGGATTTAAGAAAACTAACACTCTATCTGGGGAACAACATGATACAAAAATTAAAACTCTATTCAAGATGCTTTATAAGAACAAAGCATAAAGCCCACAGCACAGAAAGTTTTTTACAATAACCCAACATAACATGGCTGATATTTTAGGTTTCTATGGTCTCAAAATGAGAATGTGTGAAACTATCACTGAACTCATCAGAATCTGGACCACATTTTCTAAGGTTTATAGTTCCCATCATTTGGAGTCCTCCCGAGTAAAATTGTATGGGGTGAAATGGATGAGCCACACAAATATAAAACTAATTTTAAAAAATCAGAACAGTCCAGAAAAATATTCAGTCATATGATAGGCAAATAATAAGACCTCAAAACCAGACTAATCTTTTTTTTTCTGTAGTCATTTTTTTTAATTTAAATTTTATTTTTTATATTCTCCATACAATTACAACCCCCTTATTTTGACCCCAAGCCCTCCTTTCCCCGCCCCCCACCCGCCATAGAGTGTCCCTGGTTCATAGTTGTTTGTCGATTTTGATATTTTCTTTCTTATAGTTATTCTTTTTCCTGGTCCCTTATTTAGGTTTTCTAGATTCCTGCTATGAGTGAGACCATCCGGTATTTTTCGTTTTCTTTCTGGCTTATTTCGCTGAGCATGATCCCTTCCAGCGCCATCCATGTTGCTGCAAATTGCATGTGTTTATCTTTTTTGAATGCTGAGTAATATTCCATGGTGTATATGTACCACATCTTCTTGATCCAGTCATCTATTTTTGGGCATTTGGGTTGTTTCCAAAGCTTAGCTATTGTAAATAATGCTGCTATAAGCATAGGGGTGCAGGTGCTCTTTGGAATTGATGTTTCTGTGTCCTTTGGGTAAATAGCTAGGAGTGGAATTGCTAAAAACAGACTAATCTTAAGGCAAAATAAAATGGAAAAAAGAAATCAGACTTGATTTGGCTTTTCTGGTTGCATTAGACTATGGATTAGCAGAATTCTCTAATTCCTACCTTAGTTACAAGAGAAACATGTATTATATGAATGTGAATCAAGATTTTCAGGAATGCATGTGAAACAGTGTGCTGCCAGATAACTGGTTCAAGAGCTGCAAGCTAAAGATAGAAGACCCAGCTGCTATTTTTGTACAGAAAACACTAGCAACCCCATAAGC
This sequence comes from Talpa occidentalis, assembly GCF_014898055.3. NCBI lineage: Eukaryota > Metazoa > Chordata > Mammalia > Eulipotyphla > Talpidae > Talpa > Talpa occidentalis. Next base: position 15,058,266 of record NW_023600993.1, read on the forward strand.
TGTCATTTCCTGTGCTATAAATTTTAAAAGATGATTTTATGGTGGGGGGGGGGAGAGTATTTTCTGGAACAAATAAAATCAAATATCAGAAGGAGACAACAACAAAAAAAAACCTCACCCAAGCACATAAATTTGGAGGACTGCTTTGCTTTCCATTGGGTTACCACGGACCTTAGTAACAGGACAGAAAATTACTTTGTGTGTGAACGCAGAGATAAGCTGGCAGATCTGTATGACTTTTACAACTTTTCGCAAGCACATTCTTGTCTAAACATCTCATTAGGTTTTTCCTTGCTATATTCTACCCTGTAGTACAGACTTAGATCCTTGCAAGACAGTGTCAAAAGGTTTAGAGATGGGGGTCTTCTGAGAGCACTGACATGGGGGTGTTATGTCATTAGAGAGCCTACTTAAAAAAAGGCTATTTTAATGATGTTCCACATCATTAAAAACAATAAGTATCTTACAAAAACCTAGACAGAGTAGAGATTGCAAAGGGCACTTTTAGGGGTGCTCACTTTTAGGGGTGAGAGATTGCAAAGGGCACTTTTAGGGGTGAGAGAATTCACCAGAGCCAGAGCAGGGAGCAGAACAGGCAGACGGACGAAGTACACTGCTGAGGGGAGCAGAGGGCGGCAGGAGAGGTCTGCGTGCCATGTGAGACCCTCACCCGGCGGCCGGGGATTGAACTGGCGCTGCAGAGGCTGCAGGCAGCTTCGCAACCCAGCGCTCAAGCGCTGAGCCACCGGGGAAGCCCTATATTGTTTTTTTGATCCAGGATATGTACATGGCTATTTTCTAATTCATGAGACTATGCAGAGGGTATACTTAGGGTCTGTGCGCTTTTCTACATGCACATCATCATGCTTTAATAAACATGCCACTAAAAGCAAGCAAATGAAATCACTATATTAAAAAATTATCTGTTTAGGGAAGACTAATATATCAGAATATATAGAAAGCTAATATATCAGAATATATAGAAAGCACTACATGATTTCCCCAATCAACTCTCATTCCAAACCCATTCCTCTCTGGGTGGGATGGAGATAACCCTCCATCCCAAATTTGATCCTGGTTCTGAGAAATTACAGGTTGTTATGCTGGTTCTCCACAGCATTTTACTTTACAACATCCCTCAAGGATTTCTTTTTTCCTGACATGCCCTCAAATATCACCTTCTTAAGGTGAACTTAATCAAACATGCATTTAATTTGTCCCTTATATTTCAGCACCTGGAACCAGGTGAGGGGCCAACACTTCTAGTCTGGTAACCTAACTAACTTCCATGCTTTTCAAAAAAAACCCAGTCTCGGACTTCCCCTGGTGGCGCAGCGGTTGAGCACTGGGCTGCGAAGCTGCCCGCAGCCTCTGCAGCGCCGGTTTGATCCCCAGCCACTGGCAAGGGTTCCACATGGTGCGCAGACCTCTCCTGCCGCCCGCTGATCCCCTCAGCAGTGTATTTCATCAGTCTGCCTGCTCTGCTCTCCCCTCTGGCTCTGGTTAGTTCTCTCATCCTCCCGCGCTTCTGACTGTACCCAGTGCTTGTATGGATAAATAAATAAATCTTAAAAAAAAAAAAAAGTTAAAAAAAAACCCAGTCTCAACAGCTTTAAATGGTCTCCAAAATACAAGGCTTTATAATTTCAGCAAAAATGTAATGAACACTCACTATGTGACAGCTTCTATGCTAAGCTGTGTGTTTATATTATTTCACTTAATGCTAACTGCAACTCTTACTGTTATTTTCCCTACTCACTAAACAAAGGACCTGACATAGAGCATTTATATAAACTGTTTAAGATAATATAGCTAGTAAGTCATAGAGTTCAAATTTAAACTCAAGCAGTAGGATACTAAAAACTATATACTAAACACTGATCTGGAATATGAAATAAACCATATACTCAGATTTCAGCTTTATCCCCTCCTCTTTTCTCATACCCTCTGCCGAATCCAAGTTAGAATATGAATTCTCTAGATTGGGTTTTCTTCTGGGACTAAATGGCAAAATTTAAGAATAAAAGCACACAAGTTGGTTTGTAAGTTGTGTTACACAGACTTAAACTAAGAGGAAAGTACTGCTATCTTTTTTAATCTTCTTACCAACTATCAATTATATTTCCATCCCAGGAAACACAAAAACATGTCCTTCTTAAAGACTGAGACATCAAAGCATTTAGAAAAGAGATTTACTTAAGGAAAAGTTGGCAAAAGTCAGACTTCAGAAAGAAGAGCTTGTCAATGAAAAATTACAACATAAATTTAAAGGGAAAAAAACCTGTGAAATCACAAGGTATACTTTACATTAATCTATTCAGAGCAGAAAAACAACTTTCTCACATAATTATCATATCCACAAAGGATGTTATATATCTTTAGAAATCAACTTTGCAAAAGTCAGGGTTGTAGCTTTCTTCCAAGCGGGTGAGTCATTTAGAGGAAATGTTCAAAGTTTTGGTTATTTCAAGGACCAGAGGTAGACAGAGTGAACCTCTTATTTTTGCTTTATCTGGTTCTGGGACATTATGTGTATATTTATTTATAATGGTGATAGGATAAAGCATTTATTTGGCTTCCACATTGGCCATGATTGACATGGGTTGGATGGCCCTGGACAATCATTGCGTTATCTGGTATAACCTGGAAGATAATGAAAATACCTGGTGACTGACTAGAAAACCATGTGATTATAAGGCGGTTATTACTATTCACACTTCATAAAAGGAAATGTTATAGGATAGGCATTTCAATGTACTGAGACACCTCTGTCTTTCCTCAATAAAGAAGACAACACATTCCTGCTGGAGATAGTGGACCTCAGTCCTGACTCCATGAATTACCAGGAATTTGACCCCAACAACAAAGTAACTGTGTTGTGGGTGATATAGGGCACACTTACTGTACTCCTATTGTTTTGAGACTTTGTACAAGGACACATGGAGAATAATGTTATTATTCAGGGTACAATCAGAAAAACAGACCATCTAAGAATCATATCTAGTAAGAGATTTATTCTAGGAGTCTGACCTTATAACAATCATGGGACTATTGTATCTATATCTGGTTCTGCAAACTGAAGTCAACAGGAAGGACAATCAGAAAGGGAAAATGCATAAACTAGGGGAAGCAATAGAGAAACATAAAGAAACTCTACAACTCAACAACAGAAAAATCAAACAATCTTGAAATGTCTTGAAAAGACATTTCTCCAATGAAGATATATAAGAGGCCAATAAGCATAGGAAAATAAGTTCAGTATCACTGATCATTAGGGAAATGCTTATCAAAACCAAAATGTGATACCACCTCTCTCCCATCAGGATGGCTATCATAAAAACAGGATAAAATAACAAGTGTTTACAAGATGTGGAGAAATTGGAACTCTTGTGCTTTGCTAGTGGGAAATTAAAATGGATTAGCTACTGTAAAAAACATATGATGGCTCCACAAAAAAATAAACATAAAATTACCATGTGATCCAGCAAATCTACAGACAGGTACACACCCAAAAGAATTGTCGTAGGATCTCAAAGGAACATTGTAAACTCATGATTATAGCAGGTTCCATTTCTCCCAACTTTATTGCAATATAATTGACATATAACATTGGTAACTGACACACACATATATAGTATTAAATTATTACTACAAGTTTAATAAAGACCTCCATCATCACACATAACTACCATTGAGTGTGTGTGTGTGTGTAAGATGAGAACATTTCAAATCTCCACTGTTAGCAACTCTTAAGTATATAAGACAGAATTGTTAACTATCCTCACCACAATGTACATTGCATTCCCAAAATTATTCATCTTATAATTAAAAATTTTCACCCTTTAGCCAATATTTTCCCATTTCCTCTAACCCACCCTACCCTATTTCCCTGGAAACCACCAATATGATCTCTGTTTCCATAAGCTTGGTTTTTTTAGATGCCACATATAAGTGAGACCATAAAATATTTGCCTTTTTCTGTATGACTTATTTCACTTAGCATTAGACCATCATTTCACCCATACTGTCACAAAAAGCAAGATTCCCTTCTTTTTCATGACTGAATAATATTTCATTGAATGTAAACATAGATGACATTTTCTTTACTGATTCATTTGTCAGTAGACACTCAGGTTATGTCCACATCTCCATTATTTTGAATAACGCTACAATGAACATGGAATTGCCAATTACTCTTTGAGATAGTGATCTCACAGCCATTTTATAACCATTCTAACAAGCATGAGTTTGTAATACTGTGATTAATAAGAAATATATTTGGTTTTTATTCATAGTTCCTGATTCACAGCTCACAGAACCCCTAAAATTTCCCAAGTGATGAAAGTGATAATGTGTCTTTTGTTATGTCAATGAGGTGACATTTGGAGGCATTTAAGGATGGGGCTTAGTTGCTAGGAAAACCAACCTTGTGATTGGAAGGTTGGAACTTTCAGTTCCTCCCTTCCACAGAGGTGAGGAAGGGAAAGGGATAGAGGTTAAATCAGTAACCAATGGCTAGTGATTTAATCAACCATGCCTATGCCTATGGAATGAAACATGCATAAAAATCCAAGAGCAGGGGGTTTGGAGAGCTTCCATATACTGCTGAATATGTGAAGATGCTGGCAAAGTGGTACACCTGTAGATGGCGTGGAAGCTCTACTCCCTTCCCCATACCTGTCCTAAGCACCTCTTCCACATGACTATTGCTGAATAATATCCTGTTGTAATAAATAGAGGCTCTTGTAAGTAAATGGGTTTTCTGAGTTCTGTGGACTCTTCTAGCAAATTAATAAAATCCAAGGAACAGGTCAGAGGAACCTCTAATTTATAGCCAGTTGATCAGAAGTACAAGTGGAGTTGCCATTGGCACCTGAAGTTCAATGAGAAGGTTCTGGGAACCTCCAACCTAGTGAGCCAGATAAAAGCAGAGGCAACATGATGTGCTTGTAACTGGCACCCAAAAGGGGGAGGGGATGTTAATCTTGTAGAACTTAACCTGTGTGTGAACCCTTAACCTATAATTGAGCCTTGAATTTGAATACAATTTTCCCCCTGATGAATTTCACTCACACATCTATTCATTTATTCATGACTCCATTCATTTAATCATCTATCCATTCATTCACTGAGTACTTGTCATAAGCTTGTCACCGGAGACTCCAAGATTAAAACAGAAATGCAATAAAGATTAATTTTATTTTTAAGAAGGTGAGCCAATATTTTTTCCAAGTACTTAAATAAAAGACTAAAAGAAAAAAACATACCAAAATGTTAATAGTGGCTGTCTCAAGTAGTATTTTTATTAAACTTTCTTCCGTCTATATTTTTTTTCCAAATTTTTCTTAGTTTTATATTCAGTAAAATGCAATGAATTAAAAATTTGTTAGTTTAAATGAATGATATTAATTTTTCATACTATTTAATTTGAAATTATATGGTATGATGAGATGAAAATCAGACAGATAAGTAGGTATAAATAGATCAACCTCTATAGTACCTAGTACAGTGGGCCAGATAACTTGTTATTCAATGGTTCAACAAGATTTTGATCATCGGGCCTTCCCTGGTGGCACAGCAGTTGAGCACTGGGCTGTGAGGCTGCCTGCAGCCTCTGCAGCGCCAGTTCATTCCCCGGCCACCGGCGAGGGTCCCACAAAAAAAAAAAAAAAAAAAAAAAAAAAGATTTTGATCATCTAGAAAATCAGGTATGTTTTATCTTTCTTTCAAACTAACAGCATGAGCTACTTTTGCTTCCCTGTAGTTTATCATGACCATACATTGCTCTGTTCTCACCTCTACTACTGATAACAGTATCCATAGTATATAGGATAGCATATAGTTCCTATATAGGAACTAGTACTTATCCAACCATGTGATATGATTTGGGGTTCAAAGAGGGTTAAATTTTCTTTCCAAGGAACGTGATTGCAGTTCTTGGGTGTGGGGGAGAAAGGATGGATGACAAAGAATATGAGATTTCCACCAAGATCCTAGTGTTAAATTTAGATTCAATTGCAAAGTGAAGACTGACAATGCCTCTCTGAGTAGGACTATAGAGAGGTACCAGATCATTCTTTAGTGAAAACTGGAGTCGGGAAGAGCAACCAGAATGATTAAGTACAAGGCAGTAGGTGAAATCACAGGCTCTTACTTCCATCCAGACTGAGGCTATTGTGTTGAAAATTACCTGCTCTTTCTCCTATCATATTTTCACCTAATTTCTCTTTGGCTGCATTTTATTGTATTAATAAATGTTCTTCCTCTCAGCCTGAAAAAACGGGTTATTCTTAAATTATTTAACATATTTTGGGGGTACCCATTTTCCATCAAATTTCTGTTTTAAGCTGTTCAGTATTCCTTTCTTTCCCCTAAAAATGACATTGATCTTACCACCTTTTTTTTGTCTTTCCACAGGAAAATGTGCCCATCTTGCCATTCCTACCAAAAACATTACTCTTTTCCTTTTATTCACACATACTCTGTGTACTGCATTGTTTTTTTATGCCCAATAGCTAAATAGCAAAACTTTCATTTCTATGCTCATATATTTAATTCCTTGTATTCCACTCCCCACAATGTTCAACTTTCTTCTTGCTGAAGAAAACTAATATTTGTTGGGGCCTCCCCTGGTGGCTCAGAGATTGAGCACTGGGCTACGAAGCTGCCCGCAGCCTCTGCAGCGCTGGTTCCATCCCCGGCCGCCAGCGAGGGTCTCACATGGCACATCAGACCTCTCCTGCTGTGCCCGCTGCTCCTGTCAGCAGTGTGTTTCGTCAGTCTGCCTGTTCCGTTCCCTGCTCTGGCTCTGGTGAATTCTCTCACCTCCCGAGTTTCTGACTGTACCCAGTGCTTCTATAAATAAATAAATCTTTAAAAAACAACAATAACAAAAAAAACTAATATTTCTTTCAGCTACAGACTATGGCTGGAGGTCTCTGAAATGTCTTTTTTTACCCCAAACTTCCTCTTTCATTATAATCTAGCTTTATATGAAAGTGTAAGTCATCAGTTATTTCCCTCATTCATTTGAAGCTGTGCCATCATTGTTTTTGGCATCTCTTCCCACTAACTGACATCCTAGGTAGTCTGTCCTTTCTCTGTAGTAGCTTTTAAGAATTTCCTTTTCATTCTTGATGTCCTGCAGAACACTCTTGATGTTACCATTACCAACTATCAGGTGTGGGTTTTTCTTTATCCTAGCTAGTACTTAGAGTGCCTTTATTTTTCCAACATTCTCTTTATTTCTTTGATCAGAAATCTTAGTAGGCATCATTGAAAGTTCTCAATTTATTTTCCATAGGTCTCAGTGCTCTTTCATATTTTTTATCTGTCTCTCTTTTCTGTTTTCAAGGTGAATTACTCAGAACATCTATCTGTCTCCCTAATAAGTTATATGTGTGCAATCCAAATGTTGTTTTATTATTTTTAAAATTATTGATTCTTTTTCTATAGATGTGTTCCTTCATATTACCTGTTTGCATAATTTCATGTGTTTTTAATTAAAGAACTCCTTCATTCATAAGCATACAAATTTTAATGTTTTTGTCACAGAGGACAAATTTACCTGGAGTAAGTGTTCCCTTTTATTATGGTTAGCTATGCTCCTCCACAACCATATTAATAGCTTTTTCCAGAAAATGGGGGTATATTTTTTATTATGTGATCCCTAACACTCTTCTGATAAATTTGTATAATTTACTCATTAACAACTAAGTCACTTTTGCTCCAATTCAGACAGGTAAAGGCAAAAGCCAAGGTGATATTGCTAACTCCTCCCACATGGAAGAGTGTCTTGTAAATTTATCCTCATTTTAAATTTAATTTTCCTAAAGGAGTCCACGTTGCTAAGGAAAGCAATGGAATGAAAAGTTAGAGTCATTATAGCTGTAAATAATCTTATACAGCACTGACATCTGTGACAACCATTCAAAATGAGATTTTTGCAAAAGGAAGTAAGCGCTTGAGCATGAAATCATTAATTCTGTGATCTTGTTTACACTGGTCATTCCCTTAAAACTTTCTTTTTCCTGCAGTAAACACTTCACAATTTATATTTTGCTATGGACATAGGGTACAGGCAAACTCTGGGAGAGTAAATCTCCATCAGAAGCCATTTCAGTAAGACTGATGTTTTCATAATGCGTAATGATCCCTCTACCAGGTGCAGTATGACAGCATAAATTAAAGGGAGGAATTATGGTTGCCATATTGATTTAGAAATAGGAATCAAATCTTTCATTCAGCAGGTTTTTCTATGCACCCTTGAAATCAGAGTCAGATGCCACATCACTTACTTTTTTTTTTTTTTTACAGTTGTCATAATTATAAGTACTACCATCAGTGTTATTTTCTATAATGGTCATATCCACAAATAATGCCATTGTAGGTTTGTCTACTGGTTCAGCAAACAAACTATTCCTATAACTGTAGTATCAAGAGAAGTTTTACAGGTAGATATTGGGGATTCTTTCTTTAAAATCAGTTGAAAATATTAGCTAAATATTTTTGAAAAATCCTGGCTTCCCTCTGAAAAACATATTGAAGATTTACAATTAGTTGGCTCATCCAAACTTTTCTTAAAACTGCTTTCAAGTAGATTATTCAACTGCTGACCACTCACTCTATATAAAATATGAAATAAATTCCTCCACTTCAAAATGACCGAGATGCAATACCTTATTTGTCAGGTTTTTCAATTAAATTTATCATAAATATCCACACAACTGCCTGAATTATTTGTGCTCATTAGTTAATCTGAAAGAGAATTTTTAAATAATCCTCCCAACAAAGATATTTTAGTGTTTACTATGTAGCAGATATTGTCTCTGTTCCATCTGGATCCCTCAGATTCCCTTTACAGTTTGCATGCACCCCTTCTCCAACATCTGTGCTTCTTCTTTTAGATGGTACCGCCCTGGTACCATCTTCAGAAAACTTCCTTGGGCCACAGAGTCACTTTGCTTGTTTTTGGCTGCAAGGACAGAGAACCAGAGAACTTAGAAGTTTATGTCCCCCTAGAGTGCTCCTTTCCGAGGAGTGACTAGTGAGGTGATAGTTCCTCTGACCTGAGCTGAGAAAAATGGGAGGCAGAGGTATATGATTCCAGAGCTCTTAGGGAGATCAGGATGAGGCTCACCGTCAGGTGGTACGTCACCTGAAATTGACACCTTTACTTGGGACACTTCTGCTGCCTTGTCCTGCTCCCCCCAGCTCTCTTCTTCTTGGGAACTTTCTAATGAAATTATTTGCACACAAAGCCTCAACCCAGTGTCTGCTTCTGAGGCACCTAACCTTAGACACATTATACATCACACGTGGGGGGAGAAACTAAAGAACGATGAACAAATAAGACACAGATACTGCCACTTGGAGCTCACAGTCTAGTGAAGAAGATGGAACATCAAATCAGCATTAATGCAGACTGTGAGAAGCACTGTCTCAGGAGACAAACAGTGCCTTGGGAAAAGAAGTACAGGGTGGGAGTTATCAGATATAGCTTATCAAAGGAAGTGGCATTCAACCTGAGGCCTCCAAGCTGAACAGGAGTTATCCACGCAAAGAACAATGTGAAAAAGTACAAAGGGGACATCAAGTGCAAAGACCCAGAGGGAAGAGTGTGCACAGCTGGGTTATTTAATGCAGAAATCTATTCAGAACCACTGCATTATCCTGTATATCCAGGAAATAATTACAAGCAAGATTTAATTGAACGAGACCCTCTGGAATGGCTATTCTTGTGTTCAGCAAACGCATTTGTATACTTCTCTTTCAGCACTACATGTCATTTATGATAGGAAAGTTCTGGCAAGAACTAGACAATCAAATACCTATTGAGATTAACAAACCAAGATCTTTAGAAGTTCAAAATCACAGAGGATCACTTTGGACTAGGGGGTTCAGTCATTTAGCTCAAGATCTATTTGGTGTTAATTGACAGAGAGAGAGAGAAAGACCACAACTCCAGGTAGTGTGTGCCAGAAGACAGAATGCTCAGATTAGACTCAAAAGTGTGAAAGGAAAGACCTCAGTGGTGAATGAAGTATCACCACTTCTCTGCCCACATGTCCCCCCACTCATCCAGGTGGCTAATCACCCTTTTCTCTCCATATATACACTAATATTTTGCTGCAACCCCTTTCCTTCACTCTTTGACTTCTTCAACAGACAATAAATTCTATTTAAAAAAAAAAAGACTTATCTTTAGTATACACAATGTATCCAGAAATGTCTATTGAGTGGAGAAATTAAAGAACTAATGAATGTTGGCTTTTGTTCTTTTCAACAGGGACAGAATATTTTATGGCCAAAGTTGCTAACTCACTAATTTTCCTTTCCTGGGTCAGAGATGCCCTATGGAAATAGAATGTGAGCCACATATTTATTTTTAAATTTTTATGAGATTTTATATTATTTTTTACTTACTAAGAAATCCAGTGTGTTCTGCCCATGCACATTTCATTCAGACTAATCATATTTCAAGTGTGCAACAGTCATGTGTGGCTAATCAATACTTTGCCAGACAACAGAGTTCTACCTACATCCTAAAATATGAAGTTAGCGTTTTTCCAGTACAAAATTTTCTTCAGATTTAAGAGTTTCCTAAGAAGCAAGGGAGTTTCAGGTACATTATTTAGGTCAGGATTTACCAATAGTGATGCATTGACATTTTGGCTAAATTTTGGTTGATGGGGAGGGGACTTTTCTGTACATTGTAGGATGTTCTGCAGCATTTTTGGTCCCTGCTCACTAGAAGCCAGTGGCAATTTTCTTCCCCAGTTATGTCATAAAAAACATCTCTAGGCAGGGGGCCTCCCAGGGTGGCACAAGGGGTTAAGTCTCAGCACTATCAAGCTATCTGCAGCCACAAAAGCATGAGTTCGATCCCTGGCAAGGGAGGTGACCCTGTGCACTGCAGGATTTCTCTTTTTCTGGGCCCTACTGGCCTAGGTATATATTTACTAAATTAATCCCTGCAGTCCAAATGAGAACAAACAAGGCTGGTGGTTGGTTCATTGTAATGACATTGCAGGATTATCGTTTTGTTTTCTAGTCATCCATTCATTCAATCAACAAACATTTGTCAAGTGACAACCATGTGCTAAGCTCAGTGGCAAACATTACAGATGCAAAGTGCAAAATATGCAAAACCAATTCCTGTATCTGTGGGGCACTGAGACAAATGTAATGAAATAATCATAGAAAGAAATATTAAATCACTACCAGGACAAAAACAAATATATGCATGAGGTTTATATCTTATGCTATCCAGTCGGGAATCAATGACAATTTCTGTGTGGAAGTAAGACTTGAGAAGAACCAAGGAATGAGCAAAACCAAAGCAGTTCTGGCTAGAAAGAGAGTAAGAAGGATCATTCCATGAAAAATAAATAGCAGTGTGGTATCAATGGGGTGACTTGGGAGGGCCTAGAGGGGGTAATGATGTAATAAACAAATTCATAGTGTTGGAAGGAAGGATAATATTTTATTGAGGGCTGGTAGTGACTAGAAAGTTTTACGAAAGGGCTTCTTCAGTTTTGTAATGTTTTGCTTCTTAATCCATATACTGTTACATGAAAAAAATTCTGGAAATTCCTTGAGCTGTGTCTTATCATTTGTGCACCTTTCAATAAAAATTGTATGAAAAATAAAAAATAAAAATAAACAGCAGAGGCAGGAAGAAATGTGGGAAATTCAAGGGAATAAAATGGCCCAGTGGCATTAAAGTAGAAAGGACAAGGGAGAGCATAACTGTTTACCTCCCAAATCTTCAACTTGGCCCAACTAAATTTAAGTCAAAGCAAGAGTTTTAATCAACAAGGAAAGAAACACTTTGGCTGATTTTAAAGAAATCATTGAGACCGACTTGAGGAAGTAGACAACAGAAAGACTGTCTTGCTAACCTCAATCACAATTTAAACTAGAGGTCCCATAGCTGTCCCATGAACTGGTTCCTTCTGAATTTATGGAAAAGCAAAAGACCTCAGTGCCCCTGTCCCCTACAAACAAACTTTTTCCAAGTTCTGTTGCTATGACTAGCTGACTTCCCCCTACTTCACAAATGGGGACTCTAGGATCCCACTTTCTAATGGTGGTTGTCATTGCCAGCCATACATTTGAGTCCAAGTCCAAGTCTGATGCCAGAAGGATGAGCGTGTAATCGAAAAGGAAGAAAATTTGCCTCTGAAAAATCCTACCTTTCTGAGCTAGCCCGTGGAGAAACTGAGTCAGCCTTTCCCTTGAATAACTATGACTGACCAAGTGACCCCATCCAAAATAACTTAAGGCCGAGTAGGTTGTCTCTAGCAGGACAGCAACTCTGCTTCTTTACAGCTGGGTGTGCAGAAGTGAGGCTGAGGGAAAGCAAGGCATAGCTAGCATTCTGACTTCATTTGCACCTTCTTTTTTTTAAATGTCTATTTATATATATATATATATGGTTTTTACATCATTGTTCATTTTTGTACAATATTTGCCTTCTCTCAGGTGTAGTGCCTGTAAAATTCCCACCACCAATTCACCATAGTCCCTTGTGCTCTTCCCTCCCCTGTTTTGACCCCTTTATCTCTTCCTCCCCTGCAAAATGTCTCAGATTTATAGTCATTTGCACCTTCTTGACCCCACCATCTCCCCTGGCCATGCTGGTGTGAGGTTAGAGCCAGTCTCATCTCCCCGGATGCTTGGCTCACCACTTCTTCTGGCCCAAGCAGAGTGGATTCCATTGAAACTAAAATAAGCAGCTGTTTGACTCTCATTTGCAGCAGGAAATTTCACTTTGATGCTAGCAGCTTATTTTCTAAGATTAAAAATAAGAGAGAGAGCGAGAAGAGGAAAGCTGCCATCGGGAGGCTCCCGCTGCTGAAGGTCAATGACTTTTAAGTGCCCTTGCCCTGGTGCTTTTCAGAAAGAGTTTCCTATTTGGAAACACCTGTCACTCATTCTCCAACCGGGCTCCACCACTTTGGAAAGAAGAAAAGCTGAAAGTGTCTGATAAATGAACAGTTGGCAAATTAAATTTGATGTGCCACACCTTTTGCTGCTTTAATTGTGTGAATTCTAAGGCCTGTTTCGGGGTGGGGGAGGGAGAGGAGCGATAGACAATCAAAGACAGACAGAGCTCGTAACAGTGAGCAGAGTGAGAAAGTGAAGAGGAGTGGAGGTACTTTACAAGAGGGAGATGATGTGAGAGAAGTGAGGACAAAAGACAAGACAGAAAGAGAAAGAAAACAATGTGGACAAAGAGCAGAGAGAGGCAGAAGAAGGGACTGGATTGAGAGAAGGAAAAAAAAAAAACAGAAAAGAGAGATAAGTAATGACCAGTAGTGGACACTTGTAATGGGCTCGAGGTAAATATAAGAGAAAGAATGTTCCTCCAACAAGAATCTTATTGAAATGGGGAGATTATCTTGAAGTATCCTGATAGCACTTAACCAAATGACTAGTTCAAAAGACAAAGTCTAAAATGGCAATAAGGAGAGACGAGATCCTGGCAACTCAGCAAGACCTGACAGGTATTCAAGAATTCAGGCTAATTAATTGACAACATGGTTAATGAATTAAGTCAGTACCCTTGTTTAAAAAGAAATACACCTGTTATCCAATTTAGGGGGAATGGTAATGAGAACATAAGGGAAACATCATTAAAGTTGAGATTAAAAAATAATGAAAAACACCAGGAAAAGAGAAAACATCATTAAAAAGTAATAAGCAATTGGGAAGTGCAGCAATTTAGATGACCATCACACAGCAGAATAATACGGGGGCCTTAGACCTGGATATTTTAGAAGACTGGCAAAAATTGTTTGACCTTCAAGTTTTTAAAGAGGACTATTTGAAAATTATGAAGAAAACTGAAAACTAATTGACTGGAGACCACACCCTATGCAAGAACTATTTGGAACAAACTCCATCTTCAAGAAGTTAAAAATATTCATATTTTCCAAGGAAAGGTTATTACTTTAATAACACAAATACCTTCTAATAAGCTTACTGAAATAATCTGATAATGGACAGCTGAATGCAGGAGGAACATCTAGTTCGGGAAGCATGAAGCACAGTGATTCCGACTTGCTATAAATGTACTTCCACTTCTTCAGCCTCGTAGCTCAGTCAAAATAGAAGCAATTACACCATTTCAATTTTCCCAAAGGTAAGACAGTGTAAGGGAAAATGCATTATTTTAAACCTGATCCTGCCTAGAGCAATTGGGCTTAACAGACATCTATAGAACACTAAACCCCCAAAAAACGGAGTACACATTTTTCTCAAGCACACACGGATCATTCTCCAGGATCGATCACATACTGGGGCACAAGACAAACATCAACAGATACAACAAGATTGAAATCATATCAACCATCTTTTCTGACCATGAAGGCATCAAACTAGAAATAAACCATAAAAAGAAGGCAAGGAACTTTCCTACCTCATGGAGATTAAAAACCACACTACTGGAAGACCACTGGACTAATGAGGAGATCAAAGAAGAAATTAAAAAATTCTTTGAATTGAACGACAAGGAGGACACCAATATCCTAAATGTATGGGATGCAGCAAAAGCAGTAATAAGAGGAAAATATATAGCAATAGAAGCTCACATCAAGAAACAAGAAAGAACTCAAAGAAACAACCTAATCTCAAAGCTCAAAGATCTAGAAAAAGAACAACAAAAAAAACCCAAAACCAGTAGAAGAAAAGAAATAATAAAAACCAAAGCAGAAATAAATGAAATTGAAACTAAAAAAACAATCCAAAAGATCAATGAAACCAAGAGCTGGTTCTTTGAAAAAATAAATAAAATAGACAAACCCCCAGCCAGGCTCACAAAGGAAAAAAGGGAGAAAGCACAAATAAACAGGATCATCAATGAAAGAGGAGAAATCACAACGGACACAGCAGAAATCAAAAGAATAATCAGTAACTACTATGAACAGTTATATGGAAACAAGTTTAACAATCTAGAGGAGATGGACAAATTCCTACAACTCTACAAGCACCCAAAGCTAGATAAAGAAGAAATAGAACACCTAAACAGACCAATTACAAGCAGCGAAATTGAAATGGTAATCAAAAACCTCCCCAAAAACAAAAGCCCAGGACCTGATGGATTTACAAATGAATTCTACCAAACATTCAGAGACGAATTAGTGCCTATCCTTCACAAACTCTTCCAAAAAATTGAGAAGGAAGGGACAATACCAAACACGTTCTATGAAGCCAACATTACACTAATACCAAAACCGAACAAGGACAACACAAAAAAGGAAAACTACAGGCCAATCTCCCTAATGAACACTGATGCAAAAATCCTCAATAAAATTTTAGCTATCAGAATCCAACAATGTATCCATAAGATAATTCACCATGACCAAGTAGGATTCATTCCAGGGACACAAGGATGGTTTAACATCTGAAAATCAATCAACGTTATCCAACACATCAACAAAAAGAAATATAAAAACCATATGATAATATCAATAGATGCTGAGAAAGCTTTCGACAAAGTGCAACACCCATTCATGATAAAAGCCCTTGAAATTCTTGGGATACAAGGAACATACCTCAACATCATAAAGGCCATCTATGACAAGCCAACAGCCAGTATCATTCTCAATGGTGAAAAGCTGAAAGCAATTCCATTAAGATCTGGAACAAGACAAGGATGTCCACTCTCACCACTGCTTTTCAATATAATACTGGAAGTCCTAGCCAGAGCAATAAGACAAGAGAAAGACATCCAAGGAATCCAAATAGGAAAAGAGGAAGTCAAGCTATCACTATTTGCAGATGATATGATAATATACATAGAGAACCCCAAAAACTCCACAGAAAAACTAATTCAACTCATCAATCAGTTCAGTAAAGTGGCAGGATACAAAATCAACACGCAAAAGTCAGTAGCCTTCCTATACACAAACAATAAATCTGAAGAAGAAGAAATCAAAAAAACCATCCCTTTTGTTATTGAAACAAAAAAAAATCAAATATTTGGGAATAAATTTAACAAAAGAGGTAAAGGACCTATACAAAGAAAACTATAAAACACTGTTAAAAGAAATAGAAGAAGACACAAAGAAATGGAAAGACATCCCCTGCTCATGGATTGGAAGAATAAACATTATTAAAATGGCCATCCTTCCAAAAGCAATATACAGATTCAATGCTATTCCAATCAAAATTTCAATGTCATTCTTCAAAGAAATAGAACAATTGTTGATGAAATTCATATGGAATCACAAAAAACCCCGAATAGCCAAAGCTCTCCTGAAAAAAAAAGAAGGGAATGGAGGTATCACACTCCCAGACTTCAAACTATACTACAAAGCCATAATCATCAAAACTGCATGGTATTGGAACAAGAACAGACATACAGACCAATGGAATCAAATAGAAAATCCAGAAATAAACCCACAGATTTATTGTCAACTAATCTTTGACAAAGGAGCAAAGACTATGCATTGGAGCAAAGAAAGTTTGTTCAATAAATGGTGCTGGGAAAACTGGGTCGCTACATGCAAAAGAATGAAGCTTGACCACTACCTCACACCATACACAAAAATCAACTCAAAATGGATTAAAGAACTAGACATAAGACCTGAAACCATAAAATATATAGAAGGAAATATAGGCGAAACACTACGTGATTTGCACATCAAAGACATCTTTACAGACACATCACCCAAAGCAGTGATAGTGAAGGCAAAGATAAACAGCTGGGACTACATCAAATTAAAGAGCTTCTGCACAGCAAAAGAGACAATAACAAAAACAAAGAGAAACCCCACCAACTGGGAGAACATTTTTGCACCCAACACTAATGATAAAGGACTGATCACAAAAATCTGCAAAGAGCTGATGAGACTCAACAAAAACAAAGAAAATTATCCAGTCAAAAAGTGGGCAGAAGAGCTAAAAAGAAACTTCTCTGAAGAGGAAATGCAAATGGCCAACAGGCATATGAAAAAATGTTCAACATCACTTGTCATCAGGGAAATGCAAATCAAAACTACCATGAGATACCATCTCACACCAGTGAGAATGGCACATATTAAAAAAACTAGCAACAACAAATGTTGGCGAGGGTGTGGAGAAAAAGGAACTCTTCTGCACTGTTGGTGGGAGTGCAAACTGGTCCAACCACTGTGGAGAGCTGTGTGGAGATTTCTGGACCTACTAAACATAGAGCTTCCATATGATCCAGCAATTCCACTCCTAGGTATTTACCCAAAGGACACAGAAACATCAATTCCAAAGAACACCTGCACCCCTATGTTTATAGCAGCACTGTTTACAATAGCTAAGCTTTGGAAACAACCCAAATGCCCAAAAATAGATGACTGGATCAAGAAGATGTGGTACATATACACCATGGAATATTACTCAGCATTCAAAAAAGATAAACACATGCAATTTGCAGCAACATGGATGGCGCTGGAAGGGATCATGCTCAGCGAAATAAGCCAGAAAGAAAAAAAAAAAATACCGGATGGTCTCACTCATAGCAGGAATCTAGAAAACTTAAATAAGGGACCAGGAAAATGAATAACTATAAGAAAGTGAAAATCAAAATCAACAAAAAACTATGAACCAGAGACACTTTTAGGGGGGTGGGGGCGGGAGGGGAGGGATTGGGGTCAGAATGGGGGGGGCTGCAATTGTATGGGGAATATAAAAATAAAATTTATTATTTAAAAAAAAATAAATAAAAAAAAAATAAAACTGATCCTGACTGTACCCATCACTAACCAGCTGTGTGACCTTGCAAAAGTCACCACCTTTCTGGTCCTCTGTCTTACAGGTAAAATGAAAGGGGTTACACAAGAAGTTAAATCCAGGGTCCCCTGATGGTGCAGCAGGTTGAGCGCAGCACTGTGAAGCTGTCCGCAGCCTCTCCAGTGCAGGTTCGATTCCCAGCCAGCCAGGAAGATACCCACATGGCACGGCAGACCTCTCCTGTCTCGCCCGCTGCTCCCCTCAGCAGTGTATTTCAGTCAGTCTGCCTGTTCTGTTCCCCTCTCTGTCTCTGGTGAATCCATTCACCCCTCACACCACTGCCCTGTACCCCAGTTTTGCATACATAAATAAATCTTTAAAAAAAATAGAATGATGTACACCTGAAACCTACATAATGCTACAATGTTATTTCCATTTAAAACCTTTAAAATACAATCTTTAAAATAAAAACTTTGCTAGGGTTTCTTTTTTCCCCCTAATTTTTGTGTAGTTCAGATAAGTCATCTACAATAGGAAGGGAAAAGCTATGCTTCAGTAATTCACATTAAACTCGGTCATTTTTAGACTCGTACTATTGCTATAGCACCTGAGAAAGCAGGAAGAAGCAAAGATATTCACACGACCTTTCCCAAAAGCTTTCAACCTGATCATCCTATGTTGTGGTTCACAGTCAACTCTTCATGTGTCCTCAGTGCATCTAAATTGTCCTGACTTTTAAATAAGTGTTAGCAAACAAGGATTGCCAGACAACCTAAAAGGTAAGGACTCAATCAAGTCATTAGAAAACAAAAACAAATGAGAGGAAAACAAGACTGTTGGAAGAAGAAAATTTCTCACACAATCACACAGCAATATTCTCAGATAATGGAGTAAGAACAGGATGCTGTTTAGAAAAAAGTCTTTTATTTTCTTCTTCTTGTTGCGAAAAGGAAGAAACCCTAGGGATGACGAATATGACAGAGAGCTGAGGATAAGGTCAAAGATGTGTGTGGGAAGAGGAGGAGGGGAAAAGTAGAGGAGAAGAAAGAGGAGAAAGTAGAAAAAAATGAAAGCATCGATCCATCCAGCAGGTCCAGAAAAAGAGATTAGGGTGGGAAATCATCAATGAAATAATTCAAGCAGAAGATAAACAAATCTTTATTGTGGCAGTTTCATAATATATTGTCAAAGGAAAAAAATCCTATGGCCAAATGTTCTAAGAAATAAGCACATCACAGAAAATAAGGTGAAATAATATCTTTTGTGCATGAAGATGACAAAACATATCATTTCTCAGAAATGCACTGTCATTATTATCAAAGTTGAGTGGGAAGAAGAAAGATTCACAATTTCTCCTCATCAATCTTACATTTTCATAGTCACATTTATATTTTCTTTTAAAAAATGTCTGTTTCAGGTTGTAAGCACAATTTAGTTTAAAAGAACTGAACAAGTTTTAACAGTAAAATCCAACCATTGATTGTGGCATTTTATTTTATAGCAAAGGTCTGTATTTATGAGAGAATAAGCATTGCATGGTTGTTAAGCTGAAAATATGCACCAGCTTGCCTACAGCTCTGTTCCCTTCGGAGAGATACTGCGATCCTTTCTGCGAAAGATGTGTTTTTTATATTTACAATTCATACAACACTCCAGAGGCACCTGTTGGCAGTTATCTGCTGTTCTGAGGTGACTGCATGGCGATAACAATGGGTAAGAGCCACTGAGCTCTCACCCTCAAGTTCAGGCCTCATCAAAAGAGACCGGGCCATTATCATGAAGGAGGTGAGCTTGCATAAGGCCAGGGTCTCGGTAAGGCAGACAAATGTCTTCATTTCATTACTACAGTAACACTTAAATCTGATTTGGCAGAACAACTTGTTCATTTGCAGCCAAGAGGCTGTTCTGTCTCACGCTCTGAATTTCTTTTCTTCAATAAACTTTCCCAGAAAAATGCATGCGCAGCTTCTTAGTGTTTGAAGAGGCTGTTATAACAAAGAGCAAAATCCAAGAAGAGCAGCTAAATAGATTGATGGTGACTTTGGAGTTGAAAGTGACAGATTCATGATACTCTGCTTCTTCAAAATCCTTTGTCTTCAATTTTTCTCTGGCTTGTCTTCATTCTACTACCTCTTCTTCAGACCTCCTCTCAAATACAATATACAGGCTATTTCTTTTGGATGTTGCATAGATATTACACAGATGTAGTAAGCATTTACTCATCAAAAAAATGTTGAGTTTCTTTTACACATCATATACTGTGCTGGGAACTGGAAATCAGTTGTTAATAAAAAGGGGTTGGTGGGATTTATAATCTAATGCAGATTAAAACTTGTTATTCCCATGATATTACCAATCGTCCCTCTGCTCACCCTTCATAACTTTCCCTTGTAGACATACCTGTCACCACAGTGCTCTACTGTCACATCTACCTGCACAGGACCTAGCAACTTAGATAATTTTAATTGATGGAGTCATGAATCAGTAATGCAGAAACTGTCAAAATGGTAAAAATAGATGTGAAAGCTCCCCATTCATAGTCTACACAACAAAAGAAAATAAAAGATTTAAGGTTGTCAAACCAATCAAAGTTTATTTTAAGCACCCAATAGGGCAATCAGATTAGGTGTGACTAGAATTTGGGCAAAAGTATGCCAAACATCTGTTCAAACTCCTTAGCACCTGTTTTTCCCCAGACCCGACCAGTTTGGGAGTGACAGTCACATTTATAGAATCCTTGGAGTTTTCCAATTCCCTCTCACTTATTATTGAATATCTTCCAGGTCCCCTTCAAAGCTATCCCAAGCCTCCTCAGGTCCCCTGGAGATGCCCCACTGGGGTTGAGGAGCAAGGCCTCTCGGTTGCCACTTCGTCCTCTTTTGCTCTGACTTCAGCTCTGGCTGTGTGCAGCATATCAGCAAGCCTCCCATCTCCATGAAGTCTGGTGTCTGTGCAATTTCTCTGATGCTGCCTTGGATGACATCTTTTATCGATGTCGTCTGAAGTCATGCTGTGCTCATGTTGTGCTTTGCTGAAGCTGCCAAATCTCCAATATGGCTGGTGCCCTCCCCTGCTGGTAGCCCAGTGCCCTCAATAAAGCAGTGGCATTCTGTGTTCTCTGCTGCTGCTGGGGATTAAACAGGCAGCCTCACCTTTTTTTACTCACTGCTAAATATAGCTTGTTAGCAGTTCAGACGGGTAAGAAATAAAGAACTGGTTTATTTATCTAGGAATCTCCAAAATGCTGGGCCTTTGGATAACTACGTAGGAGAACAGAGTTAGAAGACCAAAGTTGAAACTCCCATCCCCATTCTAAATTTAGATCACAGAGCCTGCCTGCTTGGGCATGAATACGCAGGCATAACAGGGGCTACCAGCCTGACTCCGCTTCACTTACACAAACAGTCCTACCTTATACACCAAGTAACACACAGAAAAGAAAGAGCTTGGTGAATGATGATGTGAAGAAATCGTGACTGGGTCTGCTACCTGGAAGCTTTGTCCCAAAGACATGGCAAAAAATAATTGCAGAGGGGCCTCCCCAGTGGCACAGCGGTTGAGCGCTGGGTTGCGAAGCTGCCCGCGGCCTCTGTGGCGCCAGTTCGATCCCCGGCTGCTCCCCGGCCACCGGAGGAGGGTCCCGCATGGCGCGCAGACCTCTCCTGCCGCCCGCTGCTCCCCTCAGCAGTGTACTTCGGTCCTTCTGCCTGTTCTGCATCCTACTCTGGCTCTGGTGAATTCTCTCACTCTCCCGTGCTTCTGACTGTACCCAGTGCATGTATAAACAAAAAAAAAAACAAACAAATAAATAAATAAACATGCCTCTATTAAAAAATAATAATAATAATAGCAGAATATGTGCATGAAGTCTACAAATGCATTTATCTTAGGTAGTCTGACTTGTCCATCTTCCTCCCACCTTGTATTCTTCTGCCTTGAAGGATTCTTCACTCTGCTTGGGCTACTGAGAAAAAACTTTGGGTGTGATTCCAAGATGGTCAAGGAGGCAGCAGGGTCCTGTTTCTATATGCCTTACCCATGTCCTTAGGCTCATGTGATGCCTCTAGATGCCTCACCATACTAAAACACAGTGAGAGTAACTTTGAACTCGTTTCACCCCTAAATCTGGACCCACTGTTTGTGTCTGGCCTAACTCAAAAGACCTTCTTCAGAATATGGGCAACAGAGCCCTTCCAATGCATGGATACAAAAATATACCAGGCAGTAGACGGGAGAAGATATTCTCGTGTGAGAAGGTATGTCACCTGCTTTCTAGTAGATTAAGTCCCAGTGACTAAAATTCTGCCCAATCAGACTAGCTCTGCCACCTCCTTTAATGGGAGTAAGAGAAGCCAGGGGCATTTGTGTGCATTCCCGACAGGGGTATCAGGAACAAACATTCATTCATATGAGAAACTTTACGTACTGAGACAGAGACTTGAAGAAAGATGCCCAAATAGCATTCCCTACAGAATTTTTAACAAATGAATATCACTTAGAATTTGGGAGAAACTTACATTTTTAATTTCATTGGTAACCCCTCTCCTCTCTAAAACTCAAGTCAAACCCTGCAGGCAGCTGAGGATGATCTGCAGGTGATGTTTAAAATCACCATCTCCATGCCCATGTTCGTGAGCTGTAATTGTATCCACATACATACCCTATATTTTTTAGGAAGAGTATTTCCAAAAAGGTCTCCTATGAGTCTAACAAAGAGACTGCAAGGGAGTCTACCCTTCAACCTTCCAGACGCACCCAAACACACCTTAAACTAGGGTGAGCACAACCTAGGCTCTGCTATAAAATAAAGAGCTATCATTAATTAATAGTCTTGCTGACCTTTCCAGTCACCTCTATGTAACTTTTCATCCAGCTTGCCAAGCTATTTCCATTGCCCTTGATAAAAGTATGACCCATATATTTGCCAAAACATTGTCTGCCATAAGACAAGTAACCAAAGTAATTGGTATATGCAATCCCTTTCTCTTTTCAGTAGGAAATCTGGCTATTTCCAGAGTTGACACACCTGTCAAGTAAGGGAATATCTTTCATGGGTCTAGGCCTAAATTCTGGGTTGCTACTTTAAAAGAATTTAATTTGTTTTTACTGGTATGATGTAATTAGTCAAACTTAGTGAAGCCATGGGTGTGTTGTCTTTGGATTGAAAATATTTGCATATTGTCTTCAATGTGTCTATAATTATTATACTTTTATATTTCTGGAATTATAAGGTCTTAATTGCACTTATCAAAGTAAGATCAAAAGCAGCATATTTTAATTAGCATTCTTTGCAAAAGAATAAAAATACCCTAGAATTAAAAATGTTTCCCTTGCTTGCTCGAGATGAAGTGGATAAGGTTTTGGAATACAGGAAGAAAGTTCTAAAGAGACATCATGTTGAAAAAAGTAACCCTGGTACTTTGCAAAGAAATCTCACTACCAGGTTGAAATAGAACACTGAGAAAATGAATTATATTAAATGATATTGGAGCATTTCATTTTGTAGTAAGTTGCATCATTAGCCCCAGTTCTTATACCTACCCCCACACCACCTCCACACACTATGCCATGTTACTCTGAAGTTACATTGAATGTGTGACATGTTTTGCCCAATAGAAAGCAAACATTGTTTAAAAATGAACAATGTTGTAAAAAATATATAATATATAAAGAAAAAGAAAAAATTTTTAAAGTATTAAAAACTAAAAATATAGCAAAGAAAAATGGGATGGAAATGAAGTTGTGCCAGTTCCAGCCTAGACTACAATGTCTTGGGTGTTGCTGTTTGCATTCATGCATTTCTGTGAAGTTTGTGCCTGGGACTGCATAGTCCTTAGTAAAGATCAACATGTGGAGCAGAACCACCCAGCCAAGCCATCCAATCAGCCAGCCTAGATCAACCCACAGATATACAAGTGAGTCCACTCACAATCAACAGAGGCAACCAACTAGGTCCAATCTAGATCAGCTGACTCCCAGCTTACCTTCAGGTACATTAAAAAAAAAATGCTTATTTTTATAGGTCACCAATATTTTCTGGTTGGTTGCTATGCAGCAATAGTTAACTAATATAGCCTAAATAACAGCATGTATAAACTTTAAAAATATTAACACATTTCATTTAGAAATTTGTTCATTTGGGAAAGTTTAATTCTAAGATCTCTTAAAATTGAAGTTGCCAGATAGAGACAAAGCATAAGATTTTCAAATTAAAGTATGATGGTGTGATCAGATGCCTTTTTGACTATTTTAAAGATAGGGAAGATATAAGGACAAACACATACACACACATGCAGAAATGTAAGTGACTGTGTTACAGGGCAGGGAGAGGTGCACCCCAAACCCCGCAAACCTGCCTATTCTAAATGGGTTCTGCCATCCACCGCATCAGCACAAAACATATGAGACTTTAATGGGAAGGAACTTTAATACAACTAGGAAACAATACAGGAAAGGCAAAGAATATAGTTTCTAAATGAAGCACCCAAAGTTACCCGTCCCCTCGTGGGTAAAACTCCATCCAAATGGGATTGGCCCAGAGCAAGGCCCCAAAGCCTGTCACAAGTCTAAAGCATCTTACAGTGGGGACCCACAGAAAAGGGTCAGAAATAACCAGACAAGCCAGGAAGGAAAAGAGCAAAAACAAAATCAAGATAAAAGCTGCCATGGTCACCTCCCCATGGGTCTCTCACCCACATCTGTGTCACCCAGTCCATGACCAAAAGGCAAGCACCATTTCTTCACATGTAGCTCCATTCCATGTGCCTCCTCCAGGTCTCCTCCTGGCTCTCCATCCTGCTTCCTTCCTTCTCAGTCTCCTCTGCAGCTTCTATCTCTCCCTGCTTAGCTCCACCCTCCATTTGGGTGGGGCAGGGAACCTGGAACCTCCCCCTTTCCTGGGGACCACCCTGTTAGAACTTGACAGAGAAAGTGACTAAACAGGAGAAAGAAAAAATCTTGGTATAATGATAACACTTTCATCTTATTGTGGAACTATGAGCAACTACCCCTTAGTCAAAAGGACAGATTTCTACTTCATCAATGACCTGGTCCCATCCCACATTTTTTCAAAAGACTTTGTCCCACCTCACCAGCCATTCCATAGCACAATTTAGGAAGAAATCACCTATCCCTGTATTATGTAACCCAAGTGAATCTTTTAGCAGGTAAAGATACAGTGATAGAATATGGAGCTTTCTCAAAAGATTAAAAATGGATCTGCTCTATAGCCCAGTAATTCTGCTCCTAGATATCTACCTGACAAATACAAAAGCAACAATTTGAAAGGAATCCTGAAATTCCAAGTATATAGCAGCACTATTTACAATAGTCAAACTAGGGAAACAGCCTAAGTGCCCCAGGACAGATGAGTGGATCAAAAAGATGTGGTATATACAATGCACACAATGGAATACTACTCAGCGATTAAAATCATAAACTTTTGCCACTTGCGGCATCATGGATGGAGCTGGAAGGGATAATGCTAAGTGACGTAAGTCAGAAGGAGAAAGACAAATACCAGAGAGTTCCACTTACATGTGGAATATAGAGAAACCAAACAAAAAGCTGACTAGGGAACTGAGGCATCCAGAAGGGGAGAGGAGAAGGTGAGAACACAACAGGCCCCTGGGTGCGTTGGTGGTAGGTATGCTATGTTATCAATAGTAACTACCCCAAGGGAAAGAGACTATACTTCCAAAATCCCAATGACAATATAAATTGTTTCTTCAATAAAATTAAATGAATCAATGAATGAATAAAATAATAATCCATCCTAATAAAAATAATGTAGCCAAAAAAAAAATCCCAGTAGCAACTGGACAGTTATTTCTAGCAATTTACATTAAATACCAAAACAAAGCTATCAAAACAAAGCTACAGTAGGAGCAAGAAAATCAACAACTATATTCTACCTTTTCTTACTATTTCTATAAGCGCATCATCAGCCTTAATCAGCAAGCACTTCTCAGGTTCCTAAAATATCATGAGATAGCAGAGTTTCGTTAATGCTAATTTCTATTTCTTTTCCTGTTCTTGTCCAGGTTGCAATTAAACCATTCCACTGGTCTTATGCTAGTAAATAATGTAAAAATGTTAATTTAAATTAAAACAAATTAGTAGTTTTTTATATGCTAACAAAGTATCTTCAATTAATTATTGAATGTCAAAAAAACTATTAAAAAGATGGTATTTCCTTGCTTTGTTTTAAATTAATTCTTGTAGACTCAGCTCTGTGCAACTTATTAAGAAATTAAATCTTTATGAATGCAAAATACATTTAGAAGAATAAAAGATGAGAAAGCTATTTTTTTGCATGACAAGTAGCTTAGGATTTTAAATGTAAACTCATTATAATAATTTGAAACATTCCAAATTGTGCATGTGAATTCTTCTTTAGGAGTTAGAATTACTACAATCTCACTCATTGGACATGATATGATGATATGTGGAAGATTTAGTTTAGACCTATGAAAGTTCTCCTTTGCTCTTAAAAATCTGTTTTTCAATCTTCAAAAATACTTATTGAGCACTATTAGCCTCAGAAAAAAACGGGCAGTAAACTCAAATATTTTGTGGGGACACAAAAGCACCCACAGGGTGAAGGGCAGTGGCTAAGAGTAGTGCAGGACAGCTAGACTCAAAAAAACTTCGTGAATTAGCCTTATCACCTGCATACTACAGGTGAGAAAACTGAGTTTCAGTAACTTGCCTTGGGTTATCCAATTTCTTTCTATCTCAACACAGGATATTTAATCAATATTCCAATCAGCAATGGCCATCCAGAATAAGACAAAGACATAAAAAAAGAACTGTATTTCAAAAATCCGCATAGGTCTGGCTCCAAGCAATATTCATTCTAAAACTGCTGCAGCAAACTTCTAGAAACAAGGAAAGGAAAAAAGGAAAAAGAGAAGCTCTGAGAAGCTGCCTGGGCCCAGGGGATTGGCAGAGCCCCCTGGGGGGACCATCTTCTGTGACTGATGGAGAAGCAAAGTGCTGGAGCTGCACAAGCCAGACACAGCTTGGTATTGTTCTGTTGTGGGTTTTTTTTTGTTTTTTGTTTTTGTTTTTGTTTTTTTTTGGTGCCACAGTCATAAGCCTGTTCCTTGCCAAGCCATTTATCTATCTTTGCCCTAGTCTTCCATTTGGTGTCATCAGTGCTTTTGTGTAAACATCTTTCATTTTCCTAGTCAGTACTTTTTAAAAATTTCAAAATATATGTGATATTTAGGATTTAATTAAACACCCAGGATTTTATATCAGATTGAAAATTTTACTTGCTTATGTTTACGACCTTTCCCGGCTAGGTAGCTACATTCAAGAGTCTCTGTTTATTTTAGCATCAGCCCCAGGTGTCTTCTTACTTGTTCAAACCTAAACAACAGAATAGGGAAGGAACATGAGTCAGGATCTGTCCTTTGTGCTCTTTTAAGATGACTGGAATCATTGCCAAACATAGTAGATTCTCTGCAAAAAAGATCTCCAGTGATATAGGCAAGATAGGATTTTGTTGGACCCATCTTTTCCATCCCATATTTTTCAAGACAACATAATACAGCCATCCATTCATTCATCCACCCATGTGATGAACACTAAGAGCAGAAAATTTCAAAAGAAGATATGAGGGGGCATCACAAGACCAGAAACAGGCACACAGAAGGCCAAAAGCTGGTAGAGGTGACAGGCATAGCTATAGAAATGAAAAACCAGGGCCTCCCCAGTGGCGCAGTGGTTGAGCACTGGGTTGCGAAGCTGCCTGCAGCCTCTACAGCGCTGGTTCGATCCCCAGCTGCTCCCCGGCCACCAGAGGAGGGTCCCGCATGGCACGCAGACCTCTCTTGCAGCCCGCTGCTCCCCTCAGCAGTGTACTTAGGTCCTTCTGCCTGCTCTGCTCCCCGCTCTGGCTCTGGTGAATTCTCTAACCCTCCCGCGCTTCTGACTGTACCCAATGCTTGTATAAATAAATAAATGAATGAATGAATGAATAAATAAATAAATAAATAAATCTTTTTTAAAAAAAAAGAAAGAAAAAAAGAAATGAAAAACCACCAGTAGAAATGAAAAATCCTTAGCTGCCAATGATGGAGGACAAGAATAGGAAAAAAAAAAAACTGAAAAGATGGTGCGCCACAAGACCAGAAACCTGGCTCACGCAAGGAGGTGGGGTAGACGAGATTAGCATAGCCATTGACACAGCTATGGAAACCAAGATCCTTAGGTGCAGACAACACAGTTGTGGAAACTAAGATCCTGAGGTGCAGATCACACAGTATCCTTAGAGCAGACATGCAAAACATCCAAGCAGGTATCTGAGGGTGCATCCAAAGGTAAACATATGGAGATTGAGCCCATTGTAGAATCTCGGGTCCCTTTCAAATTCTACAGTTATCCAAAATTAGCAACCAACTGACAGCTCACAAGAAGTGAGCCCCTCCCAAATAGAAGACTATTCTATCAGCTCAGTGTCTGCACAGGCTCAGGGCAACGCTCTGTCTGCCCACCTGTGACTGTGCAGGTGCTTCTTTTCACCAACTCTTTCCCTCTGCAGGACAGCAGCCTCCTGGCTGCCTGTGACTTGCACCATGTCAGGTCTTCTCTTCACTGACCGCCCTCAGCAGAGGCCGCCCTCCTGTAAGGCCACCTGCCTGCAACCATGCAGGCCTCTCAGCAAACCTGCCCCTTCTGGGGCAGCTCTTCCTGCCTGCCTCTGTGTAAGTGTCTTTTACTCTTCTGTCCCTTTCCCTAATAAACCTTCTTCTTTAAATATAACTAACGTCTCTGTCTCGTGGAGAAACTCACCTGAGAAAAGCGCCGCGTGCGCTGAAAGGGGAGCTCTGGTGACACCTTTCCCGGGGTGAACCCAAGGACACCGTATTCCAAACCCACAGACTCCAAAATCCCCAACACTACTGTACAGGCTGCTGTAGAAAGTATCAGAGACGGGATATGGAGCTTGAGGCCACTGTAAAGAATCGATCACTGGCCCTTACAAATCAACCTAGTCACACCCTAGAAGTAGTTAATTTAACAAAAGTTAACAACTTCACAAAGAAATGAGCCCCTCCCAAAGATAGATGACTACATCAGTGCAATTTCTGCCCTGGTAAAGGGTAGCAGCAGCCCTCTGCCAGCCTGGGCCTATGCAGGCATGTCTCTTCACCAACCTTCTTCCTCTGCAAAGCAGCAGAGACAGCTCTCCTCCCAAGGCTGCCCACCATGACTATGCAGGCCTCTCTGTAACAAACCTGTCTCTTTTGGGGCATCTCTTTCTGCCTACTTGAGTCTTTGCAAGTGTCCTTTACTCTTCTCTCCTTTTTCATAATAATCCTGCCCTTTTGCGTATAACTAAATATCTCTGACTCACAGGCAATCTCTTCTGGGAAATTCATTGCATGCCACTGAAAGGAGAGCTGTGGTGAAACTTTTCCCAGAGTTAACCCAAGGACCCCACCCTCTGAACCCAACACCTCTCCAAACTGATATCACATTCATCCATTTATCTATTCACTTGACTACATAGTCATCTATTCATTCATTCCAAAAACTTCTGTTAGGTCTTTGTTCTATGTTTGGCACAAATGTTGGATCATTTCCTATCCTAGCCTATCCTCTTTATTTTTTTTCCTGTGCTTCTCAAGCTTCTGAATCCACCTGCATGTAACAATATTTACTTTTTGATTAATAAGTCTGGAGACAAAGTAGGAAATGAAGTTGAGTAGATAAACAGTAATATTAGAAAGGGTTTAGGTAGTGAGGTAAGCAGATGGTTACCTACTATGATCTAATTTCTAGGCATAGACACTTGGAATAGTGGCATATAATTTAGGATCCATATAACATGAGAGATGGAAATCAATTTCCTTATAATCTAAGTCAATTTTCCACGCATAAATTGATGGTGGCAATTTTATATCCTAAGTAAATTTATATTCCAAATGATAGAAGTCAACAGCATACAATAATCTCTTGGGATAAGCCAAGCAATATAGTGTTGTTAAAACAGTCCCATCTGGGGCCTCCCTGGTGGCCTAGGGGCTAAGTCTCGGTGCTATTGTTATGGAGCAGCCCCAATATAAAAACAGGCTGCCTGGCTGTGGGTCCTCACCTGCGCGCTTAAAAGGGACTTATTAATACTCCACTACAGGCACACACAAAAGGTTAATAAAAGGTTTATTTACAAGGGAAAGGGAAATGAGGAAATGTGCAACTCAGGGAGAAAATAGGGAAATAAAGTCTTTAATGCGTCCTACCCGATCCACCGACCTGGAAACCCAAAGGCACTCCGAGAGCTGGCAGAGCGCTGTGAGCTGGCGGAGAGCCAAAACAGGGGACCCTCCCCCGCCAAAGCCCACATGTCAGGTTTTATACCAAACCTGGCTGCTTAACCCCACCCTCAGGTTCCAGCAACCTTTCCTTTGGTGGTGATGAGATTTGTCTCTCCCAATGTCTTTGGCTTTGGTCTGGAGTGGGGGTAGAGTCCACAAAGCCTGTATGGAATTAGCTTTAGGACATTCTTTTCCCCCTAACACTATTATCCCGACAGCCTGGGTTCGATCCCCGGCCAGGGAGCTAACCCACATGGAACAGCAGACTTCTCCTGTCTCACCCCCTACTCCCCTTAACAGTGTTTTTCAGAAGATCCACCTGTTCTATTTCCCACTCTGTCTCTACTGAATCTTCTCAACCCCCGTACCTCTGGCCTACACCCCAGATTTTCAATAAATCTTTAAAAAAAAAAAGTCCATCTGTACTTTACTAGGACTCCCTAAATAGTATATACATGTTTGAGAATGAAATAGATGTGAATTCAAGTACAAACTCTTTAATTTTCTACCTTGTGACCAAGGCAAGTTATTAACCTCTCTGAACCTGTTTCTTCATTTCTATAACAGTAATAGTAATATTTTTCTCCATAGAGTTTTGAAAAGTAAGTGAGAAACACTGTAAAACTGTTAGCTCTGTTCTAGCATATGGCAAATGCCTAACTGTAATAGCTATTATTAGTACCATCACATGGACCTGACATTTCTCATAAGCATTCCCAGGTAACTCTTGGTTTGTCTGCACACATTTCTGTCATATATTTTAACAGAAAGCCTCATCATCAACATTAAAATATGTGCTAGCTTCAGTTTACAAGGGAGGACATGTAATTTAACTGGTATTTTCCATCATTAAAAGACATTTCTAACTGCCTGCTCTACTGACAATGTGTTTGAACTAATACACATCTGAAAAAAATCTCTGGGTTTCATTTATTAAATCAATCAATTCCTTCTACTGACTTTACTGCATAATGGGCAATAACCCTGTACAAATTAATCCTTTATGCTCTAACTTAATAAATTTTTAATGCATAGGTTTTGGTCAGATGCAATAAAATGGGAATCAAATAAGATGTTGGGGTGGGAAGAGATAAGCCAATTGATAGGATTTTTTTTAATAATCCAGAAGCCAGCTAGGGTCACCAAGATATAACAATGGAAAATTCAGTACTCTCTTCACGATTCTTGCAGATTGATTGGAAACCTTAGTTCTGGTGGTCACCTGTTCCCCAATTACCTGCTTTTGCTGCTGTAGTCCACTATTATGCAAAATTACAAAATTTCAACATTATATTGAGCCAAACTTAAACTTGGACTCTTCCCTTGATTTCTACAAAGACAAACTTCTCTCCAACATCATTCGTGTATAAAGTTCACTTCAGTGAAGTTTTGGCCAACAGAGCAGGTAAGGAGGTGGTTAAGCACCAAAGAAAAGCAAAAATTAAAAAGTTAAAATTGATTACGACATCAAGCTTCCTAAAATGGGCTTGTTGACTCTATCACCACATAGTCCTTACCTTCTGCTGTGCTCCAGCCCAAACTCTAGCCATTTTCTTAATACTTTTCTTCTTTCCTAATTCTCCTCCCAACTCCCTCTTAAAATGTCCCTAAAATCTAACAATTTTTCCCTATTTATTTGATATATTCAGTTCTCTTTGGCTATTTCTAAACATAACAAAAGGCCAATTTATTCTCTTGGCAACACAAAAGACCAGCAAAAACCTAAGGTATTCTCTCAGGAATCATCACTCCTATTCATCATCCCCCAAATTTTCTAATTTTATATAGTGATGTCTCCTCATTAAGCAAGTAGCTAAAGAAGTAACTGGGAAGTAAACCAGATGAAACAAAGCGAGGAAGAGAATATATTGTAATGGGGAACAATTATTCCAAGGTCAGACGAATGACCACAGAGAATATTCAATGGGATCTGTCCTTGAGATTGATGTATAGAAGTAGAAATGTTTATTCTTTTTCCCAATCTGACACATCATTTGAAATGTGGACATTTTATTGATCTTAAGTACAGGAATTTGTTTTCAAAGTTCCACAAACTCTAGTACATAGATTTATGACCTTGGAGGAACAATGTCCTGGAATCTTACGTGAAAATAGAAGCCAGTTCTAACATTATGTGGTTGGCATGAGGATCTAATGAGATTAAAAAATGCCTAAGAGCTTTATAAACTGGGAGAAATAATTGAAAGCCCTTCTTTCAACTTTTCAAAATTTGAAGATCCACAAGAAGATACATAAAATCTTGAAATGCACAGGATAATCAACTGAAAATTTGGACTAGGTATGTCAATCATGCTCTAGTTTTTACAGCATAATTTAATGCATTTTCATGAAAAATCATATAAAATGCTTTCTGGCAATGGAAACATAGTATACAAACTAACCTGTGAAGAAAGGAACCACCAGGAGAGCAAAGCATAATCCAAAAAAGTGATGGACAAACAGGATACCAATTATTTCATTTATAACAAGGTGTGTTTATTTCACTCAACCTATAATATCCATTGTATTGTAATAAGCACATTATATTCCAATGCACAGGCAAGTTATAGACAGAAGATTATATAATGAGCATGGGATTAAAGAAAGGAAATCATTTGTATGAGTGTTGGTTTTGTTGGCTGTTACCAGACAAATCATAGTCCAAAATATACATTTTTCACAATAAGAACATATTGGTATTAACTGTTAGTTCCCACGATATGCTTGCTATTTTTTTTTTCACTCTAGAGATTGTTTGCACAGAGTGCCTATTTCTCTGACCTTCCTTTACTGCATTAATCAAGTCGATCAGCCACTTCAATTTGCTATTCTTCTACATACGCAAATACCTTTGGTCACAGTTTATAGCATAGGGGTCATTCAATCTTATTAAACTGACTTCACATATTCTGAAGGGCTCAATTGTGCTACAATCCAAAGTTATTATTTCACTCCCCAGGGTTTATATATTATTCCCCTTATTTCTAAGTCATTTGAGAGGCACCTGTTATGATTCCCCTTCCTCTCACACAACCAAATAAGTATGTTCAAAGAAGAAAATGTCAGCTTGCCTATTATACCACCATCCACTTCCTCTCCAGGGTGGAAATTCACCTACACTTGCCTTTTGTAAAACCTGAGGGACCTCCTTCAGACACTGAACAGCAGTCTAAGAATAGTCTTCCTAAAAACATCAGTCCCTGAGAAATAGCAAAGTATAAATCATAAAGACCTCTAGAAGTTAGTCTCCAGAGGTTAAAAATAAAGTTTTAAGGGAGAGTGATAAAGGGACTACCTCAGGTTTCTGAATTCTCCTAGTGCTCTCTTTACTGTGCACAAGACATTTCAAAATGGCAAAACTTTTAATGAACATTGTAGACGTAGGAATGTAATGATCAATGTACATTTCTGAATGTCTAGTATGTGCCTGTTCTTGTAGAAAGTGAGCAAGATTAAGTTAAGGTCATAGTCAGAGCTTTCAAGGAATTTACATCCAGGATAGGAGACAGAAGAAATAAACCAACAACCATAAAAAAGGATGAAAAGCACTTTTGAACAGCAAGAAATAATGACTACCCCCTAATCCCTTGGAAGGGGAAGAGGTTCAACCTTCCTCAGCAATGACAGGGGTAAATGCATCTACCACTAAATCTTATATAATGTAAGCCAATGTTATCTCAACTAAAAAAAAAAAAAAAGTACAATTTTTAAAAAATAAAATATTTATCAAAGAATATAATCAAGGCAGTGTACTTTATTCTTTTGCTTTCCTCCTGGGTTTTCTCCCATCTAGCGATAATGGGAGTAGTTATAACAACAGAGGCCACTCCAGTTCACAAACTGATTTGATTTAACCCTGTTTATAACAAATCAGCAAAAGAAACAACATATCTGAAATATTCCTAAAATTTCCCAGCTAACATGTTCCATTCAAGCAAAGAGCATTTCTCTTGAACTCATCATTGTGCATCTCACAGAATACTCCTAAACAACTTCCTTTAATTCAATAGTCAGTTACATCATTGCTTTTTCAGCCTCTTATTAGAGCTATTTGCTTTGATTTTTCTCTATATAACAGCATTAAAATGAGGAGAGGCCAGAATAACAAAGAGCGAAACCTATACCTTTCAGCCCTCATTAACTCTCTACTTCATTAGGCTGAACCCTATGGCTACCTTTAGTTCATCTGATCATCATACATGGCATGTGGCCACAGAATTATAAACTCACAGTAATCTTACCCTTATCATCCTTGTTTCTCCAAAAGTCTGCCAAGAATTCATTGATTTAACATACCCCATTTTAATGCCAAATATAATACATTTTTCTCCTCTTAGTTCATTTCTAACTCTACCCAATAGAAGGGACTCGAGGGAATGAAAGAGAAACATCTAACCCAATTCAGGAAGATTTCCAAAACAGGTAATAAAAAAAGATGAATGTGACAGGATGGATAGAAATTAGCTAGTCAGGGAGGAAGTGGAAGGGGATCAAGGCAAAGAGACAGCAATAGGGACAAAACCCAAAATAGTGGGACAGGATGATTCCTTCAGGAAAGCATAAGTTTAGCAGAAACTGAGCATCTTAGAAAGGTGTGAGAAGGTCAAAAGAAGAAGACATAAACCAATCCAGAAACCACCTGATGAAGAGAACTTGAAGCCACTTATTTCTATTAATCACCACAAAGTCAATGATTATACTTTTTGTCCACTGCTGCAACTCCTAGAAAAGTGTGGCATATTGTAAGAACTATATTTGATAAATGTGTGGCTGGATGGATGAATGGATGGACAGATGGATGTATATATGGCAGTCTTATCTGCAGCACTCACAGTATTTTAGTCCTAACAAGGGAGCTATTAATTAAAGGAAGAAACAATCAGTGATAACAGATATTCAGAAAAAATAAGTCACTCTAAATGCTTAAAATGTTTCTTATGCTTAGTCATAGCTCCTGATTCAATGAATGGGCAAGGGAAGGAGTCACACCATGTGTGTTTTGAAAATGTTTAACAGAACATTCTGCTGGATGACCAAAGATAAGACAATTTTGTCAAATATTCAAGGTCAGCTAAAGGCAGAGGGTAGAGATAAGAACTCTTCCCTTCTTCCATCAGGAGCCACAAAATCATCACTGCAAGAGAGAAAGTGTGCAGGAGTGAGGATAGAAGGTGCCACAAATGATTGAAAATTTCTCTTCATTCAGGGAAACAACATGTTTATCTCTCCAAGCACTTTGCTTGAATCCTGTGAAATATATCCCAAGACATGGGACCAAGTATTGGATTTTGTGTATAAACCTAAAAGCTGAACATCAGCTTGATTTATTACATCTGCTCATGCGCAGTCATGAGAAAGACCCCCAAGTCCAAGAAAAAGTTTTTATTCACATTGAGATTATATTACGAATCACCAGCACCTGCATTGCTGACTGTGAGCATTGTTCTTTCTTTAATTAAATCCCTTGAGTGAAAGAATCTTTCCAATCATACAAATTCTGGAATGCTTTGCAGAAGTAAGCAGATTAAAGAGAAGAAAAACAGGGCCAGACAATTATTTGTTAAGAGGGTGGGAAGCAGGAACTATCATGTACCTCTTTATAAAAGAACATGAATCAAAGAAGTTCAAAAAAATCCTAATAGTCATCGTCATTGTCTTCTTCACAAGCAAAAGATTTTTACAATTGTTTTCAAAGCCTTTGAAGACAGAATCAATGAGCTTCATTGCAGCACAGACACAAGAGTTTCTCAGACTGTCAAAAAAGGAAGAAGTCAGCAGTCATTAGTATAAAATTGAGTACTTTCTCTTATCAAACTCAGTGTGCGTGCTCTTGTCTTCTAATACTACACTTAACTTGTCTACTTTGCTATTATTAACTTAATGGAAGTACACGCAGACTTAAAAATTAGTTTATTTTCATAGAATTAGTTCTCCATTTCTCATAAAAATTAGGGAATGGGTTGATTGTTCTTGTTATTATTTATAATAATTACTTAATATATAATAATTTATATATTATATATATTATAATTATAATATATATAATTATAATATATAATTATAATATATATAATATATTATAATAATTTAATGAAATTTAGATTTTCACATTTATTTTTATGGTGCCATTTAATCAAAGTACTTTACTGATTTTAAGACCGTCTTAAACAAAAACTGAATGAGTAATGATTCTATGGTGCCTGTCATATACACATATTTTCTCAGAAGAGCTGTGTCTTGCCGATTGCCCTAATATACACTTCCATCTACTTCACATCTACTTGCAATGTCAGTGATTAATATCACCACATATAAGGAGAATTTATGCCAGAAAGGGGCAGTAACCTCTTCAACCCTAAGGAACCCAGCTAAAACAGGTGTGGTAGCGCTGCTACTAAAAATGACATAAACAGATGGTTGGGGGTCAGGGGTGGGAGTGACATACACAGGACAAATGGGAGTAAAATGAAATGCACACACTGACTTTGATATGAAAAAATGCTCAATTTAATACTGATGAATACCAAATTATTTCTAACAGCCTGTGAATAAAGTAATAAATGTGAATATTTATTATTTCCACTTCTATCTGTCCTTTAACAAAGTCTTACAGTTTTCAATGCATAGGTCCTTTACTTCTGTTGTTTTCTTTCAGATATGTCATTCTTTTTGATGCAATTAGAAATGGGAATTTTTTCATTTTCTTTTCTCATAAGAGAATATACATTGCATATAGACATGTAATTGATTTTTGTGTATTGATTTTGTATCTTGTCACTTTACTGTATTCATTTATTATTTCGAACAGATTGTTGGTAGTCTTTTGGATTTTCTATGTATATTACCATGTCCTCTGAATAGTTAGAGCTTCATTTCTTCTTTTCCAATTTGGGCTTTTTTTAATATCTTTTTATTGACTCCTCCAGCTCGACTTCCAATAATATGTTGAAAGTATTGGTGACAGTGGACATCATTGTTTCTGATCTTAGTGAAAATGCTTTCAGCTTCTATTATGCTTAGGTAAATTCCATTTATTCCCATTTTATTGAGATTTTTTATCATAAATGGATGTTGAATCTTGTCATATGCTTTTTTAACATCTATTGAAATGAAAATAAGATTTTTAAATACCCTTTTGTTGATCTGATGAATAGAGCTAATTGATCTGTATGTACCAAACCAACCTACAATTTGGGATGAAACCTACTTAATAGTGGTGGATGATTCTCTTAATATGCTGCTCTATTAGGTTTGCTAGAATTTGGTATCTATGTTCATCAAAGATATCAATCTGTGGTTATCTTCTTTTGTATTGTTCTTGTTTGGTCCTGGGGATCAGAGTAATGTTGGCCACGTGGAATAGGTTAAGGAACTTTCCACCCTATTCATTTTTTTTTTTTTTTTTGAAGAGTATGAGTAGGATACTGTATTAAGAGGATAGGTTCTCTTTGAAAATTCACTGGAGAAGTCATCTAGTCCTGGCCTTTTGTTCTTATTCTTAGGAAGACTTTTTATTACTCTTTCAAGTCTGGTGTGTGTGATTGGACTGTTTCAGCTGTCTATTTCATCCTGGCTCAGTCTTGGAAGGTTGCAAATATCTAAGAATTAGTAATTTTCTTCTATGTCATTCAACTTGTTTATATAGAGACATTCACAGTAGCTTCCTGTGATCCTTTGTATTTCTCCAGAACCTGTTGTTACTTGCTCCTTGATTTCTGATTCTATTTATATGGGTTTTCTCTCTTCTAATCTTGAGTAAGCTTAGCTGAGGGCTTTTTGATTTTTTTTAAAGAACCAGCTCTTGGTTTCACCGATCTATTTGACTTTTTGTTTTTTTATCATTTATTTCTGCTCTATTTTTTTAGTTCCCTCTACTTATTTTAGGGTTCATTTGTTCTTCTTTTTCTAGTAGCTTCAGCTATAGAGTTTGAGAGTTTGAGATTTTTCTTTTTTTAGGATCTCTATTGCTAGGAACTTCCTTCATAGTACTGCTTTTTGAACATCCCATACAGTCTGGTAGCTTGTCTCTCCATATTTCTTTGACTTCTTCACTGACCCAGAAATTGTTCAGAAGCACTTTGTTTTTTGTTTTCTTACCTCCCAGATGGTGGTAACGGGAACTTCCCTTGCCTGAGTTAGCCACAGAATTCCCAGAGAATGTAGGCAAGGCCTGCCCCATGACTACATTATTTTCCAAAAAAAATCACTTCTGTGAAATTCACCATGCCCCCAGCATGCTTCCTGGGCCTGTGGATGGCCCCAGTCTGCTCTACCAACTGGTATATCTACATTCCCCATCATGTTCCCCTTTACTTCCTCCCTGCCCTTCCCTGCAGCAAACCACCAAACTTAGCACAAGTTCCCCTCCTTGAAAAATTTCTGGGACTCTGTCAGGGAACTTCCAGATCTTACTTTGAGCAAATCTTTTTTTATAGTTGTTTTTAGAGGGGAGAAGTGATCTTAACCTCTCTATGGTGCTGTAATGTCCACAGTCTGTATTTTGATTTAATGGCTTAGATATTACCACTTTGCCCTCACCCATCTATTATATTCCCTATCTTCTGATTATTAATAGACTTAATTTCTTGCATTAAATGACAGTTAAGTAACAAAGCATCTGGGCCTTGTGTGCTGAGAAGAAAACTCAATCTTTGAGAGTAGATTAGATTTACAGGGAGTGGTTTAGGAAACATGAATTTGATGATTTTAATGGAAAATTATTCCTTGGAAAACGGAATCAAAATTAAAAGGTAACTAGTGTGATTTGTAAATGAATGTCATGATGTGCATGAGTATTTACTGATAGGCTGGCATTTAGCTAAATCTTTTCTATGAGCTACCTTCCCTTACTCTTAATTTTCTAGTATTCATATAACAGTTATGCTATCAAGAAGAAAACTGAGGTTAAAGAGAATTAGTCTAAGAGTTGTCTAAGATTACACCTGAATTGTCTAAGATTATACCTGAAGCAAACACACAAACTGATTGGAACCTGGGTTAACTCAAAACTTATGGAAATATTGTCATACTGCTCAGGAGAGGGGCAGTCCCACCTTAGGATTTACTTTCCCTGTGTCATATCTCATTTTGATAAAGTCAATGTAATTGTACTCCTCAAATTTTGAATTTGTGAAGTTTTTTCTCTCACATTAGTGAATTCTGATCTTATGAAATCAACAGACAATTGTCCCATCTTGCAGAGGTCTCACTTTAAACAGGGGTAAATATATTTTCTCAAAAAATTGACTTCTCTCATACTGAGTATCTATAACACATTTGGACCTTTTTCTAAATGAGAATGACTGATTGGCAGGAAAAAGCTATAACCAACTTCAGACATGCATGGACAAGCCCCCTTTTAATTGGTATGGAACATCGCAATACAGATTCCAAATATTTTCTAAACCTATAGTTGATTTGCTTTTGATCTGTTTGAGGGGTAGGGGAAGATGCTACAGCTCATGGCTAAGCTGTATCATGGAAAGGTCAACAAAGGTTACTGTATACCAGCTTTAATTCAACAATACAATGAATGCTACGGGGAACATTAAAGAAATATAAGCAAAGTCTTCACCTTTGGAAATGTTATCATTTTTGGTGAATTGAGACACACACATAGGAGATAATTCATAAAGAATAAAAGTAGGTGGTAAAATAACAATTGTGTACAAGAAATAAAGTATTAAAATAACTGTAGGCTGAGTTGTGTATTTGTTCACCCATCAACTATTATTTAGGTCATGTGGGATTTCAAAGGTGAACTGGATGTGGGTTCTGTCCCCTAGTCTTTAAACATAGAATCCAGTTGTGAAATATGTGCCTGGAAATAAAAATAACTATAATATTTATAAAAATATGTACTTAGATATAAAAATAACTATAACACATGAAGTCAAAATATGACGTACTTAGAAGAATATCTTATATGGAAAATTAGAGAAAACTTCATGAAAGAGATTCCAAAAAAAAATTCATTTTGAGGACTGAGAAGATTTCAGCTGGAAGAGAATGAGGAAGGATTTCCAGGTGAAAGTAAGTTATATAAATAAGCACGTAGACTTTTTTTTAATGATGAAAGAAATGTATAAAATATTCACTGACTGTCTATGAGTAGGGGAACTGTGGGAGCTTTTTGTTCACTTCTTGACAAATTTCTGAATTTTCCAAGTTCTTAATAGTGCACATACTTTTCATCGTAACAAGAAAATACTTTTTCGTTTCCAAAGCTTATTGCACATGCATGACAATGAAGGGGGAAACGAAGAACTGATAAAGTAAATATTCTTCTTCCCTTGTTTAAGGAAGGAATGAGGTACCCTGGCAACAGAAGTGCTGGGTCACTTCCTTCCCTGTCCACAGACGTTGTCAGTGTAACTCTCAACTATTACACTAATTCCATATCAAAGGAACTGATCTCTTCTGTGTTAAGCTACAAGAGGGAAGTATCCTGAGACTTTTCCACTTCTACTTTCTACTTCCTATTGTTCAACCTTTCTCAAAGTCAGTTTCTACTTGTTCACAATTATTCTGTATTATCATCAGCCTACCAAAAGCCCTCAGTGACCTGTATTAGTTAAGGTCCCCTAGAAAATAAGTTGGAAACAAGGCTTAAGTATTTTTTTTAATTATTGAAAAAAAATTTAATTGTAATTTTTTCTATATCATTGTTCATTTTTAAACAATATTTACTGCCCCCCTACCCCTTCAGGTGTAGTCCCCATAGAATTTCCTTCATCAATGCACCTGTGCAGCATCACCTCAATCCCCTGTGCTCCTCTCTCTGATCCCTCTTCCTCCTCCTCCCGTGCAGTATTTCTCTGATTTATAATTGTCTGTTTTTGCTTTGTTGTGTTTTATACTGTTATTTCTTTTTACACTAATGTCTTATTGGGTTCCCCTCTATTCCTGCTGTAAGTGAAACCACCCAATATTTTTCTTTTTCCTTCTGGTATATTTCACTGAGCATAATTCCTTCTAGCTCCATCCACGTTGCTGGGAATGGCATGAGTTTATCTTTTTTGATTGCTGAATAATATTCCATTGTGTACGTATGTCTTACTGAGAAATGCAATCACTGAATAGTGAGGGAGAGAGATGGGAAGTAAACATAAGGTGATCCTTGGCTCTTATTCCCCATCGGTCAAGGGTTGCCTGAGAGATGCTAACTCCCTTGCATTTCCAGATTGCCTCTGCATACATACTGGGTGGGTTCTCAGGCAACATGGCCAGAAAATCTGAGACCGAAAGTCGATACATGTTGTCACTAAGGGGAGGTCACACTTGCACAAAGCTGGCTGGCAGAGGAACAGTTGGGATAAAATGTGGGCCAAGAGGGCATAAGGAAGGATACAAGAACTATCTGCCACATCTGTCAAAAAACATTTCAAGAGCAGGATTTCTCATCATTTTAATTTCAAAAACTTGTTATATTTTTAATTGTCAATTTGTATTGTTATGATATTTAATATGCAGTCCTATAAATAGGGTGTTTTGCATTCTAACAGAAAGTAAATCATAAAAAAGTAGGTATGTTAATTAGATTTATATTAAGATAGGTGAACAGAAAAACTGTTTTTCTTTCTTTTCCTATTGAAAGGACAGTCTGGGAAGGAAGAAAACTTACTCTTGTGGCACTAAATGCTATCCCTTTAAAATACCTTTTCATAAACTTTACCTTTTCATAAACTGTATGAAAAGCATTGTAATACAGATAGGACTTCGGGCCTCTTTGCCCCTCAAAGATTTCAGCATAAGAGGCTCACTGCCCTTTTCACAACCTAAACTATATCCCCCAAATTCCTATGACTTCCAACTTTACTTCTTCAAATTCTCCTCGGTCTCAGCTCCATCATCTTGAAGTAGCAGCTCATAAATTCCCTTCTCATTTCAATACCCAGTAAAGATTCTGGAAAGGCAGCTGCATATGTATGAAGTGGAAGCTTGCAAGAAA
Organism: Talpa occidentalis; assembly: GCF_014898055.3. NCBI lineage: Eukaryota > Metazoa > Chordata > Mammalia > Eulipotyphla > Talpidae > Talpa > Talpa occidentalis. The sequence goes on from NW_023600993.1 coordinate 15,100,254, forward strand.
AAATCAGAATGCTAACACACTAAAAGTCTAATATCAATCATGACATCACAAGTTTAGCTTGAGTTTTCAAAACTCAAGGACTAATTAAAAAGATCACATTCATCACTGCCAAGTCCTCTACCTTCTCTCTGAACCTTCTCATATCCTGCCCACTCCCCAAAGCCTACTCCAAATCCATGACCATCTGACTGCACAGAGCCTCTGAGAGAGGAAATGGGTGCTCCTTGGTTCTGGACAGTCTCTCCCAGGGAACGGCCTGACCCAGCTTGTTAATCCTACCCATCCCACCAGGACACTGAATAAAATTATATCATTTCCATGACATTAGTTAATTCAGAAAAACATATATTGGCTGTCTCTTCCATTATACATCGAACTCTGTGCTAAAAATCAGAAGTTATGGGTATTCTCGATGGTGTTTGCTTCGGCAGCACATATACTAAAATATGGGTATTCTCGATGATCACACAGTATTCAAGAGTTTTGCAAAAAGAGATAAACATAATCATAATGCAGAGTGATAAATATGGTAACATAAATGACTGACTGAGACAGTCAGCAAGGCTTCACAGAGTAACAATTGATGCCTAAGATGCATTTTGAAGAGAGTTTCAAGAAAGATGGAACTGTTAAAATGATATTAAATCTACTAAGAGTAATAATGAAGTGTTTATTGAGTGTTTACTAAGAGGCTAGTGTTAAACAATTTTACAGTAATTACTTCATTCAAAATTCACAGGGATGAAATAAAATATATAACATTATCTCTGTTTTGCTTATATAGAAATTGAGGTGGACATAAGTTAAGTAAGGCGTGCAAGTGCACACAGCAGTTAAGGCAGTGTGTCTCCAGAACCAATATTCTGAACCTCAGTACCATACTGTGTCATGAGACTGTCAAATGCCAACTCTTTAGTCTTTGACAAATTAATACTAAAAATATCTCATTTTCACTAATTAATAAGCAGACTCAGAAGACTTATCTAAGGTCCATGCAACTTACAAGTGGCAGAGGCATGATTTGAACCCTGATATTTCAAACTCTTGGTATTGATCATATTGCATTCAGTGTAGGAATGATTCCTCCAAAGCACTTCTCCAAGAGCATGGGATTTGAACCAAGGCTTGAGTTAGCAATAATGTTTTCCTTTTATTGTTTAGTGAATGACAGCCTTAGAAAACAACAAAAGAGTAAAATATGTGGATCATCTATCATTTTTCTTTCTGATTGATGTGAATTTCAAACTGACTTGACAAGTATAAGTCAACATCCAGTAAATACCAGAAAAGTTGTGGTTTCTTTGGGAAGGCTCTGACTGCAGGAATAGCTAACAAATTGAACATAATTTGTCTGCCAAATCCAGTTCAATTATTTTCTTTATGAATGTGGCTACATCTTTCACAAAAGTGAAGTCTTTGACATATTCATAAATTTCATCTACATGATATGAGATCATTCAAAACATTACTTGGAAGGAAGACAAAATTGTATCCTGTGCTATAATTAACACTGTGTAAACAATATTTGGTATATCTGAGCTAAATTTGACAGAAACTATGGAAAATGAAGATTCATGAATTATTGAAGTCTATATATCTCCATTATTATCTCATAATAATGCTCATTCAATAAATTAATCCTCTTTTCAGTATGATTATGCATCTACTCTATGATCTTTCCCTTCCCTGTGAACTGAAAAAACTTCTAAAGACAGGAAAAATTACTGTGATTCATTATTTATCATGTAGGGAAATTCTTGTCTAAAACATTCTTTAACATCTTTTTTAAAAGATGATTCATTTGCTACATGTACCAAGTCGACCAAACCTACCCCTCAAGCTCCATTCCCAACTTTTGCTTGGATGTCAAGGATACACACACACACACACACACACACACACACACACACACTTACTTGCACATCAATCCAATTACCCACTCTGGCTTTTAGGTTTATAAATAAGCCACTCAATCCAAAGATTAAAACTTCTTATAAATTTCTTTCTGCATTGCAATTGAAAGAACTGCATATACAACTCCAAACCTTTTTTTTTTTTTTAATTAACATTGGCGGGGCCTCCCTGGTGGCGCAAGGGGTTACGACGCAACCTATGAAGCTGTCCGCAGCCTCTGCAGCATGAGTTCCATCCCCAGGTGGCCAGGGAACAACCCACATGGCACAGCAGACTTCTCCTGACTTGCCCACTGCTCTCCCAAGCAGTGTACTTTGGTCAATCTGTTCCCAATCTGTCTCTGGTGAATCCTCTCACCCCCGACACCTCTGGCCTCTCACCCCCCCACACCTCTGTACCCCAGCTCTTGTATGCATGAATAAATAAATCTTTTTAAAAAATTAAAAATAAATTAACATTGGCTAACAATACTGTATATAATTTAGAGGAACAGTTTTACAACTCTTCCGATATATGTCACCATGCCACTTCCACCAACAAAGCACCGACAGTCCTTTACCCTAGAGCATGGGGACCCTCCCTCTTTGTTCTCACCTCCACCTTCTTTTCCCCCAACTAGTAGCCTCAATTGTATAGTCACATAACTCCAAATCTTTTTTTTTAAGGAACACCTGTTGATGAGGCTGTGGCAGCAAGAAGGTATTCTTTCATCAGTTATGTTTCTATCCCAGGAAGACTGAACCCTACGGATTTCTTCTCAGCAAAGGCAAGTCCCCACATTACACTTTCTTCAGTGAATGCAAAAAATTGATAGAAAAACAGATAGTTCAGAGCCCCATGCTCTTAGCTCATAACTTAGAACACAACTATTTATGTCATTTACAACTTACGTGTTTCTAGATCTACCACAAGACATTATTCCTACATAGTTCCTCCAATTCTTTACAATGTATTACATATGTTCCTCTAATAACTGAGGTTATTATTTTTATTATTATTATTATTATTATTATTATTATTATTATTATATATTCTCTTTAAATCTTCACTTATGTCCAGCCTGAGAATTTTATTGTCAAAGATGTTACTCTAAATGCTGTAACTTTGGGTTCTCATCTTACTTTACCTTGCAGACCAGGACTTTTCTCAAGGCAAGGAATGTCATATTTATCTTTGTAGCCCTAAAGGCTACTACAACATCTGGAACACAGTAGGTGACAAAGTTTGCTAAATAAATAAATGAACACTTTGCCCTGCAAATGTTTATTTTCCTGTATAAACACCCAGATAAGATTGCAGGACCCTGGAAAATAGATGTCTTACCAATCTTTATTTTTCCTCTGAACATCTAGCAGAGTATCTTACATTTAGTAGGTACTTTATAAATGTTTATTAAATTGAATACAATGGGCCACTGCACATGAAAAACAATAAGTTATTTAACAAATTAGGAGATTTAATCTGAGAGTGAAGTTAAAGCTGTCATCAATATGCAGGATGGAGAAAACATCAATGAGAACAAAGTAATTACTGTCATTAAAATATAATAAGATGGAATCTTGCCTGAAGGAAAAGAAAAGGTTTAGACATTAATTTTTTAGTGACTTAGTGAATTCAGGATCATTCCTTAAGCCAGATGTGTTTTGATACTTATGCAAACATGACAAATTCAACTTCTTTTAAAAAAAATCAATATGTTATGAAAATGTCACAGGCATTTTCCTTTCTACATAAAATAACAGTGATAAAGTATCAGTTACAGATGTTCTGACAATCAAACAAGACCCTACAAGTAAAAGGCTCAATACAGTTCTTGATACAATATTAAGTGTTGAATAAATTCAGTTTCCTTCCTCTTCTTTGGAGCAAATCAAATGCATTTACTTAAACCTGTTCCATTTATTCATTTGGTTTTACACGAATATTTATCCAATGGCCTTGGGCAAGTTACTTCTCTGCTTTGGTTTTCTCATCTTTCAAAAAGCGAAACATCAGCCAGATGATTGTTAAAGTCTCTTGCTCTTGGAAAAACACCCTATTCTTTAGAGAGAGTCAGACCTTACATGACAAACAACTGTCATCCTATAGTGTGATATATGCAATAAAGTTGGGAGTGATACTAAGCATTGTTTCTCCATGGAGCTCTTGGAGAAGAAAGTCTTGAAAGGAAATAAAAATCGGGGCTGAAATCAATTATAAAAGAGAAGATAGGCATGCCAGGCAAAAGATAGTTTAGGCAAAGGCCTGAAGGCCTGAAACATCGTGAGGTTCCATGAAACAGCAAGGGTTTTGTGGCAGCAAGAGAAAGCATGCCAGCAGTAGGAATGCAGGAAGAAAGCTTGGCAAGCTAGGCTGGAACCAGAAGAGTTGATTTATAAAGACAGGAGATGGAGAAGCAGGATGGGAATGAAGGAATTTTTTAAAGGTAGAAATATGAAATTTTTCACTTCTAAAAAAAATCATTCTAGAGTAGTAACAGAGGATGCAAAAAGGTAAAAGACACCAGCCACAGGAAGTCCAAGGTGACTTTTGTTGTGAAGTAGTAAACTGATGAGTGGCAATGAGAAGGGAAAGGAATTTTTAATACACATGCAAATGTGTATCACCAGGACTTGATAAGTGACTGGAGATGACAGTTAGGTGTTAGGGCAGAGATAATGTTGATATTCATAGGACAAAAATATAACAGGTGTGCTAACTACTAGTGTGGATGTAAAATGGTACAATCACCATAAACAAAAAGTCTGGTGATTTTTCAAAAGTTACTATATGAACCAGCAATTCTACTCTTAGGTATATACCCAAGAGAAATGAAAACACATATACCAACAAGGTGTATAAGCATGTTCATAGCAGAATTAGTCACAACAGTCAAAAGATGGAAACAGACCAAGCGCCCATCAACTGATGAATGGATAAGTATAATATGATACATCCATAATGGAATATTATTCAGCAATAAGAAAAATTAGGTAATATTACATGCTACATTATGCCAAATAAAAGAACCAGACACAGCGGACTACCTGGTGTAAATTCCGTTATATAACATGTTTAGAATTAGCAGATCCAGAACAGAAAGTGTGTTGGTGTTTCATAGAACTGGGCAGTTGAGAAGAAATGGGAGATAACAGTTAATGAATATGGAGTTTCTCTTTGAGGTGATGAAAATATTCTAGAATTGATTGTGGAGATGGTTGCACAACTCTGTGATTATAGTGAAAACCATAAAGTTGTTATTTCTTTTTAATTGAGGTAACATTGATTACAACACTGGTTAATCACTGTATAACTTAAGACACAGCTTCACACCTCTTGAGATGTATAGAACCACATCATGCCTATCTCTAAAGCACCCATAATCCTCCACCATATACCATAAGTCCCTCTTACCTTTGCTCCACCTCTACCTCCCTCTCTGGTAGCCTGGACTCTACAGATTTCTAAGGTTTGCTTTGGTTTAATTTTGTTTGATCCTTTGTTTTGTTTCTTTATATTCCATATCTAAGTGAAATCATCTGATGTCACTTCACTTCACTTTTCTCCTTCTGACTTACTTATCTTAGTATAATACCCTCCAGGTCTAACACTTGTTGTTTCTGGTCTTTTAGATATGGGCCATAGGAGGGAATGTAGTATTTCATTTGTGGTTTTGATTTACAGTTCCCTGATGATAAGTGATAATGAGCCTTTTTTCATCAGACTGAATGGGAAAAAAAATTTGCACATCATATGTCCAACAAACATTATAACTAATGCTGCTATGAACATTCTATGTTTTTGGTAGACATATGTCTTAATGTCTCTTGCCTATATACCTACATCTAAGATCTACAAAGAACTAATACAACTCAACAAGAAAATAAATAACCCAATAAAAAATGAGGTGAAGAGCTAAATAGACACTTCTCCAAAGAAGACATAGAGATGGCCAACAGGTACATGAGTTATCAATTCTAAATGGATGAATTGTATGGTAACTGAATTACATGTCAATAAAACCATTATTTTAAATCATCTATCAGCACCCATTCCTAGTGACAAGTTCTCCAAGATGAGAAATGCCTCAGACATAACAGGAACTCAGAAAATATTTGTTGATCTCAATTTACTTAAATAGATCAGAACCAAAGTGAAGACAATAGCTAATGATTACCATGCCACATGTTGCAATTTTTTTTACTTTCATCATGCACTTAGAATTAAAACCATCTATAATAATGCCAAAATTAACCCATCTGTTCTCTTTCCCAACCTTTTATAGCTTCCCTCATTAAGCGGTATATCACAATGTATCCCCAAATCTTCTCTTTAAACTGCACATCACAATTAAAATCAGTTTCACCTACAAGGATGGATGACTCTGAGGACTGAGCTGAAAAGTTAGGGAAGGTGTGGAAACCAGAATTGGTTTTTGTTTATTTGCTTATTTACTAATTAGTTATTGCTATTTGGTTGATTTTGGGAAGGAAAAAATTGGAAAGAAATATTTTTAACTTTATCAAAACTTCCAAATACTGCTTCAGATGCAAATTTACTGATCAGTCCAGACATTCTGCATTTGATCCATTTCCTGGCATGGTTTGCTTTGTTTTGCCTTGTGCTGCCTTGGCTGGCTGGCTGTGCTGACTTGGCTTCCTTTTATGCATGCTTCCCTTTATTACCAGGACAATTCATCAAGCCAAGCCCTATTATAGTGAGTCTAATATATATAGAAAAACAAAATAAAACCAAATTTAACTATTCTATAAGTGACCTATGGGTAAGAAATGAGAGAAAAACATCTACTTCTGGAAATGGGGGTAGGGGAGGGGGAAACTGAAGATGAGTATGTACATATTGATAAGATTAATGTGAGTCATCAACTGACTCTTTCATCCTCTTCCTTTTAAAAATCTGTCCATTCAAAGTATCTTCTTCTCTGTGTAAATGAATGTTGGTCCATGAAATTTTTACAACTTGAAATAACATCTGACAGAGCTATTTTCCATTAATCCTCTGCAGTTTGCACCACCTTGCTCTTGTCTGTGACTGGACCATCACCATATCCCCATGGGAATCACACCATCAGTACCATGGCACACACCATCATCAAAATTCCAGGTGCAGCACAAGTGGAAAAGCATCATCAGTTATAACAAGATGCTGTTTTAAATAAAAGATGCTCTAAAATCTCCTTTTAAACTAATTTCCTTATTTAAATAATCAGGTTTTTAGACTTCCAAATAAATGAAGTTCTAGTTAATTAGCTTACATTCCAAATAATTAACTAGTAGAAATTCATCTGAAAGGTCCAGCATGCTCATAGAAAACAATCATCACTTTCAAACTATTATGTTGGAGAAAGAGAATAGGATTTAGGACAAAAAGTCCTGAGTCTGAGTTCAAGGTCAGGAGTAGCTGACTTAAACTTTCTCAGAATCATTTTCACAACCTTTCAAAATAATCATTTACAGGACTAGCAAAAAATGGTATAGGATAACATGACTTGGAAATGTTGTGATTATTACTGAAAGATAAGTTAATAAATTAAGTCTTCCAAGAGTTCCAAAGACTAAGTTAGGTCCCCCTATGTGTTCCTAAATCACCCTGTGCTAATTCTTTGTAACAGATGTACTGGAACCCAATCTGTATTCTCATGGCAGCCTCTGTTCCCATACACAGGCCCTGCCCACAGTAATGTTGATGAGTCCACACAACAGGAAAAGCTGAGAATTTCCAGGTAGTTATCCAAGATGCAGCTCTCAACAGTGACTTCGAAGTTAATGTTGAAGTTAGTGGATAACTATTTCAGCTTCCTCCTCTACCTGCACAACCCTGAGAGCATTCGTCACAATGTCTTAGCGGAACTCATTAGGATGCAGCCACAGTTGCCCACAATAGCTACTTGCTCATTAATACATCCTCTACTGGCTTCATTCCCTTCCCTGTCTAACTTCTCTACTTCCCTATGGGTGTTTTTTGGAATTACCTGCCAAATAAAACACTCTCAATACTCAAATCCTTATCTTGGAGTTAATCCAGACTAAGACCTTTTTAACACAGACCATTATGAAATTCTCTTTTACTTGTGTTGCTTCCTCTCTAGCACATTCACCATTATCTCGAGCATATTGCCTGCCACATAATTGGTATCTCTCTAGAGATACCAAAATGAATCATAAATGAATGAATAAAATAAATTTCTAAATGAATGAGTAAAAGAATAAAGGGATAGATTTCAAATCAGATGGCCTTATGCCAGAATGTTCCAATATCATGAAAATGTAGTTTTTGCCTCCACTATACTATTAGGCACCTGCTAAAAGAATGTATGGTTCTCTATCAAGAAATCTATCATGGGATTCAGTTTTCAGGGTCACCCAGAGCAGGAAACAAAAAACGCTCTCTCCCATCTACAATCACCAAGCAAAAAGTCTGGATACATCCTTATCTTCTAGGAATATTATAGCTGTTCTTTTCCCATTATCTTTTCCCATTATCTCTCCAATATATTCTTAGTAAGTGGGACTTGCCACCTTCGTTTTCCCTGGCTCTGGAATCTCCCATTTGATACCTCTTGATTGTTGCCTTAATTCCTTCATCATCTATCGTGCAATGTATTTTACATGAATCTTCTGAAGCACTGTCTCTAAAAGACTTTTCAAACTGCAACTGAAATAATATTCCTGATATTCACATCTCATTCTGCCACTCCTTTGTTTAAATTTGTGTATCAGTTTGCTCTTGCCTACAGAATATGTCCATGTCCCTCAGCAAAATTTATAAGGCTCCTTTTGGGGTAGATCCACCTGTGTCTCCGGCCTTCTGTCTCACTATACTCCCCCCAAACCTTCATACCCACACCCAGCAATTCAGGCCACCAGGGAACAAACTAACAGTTCCATCAAAGACTCCAGGATTAAAAAAAAAGAAAAGAAAGAAAGAAAATTAAAGACAAGGGGTAAATTAATATGAAATCTTTGATTCCTGGATCTCTGCTTACAGTGGTATGACGTTGGCCAATTTGTTTGATCTTTGTTAAACCTCAGTTCTGTCACTTTTAATGTAGCAAGGTGATAAAACACTGCTTATTAAGATTGATGGGGAACTGAATGCCAAATGTTTAGCACTAAGCTTGTCGTGTAGTAAGAACTAAAAAGATAACTATTTTATACATTAATAAAAACATATTGTTTGCTACCTACTGTTCACTAAACTTTATGCTAGGTGCTGAGCATGTTAGAAAGCAGATATTTAGTTCTTGTTCTGGGGGAACTCTCATGCTCACGTGGAAAACATAAGAAAATAGGAATTGTAATACAAGAGTGATATATTGCAGGAAGACTCCAGGCTTTTTTACATACTTGCTAGCCCCTGAAATTCCCCCACTTCAAGCCTGCCTAGAAATGACCTCTCATCTTTCGATTCTAAATTCAAGTGTAACTATCTCTATGGAATTTTTTCCTACCTCTCTTTAGAAAAGTCCCCTTTCCACGGCCCTTGGCCCTACAGAGTACTTATACTTTCACTTGCAGATTCCATAAGAGTGTATTGCACTTACATTATGTGTCTGTTGAATTGTACATCCCTTCAAGGACTGAGACAATGTATTGATTTTGTAATCTTCTAAAATGGAGTAGATTCTCAATAAAATGTTGTCAGATGAATGAATGAATCCTACTCTTCCTTCTCCTTAATCATTTGTACCATTATCTCTATCAGGAGTTACGGATCTGGTCAGCAGTTTCTTGACACTGAAGTTGACAGTAGAGGGTTGGATTTGTATTGTATGCTAGCAAAAGCACTGCTCAGTCTTCTGCCCAAGAAAATCTATTTTTATTAAAAAGAAATCACTGAAAATTTTATTTATTTTTTTGTTGTGGTAACACAGCATAAAATGTACTCTCTTAAATTTTTAAATGCACATTAAATATTATTAAATGTAGACATATTTTGTATAGTAGATACTGAAAACATATTCATCTTATAGAACTGAAAGTTTACACCCATTTAGTAATTCCCCACATTCCACTGACAGCCGCCTTTCTAGTCTTCGTTTCTATGAGTTTGACTTTTTTAGATCCTCACATAAGTGGATTCACACAGTATTTGTTCTTCTGTGAATGGCTTATTTCACTCAGCATAATATTCTCCAGGTTCTTCTGTGCTATCACATATGGCAGAAATTCCTTTTGAGAGGGAGGAGGGACCAAATTATATTCTACTGAAAGTATATAACACATCTTTTTAATCCAGTCATTCATCGATGGATATTTAAGTTGCCACTACATCTTGGCTGTTGTTAATAATACTCCAATGAATATCATAGTGGAGATAACTCTCTTTGAAATTCTGACTTTAATATTTATCCAGAGGTGAAGTTGCTTGATCATATGATATTCTTATTTCCTCTCTTTGAGAAGCTTCCACACTGCTATCCTTAGTGGCTGCACCATTTTATACTCCGACCAACAGCACACACACAATTTCAATTTGTTCACATCCATACCAACGGTTATCTTTTGTTACTTGTTTATTTGTTTGTTTGTTCTGATAGTGGCCATCCTAACAAGTATAAGATGACATCTCTGTGGTTTAGGTTTTCATTTCCTCGGGATGATTAATGACATCCATCAACCTTTCATACACCTGTTGACAATCCAAGTGTGTGCTTTGGAGAAATTTCTATTTAAGTCCTTTGCTCATTCTTTAATAAGGCTATTTAATTTTTTATTACTATTGTGACTGTTGTTATTGAATTGAAGGGGATCCTTGTAGATTTTAGATATTAATCCCTTATCAAGCATATCGTCTTCAATGATTTTTCCCAATCATTAATTTGCCTTTCATTCTGTTTTTCCTTTGCTGTGCAGAAACTTTTCAACTTGATATAGTCCCAATTGTGTACTTTTGCTTTAATTGACTGCTTTTGATGTCATATCTAAGAAATCATCACCAAGACTAATGACATGAAACATTTCCCCTATGTTTTCTTTTAGAAGTTTTACAGTTTGAGATCCCAAATTCAAGTATTTAATTCATTTTGAACTTTCTTTTGTGTATAAGACTTCAAATTCTTTCATTTCCATATAGATATCAATTTTCCTAGCATCACTGACTGAAGAGACTATTCTTTTCCCATTGCATATTCTTGATTCTCTTGTCAAAGACTGGTTGGTTTTACAAGCATGAGCTTATTTCTGGACTCTCTATTCTGTTTCATTAGTTTATGTATCAGCTTTAATACTCATTTTTAATTATTGTAGCTCTGTAATCTTATTTGAAATCAAGAAGTCTGACTCCTACAGCTTTATTCTTCTTTTTCAAGATTGTATTGACTATTCAGGGTCATTTACAGTTTCATATGAACTTTAGTATTGTTTTCTCTATTTCTGTTAAAAAAATGCCATTGGGATTTTAATAGAGGTTGCATTAAAATTATAGATGACTTATTCAATCTACTTACTTGTTGTACTTGCTATAGGTTTTTTTCAGATTTTCCTCACAATTCCATCTTTGTAAGTTTTGTTTCCAAGAATTTATTTATGTCTTTTATATTAGCCAATATATATTGGTGTATTATTGTTCATAATAGTCTTTTATGATCTTTTTATTTCTGCAGTAACAGTTGCAATGTCCCCTCTTTCATTCCTGATTTTATTTATTTGAATCTTCTCTTCTTTTATTAATCTAGCTAAAGCTTTATCAATTTTTGTTTTTCTTTTAAAATAACCAACTCTTTGGTTTTCTTCCTATTGATTTTTCAGTCTTCTGTTTTTTCCTCTTCTAATAATTATTGTTGCCTTCCTTCTGATCACTTTAAGCTTGATTTGTTCTTTTACCAGCTGCTTGATGTGTACATTTAGGTGTTTTGAGATCTTTTTCCTTTTTAATACAGGTATTTATTGCTATAAACTTTCCTCTTAGTAGTACTTTTGCTGCATCTCATGAGTTTTGATATATTGTGGTTTTTGTTTTCATTCATCTCAAGATCTTTTCTCATTCCATTTATTTATTTTTGAATGCTTGTTTGTTCAAGAATGTATTAATTAATTTCCATATGTTTGTAAATTTTCCAGATTTCTTTTTAATATTGATTCTAGTTTCTACTGTGGCCAGAAAAGTTTCTTGGTATGAAGAAAATCTATTCTGTGGAAGGATTTAGACATACAAGATCTGGTTGTTCAACAATTCTATAAGCATTGCTTCATACCTTCAAAATAACAAAATCACTAGAAGCATTTTTCCTATAAGCAATATTCCCCAAAGTATGGCTTATAAAGTACATTATGTAATTCAGAGGCCAAATTATCTTTTAATATTTATGCAACCATTTTAAAATGAATTAGAAAACTGAAACTTTCTATTTATGGTAGACATTTCTACTTTCTAAATAAATATTTTGATTTTTAAAAGAATTGCCATTAGTTCTACTAAGTTCTACTAGTCTTGCAGAACTGAAAGTTTATACCCATTGAATTATTGCCCACATCCATACTTCTTATATACTTAATGATATTAACTGGCATAGATATCATGAAGGTGGAAATAGTGCCCTAGAGTGTAGTGATATTGAATTTTCAGCTGCAACTAATAAAGGAATCATTGATGCCACAAAGAAAATGACCAAATCGCTGAACCAAAGTGTTAACTTAGTCTCTAATTCCTACAAATTCAACGAAACTTTAATACAGGGTGTGCCCTAGCTACTTAAGTGACTCTCATTAACTTAAGTGACCCTCTCATTAACTAAGAGAACACTGGTTGTGTTGCAGGAGACAAATTAGTGCTCTATTTTATTTTTATTTATTTCATGAATAGTTAGGTTTTTGTTCCTTTTGTTAACCCATGATTGTAAACAACAAAAATGTGAGAGTAGATAGTTCTATGGATCCGAGCAGTAATAAATCCCATTCCTAAGACCTGCCATTCTGCTACCTATTATTGTTGTCAAAATAATAACAGTATGTCCGCCTGCCCTGGTCTTAGTTTGCCAAAATTGTACAGAGGAAAAAGTATCTTAAAAAGTTGGCTGATGGGCCTCCCCGGTGGTGCAGCAGTTGAGCGTTGGGTTGCAAAGCTGCTCTGCAGCACCGGTTCGATCCCCGGCTGCACCCCGGGCACTGGAGGAGGGTCCCGCATGGCGCGCAGACCTCTCCTGCCGCCCACTGCTCCCCTCAGCAGTGTACTTTGGTCCTTCTGCCTGTTCTGCTCCCCGCTCTGGCTCTGGTGAATTCTCTCACCCTCCCGCGCTTCTGACTGTACCCAGTGCTTGTATGTATGTATAAATAAATAAATCTTTAAAAAAAAAAAAAGTTGACTGAAAAGTCACTATTGGATAGATAACCATTGTTTTCTGAGAAAATACAAGTTTATTGGCATAACTGACATGAAATATCTTCTGAGCTGTCCCAGATAGAGGGCTTCTCTTTACTATAGTCACCCATTGTGACTAAAATGACATAACTTCTTCCACAGGGGCCAACTCTAAGCCAGTATGGAAATGAAAGAACAAACAAACTGGAAGAAATAGTGCCAGGTGAGGACCATTAGGGGTCCACTCCCAGAAAAGTGGAAGTGAAAGGAAAACCCAGATACATCCCCAGGGGAGTCCTCTGGCAGGAAAAGTTCTTGTATGAAACTAAAGGTTTATTCACTAACTCAATTATACTTCAAATGTTCGGTAATTATTTCCTGAGCCATTCAATAAAGAAATTCAGTAGGAAATTGGCTATCAGTGCATTAGGACTGAATTTTAATTCTACTTTGGAAAATGCCAAGTCATATTACAAACACTGAGGATAGCAAATGTGGCTCTGAGTTTGACTTTTGCAAAATCCAAAAGGGAAAAGATGGGCCACAACATGAGAAAACTCCTGCTTATATCTAGATTTGCAAAGGGAAAGATTGGAAAGGAAAAATCAAACCTAGAAGGAATATGTCAGTGAGGCATTTGTGAAATTAGACTTCTCTTTCATAAGGTCTCCTGCATCACTGAAGTTTTGCTTTAAAATGAAATTCAAAGAGTTTCCTGTTTCCTATGATGCCTTGAATTGAATGCTGAAGCAATGAAGATCTCTGACATGTTAGGATGTTTGCTTATGCTTTTTATATTGAGTCATGGTCTTGAGGAAGTGTCTGTAACCTGTACTGGGATGGCTCAAGGTCAAAGTCAGACAAACACTGCTGATGGCTCATAGGCCATCCCAGGCTTACAAGCTTCATCTAGGATCTGAATGTGTGCAGCCAGTCTGCTGTTGGATTACAATGAGTTCTTTCATCCACTTAATTCTTGTGGCATCTGCAAATATGAATACTCCTGGGACAGTCTCATTGCAAGTTCAATCACATATGAGCCAGTATTTTTAAATAACAGTGATATCATGTCAATATTCTGCATTATTCAAAAAAATATTTTTGTGAATTTATGCAAAAATACAGAATAATATTATAGCAGTACATCTGGGGAAACAAAGTTCCAGTGGCACAGGAAAACTCAGCTCCATGTCAAGTAGTAAACTTGGGGACCCATGCTGGAGTGTCATTTGAGAATAGTTCTTCCCTTGTTGGGCTATATAATTCTTTGCTAACTTTGTCTTAAGTAAAGAAATTAAGTTATAAACTCAAGAGTATAAGGCAATCTCATTAATCTTGCTACTTGGTCTATCTGAGAACTGCACTATCTCTTAGAAATTGGACCAATGCCTATGGATACCATCTATTGCTTTTTACCTAATGTTCTTTTTTAAAAAAGAGCTGTTTTTTTCTGCATGTTTATGAATTTTTGGTGGGGGAAAGTTACCCCAGACTTGTAACCTTTTAATTAATTTTTTAAGAATAAAAAGTTTTGCATATCTAAAAAAATAAAATGGAATTCAAATGTTCCAATCCCTGTGTATGTCTTCTGACCTTGAGCCAACATAAAGTTGATATCATCAAACTTCAGACATGATTTATGTGCAGTAAACAGATGTGGTCTTCTGACCAACCAGTTTTATTTCCAGGTTAGTTTACCAAACTCCCCCTTTGCCCCAAGAACCCCAGTAGTTTCTCTACCTTATTTACTCTCCATTAAGTCCAGTTCCCTTTTTCCACCCAGCTTCTGCACTACTTCTTTTTGTTTATTGTCTTATGTTGCACTTTCATCTTTTCATGTCCTTCCCACTTATCTTAGTTCAGATTCCTGCAGAAGCAAACCCTGAGCAAAGACGCCAGTATGAATTAAAAAAAGTTTATCCACACTATGCCCTTATTCAATTGCCAACCAATCCAAAGAACTTGGGGGAATAATAAAATGGTTTTTATTTTATTTTATTTCATCTTAAACCTCTTTGGGATAGATGACTATAGTAAGCACTAAATGAAACAGGGTTAAGTTTAAGCAAATCCTTCTGAAACGTCCAGTAATTAAAGTCTAGAGCCATACTTCCAAATATTCCTGCAAAGTGAATCACACCAGCCAAGGCTTAGGAGAATGTTGATTTCTAAATTCCAGCCAGTACTCATTTGAGGTTGAGAGGATTCCTCTACTCCGGGAATAATGCATAATTCAGAATTAGGGTTTGGTCAATGGAGCCAGGTCATTTTTGGATTTCTATTTTTCCAATCGAGGCCACAACACCTTTCCAAGTGTGCAGTGCAGGATACAGAGAGTCTACAGGAAAAATAGCCATTGTCACT
Organism: Talpa occidentalis; assembly: GCF_014898055.3. Taxonomy (NCBI): domain Eukaryota; kingdom Metazoa; phylum Chordata; class Mammalia; order Eulipotyphla; family Talpidae; genus Talpa; species Talpa occidentalis. The sequence goes on from NW_023600993.1 coordinate 15,115,830, forward strand.
CCCTCTCTGAGAACTGACAAAGCCAAATATCAGACCTAGCCTAGTTCAGTTACTTTAGCTTCATTTTATTTTCAGAAAATATGCTTTGCTCAGCTGCTTTTATAATTTTCTTCTTTATCGGGACAACTTGAGAAAGAAACACACACAGTGGGGGGTAGGTGGAGGGAAGTTGTTGAAAAAACCCATTGTGTTCAATAATTAATTGCTCCCCAAAATACAATTTAGCTGACACAAGCACAACTGAACTCAAGCCTTCTATGACCTTCCAGGTTCTAATGTTGACTGCTCCTTTTGGGGCCCTAACGCAGGTCACTCTAAATTTCTCCTCTGACTACAACAAGGAGAAAAATATTCACAAACCTCCCTGTTACATTTCTGTTTTTCAAAGGAATTACTTTGCGTATTACCTAGTCAATTCAGAACACTTTCTTTACAGTGTTATTTCTTACTTCCAAAAGGAGTAATTCACATAACTATAAAAGCCCAGCTCCCCATAAAAGATGACTGTGTGCTAAAAAGACATTACTTGAGGGTAAAATCTGAGTTGCTGAGTGGGTTGCAGAAGATTGCCAAAAGAATCCTCTGAGGGAAACAACCTTTTCCATCTTTTCCTAAAGTTGCTTGTTTTCACTTTGGAAGGAAGAAGCAGGTGTCTCAGCTTCACAGCTTGAAGGACTTTACCATGAGGCAAGAATTCTAGTTTTCAGAATCCCAGGAGAGTATCACAAATCGAGAGGTCTCTCACTGGGAAACATAACGACATCCCCACGCAAGATAAGACTAGGTCCTTGTGGAGCCTGCTGACAACCATATTTGCCTCCTCTGGAACAAGAGGCCACCTGAGGGTTTTCAGAGGCCTCCCTAGGTCTAAAAATCAAACCCAACTCACTTCCTTTTTTATTATAATCTCTTTTTTTAATTTTACTTTTTATATAATTGTTCATTTTCAAACAATATTTGCTTCCCCCCACCCCGTCAGGTATAGTCCCCATAGAATTTCCTTCACCAATGCACCCATGCACCATCACCAGTCTCTAATGGGAATGTTCCAGCAGTCAATGGGTTTGCTTTCAGTGACTTTCAAATCATCAAAAGGCTATTCTGAGGTGACAGGTTGTTACAGAAAGAACCATAGAACCAGAAAACTCAGACCCTATAAAGGATGGTGACTCCCTATGTATTTAGTCTCCAAAGACACTCTCCAGCAATCTCTCACCCCCTGTTACACACACCACTCCTGCACACAGAAGTCGAGCTGATACCATCACCCTGTGATTCTGTGTGGGATTTTCCATCCTTTGACCAATGGGGCAATGAAGAAGTGGCATGTTGGCACACCTCAGTCCTCTTGCTCAAAGAGAAATGACCACCATGTGAGAAACCCAGGTTAATCTGCTGAAGAGGAACACCAAGGAGAGAGAAAAGCCAAAGGCAGGAACACCTTGGTGCAAAATATCTAATGTTAATCAACTCTGTGACTCACTAAAGTATTGCACTTTTCTGAATGTCAATTTCTGAATTCATAAAGCTGAAGATCATACCTGTGTCACACTGTTGTGAAAATAAAATCATTCTCTCTCATTTTGGATATATTGAGTCTATTTTATTTTAGACTTACTGAGTCAAGATATGCGCCAGGCAGTGAGGATACCATGAATTAAAAAATATTGTGAAATAGACTTATAAGAATCCACAATATAAATCCATGTACTTAAATCTGAAGTGTGCTTTTAAAAAATTATTAATAATATGGTTTAAAGTTGTACAGGGCAGTGAAAAGTTACACACTTCCTAAGACAAGACTTTTATCTTTAAGAAGCTCTTCAACTAGTTTGAAATCTAGCAGTAACACATAAAATAATAAAGTAAGAATACTAACTGCATACTATGTTCTAAACTCCATAAATGTTGCCCAAGAAATACAAAAACAGTGAAAATGCAGCATGGAGTTGACTTCCAGTGCATGATTGAGCTGAGTCTGAGTCAAACTAAAGAAAAACTATTGATAATAGGTTTTGCAGAGGCAGGGATGGGAAACTAATATTCCCAGATGGGAAAAACTTAAGCAAAACAATGACTAGAGAAGTGTTGTCAATAAAAAATTCCACCAATGTGGAAATGTTCATCTAATTTTAATCAATTTAAATTCAGACAGTATGTGGAAACCATACCTTATGGTGCATGCCCAAAGGGTTTAAGGGAAACTACCCATGGTTTTTTCCTATTATTTGCAATGGTGTTAACATATTAAAATTATTTTTCTGCCATTATTCCCAACTATCCACTCCAAAGTATAAGACAGACTGTCAGGTATAGTATTTCATTGCAATGTAATTCCAGGAGAACTTCATGAGTAGCCAAAGTTTGACTCCATTTGCACAGTCTCACCTCAGTTTTCTCTGAACCAATGGTTTCTCTTTCCAAAGGAGTATTGTTTCATATAAAATCCAAAGAACGTAAACATATTTTAAAAAAAAAGCAATGAAAAAGAAAAAGACAGAAGGTGCATTTATCAGAAAGCTTTTAGTATATATCAGTTTCCTTGGTTACAAGTAATAGGGGTGGGGGGAGCAAAAATGTTGAAGCACGAATAGCTGGAACAAGAGACCAAACAAAGATTCAAAGCTCAGAGTAACATTTAGGCCACTAGCAAAGCAAAATGGAAAAATGAGGCAATTATCTTGATGGTCCAAGACACAATGAAATCTTTCACCTGGAAACAGCAAGATAATTCCAAGTGAAAGGATTTTTTTTTTTTTTTTTGGTTGTTATTTTCTGTTGAGTTGAGTTGGTAATTGCCATGGTTTATTTTCTTGATGTACCCTTTGGCATAGCTACAGATAAGAAAAGTGCAAATAGGCCTTTTAGAAGCTGAGTTCTGCCTCAGATGAACATGATAGAACCAGGCACTAAATCAAGGTCAAAAGGGAAAATCAGAATAGAATGACATAATCCAGAAATGCTGAGAAACAGAAGATGAAGTTATTGTGTTGTTTTCACAAGACTTCCAATGGTGCCACATACCCAGCTGTCAATGTGGGGGTTAAGAAGGCAGGAGTGGAGAGGTTAGTAAGTTGTAATTGCAGCAGCAGCTCCCTCCACATTACTGCTTATGTTGATGTTAGCAGGCACTGCCAGGCTGTTCTGTCATGATTTGTCCTATTTCTTTCACAGTAGGCTTAAGAGTAAGTCTCATTAGAGTGTGGGAAACATGCATATGGATGCCCTGATGCAGGGAAATGTGCCCCAGGGAAAAGTAGATTCATTAGACTAGTTGGTGAGGAGGAGAAATAAACCAAACAAGAAATAAACTCTAGAATCAGTTGGGATGTACAGCTTTGGACTCTAAATGCCTCTCTGCCAAGACCCTGACAATCTAGAAAACCAGAGTCAGTGCTCTAGTATATTATACTTGGGGAAACTCTGAAGTGAGGAATTAGCCCCAGTGTTAAGACAGGCAGCTGAGACCGATTTGGCACTCTTGTAGGTTAAAAGGCAGGTTCCAGGGAGCAGACTCTGAGTGTACATTAGTCACAAAAGAATCCCCCTTGCTGTTCAACACAATGTGCTGGAGCAGTCAGATTTCCAGAAATAGACTCGTCCAAATCCCCTTTCTTTAATTTCCAGAGCTAAACCTGAACTTTCGAGGGGCTTGACTTTGCTTTTATTTTTCATTCTTCTTTTCATAGATGATTGAATTTCCTAGTGTTGCTTTCAGATCAGATGCTATTTTGGGCCCAACTCAAAGAAAGTCATCCATAGACATTGAAAAGCAGTGGGTGGCAGAAGAGTTCAACTTCATTCCTGATTAAGCAAAGAGACGCATCAGGGGGTGTAGGAGGGGGGAAAATGCTAAAGGCTCCAAGGTCATTGAAAAGTATGAGCATTTGACTACACAGAATGATGCTGGCTGATGCTCAAAAAGTCTACTAGATGCTAGAGGAATTTGCGTTTTTTTAAATACCAAAGCTAATTGTTCACATTTTGCTACCATCGCAGAAAACATATATAATCATAACACCTTGAAATTGAGATTCTGACCAAAGATGCTTGAATTTTTGTGGTTAAAACCTAGATAAATCTTCTCCCAATAGCATTGCAATCTTCTGGTCCTAGTGCAAAACTTACTCTCAAAATCTCTTACCTCGCTCTCCCTGATCACCTCCTTCTTTCTCATCCAGCAGGAGACATTTGTTGGGTCTGTGCACTTGTGCAAAACCACTTACCCATTTGTGTCATTGAATTATCATAATCACACTACGAGGGAAAATTGAGGCTCAGGCAGATACATAACTTGCCCGAGAATAGACAGACATTAATCAGATCTGTCTAATTACAAAGTTTACACTCAAAAGCTTTTTTGTTTGACCACAAGAAGAGAGAAGCATTTGTTTTAAATTCAATGTTTGAATATTTTGTTGTAAAAACCAAAGGAGAAAAGTCCCAGTACTTCCAGTGATTTACCCCAAGCACTAAGATACCCCAAGTCATCATTTTCTACTTATCGATTCCAAGGTATATTCAAGAAACAATATAATCTCAATTTACTCTCCAGGAACTAAGTAACAAAATGCGCTGGCATGTGGAACCTGCTGAAAGAGAGCTGCAACTATTTTTTTGTCCTGTCTTTCTTTGGAAATCTAATTCATAGATAACCACCTGGGTCCACACCCACACACACATCAGCATGACTGCTCAGCTGGGCTCCTCCCCTCTAAGCTCCAAAGTTGGATTCTAGGAAGATAAAATGTATTTGTGCTTGGGGAAAAAATAACAGCAACTGTGAAAGAAAAATCCATAGCAGCCAACCCACACATCCGTTTCACAGACTAAAATCAAACGAGGTGAATAACAGAGAATGAAATGGGCTTATATATCCAGAGCCCTAGCATTTCAATATATGTGTGTTTCACCTACTTTATACATGCCAATGGAAACATTTGAGGTCTCACTGAACAAGTCTTAATTAATGTTTCTGTGTCCTTTGGGTAGATACCTAGGAGTGGAATTGCTGGATCCTATGGAAGCTCCATTTTTAGCAGATTGAGGAACCGCCACTCAGCTTTCCATAGTGGTTGGACCATTTTGCACTCCCACCAGCAGTGCAGGAGAGTTCCTATTTGGAGAAAACATTTTGGAGAAAACATTTGGAGAAAACATCCTCACCAGCATTTGTTGTTGCTAGTTTTTTTTTAATATGTGCCATTCTCACTGGTGTGAGATGGTATCTCGTTGTGGCTAAACAATTATAATAAAGCAAAATCAAAATCAACAGGCAACTACAAACCACAGACATTCTGCAGGGAGGGAGAAGGGAGTAGGATCAAAACAAGGAGGGTGGGAAGAGCACAAGGAACCATGGTGATAGTTCATAGGTGAATGGGTGGGAGGAATTTCACGGGGACTATAACCAAAATGAAAATGCATACATTGTACAAAAATGAAAAATGATGTAAAAAATACATAAAATAAAAAGAGAAAAAATTAAAAAAGAAACTTACGCCCCACTTCTCTTTTTGACATTTCTAGGTAGCAGGGTGGTAGATTCAAGATTAAAGAAGGCAGTTCCCAGGGCAGGGGAAGGTGCAGGGGGCGGGGGCAGGGGGTGGGGGTGAAAGGATCTTTGAGTCATCACTCCCCCCAGGAATACCAAGGACAAGTGCTAGGAGGGAACAGTCATATCTAGAACAGAGCTGGGGAAGTGAGAGTCAGTGGCTGAGCAAGGAGAAGCAAAAAGACAATTGTCCTGTTCTGAGCCATCATTAAGAAGACGAAACAAGACATCAAAATGCTATTATCCAAGGAATAGTGGTGAAGTTTGTGGATAATTTTTACCATTATCACTTTCATTGATGTCTATTTTCTGTTTTTTAGGGTTGTTTTATGAAGAAAGGAAAGTTAAAATCTGAGTGAAAATAAATAAACAAGAAAGAAATCTGGCTTGCTCCTATGCTCCTATGCTCCTATAGCTCACAGAGAGCTGCGGGAAATTTTTTTGAAGGTTTCATTGTGTACATATAATTCTCAGGCTCCTTTGCTTTTAGGAATTCAAAGCTCAGGCATTAATAAAATACAATGGAAATCCTCCTGCAGCAGAAGTCAGACTATCTAGATTTTAAAGCCCAACAAATCCATCCAATGGCTGCATGACCTTGGGAAGATCATTTACCTGCTCCAGTTCTTGATTTGCTTATTAGAAAAAGAAAAGATAACCTGGAAACACTCCAAGGACCTCTTACAGTCCTAACTGTGCTCAAAATTCAATGCAATATGCCATATTTAAACTGTAATGAATGCTGCTGCTGGAGGTAATTAGGTATCTGTTGGGATTGCAAGATGGTAAATGGATGCCTGTTTATCTCAAAGGATATTATTCCCCCATCTGCCAATTCCCTTGAGCCAGGATAATGATCATTATCCTTTCCAGAATTTGTTCTTGTCTTCTTTATTGCACATATAGTTTGAAAATGATGTACACTCTTCTATCCCTTGCTGGTAACAAGGCATACATTATTCTCTGTCCTCTCACCATTTTCACTCAAATAGTTATTACTCTGAACCTGCTGGAAAAGACTAGAGAACCTCAAAAGAACTAAAAACATAATGATTGGAGGAAATGGAATCAATGTCTTGATAGCAAATACCCGGGAGGGCCATTTCTAGATGTCCTCTCTGAGGACACATAGAGTTAAGGTGTGTTATATACAGAAGCGAACATAAGAAAAGCAAGGAAAGTGCTTCCCAAGAGGACAAAAACAGCATGTACAAAGGTCCTGAGGTGCGAAGAGATTGCCATATTCCAGGAACTCAAAGGTCAGTGTGAGTAACGGGAGAAAAAATTACAGGAATGGAGTCGGGAGGACTTGGTTCATACAATGCCTTGATGGTGATGCTAAGGCATCTGAAGGCAGATGTTTCTGGCCCCAATTTAGTTATTCATCCTGGAATGTTTTTCTTCAAGCTATTTGTAAGATGACTAGGAGGAAGGCAAAGGAAAAGACCAAATTCTGGGCTAGAGGAATTTGCCTGTCACTTACAATGGTGCAATCTCTAAAATCATTACTTCTCCCAGTCTATAGAGAGAAGCAGCCTTATAGATTCTCACAGTGTCGAGTCTCTCCCCATCCGCTGCCTCACTAACAGTTTCATTTGAATACAGACTGTCTCTGTGAAATGCTTTATTGAACACAAACTTCATCTTCAGATCAAACCACATTAAGGGGATCCTTTGCTACGTTCTCTTTTGCCCTGCTTCCTTTGCTTCAATAAAGGATTTTGAGTCTGAACTTCAAGAAGGACCTCCTGGCTTGGGAGAGTGTACCCAGCTGCCATCCTAAGCTCTAGCTGAGGGTCTCTTTGCCTCACTTCCTGCCTGGCTCCTCTTTTATCATCACTATTTGGGGCACAGCCCTTCCACCTCTTTTGTGATTTGATGCTTCTCCTTTTCTAACATGAGTTTTCATTGCATCCTTCCTTTTTGTGGTTTAGGGGCTTCTAGAATGGTGCCTTAGCATTGTCAAACCAGACTCTTCAAGAAGTTTGCCTATGAAGAAGAGCTGAAGATAAATCACAGCTGGAAAAGGAAGTGAGGGTCAATGAAGACTTTGTCTAGACAGAGAATCCAAAGGCAATTAGTTGGCTGATGAAAATGCCCGAATAGAAGGGAAAGAATTAATATTGCAGGGGCGGGGGGGTTGTGGAAAATAAAGTCCTTGAGAACCTAAACCTTCTTCTGGCATAATAGAAGCAAAAGCAGAGATGGTGGGGCTCATGCAAGTGTGTTTCTAGATCTGGTGGAAAATATACAAGGGCCTTTCCACTGGATAACTGCCATTTTTCATTGAAAAATGAGCTGAGGATGTCAACTAAAAGGCTGTGGAGGAAGAGGGAGGAAACACAGGGGGAGAAGAGAGTTAACAGTTATCTTGGAAAATGTATAATTCCTAGAAAAACAAGGCTGGGCATTTGAATTTGAATTCCCTGTCTATGTACTTAATTGTGTTTTTTTATTTGTTTGTTTGTTTAAAGAGGGTTTCTTTTTTTTTTAAGATTGATTGATTGATTGATTGATTGATTGATTTATACAAGCACTGGGTACAGTCAGAAGCACGGGAGGGTGAGAGAATTCACCAGAGCCAGAGCGGGGAGCAGAGCAGGCAGACTGACGAAGTACACTGCTGAGGGGAGCAGTGGGTGGCAGGAGAGGTCTGCGCGCCATGTGGGACCCTCCTCCGGTGGCCGGGGAGCAGCCAGGGATCGAACCAGTGCTGCAGAGGCTGCGGGCAGCTTCGCAACCCAGTGCTCAACCGCTGTGCCACCGGGGAGGCCCAAGAGGGGTTCTTTTCTGATTCTTAATTGATGGAATATTTACTAAGATAGCCTAGACACTAGAAGGCGAGTTCTATATGCTCCCTATCTTCAGCTCTTCTTCTTAGCTCATGGATCACAAAAGAAACCTGAACAAAATATTTATGATACACCTGAGAACTACAAAGATTTTTCCTGAAAAGACGAGAAATACAATGCTGTTTTCTAGTCACCCCTCCAAGACAGTTTCAAGTTTCCCCACTTTGCATGAATGCACTTGTTAAAACCACCACCAAATGAATGAATACGATCAATGTCTTTATTTTTTTACTCTAATTTGATATGCAAAACACTATCGAAATTCTATCAGATTTGAAATCTTCATCATGAAATTTTAACCAGACGCTTCTATTAATTACACATCTCAAAACAGACTCTTGATGGCTTGATTAAACAGTTTTTTGCTTCATGTTGTGACACTCCTTCCCTGTGCTTTCTGGCTTGATTATCAGGGGCACTATTTTTTTTTTATCACTGTTTGCTAGCGAGGGCATGTGGGGTTAAAACTTGAATTTCCAAGGATCATTTCAAACCCTTTTAAGACATTTTGTATTTCACAGGATTTATGTACCAATGTGTCAAAGTAAGAACAAAGTGCAAATTCTCAAACTCCAAAAATATCTAATAAATCGTCTGCTTTCCCTTCTAAATTATTTAAGCCCCCTCAGTGTAAAAGTGTCAATGTACACATTACCTCTAAAAAAATATAGTTAAGTTCCATTTTCTGATTTTTTTGATGAAGGTTCACCTTATTGAATATCAGTAACGTGATGGGGTAATTTTTATTATTTTTGCATTCTCCTCTATATTCTGATTCAACCGATTACTACCATAAACAAAAGATGTAATTTTTTTCTCCCTATTTTAAATTTTCAAACTAAGGCACTTTACTAACCAAGGCTCATTAGGATGCTAAAATAGGGGTACACCATCTTTTGATAAAATTCTACAAAGATTGAAATTTTTTTACCTTCTGGTGATTACAGCATCCCTGGGAAAAGAGAGGGAATTCTGTTTGAAACTACAACTCTTTGAAACAATTTCAAGTGACTTATGAAAGTTCTGTAACACACACACACACACACACACACACACACACACATTACCAAAGTTAAATTGACTTTTTTTAAGCCTGAAATGGGACAGGGGTAGCATGAATAAGAAGAAAAATAATAGGATCTCCAGACCTCCCTGCTCTCTTGTGTCAGAGATGACTTACCTGTATTGGTGTCTGGAACCGGTAAGAGGGACCAGATCTCCATTAAGAGCCTCCAGGAGGTAGAGAGAGACAATAGTTCCTCAGGGAGCTTGGAGACTGGCACTGGGATGGAGGTGAGCAACAGGGAAGGCTGTAATGTAAGCAAACAAAAAAAAAAATGATTGAAAAATGTGATAAATACTAGAAGTACCGTGACAGAAACAAACAGGGTTCTGGGGGAAAAGGGTCTAGTAGAGACAGGTCAACTATTTAGAGTAAGAACATTTCTGATGATAATACATTAAACTTGAGACCTGAAGGATTAAAAATAAATGTCATTCATACAGAGAAAGAGGAAAGAGTAGGTAGTGGCAGGAGGAAGACTTTTCCAAGTAAAGGCCACAGCAAGTACTTGGCTGTGAAGAAACCGATTTAACCTCAAAATGTTCCCCACTATTCTTTTTCATTTTCACAACCCAGGGGCTCCCATCCTGGCTTCCTGCCTCAGCCTATTTTCAACAACCTATTTCCCAATTAAATTTTAACTTGTGTTTCACTGCCTTAGCATCCTGCTCTCTAACAAAGCAATTTATTCTGATACAGCCATACTACATTAAGTCACATCACACAATCTTTTTGCATACTTTAATTTTTGTCTATGAAACCATCACATTTGAGCTATCTGTGTGTGTGTGTCTCTGTGTGTGTGTGTGTGTGTGTGTGTGTGTGTGTGGATTTATATGTAAAAAACACTTCCTAGCAGCATCTCCAAATTCCAGGTAGAAGTAAGAATTATGTATTTACATTCAGCGAAAGAATACCTAAATATTCAGTGGTCAAGAAAAGCTTCACCTTACTTTACAAATATTGGTAGTTTCTCAGAAAATCAAAGTTCTACATGCTTTAAATTATATTTATTAAGTTTATTTATTTATTCAATAGGTCTTTAAGTAAGAGGGCTGGAGGGCTTGGTCCCCACTGTATGGCTCTAATAGCAAGAAGACAGAGGAGGGCCTCCCTGGTGTCGCAAGGGCTTAAGACACAGCCTATGAAGCTATCTGCAGCTGCTGCAGCACAAGTTCAATTCCCGGCCAGGAATTGTGTGGCAGACCTATGTGTGGCAGACCTTTGTGTGGCAGACCTTTGTGTGGCAGACATTGTGTGGCAGACCTCTCTTGTCTCGCCCACTGCTCCCCTCAGCATTGTATTTCAGTCAATCTGCCTGTTCTGTTCCTCACTCTATCTCTGGTGGATCATCTCACCCCTCACCCCTCTGGCCTATACCCCAGTTATTATGCATAAATAAATAAATCTTTTTAAAAAAAAAAAGAAATGTAGAATTTCAGACCCTATCCCAATCCTATCGGATCATCAACTGCACTTAAGCAAGAACTCAGATAATTCCTAGTCACGGGCCTCCCCGGTGGCGCAGCGGTTGAGCGCTGGGTTGCGAGGCTGCCCGCTGCCTCTGCGGCGCCGGTTCGATTCCCGGCTGCTCCCCGGCCACCGGAGGAGGGTCCCACATGGCGTGCAGACCTCTCCTGCCGCCCGCTGCTCCCCTCAGCAGTGTACTTCGGTCCTTCTGCCTGCTCTGCTCCCCGCTCTGGCTCTGGTGAATTCTCTCACCCTCCCGCGCTTCTGACTGTACCCAGTGCATGTGTAAACAAAACAAACAAATAAATAAATAAATAAAAACATGCCTCTAAAAAAAAAAAAAAAAAAAAAAAAATTCCTAGTCACATTAAGTTTTGAGAAGTAAAATCTTAACTGACATAATCCATCAACAGCAACAATATATCAAAGTAATTTAATAAATTTTTCAGCCACCACCACCACTAGACTTTTACACAAGTTTCCTGTTTATTCAAGTATTAGTAAGTAATTTACACATTCTTACAACCTGATTTTTGCATATTGATGTGCAATATTCATAAAAATTTACTCTTGGATAGGGAAAATTAATATCACAAAGATATTTCAAAAGTCAATTTTTATAAGCTAATATTTCTTACATCATAAAATTGGAATCTCTAACTCAAACTGTAATATGTAAGCATATTACTTCATTTCTCTGGAGTTCATTTTTCTCATTAGCAAAATGGGGATAGCAATAGATAATCTAATTGGGTTGTTATAAGGATTAAATAATATCATATAAACAGGTACCCTGCGTCTCATCACTTTCTCCTCTACGGGAGATGACTGAATGCAATGCAGCCAGAGGAGATAGGAGCAGGTCATAACTCCTGATATCTCCAGACAAAAACTATCAAAAAGGATGTTGTTTCCTGATGGCATATTCTAAAAAGCAAATCCTAGGTCACATTCCTAACCACAAAGTGAGAGTAGGGATATGGCAGAAGAAAGGGATCTTCTCAGTCCAAATTATGATTAAAGGTGGTATTATGATTAAAGGTGATATTCTTCTGCAGAAGAATGGCCAACAAGTGGCAGGAACATATCCACTTCCAACAACCACTGCAAGAACCGTAGACATGGAAAAGGAGGAAGTTGAATCCAGAAAAGGTGGGGGTGCACCATTAGTCAGAAGGATCAGCAGATGCCTAGAGTATAATCAGCACAGCATGGAGAGTTTGAGTCAACGGAGGACAGGCATGGAGGATTTTTAAAGCACACTGAATAAATTATTAAGGATTTTGTTCTCTATGCTGTGTGTAGAATGGAGCAGTGAGTCACAACACTGACTTTACATCATAATCTCTTGGGGAAATTATTTAAATCCCCTCTACCCAGACCACAACCCAGACAAACTGAATGAGAATCTCAGGGAGTAAGATCCAAGCACCTGTAATTTGTGTGTATTTTCAGGTAAATGAAACATACAACCAGGCTAAGACTCATTGACTATAAGACGAGGGAGGGAAGAAGATAGCAAGGAATCCAATTAGGAGATTGTTGCACTGGTCTACATGAGAAACCACCACAACTTATATGATGTTGATGGTATTACAAGGGGACAGCTTCCAGTTATATTTTATAAAGAATCTATAGTGGATTAGCATAGAATAGATTTGGGGAATGGAGAAAGAAGAATCAAGGGTAGTTCCCACATACCTATATGTTTGGCAGCAATCCCCTGATAAGGAAAATAGGGAGAGAAGAACAGGTTGTGTAGGGTAGAGAATCAACTGTAAGGTGAACTATATAAAATGAATCATTGGAATCACCAAGCATTTAGTTGGATTCTGGTAAAAGAACTAAACTGGATACAAAGCAGTGGTAAATTCATAAGATATTACTTAAAAAGGGGGGGGGGCTCCCTGGTGGTGCAAGGAGTTAAGTCTCAGCACTATGAAGCTATCAGCAGCCACTGCAGCACGAGTTTGATCCCTGGCCAGGGAGCTACCCACATGGCACAACAGACCTCTCCTGTGTCGCCTGCTGCCCCCCCTCAGCAGTGTATTTCAGTCAATCCGCCTGTTCTGCTCCCCATTCTGTCTCTGGTGAATTCTCTCTCTCACACACACACACACACCACTGGCCTACACCCCAGTTCTTGTATGTATAAATAAATGAATAAATCTTTACAAAAAAAAAAAGAAAAAATGTTTTTGTCTCTAGGGGCAAAAAAACTGGACTGGAAAGATAAATCTGGGAATGATTAGAATAGATGCTATTTTGAGCTATAGGATAGATGGAATAGCTCTTTAAAACACACAGAAACAAGGAAAGGATTGTACATCATTGAAGAAAAGGCATAAGGCGTTGTTGGTTGCAGATGACTTAAATCTTTGTATTTTTAGTCTCCCTGGTGATTCTGATAATGAACCAGGTTACGGATCACAGTTTCATAGTATTTTACTCTAATAAACTTTCTGGCAAAGATACTCTCCCAAGTTTCAAATAATCTCAAGATGCCTGGGAATATGCTTCTCAAAATATTCAGTGAAAATAATTAGTGGTATAACTTACTAGAAAAATCATTAAGACAACAGAGAAACACAGCAGGGGGAAATAGAATGTGCATTTTAACAAAGTTTCTTCAAAAGCAAAGATGACTAGATGGGTAGATATCAACATCCTAAATATCCTGGCTTCCAAGATATTCTGAATATATGGTACCAGCTTTTTGAGGCCAGATAATTAAATAAACATTCTCAAGAAATATATTGTTTCTTTTGCAGAAGCTTTTACCAAACTTCTTAGATCCTGTTAGTGTCAGAAGGAATCATGAAGGGGAAGACAGAAGCTCTAAAATGGAACAGTAATTACAGTAAAAGAGCATAACTATTACTTATAATTACATCCCTCTCAAGAGTTCTTCTTTCTAGTTCTAGAGGTTTGCCCCTTCTGAGGTAGAGTAATTGTAAATACTAGGGAAGTAAGACAGATTTAAAGGTTATCTGTCAGGAGGGGGAAACATATGCTTTATAAATTTTTGTAGCTTTGTGAAAGACGAAAAAAACACAGTGGATGTCATCTTTAGACATAGGTGTTTAAAGTCAGAATGAAAATAAATAATTTATATAAATGTTAACTTTCAGGGGGCCTCCCCGGTGGCGCAGCGGTTGAGCACTGGGTTGCGAAGATGCCCCCGCAGCCTCTGTGGCACCGGTTCGATCCCCGGCTGCTCCCCGGCCACCGGAGGAGGGTCCCACATGGCGCGCAGACCTCTCCTGCCGCCCGCTGCTCCCCTCAGCAGTGTACTTCAGTCCTTCTGCCTGCTCTGCTCCTCGCTCTGGCTCTGGTGAATTCTCTCACCCTCCCTTCAGTCGCTTCTGACTGTACCCAGTGCATGTATAAACAAAACAAACAAACAAACAAACAAATAAATAAATAAAAAAAATAAATAAATGTTAACTTTCAGGGCAATACCTGTAAGATCTAACAGATAATAAAGCATCATTAAAAAGGAGTTTTATTCCAAATAATCAACTAAACTTTAGGACTAGTGATAGAAAAGTTTGGCATGCAGAAAGCAAATGAGAACATTCAGGTAGCCTATCAATTCTACAGGCATCATTTTGCATTTTAACCTTTAATAAATGATGGCTCCATTCCATCCAGAGACTTCTGTTCTTTTGACATCTTCTCCCCGACAACATCATTGGCTTACAACATCCAGGTGAATACCAAATTCAGGCTGTTTCCCAATCGCCAATTTCACATTTCTAATAAGCTGCTGAATATTTTTACCTAAACAATCTCAGACTCTCTTCCAGATTGATTGCATCCTCTTCCCTTGATAACCTGCACCTCATCTTGTGTTTATGTCATCACCACTTCTTGCACTTTTACACTGTAAATCTCAGACCCATCTTTGTCCCCTTTTCGTTTCCTGCAGCAGTTGATGTAAAGCTGTGTATTTTTAGTTTCCCAGCTGCCAAACCCTGCACTTTTACCTCTACAGAGTCTGATGTTTGTCCCTTCTCCCTGAATCTCTGTTATTTTCACGTCAAGACTTTGTTATCTCTTGCCATGACTCCTGTTGTAATCGTGATACCACCCACAGAAGTGGATTTCCCAGGAGCCTGCTAAAACTTAAATATTAGAGACTATATTTATAGACCTCCCCTTCCAATGTTCTGTACCTAACATCAAATTCATAATACTGTGTTCATTGTTTAAGCTTCAGTCTTCCAGAACACCAGATTAGTGTTCCTAAGGCAAGACTGCTCATGCCACTCTCTGACCCAGTGGCCTACCATCAACCCACCCAAGTTGACTATATGATATATGAGATTTCTCATTGACCTGATTGTAAAGACTTTCTTGCTCTTGCCAAGATCTTTCTTCATACCTATGCTCCTATTGACCCATTTAACATGTACTGTTCTTAAATCAAACTGAGTTGCTATGACACACCGCTGGTTAACCAACTTCACTGTACTTCTGCTTACATATTTTCTTCTACCACATATTTTCTTCTACCTTCCTACATCTCCCTCACCTTTCTCCCCACCATAACCCCAAGTTGATATTCCACCCAACACTATGACTAAGTATCATCATAATGATGAAGTCCTCTTAAACGATTGCTATCCAGAGGTAAGCTCTACATCCTCTAAACTCCTATTTCTTGAAGTTTCTCAAATGAATTTACTACTTTATACTTTTCTGGTGTGAGCAAACCTTGGTCCATGTGTCAAATCCAGCCCACCACCCATTTATGCAAGTCTTACTGGAATGCAGTTATACCTATTTGTTTACATAGCATCCTGTGGCTGTTTCTGCAGTACAACAGTAGAGTTGAATAGCTGCCATAGAGTCCATATGGCTGGCAAAGTCTAAAATATTTAACATTTGGTCCTTCTTAGAAAAAGTTTTCCAACTTCTGTTTCAGATTATGTATATATACATTTTTTCCCTTATAGACAATAGCACAAGTCGCTTGCAAAAAGAATTATTATTTCATTTTTATCAGTATCCCCCTACAATGTCTAGCACAATTATTACGAAAGCATTTAGTAAATATTTGAGGATGAAATAAATGAATAAGTTATATATTTCTTCAAGAATTATTACTGTCAAATGTTTTTAGTAAAATATTTCAGGTATCATCCCAATTAGTATGGAAAACTTAGAATATTTCTCGCTGTGAAAACATCCATTGAACACTCCTCATCTTGTCACTTTCATCCAGAATAAACATATTTTCATCTTTTTAATCTCCAAAATTTAAGGAGTTTTCTTATTGGTCAACAGGTAATTAGATAGACTGGATGAGTGAATCAATTTTTATTTGCATTGCTCCTGTTTGCATCCCAGGTGAAGAAATTAGCATAGGCACTGGTCCTAGAATACAAGGAGCAAACAGACATTAAGTTGGCGGCTGTGCCCAAATGATAGATAAAAAAATGACACTTGGTACTTTCAGTATGTATTTTCCTTACCGTGAATAATACTGAACTTTATCCATGTGCTTATTTTTTATACATTTAAACATAATTTCATTTCTATGTCTTTGCACCTCCTTTATTTTGGGCCATGAGTCATTTCAATATTATTTGTAGAATTTCTTTACATGTTCCAGAAATAGGACTTTCACCTACAAAGCGAGTTATGATACATCTTCCTACTGTGTCACTTGTCTTTTGACTTTATAGTAGCTGTGCTATGGAAATTAATTTCTGCAGGTCTGGAATTAGCTTGAACTGTTCTTGCTGAAGTACCAGGGCACAGCACTGGCCCCCGATCAAGGTATGAAATCAACTGATTAATACTGTTGTTTTGTAATCATGAGTGCCAGTTTATACCAACTTATTAGTAGTGTTTATTGATAATAGTGAGAATGATGATTTCTACCTGGTCTCATTCAGATCTCTAGAAGAACTCTGCCATGGAGGATGGGTACATGGAAGGAATATGCATTAATGTAAAAAGAATTTCCATCTGAGACTCCATTTGGGGCTCCCTGGTTCTGAGATATTTTATGCACATGTCAGTGGTTCCTGACCTGGGAGTTAAAGTACATCTGGTACAGCCCTCCAGACAGAACAGCTGGAGTTTGTACGTGGTCTCTCCATACCCATTGCTGTCATGCTACCTTTAGCTGTGATGTACATCCCTATTTTACCTCTGTCCTATATCATGTCATTTTCCTACAATAAACTAGATTTGAGATTGCTGTCATTTGGGTTCCACAAGTCTTCTCTAGCAATCAGATCCTAAGTGCTCCCATTAGTGCAGTGACTTTTGCAATACAAATTTTGTTTTATCTTTATATAGCCAGATTATCAATCTGCTTTATGGCTTTGGGAATTATGGTTTGGGGAATGCTTTTTTTAATCTGGACTAATTTTTTCATTTGATTGTTGATTTGCTATACTCTTATTCTTAGCTTAAAAATCTTCATGAGTTGCAGAATTGTGAGTCTCAGACTCTTTTTTTTTGTTTGTTTAAAGGTTTATTTATTTATTTATTTATACAAGCACTGGGTACAGTCAGAAGTGCGGGAGGGTGAGAGAATTCACCAGGGCCAGAGCAAAGCAGGCAGACTGATGAAATACACTGCTGAGGGGAGCAGCAGGCGGCAGGAGAGGTCTGCGCGGCACTGCAGAGGCTGTGGGCAGCTTCGCAGCCCAGCGCTCAACCACTGCGCCACCAGAGGAGGCCCTCTCAGACTCTTTTTTAATGAGAGCTTTTGGTCTGTGCCTCTCCTTTTCTCTCTCATACTTGCCTCACTTCTCCATTCCTAGAGGACTTCACTGATGATTCAAAGTCCTTATCCTAGAGTGAATTGTGGAAATATAATAAATCCAGTTTAGTCACTGAGCTAGCAAGAGCTTATTTGGTTGCTATTGAGGAAGCTGAATACCAACTCCCAGGGCTCACAAAATTCTTTTAGTCTTGGGTCCACAATAGCCTCCTCTGTCTCATTTCCAGAGCAGAGCACATGAAGCAGTGAATCTCAGGCAGGTTCTCAATGCATGTTCCCTCAAAGCCCAGAAAACCTACACTTTGAACCTCTAACACATCTTTGATTTCCTCCCATAGAGAAATTCCTCTACTTTTTGAGCCCACCTAGGTCTTCTATATTTTATCTATCATTCTAATGAGTTTGGAACAAAATGTGTAGCGCTCTCTTGGCCAGAAATATATGCTAATATGCAAATACTTTTACTCTTTTTCTTTTTCTATGCTGAAAGAAAGGAAATGTTATATTTGTCAAACATGTATTTTATTATCTGTAACTATCTCCCAAGGAAAACTCTTCTTAAAAAGAACAAAGATTAACCTTTAGAGGAGTTTAATAAATAGTCTTTAATCATACTCAACCAGGACTCCAGCCAGAATTGGACACCACTGTAGATTTTAATAATCCCAGCTACTCAGTAGGCAATCTTTCTGTATGACAATACATCACTGACACACCATTCTAACTAAAGTTCTGAGGGTGTTATTTTTGATTAAAAACCATATTGGTAAGGATTGTACAATAAAAATCAGGCTGCTATAATTATAAATTTAAGTAGCTGAAAGCCTCTGAAAGAATAGCCTCTCATCTCTTCTTTCACTGATATAGACAAGAGGATTAAAGTTGAAAGACTGTCCAAAGGTCTGATATATGCAAGAGTGTGTGGATGAAGTGTACCATGAAGAGACTTTATGATCCACTCTAAGAGTATTGGAAAGCAAAGTCATTAGCACCTAAGAAGACTCTGAGCCTCAGCTAAATCTCTAGAGACCTATTCTTCTTCCATAGTAATGAAGTGGCAACAATTGTGTTCACCAGGATTCTTTCTCAGAGCCAAGTACCAGCTTTGCTTGCAAACAATTCCTCAAAAAAAAAATCCACCTAAATCACTACTGAGATTTGCAGAGAACCTGAGTGTGGGGAAGTAATCAGGAAGAAATTTGTAGGTATGGAGATGCAAAGAGGGGGGAAAGGAAGAAGAACGAGTAGAATAGGCCAGTAAGATGTCAAGATGTACAAGGTGTTCTGTGACCCCTTAGATCCCTCCCCAAAATTCAGTAGGGTCCTAGAAAATATATAAAGATTTAATGGGAATGAATCTTTTTCCCATGGAAGCGATTTTCCAACTAAGAGATGGGTCCATACAAACAGGAAATCCTAAGACAATTTGCAAACAGTCCGTATGGACAAGAGAGTACAGGAAAAGAGAGAAACACTAGTTCCAGAGTCAGTGAATATTTCCTGACAAGAGCCATGTAATAAATCTTTTAGGTCTGGTGGGTCATATAATCTCTGATACAACTACTCAACTTTACCATTGGTGCATGAAAAGAACAGTGGATAATATGCAAAAGAATGTTTCAATGAAATTTTATTTTGAAACACTGAGATTGGAATTACACATCATCTTTTAGAGAGTCACAAAACATTAATTTTTTGGTCAATCCTATAAAAAGTCATTCTTAATTTGTGGGTCATATAATAACATAAAATCTGGTCCATAAGTTATATAGTTTACTAGCCCCTAGGCTGGCATATAGGTATAAAATTGCAATTAAATCATAGACAGACCTTCAGATTACCCCAGGGAGTAGAAATCATATACATCTCTAAAGGTAGGGCTGTTCCTGCTGCCCTTTAGGTAACTCCTATCAGAGCTCCAGGCAGCTTTGTTATAAAGACATAGTGGGTGCTAAATGGCTCTTGGCACCCTCAACTGACCCTCACTTCTGACATCCCTGTTCTTCCTCCTACCCAGACCAGATTTGTATAACACTCTCGTGTGTTGTTTAAGCAAAACTAGTGTTTCTTAGAACTAGGTTGGAGAAATTTTAGGAATTTTAGGAAAGGAGAAATTTTTTATAAGGAATGCAATTAAAAAATGATCAGGTGGGGCCTCCCTGGTGGCGCAGTGGGTTGAGCGCAGTGCTGTGAAGCTGTCCACAGCCTCTGCAGTGCAGGTTAGATCCCAGCCGGCCAGGGAGCTGACCCACATGGCGCAGCAGACCTCGCCTGTCTCGCCCACTGCTCCCTCAGTAGTGGTTTCAGTCCATCTGCCTGTTTTGCTCCCCACTTTTTCTCTGGTGACTCCTCTGACCCCCCCCCACATCTGGCCTATACCCCAGTTCTTTTTTTTAAATAATAATAAATTTTATTTTTATATTCCCCATACAATTGCAACCCCCCCATTTTGACCCCAATCCCTCCCCTCCCACCCCCCACCCCCTACCCCAGTTCTTATATATATAAATCTTAAAAAAAAAAAAAAAAAAAGAGGAATTTTAAAAAAAAAAGATCAGGTAACACAGGTTTGGTTTTGGATGATTCATGAGGTAGCTAATTTCCAGGCACAGACTTTCAAAGACTTGAACTCATTATATTTGATTTACTATCTTAGAATGCTGAAGATGAAGCCTTTCTTTCTCTGAGTCCTCTGAGTCACACATCATTCCCTAGGTGGGGAGTGAAGGATGGAGTAGTTGAAGCTTCCATAGGACACCAATGCAATGGTGTGGGGGTTTCTGAAGGAAGGAGAGAAATCCCATGTGTTCCTAAGTCATTCCAAAGAATAGTATCCTAGAAGCTGCGTGTTGAAGTTAGATTAGTAGAAAAAGGAGAGTGTAGGGACAGAAATCAAAGGAATGTAGGCTGACAGATAAGAAAAGAAAGATTAGTGAGCTGGCATCATTTCAATTTATAATTCACTAGTTTATTTCTTCCCCTTTGCATTTACAATAAAAGCCAATTGTAGGGTCTCCCGGTGGTGCAGCGGTTGAGCACTGGGTTGCAAAGCTGCCCGCAGACTCTGCAGTGCCGTTTCGATCCCCGTCTGCTCCCCGGCCACCGGGCGAAGGTCCCACATGGCGTGCAGACCTCTCCTGCCACCCGCTGCTCCCCTCAGCAGTGTACTTCTTCAGCCTGCCTGTTCTGCTGCCCGCTCTGGCTCTGGTGAATTCTCTCACCCACCCGCGCTTCTGACTGTACCCAGTGCTTGTATAAATAAATAAATAAATCTTAAAAAAAAAAATTGTTTTTCAAAAGTAAAATTATCTCAGAGTTTTGAAAAAAAAATGTGAAGTTTGAAAATTCTTTCTGTTAACTTTGTTAGACATTCTTGGAATTCAGAGCCTGAAAAATATGTGCATAGAATATCCAAATTTGATAATATAATTACTTACACACCCAAAGATCAAAGAATCTCCTTTCCTTCAACTGGACTAGATGAGGACTTATCAAATTGTTCAGGAAGATTCTCTCTGACTCTGATGGATAAAAAAATGGTCTCCTCTCCTGCAGAAAAGTAGTAATATTCCAAATGTCAGGGACTTAACTTCTATCAAAGCTCCAGGAAAATTTGTAATAAAGACTCTAAGAAGCTTCTTAGTACTCTTTAACAGAACTTCATGACTGTCAGTTAAGGCACTGACAATGTTTTCTTCTGGTCCCAAGATGTTTCTAAGAGCATCCCCTTGAACCCAGACTCATGGTGGTCTTCACTTTTTATATTTGGGATTGCTTACAATTAAAACACAGGCAGACTAAGACCAAAGCTATTAAAATAGGGCCAATAATAAATACAGATGAAACAGGAAATACCAAGAAGTTGTAGAATTGATTATCAGAGATTTTGCTCTGTGTTTTTGATATAGAAATAAGAGACGATATTATGTGCATTTCATTATTATTAGAAGGAAACATACTAGTTTATTTCAAAAACACAACACCTTGCTTGACCCTAAGTGCTAAAATGACTTTCATTATTTGATAACGTGAATCTACTTACCAAAGTCTACCTTTATGCAGAGATATCTATGCAACAGAGAAATAAAGGTAAATAAAACTCTTTTCTTGTCCTCCAGGTGTTTATAATATAGGAAGGGAAAAAGATAGTCAAATAAATTATTCATATGGGTTGAGATCCCAAAGGGAACTATATACACAATACTGTAGTATTCAGAGATAAAGTCAACCAACTTTCCATGTAGTCAACTAGCAAAATTTCCTAGCAATAGGCAAATTTGAGATAGGAATATGGAGAATCATCTGAGTAGTGATTATGAGTGTTTACTCTGATTCTAGACATCTTCCTGTCTGCTAGTCCTACTTATGTGATCTTATACAAGTTATTAACTTCTCAATGTTTAGAATATCTATCCATAGCTTGAGGATGAGAGCATCTACCATATAGTTTGTTGGGAGAATTAAGTAAGTTAGTGCATATGAAGTGCTCAAGATTCCACATAAGCTCTTTCAATAAATATTAAGTACTATATCCCACAGCCAAGAGAAAATCCACAGACCCAATGATTAGAAGACTTCACACTAGAGAAATGGAGATAATGGAGGAATCTAGAAATGACTTCAAAATCAGTATAATGAAAAGCTTCAATGCATTTCAGAGCATAGCAGAAATGAATGAAAAAGCAGTAGGCTATAAAAATTGTTTAAATGAATAGTATAAACTGATGAAAAACCAAAAACTAAAGGCAGAGGGTACTAAATAGAAAATATGAGCAAAAGTCAGGGAAACTAGATTTAGAATCTCCTAATTACATTTAGTCAAAAATACAGACAGACAGACTAGAGAGAATGGGGATGAGCAATAACTGTTTCCAATGTGTTGAAATATTTGGAAAGAAGATAGGTCTAAATTCTTAAATAAAAAGGTATATTGGGTCTCACACAGTAAAAATAAAAGCAACTCACACCAAAATATCATGTGAAACCACAAAACATCAACAATAAAAGAAATCCTTTAACACTACCAGAAAAAATATTACCTAAAACAGAAAGCTAATCATACTGACAGATTCTAAACCACAATAATAGATGTTGTGGAGTGGTAGAGCTGGCCTATATCAGCTCACAAGAGCTGACTGCTAAATTTCCAGGAATCTTGTGAGCCAGTCATTAAAATGTCAGTGGCTTGAAATTAGCCACAGTGGGAATATTTATACCACAGAAACTGACAAATGCTACAAATCAGGGTTCATTCCCTGGCCCCCAGAATACATTTACCATCACATTACTGAATATATGCCAGAGATAATAAAGAATTTCCAAAACACTCATGGAAACAGCTCTCAACCTAGTATTTGATACTATGTCAAACCATCATTTGAGAAAGAAGGGAAAACTAAGAACATTCACAACCTTACTGAGACTTAAAAAAATATATTGGGGAAAACTTTAATATGCTAAAAAGTTTTGTTGTTAAGGAAAATGGTAAACTAAATTTTAGACTTTTTTTTTTAAAGATTGATTGATGGAATGATTGATTGACTGATTGATTCAAGCACTGGGTACAGTCAGAAGCACAGGAGGGTGAAAGAATTCACCAGAGAGAGAGCGGGGAACAGAACAGGCAGAGTGACGAAATACACTGCTGAGGGGAGCAGCGGGCACGGCAGGAGTGGTCTGCGCGCCATGTGGGACCCTCACCAGCGGCCAGGGATCGAACCGGAGCTGCAGAGGCTGCGGGCAGCTTCGCAGCCCAGCGCTCAACTGCTGCACCACCAGGGGAGGCCCAGTTTTAGACTTTGTTATAAAAATATTCTCCATATATTTTAGGATGTACTAGGCAGTCCAACACAATAGTCAATCCTTAATATACATTTGCTGTATCCATCACCAAAGGAATTGAACCTTTCCTATTTGTTTTAAGTTTCAAAAACAGTACTGTGGAAAGTAATCTAGGAGAGAACATACTATATTTTGAACAAGGACAGATGACATTAAGCCTTGCTATTTGTTATAGCCAAGGGAGATATGAACAAATATTTAACATCTTAACCCTCTGGATGTGAAGTTACAATAACCTGCAATCTGGTCATTTGTATTTAGTTTCAGTTTGTTCTGTTCCATCTCTGAGATGGACTCAGAATGCCTACACCTTCAGATTTCTCAAAGCAAGGCAGTTCTCAGGGAATATCAATGGTTTGATTTTTTCCTTACCAAATATGATTTAAGTGGTTCTCATTGGGATGTGGATTCTTGGTATTGCTGCTCTATTGTCATCTTGGTATTGCTGCTCTATTGTCATTTAAGATGTACAGAAACAGAATTGTCTCTGTACTAGACTCTGATAACATGTATCCCCCTGGTCTTATTCCCAATTATTCTTTCCCATAATTATACATTTAGTAATGCTGAGATTGAAAGGGTGTGTGTAGAAAGCAGTTGGGAAGCAGGGTAGGGAAGGAGGGAATGCTTTCAAGTGGACATGATTAATTCCCTTACAAGTTGGGTTCTTTTTAAACCTTCACACAGTAGAAAATTTGCTACAAGATACATCATCACCAAAAAAGAAATGCAGGGAAAGAGAAGACAGACATTACTGTTCTGTGGTTATTCTAAATTCTGATTTCCTCTTGTGAGTCTTTCCACCTGTTTTATGATGCTTTTCATTGACAACATATTTAACAATGCTTAATAGAAATAAACTCTGCAAAGTTCTCATTGAGGGCACCAGTTACTTCCCTGTTCTTGCTTGTTTATGACTCCTAGTAGCTGGAATAAATACTTTTTTATTTTTTTTAATATTTTTTAAACATCCTTGTTTATTTTTGCCACTATATGGGATTTCACCCCTCACGTGTGGTCACCATAGTTTTCCCACCACCAAAGCACTCATAGTTCTGGCATAAATATTAAAAGGGCCTCCTTGCACACTAAAATGTATTCTGGTTTAGATAATAAATTACATGGCCATCCTTATGAGCATGCAGTTTTATCTCTCCAGAAGGGAGGAGATTAATACTATTGAATGGTCACTTTGAATAGGTAAGATAGTCACTGGATCAGACACTGGGTAATTTATTTCAGTTACATCTCAGCATAACTCTAGGAGGTAGGTAATATTTGCTACTAACTTAAAGATGAAGAAAGTAATGTTCACTGCATATGAAGGGGCCACAAGGCCATATATCTTATGAATAACTAAATAAGGGCCTCCCTGGTGGTACAAGGGATTAAGATGCAACCCATGAAGCTATCTGCAGTCTCTGCAGCACGAGTTCAATCCCCGGCCAGGGAGCTACCCACATGGTGAAGCAGACCTCTCCTGACTCACCCGCTGCTCCCCTCAGCAGTGTATTTCAGTCAGTCTGCCTGTTCTGTTCCCCACTCTGTCTCTAGTGAATACTCTCACCCTCCACACCTCTGGCCTGTACCCCAGTTCTTGTATGCATAAATAAATAAATCTTAAAAAAAAAACTAAATAAGAACCATAATCCAGGCCCAACCCAGTGCCTTTCCTCCTGCACTCCCTTCCCAATCAAAGGGAAATGAATCAGAATATCAATATCTACCCTAATCCTTGCCCTAGATTTGTAAAACCTATCACTACTCTCTTCCACAAGGTAAAGGCACCAGGAATTCATTGAATGCAAATTTGGGTGGCCAAATGTGGGAGATTACCTGTGAAGATAAATACAATTACTCTGGTACCAGTGCCACACCCCTATGCAGAAGAGGAATCTACTGCCCCTCCCTTAAGTCTGGGCTGGTCCTGTGACTGATTTTGACCAATAGCATCTAGCAATGGTGACACTGTGCCATTTCTAGGCCTTAAGAAGTCCAGCAGCTTCCCTTCTGCTTTCTTGCTAACCTGAGTCACAATATAAAGAAGTCCAGGCTCTCCTGAAGGAAAGAGCAACCTTGTGAAAAGAAAGGCCAGGTGGAGGAGAACTGACTGATGGAACCAGCTAACTGGCAGCCACAGGGCTCCCAACCAGTGAGGCCATCTTGACATTACAGCTTTTCCCAGTCCCAGGTGAATGCAGCTGCATGAATGAACTCAGGCTGTTATAGGGCAGCCCTGATACAAAACGGGGTGCCTGACTGTGGGTCCTCACCCGCGCGCTTAAAAGGACTTATCAATACTCTACTGCAGGCACACGCGAAAGGTTAATAAAAGGTTTATTTACAAGGGAAGGGGAAATGAGGAAATGTACAGCTCAGGGAGAAAAGTGGGAGACAAAGTTTTAAATGCGTCCTACCCGATCCGCAGATCTGGAATCCCAAATGGCGCTCTGAGAGCTGGCCGCCAGCCAGGAGCCGTGAAGCCAGGAGGCGAGCGACAGAGCGAGAGACCCCAAGGCCCACGTGTTTGGTTTTTATACCCAACCTGGCTGCTTAACTCCACCCTCAGGTCCCAGCCACCCTCCCTTTGGTGGTGACGGGATTTGTCTTTCCCAACGTCTTGATGGCTTTGGTCTGGAGTGGGGGTGGGGTCCACAAAGTCTGTGTGGTATTAGCTCAGAACATCCTTTCCCCCTAACAAGTCAACAACATACAGAGCAGTGATAAGCAGGACTCTCTACTGAGTCCTGCTGGGATTCTCTGACCCACAGACTAGTAAGAAACAAATATTGTTTTAAGGCGCTGTATTTGTGATACAGACTAAATAACTGACAAACCATCTCTTACCCCACCCATACCCCAGATTTCATGTGACTGGGTTTTTGGGAAGCCAAGAAATAATGTCCACATAGGAAAGTTTACCCTGGAGCCCAAACGGGTCAATAAGCTTGTCTCTTCCTCCAGCCAACATTTCCTAGATCAGTCTTGGTCTACTTCCACTTTGCTTCACTTCAGATAAAATTCTAGGAATTTCCCCATTTCTGCTATATATTTCCACTCCTCTGCCTCATATCCCAAAGCCACTACCATATCCAATTTGAGCTTCCCTAAGGGACATTAACCCCATAATTTTCATATGGCTATTTTTGAGACTAAGGAAAATCTGCAAATTTGTGTATATTTATCCATAGTAGATCTCAGCCAAGTCAAAATTATATTTAATGCTGCATATGGTTGGGTCATAAAATATACATGGATGTCTAATCTCTTTATGTAAGTTTTCAAGTGCCAACTAATAATGTACCAATTTCTGACAAGAAGGCTCTTTTAATTTTCTCTTAAGATTCTTTAATCCAATTTTATTCAGTCAGTAGTCACAATATGAATATGCTACATTACCCTGAAGAGTTTCTTCAGTATTTTTTAAGAGATCTAAACTGTTTCCAATGGCAACCAGAGAATCAGCTTGACATCTCAGACTATTAAAAACCTTAAAGTCCATCCATATCATGAGCCCAGGAGAGAAATGGGAGGTTTATGACATTTTAATCATTGATAATTTTGGTTGTGCTGATAAGAAGACTTTTTAATGCGAGGAACTTGGAGATGAATCCAAGGAGAGTTGCCAAAGTAATTAAAACAGCTTTGTAAATTGGTTGGAAGACTATGCCAGATTATCAAAAGGACTCTCAGCCTATCTGACCCTCTCCTCCCCAGGCCAACCCCATCATTCATCAGCTGTTCCCAGACTTAATTGAAATTGACAACACAATAATAATAAAAATGTGCCATGGCTCATGCAGCACACACTACCTCATAATTCCCAGATAATGTGACACTAAATACTGAGATAGATTATTTATACCCTGCTGACTGAACGTGGTTCGGGCAGCTTACATTAAAGGTTTATTTATTTATTTATACAGGCACTGGGTATAGTCAGAAGCGTGGGAGGGTGAGAGAATTCACCAGAGCCAGAGTGGGGAACAGAACAGGCAGACTGACGAAATACACTGCTGAGGGGAGCAGCGGGCACTACAGGAGAGGTCTGCCACGTCTTGTGGGACCCTCGCTGGTGGCCAGGGATTGAACAGGGGCTACAGAGGCTATGGGCAGCTTCGCAGCCCAGTGCTCAACCTCCTGCACCACCAGGGAGGCCCTCGGGCAGCTTACATTAAACCTGCAGTGAGAATAATACATAAAATTAACACATCGTAATAGCCATGTTTGGACATATATTGAAAAATACAGAAGGGAGGGGCCTCCCCGGTGGCGCAGCGGTTAAGTGGTTGAGCGCCACACTGAGAAGCTGTCTGCATCCTCTGCAGTGCCAGTTCGATCCCGGCTGACTTGTGAGGGTCCCATATGGCGCTGCAGACCTCTCCTGTCGTGCCCGCTGCTCCCCTCAGCAGTGTATTTCGTCGGTCTGCCTGTTCTGCTCCCCGCTCTGGCTCTGGTGAATTCTCTCACCCTCCCGCACTTCTGACCTGTACCCTAGTTCTTGTATAAAATAAATAAATAAATATTTTTTAAAATTTTTAAAAAAAAAGAAAAATACAGAAGGAGGAGGTGAAGGAGAAGAAGTAACATTTCAAAAATCCCTCTAGATAACAGAGCAAATTCATTTTTGTAAAATGGTAACAGCTAACCCAGGAGATATCCTATGACATCTACCCCCCAGGGAGACATTCACCAGTTGGGTAAAAAAAAATCACAGACCTTAGAATCAAAGGATCTAAGAGAAAATAGAAAACAAATGGCCCTCTATTTCATTCATAAAGACCACATAAAAATGCTAGAATTTTGTTTGTGCCATTAAAAATCCCCTGTGCATTTGTTTTCTGTAATTAGTTTGGACTATGAAGTTCAACCCTTCACCAACTAATTTGCCTCTTTTTCTACCATGTCAACTTGTCACTACATAACCACCAAGGAAGCCCATTTTAGGAATGTAGAATTTAATACATCCCATTCCCTTTAGCATTTCTCACTAGTATTTCTCAATAGGCCCAGTATTTCCAGGTCTTATGTAATGAACTACAGCCAACAGAATAATCTCATTATTT
Organism: Talpa occidentalis; assembly: GCF_014898055.3. NCBI lineage: Eukaryota > Metazoa > Chordata > Mammalia > Eulipotyphla > Talpidae > Talpa > Talpa occidentalis. The sequence continues at coordinate 15,144,421 of NW_023600993.1, forward strand.
TAGTTCGATCCAAATTCTGTCATTTACTCAATTATTGTCCCTGATTCCTTGTATAAGTAGATTGGGTATATGTGTCTCCAGTTATTTTGTTGTTTTTGATACTTGAACTACCTTCCGTATTAGCAATATCTTTCTTTGCAAAATCAACAGCTCAGTAACAAAGAAAAATTTTAGCTAAACATCATTTTTCTTACAGATTTCAGCCACAAAGGGATAGAGACTGCCATTACCATTTATTCATATAGAAAAAAACATTGAGTATAATATAGCCTACCAAAATATAACCTACCAAATAGGACATTTTACTTTTGGACAGTGGGGAAAATCTATATTAAGACTCAATGTTGTCTTCCCCTAAAATTCTGCATAAATTAGTTTGCCCGTCCCTTTTTCCTGACATCTATTATTGAAGCCCAGAGCTATTTATTTAGATCTATTCCCTTAGCCTGTGATTTCATGGCTTGCTTGTGATTGAAAGCTTTCCAAAATCTATTTGGGCCTCTGTTCATCACTCCAGTGACCGCGCATTAACCTCAGTAACTAGACGGCAGCTACCCAAAGCACACCTGTGTTTGCCCTGCTGCCAGTCATGCACGCCCACACTTTATTACTAAAGCAATTTAAAGAACTGTATTCAGAAAAGAAAAAAAAAAATAGTGCTTTGCATTATTTTTCCCTTCAGTTTTCCCATTTCAGTTGGGTGAAACATGCTTGCATGTCCCTCTGTGCCACCCCATCTGTACATGTACATACACATGTACACAGACACATGTTACATTTATATTGTTCATGTAGCCTTTGGCTGCAGTTATTCACTGACCTGTCTAATGCTCCTTCCAAACTAAGAGTTTTTTTATGGCAACAGTCATCTCTCATATGCTTTTAAATCCTTAAATGCAGATTAGTGAGATAATCTAGGAGGAGCACATAGATTTAGAAGACCCAGGACGGAGCACTTCAGGCAGAAAAATTGTTAGAGTGAAGGAGAAAAGAAGAGGAGCTAATGAGGCTAAGAAGCAGCAGCCAGAAGAAAAGGTAAACCTGCCAAATGAATCAAAAGATTATTTACTTAGTAAGGTACCGCTGACCTTCAACTACATGGTACAAATGTGCTTTACTTGCTGAGCCCCTATGCAACCAAAAATCCTTATAACTTTTGACTTCTCAAAAACTTAACTATTAATAGCCTACTGGTGACCAGAAACCTGGTCAACACACACATATTTTGCATGTTATATGTATTGCATACTGCGTTTTTGCAACAAAGTAAGATAGGGGGAGGAATATGATTAAATAAATCATAAGAAAAAGAAAATGCATTTACAGTACCAGACCATATTTACTAAAAATAATTCAGAATCTGGACAAACTGTTGGTGTTCTAGAGTTTAGAGAAAACTTTAAATGGTAGTATATCATCTACTCCCATCCTTAGGAACCACTGGAGACTACAGGCAAGACTCAGACCTAGCCTGGGACTCCAATGTTGACCAGTCAGCTACACATGGACCTGGCATCAAGTTGGGGATCCAAGGGTCAAAAAGATGACCCCAATGGGACTCAAACTCAGCCTTGAAGCTTACGAAGACAAACAGCCAACCTGAACTAGAGTGAGACAAGAGTCTACCAGGGTCAACCAACCAGCCCTATCTGAACCAGCCTGGAGCTCCCAAGGCCCAAGTGCCAGCAGCACCTGCACTCAGCCTCAGGCTCGGAGGTCAACCAGCTGTCACATTCTTGACTGGGACTAAGCGAGTCTCATGAAGGCCAATAGTTGGTCCTACCCTGCCTCACCTTGAGCCTCCCAAGTAAGAGCATCCAACCCCATCACGACTTATTCTCTGCCAGGGGTTCCAATGTCAACCTACTTCAGCTGGGTTTCCGAGATTGGCCCGTCAGCCCTTCCAGAACCATCCTCAGTCTGGTGTTCCAAGGTCGACCAGCCACCTAACCCGGACCAGACCCCAGCCTTGAAATCCCTCAACTGACCAACTGGCCAGACCCAGATTCAGTTGGAGTCTCCTCAGATTCACCAATGACCCCACCCATACTCATCTCAGCCTAGAGACTCCCAAGGATGTCTAGCAGTTTAGACCCAGACTCAGACCCTACATCTAGCCCTGCAAGTCTGATGTCAACCAGCTGGCTGGACCCAGACTCAGACCTGGACTTTGACTCAGTGGGACCCTGCGGCCAACAGCCTGCATCCAGCATCTTTCAGCCAGCAACCAGGGAGCTGCATGCAGCATGCAAACAGGTAATATGAATAAAACATGCTACTTTCACCTCATACTCACAACACACGAATATATGCTGGGTGCACATAACATACAAGTAGATGTTCCATTCATGTACACCACAGGCATATAACATGCATGACACGTGCTATGGTCATATACACAAACACAGGACTTCAAGATACACAATGCATACATGCACACCACATATGTGCCCAAAACATGCTACTTATGCACACTGCATACATACAAGGAGAGAAGTAGATCCTGATACCTCCAAGACACCCACAGCAGTTCTTTGACATCCCCAGGCACAGAAGAAAGGGTGGACAGGCACCAAAAGGAGGCCCTGACTAACACTCCCTTCCCTTTTCTTCCAGAACTCAGGAGGGTAGGAGCACCACAAGAAAGATTAATGCCTTGCCTGGCCCAGGAGGAAAACAAACACAGTGCCAGTTCAGCGAAGACACCAGAAGACATCGCCAAGGGGAGAGACTTGCCTTACTCCACAAGGGTCCTCCAGTGGCTGCCGATAGATTGACAGCCCTGAGACTAACCCCTGTGCCACCAGGGAAGGCCAGCACCATACTTTTTTCAGTTGTGGACTTGTGTATGGTCCACATACAGGCACTGTGCCATATCCTCCTCATATGCTCAGGCCTAAGGTTGGTAATTAACCATATCAGGAAGTGAAAGCATAGCAGAGCTGCAGCAAAATCAAAATCCAAAACTAGGACCAGGATTTCCATGTACCTGATACATGAAGGCCTTCTGTGTTCTAAGATTAGAACCTCCCAGAGTTTCCTTGCTTGACTAGCACTTACTTTTCATGCCTCCAAACTGAATCCTGTGAAAGCAGATTTCTCTCCTTTGTCAATTTCCACATTCTATGCATTTTTCTACAAAGAATAGGATGAGCCCAGTTCTTTCTCTCTGCTTCCTATTCCATTGTACAATTAAGTCTATTGCACCAACTCCTCAGCCATCTTATAAAAAGGTAATTCATATGGATATAAAAATCATTTACTACATTAATTCACCCTCTCAAGGTTAACATTATTTACAAAATCTTTAATTTCCCAAAGAATAAAATGAAAAGGAAGGAAGAATTTAGTTAATACTGACAAGGATTTATTTGCTGGTTATTGCCTCTTAGCAAATAAAGATGATCATTATTTTCTTTCAAGTAAGAAAGAAAAGCAAGTAGATGTCTAAGACAGAAAGCATCCAGAAAAGATGCAGAAATCATCTAGGATAATAATAACAAAGTTATTTGGTTAAGGCTAACTAGAATAGGTATAAACTGCTATCATACCTGTTAACAAATGGGAAAATTATAGCTTGGAATGGTTAATACTTGTCCCCAAGACCATAGATCTACAAATGGTGGACATAAAATTTGATAGTCATCTTAATTTTAAAGCAGAAAATAACTGGTTTCTTATTGCAATGAAAAATATATTCCTTTAGGGCCTCCCCGGTGGCGCAGTGATTGAGCGCTGGGTTGTGAAGCTGCCCGCAGCCTCTGCAGCGCCGGTTCGATCCCTGGCCGCTCCCCAGCCACCAGAGGAGGGTCCCACATGGCGCGCAGACCTCTCCTGCCGCCCACTGCTCCCCTCAGCAGTGTACTTCAGTCCTTCTGCCTGCTCTGCTCCCCGCTCTGGCTCTGGTGAATTCTCTCACCCTCCCGCGCTTCTGACTGTACCCAGTGCTTGTATAAATAAGTAAAATAAATAAATAAAAAATAAAAATCTTAAATAAAAAAAAATATATTCCTTTAAATCTTGAAACAACTCATCTGTCCATAAATATAAGTAGCTGGATACACCTTGGGAGAATGTGGCCTGAAAGCATAGCTTCTACCTCCATTTCTATGCTGGAAAATTTAGTTGTCAGTATTGATTAGTCAAAAGACATTTCCTTCACAGTCAAGACCATTTTAAATCTTTTAAAAGAGATCAACATCGAATTCTAAAGTGAAGTTCCTTATTTACACAGTGATTGTGCACATTTTCTTACCTTTTATAGCTTTTTTTTCTAGGTTCTTTATAATTTTGTATTAACCAGTTCATAGTAGACATTCATTAAATGCTACATTGAATGGATGAATGAATGAATGAATGAATGCATATCACTGACCTTTCTCTGACAATATTTTTTTTTCAGGGGAGAACGCGAACGCAGTCCCCCACTACCACAAATTATGCAGTCGAGTTTCCCACATTTGGGGAAATTGCAGGGGTCAGCACATCCGGAGGCCAATGGATAAGCCTCGCCCTGGGAAAACCACCTTCATAATCATGGTATCTCCCCTGCCAGGTAAGTATTCTCTGACAATTTTTTAGGATCTACTCTGACAATTGTTTTGAAACTTGGCTACTTCAATTACCTTTTTCTGTCTAATAAGTTACCTCAAGGGTCTCCCTGGTGGCACAAGGGCTTAAGCACCACACTATGAAACAATCTGCAGGCTCTGCAGCACGAGCTTGATTCCTGGCCAGCCAGGGAGAAACCCACATGGTGCAGCAGACCTCTCCAACTCGTCCGCTGCTCCCCTCAGTGTATTTCAGTCAGTTTGCCTGCTCTGTTCCCCACTCTGTCTCTGGTGAATCCTCTCACACCTCCCCCTCTACATCTCTGGCCTGTACCCCAGCTCTTGTATGCATAAATAAATAAATCTTCAAAAAAAGGTACCTCAAAACTTAACTGGTTAGGACAATAATAATTTATTGTTTCTCATAGTTCTGTAGGTTGACTTAGCTCAAGTAGGCAATTTATTTGCTCTTTCTGGTAATGGCTAGTTCAACAAGTTGTTACATTCAACTAGAGCTCAGCTAGGGTGTCTCAGTGTTCCTCCAAAGGTTTTATCTCTCTGTATATCCACATGGCATTCTCCACATCACTAAGAAAAATATCTTACTAATGTTTTTCTGGATTTGACCCCAAAATCAAGGGCACCAGAAATAAATATCAAACCAAAAAGCTTCTCACAGCACAAAACCATCAACAAATTGAAAGGGCAACCAACTGAGTGGGAGAAGACATTACATGTTATATATCCAATCAGGAGTTAATATCTAAGGGCCTCCCTGGTGGCCTAGGGGTTAAGTCTTAGCTCTATCACCATCATGGCCTGAGTTTGATTCCCAGGCAAGGAACAAAGCCACATGGCACAGCAGACCTCACCTGTCTTGTTGCTGCTCACCTTAGCAGTGTATTTCAGTAGATCCATCCTGCTCTGCTCCCCACTCTGTCTCTGGTGAATCCTCTCACCCCCCACACCTCTGGCCTACACCCCAGCTCTTCTGTATGAAAATAAAGAAAATCTTTTTTTAAAAAAAGCTAATATCCAAAATTCATACAACTCAATTCTTTAAATGCATCTAAAAATGGGCAAAAGAAATGAACAGACATTTTTGCAAAGAAGTGATATGGAGGCCCAACAGATACATGAAAAGAAGCTCAACATCACTAATCGTCAAGGAACTGCAAATCAAAACCATGGTACGTTATCAGCTTGCTCCACAAGGAAAAATGGCAAGAAATAACAATCATATGGTATTTGTCTCCTTCCCAAACCCCACCAAACAACAAAATTTTTCTACCTGTAAATCTCAAGAATTCATTTTTTTCTGACAGACATATTCACTATAAAATTTGATGAACCTACTAAGAATTCTGTGAAAATATTTTTTTTTAATGTTATTTTTTCTTTTTTTTTTTTTAAGATTTATTTATTTATTTATACAAGCACTGGGTACAGTCAGAAGCGTGGGAGGGTGAGAGAATTCACCAGAGCCAGAGCAGGGAGCTGAGCAGGCAGAAGGACCGAAGTACACTGCTGAGGGGAGCAGCGGGCAGCAGGGGAGGTCTGCGCACCATGTGGGACCCTCCTCTGGTGGCCGGGGAGCAGCCGGGGATCGAACCAGCGCTGCAGAGGCTGCGGGCAGCTTCGCAACCCAGCGCTCAACCGCTGCACCACCGGGGAGGCCCTCTGTGAAAATATTTCTAACAGGACAAAGTACAAGATAGATGTCTGGACAAATTCTGAATCTAAATTCTGTACCAGTTAACACAACTTCTTAGAGAGTTGGTATGGGGAGTATCTTTTTTAAAAGGTGTGTACTGATCGGTTCAAGGCATTGATTGATATACATGAGATCTCTCCAGGAGAGAGTGAAAAGGATATCTCCTCTGCCCAGGTGAAGGTGTGTTCACCTCTCTCTACAGAGTGAAAAAACAGGCAGAGTAATTACAGGTGGAATAAGGACTATAAGCTACAGATTACTCTCAGGAAACATTTCTGAGTCTAAATGCACTTTTTAATTAGCTCTTCCAATAGCATCATGCTAATTGGTTAATTTGGAAATGATATGAGACCCTGTGTGCTTTAAAGAAAATCTGTTTGTTGATATATTTATTTGCACCTGAGACTGTCTTATTGCTGGCAGGACAGATATTATTAAAACAGAATCACCTGCTTATTTTAACCAGCTTTTTTTAACGAACACACATGAATTAGATTATCCCTAGGGTTTCAGGAGGAAGTATTAGCATTTTGAGTGATGGGAAATTGCCACTTAGCTGGGAAATAAATGAGCTTTAAATAGATCCCATTATTTTTTACGGGGTTATTATTGTAAAGGTTTCATAATTAAAGAAATGCCCTTCAAGTCTATCCTCATTGTTGGTTTATGATTGGGGTGTTAACCTGTAACTAGCCCTGCTCTTCACATCAAGTCACAGTGAGTTTTCATAAGAGGTTATTACATAAAATAAAATTACCTTTTATTGGTCCACATAATATTTCCAACAAGTGTCTCGGTTTGTTAGCTATGCTGTGAAGAAAATGTATTAAGTTTACTTGCCTGGGCTAGGAAATAGTGGCTTTTTAAAGTTTGTATGGGTTTAACATGTTTTACTATTAAGACAATTATGAATACATTAGAGACATAATTTAGGTGAGAACATGTTATATATTTGGATATTTATATATATCACACCTTAATATTTCAAGCTGTTTTACTTCTTTCAGGGAGATGACACTTTATTATCCAAACAAACTCCCCTCTAGCTTACTATCTAAAATGTTTCTTTCCAGCCTAATTACTGCCATTAAATAATAAAAGAAGAAACTGCTTGGATCATCCTGGATTTCGGAAAGTACAATGGTAAACAATCTCCCCACTCCAATCTAACATTCTCCTTTTTTATGAAAGTATTATTGAGCTGGCTGCAGTTAAGCTGCTCTGTGAGCAAAGGCTCATCTCTAAGTTTGGAAATGCTAGGGTGCCCCCTACCGCCACAAATGGGGAAGCACCGAGACCAAGATTCTGTCCTTGCATTCAAAGAACAAAATCTTCCAGAAAGGATACTTAGCCGAAGTTCGGATAAGCAATGGTTAGTCACATGCATGCATGCATGGATGGATGGATGGATGGATGGATGGATGGATGGATGGATGGATGGATGGATGGATGGATGGATGGAGGAATGGATGGATGGATGATAGAAACAAGTAATAAATCTACCTTAGTATAAATTTTTACAAAATGAAGCCACTTTAATATTCACCTGGTCCAAAGAGCTATTCATTAGAACCAAGACAAAGGTTTAGATATTGCATGACCAAAAGTATATGCATATATACATCTTTCTAAAATGGTAGTGCCTATCTTTCGTCATTATTGCAAAGAGGTATGTAACTGGAGTGGCTCTCTTTCTCTCTGCTACCATCTCTGGCATCTTTCTTGGTGATACCAACATCCATGGAGCTGAATATGCTGGACAGTAAAGAAAGACACTTCATAATAAAACATGGTGACCAGGAGGGGAGGGAATCTAATAGACACTGGTGGAGGAATCCTGGTGCTTTGGGGATGGAGGTGGCATGGTAACATGTATTTGTAGTGGTATGAACCTGAACCCCTAGAAATATCCAGTGTTGTAAATCAACATTACCTCAGTAAACATAACTTCCACAAATAAATAAATAAGACTGAGCTGCTATAGCTCATTGCTAAGCATTGCAAGAAAGAAACAATGTAAATGATATTCTCAAAGAAAAAAATAGTATCCAATACAATAAATTGCATAGGACCCATATTAAACTTATTTCTCCCAAATTAAGCTCAAAGGTCTGATTTCTGGCTAACTCACATATATTAATGGGCCTCCTGATGAAGCTGAAATCAATATTTTTCCCCATTACTCTGCTCCCCTCGTACTTGAGGTCTTTGCTAGGGTTGTGGTGACATACACACTAAACTGTGAGCCAGTTTCACAGGGATAACTGCTCAGGATTTGGGGTTGGCTTGTATATTCTGTTACATCTTTGATCTTCTAAAATTGAGGTTCATCAGAGACTTGGAGATAAGTCAATATGACTTCAGGAGCCAGGAAGACTCAAAATGCAGAAAAATGTGCCCTCGCTCCGGCTTACGCCCTCTCTCTCTCTCTTCATCCTCCCACCCCCAAGCATAAAAGGCAAAAATAATTGCTGGGAGTTTTAAATCCCTGGGCACTAGAAATTGATTTGTCTTTAATTCATTTTCATTTTATTCAGATTTTGAATTTCAAGGAGCTACAACATGTGGGCATTAATTTCTCCCTGTAAATTTGGACACGACAGTGTTTGTTCAAACCTGGAGTATGTTTATGAACCTGCACTTAGGACCGGTGTCATTTTCCTCTTTGCTGCATCCCTCCTGCCTTATGAGACCACATGGCTGGGCATAATTTGGGGTGAGAAATAGAAAGTCCACAAAACGTTCAGCTTTGGCAACTGAATTACGTTGAAGTTGAATATATATTATTTTGGCCCATTTTACAGTCTCCCAGAGATAGTGTTAGTTTGCTAACTGGTCCCCCACACAAAGGGCAAAAAGGAAGGAGAGGCAGGCCTCTCCACGTTGGTAGGCAGCAGAGTTGGAACCAGCAACAGAACTTTCTTAGAAGTAACTTACTTAGGAGCAGACGTCTACACCCTCTCCCGGAATCTCAAAGTTTATCAAAAGGCTTGAACCCGGATCAGTCACACACTTAGACCAGTCCCCACAGCACTTGGCTTCTCTGGGCTGTGTGGCGAGGAGAGCAGCTCCCACCGCCCGCAGGCCGAACATGCGTTCTGAGGACCAGAGAGCTGGGAGGAGTCTAGGGTTGAGCGATCGGCTCCTGGGTCAACCCAGGTCACGTCCTCTCGGTGACTTTCAGCAATTCTGCGCCCCACCCCCACCAGAGCAGTGCAGCTCCTGCAGCCTTACCCACCAGGCCTGCAGCCAGCAAGGGTTTTCACTAAGCATGGGGGTGGCTATCTGGGGGCACTGGAAACAGATCGCGGAAATAATATGGCAACAGGCTAGAGAAACACAGATGAACAGAGTGATGCCCAGAATAACAATTTTTTCCATCATAAGCCCCTGTGATTCAAGGCACTGATTTATTAAGTCTCTTAGCTGGGGAGTCACATCATTCAGAGGGTTTGCCTGTGTTGTCTTGTGATTTACGAAAGATGCTACATTAGCAGACTCATCAGATATGAATACAGGGCATTCTGTTTTGATAATGGCATAGATGCCTCCTTAAAAGGCAGTAATAACGTCCAAGGCCATCCCTGTTTGGGAGGACAGTTTTTCTCATTAGGGAGAATTCAGTGTTCAGTAAGGACAGACTTTGTAGGCAATTGTGTAACGCTTACCGGGTCAATCTCCTAAGAGCTGCAAAGTCCTCCAAGCCAATGGAAGGAAGAAAGACTGTTACCAAACAGTCTCACCAGTGGAAAGCAGAACTGGTTCATCTGGCCTTGAAAAGGTGGTCGCAGCTTTAGGGACTGAGAGGTAAATGCCAGGCCAGGATCGCTACCGCTTGAGTCTCACCCCATTCAATGTTGTGTGTTCCTTTTCAAGTACTGTGTTTCAAAAGGTTCAACTTGCAGCAGGACAAGAGGATCGAGTGGAGACTGAGTAGTTCCCCTCACCCAGGGGTGCAAAGGGCTCACCCTGATGGATGCCCCATTGCAAATTCCAACAAGTCTATCTCGCCTTTCAGTAGCAAGATGGGACTTGGTGTTCTGAGCAGCATAGAGCACTGATGCATGGTGGCCACCAGAGCAGTAACTCCACAACTACTTCCAAGTGAGAGTTGCATGTCTCTGCAGCAGTCTCCAGTCTGGCCTATGGGGCAACAGACAAACCCCCTTGGGGGAGACACAAGAAGAGACATGTAGAGACACTTGGAAGAGATCAATGGAGAGTCTGACAATGGCAGCCTTTACCTTGATTTGTACTTTGAATTTGTACCTTAATTCCAGACTTGCTTTGCCCCTTTTGCCCCTTTCTGTTTCCCCACCAGAAGGTACCTCAGACTAATGGCAAGCTTTTGAGCCTAGGAAGCCCTGCCTTAGGCCAACCGTGTTTGGCTGGGCATTTATGCATGAAGAGATGGGTAATTTTGGCTGTTTTGTTGGCAAACTATTATCCTTTCTTCTCTTTTCTCTCTATACACATTAATTCTATTAGAGATCTTTCACACTAAGGGTAGGCCTTGTCTTTATGTAACAGATGATGCCACAACATTTTGCTTCTAATAACTCTCTGAAACTACATCTAGTGGTAGCATTACAGACCCCAGCCCAAAATAGTCCTTTGTCGTCTAGGGAAAGAATTCAGCAGAAAGTGCTGGATGGAGGTGAACCAAGCAAGGCTTTATTAGAGACTCACAAATGAGGGGGCCAGTGAGGGGAAGGAGAATTTAGCCTGGCTCTTCAAAGGGAGTTAGGAAGAGATATTGAAAGTTTAAGTCCATGAGGCTGGGAGGAGGGCACTGTCTTAGTCTGGCCTGGGTTGGGCTACACCTGGGCATGCCAGATGTTTACACACCAGCTGAGCATGCCGGCTCTTAACCTTCTCCCTCCAGGAGAGTTCGAGATAATCATTAGTCAGGATGCTGCGTCATGGTCGCTGTGGTGGGCCAAACTGTTTGGATTCACCTGTCAATTATTCAGTCCTCCTGTTCAGACAGGACTTGGGGCAACTCATCCTACAGGCTCCCAATTTCTTTTACCTCGACTTTTTCAGGGAGTCAGCTATGATCACTTCAGATACTTCAGGGACTACATGCTTTTCTGGACATAGAAAGATCTTAAAAGGTAGTAGCGATTATGTCATAGCGATTATGAAATTAAGGTTTTGCTCTTTAAATCCTGCTGCTTCAGGGCACTGTGGTGATGGTACACAGATGCCTTGGGGAAGGAAATTCTATGGGGACTCAATCTGAGGGGGTGGGGGAAGCAAATATTGTTTTAAAAAAAAAAAGAAAAAAGAAAATAAATCCTGCTGCTTGTGATTATGTTTGTTTTCTTCAGAAGCTAATAGAGTAAAAGCCCATTAAACTTGTGTCATAATGATGACTAAAGAGAAAAATAACAAAATGTTAAAGGCATCACATTGATGAACCTGGCACCACAATCCAGACTTTGAATTTCAGACAAACAACTAAAATGCAAAAATTCTTAGGCAAACTAAACATTACAAACTTCTAAAGTCATTCAGAACCATGCTTTTGATGAGATTAAAGGCATGTGCCAAGTGGCTCTCAAGTTTTTTGGCACTTTACAGAAAACAATGAAATAAAATTTAAATCCAAAATCTAATTTATTTGCAACACAATACAGGCATATGAGTCCTATCACAGTGATTGCTGAATTTTAACATAATAAGTAAAACCAGAATGATCAATCATTTTAAAATGAACAAAGATTTAACAAATTTTTTGTTTAAATGAATGAACTCCAAGAATATCACATGGTTGGTTTACATTTAATCCGGTCTGCATGTTGTAGCTCATCTAGAACATTTCTGATACTCTCAATGCAAACTTCTCCTCTATAATGTTTTTTTGATGCAAGATTCCATACATTTTCAAATTCTTCATCAGAAAGCTTGACACCAATGTTACATAATATCTCTGCAATCTAGAAAAAAAATTGACAGACTAAGATTCACATGCTTTTAAATTTGAATCATAAGAATGTCTTTAAAACATCAAAGGCTATGGCTGTTTATCCCTAATAAGTTATATATGTGCTCATTATATATAATGAGCAAATATCAAGATTCTAGTACATTTGGCTCATGAACAATTTTATTTATATGAATGAGAATACTTAAAGTAGCCAATATATAAAGTGACTTTCAACTCTACATGTTTCCGATGATTGTACAGAGAGGAAGCAAAATTCAAGTAAGAAAAGTAAGAGTAAAGATAAAAGACTTGCTTAATTTGAGTTCCATCCAGTCTTGGAAAAATATTTTTCTTTTTATACATGGATCATATACAATGTGCAAGTAATGTTTCCTATCATAAACTCTATTTCAAGAATGGTACCTAGACATCACAACCAAAGTGAACATTATCCTCAAGAATTCTGTCTTTGAGGATCCCAACAGCTTTTGTAATTTAAAAACTCAAGCTTTAAAACATCTAAAAAAGTAGTTCTTGATAAATAAACATTTCTATCTTTGGGTATTTATTTAAAGTTGGCGTTTCCTTCATCGCTTTTGAAATAATATGCTGTACCTCTTTTTTTGATCTGGTCTTGAAGAAGTCTCTTTCAAACACTCCTTTGTGACCAAAGACAGTAGGGTATAGTAACGAATAGGCATTGCCCTCTTCACCATAATTAGTCCTATCGCTGATGCGACGAATTCTGGGGACAGGAATGTCAGACCGGATGGTTGGGACACCACAGATGGGATAACCTAGGACATCAATGAGCAAGGAAGAGACAGTCTAAAACTGAGCTGTATAACACAACAGCCACCAACCACATGTGGCTAGTGAGCATTTAAATATGGCTAGTTTGAAGTGAGATGTTGTACGTGTAAAACACACACTGAGTTTCAAAGATTCAGTATCAAAAATTCAAAATGTTTTTATATTGCTTATTAGTTGAAATAAGATTTTGAAGAGATATATACTTATGCCACTCAAATTAATTTTACCTGTTTTTCATCTTAAAAATGGCTACTAAAAATTTTAAAATATGTATCACTCCCACTATATTTCTATGACACGGCACTATTCTGAAGGGAATAGCAATACTAAACATTCTCCCAGAATGTTTAGCATGACTATAAAATCCAATTAAGAAAAAATGTAAATCCTTGACCATGATTTTAGTCTAACGAAGTGATCTTGAGCAACATAAAATAATCTTTCTAAAGAATCAAAATTCGTCATGCTCAATCTGGAGATATATAATTGTATGCTCCCCAGATCTATACATTAAAGTCCTTACCTCTCACACCTCAGAATGTGAAATAGGGTCTTACAGATATAATTAGTTAAGAGGATACTGTGCTGGGTTGGCCCTATAAGACTGACATCCTTACATAAGGGAACATGTGGACAGAGACACCCACACAGGAGAACACTGTGAAGATTGAGGCAAAGGTGGATGGGGTGCAGCAGACACAAAATAGTACCAGACTCCCAGCAAACCAGAAATACGAAGGGCCTGAATAGATTCTCTTTCAAACCCTCAGAAGGAACCAACCCTGCCAGCACCTTGATCTCAGACTTTTAACCTCCAAGACCATGAAATGGAAAATTTCTATTCTTTAAGTCATTCAATTTGTGATTTGTGTTAAGGCAGTCCTAGCATAAGAATGGGGGCAGAGGGTGAAGATACAGAGAATAGTTTCAGAAGAGCTCTTCAAATACATAAAGGCAGCTAACTAGAGAGCTAAGGATAACTTTGTTCAAAAGTCCACTAACACTTCCTAAAGACCAAATTACTACCAGGTTTGACATTCAATGTTCTCACAGATCACGGTTTCAATTTCATTAATAACAGACAGAATCATTTTACCTGGATCATCATGGGTAGTTCAGTCCAGTCTATAGTTATTGAGACCAGGAAATGCATACCATACAGAATTGAATGAAAGTCCTAGGCTTTGAGAAATTTATAGTCTATAGAAGACAGAGGCTGGGTAAAATAGGAGAATTGACAAAAGACCTTTTGTGTCTGTTTGCTGATCCCTGTAAAACTGGACAAATAATGTCACATACTCACAAGTAGAAGGAACACCTCCTACAACCGCACTGATCTCAGAAGAAGTTGTCTTATAGTGATTAGAAACTTTATCACTTGGCCTCAGAAGTGTCCGAAGAGTTGTTTCTGAGCTCCCTGGTTCTTTAATGACAATGTCTTCAGGTTTTATCAAGAGTGTTGGTTCACATTTTTCAAATTTCTTCTCAGTAGGTTCTGTACAGTCTATCCGACTACCTTTAAGCAAAGAGTGAAAGAAAGGCAGGAAGAAGTTACTAATTGGTGCCTGCTGTTGTGCAACTAAATCACTTTTCCCATTTAATCTTTTTGCCAGTAGAACTGAATTGGGTTAAGCACCCCTCAGCTGATGCCAGCACCCCACTGAGGAAAAGCAAGCTCAGGCCGGTGACATGTGCCAGGAAGTGTGAATGTAGTCCAATGTTTCATTTTACCGCTCCACTCATATACCATGGAATGAAGCTTTTAAATCTGAAAGACCAAATGAGAGGCTATATTTTTCTTTCCATTCTTTTAAAAGTGGAGCTTATTTTCATGTTTAGCTACACTGCAAGCCTACCAAAGTTGTTCCTTGGACACAGCCAGAGGGAGAATTGGGAGAAAATACACGCACAGATGGGAGTTGTACATTCCACACATACTTGATTGTGGGGAAGAGACCTAGGTATTGCAACATTTGGAGAGGCAATAAGAACTCACTGCTCACTCAGGAACCCATTCTATAAATAACTCCCTACAAATCAATTTATAAAAGACAATTCTGAGGAACAAATTGTAAGACTCTGTCCTCGTTTGCAGGTTTACTTTGCTGAGGCAATTGTGAAACCCAGCAGTAAATTCCCCAGACATCTTTTTCACAGAGCTGATAACAGCATAGCTGGCACTAGAGGGCGCTGTGGTCTTTCACGCTCCAGAAAACTGCTTCTGGTTCTGGGGAAGTCCAAGCAAGACTTTCAAAGTCCAAACGGTGCCCAGGTATCTGAGAGGGATGGGACCTGAGGCAAACCAGAAAGACAAGCCTGTCTAAGTCTGCACTCCCGTTCAGCTCATGCCAATCATTATCGTAAAAGCATTCAGGTGCAGTGTTCCAGATCCTCTAGGATGCTCACCAACCCCAACCCCTCCACCAAAAGCAGAAATCTGGACAAAGTTTGAAAAATGGTTCAGCCTTTATCTTGACTTGGATTTTGATTTTGCTCTTTTTCTGCCCTTTCCTGTGGGTCCCCACCAGAAGGTGCCTTAGACTTGGGGCAAGTTTTCAGGCCTTTAGTGGCCCTGCTTTGGGCCAAGCCTGTTTAGCGAGGCATTAACCTACTAGGGGTAGCATGAGTTATTTGGGTGTTTTATTGGGAAACTATATCCTCTCTCTTCTCTCCGTATTGCACACTGATTCTATTTAAGTTGTTTTCTATTGGGGAAAAAAAAAAGACTGACATCATCAACAAAGCCCAAAATTTGATTTGGGAGGATGGGAGTAGAGAGACCTTTCTTTGGCAGAAAGCCATAACCCAGGAATAAAAGTAAAAACAGTACTATCTTTACTTTTTAGAAGAGATAGTCTAAAAGAAAAATTTTTTAAGTATAAAATGCTTTAGAAAAGATTAATCCTCTCTAATAATCAAGATATGAAAAGTAAAGCAAACAATGTGTCATTCTGTTAACTCAGTTACAGGAACGGGAATGTTTGAAACTATGCACTATGGTATCAAGTAAAAGTAAATCTTCTCACAACCTTGGCTGATAAAAGTACAAATTGTAATTCATTTAGAAAAGTAAAATGATAATGTATAGAAAGAGACCTTCCGGGATGATAACTTTCATAAGAAATAAGAGAGAATTAAAAACAGAAAACTTTTCGAGAGATAATAGTTGCTATAACCCATATTCGTTTTAAAATATCTGGAAACAATCTAAATTTCAAAGTAAGGAAATGGTTTAGTAATTCATTATACATCAAGATAAAGGAACTGAAAATTAGGCCTACAAATATCAAAAAGTATCTCTTCATTAAACAGACATTTGAAAGCCAAATTTTATTTTTTTTTTAAATAATAAATTTTATTTTTATATTCCCCATACAATTGCAGCCCCCCCATTCTGACCCCAATCCCTCCCCTCCCGCCCCCGCCACCCTAAAAGTGTCTCTGGTTCATAGTTTTTTGTTGATTTTGATTTTCGCTTTCTTATAGTTATTCATTTTCCTGGTCCCTTATTTAAGTTTTCTAGATTCCTGCTATGAGTGAGACCATCCGGTATTTTTCTTTTTCTTTCTGGCTTATTTCGCTGAGCATGATCCCTTCCAGCGCCATCCATGTTGCTGCAAATTGCATGTGTTTATCTTTTTTGAATGCTGAGTAATATTCCATGGTATATATGTACCACATCTTCTTGATCCAGTCATCTATTTTTGGGCATTTGGGTTGTTTCCAAAGCTTAGCTATTGTAAATAGTGCTGCTATAAACATAGGGGTGCAGGTGTTCTTTGGAATTGATGTTTCTGTGTCCTTTGGGTAAATACCCAGGAGTGGAATTGCTGGATCATATGGAAGCTCTATGTTTAGTAGGTCCAGAAATCTCCACACAGCTCTCCACAGTGGTTGGACCAGTTTGCACTCCCACCAGCAGTGCAGGAGAGTTCCTTTTTCTCCACACCCTCTCCAACATTTGTTGTTGCTAGTTTTTTTAATGTGTGCCATTCTCACTGGTGTAAGATGGTATCTCATGGTAGTTTTGATTTGCATTTCCCTGATGACAAGTGATGTTGAACATTTTTTCATATGCCTGTTGGCCATTTGCATTTCCTCTTCAGAGAAGTTTCTTTTTAGCTCTTCTGCCCATTTTTTGACAGGATTATTTTCTTTGTTGTTGTTGAGTCTCATCAGCTCTTTGCAGATTTTTGTGATCAGTCCTTTATCATTAGTGTTGGGTGCAAAAATGTTCTCCCAGTTGGTGGGGTTTCTCTTTGTTTTTGTTATTGTCTCTTTTGCTGTGCAGAAGCTCTTTAATTTGATGTAGTCCCAGCTGTTTATCTTTGCCTTCACTATCACTGCTTTGGGTGATGTGTCTGTAAAGATGTCTTTGATGTGCAAATCACGTAGTGTTTCGCCTATATTTCCTTCTATATATTTTATGGTTTCAGGTCTTATGTCTAGTTCTTTAATCCATTTTGAGTTGATTTTTGTGTATGGTGTGAGGTAGTGGTCAAGCTTCATTCTTTTGCATGTAGCGACCCAGTTGAAAGCCAAATTTTAAAATGTCAAGTGGTTCATTCACTGTGATTTTAGCTGTGTTTAAAATACAGAGAGATGTACACACATATCTTTCTTTCTATATATGTTGTTAATGTTATATTAATGGTACAGCAAGTTAGCATGAAAATATTTGAGCCAACAAAATTATCGTTTTTCCTTTTCTAACAAAATTAAAAGATCAGATTTTCTTTATGTCAAATTCAATTTTATTATTGATTTTCCTGGGGGAGGGGAGCTAAGACAACAGTTTAAAAACAACTTTCTGATCACCATCTCTCAGCCTGCAGCTTGCGCGCCATCTTCCCCTCTGGTGAGGCGGCATTCTCCAACCGGCAGAGAGGAGGAAACAACAAACCAAAACAACCAACAAGAACAAACGACGTAGCAAGCGGGACCGTGAGTGGAAAGGAACTATTGCAGCCACCACACCCCGTGAACGGGAGCTGAGGCGAACCCTGCAGGATTCGCCGCGGCGGCGAGCTAACGGCTCCGGGCGCCATTAGAGAAGAACAAAGACCCCGGGAGACGCGCACACAGCCCGGGCTGCCGGTAAGCCTGCGCGGGAAAGCGGCTCGCTCGGCGCGCTTGAAAAGCAAGTGCAGACCTGGATCGCGGCTGCCCAGGTCCCCGCGCCTGCGACCTAGGCTTGCGGGGAGACGACCTAGGCTTGCGGGGAGACGCGCGGAGGCCCTCACTGAGGTGAAGGTCCCTCCCTGAGTGAGCAGGAACCAGGCGCCCAGGCACGGGAGCGGTGCAAAAGGCGCCATTCCCGCACCACTGAACTGGGCTACAGCCCGCGTCCTGGAACTGAGGGCTTTGAACTGAGACCCGGGGCACGAAAATTCGGGGCGTGGTTTCTCCACGACGGTGGGGCACAAGGCAGACACAGCACCCCAAAGCTGTTGAGGTGTACCCTACCATTCCTGCTCTGTTCTCTGTCCCACGGGGTGGGGGGAGGCGAAAAACAGCCCCCCAAGGACAATAGGAGAGATCTCTGGCGCCACCTAGCGACCAGGAAAAAAAAAAGTCACTAACACCCTATAAAACAGGACATTTCTTAAGACTGCTTGAAAAGGGCAGAAGGTTTCTGGAGGACCCAGTGGCCAGCCGGGAAGTTATTCCACGCCAGGCCCCTTCCGACCAGCAGTCTGAGCCCACAGAGGGAGCAGGCACCCACGTCCGGGGCAGACCGGGTGCGCAGAAGAGTGTGCCTGAAACTGGAGGCGCAGGGACTGCATCCCGCTTCGCCATTTGAGAACAGGGACATTTCTTCAGTAAAAACTGCCTAAAACCAGCAGAAAGCTCCCCCAGAAGACAGAGATGGCTCCTGGAAGAGCCAGAGGAGAGCGGAGAAGTTCACCCAAGATATCAGTCAGTCCGAGCAACACAGTGTCCCAACGCATACGACAAATTAGAAAACAGACAGTAGGGAGTAGAAGAACCACACGCAACCTAAAAACTCCTCAGGAAAGAAGCACACCACAAAAAGAAAACCACTCCCCAGATTGCAACGACAGCAACTTGGAAGAACTTCTGAGCCTTCCAGAAAGAGAATTTAAAATTGCCATGATTAAAAAAGTGATAGATCAGAAGAAGGAAATTGAGTCCCTAAAGAGGGAAGTAAGAGAAATGCAGGAGATCAAAGAATTAATGGAGGAACTAAAGAACTCTGGGAAAAGCAATGAAAGCAGAATAGATGAAATGGAAGAACGAATAAGTAATCTTGAAGACACAGAAATAAAAAGAACCAAAACAGAAAAGGAAAGAGAAGTACGAAGGAAAAAGAATGAAGAAAGACTTCGGGAACTATCTGACTCCATGAGGAAAGGAAATATAAGAGTTATAGGAATTCCAGAAGGAGAGGAGAGAGATGTAGGAACAGAGAAAATATTCAGGATATAATTGAAGAGAACTTCCCAAATGAGAAGAAGGAGCTGAAAATTGATATACAAGAAGCAAGAAGAACACCAAACTTCCACGACGAAAGGAAAAACACAGCAAGACACATAATAGTAAAGCTCCCAAGAATCCAGGACAAGGAAAAAATAATGAAGCTGACAAGAGGGAAGAAACAGATAACATTCAAAGGAAAGCCAATCAGGCTGACATCAGACTTCTCTGAAGAAACATTACGGGCAAGGAGAGAGTGGAGGGACATAGTCAACAGACTCCAAGAAAACAGATGCCAACCAAGAATACTCTATCCCGCAAAGCTCTCTTTCCTCCATGAAGAAAGAATATGGACCTTCCCAGACAAAGAGAAACTCCGGAATTTCATTGCGACTAAACCCCCACTCCAAAAAATACTACAAGGAATCCTAAAGCCAGAACCTCAGAGGGACGAATAACAACGAAAGAAGACCAAAAAAAAAAAAAAAGTTATTAAAAGAATAAATAAAATCAAAGGAAAGACAAACATAATGGCAAATACAGATGCTAACATATCAATATTAACTCTAAATGTAAATGGACTAAACTCTTCAATAAAAAGACACAGAGTTGCAGCCTGGATTAAGAAACAAAACCCAACCTTTTGCTGTCTCCAGGAAACACATTTAGCTAGAAAAGATAAAAATAGGCTCAAAGTCAAAGGATGGAAAACAATCCTACAAGCAAATGGGCCAAAAAAGAAAGCAGGAACAGCTATACTTATATCAGATAAAACAGACTTCAAACTCAAAAAAATAAAAAGAGACCCCAATGGTCACTACATTATGATTAAGGGGACAATACTTCAAGAAGAAATAACACTCATTAACATATACTCACCAAACGAAAGAGCACCAAAATATATCAGACAACTGTTGTCCTCTCTGAAAACAGACATCAGAGAAAACACATATGTAGTGGGAGACTTCAACACACCACTATCAACAATGGATAGATCAACAAGACAAAAAATAAGTAAAGAAACTAAAGCTCTAAATAAGGACCTAGAGCATTTGGGCTTAACAGACATCTATAGAACACTAAACCCAAAAAAAACGGAGTACACATTTTTCTCAAGCGCACACGGATCATTCTCCAGGATCGATCACATACTGGGGCACAAGACAAACATCAACAGATACACCAAGATTGAAATCATACCAACCATCTTTTCTGACCACGAAGGCATCAAACTAGAAATAAATCATAAA
This sequence comes from Talpa occidentalis, assembly GCF_014898055.3. NCBI lineage: Eukaryota > Metazoa > Chordata > Mammalia > Eulipotyphla > Talpidae > Talpa > Talpa occidentalis. The sequence continues at coordinate 15,165,118 of NW_023600993.1, forward strand.
AAGAAGGCAAGGAACTATCCTACCTCATGGAGATTAAAAGCCACATTACTGGAAGACCACTGGACTAACGAGGAGATCAAAGAAGAAATTAAAAAATTCTTTGAATTGAATGACAAGGAGGACACCAATATCCTAAATGTATGGGATGCAGCAAAAGCAGTAATAAGAGGAAAATATATAGCAATAGAAGCTCACATCAAAAAACAAGAAAGAACTCAAAGAAACAACCTAATCTCGAAGCTCAAAGATCTAGAAAAAGAACAACAAAAAACCCCAGAACCAGTAGAAGAAAAGAAATAATAAAAACCAAAGCAGAAATAAATGAAATTGAAACTAAAAAAACAATCCAAAAGATCAATGAAACCAAGAGCTGGTTCTTTGAAAAAATAAATAAAATAGACAAACCCCTAGCCAGGCTCACAAAGGAAAAAAGGGAGAAAGCACAAATACACAGAATCATAAATGAAAGAGGAGAAATCACAACGGACACAGCAGAAATCAAAAGAATAATCAGTAACTACTATGAACAGTTATATGGAAACAAGTTTAACAATCTAGAGGAGATGGACAAATTCCTACAACTCTACAATCACCCAAAGCTAGATAAAGAAGAAATAGAACACCTAAACAGACCAATTACAAGCAGCGAAATTGAAATGGTAATTAAAAACCTCCCCAAAAACAAAAGCCCAGGACCTGATGGATTTACAAATGAATTCTACCAAACATTCAGAGACGAATTAGTGCCTATCCTTCACAAACTCTTCCAAAAAATTGAGAAGGAAGGGACAATACCAAACACGTTCTATGAAGCCAATATTACACTAATACCAAAACCGAATAAGGACAACACAAAAAAGGAAAACTATAGGCCAATCTCCCTAATGAACACTGATGCAAAAATCCTCAATAAAATTTTAGCTATCAGAATCCAACAATGTATCCATAAGATAATTCACCACGACCAAGTTGGATTCATTCCAGGGGCACAAGGATGGTTTAACATCCGAAAATCAATCAACGTTATCCAACACATCAACAAAAAGAAATATAAAAACCATATGATAATATCAATAGATGCTGAGAAAGCTTTCGACAAAGTGCAACACCCATTCATGATAAAAGCCCTTGAAATTCTTGGGATACAAGGAACATACCTCAACATCATAAAGGCCATCTATGACAAGCCAACAGCCAGTATCATTCTCAATGGTGAAAAGCTGAAAGCAATTCCATTAAGATCTGGAACAAGACAAGGATGTCCACTCTCACCACTGCTTTTCAATATAATACTGGAAGTCCTAGCCAGAGCAATAAGACAAGAGAAAGACATCCAAGGAATCCAAATAGGAAAAGAAGAAGTCAAACTATCACTATTTGCAGATGATATGATAATATACATAGAGAACCCCAAAATCTCCACAGAAAAACTAATTCAACTCATCAATCAATTCAGTAAAGTGGCAGGATACAAAATCAACACGCAAAAGTCAGTAGCCTTCCTATACACAAACAATAAATCTGAAGAAGAAGAAATCAAAAAAACCACCCCTTTTATTATCGAAACAAAAAAAATCAAATATTTGGGAATAAATCTAACAAAAGAGGTAAAGGACCTATACAAAGAAAACTATAAAACACTGTTAAAAGAAATAGAAGAAGACACAAAGAAATGGAAAGACATCCCCTGCTCATGGATTGGAAGAATAAACATTATTAAAATGGCCATCCTACCAAAAGCAATATACAGATTCAATGCTATTCCAATCAAAATCTCAATGGCATTCTTCAAAGAAATAGAACAATTATTGATGAAATTCATATGGAATCACCAAAAACCCCGAATAGCCAAAGCTCTACTGAAAAAAAAAAGAAGGAAATGGAGGCATCACACTCCCAGACTTCAAACTATACTACAAAGCCATAATCATCAAAACTGCATGGTATTGGAACAAGAACAGACATACAGACCAATGGAATCGAATAGAAAATCCAGAAATAAACCCACAGATTTATGGTCAACTAATCTTTGACAAAGGAGCAAAGACTATGCATTGGAGCAAAGAAAGTTTGTTCAATAAATGGTGCTGGGAAAACTGGGTCGCTACATGCAAAAGAATGAAGCTTGACCACTACCTCACACCATACACAAAAATCAACTCAAAATGGATTAAAGAACTAGACATAAGACCTGAAACCATAAAATACATAGAAGGAAATATAGGCGAAACACTACGGGATTTGCATATCAAAGACATCTTTACAGACACATCACCCAAAGCAGTGATAGTGAAGAGAAAGATAAACAGCTGGGACTACATCAAATTAAAGAGCTTCTGCACAGCAAAAGAGACAATAACAAAAACAAAGAGAAACCCCACCAACTGGGAGAACATTTTTGCACCCAACACTAGTGATAAAGGACTGATCACAAAAATCTGCAAAGAGCTGATGAGACTCAGCAACAACAAAGAAAATAATCCAGTCAAAAAATGGGCAGAAGAGCTAAAAAGAAACTTCTCTGAAGAGGAAATGCAAATGGCCAACAGACATATGAAAAAATGTTCAACATCACTTGTAATCAGGGAAATGCAAATCAAAACTACCATGAGATACCATCTCACACCAGTGAGAATGGCACATATTAAAAAAACTAGCAACAACAAATGTTGGCGAGGATGTGGAGAAAAAGGAACTCTTGTGCACTGTTGGTGGGAGTGCAAACTGGTCCAACCACTATGGAGAGCTGTGTGGAGATTTCTGGACCTACTAAACATAGAGCTTCCATATGATCCAGCAATTCCACTCCTAGGTATTTACCCAAAGGACACAGAAACATCAATTCCAAAGAGCACCTGCACTCCTATGTTTATAGCAGCACTGTTTACAATAGCTAAGCTTTGGAAACAGCCCAAATGCCCAAAAATAGATGACTGGATCAAGAAGATGTGGTACATATATACCATGGAATATTACTCAGCATTCAAAAAAGATAAACACATGCAATTTGCAGCAACATGGATGGCGCTGGAAGGGATCATGCTCAGCGAAATAAGCCAAAAAGAAAAAGAAAAATACCGGATGGTCTCACTCATAGCAGGAATCTAGAAAACTTAAATAAGGGACCACGAAAATGAATATAAGAAAGTGAAAATCAAAATCAACAAAAAACTATGAACCAGAGACACTTTTTGGGGGGGGGCGGGAGGGGAAGGATTGGGGTCAGAATGGGGCGTTTGCAATTGTATGGGGGAATATAAAAATAAAATTTAATATTTAAAAAAAAAATAAATAAATAAAAAAATAAATAAATAAATCTTTAAAAAAATAAAAAAAAAAAAAAATAAAAAATAAAAACAACTTTCTGTGGAACTGTCTTTTACAGTTGGGGTTTCAGTGTAAGGTTTTTTTTCACTTTTAACTTTTTTCTTTTAAATGAATAATGCATTGTCACAAATACAAACTATGCAAAAATACTAGGGAAAAAATGAATTTCAGGGCCACCCTTACTGTCAACTACCCTTCCTAGAAATAATAAATGTTATCAAATTCTTTCCTATCATTCTGTAGATACTCTAGGCATAAACAAATAAATATATGTACATATGTGCATGCTTTAAAATATATAATATTAAAGTTCACAAATGTTGAGCTCCCAGAAAAAAGAAAATATCATAGTCCGTTTGAAAATTTAGCAACTCTTTAAAATTCAATACCTGTAATAATGACCCTCTTTTCAGATTCCTGAGGAGGCATTTTATCTTTCCAGGTCAGAAAATTTGCAAATTCTAGGTAGTTAATCAGTCCATCATTATCCACATCACAGTACTCAAATAGCTGGTCCAGGAGTTTCTCATCTAAATGCAAGTTGATCTGTTCACAAGCTTCCCGAAGCTCATCTTTATCTATCATCCCATCTCCCTTCTGTTGGACACAAAAGAGAAAGAAAAAATGAGCAGTCTTCAAAAGGAGAGTTATGCAACATCTGTTACTTAGTTTAAGAAAAGAGTTCTATCATATAAATTCAAAGAATTTTCACGTAAGAGGAGTTAAATACTAAGAAATACTAAGTGAAATTGGTGCTCTTCGTGTCAACCTGATATGTCCACAGTAATTTCAACTTAGTTGGAGTAGGGTGTGACTTTGAATCATAGGATTTAAAATCTTGACTTTTAAATTTTATTTAAATAAATTTTGTCTTTAAATCATGTGTTTACGCTGTGAAAGAGCAGGTCTAACCATGATATGTGCTTGATATTTCATTTGACCAGTGCCCATGTCACAGATCACTACAATTTTCCATGCTTTCAAAGTTTTCCACACCTCTGGAGAAATTGGAGAGGTATTGGCAGGTCACGTACAGGGAAGTGGATTTAAAATAGTTGCCTGGTGTTGCCAACACTCCTCTGGGCAAGAGGGAAGTGCTACTGATCTGGCAACCAGCCTCCATTGTAACAATTAGCAGTGAGATTCATCCTGGTAACTGCAAGGTTTGTTGGGGAGGAGGCAGAAGGTAGAGGGGGTTTACAGACGATAAAGTCAGGAGCATACACATACACAGAATGTGAAATGAGGGAAATTTATGAAGGCTCTAGGCAGAAACTGGCTGATTCACTAGGGAGGTGAGGGGCAGAAAACATAGTCCCTGTTAAGGAAGGACAGCAGGAACTGGGACATTTTACCATTTAGCCCCCTTCCTGTAGTTTAGCAAGTCAACCTTAAATCCATGGGGAAATGACAGCAAAAGGCCTGAATATTTTTGCAGTGTGTCCTGCCTGCAAAAAAGGACCTTTAAGCCTTTTCAGAGTTTCTCCAAGACTGACAAACTCCCCAGGGAAACCATAAATGTCTCATTGACTAGTATTCAGCTCTTAGGCCCAGGATTGAATTTACAATGCTGATGAAGGTGATACCCTGGAGAATGAGAACTTGCCCAATGAATTCTGGAAAAATTCCTGTGGTTATGCCCTTAACCCTAGAACATGTCTCTAACTCTTATGTTGAAACAGAAAATGAGTTTAAAACATATCCTAACAATGGAACTACAAGCCCTGGATGAAAGTAGCCTCCTTTATAAAAGTCTCTGCTGCAAGACCAAGTCAACAAAAAAAACGCAAACACCACAGACTCAGTTCAAAAACAATGTGGAGTGTGGCCTTTGAATCAAGAGGTCCCAAAACTGAAACAGATAATGACAGCAACAGTGACTTTGCTGCTGAATATAGGTTTTGTGTGGACTGAGACCATTGGCGGTTCGTTTCCAGTCAGCTGCAGGCAATCACCACACATAGCAAGTGCAGCCACTCTGTCCCTCTGCACCCTTGATCTCTCCATCCCCCATACCTCAACCTCAGCTGCTTTAAGGAGAAAGAAGCCTAGATGTGCAACCAAGATCACCCTATCCCCAAGGTTAACCAAAGGTCATATGCATCTGTCTAAGTATGTTTTGGAACTATAGGGGTTGGAGACTCAAACTTTGATGGCTTCATTAGATATGGGTGCCAAAGTCGTCATCCTACTTAGTCCCAAGAGGTGAGGGGTGAATACCTGGACTCAGGTAATGGTCTTTACACCGCTGAATGCATAGTTGGTATTAACGCTTTACATGGCTGTATTGTGAACATTCATAACTGCCAGAGGTCACATGTAGAGAATTGCTAGTACCACACTATTAAAACCCCCATTGAGCTACAAGTCTATGGCTAATGTTTTGTTTTTAAAAGATTTATTTATTTATGCATACAGAACTGGGGTACAGGCCAGAGGTATGGGAGGTGAGAGGATTCACCAGAGACAGAGTGGGGAACAGAACAGGCAGAATGACTGAAATACACTGCTGAGGGGAGCAGCAGGTGAGTCAGGAGAGGTCTGCTGCACCATGTGGGTAGCTCCCTGGCTGGGGATGGAATTTGTGCTGCGTGGCTGCAGATAGCTACATAGGTTGCGTTTTTAACCCCTTGGGCCACCAGGGAGGCCCTATTGTTATGGCTTTGACAATGAAAACATCTACAAAAAAGATGCAACCTCCACTGGGCTTGTGTCTTGAAGTTTAGGACTCACTGCCTTCCTAACTTGGTTATCAGTTTCCATTTGCCTGTTACTGAGCTCTTGTTGAAACTGAACATTTGATGCCTCAATGTCTTGTGACTCTCCATATGATCATTGTTTTGAAGTCAGCCAACTTGGATTCAGTAACTAACAAGGTATAAAGGGCTCAATAAGTCTCATTTGTGAAGAGGTAATGTTATCTTCAAGAAACCACCCAGCAAGGCCCTAGTAACATCTCAGCTTTACATGAAAAAAAGAGAACAATCCTGGGCCTCCCCGGTGGCGCAGCGGTTGAGCGCTGGGTTGCGAAGCTGCCCGCAGCCTCTGCTGCACCAGTTCGATCCCCGGCTGCTCCCTGGTCACCAGAGGAGGGTCCCGCATGGTGCGCACACCTCTCCTGCTGCCCGCTGCTCCCCTCAGCAGTGTACCCCTCAGCAGTGTACTTCGGTCCTTCTGCCTGCTCTGTTCCCTGCTCTGGTTCTGTGAATTCTCTCACCCTCCCACGCTTCTGACTGTACCCAGTACTTGTATAAATACATAAACAAATAAATCTTTAAAAAAAAAAAAAAAAAAAAAAAAAGAGAACAATCCTTTTGGGGGAAAAGTCATGTTTTTATTCACCTTGCCATCTGTAGTAAAGCCACTGGCTCAATAGAACCCTCAGTTCACAGAGGCTTCCCTAAGTCCTGGGCCTAATTCACTAATATGAAACTCAGTGCTCTTCACTGGGCTGCTGTCTTTCAGTGTCAGGGAGAACTCTGAAGGACAAAAAAATGGGAAGACACTCTACTTGCTGGGCAGAACTTAAGGTTATTCTTATGACTGGCCAATGCTCCACTAGATAAAACTGTTATATTTTCATTGACTCTGGGACTGATGCCAATGGCCTATCTTTTTAATTTTTCCACTTGGAAAATTAAAGACATTTCTTTTTTTGAGTCTAGAAACTGTGGAAGCAAATTTATGGCTGCTGATTAAACTACCTGGATATTAGTATAAACACCCACAACAAGGGTATATTCTCTGATGAGAATGACTGGGATTGAGCTTCTGGCTGAGCCCGAACCTTCTAGATCACCAACACTGCTGCCTGGATACGTCATTGCACCAGACGTGACAACACAGCCACCATTTCAGACACGGTACAAGGTAAAGCACTCTCCACCCCTGGCTACCATCACATGCCAAACTTGTGACTGCTGCCAAATGCTGACCTATTAGTCTCAGGGTAAGGAGGGTGTAGCATGCACCAGGCATTGCCCCCATGCTCCTGACAGAGTGATCACATGAAACGTTTGTCCCACTCAGACACACTGATGGTGCATCACATTGTGACACATATTCAACTAATGGAATTGCTATTCCAGTCAGTTGGCTCCTGTCATAACAGTATGGCCCATGAAATTAATCTGAGTCATGTGTTTTGCTGTCCTACCCGTTCTCAGTCTGACGGTGATATGCCTTATGGCAATAAAAGCTACTCAACAATGACCTGTCAGTCAAGGTATTCAATGAGCCTTTCCTGCTTCCAACCCTCACAGTCGTCTGGTATCACTGAGCTTTGGAATGGCCTTCTCAAAGCTGTCTACCTTCCTCATCAGCTCCTAGTTCACATATTTTAGTAAAGCAATTTTGTTACTGAATGCTGCTGTGCCCAGGAAGGGGTCATTCCATCACAGTTACTTCCTTGATAATAATGAGCATGAAAAGACTCAGGGTTAATTATATAGACCTATTTTGAAAATTTGGGGATTCTGCCATGACGATTCCAGAACATGACACGCCTTTTATTTCCACCCTTTAGATTTTCATTTCCCTGAGTGGAAGGTCTATGTATTATCTAGAATAATGATTGATGTATTGCTGAGTGTTTCATAAATAACAGTTAAACTTATCATCTAAGAAGATTCATTTAGGAAACAGCAGCTTATTTGTTCTGTTTTGTTTTGGTTTTCCATTAAATTAAATCTGGGTATCCAACAATGTAAGATTCAAATCATCAAAAATTATCCTACAGCTATACTAGAAAGACCAAAATCTTATTACCCTCTCAGAAAAAAAGCTCCTCAAGGACACTGAGCTCTAAATTGTGCATATTAAAAGTTAACTATTTAAAAGGTATATCAGCATTAAATAATTCTCAGTAATTTCCTCCCTGCTTATTTAATTTTATCATAAGGAATGTGCCCGGTGGTTCACTAAGATAATCAACAGCTATTAAGATAATCATTTTGCCTATAATTACATTTAAAATGAAAATGATTTTTTTTTTAAGCATGGAGTGTTATGTATTGTAGTAGATTCTCTTATTTATATCACTAGTAAGTAAATCTCCCCCAATAACATTTTTGTAAGATATTTGAATTTGATTAAAATTTAAAATCTACTTACTTTAAAGTGGAGTAGAGAGAAACCAAACTAGAAACCAGAGAAAGACCATCTTAAAAGCTAACCCTTGAGAACTGGGGTTCTCTGTAGAACTGAAGCATCCAAAGGGGAGAAGAAAGGCAGGAGGGGTAGGAGCAAAAAGGGAAGGAAGCACAACGGACTATGGTGGTGAATTATGGGTGAGCCAGTGGCAGGCAACCTTCAGTGCTGTTACCTGATGAAGAGAATCCTAATGCTACCACAATTAAAAGAAAGGATAAACAAATTTTTTTTTTCAAAAAAAAACCCTTAAAAAACTGGGTCGCTACATGCAAAAGAATGAAGCTTGACCACTACCTCACACCATACACAAAAATCAACTCAAAGTGGATTAAAGAACTAGACATAAGACCTGAAACCATAAAAAGGATAAACAAATTTTTTTTTTCAAAAAAAAACCCTTAAAAAACTGGGTCGCTACATGCAAAAGAATGAAGCTTGACCACTACCTCACACCATACACAAAAATCAACTCAAAGTGGATTAAAGAACTAGACATAAGACCTGAAACCATAAAATATATAGAAGGAAATATAGGCGAAACACTACGTGATTTGCACATCAAAGACATCTTTACAGACACATCACCCAAAGCAGTGATAGTGAAGGCAAAGATAAACAGCTGGGACTACATCAAATTAAAGAGCTTCTGCACAGCAAAAGAGACAATAACAAAAACAAAGAGAAACCCCACCAACTGGGAGAACATTTTTGCACACAACACTAATGATAAAGGACTGATCACAAAAATCTGCAAAGAGCTGATGAGACTCAACAACAACAAAGAAAATAATCCAGTCAAAAAATGGGCAGAAGAGCTAAAAAGAAAGTTCTCTGAAGAGGAAATGCAAATGGCCAACAGGCATATGAAAAAATGTTCATTATCACTTGTCATCAGGGAAATGCAAATCAAAACTACCATGAGATACCATCTCACACCAGTGAGAATAGCACATATTAAAAAAACTAGCAACAACAAATGCTGGCGAGGGTGTGGAGAAAAAGGAACTCTTCTTCACTGTTGGTGGGAGTGCAAACTGGTCCAACCACTATGGAGAGCTGTGTGGAGATTTCTGGACCTACTAAACATAGAGCTTCCATATGATCCAGCAATTCCACTCCTAGGTATTTACCCAAAGGACACAGAAACATCAATTCCAAAGAGCACCTGCACCCCTATGTTTATAGCAGCACTGTTTACAATAGCTAAGCTTTGGAAACAGCCCAGATGTCCAAAAATAGATGACTGGATCAAGAAGATGTGGTACATATATACCATGGAATATTACTCAGCATTTAAAAAAGATAAACACATGCAATTTGCAGCAACATGGATGGCGCTGGAAGGGATCATGCTCAGTGAAATAAGCCAGAAAGAAAAAGAAAAATACCGGATGGTCTCACTCATAGCAGGAATCTAGAAAACTTAAATAAGGGACCAGGAAAATGAATAACTGTAAGAAAGTGAAAATCAAAATCAACAAAAAACTATGAACCAGAGACACTTTTTTGGGGGTTGGGGGGCAGGAGGGGAGGGACTGGGGTCAGAATGGGGGGGTTGAAATTGTATGGGGAATATAAAAATAAAATTTATTATTAATTTAAAAAAAAGTTGTAGGAAAATGAGGTGAAATAGAATTATTCATTCAAAATTAAATATAATTTTAACACAATATTATGTATATATATTGCCTATTCATGATTGCATTGAGCAAATTAACAAAAGAAAAACCTTAAAGAGAATATCTCCCAACCATATTTGTAATAAGCGTAATGCTAAAAAAGCATTTTCTATAAATTCACAAGAGTTATACATATTAGCAATTTTTATATTTATACAAATATAAGTTTGGATTTTTTTCCAGAAAAAAAAAACCCTTAAAATAATAAAATATATATATACTTATTTTAATTCTGAAGACTCATGTATACTGGTAAAACACCAATTGATCTCTAGTTTAAAAAATTCAGAGGCTCCCCTATTAAATTACTTACATTTTCTTTAAATACAATTTAGTGAAAAGTGTAGCTGTCCCTACATAATTAGGACAAACTTCAGTACAATGCAGGCACACAAGCCTCTAATCAATTTAAAAAAAAAAGTTTAAAATGAATCAAGTTTTTTTCCAGATAAAAAAAAAGTTTAGTGTAACTTTTCCAAAATTGTAGTCACATTTGGAAGAGAGACAGGAATATTATCCTCTCTTAAACCTCAATTACTCTGCTAATTTTTCTTCTTAAATCAGTTAGAATACACTGCAACATCACTGGTTGATTTATGAGCTTTTATTTGTTTACATTAGACTCATTCTAAAGTGGTTTTTGAGTCTGCCTACAAAAGTAAGTACAATTAAACAGAGACAGTTTTCTATGCAATAGTGTCCTGGGAAGTATGGTGGGTGCACCTTCAAGCAGCTGGACTTCCTGTAAGAAGTGTGACAAGCATCAACCCCATAAGTGACACAGTTCAAGAAGGGTCAGGATTTTCTATATGCCCAGGGGAGGCAGAGTGGCCATGGTAGGCAGACAAGCCAATTTTCTACAAAGAAAACTGGGCTGAAGACTGATTGTGTTGAGCCCAACTATAGAGCTAAGAGAATGTTGACTATTAAAAGACATAAACATTTTCAACTGGGAGGAGAGAAGAGGAGAAGGGTCAAATGAACCAGTTCTAAGCTTCATCTTTTGTTTATTACAAAGATAATAAAACCTTGAGGTTATGTTAAAAAATAAATAGAACCCCAAAAGTGGGAAAATTAGGGCAAAGAAAAGGATGGGGAGGGGGTGATCAGGTGAAAACTGAAATAAAAATAACATATAGGGCCTCCCTGGCCATGCAAAGGTTTAAGTCTCAGTGCTCTGAAGCTATCGCCAGCCACTGCAGCATGAGTTTGAGCTGGCCAGGGAGCTAAGCCACATGGTGCAGCAGACCTCTCCTGTCTCATCCGCTGCTGCCCTCAGCAGTTTATTTCAATCAGCCTGTTCTGTCTCCCACTCTGCCTTTGGTGAATCCTCTCACCCCCTGAACCTCTGGCCTATAACCCAGCTCTTGTATGCATAAATAATAAAATCTTTTTAAAAAATAACAAATAAAATTAAAATAGCATGTAAAATATATAAGATCACACTCACAAATTAGATGTGTTTCATTGGCCAAGTCAAAAAGGTATGCACAATCAGCACAAAACTCACGCTGTTTGCAAGGTAAAAACAAATGAGATATTTAGATGGAAGAAAGTTTTCACTTTCAGAAAAACTGGGTTTTTTTATAAAGAGGATGCATGTGACAAAAAGCATGTTTCGTGGACATATTAAGAAAAACTGTGTCGCGTTTCACAAGCAGTTTCTATGATAGTGTTCCCTCCTGTAAGCTCAAGACAGTGCAGTTTAGTAATAGCAATTCTATGATGGCCTAAAATGGAATAAGGTAATTATACAGCCCTCAATTGATCTGACTTTATCAAAGGATAAAATTTAGAATAGCTTGAAATTAAAAGATTTTGTTCTCTCAAAACTAAAACCCTATCTTGCTCCCCAGAGAAAGGGATCTTTTAAGCCTGAGGTGGACCTGGATTGATGGTAGAGATTATATCTACACACCAGGAGACTCCCTGGGATCCACAGTGCTGGTACTATAGTATAATCATCTACAACAGTGGTCCTCAAATGAATGTGCATCAAAACCGTCCAAAAGGGCTTATAAAAACACAATTACTGGGTCCCAGCCCAAAATTGCTAATTAAGGTCCTGGCATGGGCCTTAGATCTATTTCTACACATTCCCAAGTGATGCTGAAGGTGGTACAAGAATCACATTTTGGCAACCAGTGATCCTCACCAGGGGTTGGCATATCCTTTTGTCAAGGGTGAGATAATAAATATTTTAGGTTTTGTAGGCCACTAAATCTCTATTTTACAACCTGTATTTGCAATGCAAAAGCAGCCATAGATCATACTTCAAACAAATAATCATGTAAAACTGGTGGTGGACTGAATTTGACCCACAGGCCAGGGTTGCTCATCCCTGATCTACACCAACCTGCTGGGACATGTGAGCCCACGCACAGACCAAAATTTTCTGCATTATTACTGGCCTTATCATAGTGCCGGAAGGCAGACAGCAGGGTGTCAAAGTTTTGGTAGTTAACTTTCTTAAAGTGATGTCGAACTGCTGAAATCAGGGCTCGCTGTCTATCCTTGCCTCGAAGATATTCACCAGGACGTCTATTATGGATGAGATCACCAGCTCCTATTGATGAGGGGAAAACAAAGTCTTTTATGTGAATTTAAATTTGCCAGTCATATTCTCGTCTAGCAACTTGCAAGAATGAAAAACCTCATACCTAACTTTGATCACCATTATGCAGCATGACAGAAATTTTTGTGGCTAAAAAGGTACTAGAGTACTTGACAAAAATTAGTTTTTGTTTATGTAACTACTCTACTCAATGAACAAATTTTGGGGAAAAAAATTTCCCAAAATTTTTGTGGAGGAATCATCAGCCCCATCAGCTGTTAACTCCTAAGACAGCAAAGGCCTTTCCAGGCTGCCTCTAAGCAGACATTTATCTGCGATGCTGAGAATCTGGAAGTTGGGGTTGAATATACGTTGGGGCCACTCTGTGTGCCTTGGAGTTGATTGAACCTCTGGAATACTCAAAATCCCTACCCCCTCTTAATATGAGATTTTGGTCTGGATATCAATCAAATCCCCATTTCTCAGTCCTGATTCTCCCTATTCCATCAGCAGCCCAGGACACCTGCCCTGACCCTCAGCTCCACTAGCTGAGTCCTGACCTGCAAGGAACTCAGTTCTCCAAAAAAAAAAAGTAAACTCTCCATTCTACATGCTACCTCTCTCTGTTTCTATTTGTCCTTCATATTGTAAAGAAACTTCCCTGAATTATGACATACACACACACACACACACACACACACACACACACACAGCCTAAAACCCCATTCCTTGACATTCTTTTTTGGAAAACATTCCTTGCATGTTGATGTTAACAAGATCAGACTTGAGTTGACCATGCTGCATTAGATGTGGTGGTTTGATGGACATCATCATTTCCCTCTGGCCTACGCCCTCCCTTCTTGCTTTCTGGGGGTAGGATTATGCTTGTAGGTCACTGTAGTATCCTGAGGATTAACTGAAATCATAACATTAATTGCAGTGCAAGGCACTAATGCTGATTCCTACTCTGTACGCATTAGTCTCTATCAAGTGTCTCTTTTAATAGGTACTCACAGCACTTTTAAGGTTCTTATTATAAAATCAGAAGTTAATGACACACATTCTGATAAAGTCTTCTATTTAAGGGTACCCTGAGGCAGAAATTTCCACAACTATTACTGGTTTCAGGAGCTGGACAAGTGCCTCAAACCAAGATCATCTGTAATGGGGCCAATTACCATCAAAGCCTCCTAAAAGTGGTCAAAACAAAAGTAAGGATCTGGGAGGGGAAATAAAGATGATTAAGGGATGATCTTTAAGCATTGTTTCATCCTCCAGATACCTTTTGGATGGCTACTATGTATAACAGGTTCTCCCTTTTCTATGGGATAGCCCTTGGTTGATTATTTTTACCTTCAGAGGCCATCACTCTCCACTAACATCCAAAGATAACCATTTGAGTGGTTGTTTTTGCAACTCCATCTGGTTTTCCCACTACAACTCCAACAGGTGTAACTACCTGATTGGTGAGACATATGATTATACCCTATCCTGCCCTTGACTGAAAGAATATTTAGGAAGCTCATGTCAACTCATTTGCAATTACTCAAAAGTCATCTCTACAGAGTTGAAGTCAGGAGTATAAGCTCTGGCTAGAGACCCATGACCTAGTTGCCACACCATGACAGTCAGAAAAATTGAGAAGGCACAGCAATTATACTTCACCTGCAACCAATTCCTATGATACTCCATGGTCCACCAGCCCTAGATGCTCCTTAAAGTTGCCTCTGCCCTAGTGCATTCTGGGAGTTGGGTAAGCCTTTGAACTCTTTTTGGAGGCTCTTAGCACAATCAGTAAGCCCTTAGGGATGAAGCATTCTTTGTGTCACTACCTTTATTTCCTAAGCAAGAGTATGGGAGAATACAGGACCATATAGAAACCAATATGTCCCTGGAAGCAGGAAACAGGCAAATGCTGACTTTTCCAAGGAATAGATGCTATTAGTTGATCCCCCAAGAGAAATTACAAAAGGCTAGACACTAAAGTTAATCCACATCCATCCATGAGCTCCAGAAAATGTCCAGCAAGGATTTATAATCCCCTTTCATAGTTCCGCCATGCAACACCAAGACTGATAGTGATACTTACATTTTTTTTAAATTATTGTTGTAGACTTCCTTTTCATTTCATAATAGCATCTTATCAATTTATTAGGATAATGTGGATCAACTAAGAAGAAATTTGTTAATGGTATTAAAATGACAAACTATGTGTTGAACTCATTGATTCATGCTATTGGTAGAAAACCTCCTGTTGCTACATCTCAAAAGTACAGTAGGCAGCAAGTCAGAGTACCCACCTGCATGAAGCCTGCCCTCAAACAGGAAGCGATTACCCTCATTACCAGTGTATATTTCAGGCTGATTGATGGGCTTACAAAATCACCCCTTGCCCCCTCCTACAGGTATGAAGAGCCTCTAAAATGCATCCATTAAACACTTAACAGTTCATTTAAAAAAAAAAAAAAAGCAAAATACAACCTCTTAATGTGACAATTAATGATGCTCCAATGTGAAATAAGCTCAATCAATATTTATTTTATTTGTCAGTGAGTAGACTTTAGCTAAAACATTTTCAATAGTGGTTCTTAAACTTTGGTGTACATAAGAAACTACTAAATCAGTATATCTGGGCATGGGTCCCAAGAACCTGCATATTTAATAAGCTCCCTGAGTGATTTTAATGCAAGTAGACTGCAGACTGCATTTTGAAAGCTCCTGACTTATAGCCTAATTCTACTAAGCTTTAGCATATTTTTCCCTTTGAATGTCTGATGTTTAGATTGCCTAGAAATAAAAACAAAAACCTAGTAAGCTGTCCCTTTATGGTCTGGTTGATTGACGATTGGCTGGTGGGAGGAGTGGTTCTTAATTATGTGATTGTAGAATACAGTGCTTTCTCAAACTCGAATGTGCTTGCAATTCATCTGGAAATAGTGTTAAAGTGCAGTTTCTAATTATAGGGCTGAAGCGGAACCTGAGATCTTGCATTTCTAAGAAGCTTGGAGGAGACTCCTTTACTGTCCATCTACAGACCACATCCTGAGTAGCAAAAGTCTAATATAATATTTAAATTAATTACAAAGCTGCTTCCTTTGATTTGACTTTTTCAATACTGGTCATATTTATTTTCTAAATAAAATTCAGAGCCTCAACTGCATTGAAGGTATTCATTACAAGGACTTTGAACTGCACCTGTATCACATATAATATGAAAAATCATTTTTTTCTTGTGCTGTATTTTTCTCAATAAAGTTAAAGTAACATTTTAAAGTTTTAAAAATAGAAACTTTCAGACAAGGAGAGGATGACCTTAATTGCATTACTTTTTGAAGATTTTTTTATTGTTTTATTAAGAGAAAGTTTGTATATTTACCGTATTCTTCAGGACGGAGACAGGCTCCAAATGTGTGGTCTGGGGGAACATTCATTGTTTCTGCAATGCTATCAAAAAAAATATCATTAGTCAAAATACCAACCACATGGCATCCCTGGAATCTAAAACATATGCTGCATACTTTTAATGGCCTATATTTTCTCCTATAACCAAACTGTGAAGATTCAATAGAAGTTCTCCAATATGTCTTTTGTCTAAACTCACATTACCAATGGTCTGAGTGCCTTTACTGGCTTTCATAGTTCAAATTTAAAAAGAAAAAACAGAGTATGTTCAAAGCAGAATTATGGAGAGATATATGTGGAGAGACTGAGAAAGACAGGAAAGGGAGAGAAAAATGTAACTCAGTAAGTTCACTTTCTGATATCCAGAAATAAAGTTTTACCCAAAATTCTCCCTCCCTCTTCCTTAAGTACTTCTCTATACTTTCCTGGAACCCCAAGCTCCATATAAGCTAATAAAGTTCCTTCCTAACACAAAAGAATAACTTTCTTATTTAATAGATAAAAACTAATAGAACATAAACCAACATTCCCATAAGACATGATCCAAAGACACTATCAATTTCATCCAAAGACGCTATCAATTTGAATTTAATTAACTTACGGATCTAAAACTCTTCCAAGTTTATGTTGAAACTTTTCTTTGAAATCATCCACTCTCTTAGATACAATCTTAGCTCCTTTTTTCCTATAAAGTTAGAAAAAAGTCAGATATCTTTATTACCTAAGGTATTATTGGTTATCAAATATCCATTTGGCGACGAATGCTCTAGCATTATTTGGCCGTCAAAATACAAATCTGCTTTCAAAAGAAATTTTTTGCTAAAATGCAAAGTTCATGTGCTCATTCTTCTATCTACATTCTATTATAAAATCATATATAAATTTAATGTAAAAGCTTAAAGAATAGACAAGCAGACTTAAAATGGTTTTCAGTAAACAAAATCAAAATGTTAACATCAATATTGTAAGTGTAACTCTTAAAATTACTAAAAAATAAGAATCAAATAGCCCAAGGAAATAAAATGATAACTCACATCTAGTAAGCAAATTATCTGGAGAAAATATAAAACTCTAGTAAATAAAATAAATTTTAACATAGTAACACAGTTAACATAGTGAATAAGTGCACACACACACACAGGTAACAGACAACATGAAGAGGTAGCTAATGATCACAAAATGTATGGTAAAACACCTGTAGATTGTCAGTACAATTATTATAATCCTTTTGGAAATGATTTGGCAATGTGAACAAAAAACACATTGAAATGTTCCTACCCTTTTATCCATGTTTAAGGGCCATTCATAAGCAGATAGTCCACATAATTGAAAATATGGAAAAGTTGTGTGTATAAAAATGTTTGTAGCTTCATTGACTTTAGTGGAAAAAATCTACATGTTCAATCATGAAGATTCAATTATGTCACATTAACAAGAATGCACTCTATGCATTTTAAATGTTGGTTATTAAGAACACACAGCAATAGAAAATCATTTTCTGTTAGGTGAAAAAGCAGGATATAAAATGGAATTGCACTCTGATTAAAGCTATGCAAAACTCTATACAGAAAACCACAGTAGAAAGAAATACATTAAAAAGATAATAATGGTTGAATTAAGGTGACAGGATTATGGGTAATTTTATTTTGTCAATTTTCTGTACTATAATTTTGTTACTTCTATTATTGTAATTAAATGAATAAGATTTCTTTTGAGAATTGTAAAATCACAACACTACTATTTTACAACATTAAAATTAATAAATTCTCCATTGTTTTGCCAAGACTAAAAACAATGAACATTAAATTCCTAAATCCCATTGCTTTTAAAAGTATTTCCTGTACCATGGAACTATGGAGCTGAATAATTTTCTGGAGAAGAGTGACACTCTGTGGAGAAACAAAAGATGAAATACAAAGTAATTCTTTCTTACTTTTCATTAGTTTAAGAAAAAGGAAAAAAGTTTGGAATAAATAATTATCAGTTGAAGGGTGATAATTTGAACAAAGCTGACAATCTAAAACCCAGCTCCAATGGCCATAATTAGGGACATGCAGGGATGATAAGGGTAAGGACTATAAATCCTAGAACCTACTCTTTGGTCTTAATATGCCTGAATTATGATTCTGGGAGAATTAGGAAGTGTGTATGAGTAGCCATGTATGTTGGAATATTGACAACTACAACACCATTACACAACCTCACAGCATTCACCAACCTTTTCAGAGCAAATTCCTTTGTGTGCCAGTAAATTCATTCACACACACAAACATAGAGACTTGTGATCTGCTTGCACACACATCTACCATTTAAAGACTCTATCCCATTCTTCAAACCAAAGATCATAACAGAAATAGTTTTACAGGACCTCCCTGGTGGCACAAGGGGTTAAGCACTGCACTATAAAGCAATCCACAGCCTCTGCAGCATGAGTACAATCCCTGGCCCGCCAGGGAGCAACCCACATGGCGCAGTAGACCTTTCTTGTCTCGCCCGCTGCTCCCCTCAAGCAGTGGATTTCAGTCTTCCTGCCTGTTTTGTTCCCCACTCTGTCTCTGGTGAATCCTCTCACCACCCCGCCCCCAACATCTCTGGGCTGTACCCCAGCCCTTGTATGCATAAATAAATAAATCTTAAAAAAAAAAAAGAAAGAAAGAAATAGTTTTACAGAAGAAAAATAGCCTTTGGAAATTGAGTAAGTCAAATTTATAAAACTGAGGTGCCTTAAAATGCTTAACCCCAGGCTTGTAATAGAAATTACACTGAAGAGGTCCTCCCCGGTGGTGCAGCGTTTGAGCCCTGGGCTGTGAAGCTGCCCGCAGCCTCTGCAGCGCCGGTTCCATCCCGGCGGCAGGGCGAGTCCCACATGGCGCACAGACCTCTCCTGCCGCCCGCTGCTCCCCTCAGCAGTGTATTTTGTTAGTCTGCCTGTTCTGCTCCCCGCTCTGCCTCTGGTGAATTCTCTCACCCTCCCGTGCTTCTGACTGTACTCAGTGCTTCTATAAATAAATAAATAAATCTTTAAAAAAAAAAAAAAGAAAAAAGAAATTACACTGAAGAGCAAAGTAGTGAGTTCATTTTAAAACCTGATGAGGCAAAGGAATAATTTCTCAACTTTTTTAGCAACAATTTCCCAATCAAGTTTCAAAATACAAAAAAAAAAAAAAATGTGATCAATTAAAACATTGTTCCATAAGCAAAGTCTCCTTAAGGTTAGAGACAAGTTACAGGGAAATGTAGTCTGCACATTGTCTGCTCTTACAAACAGCATATTTTTAAATTGAGATATAATTGACATATAAGATTGCATTAGTTTTAGGGATCCTTGCTGCATTTTTGTATGACTGCCTCACATCCCTGTTAATATGTTCTTGTTACTGACCCCATTTTTAGGGCATTCTTGAAGACCATATGGTTGATAATGTGTTTACTTCATGTATTTTGTAAATTAATAGTAGATTTATATTTCTAAGCTTCCAAAGCTGGATAAATCATGTTTGCCTTTTCCCTTCAAGTATTAATGTATTAATTAATATTTAAACTACTTCTTCATGTTTTCCTTTATGTATGGTTGAACCTTTTCAATGATGAGAAATTAATGAACATTTGTTATATGAGCTCTTCTTCTATATCCTAAGGAAAATGATCTTATATGCACTGATGTTGTGAGAACATCTTTTGTGTTTACGGTTTACTGTTAACAGTTTAAAGAATCCAGGTATCCAAAACTCATAATAAAGGATTGGAAGAGGAAAGAAAGTCACAATTGAAGGCCTGTGGTCACAGAATCATTGCCCTATATACCTGGTATTGGGGTGATAGGCACCAGAGCCACACTGTCTGGGTTTCTTTCCTACCCCGACTACTTCTGAGCTGCATGATCTTGGACAAATGCTTTAATTTTTCACTTCCTGCTTTTTTCATTTGTTAAATAGGAATGATAAAAATTAGCACACCTACTTCATGGAGTTGTTGGTAGAATTTAATTAAAAATATGAAGTACTCAGCCCTTTGCCTCTATAACTGGGAGCTGTTGTTATCAACAGAGAAGACAAACAATGATTGAGACACTCAGACAGGTTGGGTGCCGGTAGGAATGTAAACTTGGTGTGCACACTGGGACCTATGGAAACTTGGGCCTCCTTTAAAGAGAGCAGAGGGCAAAACAAATTCGCTCCCATTACTGACAGGTAGAAATGCAGACCCAGTATATTATTAGTTTCCTGTGGTTGCTGCAACAAGTTACCACAAACTGGTGGTTTAAGACAACTAAAGCATATTCTCTCACATTCTGGAGGCCAGACGTCTGAAATCAAGGTGTCAACAAGGCAACATTTCCTTCAAAGACTCTATAGGAGAATCTACACAATGCTTCTTCCAACATCTGGTGGCTATTGACATTCTTCAGCTTCTTTGGCTTGAGGCCACATCACTCCAATCTGCTCTGCCATCTTCACATCACCTCCAATGTATGTCTTTTCCTTCTGTCTTTAATCTCTGTGTGACTTTCCCTTATAAGGACATTTGTTGTTGGATTCAGGACTCACCCAGATAATTCAGAATTATCTCATATGAGGTAATAGTCATACATTCTGGGAATTAGAATTGGACAAACCTTTTGGGATGCCACCATTCAATCTACTATGCTGATATTTCCAAATCTCTGATTTTTTAAAGTCTAGTAAGAAATAAGAATATTTATAAATAATGACCCAATGTTTTAGTGCTGCCTTAGATATAAAATATTATACAGGAAATTAAAAACTAAGGAAAGTTTTTAATTTTGTAGGTAAGTAGCTATATACAGAATGAAGGCATAGAAAGATGTTTGCAACAGTTAAGTCAGATGATCAGATACCCAAATAACTATTAAAAAACGTTGAATGATAAATGACAGGTCAATTACATGTGACATCATTGCAAAATTTGAAAGTCCATCATCTTTAAGAAATACATATGGTTGGGCCTCCCCTGGTGGCGCAGCGGTTGAGCACTGGGTTGCGAGGCTGCCCGCAGCCTCTGCAGCGCCAGTTCATTCCCCGGCCGCTGACGAGGGTCCCACAAAAAAAAAAAAAAAAAAAAAAGAAAGAAAGAAATACATATGGTTGATCCCACAGATTAAAAACTTTTATGTATATCTTCATAGTTGCTTATAAAGGTATGATGTGACTTTAGAATGATACATACATAGAGATATACCACATACATAAAACAGTATGATGTTTATCTCCAGATGGAGAGAGATTTGGACAGTTTGGGAGACATATCACTGTATATCATTTTCTATCAATTTTATGTTAGAATCATGTCAATGCATTGCCCTTTTGCAAAATAAATTTAAAAATGTACTTTAAGTCCCTATGTCATATACCTAACGCTTGTTCCAGAACACAATAAAATTAAACTTACATTTGCATTTCTTGGAGCCAGTGTAAAGTTTTTGCCATGTTTCTTCCATCATTAAAATGCGGTGTTGGGCCCCCATACAAATTAAACCTATGGAAACTTGCTGGATTATACTTTCTGTTCTTTGCTTCTCCTGTGGGGGTGGAGAGGAAGGAGGAGCATGGTGTGTAAACACTTCACACTTAAGCAACACAATAACCTTGTCTTGCAAGAAGCACATTATGTTCTCATGGTCATTGAAAAGCTGAGTGGGACAAAGAATGGAATTGTAACAGCACCACAAATTGTACAGATTTGACTATAGATAGGAGATTGGTACACAAGAGTGCCTTGTGTTCATATTTGGAAAGTAAGTAGGGAAATGATGTAGGAGAAAGATATCAATGATGAAAAATATAGACCCCCCCCCCCAGTAATGTTACAGAAATCCCAAAGATCAGGAAAGGTAAGATAATGCTGTGAAAGCTCAGCGGTTGTTTCCACTAGGTTTAGACTTGAGAAGTATTTAGTATTTGCAAGGCTTGGCAAGATCATTAGACCATCACAACCTCATAACTCATTATAATCACTTATCACATATTAAAAGCATTCAAATGGTAACTGAAAGCAGGAAACCCAACATAGAAGTCTGCATATTTAGATCGAACGCCGTACTTTCTTCTTTCAAGTCATGACATGATGCTAGCTTTTTATTTTTAGATAAGACAGTAAGACTGAAACTGGAAATTGGCTAAGAGGTTAAGAAATGATAGAGAAAAGCTATTGAACCTCACTAGTGACTCAAATAATGTAAATGAGAAATCATGCTCTGTTTCTTAGTTGGATAAAATTAAAGAAGATAGGCAAAGGTCACTATTGGGGAAGAGGTGGAGAATTGGAAATTCTCATCACTACAGATATGAGGGCAGACTGGGGTGGTTATTAGGGTGGAGCTATTAGTAGCTAATAGCTACTAATAATTAGTAGCTATTTTAACTGCTCAGAAATCTAGGAATGTATCCTAAAGAAATAGACTGCATTCACAGAGATATGTAAACAACATATTTTTGTAATACTGAAAAATACAATATAAATGCTGACAGAAAAACAACCAAGATATTTCAAACAATGGGGAAATAAGCAAATAGAAAAAACTTATATACAGTGGGGAACAAAACACACATGTATGTATCTGGGAAAGTATCTATGAAAGAATAGAAATGGTGGGAGATTTTCTTGTATTCTTTGTATTTTATATATTTCTACATAGCTTGCATTTTATTTAATCATTGAGTATATTTAGAAGATATTGAACATTTATTATTTCTGAATGGCATCACAGACATATTATTTATTAAGAAGTCATTAGCTCATACATATACATATATATTGTTGCTATATCATTACATTTGTTTCAGGGGTTATAGGTTCAAACATCTACAAATGTTTGTTTTCATATCTTGCCTACTACCAGAGTCCTGAGAATAATCCACCAAGCTCCATGGGACATAGTATTTTAAATAAAAAAATTTAAATATAGATAGCAGCTTCCTCCAAAGCATGGAGAGTACAATTCCATTTAAATAAAGAAAGATGGGGGGCCTCCCTGGTGGTGCAAGGGGTTAAGCACAGCACTATGAAGCAATCTGCAGCCTCTGTAGCATGAGTTCAATTCCCGGCCAGCCAGGGAGCAACCCACATGATGCAGCAGTCCTCTCCTGTCTCACCCACTGCTCCCCTCAGCAGTGTATTTCGTTCAGTCCGCCTGTTCTGTTCCCCATTGTATCTCTGGTGAATCCTCTCACCCCCCACATCTCTGGCCTGTACCCCAGTTCTTTTATGCATAAATAAATAAATCTTTTAAAAAAATTAAAAAAAAGAAAGCTGGCTTAATAGATGAAGTTAGAAAAAGATTTCAATATATCAACAGTTACTATCTCTAGCTAATAAGATTTCAAGGCTGGGCCTCCCCTGGTGGCACAGTGGTTGAGCACTGGGCTGCAAGCTGCCTGCAGCCTCTGCAGCGCTGGTTCGATCCCCGGCCGCTGGCGAGGGTCCCACATGACGCGACAGACCTCTCCTGCCGCCCCCTGCTCCCCTCAGCAGTGTATACATCAGTCTGCCTGTTCTGCTCCCCGCTCTGGCTCTGGTGAATTCTCTCACCCTCCTGCACTTCTGACTGTACCCAGTGCTTGTATAAATGAATAAATAAATCTTAAAAAAAAAAAAAAAAGATGTCAAGGTTATAGAAATTCCCTACAGTTACGATGTATCATATAATAAAGTACTTTCATTATGATAATGAAATAAGGACAATATAAAACAGATTGGAGTCTGACTTTTCTAGAGGCTAATGAAACATGTAAAAATGAGCAAATGAAGGAAATTTCACACAAGTTATAGTCCATTATAGTTTTTCTGAATATAAAAAAAATTCACCTTCATTTTTCTCCAACTGCTAAGTGCATACGTCCTCATTATAAGTTATATGTATGTCTGTGTATATATACAGATAGGCATGCAGAGATACAAAAATACATAGTTCTTTGTAAAACATTAAAGAGCATTGTATTTGTTGTGCAATAGATGTTGAACTTTTGTCCAAAAAATGAGTAAGATATTTTCACAAAAGAGGGAGGAAGGGAAGGGGGAATAAAGAAAGGGCCGGTTGGGATGGGTGTGGAAGAAACAGAAGCCACAGGAGAAGGATGGAGAGATGCAGAGAAGTCACGGTTTGGGAAGGAATGTGACATCTGAGTGGGTAGACCCAGTAGCAGTCTGAATGGGAGGGTAGAGACGATCCTTGGGCTGGCATTTTTCATGTTACAGACTGTACAGAACCCTCAGAGACTGGCCATAAGAGAAGAGACTGGCAGATTCCAGACAGTGGAGCAACAGGCTTAGGAGATAAGTCCCAGCATAAGTTCAGGAGGAAGAGCAGACAGGGTGGTAAAAGGGAAAAAGTAAAGAAGTAGAGGGAACAAAGAAGAGAGGAGCTTTGCTCTGCAGGAAGAGGTGAGTCTTCTAGCTGATGAAGAATGAGTTCATAGATCATGCACAGCCCGTGGGCTTTCTCAGGACATGTATCAGTCTAATTCTCAATCTCTATTATAACAAGATTTTACTTAACATCAATACACTGGGCAATCAAGTTGTATTTTACATCTAATGCCTTTACGTGTGTTATAGAATAATTGCAGAAAATGTTACTATTAGACAAGACTACTAGACAATTATTATATTATATTAACAGCAGTAACAATAGTAATAGTTATTGTTCCTGACACCATGCTAAGCATTTTGCTTGTACTCACTTAATCCCTACCATATTATTATCCCCAACAAGAAATTCAAATAGATGATGACCAGGTAAGGAAATATCCAAGATCTAAAAGATAATGAATATTAAACTAGGATTTGAACCTGATCCAATTAAAAAATTGTGCACTCGACCACTAACCAACATTCCTCATATAGAACTAAACACTTAGAATAATCCTGACTTTTAAATAAAAATAATATTTTAAATCTAAAACCACGAAAGTTAATACTAACATTTAATCTTTCTTAGCTGTTTTTCTCTTTAATGAGATATCTATATTTGATATATGATAATGATATATATAATATGATGATATATATTTCTACAATTTATGTACAAAATGCATAAATGTGTATGTTCCCAACTATCAGGGTTTATAACCTTATGAATAATGAGTTGCTATCATTTACTAATCACCCATCATGTGCCAGGCACTTCACTTTATGCACATTATCTATTTTATTTCTCTGCACAAATCTGAGTCCCATACCTTCAGGCCTAATGTACACTGAAGGACACTCACCTGCAAAATAACTATTGTGAGAAACAATATACAGATCATGGCCTTCCCTTCCTTCTTTAAATACTTCTTCATAGGATTTTGGTGGATTCACCACATCTCTAGCAGAAAATTCTAGAGAAAGAATCATTGAAATCACTTTAAAGATATTTTATTTATAACATATTTATTTATAACACATTTAAATTGACTAGAACAAATGAGAAATGAGGTACACTGATTGCATAAGCTACATGGATACTCTGGGAAAACACAAAAGCAAGGTAAGTAAAGGTTTATCCTGTATTTTGAAATCTATGTAGTATTACTAACAAATCTTAAATCAAAAAAAATTATTTTTAAAAGTTATCAAGAAAGACAGGACATAGTCTAAGTGTCACTGTGTTGGTGACCCCCAATTGATCTGGCTCACTCCCTAGAATTCTGGAGAATAATCAAAATTGTATGGATTGTCCTGAGCCACATTCTAAAACTGGTTAAATTTTAAATTTTCAGAACCTCTGGACAAATTTTATTTTAATTTGCCCCAGACTTCTCAAGACAATTATTTAAGCAAATTTGAATTAGAAATCCTGATGCCCTGTGGCATAGCCATGGTGCAATTTTGGAAGCTGTAGGCAGGCGGGCACACCCTCAAATCCATTTTGATATGAATCTCCATCCTCAAAGTGGCCCAAAGTGCCAGGGAATCATTGGAATCAGGAAGCAAGCTTCTTTCTACTAATTCCAAACCTAAACTATGAAATGTTTAACAGTAGCTTTTCATGACAGGTGGTCCCCAGTGCTGTTGTGCACAGTGAATTCGCTTCATTGTTTTGCATAATGATTTATAATATAATTCCATTTAAAATTTCATTCTTCCCTTTCAATCTGTCAACATAAATTAATATATTTTCTTTCTTTTGGATTTTCTGCCAAGAACTGGGGTCAAAATAATCTTTTAAAATAATATTTCTTTTTGATATAGTAATCATTAAACAAATTAATACACATGCACATTTTAGAACATTCTTGCTATTATATATTCAAATGAGGTACACCTTGACAGTACTTTTCCATACTAAGTGGACTAATCATCGATTTCAGCTATGATCTAATTGCTGTAATGCTATGTCATATCTACATAAACAATAAATGCAATCCTATTAAAATAAAGTACTTTATCTGTTCTAAAATACATTTTTCATGTTTCAATCTTTATGCATGATACAATAAAGTTTAACTGAATATTACACTTCCTCCCCACCCCTTATTTTTTTTTTAACTACCTCTGATGACTGCTGTCCCAAATGTGGTATTGAGTATATCCAGGCCTTTCGGTAATCCTGGTGTTTGATCATGAGATTTTCCTAATGGCGCCCATCGATTACTAAAATATATTGATTCCTTTTTATCTTTAATTCTCTGTTGAAATGTTGTAATAGGTTGTGGGTTTATCAATACCTTTGCCTAAAAGAATCATACAAAGTACAAATGTAACAACAAAAAAGTATAGATTATCAATACCTTTGCCTAAAAGAATCATACAAAGTACAAATGTAACAACAAAAAACTGAAACTCCAATCATTGGGGAGAAGAGAATAAGACTGTGAGAAAACATTTCATCATCTTTGCCTTTGCTCATCTTCACATGAACTGTCAGAATTGGAACTGTGAACCTTAAACATGTCTAGACATGTATTTTCTTTTTGACATGATAATACATGTCAACAGAGAAAAAGTTTCAATGGGGTTAAATGATTTAGGAGGGGAGCTTCCAAAATACATGCCTGAAACATTCCCAGAGAGTAGAAATGGAAAACACAAGAACCAAATCATTTCCACAAAGTCTCTCCAGACATGTGGCAAGTCCTCTGACTCTACACTGTCCATTCAATCAATAACAGATAGCACTTGGATTCCACCTCCACTTCCACTCAAAGTATATGCAAGTACTCTGGAGCGCCTCTGAGCCATGATTTCTAGGTTTCTGGCCCCTCTATTCACTAACAAAACCTGACTGAATTTCTCTTCACTGTGAGAAAATAAAACGTAACTTGGCTTTTATTGTCTGAAAGGAGAAGATATCGCTTAGGGCATACACCTTTCATTTCTCTACACTCTCGTCACTGTACTTAGATTTTCTTTTCCATTTCTCAAGGTTAAAGGTAAAAGTAAAATTTGAACTGATGATTTCATTAACAACTTATTTGTGTATTTTCACTTTGGCTAGTGAGTAACATTCGGGTGGGTGGAAGAAAAGAAAAGTTACTGGTATTGAATGTGTAGATCTGAGTCCATGTGTCAAATAAGGTGGGATTTGGGGATCATTCGCTCTGCCATAAAACACTCTTTCTGCTCCAACAGGTGGATATCTGAAGTTGAAAAATTTTTTTGCCTCCGGTGGGGTCGTTAACTACAAACAGTGAAACAAGAAAATAGAATTACTAATTATAGTATTTAATATATAGAGATTGACCTGAGTCATATCCCAAGCCTGGTTAAATTTCCAATTCCCAATCAATGAACACCCTTCATTAGACCAGTGTAGTAGCACACCAGTGCAGTGTAGTGGGGAAACTGTAACCCCTAGTATTGTAACTCCCTAAAATGTACTTTGAATTGATACCAAATTTCAAAATTAAAGCAAGGGAGTATCCAGTACAGAAAACATACCAGAAATGACTATTTCCTATTGAAATAAATCAAAATCCCTGTTTTTGTTGTTGCTATTGTTGTTGTTTAAAGATTTATTTATGCATACAAGAACTGGGGTACAGGCCAGAGTTGTGGGGGTGAGAGGAGTCACGAGAGACAGAGTAGGGAACAGAACAGGCAGACTGACTGAAAATACACTGCTGAGGGGAGCAGCGGGTGAGGTAGGAGAGGTCTACTGTGCCATGTGGGTTGCTCCCTGGCCCGGGATGGCACTCGTGCTGCAGTGGCTGCGGATAGCTTCATAGGTTGTGTTTCAACCCCTTGCACCACCAGGGAGGCCCAAAATCCCTTTTGTTTTTGCAGAACTAGAAATTATAAGCCTGGAATTTTCATTTTCTTGAATGAAATCAAGAGGTGGCCTTGAAACACAGTGAAGAATCCAAATGCCCATATTAAATGTATACAGTTTTCATAAGGAAGGTTGAGACTTGTCTTACAATGTTCACATAAAAGGTAAAAATATAAACTCAAGTGCATAATGAAAATCCTCACCCTGGGAAGTTTTTCAGTCAAGCAGTTTGCAACTCTGTATCCAATAGGAATAACTTTACCAGCCTAAGGAAAAAAAAAGCAATAGATCATCACTGTCAGGGTAGAGAGAAAGGATTTTGAAGAACAGATTTTTTTTCAAATTCTGGCCTGTGTTTCTAATGCTACAGTTATTTTTAAGCACTGTAACACTACTCAGAAAAAAAGAAGCAAATGGCAAATCTAAAGCAACCCTGACTCATAAACATTAAGTGCTTCTTTGATTCTTCTTCCATTTAATCTCAAGTCTTTCTTCCATTTATCATGCATGTTAACTAAATACCCACTAGATGCCACGAACTACACAATAAGAATTCACCTCATTAACATTTCTTTCTCTGAACACCTCTCATAAATATATTTCTAAAAGAGCTTGCCTAGACCTTTTCCATTGCCATGTATGGCTCAGACTGTCTCATGTTACCAAATGTATCTCTGCCTTCTTCAACTGATACCTTTTAATTATTAAAAACTTAGAATGGCCACTACTGGATAGTCACCTACCACCAGATCAGAATAATTATAAACCTAGAAAACTCCTAAGTCACCCATCAAGACCCCTCTTTCATCAGAGACCCACAATTAAATGGCAAATTCTTAACACTATCATCTCCTAAAAGGGTTTCACTGTACTCTGTGATCTCTAATTCTGTGTTAATTTCAGGCAGTCATTTCTTTGGAATAGCCATCTAACTTTTCACCTGTTATTCATTATCTTCCACTACTTAAAGAACTAACTTCCTAATTAGTTTGAAGATTGAGGAGTGAAATGAAGGTTAACAGAGAAAGAAGGAAGCAATCAGAAAACAAAGCTGCCATCTAGGAAGGGCAGCAGAGAAATCAGAAGAAACCAGACAAGGTTAAAAGCCAAACGAGTCGAAAGGACAACGGATATCAGAATGGCAATGGATGCTCTTGCTTCTGTTTCTATTGAGTAAATCTTTCACAAAGACTGTCAATGAAATCTCTTCAGTTTGATTTCAGAAATCCAAACTAATCAGTTTATCATCTTAAAGACACGGTAATACGTAATTCCTAGGGAAAGTACTAGAAAAAAAAATAAAACTTACACTTGGCCAGCAAGGCATCCGATCAAAAAATTTCCCAGCGTATATGGATCTGATGCGATCTGGAGGCTCCACTCCCGGTTCGGTGTTTTCAGCATCCTTTTTCTCTTCAGGTTGCTGGGCAGAATGGCCCTCTGCAGGGTCTATGATCAAGCCTAATTGAGGCTCTGTGTTCTTAGTTTCATCTTCCTCCTCTGAAGGGGGTAGCCCAATGTCCACCTCCACAGGAGGCATCATCTCTTGGCTGGGCGTCATCCCAACACAAGTAGATTCTTTTTCTACCTCCTGTTCAGGTTCCATACTCAGTGGAGGCTCCTTTCCCACCGAATCCCCTAAGCCTTCAGGGGCACCAACCATAGCATCTCTCCTGCTCCCTAGAGCCTGTGGGGTGGGGTCATTAACTACAAACAGTGAAACAGGAAAATAGAATTACTAATTATAGTATTTAATAAGTGGAGATTGACCTGAGTCATATCCCAAGCCTGGTTAAATTTCCAATTCCCAATCAATGAACACCCTTCATTAGACCAATATAGTAGCACCATGCCCACACACCATGCCCAAGGGAGACTGGATTATCTTGCAGGTGAACACTCCAGACCCCCGTTGTCTAACTCCATTCTTCCTGACAACATAGCCAGAAAAGGTTTTGTTTCCCGTGAGCCTGAGACCCTGTAGACTCCTAAATTACTCCTTTCCATGAGGGTGCTAGAAATAGTCTGTCTTTTTTATCTCGTTTCAGGGTCCTCACCCAATGGAGATTGTTTCTGGTGATGGCATCCTCTCCTCGACCTTTATGCCTAACAAAAGGGCTCTCTCCCCCTGGGGAATCTTCTTTTCCGAATTCCATGCTGAGCCCCAACTCTATAGGAGATTTTTGACCCCACGATGACCCTCCTTTCTCCTAAGTCAGCCTTTTTTTTCCTGGGGAAGTCCTACCTTTGTGCTCAGTGGAGACTTTCTCTCAGACAGGTAGGGGCACCCATCTCTAAGGGAAAGGCTTTACCTGGGTCAAGGGAAGTTCCCAGTCCCTTGGGGGGCCCAAATCTTTTTGGGATCCCACTCTCACGAAACAACACATCTCCATTCGGAATCCCTGCCTATGGTTTCCAGCCTACCACTTAACTACCGGGGTTCACCGAGGGAAAGAGAAGCCGCAGGTCTGTTTACACGGTTACCTGAGAAACGGGGGCGTGGCTTGGCTTGCAATTCTTTCTCCAACTGATCACCGCCCCATTCTCTCTGCCTGCCTCCCTTATCTATCCCTCGGTTATGATTTCCTTCCACATCTTGTTTTCTCTTCCTTACTAGATTTGAAGGGCAAGAAAACTGTAAGGATATGGTCTTGAGCACTAGAGCAAATGCTCTCACCAACTACTCTTGGGTCGCCCAAACCCAAGATGGGTTCAGCCAGAGGCTTCCTGCAGGTCAATGGCCTATTAATTTTACAGATTAGAAAATACATAACACACTGGTGGTGACCACACATTTTAGATCCTTTCTTGTGCAAGTACATGTGCACTTCATATCGTTCTTCTGGTGCTAAAGAACTACTTTAAATTCTGTAAAGTTATTTTATTTGGCCCCTGTGGTACAGAAATATTTTAAAGTCTTTGAGAACACTTACATTTCAATAACTGTTTTATGTAACATCTAAAGTATGTTAAAGATTGAAATGTTACACAATAATGCATATTGGATTGTTATAATACTGTGGGCTAACTCAAACTAATTTTTAAACATGGGATTTTATTTAAATTGGGGTTAACCTCTGTCCGAGTTTATCAAAGTATATTTGGTGAAATATTTTTCATATTCTACACATATTAAGGATACAGAGAACATGTACCTTAGAATTCGAGTGGAATTTATAGGAATCCAGTCTTTCTAGGAACTCTATAGAAAACGTGTAAAATCCCACAAATTTTTAAGAGATGACTAGGGAAATACTATTTCACATTTGTAAAAACCATTTACCAAAATTTTCTAGTGATTAAATACTCCAGAAAGACATTTTATTTTTTTTTAGTTTATTTATTAATTTTTATTTATTTATTTATTTTTTAATAGAGGCATGCTTTATTTATTTGTTTGCTGGTTTGTTTGTTTTGTTTATACATGCACTGGGTACAGTCAGAAGCGCGGGAGGGCGAGAGAATTCACCAGAGCCAGAGCGGGGAGCAGAGCAGGCAGAAGGACCGAAGTACACTGCTGAGGGGAACAGCGGGTGGCAGGAGAGGTCTGCGCGCCCTGTGGGACCCTCCTCTGGTGGCCGGGGAGCAGCCGGGGATCGAACCGGCGCCGCAGAGGCCACGGGCAGCTTCGCAACCCAGCGCTCAACCGCTGCGCCACCGGGGAGGCCTCCAGAAAGACATTTTAAAAAAACAATAAATATATATATCCTCCACCCAATGCACTTTAAATAACTTGGTAGTATATAAATCAATATGTTCCTGTAAGGGTTCATCCAATTCTTTCAATTTACAAATATCTCTTGAACCCATATTTTGTTTTTGTTTTTTTCTTAAAGATTTATTTTTTTTTTTTATGCATGCAATAACTGGGGTACAGGCCAGAGGCATGGAGGATGAAAGAAACCACCAGAGAAAGACTGGGAAACAGAGCAGGCAGATTGACTGAATACACTGCTGAGGGAAGCAGCAGGTGAGGTCTGCTGCCCCATGTGGGTAACTCCCTGGCTGGGGATCGAACTCACGCTGGGATGGAACTTATGCTACAGTGGCTGTGTATTGCTTCATAGGTTGCGTCTTAATCCTTTGCACCACCAGGGAGGCCCTGAACTCATACTTTGTTATCAGTGCCAGAAATATAAGTCAATACCTTTCTTGTGGAATTTACATTCTAGTAGGGGTGATCGTTAAATAAACCAGTAAGTAAGATCATTTGGCATAGCGCTGAGTGTTATGAAGAAACAGAAAGCTTTGCTATGGAAGGAAGCTAGTTTAGAATTGGTGGAAGTTCCTTAGGTAGGTATCATTGGAACTGAGGCTTGCATGATACTCTACAAAGACAAAAGCTTTTTTTAAAGATTTATTTTTATTTATTTATTCATACAAAAACTGGGGTGTAGGTCAGAGGCATGGCCTACAGAGAACAGAAAGCAGAACGAGTGGATACATTGAAACACACTGCTGTGGGGGAGCAGTGGGGAGACAGGAGAGGTCTGCTGTCATAGGTGGGTTACCTCCCTGGCCAGGATTGAACTCATTACACAGTGGCTGGCTTGATAGCTTGATAGCTTGATAGCACTGAAATTTAACCCTTGCACCACCAAGGTGGCCCAGGCAAAGACAAAAGCTTTTAAAACGTGACTAGATCAAGTTTCCACAGCCTTTTGCTCATTGCCTTGCCACCGTAATTATAATTCCTTATGTAAGAGTTAAGGAATTATAAGGAGTGCCAGTTCAAAATAAATATAATCTTTCATTAACAACTGTGCAAAGATTAATTTTTCAACCATACAAGGGAGAAAAGATTTCTTGGGAGAAAAGGTAGAAGATAGACTGTGCTGTGTGTGATTGAGAGATGCAAGGTCAAGGAGATTAGTTGGATTAGTTGGATAGAGATTTGAGGGAAAAGCAAGCATTAAGGACAGTATTCAAGATCTGATGACTTTATTCAGGGCCCACTTGTAGCTACCTTGACACAGTCTATGAACTATTATACCCCATGTTTGACACTAAATATATAATTATTATTCCTCCTTAGTTATCTGGGGCTAGAGGGAAAAAAAAAACATAGTAAGCAAAGTTTTACTGTGGTACTTCATCAAAAAAAAAACCACTGGATCTAAGAAGTGTTAGCAATGGGAGTAGCAGTCTCCCAGGCAAACAACACGACTAAGCTTCAAAATATTGTGGAATGTATTCATGAAGGCCATGCATCTGAAAACAAAATTGTTAAAAAGAAATGAATGAGGAAGATCCTAGGATGATGAAATTGGAGAGTTCCTGGCAGTTTATAAATTTCAGTATTCATGAGTTATGAAGTCTTGGGTCAAATGTTCACATTTCTAAATGGAAATAAGTTCACAAATATTTTGGAAGTCTTTATTACATCCATCAAAGTTCCAAAAGGAGTGAGATAATGTGGGCCTCCCTGGTGGCCTAGGGGTTGAGTCTCAGCACTTTCACCACTATGGCCTGAGCTGGATCCCTGGACACAGCACTAACCCACATGGCGCAGCAGACCTCTCCTGTCTTGCCCACTGCTCCCCTCAGCAGTGTATCTCAGTAAATCTGCCTGTTCAGCTCCCCTCTTTGTCTCTGGTGAATCCTCTCACCTCCCGGCCCCTCCCCCCCACACCTCTGGCCTGTACCCAGTTCTACACAAAATTTAAAAAAAAAATTTAAATGATGAATAAATTATAGGGCAGGCCCTTAAGAACTTCAATGTCTAATGGGAATACAAGTCTATGGAAAAAAGTCTAGGCACTCTGACTGTAAAATGAGGCATATTTGTAGTCCCCCTGCTATGGAGTTTTGCTTTCAGCAGGTTCAGTAGCCTGTGGTCAACCCTAGTCTGAAAATATTATCAGTTAAAAATTTTGAGAAAGAATATTCACATAACTTTTGTTAAGGTGCACTGTGATGATTGTTCTAGCCTATTAATTGTTGCTAATCACTGACTGTGTCTAATTTATAAATTAAGCCGTATCATAGGTGCATACATATAGGGAAAAAATACAGTGGTTTGGTACTATCTGTGGCTTTAGGCACCCATGGAAGGTGTTGGAACATATCTTCCATGGCTAAGGGGGCACTATTGCTACTAGAATCACTACAGGGAGTAAAGCAAAGTGCTGTGAAACTGCAGGAAAAAGATAAATTCAGTAGTAGTAATCTCAGATGCTGTCCAGAGGAGTTAGGAATCTCACCCAAGGAGAGACTTGCAGAGACGGGTGGTAGGAAAATGGTGTTCCAGGAGGAAAGAACAAGGTGATCAAAGATGCCAAAATGTTAACGCACAGGCATCATCAGGAAATATAGAGTAGACTGGCATGATTAGGGTACAGACCAAGAGTCTGGCAAGAGGAAAGATAAAGGGTATAGAAAAAGAATAAATGAAACCTAGGTTGGCACTAGAATTGCTGAATCTGGGGCCCTGTTTTTGCAAGCAGAGATACCACCAAATGTTTTCCAGCAGAATAACTGGCTAAACTGTATAGATTGAAAAGCCAGGCATGTGCATTAATTCCAGTTTGTAGGAATACTACCATGGCCCAAAAAAATTGGGATTATGTCTCAGATTTGGGGATAAGAGAATTTTTGATAGAATGGATAATGGAAGAGGTGAAGATGATTTTGCAGTTTCAAGTCCAGATGACTGGGAGGCTGTTAATGCCTGTCACCAAGCAAAAGCAAGTTTGGGATGAGACAAGTTTGGATTTGGACATACTGTTGACATGCCAAAACTGATGTGACATATCCTATTTCCTGATTCTTCCAGGGATTGTCCAAGAAGTATTACCATGACTAACGTCATATTGGAAAAATCCCTTGGTGATAAAGTGCCACAGATACTATTCACATATGATAATTATGTTCTTCTGGTTAGTAACTGAGGAGTTGATCTGAAAGACTGGCTATTCAAGGGTTCAAATCATCTTCATTGCATAATGTTGACTGAGCACCAATAGGATACCTCACCCAAGTACACCTCAAAGACAATCAATATTGATGTCCTCAAAACAGGGCTATAAATGGTAAACTGCAAACTCAAAAGTAGTCCTGATCCTGAGGGAAAATCAATTTAGAATTCTATCAAAGTACAAGACGAATTTTAATTTATTTTTCTTTCAGATGCCTGGACAGTGACTACCTTGTAAGCTTTAACCAAAGTAACGCCTTATGCAGGTCTGCAGACGAGGGTAATGTTTTGGGCTTCGGTTGTGGAGCCAGCCTGCAAGTTGGAATCCAATTTCATCAAGTCCGTAGAGATTTTGGACAAATTACTCAATCTCTGAGCCTCAGATTCTGTACCTGCAAACAGGCACGCCTCATCCACCAATTCCACATCCATGACTTCAGATTTGCTCCAGGCACCGTGCTAAACAGGGGTGAGAACCACTCGGTGGAGTTACTAAAGCAGTAAGGCAGACAACAGTCAGTTTCAGCGTGACAGCCCCAGTGTAAAAACACAAATCGGACAATCCCTGCAAAGCATTCAACACAGCAATGAGCAAAGGGAAACTCATTTTAGGATTTGCCCCCCTCCACCAAAATCAAGTAAACTCTCCCTGACAGCAAGTTTTTAAGACTTCGCCTCTTGCAGACAGACAGCTTTGGGGCTGAAGAAGGTTATTCCCTTCTCTTTGGAGTAAATATCCTTTACACCCCCCACCCCACCCCCAGCCCCAGTGTCAAGTCGAGGGTCTCGAGCTGGGAAATCCTCTTTCAAGAGCCTCTACCAGCTGTCAGAATAGGGGGTGTCACCGGGTAAGGTCAGGGGGACTGTGAGCAAATATTCAGAGGAAACTTGGCCGCACCATGAAGGCTGAGCGCAACACCCCCAAGGTTTTCGGGCTAGCCCGAAGTGGGGGCGGGCGAGGAGCTGCCCGGGCTCCGGGACGCCCGGACGCCGCGAGCCCAGGACCACCGCCCAGATAACAATGGCGCCGGCGAGGGCGGGGCCCGCGCGCCTGGGGAGAGGGAGGGGGAGGGCAGTGCGTGGTCACGTGACGCGCCCCGCCCCGAACCGCGAAGCCGCCGCGACTCGGAGGGTTTTGAACTGCAGGCCTGAGCGGATGAAGCGCTGGGGCCGGCGGCGACCGGAAGTGACGGCGGGGCGTAGCCCGCGACGTGCAGCGACGTGGCGGTGAGGCCGGCGCTGGGCGGCGGAAGTGGCTCCGGCGCTGGGACTTGAGTGTTTGTGTTTTAGTTCAAGAAGGAGCCGGCGGCCGGCCTGAGGGGAGGAGGCCGGGGAGGGGAGGAGGAATTCCTCGGCACTCCAGCGCCGGCGGCGGCGGAGGAGGAGAGAGGCCGGAGGAAGGCGGAGCAGGGAGAGGCGGGGACGGAGCCCGACGGGGGCGGCACCGCGGCGCGAGCCCGGCACCGTCCAGTCTGAGGGGAGCGGCGCGAGGAGGAGACGCCGCCGCCGCCAGAGCCACAGTCTCGGCCTCGGCCTCCGAGCCCCCGCGGCCCCGCGCGCTGCGCCTCAGGTAACCGAGCTGCTCCCCCGCCGGCCAAGCGAGCCCGGGACCCGGCTGGTCCGCGCTCCCCGGCCCGCCCGCCGCCCTCCCGGCGCGGGGTCCCCCGCCCCTTCTCCCGCGCGCGCCGCCGCCTCGGGCCGCGAGCTGTCGAGTCCCGCTGCGCTCTCCGCCGGCCCTGTGACTCCTTCTCCGGGGGGCTCTGGAAATCAGGGTTCGGGCACTGACTGAGGGAGCGACGGGTGTCACCCGCTTCCCTTCTCAAGATGGCGCCGCCAAGGCGTCCTGGAGGCCGCGGTTCCGCCTCGCTCCTGGCCTGCCAGTCCTGGGGTGCGGGGCGGGCTGGGGTGGGGGGTCCTGGCCTCAGCCCGGCCTGTTTCGGGGGAGCAGGATCGGGCAGCTGGCCAGCGCGCCCGGCGAGCCCGGCTTGTTCCGCACCTATGAAGTTGGGTTGTTGCAGCTGCTCAGGTGCGCTGCTCGGGGGTTCGGGGCCTACAGCAGGTGTGAGT
Source organism: Talpa occidentalis (assembly GCF_014898055.3). NCBI lineage: Eukaryota > Metazoa > Chordata > Mammalia > Eulipotyphla > Talpidae > Talpa > Talpa occidentalis. The sequence goes on from NW_023600993.1 coordinate 15,202,428, forward strand.
TTGGGCAGCTCCGCCTACCTTCGACTTCCAAAGACGGGCTCATGGAGGGAGGAGGAGGCTGGTCGAAATAGTGTCTGTTCTGCATGAGGTGGGGGACAGCAGTTCACTGAAGAACTGAGGATCACCAGGCTGTGGGGCACCCTAAGTAGGTAGAGACCATTAAACCTGTTGTGATGTCTTCCCTGGTTGTCCCCGCCCCGCGCCCCCACCCCCAAGACTTTCAGACTTTTTAACCTCTGAACGTCATAATTCACATACTTGGTTTTTTTTTTTGGTCGTCTGCTGAAGCGGTATCTGAGCGTTGTATCAGTTACCTTTCACATAACTAATAAAGAAAAATCCCATGGGTACACCACCGTATATTCAGACAGCTCAGAGTTTATTCTCAATGTAAAACCGGGACCTAGGAGCTGAGGGGAACTGTAAGCAAAATTAACAGACTGGGGCCTGGTACAAAATATTTGCGTAATGTTAACTGCAGCTGTTCATGAAATTTTTGTTAAAGAGCACCCGTAAGGACGTCAGAATAAGTTATTTTCAAAAGATTTAAAATTGCATTTTCTGCAAAATCTTTCTTTTGCAAAATGGAAGTTTCGGTGAGTTGTGCATATAAGCACTTACCCGTAATGTGTTGACTGTATAATTGAATTGTTGTTTCTTGTTTGAGAGCCTTGGGGTAACTAAAACCCAATAGCTTTAAACCTTAAAGGCAAGGCTAACTACTAACCTTGTCTTGCTGGTTTCTTTTTAATGCGAATCTGATGTTTTCCTTATTTCAATTTACTGGTTGTCAGTTTCGTAGATAAAAAGACATTTGGGAAGAGTTTAAATTGCTGTTCTGTATAATATTACCCGGACACATGGTTGGTGCATTTTCAGCCTACATGGCATTCTGTTGCTTGTTTTACCACAGACCAGTTTTCTATCTCTATGTGTTAGCATTGTATTAGATTTCTTAACGTATATTTTCTCATTCTCACAGTAGCTATGTAAATTGGGTATACCCAAAATAAAGACTTGGAAATGAAAGTATTTGTTCCGGCAGAGACTAGTAAAGTCAGGATTAGATCCCCAAATCTGGTCTGGTATGTTTCCTGAGGGCTAGAGTGGGGGAATTGGGGCTTAGTTAAATGTGGGAATTGGAGCTTTTTTTTTTTTTAAACTATTATTACAGAAGATTTTTTAAATATAAAGAAATAGGGAGAATAGTATAATGATCCCAGAACCTAGCTTCAATTCTCTTGTTGCCAATCTTGTTTTATTTATGTTCTCATTGTTAGGAAGCAACTCAGACACATCATTTCATCTATGAATGTATTACTAAAGAAAGATAAGGACTCTTCAGAGCTTGTGTTTAAATAAGGCAGAAATGATTTTATGGTCGCCAGAATATAGGCTTTTATGGGTTTATTAATGAATTTAAAGAGTGATTCTTACATACTCAGTTCATGGGAAAGGCACATTTCTTATGTGAGGTAGCTAAATTGCAGAGGTTATAGGGGGAGAATCTTCACATTTAGTATTGTTAGCATGTGATGATCTTTTTATTACAGTGGAAGAAAGCTGATTTGTGAGTAGTTTGGGAAAAATTCTTTTAAGTGTTTGCTGATTCCTTTGAGATTGAAAAGTCTCATTAGACAGTAAGACAACATAAAAGAAGTTGGCATAAAGACTAGTTTTTTTCCAAATGCATTATATAGAAAATGACATTTGTTAGCCCAAAAACTATAGAAAAGTACAAGTAAATAAAAAAACAAGCTTAGCAATATAGACAACTACTGCTAACATTGCCAGACACATACTTGAGTACATGAGAAAACAGTCTGTAGCTAATAGATACACAAACCTAGAAGCTTTAAAATTGGTTGCTCCAAAGTCTCTGTTAAGCAAAACAAAAAAAAAAGTACCATTTAATAGAATGGTACTATTTAATAGAAATCTTCTAATATAGCCAGCAGTTTTGGAGCTCTTGCTTACGTTTTAGGATCAACACTAAGAGCTTTCATCAGAATTGCTTTAACCTGAATAGTGATTCCAGAACCTGAGCTCTTGCCTCAGTTTTAAAACCCAGCTCTGTCATCGCTCTGTCACAGTAGCTATGTGACCTCAGTCAAATTATATAACCTCTCAGTGTATGTTTCCTCATTTTTTTAAGGATTGTAATAGTCCATAGGATTGTTTAGTGACTATGTGAGTACTAAAAGTAGTACCTAAAACAAAGTTAAGTCTTAAAAAAGTAAAAAGCTCTGAAAATGAAAACATGATTTCAGGCTAAAATTTCATGCCTTACATTATTTCGATATTAAAATAGTGAATTAAACCAGAGGACATTCAGTACCTAGTAGAGTTTAGAATTGCCATGCAATGACATGTTGTGGGCAAGGTTTACTTAAGTTTTTAATAGTAGATAATGCTTTGTGTTACTGGTTTGTATAATTACTTCATATTTGTTTCCTTACAGGTTTCTTTACCTCCGGAAGAAGAAAAATTGACACCTCACATCCTGGAAGTTCATTCAAAAAACTGAAATTGGGGACTTATTTCAAATTTGGACATGGCTAATCGAGGAGCAACAAGACCCAACGGGCCAAATACTGGAAATAAAATATGCCAGTTCAAACTAGTACTTCTGGGAGAGTCTGCTGTTGGCAAATCAAGCCTAGTGCTTCGTTTTGTGAAAGGCCAATTTCATGAATTTCAAGAAAGTACCATCGGGGGTGAGAAATTCTTTTTTTCCTAGTTCTTTTAATTGAATCATACTCTGGCAAAAAATATTTTGCAGTTCCAGTCATGTGATGATAAATACCTAAGTAGGTCACACAGTGGAGAAAAGAGCTGTTCAGCAAACCTCACACTTTAAAATTACCTTGATTTTGGTTACAATAATGTCTTTTCACATTTTGATATCCTAAATATCCTTAAGGTAGTTGTATAAAAGCTAAATTGCAGCTGCAAACAAGACCAGAATCAGTGTCCCAAGTAATAAGCAAATAATAAGATTTGATCTGGTATCTTTCATGATAATGCTTATAAATTTCTTTAAATTAGAATAGTTAAAATATTGAAAGTGACTAGTAAAAAGTAACTTAAAATTATAATTCTAAATAGCTGGACTGTTGTAATTACACTGACCTGTAAAATTAAATTTGAACACTACTAGGATATAAATTTAAGAGTCCTTTCAGGATGAGGGAGGGAGAAAAATGAGGGTTTAATGAAGAGGGATATGAAAATTAAATGGACCTTGGAGGAGGTTGGAGGAAAAGGAGGAGCATGAGCACTATGTACCATGGTCGTGACAGGACCAGGATGAGGGGGAAGTGAATGTCCCCAAGAAGAGAGATCTAGCAGTGTTGGGAATGTAGAAATCACAGCTGTGTAGCATTGGAGCACGCATTTAGCCTTCCTAGGGGCTTCAATTTCATCTGTCACTGAATTAGGTAGTGTCAGAGGAACCATTCATCTTTCACATTCACAGTATTTTGCAAGGGGTATGTAATTAAGTCATACTTTTTCAGGTATATAACACTATATTTTAATCTCATTTAAAAAGTCAAATATTTGAAATGCATGAGAGATGCCCTTTGGCATGTAGCAACTTAAAATTCCTTTTTCAGAAGCAAAACTAGGTGCTGTGTATTTAGTTTATGTTTATAAGAAAATACTGTTGATAATTGTGTTCTTGATTTCAGACACTTCAATAAGAAAAATTAGGGCGCTCCTTTGTGATTTTCCCCTAGTACATACAGGAAATAAACGTGGTATTTTCACTTAGGTAGACTTAGTAGTATAAAAGTAATTTTCACCCTTTTACATTTGTATGTCGTGTTGGCATTGTATCATGTAGTATTTTATGTTTTTTATAATATCAAAACTGGAGTTTATATGGAGTGTTTATTTTGAGTCAGGAATCTTGACATTTTAATAAGCAATATAATATGTATTCTTTGTAGTTCCTTTGTTAATGCATTTGTTCTTACATAGATGTGAGTTAGTAATATTTCTTCCCAAAGTTTAGCCTTCAGAAAACCGATTCATCCTAGCTAACTGACCTGCATGGTAGGATGATTTTAAAGACTACAGGCAATATCCTCTCACCTTAAACTGGTGCAGAAGTTACTCTGTTTCCACGTAAGTAGTTGTCAATGGTAGCATTTCTGAAAATACATACGCATTCTAGCTAAATACCTGAGCTAAATAGTTATGGGCAGTGTTATATACTGCCCTTTCTCCCTCCACAGTACATACTAAAAAACTGAAGTACTTATGGTAAAGAACTTAATTCCAGGGAAATTTTGCCGGAAGATCAAGACTAGAATTTTTGTTTGTTGTTATTTTGGATACTACAATCATCTTCTAAATGAAATTTTTCTAATGATATTTCAAAGTGTTTAAAAAAATTAATCCCATATCTGTACATGTATAATCTTATGTACATGCATATCTGTGATTTCCATTTAATGCCAGATTGTCTACATTTTACAAATGAATTTTGAAAAGATTTTTGTTCCTATGTGTAAGGCTTGCTTAGTATTTTCTATCTGTAAAACTGACTTCAAAAGGAATTTCTTTGTTAATAGTTGGTGGTGGATACTTTCCACTGTTGAACATGTTTCCAGGAGGTCTAACAGTCATGATGGCACCTATGAGCAGTTTTGTTTTTGAGATATAATTGACATAAAACATTGTGTAAGTTTAAGGTGAAAGTATTGATAAGCTACTATAATATAGTAAGCCCTGTGCTTTTATGCTCTTGCAACAGCTCTTCACCATTAGGCGCTGATACTAGAATCTAAGCGTTAGTCTAGGTTTCTGAGCTGACACCAAAGGCGCCTAACTGTTAAGTTACATGTATTTTTGTTTTGGCTGATGTGTGATGTTATTTTACAGATAAACCTGGTCAACTACTTTGCATTGTTTTCCCTTTTTTACTTGATTTTTATTTAGTCATGTGAATTATGGTAAAGAGCTCACTTAAATTTCCACTGACATAACTGTGTTTTAAAGTGGAAATCCAACTGTTTTTTTAGTTTGTGTTTTTCCTAAACATAATAGCTAAATTTAAGAATCCAGGTTAGGGGTTGCGATTGTATGGGGAATATAAAAAATAAAATTTAAATAAAATGTGAAAAAAAAAAAAGAATTCAGGTTATCTCCATACCCCTTGCCTCTTGCATTCCTAGGTGACTATCAATACTAGGTGACTATCAATAGGTGGTATGGGATTAGCACTTTGAGGAGTTCTAGATTATTTATAGGGGTTTAATGCCTGGGTTATATTTGTGCTGCTGCTCTTTTGCTTAAACTAGCCAAGAAGGTTAGCAAGAAACATTGGGCATAGGGTTGTTCTCTTTGTTTACTTCTGGTGTTTCGTAACTCTTCAGTAGGTACTTTTTTCGATCAGAGGACTGGCCATCTTAAACTTAAGTACCTATAATCCTTGTTTAATTTTGAAAGAAAAATGCATGATACTAGTTTAATTTTGCATATGTAATCACCAAAGAAATGCCTTAATGGTTAAAGTTTAAGTGACAGAACTGTAGGTGAGAATATTAACATTACTCTTGCTGTTAGAATAATTTTTAAACTGTAGACTGATTTTTGTAAGATTTTTAAAAACATTGACCCAACTACTCCAGGTTGAGAACAAGATTTAGGAACCCCCTTCCTATGAATCTGTCAGCCACTAGGTCTCTTTAGGAGATCATGGCCCTTTTTATATACCATCAAGGATACTCTGCCTTATCTCTAATAAGGGAGTTTGAGTAGCCATTGTTTTTCAGTGCTACTTCTCTGTATTGCCACAAGTATTACATATTTTTTTAAAGATTTATTTATTTATGCATACAAGAGCTTGGGGTGCAGGCTAGAGGTGCAGGGGTGAGAGGATTCACCAGAGACCCGAGTGGGGAGCAGAATAGGCAGACTGACTGAAACACATTGCTGAGGTGAGACAGGAGAGGTCTGCTGTGCCATGTGGGTCACCTTCCTGGCCAGGGATCGAACTAGTGCTACAGTGGCTGCCGACAGCTTCTTAGTACTGCAGCTTAACCCCTTGCGCCCCAGGGAGATCCATCAAATATTATATTACTTAAAGAAATGAAGGTCTTTTAAAAACTGTTTTCATTATGCTTCTACATTTACTATCCATCCAGTTCTCTCTAAGAAGTAAAAGATTTTGTTTTTGTACTCAAGAATAACCTCTAATTGGGGGTAAATTTAAGAAGAGAAAGACTGGTTTCATAATTATTATTAATACTGTTAATACAGTATTTTACCTATCAATTGATGACAGGTCTTTCTCAAGAATAAAGCATTGCTAAGAAAGTGGGCTCTATCTACACTGTTTGATTTTCAGTTCTGCCTCCAGCACACAACAGCTACATGTCTTTGGGAAAGTCAGACTCAATTTTATTTTCCTCTTCCTCCTTTTATTTTCCTCTTATTTTCCTCTTAAATGAAAGTAGTAGCAGTCAACTTAAAAGGTTTTCTTATTACTACTAAATGAAAGGACATATAAATTTCTTTGTACGGTGCCTAACACACAGTAAAGTGCTTATCGTTAGCCATTACCATTGTTATCTCTACCATTACTCTTTTGCTGAGTGATTTTTTTTTTTTAAAGATTGATTTATTTATTTATTTATACAAGCACTGGGTACAGTCAGAAGCGCGGGAGGGCGAGAGAATTCACCAGAGGCAGAGCGGGGAGCAGAGCAGGCAGAAGGACCGAAGTGCACTGCTGAGGGGAGCAGCAGGTGGCAGGAGAGGTCTGCACGCCATGCGGGACCCTCCTCTGGTGGCCGGGGAGCAGCCGGGGATCGAACCGGCACTGCAGAGGCTGTGGGCAGCTTCGCAACCCAGCGCTCAACCGCTGCGCCACCAGGGAGGCCCGCTGAGTGATTTTTTTAATCACCTTGATATTTTTGTTACCATGACATGGATTCGTGTCATGATTTGGACTCATAACTCTTCCGCTAGTACATAGCATTTGATTTGGAAATTTTGAGGACCTGTAAATGTTAAGGAACTTTAGGGTCCTATTTTCTTCTCTTCAAGGTATTTCTCATTAAAAATTAAGGAACAGGTAAGATAGAAATACAAATGCTTACTAAATTTGAGCCTTCCTGGGCCTCCCTGATGGCACAAGGGGTTAAGTCGCAGCACTATGAAGCTATCCACAGCCACTGCAGCCAGCCCAAGTTCCATCCCTGCAGGCCAGGGAGCAGAAGCAGCAGACCTCTCCTGTCTCTCCCACTGCACCCCGCAGCGGTGTGTTTCAATCCACCTGTTCTGTTTCCCCACTCTGTCTCTGGTGAATCCTCACCTCCCTCCACCCCCTGCACCTCTCGTCTGTACCCCAGTTCTTGCATGCACAAATAAATCTTTAAAAAAATTAAATTTGAGCTTTCCTAAAAGCAAAGTTTTGCACATTCATTCAAGTAAATAGCATGGGCATTTGCAATTAAATTTCTTAAAACTGTGTCAGGTAAATTTTTACTAATCCATCTATTGGTTTTCACAAATGTGAGGGTGGTCATGCATATTATATTACCTGCATGTCCCCCAGATCAGCTGAGTTATTTTTTAAAGTTTTCTCAGAGAGAAATTACAGTTAAGTAGAATACAACTTGTATGCAGATATTAAAGTTGCTTCCTAAACTGAAGGGAGAAAAACAACAAGAAAATGTAAATCTTTGCAGCTCATGTTTTTCCCTGTAGTGGTAAGCTTTCTACTCTTGACCTTCATTTGCTAGCCTCCAGAAAGATATGTTTGTATAATTGTAATCTGTGCATTTACTTGCCATTATTATTATTTTTTTTTTTAAGATTTATTTGTGCATATAAGAGCTAGGGTGCAAGCCAACTTGGAGGGGGGGCAGTGAGAGGGGAGATTGGAAGATTCACCAGAGACAGAGTGGGGAGCAGAACAGGCAGATCTACTAAAGTACACAGTTGAGGGGAGCAAGGGGTGATACTGGGGAGGTGTGCTGAGCCCTGTGGGTCACCTCCATCGACGGGGATCGAACTCACTTGTGCTGCAGAGGCTGCGGATTGCTTCATAGTGCGGTGCTTAGCCCCTTGAGCCCTCAGGGAGACCCATGAATGTGATTTTTTTTTAACTGCCTTAATTCATTGATGCACTGAAATTTTCAAAGCTGTTTGCTAGAATGATTTTGCTGATTAGCTCTAACCTACTGTGAACTGCCTCTGATTTACTAATTTGTTGTTTTTATTCTTTTGTATACTAGGAAATAAATTATTAATCTTATCTGAAGTTCATTTATTCAGTAGGTTTATTTAACAGTGTACTAAGCACTAGAAATCAAAAAAGACCCTGTGGTTTAGTGTGGGAAACAGTAAACATAATCTGGGACTGTACATATTAAATTAAGCCTGAATTGCCAACTGATTTTATTTTATATATATCGCCATATAGAATATGCATAAAAAGTTAATGTACTCTTAGTTACATACTGAACAAGTCTAAGTTTTATAAGCTTTTATGCAGGGACTTTGTGATAAATTTTTTGCTGTATGCAGTCCATTTTTGCTACCTTACTGTTCTTACTTATGGGTTTTGGATATTTGATGTTTTCATCGACAAAGTAAGAGGTACAAAATACATTTGGTTTTGAATAATAGCTGGGAGGTATGGTAGGATGGGAAGCTTTTTTTAAAAAAAAGTCCTCCTAATGGTAAAATTGTGACTTGATAAAAATACATGAAACCAGGAAACTTTTTTTTGAAAGTGTTTCTTTTCCTCATTTGGGTTTACACCAATTGCATTATATGCAATTTTGCATATAATGCATGTTGAATTATTTATCATAGGTTAACATCATTTGAAGTCATCATTGAGAGCCTTTTCTCAACCTGTCTCTTGTTGGAACAGAATAGAGACATTTAAGAATGAGAAAAGCAACATGGGATAATTTGAGGTTATTGGCTATCTTGATCTAAACATCAACTCTGGACCCAAAAAAATTTAATAAGTTCCTTTAGATGAGAATGAGTTCTTGAAGTTGTGTCTTGGATTTTGAAAATAATTCTTAGTGCTTTATAAGGATATTCAAAATAAATGTTGATAAACAGCATTCATCCTCTCTTCAAGGCAGTAGGTGAGGAAGGGAGAAGCAAAGTGAGGAACCAGCCATTCATGGTTTTTCTGCCTTTTTCCACAATTGATACAGCAGATACTGTTCGGTCTCAAAAAGGGTAGCCTGATGTGGGACTCTTGCACTGTGTAATTATCAGACACCTTCAGCATTTCTCCACCAAAATAAATTTTCTTTGCATAAAACTCAAGCCAAAATGTGTTCCACTCAGTTGATACCAACTCTTTTTGAAGTGTAACTCAATATTTCTTGGACCTAAGTTACTTTAGTATTAGAAAGCTTAAATTTAGAGAACACTACCTTTCATTGACTGCATTCGTTAGTAGTTATAAACTTTAGAGAAATGGGACTTCTGTGAAATAAAGGCTAATTGCAAGATCGGTGATAAGATAATTTTTAAATAGTTACATGTTATATGGTGCAGTCACAGAACTTTACAGCATTTTGACACATCTCATTTGGACCTTACCATGGTATAATCAGTAAATACAGGTTTTATGGATTAGGAAATGGAAGCAAGAACAGGGATGTACTTGAGGTTTTGCAACTAAATGGCAATTTAGATTAAAGATGGTGTTTTTTCAACGCCATTTGTGTTTCTGGAATCATGTATGTATGTGTGTGATTTTTTTTTTCTTCTGTTTTCCTAAATTGTCTGCTTAAGGAACTATCAGACTGGAAAATCTGGTTCAGAGTTAGGAAATGTTTGTGGGACATAACATTGTCATTAAATATGTGGTATTTGGCAGATATGGACCCTTGTATCATTTTACAAGGGAAAGAATGTGAAAATATTTTGAAATAAATTTAAACCATTCAGGGCCTCCCCGGTGGCGCAGCGATTGAGCGCTGGGTTGCAAAGCTGCCAGCAGCCTTGCAGCGCTGGTTCGATCCCCGGCTGCTCCCGGCCACCGGGCGTGGCACGCAGACCTCTCCTGCCGCCTGCTGCTCCCCTCAGCAGTGTACTTCGTCAGTCTGCCTATTCTGCTCTCCACTCTGGCTCTGGTGAATTCTCTCACCCTCCCACACCTCTGACTGTACCCAGTGCTTGTATAAATAAATAAATCTTAAAAATTTAAACCACTCATGTTCCAAAATTACCTTGCTCATTTTTATACCATCCATGTGTTTCACTGATAGTATTTTCTTACTTCATTAATTTGTTCATTAGTCAAAATTTACACTGAGAGAATTACATTGAAAGTCTCCTTTCCATCTTATATTCCACTCACTTCTTTTCCCTAGAGAAAATCTTACTTTGCTGTATATTCTTGCAAAGTTTACAGTGAAATCTGTGTATTCTTCTTCCCCTTTTTACACAATTTAAAGCATCAGACCAACGATAATATAACTTAAATTTTTCACCTTCATATTGTTCCAATTATTTATCAAAAGATAAAAAAGACCCCTCAGAACTTACTGATTTAAAAATCATTTTGTTTCTCCTGGTTCTGGTAGTTGAGTCGGTTAATAGGCAGTTTTTTTTCTCTCTCATGGGTTGTAGTCAGTGCAGGCGCTAGAATCATCTCCCAGGTATCTTGCTGCTGCTGCTGCTGCTGCTGGTTGAGACTTGACTGTCAGTCAGAATACCCAAATGTGTGGTTTCCTAACAGCGTGATCTAGGTTCAAGAGTGAGTGTCCAAAAGTACCAGGTGTAATCTGGGTGACCCTTTTATTATCTATTAGGAGTAGACAATTAGATAGCATCAGTTTTGTTCTGATAAAACACTCACAGATTCAAGGTAGAAGCTTCAAAAGAGTGTATTAAGAAGAATATAGGGTGGGAAATCTTGCTGCAACCATCTTGGAAAAATACAGTTTGCCAAAGAGCTATCTTTATCCTTTTATGAAGTGTGTTCTCATTTTTCTTGGCTATAGGAATATTACATTGTGTGGCTCATACTTTGTATTGAATCACTTTTTTAGCTTTTGATTTGGACATACTTTTATGTTTTTGATTGTTAACAGTGCTGTAGTAGATAATTTAGTGCATAGTCACTTCTCACATATCCCGGTATTTCTGTAGTATAAATTCATATAAGTCAATTGCTGTGTCAACAGCTACATGCATTTGTAATTTTGATTTTTTCCACATTGCCCTCTAATAAGCAGTACACAGAATATATATTATTCTACCTTATTAACTCCCAGTATTATACTTTTAGATAATTGTCATTTTTTATGCACTGATCTCTGCATTTTTTAAAAAGGATTTATTTATGCATACAAGAGCTGGGGTACAGCAGGCCAGAGATGCGGGGGTGGGGGGGAGGCCATGAGAGGATTCACCAGAGACCTAGTGGGGAACAGAACAGGCAGATTGACTGAAATACACTGCTGAGGGGAGCAGCGGGTGAGCCAGGAGAGGTCTGCTGCACCATGTGGGCTGCTCCCTGGCCGGCTGGGGATCAAACTTGTGCTGCAGAGGCTGCGGATTGCTTCATAGTGCAGGGCTTAACCCCTTGGCGCCATCAGGGAGGCCCCAAGATCTCTGCATTTTTTATGTACATTTTTCCCATATTATATTTTTAGAGCCCAGTCTTTCCTTTCTCTGGGAACTCTTTATAACTTAATGATATTTTTATACAGATTCCAATATAATAGTCATTATATGCAATACTATTGTATTCCATTTCACTTACTTTAGTGGTTGGTAATCTTACGTAATTATTTTTTAAGCATACATTTACAGGTGGACCTTTAATGTTTGCATTTTTTTTAAAGATTTGTTTTTATTTATTTATGCATACAAGAACCAGGGTGAAGGCCAGTGGTGCAGGGGGTGAGAGGATTCACCAGAGACACAGTGGGGAGCAGAACAGGCAGACTGACTGAAATACACTGCTGCGGGGAGCAGCGGGTGAGACAGGAGAGGTCTGGTGAGACAGGAGAGGTCTGCTGCGCCAGGTGGGTTACCTCCCTGGCCAGGATCAAACTCATGCCCTAGTGGCTGGCAGTGGCTGGACATAGCTTGATAGCACTGGGACTAACCCCTGCACCACCAAGGAGGCCCCCGTTGTCATTTTTTTGGTAGCTGTTTTAGGTAATCAAATAATAGTGAATATTTTCTTGGATTCCGCCCTACAAGCCCCTGGGCTTATTTTTGTAATACCAATTTCTAGTTGTGAATATTGAACCAGAAGAATTTTTAATGTAGTGTTTTCATCACTTTTTTTTCTTCCTTGCAGATATTTTCTAATTACTTTAGGCATTGCTTGTCATAGATAATTATGTACTTGGATTGCAGGTTTCCTGTAACTTCTTATTCTGAAGGTTAGAGTCCTATATGTCAGTTCTTCTGTAACTTTCCCTTTTCTGTTCTTCTGTTGTAAAATCCTCAGATATTAGAACTCTTATGCACTGATCTCTGCTCACTTAAGCTCACTTAGTGGGTAGGCTTATTGCCAGGTACTAAAGAATCCCTTTCAAGGCAAGCAGTGTTTATCTGGGAGATTTCCTTTGAGGGAAACAGTCAGTGCAAGGTTCTTGAACTGAAAGTGGAAGGAGTATCACCTAAGGAGAAGGGGAAAGGAAGTTCCTTTTGCAAAATAGGCTGTGCATTTATCCTTGCACATTATCTTTTATTTTCTGAAGTTTGAAAATGATGTGCTTATGTGTAGGTTTTCAGTATTTATCCTTCTTGATGTTTTTCTGATGCTTCCTGGGTCTGTAGTTTTGTGTCTGACATGAACTTGGGGACATTTTCAGTTAACTGTTTCACATATTTCTTTCTACTGGCATTATCATTTATTAATGTTATACATTTTGTTTCTAAAAGGGCAGGCCTTATTAAAAACAGAGTGCTCTAACTTACTTCAAATTGATTTGTTTCTCCTCCTTTCACCCTACCAGAAGCACCAGATTTTTATCTGAAACTGATAATATGGTCAAGCTCCTGAAGACAAAATTCACAAAAACTTAGTGAACTCCTTGTGACTAGCTTCCTGTGGAGTTTGTAACTCAAACTTGTTTAAACCTAACTTGGAAATTTGTCATAGTTCACCAGTTTTCCTACCCCAGGATTGGTTTTTCTTTAGTGGTTTCTTCTCTGGGATATTATTATTTTCTGTATATGCCTGTCTGTTTCTCCAGTTTTCAGCATAGCATTTTGTTTTGTGACCTTTTCTTACAGATTTTAGAAGAGTTGTTGTTTTTTTTTTCCAGTTTATTTAGCTTTTTACTTGTCAGAATGGAGTGGCAACTTAGAAAAGCTCCTGACATACAGAACCAGAATCCAGAAGTTGTTTTTTTTTTCTATGCACTGTTATAGGAACTTGTGCAAATCAAGATAATGGCTGCCATTGTCTCTGCCAGGACAGCCTTCTTATGTGTCTCTCATCCATGTGTCTTTTTCAAGTATCTCTCTCTCTCTCTCTACACCTTCGAAATCCCTTGGGGCAAGTCAAAACTGTAGAAACAGGGACTCCCTGGTGGCACAAGGGGTTAAGCACAGCAATGTGAAGCTATCTGCAGCCTCTGAAGGAGTTCAGTCCCCAACCCCCAGCTGGCCAGGTAGCTACCCACATGACAGCAGACCGCTCCTGTCTTACCCTGTTCTGCTCTCCATTCCATCTGTCTGTTCTGCTCTCCGCTCTGTCTCTGGTGAATCCTCTTAACTCCCTCACCTCTTTCCTACACCCCAGTCTTGTATGCATAAATAAATAAATCTTTAAAAAAAAAAAAAGCAACTGTAGAAACAAGAAACCCCAGGGGCCTCCCTGGTGGCGCAAGGGGTTAAGCACAGCACTGTGAGGCAGTCCACAGCCACTGCAACACGAGTTAGCTCCCTGGCCAGGGAGGTGACCCACATGGCGCTGCAGGCCTCTCCTGTCTCCCCGCTGCTCCCCTCAGCAGTGTATTTCAGTCATCCTGCCTGTTCTGCTCCCCACTCTGTCTCTGGTGGGTCCTCTCACCCCCCACACCTCTGGCCTGTGACCCAGCTCTTGTATACATAATTAAATCCTTTTTTTTTTTTAATTTTTTTAAATTTTATTTTTTATTTTTTTTAAGATTTATTTATTTATACAAGCACTGGGGTACAGGCCAGAGGTGGGAGGGTGAGAGGACCCACCAGAGACAGAGTGGGGAGCAGAACAGGCAGAAGGCCCAAAATACACTGCTGAGGGGAGCAGTGGGGGAGTCAGGAGAAGTCTGTGGCACCATGTGCGACTCTCCTCTGCCATGCAGGCATCAAATCGGTGCCACAGGGGCTGCAGACAGAGATTCACAGCGCTGCACTCAACCCACTGCACCACCGGGGAGGCCCAATAAATAAATCTTTAAAAAAAAACCAAAAAAAACCACAAGAAGCAGCCCCAGAGCCCGCCTGCCTTCTGTGTTATAGAGCTTCACCTGGCTACTTAGTTCTGCCTCTAATTCCCAGTGGTTCCCCCTGCTTAGGAAATTTGGTTCATGGCATACTGGGACCTGCAGTCTGCGGTGGCTGCAGGTAAGTGGGGGCAGGGAAAAGGGCACCTCTTCTCCAAAGAGGTGTGTCCGTAACAAGTGTCCTCTAAGATTTAACTATCAAGATGTAAAATTTTTTTAAAAAGAAGGCATTGGGGCCTCCCCGGTGGCGCAGCGGTTGAGCGCTGGGCTGCAAAGCTGCCCGCAGCCTCTGCAGCGCTGGTTCGATCCCTGGCCGCCAGCGAGGGTCCCACATTGTGCGCAGACCTCTCCTGCTGCCCCCGCTGCTCCCCCCTCAGCAGTGTACTTCGTCAGTCTGCCTGTTCTGCTCCCCGCTCTGGCTCTGGTGAATCCTCTCACCCTCCCGTGCTTCTGACTGTACCCAGTGCTTGCATAAATAAATAAATTTAAAAAAAAAAAGAAGGCATTAACTACCCTTATCTTTGGATTATTTCAGGAAAAAATTACATGAATCCTTTAGAAGTAATGTTTTTCCCTCTAGGTAGTGTTGGAGAAATACTGATTGTTTTTGCCCATAGTCAAAACTTTATTTAAAAGCTGCAGGCGAGTATTGTTATAAGCCTTACAAAATTAAACTTACATTGTCTTAGTATATTAACTAGAATTACTGAGGTGATCAGGTATTCTGCGTTAGAGGAGATTGTGTAGATAATTAGCGATGCTTTCTTCGAAATGAATAGCCCTCTGAGTTTGTCCTTTCCTCCTGTGAACTGGCACAAAATCTTGAATAACCTACACAGAGAATCACCATCTGAGCATGGCTAAAAACCTGGGTAATTTTATTGCAACCTCGCCATCCATAAAATAAGAATTTAGACTTTAAGCTAGCTGTTTCTTTTTTTTTTTTTTTCCTTCTCTTCTAAGGAAATCTGGCAAATCTATAGCCACGGCATATAGACCCTTTCCTTCCAGCACAAAGCATGAACTCCTGATTCTTAGTTATTTATTTACCTCATTTTGCTTGACTTCTTGCAGACTTTTCTCTATGTAGGATGAGTAGTCCATATTGTAGTTCATCTGGCAAGAATTATCTTTCAATGTTGCCAGATAATTTTAATATAATAAGCTATCCATAATAAACAATTTCAGGGGTCTTCCCTTGTGGTGCAGGGGTTAAGGTCTCAGGGTTCTCAAGCTATGCCAGCCTCTGCAGCAGAGTTCCATCCCCAGCCCAGGGAGGTGGCCCACATGGCAGGGCAGACCTCTCCTGTCTTGCCCTCAGCTGCTGTGCTCTCCTCAGCAGTGTGTTTCAGTAGATCCGCCTGTTCTGCTCTCCACTCTGTCTCTTGTGAATCCTCTCACCCCGTTCTCCCCACCCCACACCTCTGGCCTGTACCCCAGTTCTTGTATGTATAAGTAAATCTTTTTTTTTTTAAATAAATGAATAAATAAATAATTTCGGACCTCCCTGGTGGCACAAAGGGTTAAGTCTCAGCACTGTGAAACTCTCAGCAGCCACTGCAGCAGGAGTTCAATCCTTGGCCAAGGAGCTGACCCACATGGCACAGCAGACCTCTCCTGTCTCAGCCTCTGCTCCCCTCAGCAATTTATTTCAGTCAGTCTGCTTGTTCTGCTCCCCACTCTGTGTCTGGTGAATCCTCTCATCTCCTGCACCTCTGGCCTACACCCTAGTTCTTGTATGTATAAATAAATAAAATAAATCTTAAAAAAAAAATTTCCCATTTTAACCATTTGTAAGTATACCATTCTATGGCATTAAGTGCATTCACCTTGTGTGATCAGCAACACCCTCAATCTTCAGAATGTTTTCTACTTTGCCAGCTGAAACTCCCCATTAAACAGTCCCTTTTTCCCCTCACCTCCAGCCTTTACAAATACCATTCTACTTTCTATCTCTCTGAATTTGACTATTCTAGAAGCCACATAAGAGGAATTATAAAAATATTAGCCCTTTTGTGACTGATTTTCTTAGCATATAATGTGCAGGTTCATCTGCATTGTAACATTCCAAATTATTTTCAATGCAGAAGAATATTCCTTTGTATGTATGTGCCACATTTTGTTTATCCATTCATCCATCATCCTGCTCTTGGGTTTCTTCCACATTCTGGCTATTGTAAATAATGCTGCTGCTGTGAACTTTTTTTTTTTGTTTGTTTGTTTTTTTGTATAGAATACCTGAGGTTTAGACCAGAGGTGCAGGGCATGAGAGGATTCACCAGAGACAGAGTGGGGAGCAGAGTATGAGGTTGACTGAAACACACTGCTAAGGGAAGCAGCAGGCGAGACATGAGAGGTCCACTGCACCATATGTGGATTAGCTCCCTGGACTGAGAACGAACTCAGGCCATAGCAGTGATAATGCCCTTAGGCCACCAGGGAGGCCTGCTGTGAACTTTGATGTACAAATAATCTGAGTCCATGCTTTATCTTCTTTGGGGTGTAAGCCCAGAATTGTAATAGTTAGATGATGCGGTAATTATATCTTTAATTTTTGAAGATTCTCCACACCATTTTTCATAGTAGCTGTACCATTTTACATACCCACCAGCAATTTATAAGGGTTATACAGTATTCCCACATCTTTGCCAACTCTTGTTTTCTGGTTTTTTATAATGGATTTGAAGTGATGGTATTAATTTGCATTTTCCTAGCACCTGGTGATGTTGACCTTATTTTCACAACCTTCTTGACCTTTTTTTAATCTTTGAAGAAATGACTTAAAATCCTTTGTCCACTTTTTAATTGGAATGCTTGGACTTTTTCTTAATTGCTGATTTGTAGAAGTTCTATATATTCTAGATATCAGCCCCTTATTAGATGTTTGTTGAGTTTTGAGAATGAATCCTATATGATCAGTACTTACAGATCATTTTGCAGGGTGGATTTATTTTGCTATGTTTTTGTATATTACCTATATAGTCATTTTTAGCCTGGTAGACTTTTACAGTATTTTCTGTTTGGTTTAGACAGTATGTATGATTTCCTCTCTGCCCTACTGATGAGCACCAGTTTCTTCCTTCTTGCATTAATTGAAATATATCTCTTCCCTGAATATGTGGCTGCCTACCATAATCCACTAGGTATTTACCGCTATAGACAGATAACAATTTTAATAATAAAAATGCCCTGTTTTTATTATGTCTGTGAATAGTTCTAAACCATCCATATATTTTTTATAATTTTAGGATGTAAAGTTGGTGCTCATTTTTCTTGAAAAATTTTTCTCTTAGATTAAATGGTATTGATGGTCATTTTCTAAGCAAACTGATAAATGCTACTTGTTCAAGTCCTACCACCCATCAAATGAGAACCTTGACTTGGGGACAATACAATAGACTAATATTATTTTAGTTTTTTCTCTGCTCTTCTATTCACATTTTAAAATAGATGTATCCTGTTCCTACAGAAATTTTTACATAAATTTTACTTTATGGCAGTTAAATAGATCATTTGTAATCATTTTTAATTTAATTGCTACTTAATGTTTACCAAACCACCAGAACTTTTCTTTTACACATTTAGATTATTTCTAATTAATTCTAATTTCTAATTATTTCTAATTAATTCTTTGAGCATAAACTTTTCATCTCCCTGTTTTTCTGGCCCCTCACACCATCTTTTGGAGATTCCATGATGTATGTTAATAAATATCAGCATTTTCATGACTTTGCCACATGGTAACAAAATTATTTCCCAAAGAGTTATACAATATCACCGGTATAGCTTGAGTTTTTGCTATTCCCTCTTTTTTATTTTCACTTTTTCATTCTGCTATTATATGATAAAACAAGTATATTTACTGTGTATATGATTTTGTTGGCTTTTAGTAATGTTGACTCTTTTTCCTCTATATTCTTTTTGTGAAGGAATTTTCTTTTCACATTTACCCTTGGCACTTAATAGATTTTTTCTTGAATTTTATATGAACTTTCTATGTGTTAAAAATATTGATTCCTTAATTACTGTAGAAAGTTTCCAAAATCTTTCATCCCTGTATTTTGGTTTTATGTTTGCAAATTTAAACTCTCAGATTTTTATGTAAAAGTCTCAGATCTTTATGTAACCAGACTTGATAGTCTTACACAGAATTTTTGCTCAATTCTAATAAATTTTTTTCTGTCAACATTTGAGAATAAGTTTATGGCTTGGGTGATTTTTTTTTTTCACTTTTTTGCCCAAATATTTCATTAATGTAGAATCATTTTAGCTTAAGGGATTTTAAATCTTTCTTTAATGAGTTGCGAGTGTTCACTTAATGTTACTGATTTTGATAGTCTTTCCCTTGCCCAGTGTATTGCAGTATCTCTTCAATTATTAAGATCTTAGACATTTTAGGCCTTCATTATTTGTAAATTAACCTTTATATGGTTTCAGCTATTCTCAGCTGGCCCCAAGGACTATGATTCAGTATTTGTAGTTTTGCTGAGACTGAAATGTTAACTTGCTGCTGCCAGGCTTACAAATAGGAACTGGTCTTAACAAGAGCTCAAAGGAGGAGCCTATTAGACAGGCCAGCACCCGCATCTCAACGCAGCTTTGTTTTTCTCTACTTGTCGTCGCGTACACAGTAACTCTCGAAGTGATAAAAGCTGTTTCTTTGTGAAATATGGGCCCGAAAAAGAAAACCAACTGCTAGTGCTGGTGATGGAAGTGAAGAGAAAATGAAGAGGTCTAAGAAAGTGATGGTTCTTAGCCAGAAAATAGACGTTTTGGATAAATTAAAGTGGTTTTGAAGATTCAGGTAAGTTTGTGGTTGGTTAATGTTGTTGCTATTGATGTAGTTTCTATTTTGAGTGCCAGAATTTATTTTTATGACTTTATATATGTGACTAGTAATGTATTTTAGAAGCACTAAGGATTTGAAGATGTGGCTATACTTAACTGAATTTTTATGGGAGAAGTTAAATGCTTTAGGGGCATTTGAAAGCTTGAGCACTTTGGGTAATCATGACCATCTTGTAATGTATATCAAGAATTTATTATGGTGGTGGGTTTTCCTATTCCCGTAAAGTTTGTCTTTGTGACATTACAACACACTAATTTTCATATGTTTTTCATACACTTAAAAGTTTATTCCTCTGACCTAATGTTGGTCTTTTATTTCTCTTCTAAAATTAAGTTCTGCTTATACTATATACACAACCACAACAGTAACACAGTGTTGTCAAGTTTAAAAGGTCTTGGTGATATTTTGTTTGAGATTGTATTGGTTACATAAACTTTTTGTAATGCCTATTTTTTTCCACATGGGAACTGTATTCAGATGTTACCAAAACAGTCCAAAAATGGTTGCACATACCCTTTTTTTTTTTAAATGAACTTTGTTTTTGAGCAAGCATTTTAAATGTCTATAGAGCTATGGTTTGTTTATATTATTTAGTATATAAAAAATAATAGCTAACAATTTTTCCTCTAACTCCTAGTCTAGGAGAAGAAATAGATGATACAAACTAGAGGTTATAAAAGGTGTAAAATATGTTACTGCAGAGGTAGGAGTCGCTAAAATAGGGTGGGATGAAGGAGGGTTTGTAAGAGTTGAGTAAATTGATCTTTGTAGGTATTATTGGCATCCATTCTCCTCCCAGCAAATACTGGAAAAATCCTGGTCAGTGTCAGTATGTTGTAAGGGTTACTGAATTTGATGTGTAACAGCCAATTAAAGAACTACCCATCTTTATTTTAGCTGATTTTCATGTCCAACTTGCCTCTTTCAAACAATCTCTAGTAAGCTATTACTTTTATAATTATAATGATATCTGAAATGATAATAGTGCCAGCAGTAAATATTCTTGTTTTGTTTCTAGATTTACACAGAACTGCCTATGAATGAAATGTTGATTTTTTTTTTTTAAACTTAGGGAGTAGACAGCTAGATTTGAAGGAAGACTATTAAATACATGATAATGGTTGTTGACTCAGATTTCCTTTTGTTATTTAAATAATGTGATTTTTTTTTTCTTTTTTAACCTACTGTTGTGTAACAGCTTTGTATTTCTGAAAGAAATCTCAACCTAGTTGTGGACTATTCTTTTAATATGTTGGTTGCATTTTCTTTTCCTGTGTCTTATTAGGAATTTTGTAAATGTGTTTATATAAAAAGATTGGTGACCTTTGTGATAGCTTAAACTGGTTTGAGAATCAGATTATATATTCCCTCGCTTGAAGTTGATTTAAGGAAGTGTAAATGTTTTTCTTACCAGTGTATTCTGTGGTCATACTATGTCTTGAGAGAAAACAAAGTCTGAATGTAAATAATCCACTTTTTCACATTGATTCAAGCTATTCTTGAGATAAGGGTTATTTTCTGATTCCTGTCCTATTTTTTCTTTTTATTGAAAAAGAAGTGAAGACTTAATTTTAAGTGCTTAATTTTTTGGTTTTTTTGGTTCTACAGGAGAACCATTCATGACTGAAAAAGTAACAGCACTTTCTCAGTATTTACCATAAATACAGGATTTCAGAAATAGAGATTTTCACTAATTTTGTATGGTGAGGCAGGTTTGAATTAGAACATATTTTAAATATAGAACTGTTTATTAGACTCTTGCTTAAAATAGACATTTCCAATTTTGATGTTTGAGAAATCAAGATTACAGTTGCAGGTACCAGCAGTTGCTGATAATTGCAGCAGCCGCCACTTGAACTACTAATAAAAACATGAAAAATGAATTATGTCTAATATAAAAGAGATAATCTGATTAGACTTGACTACTTTGGCACATTTGATTAGTAAATTTCTTTTGAAAAATTGCTATCCCTAAGATACTGCTACTATGCAGAGAAATTAATTGTAATTCTTTTGCATAACGTGACAGTTTTAGAAAACTTTATAACTATAAATCCATGCCAATTTAGGAAAAAAGTTGAATATCATATCTTGAGCCGAAAGTAAAAGGGATGGAAGGAGCATATCAGCTTATGATGAATGACTACAGCATCAGGGGTCCAGCTGCCAAAGGTGATGAGGGAAACAGATGCTCTGAGGTGTGGTTGTGGTCATACCCGCATGCTGCTAAAAATAAATGGCTGTGTGAACATGCTGTACACAAGTATCTTTAGTAAAACTAGCCACCTTTAGAAACTTACTCTAATAGTTAGTTTAAAGCTTAGTTGATATGATTGATTAAAAATCCATATTTTGTAAGTCAGCTTCTTAGTTTTCATAACTTTCTGTTGTGGTATAAGAATGTTTATTCCTAGAGCCAAGAGATTTATATTTATAGTAGACATGAAGCAAATTCAGAAAATAAGTGATGCAGTAATTCTTTGTGAGAGCTGACAGTAATTTTAATTTTAAAAGCAAAAGTATTATAAAGTGATCATTAAAATCTGAAAAAAGAACAGATGGAAAGGAACAATCCAAAAAAATTCTTCCTGGAAAGAGTGAAAGATCTAGGAGTAAGCAAGTTAAGTCTTGACCGAAGTAATAACAATGATAGTATCATAATGTTTTGAAGGAATAATAATTAACAAAAATATTTAATGGTAGTGGACTGGGACTAAATCCCTAAGGTATAGCAGTAAATATCAGAGAATGGAGCAGAGGGTATGGTGTTGGCAATGTAGATGGTAGTTACAAACAGCTTTTCTCCAAGTTTCAAATATGTCAGTACTTTAGTCTCTCCTTATCTTCAGGGGATACATTATCAGGCCACCAGTAGATGTTTGAAATCAAATAGTTCCAAGCCCTGTACCCATAGTTTTTTTCCTGTACATACACACCTAAATTATAAATTAGACACAGTAAGAGATGAACAGCAACTAATAATGAACAATTATAACAATATACTTTAATAAAAGTTATGTGAATGTGATCTTCCTCTCTTAAAATACCTTATTTTGAGACAGCATTTGACCCTACTAGGTAACTGAAATCTCAGACAGTAAAAAGGGAACTTCCTGTGTTGTGTGTGTGTGTGTGTGTGTGTGTTTACAGTTTGTAAGATCATTTTACAATAATTTGTAGAACAGTGTCAAAATTATTTAAATATTATAACAGGCTTTTTAATAATGCAGGAAAAAGATCTGTGCTTTTACTGTGAACGTCTTATGTGAAACTTTGAAGTCACAAATATTTAAAGGCACTATTAACTGTGGTTCTGCGACATACCAGGTTTTCATGCTTCTTTATCCTATATTGTGAAAATGCTTGGGGGGGGAATGATAAACTTACTGCAGAATTTTCTTCTTTCAGCTGCTTTTCTTACCCAAACCGTGTGTCTTGATGACACAACAGTAAAGTTTGAAATATGGGATACAGCTGGTCAAGAGCGATATCATAGCCTAGCACCAATGTACTACAGAGGAGCACAAGCAGCCATAGTTGTATATGATATCACAAATGAGGTAAGTAGAAATGCAGTAATGCTAATTTTAATGTTCATTCATTTTTGTAATCACAATTTCAATTTTGAAAAGCTCTTCGAGTTTGAAGAGCTAATTTTTTTAAAAATAACAAAGTCCTATGAATTTCTGAGAGTCATACTAGATAATCTATAAAGTCTTGCTTTACAAAAATATCACTAACCATTTTTGAGCCTATGCCAAATGGGTATGTCTTTGTTTCCTAGGAGTCCTTTGCCAGAGCCAAAAACTGGGTTAAAGAACTTCAGAGGCAAGCAAGTCCTAACATTGTAATAGCTTTATCAGGAAACAAGGCTGACCTTGCAAATAAAAGAGCTGTTGATTTCCAGGTATGTTGGATTTAACTTTAACTTGAAGGCACATATATTTTTGCAAATGTTTCTTATGTATGTATACTTGAATTATAACTTTAAAACCATGCAAATAATACAGATTACAAAAACAAATATATACTATAATAAATTATCTTTAGATAGCTTTACATAATTGTGATGTATGCATTGTGATTCAGAGACCTAAACAATTACAAAATAAGTAATTGTTGATGTGCAGAAATACATAAAGTAAAAGGTAGTTGGTTGCCTTCTATCCTAGTACCTCTACCCCTACACATACACATAACCACAGCTACACATCCTGTGGTTTATCTACTATCTAATTAATCGTTAATTAAAAATGTTTCCTGTGCAAAAGAGAGAAAGTATCATCATTTAAAACTAAGCAAATACCTCTACTTAAACATTTTAAAAGTCCCCCTGTTTCTCTTCACCTTCTCTCCCAAAAAAGTTTGGTTGGGGTCATTATATAATACTAACGATGGGATAAATTTCTATTTTAAATGTAACTAGATGGGAGTGAAAGGAACTACTGTTTTTTTCATCATTAGGTTCTAAGTGTATGGTACATTTGGTTTCACTTCATTCTTGTGACAACTATGTGAGGTACATATATTATTGCTCTAATATGCCTCCCCACTGTAGAGTGCTAGATAGAGCATTTCAATTACAGTCAAATATGACCCAACCATATAACATTTCAATATAGCATATGCAAAGGATATATTTTTTTTTTCCTACAACAGGAAGCACAGTCCTATGCAGATGACAACAGTTTATTATTCATGGAGACATCAGCTAAAACATCAATGAATGTAAATGAAATATTCATGGCAATAGGTAAGATTTGCTTATTCTAATGATTAATGTGGGCAAAACCGTTTATACTAGAACATACGCAGTTTGACAGTCTTTCAAAATTGTTGTATTTTCTTTTTTTAAATGATTGTACTGCCTTTCTCAGTCTGTGCTACCAAGCATTATTTTGTTGGTGTTACTGCTAAATGCGAAAAATTACTACTTATTATATCCCTTTAGTTCAGGTAAGGGTCTTTCAGGGAAGTTGAAAGCCTACACTTTGAGCTGGTAGTCTAAGCAGACAAACTTCTAAGAAGTTTGGTTGTAGTCATTATATAATACCCATGATGGGATAATTTTCTATTATTCATGGAGACATTTTGCTATATGGAGAAATTTTGATGTATTTTTTTCATTAGATTATACTTTTTTATGGAAAGGAAGATAGTTTTCAGTGTGACATTTAGGTATAATGAGATTTTTTCCTCACTGATCAATAACTCTTTTCATCTCTTAGATGTTCAGGGCCTCCCGGGTGGCACAAGTGGTTGGGACGCAACCTATGATGCTATCCACAGCCACTGCAGCACGAGTTTGATCCCCAGCCAGGGAGCTCCTCACATGGCGCAGCAGACCTCTCCTGATTCACCCGCTGCTCCCTGCAGCAGTATATTTCAGTCAATCTGCCTGTTCTGTTCCACACTCTCTCTGGTGAATCCTCTCACCCCCACACCTCTGGCCTGTACCCCAGTTCTTGTATGCATAAATAAATAAATTAAAAAAAAAAAAACAGATGTTCAAAAAACAAAAATAGAGCACTGTTTTTGTTTTTCAAGTTTTTTGAATCATTGATTACTTGGCAAAATTAACAGAGACCTCAAATTTAACAGAAATGCATGATACAGATCGACACATTTAATATAAACATCGTAAAGAAAGTTTCAGAATTGGGGCATAGAGAGAGGGAAGGCAAAACCACATCTAAACTCCCTATTACCTCAATGGTTATCTGAACAGAGTGCTCTTGCCTTTCCTTTAAGGAACCTTTGACTTTTAACTATCCCTTTGAAGTACTTTTAAGTTTGTTTGTTTTTTAGAGATTTATTTATGCATACAAGAACTGGGGTACAGGCCATAGGTGTGGGGAGTGAGAGGATTCACCAGAGACAGAGTGGGGAACAGAACAAGCATATTGACTGCAATACATTGCTGAGGGGGGAGCAGCTGGTGAGACAGGAGAGGTCTGCTGCGCCATGTGGGTAGTTCCTTGGCCAGGAATCAAACTCATGCTGTAGTGGCTGCAGATATCTTCATATGTTGCATCTTAACCCCTTGTGCCGCCAGGGAGGCCCCATTTTAAGGTTTTTTTTTTTTTTCCAAAGATTTATTTATGCATAGAAGAACTGGGGTACAGGCCAGAGGGGTGAGAGGATTCTCCAGAGACAGCAGGGAGCAGAACAGGCAGATTGACTGAAATACACTGGGGAGCAGCATGGCGAGTCAACCCACTGCCGCGCCATGTGGGTTGCTCCCTGGCCAGCTAGGGATCAAACTTGTGCTGCAGTGGCTGCGGACAGCTTCATATGTTGTGGGTTCTTTGTTTTTGTGTTTTTTTTAAGATTTATTTATTTTTATACAAGAGCTGGGTTATAGGCCAGAGGTGCAGGAGGGTGAGAGCTGGGTTTCACCAGAGACAGAGCAGGGAGCAGAACAGGAAGATTGACTGAAATACACTGCTGAGGGGAGCAGCACGGTGAATCAGGAGAGGTCTGCCGCGCCATGTGGGTTGCTCCCTGGCCGGCTGAGGATTGAACTTGTGCTGCAGAGGCTACAAATAGCTTCATAGATTGCATCTTATCCTCTTGCACCACCAGGGAGGCCTCCAACCCCCTTTTAAGTTTTAACTGTCCCACAGTTGCTGGTTGTAATAAAATTGGAGGAGTAATTAGGAAACGTCCTTTTTTTTCCTATAACAAAAAAGAGTGAAAGTATTCCTGTTGGCCTTATCTCCTAGTAATTTTAAGGTGGGGATTTTATGAAGGATCTACTTTGGCAGCTCTCCTCTTTACTTGCCTCCACAGTATTCATGTGTCCAGCACTCCTTGTTCCATAATATCTTTTACTATGCAGTAGTATTAACTGGAGTGCCCACAGTCCTATTCCCAAATAAGAAATAGTCTTTTATATGGCAATTTAATGAATTGACAGCTTGTCAGAGGCTAAAGAATACTCACTGAAAGTGGCAAGAACTCTCAGAATTATCTTTCTCAAAGTGAGAGTGTTTAATGGTGACTTAATCAGGAAAAATCTGCCTGTTCGTATTTTCCTTAGATAATCAGGTTTCGGCCTCCCTGGTGGCATGGGTTAGTCTCAGCACTATCAAGCTATCACCTGCCACTGTGGCCTGAGTTCAATCCCCAGCCAGGGAGCTAACCCACATGGCACAGCAGACCTCCCCTGTCTTGCCTACTGCTTCCCCTTGGCAGTGTATTTCAGTAGATCCACCTGTTCTGCTCCCCACTCTGTCTCTGGTAAATCCTCTCACCCGCCCTGCACCTGTGGCCTAGACCCCAATTCTTATATGCTTAAGTAAAATAAATCTTTGGAAAAAGAAATTTAAAAAAGGGTTTATGATTTCTTGGAGAAGTAATAGCATAGCTGTAAAAAGGATTGTGCAGCAATCAGTTAAAAAACCGATATATGCAGAACCACATTAAAAAGTTAACAGGAAACAAGAAGATAATAGGTTCCTCAAATCAGACTTAACTTTTTTTTTTTTTTAAAAGATTTGTTTGTTTATGCATACAAGATATGGGGTACAGGCTAGAGATGCAGGTGGGTGATAGGATTCACCAGAGACAGAGTGGGGAACAGAACAGGCAGACTGACCAAAACACACTGCTGAGAGAGGAGCAGCGGGCGAGATAGGAGAGGTCCACTTCACCATGTGGGCTGCTCCCTGGCCATCTGGGGATTGAACTCGTGCTGCAGAGGCTGCGTATTGCTTCATAGTGCGGTGCTTAACCTCTTGCTCCACCAGGGAGGCCCGAATCAGACTTAACTTTAAACCTTTATTAAGACTTCATCAGATGGACTTCATTTGTACTTTTGATTCAAATGTGCTATAAAAACGGTTTTGCTGCCCCTTTTTTTGAAATCAGAACATAGTCTGCATATTAGTACTTTCAATTATTTTTCTAAAATTAGAATGTTTTTGGGTGGCGCAGCGGTTGAGCGCTGGGTTGCAAAGCTGGCCACAGCCTCTACAGCACCGGTTCGATCCCCAGCTGCCGGGCGAGGGTCCCACATGGCACGCAGACCTCTCCTGCCGCCCACTGCTCCCCTCAGCAGTGTACTTCGTCACTCTGCCTGCTCTGCTCTCCCCTCTGGCTCTGGTGAATTCTCTCACCCTCTGCACTTCTGACTGTACCCAGTGCTTGTATAAATAAATAAATAAATAAATAAATCTTTAAATAAAATAAAATAAAATAAAATTAGAATATTTTTTCCTTGAAATAAATCCCAGGTGTAAACTGAACTATGGCCTATCCTTTCTTTTACCAGATTGATAACTTAATAAACCACACAACATACTCATGTTTTTACTTTTGATGACTTCCTAAAAGTATTGCACTTAGTGAGAGAGCATCTACAATAAAGTTACTTACTTTTAATTTGTTAAGTCTGCATGTCTTTAACTGTTTATAATCTTCATTAATTTAAATGTAGTATTTTTAGCTCCTCACAAACCTAATCAAAGACAAATTGGTAAGCTGCATTTATACATACCCAAAAGAGCACCAAGTTCACTTTGGCTTATACTCGATAAGAGACACAATACAACTTCTCACAATCCTAAGATGTGTTTAGTTTATCCTTATACCATAAAAATTAGCCAGTAGAAGTTGAGCACTCATTCCAGTGTATTGTCTTCAGCTTCCTAATTTCACTCAGATCTGAAATATTGAGTCTTTGAAGTATGCCAAAGATCAGGGCAAACCAATAATAATATCAGTTATAATAAAGTTTATAATGCTAGCACACTCTTTGTCCCTATAGGCTTTTTTAAGTTTTTTTAACTGAGAATTTTCCATTATTACCAGTTAGGTACCCTCCCTCCAATGAGTTATTCCTAGAGAAGGGGCCCAAGGTATGAAACCTTTTCTTCCTAAATCTTAGTGCTCCTTATTCTCCAATCCATTGTCCAGCCCATCATCTAGGATTTGCTGATATAGAATATTAAAACTAAAGAGGATAAAAGATTTTACTAGACAATCAGATTTCAAGGTTGAGCATTTTCAACTTTTCTGTAACCTAAGCCAAAGCTAAATTAAAGCTAGAGTCATGCATAGTAGCCTGTATCCAAAATTAATAAAAGGTCATTTCCAGCTTCCCTTAAACTTCGTACTCTTAGAGAAACCACTCTCCCCACCATAAATCCTGTATATCAAGAATCTTAGGGTTCAAATCATATTACATCTACTACATCGTTTTTATTCTAAATCAGTGAAAAAAACTCCAGAGAATATCCATTAGCTTTAACAGAGCAAATCTCATAATCTATTGGTTGAGAAGCTTTTGTCTAAGTGTATGGCAAGCCATGTTTACCTGACTTAAAATTGGGAAAGTTTTTTATATAAAGATTTATTTATTTATGCATACAAGAGCTGGTATACAGGCCAGAGATGTGAGGGGTGAGAGGATTCACCAGAGACAGAGTGGGGAACAGAACAGGCAGACTGACTGAAATACACTGCTGAGGGGAGCAGCGGGTGAGGCAGGAGAGGTCTGCTGCCCCATGTGAGCTATTCCCTGGCTGGCTGGGGATCGAAGTCGAGCTGCAGAGACTGCGAACTGCTTCATAGTGCGGTGCCTAACCCCTTGCGCCACCAGGGAGGACCCAAAATTGGGAGAGTTTTTGATCCTCAGAATCAAGTCCACTTATTTTAGTCAGAACTGTGAATCAGATTAGGGTTTTAATCAGCCACAAGAAAGGAAAATGGCAGAGGTTTGAAATGTGGAGTCTGTGGAAGCCAGGAAGAAAATGGGACATGTAATCTGCTGTAATTCTGGGTGATAAGTAGATTGCATGGTAGAGGACAAGTTCTGCTGCAGTGGTGGTGATTATCCTGATTTGTTCTAAAAGTCTTTGTGACAGCCCAAAGAATATTGATAAGAGCTGAGCTGCTGTTTTATAAACATTTTAGCTGTCCATCTTTACTATATTTTCTTTAAATAATACAAGTATGAATGATTATGAAATAAAGTACAACTTTTCTGTTATTGTTAGTGAGTCTGTATGAAGAATTAACTACATTTTTCATCAAGTTAAGTTTTAATTGTGAGTCTGTATCTGGTCCTCATGTTACCCTTCCTTTAGTACACTAAACTTCCTGAGGGTGCTGATCCAGTGGTTTGGTATTTAATAAATACTCAGTAAAAAGTGATTAAAAATAATGAACATAATGGTTATATGATATTTTGAGATAACAAAAAGAAAGCTTATCAGTAAGCTGAGAAAGTAATTCTAATGTGAATATTCTAATTGTGTTTATTTTGATAAATTTTTTTCTCAGCTAAAAAATTGCCAAAGAATGAACCACAGAATCCAGGAGCAAATTCTGCCAGAGGAAGGGGAGTAGACCTTACTGAACCCACGCAGCCAACCAGGAGTCAGTGTTGTAGTAACTAAACCTCCAGTTTGAACTAGCTGGAATAGTCTTCTGCTTCCTAAATGTTAACAGTGGAATTGGAGCATTTAACCAGCCCAGTATGACTTCCAAAAAGAAGAGACTTATGATAGTCATTTCTAATACAGAATTATTTTAAGTGTTTTGAACTTAATTTTTAATAATGTGCATGTGACCCTCTGGCTAATGTTTCAGCAGTAGAAAGGGAATATGAGAGCTTTACGTACACGTGTTTCCTTGGAATGTTTGGGTGGATCATATTCATTTCTCATCCCCAGGTATATAGGCAAATAACTATCTGGAACCATAATTAACCAGCCAGTTCTATGCAGAAGTCTTATCAAAAAGCTTTGGAACTTAGGAATTTGGGCCTTCAGATACACACTTTTTTTTTTAGAAGGCGGTTCTAAACATACTTATGCTTAGCTACAGTACTCAGGCATCCAGTAATTTCTCCTAGTATCTATACTTAAAGTGTACATTCCACATTTTAACAGATTAGCTACAAGAAAAAAAATAGTCCCATATTTTCAGGGGGAAGGGAGACGGAATGAGCATTAGTGGCATCTAAATTATAGCCATTCCTTTAAAAAAAAAATAAAAACACAGGGGTAAAAATATCTACTGTAACCCCGTCTTGTTTTAGGGATATGAAAACTAATGAATGCATCTTAATGGATATGTTTCCCTTCAAACATATGAGCTCTTCAACAAGAGAAAGCAGGTGTTTATGATTCTGTTTAATCACTGCTGACCATTACATAGGTTTTTCTGTTCGAGGGCAGGGAGAAGGGGCTTCTGTTCCCTTTGGACATAAGATAGTCAGTGCACTAACAATTATGTACATTCAAACTTGATTATTTTAAATTCATTCTTCAGCTGTACTGTAAATAGGGTACTGCATTGTAGTCTTCATATATGTTTATTACTTTTCTGTAATATTTAAGAGTTGCTTAAAAGTATACAAAATGTACAGTTACTAAAACAGCTAATTTTTTTCCTTCTCTCCCCCTTTGGAAAAAAGGGGCTTCAGTTCCTACACAGGCTAGAACCATAATAAACAATGTATGTGTAATTTGTAACATAAGTATTGCGAATTGTTAGTAACAATCTTGCAGCCTTGTTTCCCAAAGTTCATCTTTTTGATCAGTTCAGTATATTGCACTAATTGTTTTAGGTATTTTCATTATATGAAACCTACCATGTGTCAGATGATTTAATCTATTTAAGTGTTGGACTGTTAGCAGAACTTGTACATTTACAGTGATTCAGGATTAGTAAGGAAAACAGTTCACCAGTGTTTAGTTTTATATGAGGTGCTCAGGTTGGAATAAAGTGGTATAAAAAGCAAGTACTGGCTTTTTCTCTTTTTTGACGTGGAAAGTGAACATACATAAACGGTAAAGTATAAGCTAAAATCTGCTTTGACATTTTCTTTATTACATTCTTAAAAATGATTTGCGTGTTACTGATATATCACCCTAATAATATGGTCCACTGAAGTAATGCCTTTGTGGAGTTGTATTTTTGCACTCTGAATAATTAGAACTTTATCTTTTATGCCAGAGCCAGATACTCACTTCCCTTGAGAAGTATCACCATGACGGTAATGTTGTTTCTGGAGCCCGCTGAGAAGGCAGCATTTACAAGTACCTGGCTAATATGCTCGGCTGCACCTTTGTAGAAACTCTTAGTGCATGATTCTTTTTCTTGTTCTCTTGAATCTTTAGACACACCATCTCTACCACTCAATCCAGAAGTTTCTTTCTCCATGTAAGGATCACGATTAGTCACTTCTGGTAGAAATGTTTCTAATTTTTTAGGGTTACTTGTGAAATGTGTAGAAAATTTTGGATCTAGCAAAAATTCTTTTAAATTCATAGTTGAAATACCTTCTGTAGATTCAGATTTAGACTGAAACAGTATCTGGGCATTACTTTCTAATTCACTAATCCTTGGTACTTTGATTGGGAAAGTGAGAGACCCTTTGGATGACAAGTATTTGCTTTTTTTGGTAGAACAGTATCTTTCTTTATACATTTGAAATGCTGTTATTGCCATTGCAGTGACTTCCTCCATATCCAGAACTTCCCAAAGTCCACTAGTGGCTAAGATTAGGAATTGACATAAGTTATTTATAGGGACAGAAATAGTTTGAGGTGCTGGAATAATGAATTTTTTCAGTTTGAGATTTCCATGAAATCCAAGTCCTCTTGTAATATTTGTTTTCCCTTCTAGGAGCCCATGTGGTTCATTTGGACTAATTATTGCTCCTTCCTGAAGTACTCGTCTTCTTTCATTTATGTTTTTTGTAGTATGTTCTTTGGTTAGGTAAAAGCCTTTCCCATTTCTGCATAAGAGTGCTTCCACATCACCTAAAAGATCAATTTTTAAAAGTTGATCCAAATGGGATTTATAGAGGCATTTTTTTATTTGTTTGTTTGTTTGTTTGTTTATACATGCACTGGGTACAGTCAGAAGCTCAGGAGGGTGAGAGAATCACTAGAGCCAGAGCAGGGAGCGGAGCAGGCAAAAGGACCGAAGCACAATGCTGAGGGGAGCAGCGGGCAGCAGGAGAGGTCTGCGCGCCATGTGGGACCCTCCTCCGGTGGCCGGGGAGCAGCCGGGGATCGAACCGGCGCCACAGAGGCCGTGGGCAGCTTCGCAACCCAGCGCTCAACAGCTGTGCCACCAGGGAGGCCCAATCCAATTGAGATTTAATAACCAATTGTATCAAAGTATGCTGATGACTTTATTAATTTTGTGGTTAAGAGCATAAAAGGCCATTTTTTGAAAGTTTAAATATGTAACATAGTTTTGGATGAATTATAGTAATTCAGATTTAAAACTGGCAGGTATCACTCACTTTAAACATTTTAGTGTTTAAAATACTGCATTTAGTATTAAAATAATTAATGGATGTTGGAAAATAATTTTATGAAAGCTTTTGGATATTCTTTAGTAGCATTAGGAATCAAACTTTTTTATAACTAACATTCCATAGAGCAGACATTCAAAATGTTTCAATAAATGCCTTTTCAATTAACACAAATGTTGATTTTTTTTTTAAGTGGAGCTCGACTTTTTTTTTATTTTTTATATCGCTGTTCTTTTTTTTTTTTTTTTTGAAAGATTTATTTATACAAGAACTAGGGTACAGGTCAGAGGCACGGGAGAGTGAGAGAATTCACCAGAGACACAGCAGGAAGCAGAACAGGCAGACAGACCAAAGACACTGCTGAGGGAAGCAGCAGGTGAGGCAGGAGAGGTCTGCAGCACCATGTGGGTTTCTCACAGGCCAGCTGGGAATCAAACCCACTCTGCAGAGGCTGAGAACAGCTTCACCATGTGGTGCTCAACGTGCCGTTCCACCAGGGAGGCCCCTTGACTTTTTTTTTTTATTTAAAGATTTATTTATTTATACAAGCACTGGGTACAGTCAGAAGCGCAGGAGGGTGAGAGAATTCACCAGAGCCAGAGTGGGGAACAGAACAGGCAGACTGATGAAAATACACTGCTGAGAGGAGCAGCGGGCGAGTCAGGAGAGGTCTGTCACGCCATGTGGGATCCTCGCCGGTGGCAGGGGATTGAACCAGCGCTGCGGAGGCTGCGGGCTTCGCAGCCCAGCGCTCAACCGCTGTGCCACCAAGGGAAGCCCTCCTTGACAGTTTTTAGCTGGTAAAAGTTATGACAAGCAGGTACGACTTATTCAGAATTAGAGTGCCATGATAAGTTATTGCCAGCCTTAGCGGATTCCTCTAACGTGTGGTTATAAAGTAAGTCATATAGCCCTGTGATGACGAAAAAGTATGTATTCATGTATTAAATGAATAATACTCAACCAACTTTAAATTGAACTCTTCAATTGAAAACTGAAATCTTCAAAGTTGATTGCAGTTTGCTCATGATTCCGATGAATCTGTTTCTTGTGCTTCATTGAAATAGTAAGAACACCTAAACACCTGAACTAGTAAGTGGATGGTTGTAATGGCCAAAATTTTTTGGTTTTTTAAGGGAAAAAAACCTTTTTTTTTAAATTAGCAAAATTTATTTTTCTCAAGTTTTTAGGAATATAATTGTATATTAAGTACAGGCAATCATTTTTCTTTGTGTAGACTCATTTATGAAAGGTTATCCTGAGATGGGGTTAATGATTGAATATTGTACCTTCAAGAATTGAAATTGTTAGAATAAGACAAAAGTTAATTTAGAATACTGTTTTCAAACATGGTGTACTTGGAATCAGCTTTGTTGTTCCAAGAGTTCACGTTTAATCCTCCTTTTTTTTAGGTAAAGAAATTGAGGTTTAAGACTAAAATCCATACAGATGTGGTTGAACAGAAATAGCGTAAGCTGGCGACCTATTAGTGTTGGGCATAGACTGAGCCTGTTGTCTCATTTATATAATGAGAGTTATTAACATGTGCTATTGGTTGGGACTTACAAAATGATGATATATATGTGGAAAATGTTTTAGAAACCTAAGAATTGTATATATGTTCTAAAAACATGACCTCTTATTTCTTTGTAGCTTGTTTCAATAATACATTAACTTGTCTTCTCTGCTGGTCATTCTACTGATACTCTGCAAAAGGTAAATCAGTAAAAAGAATTATTTTTGCTGGGTTATAAATTATTAATGTAAATCTGGAAGGTGTTATTGGGATACATAGCCCAAAACTGCTTTTACATTAGAAAATTTCTAATTTTCACATGTAAATTGGGGAACATAATTTGACTCATCATTTTCAAATCCTCTGACTTCCTGATTTAAGTGTGGTAATCTAAAACCCATTCAGCAAGAAGTGGTTTTTTCCCTTCTGTATGATTTGAAAAGAATTATTGTGGAAAGGTAGTAAATTATTTGCCTCTACAGAGAACTTGGTAAATGTAACTTTATGCATTACTTGCCAGTTTGTGTTTTTGCTTAACTAGTATTTTTGTTTTTGTTTCTGTACTAGAAATTTAGTGTCATGTAGTTCATTTTACTATTACGAACATCCTTGGGTTCAGCACAGTAAAATTTTCTAGAAGGGCCATTAAATCATAGTTTGAGTTTTGTTCTACCATTGACTTGTGGTCTGACTTTAAGGTTTTTAAAATTTCTTTGACAGTTTTTCATCCTGATAAGATGAGAGATAGTGCCTCATGAGTAACTCGCATTCTTAAACCTGAGTTTAAGAAAAAGTGAAGTGTTCAGTGTTTCACAACTACTCATTTCTATAGCCCAGAAGTAGAGAATAAGATTCAAAACAAACCCCCCCCCCAAAAAAAAAAAAAAAAGATTCAAACCACTGGAAGAATACTAGTGGAACAGACACGAAGAATAATTGGGTGTGCAGAGTTAGCTTTATTTCCTGAACCAAAGGTTCATATGCTGTCCTCCACAGATGGAGTTGTTGAAGGCATTTAACTGCTTTAAACTGAAAGCTGCAATACAATAGTGAACAAAAATCCTCAAGGAAGATGGGAAATTGGAGGAAGATTGTAAAATAATACTGGCCATGTGCCTGGAGCACTGAAGGAAGGAGTAGCAACTCTTGGCAGTTTTAAAGAAAGATTGACTTTAAAGAAAGATCCCTGTAACCTATGGAGGAAAAGAGAAAATTAAGTGGCGAAAGATGTGATGAAGACCCTCACAAGCAATTTAATGAAGCCGAGCATAAGTAATTCATATTTCTGGACAAAGATAACATTTTCCCATAGTTGGAGAAATTTGTGCTTTTCCCAAAAATGTTAGAATAAAAATGGAACACGGTGACTGGAAGAACAACTTGGGGACATTAATCACGGGGATTAAAAAGGACTGCTCTGAGATGATGCATAAGTCTTTTTAAGATGGCATGTATAGTCAGATAAAGTGTTTCTTAAACAGAGTTCAGTCCTGCAGTTGCTGGGTTATCTCTAGTGAAGAGAAAGTAGCAGTGTAAACTTTAGTGACCTGGAATCCCAGTTTCCCTTAACAGGGAATGAGCAAGATAAAGATTTTTGCAGATAAACTTGAAGATGATAGGAACGGTTTAAGAATGGGAGGAGAGGGCCTCCCTGGTGGCACAAGGGGTTAAGCACCACACTATGAAGCAATCCACAGCCCTTGCAGCATGAGTTCGATCCCCAGCCGGCCAGGGAGCAACCCACATGGTGCAGCAGACCTCTCCTGTCTAGCCACTGCTCCTCTCAGCAATGTACTTAGGTCAGTCTTCCTGTTCTGGTCCCCACTCTGTCTCTGGTGAATCCTTTCACACACACAAACCCCTTGCCTGCTGTACCCCAGCTCTTGTATGCATAAATAAATAAATCTTAAAAAAAAAAAGATTGGGGGGAGAGCCAGTTTATAAGAAAAGGAAACATACCTAGAATCATTGAGTACTCTGGGAATAAAAGATGGCTTGTTTAGAAGGTCATGGGGAAATGGACTTGAAAGCCTGACACTTACTTGAATCCCAACTTTGTGACCTTTATTAACCTCTATAATACTGTAACACCTGCAGTGTCATTATTTTGTCAAGATTGTGAGGATTTAAGAAGGTAGTTTAAAAAGTAGACAATTGATAGAGGTTATTTAATTTTGCATTCCATGAGAGGGGAAATAGGCAGAGTGGTTATCCAAAAGAAATTTGAATATAAAAGAAGTATGCCCAAAATGGAAGTATAGTAGAAACGCATGTAAGTGATGTTATCAAAAGATGAGCTATATCCAGCTTTCAGGACTTTAATTTTGGCAGCAGAGGTTGAATCTAAGCATTCATGGAGACCAGATTTATCACTGCCTTCTGATGATTAATATGAAAACTTTACTGATTGGAGCTAGTTTTCTTAGGATATTCAAAGAATCCCTTTGTTTTCATGTACACCTGGAACTTAACAGTATTTTATATATATCTGTCTCGAATATATTTGAGTCCCCAAAATGGAGAGACCATGCTTCCTTTTTTTCTAATGGTTCCAGGAATTTGTTGGCATGTGACTGCAACGTCCATTCTCCACTTCGATCTAAACATGGTTTTCTACTTCTCCCTGTGTGTGTGTGTCTTCTCTGTCTCTTACAAAGATAATCTGCCTTGGATTTAGGAACAATTTGAATAATCCAGGGTGATCTTAACACCCTCCCTCAATTTAAGCAAGGTAAGACCTTATTGTGGGCCATTTAGATGAATTCACATCGTACACCGCATCCTTTCTAACTTCCCCTAAATTAAACTTTTAGGGGAAATTAACAATGAAATAAATACTATATGCAAGAAGCAGTAGATAGCAGAAATAGCTCAGTAAAGAGATTAGATAATAGATTATCAGGTATACAAAAAAGTATAGAAATATGTTTTTTAAAAGTTAAGCATTTGTAATTACTTGCATGGAGCAAGAAACCATAAAATGACCAAAATTTGTTTTAAATAACAAAGGGATTATTTGACCATCCGAAGAAAACTAGCTCAAATCAGTAAAATTTTCATATTAATCAACAGAAGGCAGCTAACTATTGAAAGATTTGGGAAATAAAAGAGCTGGAACATGAAAAATTAGTGAACTGGGAGAGCTATGTGAAGAAATTGTCCAAATACAGCACGAAAGAGTGGGGAAAGTCATACTAATGTTGGAGAAGGTCTAATGTAATTGTAGTCAGAACTCCAGAATGTGACATAGGCAACACTGGAAAAAAGAATGGCTGGCATCAGTTCACAAAGTCAAAAAGTCCAAAATATGTAGAAGCTTAAAATTCCACTTGGGGCTACATCATGGTGAAGTAATGCAATGTCAAAGACAAAGAATATGTTAAAAGCAGCCAAAAAAGAAAAAAACTGGGTACTGTCTTTTTAGCAACACAATAGAAGCCAGAAGAGAGAAGAATGATTCAAAATGTCTGGGAGTCCTTGTATTGCTGATGGGTATTGCTAATGGTGATTAACTTCAGAGCATGATTAATCAAGCGTAAGGGAAGCAAGGTGGGGCACATAAATTTTTCTTTTATTAAACACGACGGGATTTAAGGATCTCTGAAAAATTCCTCAATAAAAGCAAAAAGAGGGCCTCCCCGGTGGCACAGCGGTTGAGCGCTGGGTTGTGAAGCTGCCCGCAGCCTCTGCAGCGCCGGTTCAATCCCTGGCTGCTCCCCAGCCACCGGAGGAGGGTCCCACATGGCGCGCAGACCTCTCCTGCCGCCCGCTGCTCCCCTCAGCAGTGTACTTCGGTCCTTCTGCCTGCTCTGCTCCCTGCTCTGGCTCGGTGAATTCTCTCACCCTCCTGCGCTTCTGACTATACCCAGTGCTTGTATAAATAGATAAATAAATCTTTGGGAAAAAAAGAAAAAAAAAAAAACAAAAGCAAAAAGAACACTAGCAAAAGTTATTTAAACTTTTCAGAATGCTAGAAATTGACCAAAATTCTTACAAACATTTACAAAGCTAAGGTAGGTAAAAATAGAAGGGTTTGTGGTCTTGTAACTTGACCTACTCCCAACCACTTCAGCTCTGAGGTAACTGAAAACCAACAACTTTGTAATTGTGCTAGCTGTGAAAAGCAAGTCAGTCTCTACAAAAGGATGACTTTGAATCTTTTTAATAATAATAAAAACAATCCATTCCAGAGAATTGCTATTCAGACTGTTTTGCAACTCCCTGGAAATAAAGGCTCCCTTCTTAAGCCTTGGGTTTATTTCACCTGGCTCAGAGATTACCCTGTGCAAATAACTTTGTCCCTCAGGGTGTTTGTCAAAAACAATCCACAGCAATTATTTAAAATCACAGCTGCCTGAGGCATGAAAGCATTTGGGACTAACTTGAGGTTCACCAAAAAAATGTGTAAGAAAAAGCTGAAGAATGAGCGTTCACAGAGGATTTTGAAAGGTTTAGGACATTTCCTATTTTCTTGGGAAAACAGGAAGTGTGCACATACACAGTCTGTACCTATGCCCTAGACCTTAAGAGGCCCCATTTTCTCATGAGTGATCTTGAGGCTCAACCCAAGCTGGAAATAAAAGCTGAGGCAGAGTTGCAAACCGACATTTCTCATAAGACATGCCTCAACAAAGAATCTCTGAGCAAAGGCAGACTTAACTACTTCAAGGCATTTAAGGGAAGCTTCCAGTCATTGGCTGACCATTAAGATAACCAAGCAGAGACTTCGTGTGTGCACATGTAACAGAATAAGGGCTTACTGAATTAGTCCAGGACAATCATACACCAAACAGTGGCAAACTAAGAGGTGGAGGACATGTGTCATTTAACTACCCACTTTTAAACAACAATTTAAGATAAACATGAAAATAAAATCCATACACAGGAAAAAAGTGCAAAAGTGCCCCAAGGAAGTCTACACATTGGACTTGACTCTTTTTTGAAGAATGGGACTAATGATCCACTGATAGAGAATACTGAAAACTACAACAAACTAGAGATTTTGGAGTTGAAAAGTATAACACAAGTGAAAAGTTCACTAGAACAAACCAAGCATCAGGTTTTAACGGACAGAAGAGTGAAAAAATGACAAATTGGTAAATTGTGATTGTCCAGTCTAAAGAATAGAAATGAAAAAAGGGAACAGAGACCCGTGAGATACCTCCCCCCAAGTCAATCAGCGTACACAATGTGAGTCCAATCAGAAGAAAAGGAAGTGAACAAAGAATATTTGAGAAATAATAGCTGAAAACTCCCCAAAGTACAGAAAAAAAACTCTACATTCCAGAAACTTAATCTTCAAGTAAGAAAAACTAACTGTCATCAGTACTGGGCCTCCCTGGTGGCGCAAGGGGTTGAGCACTGCACTATGAGGCGGTCCACAGCCTCTGCAGCATGGGTTCGATCCCCGGCCGGCCAGGGAGCTACCCACATGGCGAGGCAGACCTCTCCTGACTCACCTGCTCCTTTCAGTGGTGTGCTTCCATCAATCTGCCTGTTCTGTTCCCCACTCTGTCTCTGGTGGATTCTCTCACCCCCCGCATGTCTGGCCTATGCCCCAGCTCTGGTATGCAAAAATAAATAGATCTTTAAAAAAAATGTCATCAGTACTTTAACACATCATTGTCAAAATTTCATAAAACAAGGGAAAAACCTTGAAAGTACTATGAGAAAAGTGATTCATCACATACAAGGGGAATCATGGAGGCTACATGGCCAATATGTGAAGACATCCTGGAAATACAAAACTCCTTTTCAACATGAAGAAACACATTTCTAGATAAAGACAGCTTATTCATCACAAGCAGACTTTGCCAGGCATAAAGAAAGCTAAAAGGAAACCATCAGACTGAAATGGAAACACTTTTAAATAGTAACTAGTATCCACCAAAGAAAGGTAAGTATATACAAAAATATAAAACAGTAAAAATGCATTTTAATGTATAATGCTTTTCTTCTGATTTAGAAGAAAATACATCAAACAATTATGAAATATTGTAGGTTTGTAATTATATGAAGTACAAAAACAGGGGAAGTAAATAGAGCTATGTTGGAGCAAGGATGTTAACATCTTCTGAAATTAAGTGGTGGTTTAGACCTGGAGAAACGGGAGGATAGACTGCTGACTGTTAATGGAACTGGGTTTCTTTTTTAGATGACAATGGTGTTCTGAAATTGAATCTGGTGATATTTGCATGTATCTGAATATACTAAAAATCATTCAGCTGTACACTTTTGCAGGGTGAATTACGTACTTTGTGAATTGCATCAATAAAGCTTTTAAAAATAAAAGCACTGGGGAAATAAAAGGAATCAAGTAAGAATCCCTTAATATTTATAAGAAGCGAGGTTAAATCTGTGGCTTGGCATAAGGGGAAAAGTGTAATTATATATTCTGCATAAATACATTTGTTGTTATCCTATGAGAGTCATTGAAGTAAAATAAGAGAGCACCAAGAGAAATTATAAAATGCAATATAAATGTGAAGTACTAAGAACAAAAAATATCAAGGCTCTCTCTTTAGAAGTATCTTTCCACATGCACAAATTCAACGTTTATTCAATGGCTTCGTCATTGCACTCATGTTTCATTAAAATGTTTCATTTTAAAATGAGGTTCTTTTTTTAAATTTTAGAGTCGTGATATTTTACAAATTTTAAACAAGAATGAATTTCTCTGGTATAATTGGTCTTGTTTTATAAAATACAAAATGTACTCTTGGTAAATTTGTACAAAAGTTTATTTTTTGTGATCCATTTAAATTTTCAGGAGCACTTTTGTACATAAACCAAGACCTTTCTTTCACAAGTTGTATTTTTTTTTCCCTGCTTATATTAAAATGAGAGATGCCTAAATGAAAACAGTTTAACACAATTAGGTAAGCCTGGAAATTAAATCTAAAAATATTTGACCTGGAGATTAGAACCAATTAAACAGCAGGAAGCCTGGACGTAGTGAATCATAGTAAACTAGACATTTAATGATAGTGTCTACTTATTAAATAGCTGATAATGCCTCCTTTAATTTTACAAGAACCATGATATCTGATATTTTCTAATGAGATCTCAAGTCCAAGAATATGGGTGAGTACCGGAATGGTCTGAAGTGAGAAAACTCTCCCTGAAAAAGGCCTCTTTTGCAGAGCTTTGGAACCTCTGCATAGAGCCTGAGAAATAACCAAGACACCAAAGAATTGGCATTGCTTGGTTCCTTGGTATTGCTCAATCTGAATTTCTCCTCATTTCAGGTTCAGAATCAGAGCTAAATCAGAAATAGGCTGAATTTCAGGGACTTGGACATCTTAACAGTTTGTGTTTACCTGGCCCATGTTCTGAGCCATGTTTGTCACAAAGTCCCGCTTGGAGGCCGCCTCCTCCAGCTCTGAAGCAATCCTGTTCCCAGGCAGGTAGCATGATAGAGTGGGCTTAAAAGCACCCATTCCTATTACTCTGAAATCTTGAACAAATTTTCTCTCGTCTCTGAGTTTCCATTTTCTCATCTGCAAGATGGGGTTATCAATACTGATAGGATTTGGGGTGTAGAGGATAAAATGGTTAAAGGCACAAACTTAATAAGTGGTAAGTCCTAGAAATCTAATGGGCAGTATAGGAAATTTAGAGACTGATAGTGTATTATAATCCTCAAATTTGCTGAGACTAAAACTTACTTATTCCCACCACTAAAAAGAATTATGTAACATCATAGAGGTGCTAATTATCACTACAATGGTGATCATATTACAATAAATTAATCAAATTAACATGTACACATTAAACTAGCACAGTTACATGTCAAATATTTTTACAAATCAACACTTAGTATCATTAGATATCAGTGTAATTGTAAGACTTAAGTGAGAAACAACTGTTCAATATAATAATTCTATCTGAAACATCTTGTGAAAGGTCACATGGAACTCAGGTTTAGCTTTGCTAAAACTGTTTTACCTCTGGACTGGCCTCCACTTTGACAAGTATTGTCAAATATATTAGCACTGACAGTTAACAAGAATTGCTTCCTGAAGTAGAACAAATGGAAAGCTGCCAAATTTTTGGAGAATAAGAAAATACATGGTCAGAAAGCTAAGACATGAACTAGCATTTTCTCTCAGATGAAATTGGTGCTTCTTGACCAGTGAGCACAAGAGACTACCAGTTTGAGCAGTGATACTAACAGTACTCAAAGAACTTGCCACTCTCCTGACGGGGAAGGTCAGGAGAACTTGAAAAACATTAGAAAATGTTTTTCAATTTACTTACTAAGATCTAAACAAATTTAACATATTTATTTGCTTTGCCTTTATGAACAACTATATGTCATGGTAGTTAAATCATCATCAAAACTACTGCTTGTGATTGCTATCTCTAATTCCGTAAGATCCTATATTAAGCAAGTATGTTAAATGAATAAAATTAAGAATTTCCTTTCCTGTAGTTTCACTGTGACCAGGACTTGATTTACTAATTAAGAAAAAATAATTTTTATGTTTTGGTCACATTATTTTATATATGTGCATCCCTGAAAAATAACTACAATCATTTTTGTACCTGCAATCTGCATTTAAGCTGTAGTTATTGATAGTTTCTTCAGTTGGTCAGTGAAATTTCTAGGCATTACATTAATATATCACTAAATAACAGACCACTAAATACTTCTGGAAGCCTGACAAGTTTTGCTGCCAGGAGTAAAAAATGGTAAATGTAACCTGGCACTATTCAGGGTACATACCAGTGTTTGCAATGTGCAGTACTCCTACTCCAGAAATTAATTGTGATGTCTTCTGAGAAGGGAAGGTCTGTGCCAAACCACCGAGGTCATGCGTGCTTCTCAAATTTTTCTTGTCGCTGAAACTTCCACTCCGGCTTTCCAGCATACAAGCAACTGCAGAACAGCCACTCCACTGAACCCTGGATTCTTCTTTCCTTCCAAGACGTAAAAGCCTATCCATTCTCCAAAATGCTTTTGCAAAGGCTTTGTGTATATCCTCATATTCACACTCCATTGCTTTTACTTTTTTCTTTGTGGAGAAGAAATCTTCTATAGCTGTGTAATCTTCCCTAAACACTGTGCAAAAGGAATCGATTACATTTTGTTCTTCAGGGGTCATTTGGTAGGAAGGATCACGTGTGGAAAGTTGATGGAGAAATAAAATTGGGAGTTCCCTTGATGTCAGGTCTGCAGCGGAGGCACCATCATACCCCGCAAACAAACCAAAAAAACACACATCGGGTTTATTGCCAAACTTCCTAACTACTGTGAATTTATCATGCATCTCAGCTCTCCATGTAGAATTCCTGTCATTACAAACGGCTATGCTTTTAATTAATATATGGTAGAGTTTTTTAGAATATATGTAGCGCTTGTGGATGTTATCAATAATCTTATAGTATGCTGGCAAGTGTTTCTTCAAAACTAGTTCAAACGCATGATTAACACTCGCTAAGGTTTTTTCAGGGTATGTAAGAGATGTTAAGAGGTTGGTGATTGTAATCTGTCTTTGAGCAACCATTGCTTCCTGCGTGGGTTTCTTTTTACCCAGCCACTGAAAACCCAGTGTGGCCATAGCTTCATGTAGCTTTTTATGGAAGAAAATTTCAGAAAGGCCAATTTCATGCTGGCAGATGGAACAGGGAAATGTGACTTTATCTTTGACCTGCTCACTAAGGTCTTCAGTGTTGGTATATGATTGCCTCTGCCTTCTTAAACGCTTTCTTCTCCTTGGAGGTGGGAGTTCATCATCAGAAGTAAGTGAAGACTTTTGCATATACTGTCCCCTTGTTTTCAAAATCACTCTGCAAATAGGATGAAAGATATTTAGGTGCCAGGAATAATGCAATAAAAATATCTTTAACTCCTATCTTCAACCAGCCTCTTATGCTTTGACTAGAATTAAGTATTCTGATGCATCTTTTTGTGATTCTCCCTAAAACACACAGTAACTGCTCAATA
This sequence comes from Talpa occidentalis, assembly GCF_014898055.3. Classification (NCBI taxonomy): domain Eukaryota; kingdom Metazoa; phylum Chordata; class Mammalia; order Eulipotyphla; family Talpidae; genus Talpa; species Talpa occidentalis. The sequence goes on from NW_023600993.1 coordinate 15,246,468, forward strand.
CTTAGTAATTTACCTGTGTGTGCCTCAATGTAGTTGGACAAAACTTCCACAAAGTCAGATAGACATCTAAAAATAAACACTGAGAGAAATTAGCACAATGTTACAGCAATGTAAAGGTATATGCTTGAGACATGGGAATATGATTTCAAATATGAGTGTAATTATTTTTGTACTCCATTTTGTCTTGTTTAAAGCACTTGTCCTAATTAAAGAGTTCTTTTAAAAATGAGGGACACCAAAACTAAGCAGAATAATGAAAAGAACTAATAGGACAGAATTTTTTTTAAGACTACAATGGAAAGGAAAGGTATAGACCGAGGAAAGGAAAGATGTGTAACTGGAATGATAAGTTTCTGGAAAGCGGGCACCTTTCTTTCAGAAGTATCTGGTACAGTGCATGAGGTCATTTTATCTACAGATCTTTAGGGCATGGGCCTCAGCAAGGGCCTATGGGAATATCAGAGACCTGAAATAATATACTTAGGTTATAAAATATTTTTAAACCTGAAAAGTCAAAGTTGGTAGTTCTAAGTGTTTAGGAAAACTAGTTAAATTCAGTTTAGTTCATATATAAATTGTAGTTGATATGGGTACATTTAATGTGTTAGATGTAATAAGAGGTGGGGCCTAAAACAATGTGAATACCCAGAGTCCTTAGGGACTCAAAACTTCCCAGACGTAATAGGTATTCAAGAATGTTGATGATTCTTGTAATAAGAAATAAACCCATTTTGTCATAATGACAAAATAACAACAATATGTTAGGGGCCTCCCCGGTGGCGCAGCGGTTGAGCGCTGGGTTGCGAAGCTGCCCGCAGCCTCTCAAAGCCAGTTCGATCCCCGGCTGCTCCCCAGCCACCGGAGGAGGGTCCCACATGGCGCGCAGACCTCTCCTGTCTCACCTGCTGCTCCCCTCAGCAGTGTACATCGTCAGTCTGCCTGCTCTGCTCTCCCCTCCGGCTCTGGTGAATTCTCTCACCCTCCCGCGCTTCTGACTGTACCCAGTGCTTGTATAAATAAATAAATAAACAAACAAACAAACAAATAAAATAAATCTTTAAAAAAAAAAACAACAACAATATGTTAGCATAATCATTATTTAAGGTTCAATACAGGATACAAAATAGAAATAAAAGAATGTTCTTATACCCTACCCCTCTCTCAATTCCAAAATCCCAGTCCAGTGGGAATCAATACCTTGTTATTTATCTTTCCAAATATATATTATATATATTTATATGTACATGTTTATTTAAATATATATATATATATTTCTGAGATGTAAGTGGGGTCATATTTTTCAGACCATTCTAGAAACTGCCATTTTCACACATTATTATGTCATGGCCTCTTATTGAAAGTTTAAATATGGAGAGACAACATAGACTTTGGATCTAAAAGGAAGCCTTCAGTTACTATTTGACAGTAGTCAAATTATATAATTTCTGTGAGTATTTTCTTATCTGTAAAGTTAACAGGCTTGTTTTTAGCATCAAATGAGATAACTGGTGATTTAATTGGCAATAAGGTACATTAAAAAATACCTTGGGCTTCTCCGGTGGCACAGTGGGTTGAGTGCAGTGCTGTGAAGCTGTCCGCAGCCTCTACAGCGCCGGCTAGATTCCCGGCCGGCCAGGGAGAATCCCACATGGCGCGCAGACCTCTCCTGCCGCCCGCTGCTCCCCTCAGCAGTGTACTTCGGTCCTTCTGCCTGTTCTGTTCCCCGCTCTGGCTCTGGTGAATTCTCTCACCCTCCCACGCTTCTGACTGTACCCAGTGCTTGTATAAATAAATAAATAAATGAAAAAAATAAAAATAAAAATTTCCACTTCATAAATCCTCCCAGTCTTCTCAATGTATTGCCAAGTCCCGGCTTTGACCACCAGCAGATTTTTATTTCTTAAATGGAAAATTATAAAATTACATAAAAATAGAAAAATATAATGAGCCCCATGTACCCATCACCAACTTCAACAATTACCAACATTTTTCAAATTTTAAGAGAATTTTTTAAGATCATTAATAAATTGTCTATCTTCTGTACACATCATGATTGACTAACTACCATTATTTTTTTTTTAAACTCTTCTTTCATCCATGTTTTCAATCTCTTTGCTTGATTAGTTTTACTGGTATTGTAAAGCAAATCCCAAAATTATATCACTTTCACCCATAACTACTTCAGATTCATTAGCAAATTTAATCAGCAACCATTCACGTCTTCAATACCTATAATAAATAGACCAGGTACTATGTATGGTGCTAAAGATGATAGACGACAAATCTTGTGCCCTGCTCTTGAAGATATGAGGGGAGGAATCTGAAAACCCATCCATATGCTCATACAAAGGATTAAGCTGAACAGATGGGGTTTAGACAGAGCGCCATTACAGTACCCAACCAGAGACTAACCCTTTAGCTGAGAATTGGCATCATGAGCGCTGAGAAACTGACCTAGAAAAACTCAACAGTTGGAAGAGATCCGCAATTCAAGGCAAATCCAAGCAGGTAGAAGGAAGAAGAGGATCAAGCAAAGGAAATGGACACTTAATAGTAAGTATGTCAGTTCTTTTGACCAAAATATTTATCAAATATTTTCGTCATTACTTGGTAATAGTCATATAAAAGGTAGTTTTTTCTGAGGCCTAATGAGCTGTTGGAACACTACTTAAGGCACCCTAATACTGATTTGACCTAGAATCGAACCCTTATATCAGAACTTTGTTTTTCTATATATAAGGGGTAGCCACAATATAGCTCCCTCTGGGAATGATTCTTCGAATGTAATATGTCATTTGTTTGTTCATTCATCCTCTCAACAAATACTTGATTGTCTACAATATTCCAGGTGGTGTTTTATTTGCTGGGGATATAGCAGTGAACAAAACAGGCATATATCCTGATGTGCAAGGTAATATGGGAAAAATGAACATATATCAGGTAAAGATTAGTACTATGAAGAATATAGACAAATAAGAGTGTAGGGAGGTGCAGAAATCTTTTGTATCAAGATTCAGAGGGATCTATCACTCATCAATGCCCGTAGTCTAAAGGAAGCCAAGGGGAAGAAAAAGAGGGCCTCCCTGGTGGCGTGAGGGATTAAGTACAGCACTATGAAGCTATCCGCAGCCTCTGCAACAGGGAGGTGACACACATGGCGCAGCAGACCTGTCCTGTCTCACCTGCTGCTCCCCTCAGCAGTGTATTTCAGTCAGTCTGCCTGTTCTGTTCCCCACCCTGTCTCTGGAGAATCCTCTCAATCCCCGCCCCTCACCCACACCTCTGGCCTGTACCCCAGTTCTTGTATGCATAAATAAATCTTTTTTAAAAAAAAAAAGATTACTGCAGATAACAATTGTTCATTGGCTAGATTTGTTATCCAATAAATATAAAGAAAATTTACCTTAATGCATTCCTTTCCATAGTCCTTTGGAATTGTTACCTTCCTTAGCCCTCTCTCTACCACCATTCCCAGCTTCTGTTGCTCCAAATTAGGTAGCGGTGACGATGACCGTCGAGAGGTGGTGCCAGTGGAGATGGTGGTGGTGGGCCTTCCGCTGACTTGATGGCAGAGCTCTGTGTGGAATGTTTACTACATCACCCGGCACCTCAGCAGGAACCCACTTCATGATTCTGAAAGATTGTGAAGCAATAAGGTCCCAACTGGAAAGAAGGAAGGAACTTGTCTGTGAGAACTGAAAGAACTTTTTTTTAAAAGATTTATTTTTATACAAGAGCTGGCGTACAGGCCAGAGGCGCGGGAGGGTGAGAGGATTCACCAGAGACAGAGCGGGGAGCAGAACAGGCAGATGGACTGAAGGCACTGCTGAGGGGAGCAGCAGGCGAGGCAGGAGAGGTCTGCCGTGCCATGTGGGACTCTCCCTGGCCAGCAGGGAATCAGACCCGCACTGCAGAGGCTGCAGACAGCTTCACAGCTCTGCGCTCAACCCACTGCGCCACCAGGGAGGCCCCTGAAAGAAATTTTATGCCTGTATGATAGGATAAGAAAAAGATAAGAGTAGTGGTTATCACGTAAAGTTTTTCCCCTTGTAAGTCACTTTCAATATAGTGATTCCAGGAGGTTATCCTTAGTTCAGGGATGTAGTGCCATCCCACCCGGGAGCAGAGATGCTCGGCTGTCTCTCCAGAGCAACCCCTCCTATCGGTCTTTGGAGTCTACCACTCCATTTTACTCTCCCTAGTCACTGCCTGAAAGTTATAAACCTTGTTTGTAATGTACTTTTGATTCCTGAGCCTGCTTCCTTCCTGAACAGTTGTCTTTAGTTCCTAGGTTCCTAATCCACAATGGCACTCCACTCTCCCACTCCAGGCTGGATTAGAACAAGAGTCCTTGAGTAGCATGTTCACATATTAGAAGAGTTTGGACAAGCTTGACTGTCTGCTGGACATCTCCATGGAACTACAGCACAGTCAACACAAAGTCAACATGTCCAAAACTCACTACCTTTCCTCCAAACACCTTGGTTGGGATAGAAACTTTTTCTTAGAATCCGTTTCCCTGTGTGGTTCCAGGTGAGAGTTGTCCAAGAAAAGGATTTGCATGAGATGGGGGATCTACATCTGAATGCCATCATAGTTCAATGAGATGACTGACAAATGCACAATAGGTTCTAGCGTGTCCTTGCTCTGCTCTGTCTGCAGCTCCAGCCCCAGATGACAGGTCCTGCTAACCAACAGCAGCTGCAGGTCCATCAGCAGACATCTTCCTGTGGACCTACAAAGGCCAGTGCTTACTCTAGACTTCTGTCAGCCTCCCCTTTCTGGTCCTACTTTGGTGGCTGGACACTCTTAGTTTCTCAGACACACTGGTTGGGATTTCTTTGGTCTTCAATTCTCAGATATTCAGCCATCCAGTTCCTCCCATAAACATGTAAAGTCTGATTTCAACAATGAATTCTTTATTCCATGACTCCTTGGGTTCAGTTTTATCAATTGAACCCCTGCTGATCACCACCACCCTGTCTTCCCATTCCAGATATATATCAAATTGATCAGCAAGGCCTTCAGATCTCTCTCTTCAATACCCCTTTACTCAACCTGCTATTACAATGTGCAGGATACCAAAATATTTTGCCGGGATCATTGTACCAGCTGCTAGCTACACTAACATCTCCAGTCTGGCGCCTGCCATTTGGAATGGACAGGGGTGATTCAACTGCCTTGACCTTGTTGTTGGCATAAACTCCTTCATGTGTTTGACAAGGTGTCTTTGTCTGCTGGTAACTTCTCTAGCCTCAGTTCTCATCATTACCCCTGTCCCAAGTGAAAAGTATATAGAGGGCTTCCCTGGTTACACAAGGGGTTAAGCACAGCACTATGAAGCAATCCACAGCCTTTGCTACTTGAGTTCAATCCCCGGCTGGCCAGGGAGCAACCCACATGGCGCAGCAGACCTCTCCTGTCTCACCCGCTGCTCCCCTCAGCAGTGTATTTCAGTCAATCTGCCTGTTCTGTTCCCCACTCTGTTGTTGGTGAATCCTCTCACCCCCTCCCCCCACGCATCTCTGGCCTGTACCCCAGCTCTTGTATGCATAAATAAATAAATCTTGAGAAAAAAAAGTGTATAGATCCACTAGAGGAACCTTTGCCAGTTTGGTAGGAAATAGTATTTGTTAGTTTCAATCTGAATTTGTTATTATTTGATTGCTTTTCAATTCACCCTAGGTGCAGGCATTGTGTATTCATTTCCAGCTGCTGTTTCATCTCCATGTCCCTAAAACATGGGAAAAGGTCTCCTTCAAGCGAGCACCGAGTCTCCTGTAGGCTCCAGCATTCTGGGGTGAGGCCCGGCATCTTGTGGGGTGGCTGTGATACTCCTATCTCACCTCCATAAGCAGCTCTCAGGTAGGGTGGCCATGGAAAAACTGCCTTACAGTGTTAACTGATGCTTTCATGACAACTTTCACCCAGAGATACATAGGGCCTCTCTGGTGGTTCTGGGGTTAAAGACAGCTCTATCACGCTATCTCCAGCCACTGCAGCACGAGTTCAATCCCTGGCCAGCCAGGGAACTAACCCACATGGCACAATAGACCACCTTTGTCTTGCCTGCTGCTCCCCTCAGCAGTGTATTGCAGTACATCTGCCTGTTCTGCTCCCTACTCTCTCTGGTAAATCCTCTCACCCCCACCCCGCCGCACCTCTGGCTTACACCCCAGTTCTTGTGTGCATAAATAAATAAATCTTTTAAAAGATGCAAAAATAGAGATAGAGAAAACATTCAGGAGCATATTCCTGGAATACTTCCCAAGGGGGAAGATGGGTATCTCTATATGGGTTTTCACTGACTTGTTTTCTTCCAAAGTATATTTATTGTCTATTAATTCTGTCTATCTGTGAGCTGGTACATATTTTATTTTTGTCATTTATTTTACTAACAAATAGAGCATGCTATATATTTATTCATTAGATGGCCAATTAGAGCATTCTACTTTTTAAAATATTCAAACAATACAGAAGTATATAGAAGAAAAGTAGAGGTCTCTCCGCAACATAACCACTGCCAAAATCAGGCATGTATTGTTTCACACTGCTGCTTTCTCTGTATTTTCATAAGTCCATGAACTATGGAGACATAATCTTTTTTTTTAAATTAAGGTCTGATTCCCTTAATAGCACAAATTCTAAATGTATAGCTTGTTGAATTGATATAAAGGGATATACTTGTAGACTCCGCTAAGTCTTGTTTTCTATATTTTAAAAAATAACTTTGCAATATAATTATAAAATTACTTGATAAATATTTTCTATTACTAGTAGGGGTAGGGATTTTCCAAGTCAATATTTATCAACCTGTTCCATTTTTTTTTTAACTGCTATAATATACCCCATAGAAAGTATAAATGATAAAATTATGGAAATGATTGTTTTGCTATAACTATGAACATTATAGCAAACAAGAACATACCTACAAGAACATACAAACAAGGCTTTTTGTGCAGAGGCTGGTGGTTGGTGGATGTGCAAACCACAGAAAGTCTGAGAGGTGGAGGGGAATTTGCAAGGGGTTAGGATCAGGCAGGTGGGACTCAAATCCCAGCTTGTTGCTTACTTGCTGGTGCTTTTAGATTATTTAGCCAGTTCAGGGCAAAGTTTTGTCAGCTGTGAAATAGAAATAATAATAGCACCTCTGCTGGGTTGGTGTGAAATGAGAAACGTCTATCAAATGCTGAACAAGCATTGTGTACAGAATAGAGGCACAATAAGCAACTGTTGTTATCATTAATATTAGCCTAGTAATATTACCTCGTATGCACACATTCCACACCATATTCTCACATATGTTTCCATTAGGATGTCTTCCCCTGGTTTGCTTTCAGCCATTTCTTTCTATTCAGCTTTAGCTCTCCAAATGCCTACATTTATCATAACCCCCAGCTCAATATCACTCTTACCTGTATACACACTCCCACAAATATGTATACACACACACACACACACTATAACATTTAAAAACCAACTTTGAGGGCCTCTCTGGTGGTGCAGGGGGTTAAGATGCAACCTATGGAGCTATCCTCAGCCACTGCAACATGAGTTCAATCCCCAGCCAGCCAGGGAGCTACCCACATGGCGTGGCAGACCTCTTCTGGCTCACCCACTGCTTCCCTCAGCAGTATATTTCAGTCAATCTGCCTGTTCTATTTCCCACTCTGTCTCTGGTAAATCCTCTCACCCCCGCCCCCCCGCCAATACCTCTGACCTGTATCTCAGTTCTTGTATAAATAAATCTTTAAAAACAACCAAAAAAATCCCTACCAATAACAACTTCTGCCAGAAATTCATATTCATAAAATATGAATAAAACAGAATAAAGGCAAATACCCACCTTGTCTTGGGATGGGAAAACACTGGTTAAATAGTACCATAAAAGTACAGAAAGCAAACTATCCCCTGGTAGAACATACAACAGATATTATTGGCAAAATATTTAAATCCAAAATGTATGCTGTTATAAGTAATTTGATACAATAAATCAATAATAGAAAGACAAATATTCCTTTGCCTCCAAAAGCCAAAAAGTGTTATTTTTCTTAAGGACATATTATTAACTAGTAAACATGAAATATGCTCTACCTCAATAATTACCAGAAAGATGCAAGTTTCAATCTACCATATTGGCAAAATCCAAATGTCTGACCATCCCAAATGTTGTTAAGGATGTGGGGCCATAAGAATTCTTAAAGACTATGCTACCTGTGAAAAGAAAAATGGACACATTCATTTTATAAAACAAGCTCACCGTCCCTCCTAAGCTGAGGATTCATCCATCCCAACAGTCTGTGAAATGTGCCATGAGGGCCTCACTGGTCTGCCACCTGTTATTTTTTTTTAATTTTTATTTATTTATGCATACAAGAATAGAGGTTAAGGCCAGAGGTGTGGGGAGTGAGAGGACTCACCAAAGATAGATTGGGAGTAGAACAGGCAGATTTATTAAAATACACTAGTGAAGGGAAGCAGCAGGCGAGACAGGAGAGGTCTGCTGCACCATGTGGGTCTGCTCCCTGGCTAGGGATTGAACTCAAGCCACAGTGGCTGGTGATAGCTTGACAGTACTGAGACTAACCCCTACGCCATCAGGGAGGCCTGCCACCTGCTTCTGTATAGCCTCCAAACTAAGACTGGTTTTTATATTTTTTAAATAGATGAAACAAATAAGAAGCATATATTGTGACACACAAAATGTATTCAAAATTCGGGGCCTCCCCGGTGGTGCAAGGGGTTAAGCATCGCAATATGAAGCAATCTGCAGCCTCTGCAACATGGGTTCAATCCCTGGCCGGCCAGGGAGTAACCCACATGGTGCAGCAGACCTCTCCTTTCTCGCCCGCTGCTCCCCTCAGCAGTGTACTTTGGTCAATCTGCCTGTTCTGTTCCCCACTCTGTCTCTGGTGGATCCTCTTAACCCCCCTACCCCCACATCTCTGGCCTGTACCCCAGCTCTTGTATGCATAAATAAATAAATCTTAAAACAAATCAGTATTCATAAAATTATATCAGAACACAACCAGGCTCATTCTTGTACAGATAATCTATAACTACTTCTATAGCCCCACCAGAGCAGAATAAATTGCTGAAACCGAGATCATAGGGCCCACGGAGATACCACAATTGCTGCCTGGCCCTTTCCAGAAAGATTTGCCAAACTTTGTCTGATCCTGTGCCTTAATAAGTCCATTTTAAGTTATTTACTCTCTAGAAAGTATTGTGTGTGTTCACCATCAGATGCACATTGAAGCAGTTGTCTTAATATAGTTAGTAATAATGAAAAAACTGGAAATAACCCAAATTCTTGTCAACAAGAGTACATTAGTCATCTAGTGTCATCGAGTAAGCTACCACAGACTTAGTAGTTTAAAACAATACATATTATCTTACAATTTCTGTGGGTGAGGAGTGTGGGTGATTTACATGCGTTCTCTGCAAGGCCATAATCAAATATTGGCCAAGGTTAGGTTCTCATCTGGAATTTCAGCTTGTGGGGAGGAAACACTTTCAAGTGAGCACAAGGTCAGTGACAAAATTCATTTCCTTGGGGCCTCCCTGGTGGCCTTGGGGTTAATCTCAGCATTATCACCTCTACAGCTTGAGTTTATCCCTGGCCAGGGAACTAACCTGGCACAGCATATATGGCACAGCAGGCCTCTCCTGTCTTGCCAGCTACTCCCCTTAACAGTGTATTTCAGTAAACCCGCCTGTTCTGCTCCCCACTCTGTCTCTGGCCTATATGCAGTTCTTCTATTAAAAAAAATGGGGCCTCCCTGGTGGCGCAACGGTTGAGCACTGGGTTGCGAAGCTGCCCGCAGCCTCTGCAGCGCCGGTTCGATCCCCGGCTGCTCCCTGGCCACCGGAGGAGGGTCCCACATGGCGCGCAGACCTCTCCTGCCGCCCGCTGCTCCCCTCAGCAGTGTACTTCGGTCCTTCTGCCTGCTCTGCTCCCCGCTCTGGCTCTGGTGAATTCTCTCACCCTCCCGCGCTTCTGACTGTACCCAGTGCTTGTATAAACAAACAAACAAACAAACAAATAAATAAATAAAACATGCCTCTATAAAAAAAAAATTGTTTAAAAAAAAATGGAATTGAGGACTTCCTCAATGCTGAATACCTGTTGGATACATTATCCTTCCTAATAGTGCTATTCCATTTTACATACATTTAAAATATTTCTTTTGGTCTATTCATTATTTTAAAAATGAATAAAGTGTCATGTTTATAATGCTCAAAAACAAGTGTTAGGGCCTCCCCGGTGGCTCAGCGGTTGAGCACTGGGTTGCGAAGCTGCCCGCAACCTCTGCAGTGCCAGTTCGATCCCTGGCCACCAGAGAGTGTCCCACATGGCGCGCAGACCTCTCCTACCGCCTGCCGCTCCCCTCAGCAGTGTACTTCAGTCTGCCTGCTCTGCTCTCCCCTCTGGCTCTGGTGAATTCTCTCACCCTCCCACACTTCTGACTGTACCCAGTGCTTGTATAAATAAATATATAAATAAATCTTTAAAAAAAAAAACAACAAACAAGTGTTAGGCTTACTAAAGGAGTTGTAAATACAATGACATACTATAAAACGTAAAAACCATCCATATTTATTTAGAAAGTGTCTACTAAATATTGTTTCATGAAGAACACAGATGCAGAGCAGCATAAATAGGACGAGTCCATTTATATGGAATTCTACAGATGTACAAAGACAGCCGGAAAGGTGTTACCCAAGTGCTATTATCAGCTTTAGCTTTCAGCTTTCTGTTCTTTCTGTTCCATTTTGGCTGTGTGAGATTGAGCACCTATAGGAGTAGGACTAGACATGAAGGGAATGGCAGGTGTCTGCTTGAGGAGCTCGGTGTCATGGGACAATAGATACACAGATGCATAACTGGATACTACCAAGGTCAGAGCTGTGTGCAAGGAGTATTTCTTACCATTGCACCGATATTGTCTCACACCCACCCAAACACCCATACAAAGAGACACTATTAACCCATTTTATAGACAAGGACACTGAAGCTCTGCAAAAATGAGTTAACCTGCCTGAAACGCATTGTTGGAATCAAGCTCAAGGGTGTTGAAGGGCCACAGGGGTGATTTCTGTCATCCCAGGAACAGAGGTAACATCAATTCCTGTTGGAAGAAGGACACAGATTCATTTTGCTTACAGAAGTGGGATACCCATTTTTTTTTTTTTAACTTTCAAAGTTCCAATATATTCCCCAGTCCTTTCTCTCATTTTCAATCTTCTTGCCTTCCTCCCACTGGAATAAATTCTTCACTTTGTCACTCTCCCAACTCAAGGTCAATCAAATACATGCAACTCAATGGAAAAACAGCCAGAAAATACTCAAAGTCGGCCCCTGTAGCCGGCAGCCTTTGTTCAGCTTAATACCGCCTGTCAAATTCAGGTTTCCTAGATCTCCCACAACTATGATTGTAAAAGTCGGGGCGGCAGCACCAGCCCGTGTGCAAGAGTTATATTTAGTATGTAGTCCTTTCGGAGCTGTCTCTTTGGATATCACAGAGATTCTGGTACAGGCTGTTACTGTCTGAGGGCTTCTGGGCCTGTGGCAGAGAAAATGGAGTGGGTGGTTTGCTGACAGTTTTTATAAATACCCCAGTATTTATTTAATGGCAGAAACACACAGAGAGAACACACAGAGCATTAGAGGCAAGAACACAGCTTAGTTCCATTCATCCTCTGGGCCCAGGACCAAACCCTTGGAGCTTGTTCTGAGGATCTACCTCAGGAGCCAGCTGCAGCCCTGTGTCTGGGGAAGTCACCTGCCTGCCTGCTGGAGGAGGAAGGAAGGAAGGAACAGGGAACAATGAGGCCCTTGTTAAAAGCCAAGTTTTTTTGTTTGGTTTGGTTTTGGTTGTTTTAAGTTTATTTTCTAATCATGTCACTTCGCGGCTTAAGCCCTTTCGGTAGCTCCCACTGCTTCTAGGATAAAGGTCAGAAATGCCGATAGGACAGATCCTTTGCAACCTCATTGCTCCGCATTTTCCCTTTCCTGAAAGTTTCTCAAACAAGTCTACTCTCTGCCTGCCAAACCCTCCACCTCCAGTGTTTTTCCTTCCACTTATTTAATTCAACCTTAGTTTCACAACCAATACATCAACTCTATAAGACGACATTAAAATCATCAGAAAGGTGCTTCCTGATGTCTCTGATGAATTTTCCATCCTTGTCAATGCCTTCGCAATTCCTTATACTTCATTTTATTCAAAGTCTGATGATGTAGCCAGTCTTACCTTGCTTGCCATTTTAGCTTCAGCCAATGCACAGATTTATAGTAAATATGTCTGCTAGGTAGGAAGAGTTCCACCAATTTGTGTTAAATAAATAAATGAGCAAATAAAATCACTGACCACTTTCATATTTCATTTCTATAAAGGGAATAAGAAAGATCTCAATTCTTTCCCCTCTTCTTCAATTTTTAGCAGTGCCTTAGTGTGAAGATACATATCCCAGAAGCTAATTAACAGTAGAATGAAAAGAAAGGAGAGTGAAGGAAGTGTCAGAAAGTGTTAGATTCTACTGGGAAATTGGCCACCAAGCAGACTTATCCTCTACAACGTTTCTGTACTATATGGTAGCCACGAGACATGTGTGCTGTTTAAACTCGTGGGCCTCCCTGGTGGCACAGGGGTTGAAGACACAGCGCTATGAAGCTATCAGCAGCCACTGCAGCACAAGTTCGATCCCCGGCCAGGGAGCTAATCCACATGGCACAGCAGACCTCTCCTGTCTAGCCTGCTGCTCCCCTTCAGCAGTTTATTTCAGTCAGTCTGCTTGTTCTGCTCCCCACTCTGTCTCTGGTGAATCCTCTCACCCCCCACACCTCTAGCCTTACACCCCCGTTCTCATATACATCATAAATATTTTTTTTAAAAAATCCAAGCCAGTAAAAAAATAAATAGCAGTCAAATTTCAGTTCCCCCCACGTCACTAATCACATTGTATATGCTTAGTGGCCACATGTGGCCAGTAGCTACCATATTGGAGAGTACACCAAGGTGGAATATTTCCATTACTGCAGAAAGTTATATTGACTGGTATTGTCCTAGGATGAAAAATATCCCCTTATGCACAGAAAACAGGATTTTCAACAGGATGAAAGCAGCTCGTCCAATTTCCCTTCTGCATTCAAATTAGGAGGGGAGCCGGGAACACTGTATTTTTACAGTTGTTGTTCATCTGAACAGGACCACTAAGTGTTTCCACTAGCATTGTTATGAAGATCAAGTCACAACACATATTCAGGCCCTTTGTCAGTTCTCAGTAAATGAACCATTATTGGCTGAAAGTTAAAGTGGTAGAGAGCAGGAGAGACTCTGGTGCAACTTACTTATAGAGGATCTCAAGTTCCTCATTTCTAACATGGAAAATGCCACGGGACGAGGCAAATGCTATTAACAGACTAAATGCCCATTGATAGAGAAAACATCAAATAATTTTTGTATACTCATGCAGTGGATATTATGTTCCCACTAAAAAAGCATCTGTTCCATATGTACTGATAGGAAAAAATGTCAACAATATTGTTAAGTGAAAAAGCAAATTACAGGGGCCTCCCTGGTGGCGCAAGGGGTTAAGCGTCAGCACTATGAAGCAATCCGCAGCCACTACAGCAAGAGTTCGATCCCCAGCCAGGGAGGTGACCCACATGGCGCAGCAGACCTCTCCTGACTCGCCCGCTGTATTTCAATAGATCTGCCTGTTCTGCTCCCCGCTCTGTCTCTGGTAAATCCTGTCACCCCTCACAGTTCTGGCCTGTACCCCAGTTCTTGTATGCATAAATAAATAAATCTTAAAAAACAAATTATAGAACAGTGACTGCAATCTGAGAATACATAAAATATAACCAGCTTGTTTTTTGACCCACAGTGGAAGGGTTCCAAGTCATCTAGCGAGTCTATCTTTGATGATGGATGGAAGAAGGAGGAAAAGAAAGAACTTTTCCTTCAGAGCCCACTTACTTGCTTATTTTTTTCCATTTAAATAAGAAGCAAGTGGGCCTCCCTAATGGTACAAGGGGTTCAATCTCAGCACTACGAAGCTATCCACAGCCCCTGCAGCACCAGTTTGATCCCTAGCCAGGGAGCTGACCCACATGGTGCAGCAGACCTGCCCGCTGCTCCCCTCAGCAGTGTACTTCAGTCAGTCTGCCTGTTCTGTTCCCCACTCTGTCTCTGGTGAATCCTCTCACCGCTTCCCTCTCCCACCCCCTCCCTACATCCAAGCTCCTGTATGCATAAATAAATCTTTTTTTTAATAAATAAAAAGCAAGTACAGTAGTTCTAACCTACTGGTAAAGATTCAGTAAAATATTTTGCAAAAAGGAGGTTAGTTAGCATAGTGCCTAATACATAGTAAACACCCCAAATTTGCTAGCTATGACAAATATGAATTTCTCGTGAATCACCTCAGAAATTGCTTTCCAGCTGTTAAAACATTCCTAGTGTGTGTGTGTCTGAAGACGTCCGGATGTGGCCAGTAGTGCTGATTTCCTGACGCTTTCATGATTGGCTGAGGCTGGTAAGCCCACCTGTAAGCCAGATAGCAACAGTCAAACTCCCTTTGCTCACACCTACATTTCTGAGACACCCACAAGGCCTCACTGGACCAAGAAGTGCCTGGCATGTAGTTTAAGTTAAAATTCTACAAAAAGAACCGGTCATCTTAACCGATTGACCTTTCGCCTAGTTTTTCTATTTGGCCTCAAGATTTCTCTCTCATCTCCTTTCAGTTCTGTTAACTGTTTTCTTCCAAATTTTAGATTTGTTTCCCCAAGGCAACCAAATCTCAAACAGGATATGCATGTTTGTGTTTGCAGGGTTGGGGGGGGGGGAAGGAGGGAAGGAAGTGAGGTTTAATTTGATGTCAAGTTGAAAGTCAGAGAAGGAAAGTGGGGTGGCAGTGTTATAGGGCAGCCCCGATATTGAACGGGTTCCTGGCTGTGGGTCCTCACCCGCGCGCTTAAAAGGGACTTATTAATACTCCACTACAGGCACACACAAAAGGTTAATAAAAGGTTTATTTACAAGGGAAAAGGAAATAAGGAAAATGTACAACTCAGGGAGAAAATAGGGAAATAAAGTCTTTAACGCGTCCTACCCGATCCGCCGACCTGGAAACCCAAAGTCACTCTCAGAGCTGGCCGGATGCTGCGAGCTGGCGGGGAGCCAAAATGGGGGATCCCCCCAAAGCCCACGTGTCTGTCTTTATACTCACTTGACTGCTTAACCCCACCCTCAGGTCCCAGCCACCTTCCCTTTGGTGGTGATGGGATTTGGAGTTCCCAGTGTCTTTGGCTTTGGCCTGGGGTGGGGGTGGAGTCCACAAAGCCTGTATGGAATTAGCTTTAGGGCAGCCTTTCCCCCTAACAGCAGGAGACCCCTAATATTGAGTGAATACCCACCATTTGCTGACAATGTTTGAAGAATCTTTATTTCATTTCATGAACTTTCTTTTTTTCTGCTTTCTAATTTTTAATTCAAAATAATACACGGTTAAAAGGGTAATAGCATCAAACATGTGCACATTTTATTTTTTTTTCTAAAGTTTTTTTTTTTAATTTATGTATACAAGAAGTGGGGTACAGGCCAGAGATTCAGGGGGTGAGAGAATTCACCAGAGTCACAGTAGGGAGCAGAACAGGCAGACTGACTGAAATACACTGCTGAGGGGAGTAGCAGGCAAGACAGCAGAGGTCTGCTGTGCCATGTGGGTCACCTCCCTGGCCAGGAATCAAACTCATGCCCCAGTGGATGGTGATAGCTTGATAGCACTGAGATTTTAACCTCTGTTCCACCAGGGAGGACATCAGGTATGTATTTTGAATGTATTGTCATTCAAAAAATGTAAATATTAAAAATTTAAAAATTTTTAAAAGTCAAATTATTTTTCACTTTTAAAAAGTTATCTAAATATTTAAATATTCACTAATAGTAAATTGACACTGAAAGGCCATAGTTAATCATTATCAAGATTTTAGTCCAAGAGATGTAAGATGAATGTTTTATTAGATTTTTAGGAAAGTCCATTTTTATTTTTAAAAGTTTTATAAAACTTAATGATTTTATAAAACTTGCATTCCATGTTCATCTATTTGCCAGTGAAAGAATTCTCACTGTGCTTTCTGTAAGTAATGCTTCAATTTATCTACATAAAATAAATATAAGGATAAAATGAAATGTTTTTGTTACAAACTCAGACGCCCTGTGCAACATAAGTGAATACTGTGCTAATTTATGAGGATCTTCAGAACCATGAATTGAAACCAAAAGGGAAGCTGAAAAAGGACAGCTTGGCACTCTGGGAAACAATACTTTGTTATGCAAGAATCTTTTGCATTCATACTAAGAAGGAGGATTTGACAAGTTAATTAATTTGTCTTTTCTCTTACCTAAGCACTCCTGCCACTCAAATCCTTTCTGCACTTCAAAACTGTGCTTCTCTCTCAGGCAAAACTGCTCAGTATTCCCACGCAGGCACTTCGGTTTTAAGGATCTAGCACAAGAGATGCAAGGAAGTGAGTCTTCCTAGGGCTTGATGCTGCTAAGTAGAAGGATGACTGTCTAGGTTTAAAGGGTTGCCATGTCTGGAGCTCAAACCAAGTGACAAGAGAGAGAGAGGTACCCTCCCTGCCCCCACTCTGGCTTTGAGTGTTTTTTTCCTTGAGAAATTCTCTAAACTGGGGGTCTCAGGAGGAGGTAGTCCTTTTGCCTGAGGCTAAGGGTGATGTTGCTATAAAAAAATGAAGGCCATGAAGTCTTTAATAATAGAGCATAGGGCCTCCCCTGGTGGCGCAGCGACTGAGCGCTGGGCTGTGAAGCTGCCCCGCAGCCTCTGCAGCGCCAGTTCAATTCCCAGCCACCGGGCGAGGGTCCCACATGGCCCGCAAACCTCTCCTGCCCCGCCCGCTGCTCCCCTCAGCAGTGTATTTTTGTCAGTCTGCCTGTTCTGCTCCCCGCTCTGTCTCTGGTGAATCCTCTTACCCTTCTACGCTTCTGACTGTATCCAGTGCTTATATAAATAAATAACTAAATCTTTAAAAAATAATAATAATAGAGCATAAAACCACTCTTAAAAAGCTCAGCAGTGAACCTACAGTAAAGATTGAGCTTTAAGGTCATGCTAAAGGTCAAGGCACTCCTGTTCCAAACACAACACTATTAGTTTAAAAATGAAATATGAAGAGAAAAAGTTAATAAGATGGTGAGCACCTCCACAATCTTTCCTCAGCATTTGGTTGAAATGAAGCAGGGAGGGCCTTCCTGGTGGTGCAAAAGGTTAAGCACCATGCACTATGAAGCAAGCCACAGCTTCTGCAGCACGAGTTCAATCCTCAGCCAGACAGGGAGCAACCCACATGGCGAGGCAGACCTCTCCTGTCTCACCCGCTGCTCCCCTCAGCAGTGTATTTCAGTGAATCTGCCTGTTCTGTTCCCCACTCTGTTGCTGGTGAATCCTGTCACCCCCCCTCACCTCTGGCCTGTACCCCAGCTTGTATGCATAAATAAATAAATCTTTAAAAAAAAAGAAAAAGAAATGAAGCAGGGAACTAAATGTAAAAGGTAAGAATAAAAAGTCAAAGAACATATAGGAGAATAACTTCACAAAATGTATTTGGCAGAGTTTTAAAGTGGAACATAAAAGCACTATACGTAAAAGAAAATACTGATAAATCAGGCCAGTAAAAGAGCACCTGTTCATCAAAGGACCCCCCTCTTCAGAGAGTGAAAGGGCAAGTCACAAGCTAAGATATTTGAAACACATATATCCATCCATGCATTCAGATCCAGGATATACAATTAAAATCTGTCACAAATCAATAAGAAAAAGACAAAACTAGTTTTAAAATGGGCAAAAGATTCAACAGACCTTAGTGGTATCTAAAATACCACTAAGCAAATCAAAATGTACTCAATGTTATTATACATGTTGCAAATGCTAATTAAAACCACAAATAGCTATGACTATACAACCACTAGAACGGTGACAATTAAAGAAATTGATACCAAAGTTTAATGAGGGTATGCAACACTGTCATTTTCCTACACTGCAGAAAGGAATGTAAATTGGTATAATCGCTGCAAAACTGGCAGTTTCTATTAAAGCTGAACATACACTTTCCCTATGATCTAGCAACCACTTTCGGCATAGACCCTAGAGAAATGAGGTATATAATCACAAAAAGGCATTATAAGAATATTCAGAGCAGGGCCTCCCTGGTGGCTCAAGGGGTTAAGTCTCAGCACTACTTAAGACAGATCCCCCACCAGGGAGCTGACCCACATGGCTCAGCAGACCTCTCCTGTCTCACCCACTGCTCCCCTCAGCAGCGTATATCAGTAGACCCGCCTGTTCTGCTCCCCACTCTGTCTCTGGTGAATCCTCTTATACACCCGCACCCCCGCACTCCTGGCCTACACTCCAGCTCTTTTATGCATAAATAAATAAATCTGTCCACTCCTATCCACTGCAGCCACTGTAGCACGAGTTCCATCCCCGGCCAGAGAGCAACCCACATGGCACAGCAGACCTCTCCTGTCTCACCTGCTGCTCCCCTCAGCAGTGTATTTCAGTCAATCTGCCTGTTCTGCTCCCCATTCTGTCTCTGGTGAATCCTCTCACCCCCTGAACCTCTGGCCTACACCCCAGTTCTTGTATGCATAAATAAATAAATCTTTAAAAAAAAGATACAATCTTATAATGCAATATTACACAATAAAAAGAAGTGATATAGGGCACCATAGAACAACACGATGGATATCATGGTATTCAAAAAGGAGCCCAACAGCAGGAGTTCATGCTGTATCATGATAGTTACATGAAGTTCAAGAACAGGAAAGACTAAGCTGTGATGCAAAAGCCGGAATAATGATTGCCCTAGGGTAAAGACTAGAAATCAGCAAAGGGAAGTCTCCTTGGGCAAGGAAAATGTTCTACGTATTGATCTAGATGGTGAATAGCAATATATATGTAGATATAAAATTCACCGAGATCATTGCAATGAGTCCACTCAACTATATGCATGTTATATCTTTAAAAGTAGAAATCTACTTAAAAAAAAAAAAAAGAGTAGCTATTCCAGCATGGAGAGCAAAAGGAAGATAAGCAATTGCAGATGTAGATATGTCATAATCTAACTCCTTTCTTTTTTTCCTTTTTCATTTTGGTGTCAAAGAAACACACTGTTTATTTAAAAAAGTGACTTCTGGGGGCTCCCTGGTGGTGCAGGGGTAAAAGTCTCAGCAATATCAAACTATCCCAGCCACTGGGGCATGAGCTCAATCCATGAGTTCAATCCCTGGCCAGGTAGCTGACCTACATGGCACAGCAGACCTCTCCTGTTTCATCTGCTGCTCCCCTCAGCAGTGTATTACAGTCAGTCCGCCTGTTCTGCTCCCCACTTTCTCTGGTGAATCCTCAACCCCCTCTTCCATGCCCCCCGCCCACACCTCTGGCCTACACCCAATTCTTGTATGCATAAATAAATAAAAATAAATCTTTAAAAAAAAAAAACTGACATCAAATAGCATTTCAGCGTAGGAGATTTTTTTTTAAAAAAGATTTATTTACTCATGCATACCAGAGCTGGGGTACAGGCCAGAGATGCGGGGGCGGGGGGCTGAAAGGATTCACCAGAGACAGAGTGGGGAGCAGAACAGGCGGATTCCCTGAAATACACTGCTGAGGGGAGCAGCAGGTGAGTCAGGAGAGGTCTGCTGCACCATGTGTGTAGCTCCCTGGCTGGCTGGGGATGGAACTCATGCTGCAGAGGCTGTGGATTGCTTCATAATGCAGTGCTTAACCCCTTGCGCCACCAGGGAGGCCCAGGAGATGCTATTTTTCTTTACAGGCTCATAAAAATTATTCAATTTAACCTAACTAGCTATATAACCTGTTGGTTGCAAATATTTCACTTCCTATAATTTAAGGCCTTTCCTAAATAGAAATTAGGTTAAGTATTGGTTTAGCTCCTCTCTGAAAAAACTCCTAAAGGATGTGCTCAGCATGAAAATAAAACAAGTTTAGATGGATGGAGGACAGCGCCAGAAACAGTATGCATGGGAACTGCTAAACATGTTGGCTATGCTAATTAACCATTTGCTGCATGTTATGCACTGAATTATGACCCGCCCCCCCCAAGTCATGTGTTGAAGTCCAAACCCTCAGCTCCTTAGTTGCAAATCTGTTACAGGGCAGGGTGAGGGGTACTGCTACCTGTCGCATCGAAATAAGTTCTGCCATCAGCCACATCAAGACGAAACATACTCTAGTGTGTATTTTCTATTTTCAACAGAAAAAAAAAGTACAATTAGTGTGCAATAAAGAGGAGTGAAAGAATAGATAAAATAGGTACCCTGTGAAACACCCAAAGTTACCCATCTTCTTGTGGATAAATGTCCAGCCACATAGTCGCCAAACCCGGGCCACTGAGACCCAAAAGCTTGCCACAACCTAAGGCACCTTCCTTTGGGGAGCCATAGGAAAGGGACAGAAAGATGTGGGCAAGTCTGGAGGAAAGGAGAAAAATCAAAACCCAGGTCAAGATAAAGGCTGCCATTGTCAGCCTTTCCTCGGGTCTCTCACCCACATGTCTTTCTCTTACAAGTGTCTCCTTCCATGTCCCCCAAGTCCCTGGTATGCGTTCAAAGCTGAGAAGCAAGAGTAGCTTCTTCACGTTTCTCTGCTTTCAGTTCCTCCTCCAGGTCTCCTTCTTGATCGCCTTGCTTCCTTTTCTGGTCTTTTCTAGCTGCTTCTCCCTGTCCAGCTCCACCCTTCCTTGGATGGGGCAGGGAACCTGGAACCTTCCCTTTCTATGGACATCACACTGTCACAATTATACTTGACAAATGGATTTTTAAAAGCAGTAATAAGGGTCAATAGGATCATTAGGATAGGCCTTAATCCAGTGTGACTGGTGTTCTGATAAGAGGAAATGAGGACTCAGACAGACCAAGGAAAGATGCTGTAGGAAACATTTGTCTGCACGCCAAGAACTGAGGCCTCCAAGAAACCAATACTGTCAATCCTTTGATCTTGGCCTTCAGAACTGTGAGGAAATAAAGCTCTGCTGTTTAGAGACAGCAGTGACTCCCAGTCTGTGTTACCACAGCCCAGCACACTTGCATATATTAAAGTAAAATAACAAGTCAATGCATGTCAGAAAAGATGTGGACAAAAAATTCTAGACACACCAAAAGGAATGATAGTGTCTGGTGGGCAGTTATTGTAACAGGGTGGTCCCCAGGAAAAAGAGAGTTTCCAGGTTCCCTGCCCCACCCAAAGAAGGGTAAAGCTGAGCAGGGAGGAGAAGAAGCTGGAGAGGAGCCTGGAGAAGGAAGGAAGCAGGATGGGGAGCCAGAAGGAGCCCTGGAGGAGGCACATGGAGCAGAGAGACATGTGAAGAAGCTGCACTTGCTTTTTGGTCTTGTACTGGGTGACACAGATGAGGGCGAGAGACCCGTGGAAAGGTTAGGTCAATGGCAGCATTGATCTTGATTTTGATTTGCTCTTTTCTTTCTAGACTTGTCTGGCTGTTTCTGATCCTTTTCTATGGGTCCCTGCCTGAAGGTGCCTTAGACTTGTAGCCGGCTTTCGGGCCTCAGAGGCCCTGTTTTGGACCAACCCTGTTTGGCTGGACATTTACCCACGAGGGGATGGGTAACTTCAGGTGCTTGATTTGGAAACTATATTCTTCCCCATTCTCCCCTTTTCTATATTTTCAATTTTTTTTAAAGATTTATTTATTTATACAAGCATTGGGCACAGTCAGAAGCTCAGGAGGGTGAGAGAATTCACCAGAGCCAGAGCGGGAAGCAGAACAGGCAGAAGGTCTGAAGTACACTGCTGAGGGGAGCAGCGGGGGGCAGGAGAGGTCTGCGTGCCATGTGGGACCCTCACCAGGTGGCCGGGGAGCAGCCGGGGAGCAGCCGGGGATTGAACCGGCACTGCAGAGGCTGCAGGCAGCTTCACAATCCAGTGCTCAACCGCTGCGCCACCGGGGAGACCCTATATTTTTAATTTTTTCAAAAAAAATTTCGGGCCTCCCCAGTGGCGCAGCGGTTGAGCGCTGGGTTGCGAAGCTGCCCGCAGCCTCTGCAGTGCCGGTTCGATCCCCGACTGTTCCCTGGCCACTGGAGGAGGGTCCCGCATGGCGCGCAGACCTCTCCTGCCGCCCGCTGCTCCCCTCAGCAGTGTACTTCGGTCCTTCTGCCTGCTCTGCTCCCCGCTTTGGCTCTGGTGAATTCTCTCACCCTCCCGCACTTCTGACTGTACCCAGTGCTTGTATAAATAAATAAATCTTCAAAATAAATAAATAAATAAATAAAATTTCAAGAAGATGTGGTACATATACACCATGGACTATTACTCAGCATTCAAAAAAGATAAACACATGCAATTTGCAGCAACATGGATGGCGCTGGAAGGGATCATGCTCAGCGAAATAAGCCAGAAAGAAAAAGAAAAATACCAGATGGTCTCACTCATAGCAGGAATCTAGAAAACCTAAATAAGGGACCAGGAAAAAGACTAATTAATACAAAGTAAAAATCAAAATCAACGAGCACTATAAACCAGACACACTACGGCGGGGGAGGGGGCAGGCGGGGAGAGGAAGGATTAGGGTCAAAATAAGGGGGGAGGTGCAATTGTATGGGGAATATAACCAAAATGAAATGCATACATTGTGCAAAGATGAAAAAAGATGTAAGAATTATATAAAATAAAATATTAAAATTTTTTTAAAAATTTATTTATTTATGGGCCTCCCCGGTGGCGCAGCGGTTGAGCGCTGGGTTGCGAAGCTGCCCGCAGCCTCAGCGGCACCGGTTCAATCCCCGGCTGCTCCCCGGCCACCGGAGGAGGGTCCCACATGGTGCGCAGACCTCTCCTGCCACCCGCTGCTCCCCTCAGCAGTGTACTTCGGTCCTTCTGCCTGCTCTGCTCCCCGCTCTAGATCTGGTGAATTCTCTCACCCTCCCGCGCTTCTGACTGTACCCAGTGCATGTATAAACAAAGCAAGCAAACAAACAAATAAATAAATAAATAACATGCCTCTATTAAAAAAAAAAAAAAAAAGTTAAAAAAAAAAAAATTTATTTATTTATGCATACAAGAACTGGGGTACAAGCCAGAGGTGTTGGGGGGAGGTGAGAGGATTCACCAGAGACAGAGTGGGTAACAGAACAGGCAGATTCACTGAAATACACTGCTGAGGGGAGCAGCGGGCGAGTCAGGAGAGGTCTGCTGCACCATGTGCGTTGCTCCCTGGCCGGGGATCGAACTGTGCTGCAGTGGCTGCGGATAGCTTCATAGGTTGTGTCTTAAACCCTTGTGCCACCAGGGAGGCCACCCCCCTTTTCTGTATTGCACACTAATTGTATTAAAGTTCCTTTCCATTGAAAGTCTTATGCACTAAAATATGTTTTGTCTTGATGTGGAGGAAGGCAGAACCTATTTAGAGCAGGCAGGTTTAGGGGTTTTGGGGTGCCCCTCTTCCTGCCCTCTCACATTATAACTTACACATTCTGCTTGATTTCTAAATATTTAAGGGAAGGAAATGTTCTTTCCCTGAACACTGTGCCTGGCAGAAACCATGACCCCACCAAGTCTAAAATATCTACTATCTAGCCCTGTAAAGGGTTCACCCAGTTCTTGTCTATAGGGTTTACTTTGTAAATATTAAAAAAACAGAACCAGAAGGATCATACATACTTCCCTGGAGTGTTTTTACTTCGGCCTGGCCTGGCACCTGGAAAATGAGAGATGAAGGAGGATTGTTTTAATAACATCTATCTATATGGCAAATGAAAACATTAGGAATGTTTGGTTGGTGAATATACAGATAAGATTTACTGTATTTTATAATATCACATAGATTTGTGTGCTTTGGGAAGGTAGCATGTGACCACGACAAACACTTTTCATTATCCTTTTATTTTTTAACCCAAAGTGGTTGCTGATATAGCGCCCTTATTAAGTTGGAACACACTGGGCCTCCCCGGTGGCGCAGCGGTTGAGCGCTGGGTTGCGAAGCTGCCCGCAGCTTCTGCAGCGCCGGTTCGATCCCCAGCTGCTCCCCGGCCACCAGAGGAGGGTCCCACATGGCGTGCAGACTCTTCCTGCCTCCCGCTGCTCCCCTCAGCAGTGTACTTCGGTCCTTCTGTCTTCTCTGCTCCCTGCTCTGGCTCTGGTGAATTCTCTCACCCTCCCGCGCTTCTGAGTGTACCCAGTGCTTGTATACATAAATAAAAATAAAATCTTAAAAAAAAAAAAAAAAAAAGTTGGAACACACTGCTCTGAGCTTTGCCATTAGACTTAAAGGGTGAGTGTTGTGCTTGGTCTATTAGGACTTAAGATGAAAGAATTGAGGACGTCAGTTTCCCTTTACAGGGAGACCCTAAAATTTGTGATATAATGTGTATGAACATTTTCACAGAGTTAGGGAATTAGCATCCCTCTTAGATTTATTTTAAACAATGATCTGGCACTAACAGAATAAAATTCAAGATATCCAGATTGCTACAGAAAAATCTAGGTCATACCAAAGTTTGGTTCTTTGAAAATGTGGTTTTCTTATATAATTTTTAAATTGCTCAAGGAGATAGATAACTCACAATTTTAGAAAAGCAGCCTGCCATTCAGCCTTCATTCAGAAGACAAGAGAAGTTCTTTTTTTAATTTACATTGTACCTTCATTGTAAATGGCTGGTAGATTGATTAAATGTGCACATGTGTTAATGTTTAAGACAGTAAACAATGGGGGTAGCAGCTTTCCTGCTCTCCTGTGATTGTGCAAGTGTCATTTTTTTCTACCTTTTAAATAAACCTGTTCTTTTTTTTAATTTATTTTATTTATTTATGCATACAAGAGCTGGGGTGTAGTCCAGAGGTGCGGGGGAGCGAGGGGATTTACCAGAGACAGGGTGGGGAGCAGAACAGGCAAATTGGCTGAAATACACTGCTGAGGGGAGCAGTGGGGAGGCAGGAGAGGTCTGCTGTGCCATGTGGCTGCTGATAGCTTCATAGTGTTGAGACTTAACCCCTTGCGCCACCAGGGAGGCCCAATAAACCTGTTCTTTTAAATATGTGTGTGTGTGTGTGTGTGTGTATCTATGTATACACACACATATATTTAACAGAAAATAATGGGAATAAAACTGTCTCTTTACAAGGTCACTCTTCAGTCACAGATATTGGGCTTGTTCATATTAAATATGGAAAATTGTTATTAAGAACAACTAAAAATAAAAATGAATAAAACAGCACTTAATGGTATTTGGGGCATGGTTAAGACTTGTGCTAGAAATGATAATTTAATTGCATAAATGCTTGAAGGCTACAGAAGGAGGAATGAGGATATTTTAGATCTCTCTACCTAGGATTCATTTTATAATTGTTTTTTGTTCATTTTGCCTTAGAAGGAAGGACTTTATCTTAGAGGTTATTAAAATAAATAGCCAACCAGGGATTTATACAACAATTAAACAAAAATGATTCAAATGAAAAAAAAAATAAAAGAACTGAAGTGAAAGGTCTAGCAATCCCAGCCACTTTCTCCAGTGGGAAGTTGGGTCAAGGGGTGACAATAAAGCATCCATATTACATGTCTTTATAGTCAGGTCAAGTCAAGCTGCTGAATCTAAAGGTAGGTGACTGTGCCAGAAAGGATGGTGGGCATTGCCACACCTGGGTCATACCTGCTCTGATACCACCTGCTCCAGATTGAATCCTTGGACTCTGGGTCCTCCGCAGCAGCCATTTCAATCCATGTGTGGGCTTTCAGTGTTGGTACATTACAGCAGCTGTGGGGTCTAGTAGGAAGGGATACAGCAGAACATGCTAGATGTTAGAATAACAACTTGCCTTTCTTAGAGGAAAGGAACCTCCCAGCAAGGGATGCAAGAACAAAGGGATGGGGGGCAGGGGAAGGGAGGATGTCAGGCACTTACAGCAAATGCAAATGCCCTGAGGCACAATAGTTTCTGGGCAGGAAGAAGGGTCAGGACAGACAGGATTTGCAAATCAGGTTAGGCATTGAGATTGTGTTTTAAATGCCATTAAAAGCCACAGGAGGGATTCAAAGTGGGGTTTGGGGATCAAGTTTACATTTATAGTTTTATATTTTTTAAGATTTATTTTATTTATTCATACAAGAACTGGGGTACAGGCCAGAGGTACAGGGGATGAGAAGATTCACCAGAGACAGAGTGGGGAGCAGAACAGGCAGATTGACTGAAATACACTGCTGAGGGGAGCAGAAGGTGAGTCAGGAGAGGTCTGCTGTGCCATGTGGGTAGCTCCCTGGCCTGGGATCAAACTTATGCCTCAGTGGCTGGTGACAGCTTCATAGCTTGATAGAACTGTGACTTTAGCCCCATCACCACCAGAGGGGCTCTGCATTTATAATTTTAAAGAAAAAGAGTTCTGTACTGTGAAGAGGGGTGGTGACAGCATAAAAGCAGAACCCAGCTAGGAAGCTGTTACTAATCTGGGGAGAGGTGATGGGCATGGAGACAGACATGTACAGATCACAGAGTTTACAGGTACACATGACCATAAGTATTTACTGAGAATTTCCAACGTGTGAGGAACTAGGAACACAATGAGAAAATGAGTTTTACTCTCAAGCGTTCCCAGAGAAAGGCAACTGCTTTAAAGAGTTTGCTGTGTACCTGTCTGAATCTTTACCTTGCTTGGCATTTTTATGTACATTTACTGAACATACACAGAATCGTGCTTAATAGCCAATGTGAGTTTGTCTTGATCATAAATGGTGTTACAGCATACAGGACTTATTCAACAATGCTTCTTGGAGCTCCAGCTATGCTACTGTATTTTTATAAAGATAATATTTATAATATTCTGGAATATTAATATAACACAAGTATCTTTGGTGGTCAACCTGTAACAGGGTGGTCCCCAGGAAAGGGGGAGGTTCCAGGTTTCCTGCCCCACCTAAAAGGAGGGTGGAGCTGAGAGACAAGTGAAGAAATTGTGCTTGCCTTTTGGTCGGTCGTGGACTGGGTGACACGGATGTGGGTGAAATCTGTGGGGAGGTGACCATGGCAGCTTTTATCTTGATTTTGATTTTGCTCTTTTCCTTCTGGGCTTGTCTGGTTGTTTCTGACCCTTTTCTGTGGGTCCCCACTGGAAGACGCTTTAGACTTGTGACAGGCTTTGGGGCCTTGCTCTGGGCCAATCCCATTTGGGTGGACTTTTACCCAGGAGGGGACAGGTAACTTTGGGTGCTTGATTTAGAAACTAAAATTCTTTGCCTTTCCTGTATTGTTTCCTAGTTGTATTAAAGCTCCTTCCCATTAAAGTCTCCTATGTTTTGTGTTGATGCGCGGATGGCAGAACCCATTTAGCATAGGCAGGTTTGGGGGTTTGGGCTGCCCCTCTCCCTGCCCTGTAACAAACCTTCCCTCTACAATCCCTGTTCCACAAACTCTTATTATTTTCTATTGTGGCTTCTTTAAAGTAAGTAGCAAACACTTTGTAACCTAAACATCTTTCATTTTCTTGGTATCTACTTCACAAAAGATTTCTGCATTTAGGAGCTTACTAAATGCTCACAACAGGCTGATTAGGAAGAGGCAAGAAGAATTCTAAATCCTTTGCCCTTGAAATTTCCCTGCCTGCAGCTCATCACCACTTTGAATAGTGCTTAGAAAGGGTGGGCCTTCTGCCTGAGGCAGTATGTCAGCTTTGGGCTCTGAGCAGGGAGATAATGAAAAATAATGTTCAGTTGATGTCACAAGTTATTCACCGTTCAGACAGTGATGGCTCTCGGGGTGCACTGAAATGAGGTTGTTTTCTTCTGCTTCAAAACATTCTGGAAATAACCTGCCTTCCGAATCCTGGGGATGGTTTGGGAGGGGGAGGTCATGGGTGAATTAAGCTGAGAGGTCCCCCCCAACATTTAATTGTGGAAAATTTCAAACAGAGAAGTTGAAGGGACTGCATAATGAACATCCCTGTACCCACTCCTAAAGTCCAGCTTTTAGCTCTGCTTGCTTCATCATGTAACTGATTTCCCACCCAATTTGCTTATTCACGGATGCATCAGTCCATCATATTTTTCATGCACATCAAAGGACACCACAGATATCAAGCACTGCACCTCTGAATTTTTAGCATGAGCATCATTAATTGGAGTTCAATTTTTTTATTCTTTTTTTAAGATTTGAGGGAAATTTATATACAGGGAAATGCACACATCTCAAGCGGATCGTTTCATTAGTTTGATAAATGCCTGCACTGGAACTGTTATAGGACAGGGAGAGGGGCAGCCCAAACCCCGCAAACCTGCCTATTCTAAATGGGTTCTGCCATCCGCCGCATCAACACAAAACATAGGAGACTTTAATGGGAAGGAACTTTAATAAAACTAGGAAACAATACAGGTAAGGGAAAGACTCTAGTTTCTAAATGAAGCACCCAAAGTTACCCGTCCCCTCGTGGGTAAAAGTCCATCCATATGGGATCGGCCCAGAGCAAGGCCCCAAAGCCTGCCCCAAGTCTAAAACATCTTCCAGTGGGGACCCACAGAAAAGGGCCAGAAACAACCAGACAAGCCCGGAAGGAAAAGAGCAAAATCAACATCAAGATAAAAGCTGCCATTGTCACCTCCCCACGGGTCTCACCCACATCTGTGTCACCCAGTCCACGACCAAAAGACAAGCGCAGTTTCTTCACGTGTCTCTAGGCTCCATGCGCCTCCTCCAGGTCTCCTGGCTCCATCCTGCTTCCTTCCTCAGTCTCTTCTGTAGCTTCTCCTCTTCCTGCTCAGCTCCACCCTCCCTTGGGTGGGGCAGGGAACCTCCCCCTTTCCTGGGGACCACCCTGTTACAGAACCTAACCCCCTCCTAATAATCTGCTAATGTTCTGATGTTAAACTTTGACCAGGGGGGTCACAACTTAAGATTCCCATGCAGCTTGGTTGAGAATGGTTAAAAATCTGCAAGACACCTCAGCAGGCAAGGAGAGTTAACAGTTAAAAAGCAAGCATACCAACCTAAGAAAGGAAGCAGCCAAAAATCTCTCCGAAAGGGATGCGATGAGAGCTACCATATTATTTTATTTTTAAAAAAGATTTATTTATGCATATAAGAGCGGGGGGTACAGGCCAGAGGCGTGGGGGTGGTGGTGAGAGGACTCACCAGAGACAGAGCGGGGAACAGAACAGGCAGACTGACTGAAATACACTGCAGAGGGGAGCAGCGGGCGAGACAGGAGAGGTCTGCCAAGCCATGTGGGTAGCTCCCTGGCCAGCCAGGAATCGAACCCATGGCAGAGACTGTGGACAGCTTCACAGCGCTGTGCTCAACCTGCTGCACCACCGGGGAGGCCTCTCAGACTGGATTTAAATCGGGAAAGGATATTTCCTTTTGTCCTAATTTTACTATTTAGATCTGCAAAGTTGCAAAAAAAAAAAAACCCACCATTTTTACTTTGCATTAAAAAATGAAAAGATCACAAAGAAAGTAGAAAAAGGATAGAGAAAATGAAAAACAAAAAAAAAACCAACGGGATGGAAAAGAGGAAGGTTACCAGGGAAAAACACATTCTTTAGGGTGGCTTTGGTTGGAGTTGCATGAGAACTAAACGGTGTGCAAAGCATTTAATAACATGCACGTTAGGACCCGTATTTCACAGAAATCGTGGCTCATATGACAAAGGTAGGACGCTGGTGAAGGGTCCTGAGAAACAGTGCTGGGCTCCAAGACCTGCTTTAGCAAGACTCAAGGAGAGGATCCCCAACTTCCCAATGAAAAGCTCCAACACCACCCGCACTGCCATCAACAAAGAAAATGAGTTTCCAAGTTTCAACAGTAGTTGGAAACGCTGAGCTGGCTTTTTTCCCTTTCAGTTTGAGGCCCAAATCCACACTCCTTCTTTTGGATGGTGCTTCTTACAATTTTTTTTAAATGGTTAATATGCAAACTGGTGGCAGCAATTTTAAAAGCCATGAGACACTACAGGGAAAAAAAAAAAAAAAAGCCCGCAAAATTATAATCCCACCGTGCAGGGCCCTATTCACACCCCTTCTGCAGCCAAACTTGGCCACTGCGCACAGTTCTGATTCCGAACGTCGTTTTCAGACGCCCTTCTGCTAGCGCCCGGCCCTGCGAAACAGAAAATACAGAAAATAATTGTCTTTTCCTGCTGGCGGGCCGGCTGCAGACATTGCTCTGGGAAGCAAGTGCTCATTGGAGAGGAAAAAAAAAAAAAAAAAAGAAAAAAAAGTTGGAAAGAAAAGTCCCTAAAAAGAGAAAGAGGAAACATCGCGTCTTTATTTGGGTGATTTAGCAACAAAGAAAAGGATTCGCGTGGACGGGTACTTTTCAAAAATATTCTTTTTCCTCCGGCTCCCGCTAGGGTGGAGGAAGTTGCCTCCGCTCCGAGCGCGGCTGGAAGAACAAACGACTGGGAATCCCCCGCCCCCCGCCCCCGGCCCCCCGCGCGCGGCGCCCCCCCTCCCCGGGCCCGGGCGCGCGGGGCGCCGCGATGTGGGGGTGCGGAGATGCGGGCGGCCAGCAGGTGCCTGGGCTGCAGCCCCCCACCCTCGCCGCCCGCACCCCCACCTGGAGCGGCCTCGCCCCCTGGCGGGCGGGCGGGCGCGGGGTGCCGGGCGCGGGGGCGGGGGGCGCACGCCCGGGGCACCCCGGGGACGCCGCGGCCGGGCCGCCCCCAGGGCTGGGCGCCGCGGAGCACGTCCGCGGCCCCGGGGGGAGCCCCGGGGGAGGGCGTGTGCCGCGGCGCGGCGGCCGCGGAGCCGCTAGTCCCCTCCCTCCTGGGGGCGCAGCTGCCGCCGCCACCCTGAGCGCGCGGGCCGCGGCCGGAGCGAGCCGGGCGGGCGGCGCGCGGGGAGGCGGGGGCGGGGAGGGGGGTGGGCGCCGGGGCGGGAGGGCGCGGGGGAGGGTCTCGCGCCGCCGGCGGCCAGAGCCCGGGAGGGAGACCCTGGCGGCGGCCGCGGCGCCTGGCACTCGGCGCCTCCTGCGGTGCTCCGCGCGGCATGTCCGAGGCTGGCGGGGCCGCGCCGGGCGGCGGCGGCGGGGCCGGGGCCGGGGCCGGGCTGGGGGCGCTGCCCCCGCCGCCCCCCGCGCCCCCGCCCGCGCCCCCCAGGGCTCGCCGGGCGCCGTGGCGGCCGGGGGCTCGGGCGCCTGCGGACCGGCGACGGCCGTGGCGGCGGCGGGCACGGCCGAGGGGCCGGGCGGCGGCGGCTCGGCCCGGATCGCGGTGAAGAAGGCGCAACTGCGCTCCGCGCCGCGGGCCAAGAAACTGGAGAAACTCGGCGTGTACTCCGCCTGCAAGGTACGCGCGCGCCGCCCGCGGCCCGGCCCGCGGGACCCCGCGCCCCCCGCGCCCCTGCGCCCGCGCGCCCCCGCGCGCCCCGTCCCCGCCCCCTGCGCCCCCGCCGGGCGCGCCCCGCGGAAGTGCCGCTGCCGCCCGCGCCCGCTCGGCGCCCTCCGGGGCCGGCGTCCTGCGGGCTCGGGGAAGGGGCGTCCTCAGGAGCGGGGCGCCCATGCCCCCCCCGCCACCCCCGGGGGCGCTGCCGCGCGGCCTCGACGCCCCAGGGTGCCCTGGGGCTTTGCGGCTGTGTAGGAGCCCGCCGGAGTTGCTTCCTGGGAGCGGAGCGGTGCTCGAGGTGCGGCGAGCGCCCAGAGGCAGGGAAACCGCGCTTGGGAATCTGAGCGCCCCCTCTTTGCCGGCTCTGTCTCCCCGGGAGCCCGCGGGCAGCGAGCAGCTGGGTGGCAGAGTGAGGGTGGCACAGGGACTCGCGCGCCTGGAGCTCTGGGAGGGGGAAGGAGGAGCGAGCGGGCTCGGAAAGTGGGCGCAGCCGGAGGCGAGGGTCCCGGAGCTGCCCGCGCCTGCCCCTGGGGGCGGAGCGCTGCGCGCGGTGCACGGCCCGGTCATTATTGTATTATGACTTGTTTAGTTAAAATGCTGTCCCAGCTGCTCGGGGTGTAAACAGCCTTTGGCAAGGTGACAGCCCGGCGCAGCGGGCGCTGCTGCTCAGTTTGAGGGCACACGCTTCTTGCTGTCCCCTCTGCGTCCCAGCTCTTGGCACCTCGGGGCCCCCCTCCCTGCAGATCCAGATGTGGGCGCCCTGCTCGCGGGGTGGGAGAATTGCCCGAGGCCGCGGGGCAGGCTGGCCCTGCGCTGTCAGCAGCGGCTTTGTTTTGACAGGGTGACAGCTGAGGGGGGCGGGGACTTGGCCTTGTCAGCTCCTGCGGCCTGTGGCTAAGGCGGGTAAGACACACACACACACACACACACACACACACACTCACAGGCACACTCACACCTCCCGTGTGTTCCTCCTGCCTGCTGCAAACAGGGTCAAGTTGCCAGATTCCAGAATCCCACAACCAAGCTGCAGGGACCACTTGTGAATTTTGGTGAAAAGATGATCCATGCAGCTAGACCCTTTCTTCCTGGTATGCAGTTTTTAGAATTTGCAGGAGTTTCTCAACCGCAGTGGAATGTCTGTGCTTGGCCTTTTCCCACAACATTCACATGCTGATGTATATTGTCGCCGCCTGCTGTGAAGCTCACCCTTCTTCCACCAGTGTTTGGAGAATGAATTATGTAGGGTCTAGCCCAGGGCTGCTTAAACTTTAACGTGCATCGTGCATCGGAATGACGTGCGAACTAGTTCCAGTGCTGATTCTGAGTCTGGAGAGGTCTGGGGTGGGCTGAGATTGTACGTTTAGAGCTCTCAGATGATGGGATGCGAATCCATCAAATTGCAAGTCCGAATAGCAAGTCCCTAGTGCTGCCCTGAATAATAGAGTTAGTCCCCTTTGAATTCGAAATCGTGAAACAATAATGGCACATGGGTGGTATTTCTGGAAAAGAAATGCAAACAAGAGGAGGGGAATGCGCTTCTAAGGAAGGTGAAGGGCCAGGAGTTGGTAATGAGGGCCATTAGACTAATCAGAACAAGAGCTTGAGTGTAGTAGGCGGAAGGGAGAACCTGCGCAGATCAAAAACAAGGTCAGTTACTCAGTCTCCGTGGCCTTGTGCAGCCAGACTGAGCTCATGGAGGAACTGTGTCAGCTCAGTGTTTCTGTCCTGGCTTTTTTTTGGGTGCCCATAACAAATACCCTGTCTCCCTGCTGCCTGTTACTGCTTACTACCTGAAGAGATGTTCCTGAAGTTTAGGGCCTATCGAAAACTATGAGCAGATGCGCCTGGTGTTGATAGTTTTGATCTTTTCCAATTTCAGTGAGCGAAGTTCCCATTCAGGACCAATCTCTTTTATTATTAATTCCTGTGCTAGTCCTGCTCCTGGGAGACTCTGAAAGTGGTGATTTTTATTTGCCTATTCATCCAGTAAATGTTTACAGGGGGTTGAACCGGCATGGCATTGGGATCTGTGACACCTGGACTCTGTGCTGGAGCTACTGACATGCAGGTTTGTGTGCACGCCTGGTACATGCACATGTTGGGGGTCTTGGAAGGTGGGCAGTGAATCTGTTGCCATGAAGTTCAAGAAACTGCTTTCTTGGAGTCGTGTTGGGATTCAGAGCAGGGCAGTTCATGGGCGGGTGGGGAGCCCAGGTCGATGAGGCTACCAATGGCTTCCTGGAGGAAGTGTCAGTGGGTGCCAAGGACTCTTGGCAGCACAGGGTGGGGCGAGGTGAAGCTTCTTGAAGTGGAGAAATCGAAAGCAGTTATGAAAGCTTGGAGCTAGGCCAGGGGCAGCCTGAGCTTCATTGGCTAGAACCTCCAGGTTGGCGAGGGGTGTGGTCAAGAGGACACTGTGGAATCCAGGAATCTTAACCTGGGGAGGGACATTCTCTGATTTGCTTTTTTTTTTTTTTTTTAAAAAAAAATGGTTTCTGATTGGGTGTGAAGACGTATAAGGGAGCTGATTCAGTGGTTCTTGCTCAGCTTGTCTCTACCCCTCCCTTCATTTAAAAAAGCGCCAAAGGACAGATGGTTCTGTCTTTTGCCACTGACAGACCCCTGGGCCAGTTGGCGAGAGGTTAGGGAATGAATAGGGATCTGAAGGAGCTGAGGTACTTTACTGGGGGCTACTGAAAGAAAAACAAGTCCTGGACCTGACAGAAGAGTTGTCTTTTAAACTTCATAAATGAAACAAACAAAAAAAGTTTAGAGCTAGCTCACAGTCAAGGTGCTGCGCCACACCCGAGAGAAGGGAAAAAAAAAGAGAGAGAGAGAGAAACAAACAAACTTGTTTTGCAGGATCCAGAGTGGTGTTCTTTGAACTGTACTCTGGCAAAGGTTGCTCCAGAGAGTTCCTTTGCTGGTGTGTGACACAGCTCGAGTAATTATAAAACATGTGGATCTGACCATGCTGTGCCCCCACCTAGGAACTCTTGATTTCCCTTTACCAGGGCCTGCAAGGCCCTGCCTGATCTGGAGCCTTACTTTTGTTCCATCCCAGGGCCTTTGCACATACTGTCCCCTGGAAACAGAAGCTCTTTTTTCTTTTCTTTCAAATTAACTCCCAACTTTTCCTGTACATTTGAAATTCCTTGCCTTTCCTTGCCTTGCTTTTCCAGTCTTTCCAATATAAATAAGTTATTGGACTCTCTTCTTTTTGTGGTTCTTTTATCATGATTTTTAATTGTGCGATTATTTTTAAAGATTTATTTTTTATTTATACAAGAGCTGAGGTACAGGCCAGAGGTCTGGGAGGGTGAGAGGATTCACCAGAGACAGAGCGGGGAGCAGAACAGGTGGACAGACCAAAAAGCACTGCTGAGGGGAGCAGCGGGCGCTCCAGGAGAGGTCTGCCTCACCATGTGGGATTCTCCCTGGCTGGCCAGAGATCGAGCCTGCACTGCAGAGGCTGCGGACAGCTTCACAGCGCTGCCCTCAACCCGCTGCGCCACCAGGGAGGCCCAATTGTGTGATTATTTAGTAGGTACTTGTTCCTCTGAATAGATATAAGTGAAATGGTTATTGATTGAATGAATAAGCTACAGAAGAGAAAATAATTGTTAGAATAGCAGTACTGAAATTTTAGCCTGATCACTTCTTGACGCTTGGATAGAGGGGGTTTTTCACATGGGGCCTTTTTAGGTACTTCATAGGCAGCTATGTGACTGGGTTTTTAATATTATTAAAAAATCCCAAAGTAAATGAGTAGTCCAAATCTACAGCTCCTTGAATTAAAGCGTAATTCATCCCACTTACTTAAAACCTCAGACTGATCTCTTCGAAAGAAATAGGTCATGTATGTGTGAGGGAGGCCGGAGGTGTAGTAACTGAGCTCATGTGCTTCAGGGCTCAGGCTAAGCTGAGTCCACATTTCAGGATGTCCTGCTGTGTGACCTTGGACAAGGACTTCACCTCAGCCTCCATTTCCTTGTCTGTAAAACAGGACTAATACCCACCCCTCCCTCCCAATCATGGCATAACAGGGAGGATTTAAAGCGGACCAATATGTTCGAGCCATCTCTAGGGCATCTGGCCCAGGTGAGTCCTCGCAGCAGCTCAGAGTAGGGGACACTGTTAACTTGGAAGTCAAGAAAGAGCACAGAACTTGGAGAGACTCGAATCCCAGCTCTGCTCTGGTGTGACCTTGGACACAGGTCACCTACTTTTTCTCTGCGCCTAGATTGCTGGTCACCATTTTTAAAATAATAAAACCAATAATAACCAATTTTAAAATAATAGCTCCGGCCTTGAAGTTAAAATGCCAAGGTCCCCCAAAGTTCCTGGAACCTAAAGGTGCTGGTTAATGCTGGCTAAGTCGAATTGCCTAGTGCTTTTATTCCTGGTTTATCAGGGTCGGTGGGCACCAAGCATTTAGAGAGAACCATTTTCTTTACATCTGAGATGGGCTGAGCGCCAGCCACCCTTAGAGAATTACCTAGGCACAAATGGATGCCTGCTTTCTGCACGAAGACCTATTAAATAAGTCCTAATTGAAAAAGAATGGTTTATAATCTGGAAGTGACACTGACTGTAGCAGAGGCAGAGAGCGAGAGCAGAGGTGCCTCCTGAGAGAGGGGGCTGGTGAATGGGGCGCTAGAACAAGCTGTGTAGGTTGGGGAGAGTCAAGGAATGCCTTTGTCTGTATTTGTCAGTCACTCCTCCGGAGAGCAAATTTCTTTTTCAACTGTCAGCCTTTCGAGCAGTGGCTCTCACCCTGGAGCTCATTTGTCCCCCAGGGGATATTTGGCAAAGTCTGGAGACGTTTTGCTGGCGTAATTGGGGGGAGGGAATGCTGCTGGCAGCTACTGAGCAGAGGCCAGGGATGTTGCTAAACATCCCACCAGGCACAGGACAGCCCCCAACAACAAAGAACGATCTGGCCCCAAATGACCACGGTGCCGAAGTTGAGAAATCCTTCCTCTTAGAGGATTGTGTGGTTCCACAACACTGTAAAATACAGTCCCAGTACGGGAGAAAGGAACACTTTTCAACTTCATTTGAATAACGCTGGAAATCTGAAAAAGCTCACTTTGTGAATCATGCGCATAGTTTTCAACAGCTTTATTGTGGTATAATTAATAGGTCGTAAAACTCACCAACTGCAAGTGTGCAGGCGATGCTTTTGAGTGAACGTGTAAGTTGTGCGTCCATCACCACAGTCCAGTTTTATAACCCTTGTCCCCCACCCTCAAAGTTTCTTCCTGTTATGGGCACTTTTTTAAAGGAATATTTTGTATCCATTGATTGTTGGTATATGGGAAAGGAAACCAAGTTAAATAAAATTATCTTCTCTGAGACTCTTCAGATAAGCAGTCTTGTGACAGCAGAGCGTGACCCATGGAGGTGGGGCAGATGATTTTTTTTTTTTATTTAGTCCTGAGCCACATAAGTCTGCAGGATACAGTTATTTCACGTGTGGTGAGTTCTCTAAAATGTGGGATCAGGAAGCCAAGTGCACAGGCAAATGTTTCACTGGGCAGGCATGAAGCACAAAGGCTAGAGAAAGATGACCAAGTTGAATTCTGTTCCTCATAAACTTTGAGAGACGATGAGAAATTCAAGGCTTTAAAGCCTTCAGAATGCAATTTGCAGTTTTACGTAACAGGGTAAGAAGTTTATAGGGCAAAATAGAACAAATCTGCTGGGGACTGTTTTGTTTTAGGAACATGTGCTAAGTAGCAGTTTGTGATGCAGTGCTGGTGGGTTTTTTTTTTTTTTTTTTTAAACCACTCAGTAGATTTAAACCTGGTTACCTGTTCACACTGCAGGATTTCTTCTGTCTTTCAGGTAAATCCACGGGGTCTGACCCTTGGGGAGTTTTAAGGGGGGAAATGCAGTGTTTCATGTGAGGGACCTGGAACACTCAGAACATCTGTTTTTCAGATGAAAGATCTGGGTACTCGTGGATTGCCAGTAAAATGTGGATTTGCAAGACCCAATTGCTTCTGACTTAGTTCAGTTGTCTAGGGAGAGAGGGGTAGTATTTGGGCACAGTTGTCAGTGGCGCCCTTCTCCTAATCTGATTCAAATACCAGGTGCCTGTGTCTGAGTAGCAGGCACCCCAGTAATGTACCTGCTAACTGGAGAAAACATGGGCCCTATTTATGCTCTCTCTGGACCAGATGCCCTTGGGCAGCCTCTTAAATACCTTGAGTTTCCCAGTTTCCTCCTTGGTGAAGTGGGAGCCCAGGAGCCACGTCCCATTGACTTACCCTGAAGACTACAAAGTTAGCAGGGTTGAAAGTCCTTTCTTAGATGTCGATTTTCTTTTTTCAAAAAAACTTTCCATTAGCATCAGCAGTTTGTGTTTTGTCAAAGTGTCATTTTATCCTTCTACCTGGGGTAAAAGGAAAGACATTTTACTATCAGGGAACTGAGACCCAAAGTTAGGTTGAGCAACTTCCTCACGCTGCTGTGGTCACTCAGGGAAGAGCTGACCTGTACATTGTCCCCTTCCTGGGCACCATTTTGCATCCTCTTCCAAAACTTCCTCATGGGGTTGGGGGATGATGCTATCCATGTTCCTTCTGAAGGGCTTAAGAGAGGATTTCATTTGTTTCAGGCATTCTGCTGCTCTCACCTTTTATTGTACTCATCCTGAGAGGTCTGCTCAAAGGCTTTTCTAGTTCATTGAAAATGTGCAGGCCATAAAGCAAACAAAGTAAGTGTTCTTTATTACCAGCCCAGGGCAGACAGTTGCATGTTCTTGATTGTTTTAAAGCTGACAAGAAAGTCACTGTGCTGATCCAGTAGAATTCCTTGTTTTTTTTTTTTTTTTTTTTTTTTATAGAGGCATGTTTTTATTTATTTATTTATTATATTTGTTTGTCTTGTTTATACATGCACTGGGTACAGTCAGAAGCGCGGGAGGGTGAGAGAATTCACCAGAGCCAGAGCGGGGAGCAGAGCAGGCAGAAGGGCTGAAGTACACTGCTGAGGGGAGCAGCGGGTGGCAGGAGAGGTCTGCGCACCATGTGGGATCCTCCTCCGGTGGCCGGGGAGCAGCCGGGGATCGAACCGGCGCCGCAGAGGCCGCGGGCAGCTTCGCAACCCAGCGCTCAACCGCTGCGCCACCGGGGAGGCCCAGAATTCCTTGTTAAAGGAAAATGAAAGAGATACCTTCTCTAGTGCCCAGAGGTGCCAGAGGTAAGGACTTGACTGTCCTGAATGGTTAGAAGTCATGAAACAAGTCCGAGGAAGACTGCACGCAGAACAAGCAGTAGGACAGCAGAACACAGAGCCGAATCATTCTACAGCCTAAATTCAATCCCCAGCCAGGGTGCTGACTACATGGCATGAAAATGCTTAATTTTTTCTTGGTATGCAAACAGTCATGTTCTGATAGAATGCCTAATTTTATTTTATTTATTTATTTTTAAAGATTTATTTATGCATACAAGAACTGGGGTAAAGGCAAGCGGTGGGGGGTGTGTGTGTGAGAGGATTCACCAGAGACAGAGTGGGGAACACAATAGGCAGACTGACTGAAATACACTGCCGAGGGGAGCAGCGGGTGAGACAGAAGAGGTGTGCTGTGCCATGTGAGTTGCTCCCTGGCAGCCCTGCTGCAGAGGCTGCTGATTGCTTCATAGTGCAGTGCTTAACCCCTTGTGGCCCCCAGGAAGGCCCCAAGAATGCCTAATTTTATTATGCAGACGGTAAAGTGCTTTGCATATACTTTATATACCTAAAGGATCTAGCTTGAAGAATTTTTACATAGGGTGTGCAACTGCCACCCAGATAAAGCTATCTGACATTTCCAGCACCTCAGGGGCTCCATGTGCCTCCTCCCCATTCCTGATAACCCTTATTTTAACTTTTATTACTAGAGATTAGTTTGCCTCTTTTAAATTTATCGTAAATGGAATCATGCAGTATGAACCTCTGGACTCACTTCTGTCACTCAACATGAGCTGCACTCACCCGTGTTGCATAGAATGGTAGTTTAGAAAGATAAGTTTTTATTTTATTTGACCCCCACCACCATCCTTTATATCCTCTTACCACTTTCTCCCTCTCCCCATCTCTCTCTCCCCTTCTCTTAGCCCTAGAGCCCTCATGGTGATTATTAATGTCTGCTAGTTTTTTTTAAGGATTTATTTATTTATGCATAAAAGAACTGGAGTACAGGCCAGAGGTGTGGGGGGTGAGAGGATTCACCAGACAGAATGGGGAGCAGAACAGGAAGGTCTATTGAAATACACTGCCAAGGGAGCAGCGGGCGAGACAGGAGAGGTCTGCTGCTCCTTACAGTCAGCTTCTTGGCTGGGGATTGAATTTAGGCTATAATGGTGATAGCACTGAGACTTAACCCCTACACCACCAGGGAGGCCCTCAAGACACATGTTTTTAAGCTAAAAAACAAGTTAAAGGTTGTCAACAGGTTCCAGGATGGAGTCATTGGATGTGGATAACTTCATAAAATGAATTTTAATTAGACTTTTGAAAGAAAGGGTAGAGATTTGAAATGTAGATAATACTGGGAGAACCCATGAAGGCAGGAATGTGAACAAGAACTAAAGAAGGGATACTTGACCAAGCAGAGGTAGAAAAAGATTGGAATGGAGAGAAAGAATGATGGGAGGTTGGTGCAGGGGGCTTTATGATGTCAGAACTGGTGGAATGTCCAGCCTGCACAGTCTCTTCTCTCACGGAGTCTGTATTGGTGAGTCCTTATTTATAAATGTCCATGCCAAGTCCTGCAGTCCCTTATTGTGTCTCTGGGAGATGAGCAGAGTTAGACCTTGTGTCCTGTAATCCACATGGCACCATTGCTAGGAGGCGGGCCGGGACCCAGCACATGAAGCCCCAGTGGATACTGGCATCTCTGTGATACTGACCTAGGGGATGGAGATTAGGAAAGAAAATGTTCCAGTTCATCCCCTGTGTTCCCCAGAACAGTGTGCTTAGGTTACTAAAGACCGCCTTTTCCCCAGAAGTGACCACGTGAGGAACAGTGATTACTTTACAGCTCCCTGTAATTTTTTTTAAAGATTTATTTTAATTATTTATGCATACAAGAACTGGGGTGCAGGCCAGAGATGCGGGTGATGAGAGGATTCACCAGACACAGAGTGGGGAGCAGAACAGGCAGACTGACTGAAAAACACTGCTGAGGGGAGCAGCGGCCGAGACAGGAGAGGTCCCCTGCGCCATGTGGGTTGCTCCCTGGCTGGGGATGGAACTGGTGCTGCAGAGGCTGCGGATAGCTTCATAGTATTGAGCCTTACCCCCTTCTCCCACCAGGGAGGCCCAGCTCCACATAGTTTTTAATATAATAAAACTTACCTGTATAAGCTATACAAAATATATGATCAACTTACTGTGTAATGGAATCATATACACCACCCATTTATAAATAATCTTTTCTATAATCAGTGTGTTAAACACAACAGGATTTTCATCTGTTTTACTTGAAAAGGTGTGTGTCCCCATATATACAGGGGTGTTAAATCTATTGCCACTTACATATTCATTTAACATTTATTTCCTTGGGCTGCTTTACAAGACTTCTGCCTACATTGCTCCTGTCTAATCTCCTATGAAAATTCATCACTTAGTTATAATTGAAATATAATTGAATGCTTTTGAATTTTGGATTGCTTTCATTTCTGGTATCTAATTGTACATGTGGTTATCCCCTGCATCACATACTTTTCTCCTCAAGGAATTGATGGGCCTTTTTGTTGTTATTCTCAAAGCCAACTACTCAGAGAAGCCTTTCTGAACAACCCCCCACCCAACCTAAAAGAGCATTACCCCATCCTCGCTAATCTTATTTTTGTTTTTCTTTACTGGACTTACCAATACTGGAGGTCACGAGTATCTTTTAGTAGTTTCTTGTCTGTGTCCTTTATGACAATTGAAGCTCCATGAAGGAGGGACTTTGGTTCATTATACCTGTCAGGTCCACAGCCCATCCTTTGCACATAGTAGGTACTCAGTACATGCTTGTTGAATAAATGGGTATTTTCATACTGTGAATTTCACACTTTGCGAGATTGGAGGAAAGGAAATCACGTGAGTGTGAGAAAATGGAGGCTCACATAAGTGATGTGGGCAGCACGGAGCAGCCCTGAGCTGCGGCTGGAACTGACACAGCATCTCCTGTCCCATGGCTCAGTGAGGTTCCCGTGAGCTCACAGCAGACGTGATGATATGCGGGGTTGTCTGGTGGCCTCTGCAGAACAGCAAGGAAAAGGCACACCCACGTTTTCATTTTTTGAGCAAATGATGTGAACTTCTGACCACTGTTTCCTCTTCAACAAATTAGAATTAAATTCTCACAAGGGCTTTGTCAGTATTACAAGGCCAGCAAGTTAAAACCTATGAAGTAAGAGAAGCCCCTACTATGTATTCTAAAAGTCTGTGTTAAATTAGTCAACCAGAAAAAAAATATCGATTTCCTGTAAAGACATGTTTTCTAACTACTGTTTATACGTTATATTGTTTTGCTACCTGCTTTAAACTAAAGGCTGCAGCAGTCTTTAATTTGTTTCTCTGTTTGAATCCAGAGGCTCAGACACAGGACTTATTTTTTTAAATCACGAACTTAATGCATTTATTTATTTATTTATTTATTTATTTATTTATTTATTTATTTATTTATTTTAACAAGATGACTTCCCTTCCTAGTTTTTGGGCATTGGGGGTAAACTGAGTGTCAGGACCAGCTCCTGAAGCATCTTTTTTCTTTTTTTTAAAAGATTTATTTATTTTTATACAAGAGCTGAGGTACAGGCCAGAGGTGCAGGAGGGTGAGAGGATTCACCAGAGACAGAGTGGGGAACAGAACAGGCAGACTGACCGAAATACACTGCTGAGGGGAGCAGCAGGCGAGACAGGAGAGGTCTGTCTCACCATGTGGGTTGCTTCCTGGCTGGCCCGGAATCGAACCTGTGCTGCAGAGGCTGCGGACAGCTTCACAGAGCTGTGCTCAACCAGCTGCGCCCCCCGGGAAAGCCCCTCAATGCATTTATTTTTGAAAGAAGTGTGAATAATGTGTCTAATGATCCATTTGGGATGATCTATCTCCTGATCTTAGGAAAAGGCTTTGCATAATCTCTTCAGTGACCTCAGGGCGAGGTGTGTGGGGGTGCTTACTTTAATTCTATACCTTCCTAATCAGTTCCCATTCATTGGTGTGCTCAGCCTGTGCAGCCTTTACTGGGCTTCTGTGGTATGCAGGAGATTCCAGGAGGACAGGGAGACACCTGAGTAATATAGTGACTGATGGTGGCAATTCTAATTTGCATCAGCTCTAACAAGCTGGTGTTGAAACTGGATGGCAGGGTGCCAAGGAAGCCAAGGTCAGCATAAGTCGCAATAGCTAAGTGAGTCATGTAACCCAGGATTTGTGCATACCCACAGGCCTGTCTGACTTGCCCCACCTCCACGGGAACACCCACCTCCACCAGAGCAAGTATACAAGTATCGGTTAAGTGCCTGCCTGTGCCCAGCCCTGTCCTACGGGTGTGGTGAGTGGCCAAAGGAAGCAGAAGTCATAGGGAGACTGATAGAGGGGAAGACAAGTTAAAGTGAATAATCAAGCAAGACGTCTATGCCCAGAGGAACCATCACGAGCTGGGGGCAGTGGACGTATGGGAGAGAGACCCAGTCTGGGGGGAGGGCATGGGATACAATAGCGCAGAGGAGCAACCTGAAAGGAGCAGCAGGGCCTCAGAGTACTGAGGAGAGGACCTGGCCACAGGCTGCCTGCTTGTGCATCCTGACGTGCTCCTTTCTCTCTTTGTGACCACGGGGAGACTGCTTCCCTTTACCAGCCTCAGGTTTATAACTGTAAAATGGAGATAGTGTTATTGTCAACTCTTCCCACTTCCATTCATTCAACAGATTGTGCTTTAATGCGCAAGGCGTGGTTCAGATGCTGGGGATGCAGTGACAGATGGGTCCTTACTCTTGCAAAGCTTGCTTTCTGGTAGCAGAAGCAGAGAGTAAACAAGAAAATAATAGAAAGTGAAAAGAGCCACACAGAGAATGAAAACAGAGAAGCAAATGAGAGCCTGGGGATTTCCTTCAGATGTGTGTCCAGAAAGAGCTCTCTGCAGAGTGGACATGATCTGCAGAGTGGACCTGATGGTAGCAAGAATTCAGCTGTGTGGGGTGTGAAGGGGAGAAGGTGCCAGGTGGGGAGTGCAAAGTCTGGGGCCAGAGCAGCTTAGCAAGTTCAAGGGCAGCCAGGTGAGCACTGTGGTGAGATGGGTGGGCAGGGGGGAGGGCCGGAGATGAGGTGGAAGAGGCAGGGGGAGGCCAGATTGCCCAAGTATAATTTTCATTCAGCAAAATGATCT
Source organism: Talpa occidentalis (assembly GCF_014898055.3). Classification (NCBI taxonomy): domain Eukaryota; kingdom Metazoa; phylum Chordata; class Mammalia; order Eulipotyphla; family Talpidae; genus Talpa; species Talpa occidentalis. The sequence continues at coordinate 15,290,222 of NW_023600993.1, forward strand.
GATCTGTAGTTCTGATCAGTTTCTATAAATGCCTGTCTAGACACAGAACATCTTCATTGCCCCAGAAAGTTCCTTCCTGGTCCTTGCCATACACAACTCCCCAGTCCCCCACCTCCACCCAGCAACCACTGATCTAATCTGTGCCACCATTTGTTTTGATGTTCTTGAATGTCATAAATCATACCACACCTCCTTCTTTCACTCAGCTTAGTATGGTAGGGGTCATCTATGTTGTTCCTTGCATCAGTAATTTCCTTTTATTGCTGAGTAGTATCCCACTCTGTGGCTGTCCCCAATTTATTTATCCATTCCCCTGCTGATGGACATCTAGGTTGTTTCTAGTGGATTTATATAAGACTTGATTTTTTGTTTTAAGATTTATTTTATTTATTTATGCATGCAAGAGCTGGGGTGTAGGACACTGGTGTGGAGGTTATGGGGATTCACCAGAGACAGAGTGGGGAGCAGAACAGGTGGATTGACTGAAAGACACTGCTGAGGGGAGCAGCGGGCAAGTCAGGAGAGGTCTGCTGCGCCATGTGGGTTAGCTTCCTGGCCAGGGATCAAACTCATGCTGTGGTGGCTGGAGATAGCTTCATAGTGCTGAGACTTTTAAACCCCTTGCACCACCAGGGAGGCCCTAGGAAAGACTTGATTTTAAAGCATTCCTCTGGCTGCTCTGAAAAGAAGAAAGCAAAATGTACAAGGGAAAAAAGAAAAAGAGAAAGAGGACCAGTTAAAGTTATTGCAGCCCAGGTATAAGTGAGTGTCTGTGTGGACCAGGATGGAGGCAGCGGAGCAGGTGACAAGTGCATAGTTTGGGACTCCGTTGTGAGCCATGAGACAGTGGGACTCGTTGGATCTTGGGCAGATGGTGGTGTGTGAAGAAATGACACCAGTGGACCTAATGTTTAAGTTGTTGACCTGAGCATTTGAAAGGATGATAGTTGCATTTTCCAAGATGGGATCTTGAGAGAAACAGATTTGGGGGAGAGTTCTTTTTTCTATGTGTTAAATCAGGTGTTTCTCTTAGTTGTCAAGGTGATGAAATGAGATAATCCATATAGCAGTTTGGTGTCGTATCTGGAACAGTCTAAATGCTCAGTAAATGGTAGCTCCTATTATAGTTAAAAACTGTTAAAAAAATATTGATCTTGGTAAAGAGTCTTGCCATGTTAACATACTGGTTAAGGATCCATTGGGCAAGCAAGGAAGAAATAAGTTGGTGGAAGTCTTGAATTTCAGGTAAAAAAATTTCACACTGAATCTACTTGAAAATAGTGAGCCTTTGCACTTTAAGGAGGAGGAGACACAAATATTTTAGAGTGCCAGGAGGAGTCCTGGCTTCTGGTCTTGGCTCCTGGTTCCTTTGCCCCTGGGTGAACTCAGGCCAGCCACACCCCTTCCCTGAGCTTTGTTGTCCTGTGGGTTGTTGGGAGGGGAAAATAAGAAGAGATAGGCTAGAATTGCCTTGGAAAGTATCAGACAGAAATGCTCAGTGTTACTAAATGGCTTTTAGAGCAGAGAGATGCATCCACTAGGTGTGAGATGGGGGCTTGGGTGTGGGAATGTATTCCAAGAGGGAGGAAGCTGGCTTTTGAAGCTGACTGTGAAGGGCCTGACCTGGAGCCCTGGCAGTGAGAATGGAGAGGGAATAATAAATCAGGGTGAGATTTTGAAAGGAGAATCAGATGGCCTTGGCTGAGGGCATTGGATGCGGGTATGTATATAGTGAGCCTCGGGAACTGGGAGAAGGGTAATTCATACCAGTGAGGTGAACAGCTAGTTGAAAAGGGGATGTTGGCGATGAAGGCAGACCTTAATGTAAAACTTACTGGGCAGAAATGCCAGAGGTAGGCAGTTGGGCATGTGGACTGGAAGCTCTGACTTGCAGGTTGAGCTGGTTTTGTGGATTTGCGAGTCATCAGCTCAGATAATGACACCACGAGCAGGTGAGCTGTCTAAGGAAGCACATTTGCTCGTCCCTGTTGACTTGGTGCCAAAACAACAGGCTGAAGAGTGAAAAATTCTGCCTGTCAGCTGGTTGTCTGGGCTCCTTAATGCCAGCCAGTTTCACGAAACTTTCCACTGTGGTGAGGCTGAACCGCCTGCTTCTAAAGTGTGTTTTAAGAGATTCCAGTAATTGTGGACTTAGGGTTCTGGCGTGCCAGTTTCTTGGTTCTTGTGTTCCTGGGAACCTCTTGAAGCCCATCCAGCGGTGATGCAAGTTTGGGTTTGCTCCTGGAGAGGTGAAACAGAGGTAGTGAGGGGTCCGGCTCTGTCTTAGGCCATTTGGTGTCACTGGAGCTGTTGTTCTAGCACTTTTTAAATATATATATATTTAAATAAATATATATAAATATATATATTATATATAATATATAATAAATATATATATAAATAAATATATATTTAAATAAATATATATATATATATTTAACGGGGAGGTTTATTAGGGAAAGGGACAGAAGAATGAAGGACACAAGCTGGCAGGAAGAGCTGTCCCAGAAGGGACAGGTTTGCTGAGAGAGGCCTGCATGGTTGCAGGCAGGTGGCCTTGAGGAGAGCTTCCCTGCTGAGGGAGGTCAGTGAGAAGTCCTGGCATGGTCCAGGTGAGGGGGAGGCAGAAAGCTGCTGCCCTGCAGAGGAGAGAGTTGGTGAAAAGAAGCACCTGCATAGTCACAGGTGGGCAATGGGAGTGCTGCCTGTTCTAGCACCTTTTGAGGTAACACCTGAGTGTGCTGGGCCTTTCATTCAGCCAGATCTGATTATTATTATTTTAATATTTATTTATTTATGCATACAAGAACTGGGGTACAGGCCAGAGGTGTGGGGATGAGAGGATTCACCAGAGACAGAGTGGGGAGCAGAACAGGCAGATCAACTGAAATACACTGCTGAGGGGAGCAGCAGGCGACACAGGAGAGGTCTGCTGCGCCATGTGGGTAGCTGGGGATCGAACTCGTGCTGCAGAGGCTGCAGATAGCGTCATAGGTTGGATAGCTTCATAGGTTGCGTCTTAACCCCTTGAGTCACCAGGGAGGCTCCAGACTTGATTAAGCACAAAGAGGGTAGCTCTTTGTTGAACTCCAGCACTGACTAAAGGACTTCTTCCAGGGTGGGATGTGCTGAAGGTTTTTTGTTGCCTTGATGCAAATTTGGAGAGGCTGGAGGAAAAGCATTTGAATAGGGTGTTCCCACCTGGGTTCTTTTTCCCTGGGTCATTTCCTCAAGGCACTATTTCCATTTTCCTTCTGTATCCTCGACCACTTTCTTCAATATTTGTTTTTGTTGTCCCTTGTGGCTTTTCAACTAAATGACAGCCTTACTAAGATCTTCAAGAGCTGCTAGTGCTACGTACTTTCTCTCCCTTTCCAGTCTGTTTTTACTAGCTACCCCCTGAGCAAAGATTCTTCCTGCCACTTTTCTTATTTTCATTTGTGACAAAGTCCCCAGATTTTAAAAGTCTCAGTGTCAAGCCATAGCTTTGTGATGTCTGGTGGCCTTACAACTGGGAAATAAAAAGGATTATCAAATGTAGAGAAAGAAAAAGGTTTATGCCCCAGGAAAGATTACTTTGTCATTTAAATTTAAACTGTCCGGAAAGCTCAAATTATCCCAGGGATTGGAGGGACCATTGGCGACCACACCCATCAGACCTTCCTTTTCTCTTTGAATCTTTGTTACTCTGGTCCTCACCTGGGAACTTTTTACATATGCAGAATCTCAGACCCCACCCTAGACCTACTGAATCTGAATCCACATTTTAAAGAGGTCTGGTGTCTCCTGAACAGATTCTGAGTTTTAGAAGCACTGCTCCCAGTGGTGCATTATTCAGACTGCTTGCACAGCAGTTCACTGCCAAAGAGAGAACTTACTGGGATCACAGCAACCCACAGTGGGCTCCAGGTGTTGTTGTTTAATGGAATGAAGAGACATTTTTCCACCCCCCAAGTAATACATGCACACAGTCAAGAGTATAATTCCTCAATGGTAACAGCTGAAAATGTAAACTCTCACCCCATCCCCAATCTCACTTCTGACCCCCCTTTTTTAAAAAAAAAAAAAAGATTTATTTATTTATTTATACAAACACTGGGTACAGTCAGAAGCACGGGAGGGTGAGAGAATTCACCAGAGCCAGAGCGGGGAGCAGAGCAGGCAGACTGAAGAAGTACGCTGCTGAGGGGAGCAGCGGGCGCGGCAGGAGAGGCCTGCTCGCCATGTGGGACCCTCGCCCGGTGGCCGGGGATCGAACCTGCTCTGCAGAGGCTGTGGGCAGCCTCGCAGCCCAGCGCTCAACCGCTGCGCCACCAGGGGAGGCTCCTGACTCCCTTTTAATAATTTCCCAGCAAGGGTAACCTTCCCCCTCTGTCCTTCCGAGGCTGTATTGTACATTTCACACTGCAGTTCCCGGAGAGGAGCTGGCCGGATTCACTGTGCAGAAATCCACCTTAGATTCTGGTTATGCTAGGCTGAATTTGTGAACATGCCAGAAAGTTGGGATGTCAGCAAATCAAGGTGTTGAGGGAGGCGGTCCATGCGGACACGAGCGCCACTGTTAGAGGGTGTCCAAGTTTCCCTTCTGCCATGTAACAATACGGCTCTATCATTAGCAAGTTTTACTTGTTTCAGACTCTCCACTAATTTGAAAAACAGGGCAGCCTACTTAATGACTCAATTATTCATCTCATTTGCTGCTTTTGCTGAGATAAATTCACAGTGGAGCCCTGGCTACCACTCACTTCTTTTGTTTTGTTTTGTTTTGAAGGTGGGAAGGGAGCAGAACTAGAGCCCCCACCCACCCCTTTTGATGTCGGTTTTTTGGAGTCTGTGGGTTTGGAGTGCGGGGTCCTTGGGTTCACCCTGGGAGAGGTGTCACCAGAGCTCCCGTTTCAGTGGCACGCATTTCCCAGGCGAGTTTCCCACGAGACAGAAACATTAGTTGCATTTAAAAGAGCAGGTTTATTAGGGAAAGGGACAGAAGAGTAAAAACCACTTGCATAGACACAAGCGTGCAGGAAGAGCTGCCTGGAAAGGGACAGGTTTGCTGAGAGAGGCCTGCATGGTTGCAGGCGGGCGGCCTTGACAGGTCACAGGCAGGCAGGAGGCTGCTGCCCTGCAGAGGGAGAGAGTTGGTGAAGAGGCACCTGCATAGTCACCGGTGGGCAGAAGGACTGCCGCCCCTTTTAGGGGCAGCATTAGGTTTTATCATCTTCTTTGGGTAGGGAGGGGCTCATCTTTGTGGGTGGATGGTTTGTTCCTCATTCTCCTTATCTTAACCTTCTGGAATGTGCTCCTGACACTCCCTACAGTAGTCTGGTAGTTTCTATCCTGGATTAGTGGCTCTTAATCCCTTCTACCCCCACCTCGTGTGTGAGACAGGTTCCTGACCTGTGGTGTCTCCTTTCCAGCTTTTCTATGTTTATCCTCCATCACTTTCACGTCCTGGCCCCTCTTTTCTCCCTTTAAATGTCACTTATTAAAATTTTTTTAATTTATGAGGAGATAATAAGCCTCAATTTTGGGATATACTTTGGGGAAGCTTTGCAGAGGACCCATGTTTGAAGTGATAATTAGTTATTAGCAATTCTTGTCTTTTTATGTTTAATTTTTTAAAAGATTTATTTATGCATACTAGAGCTGGGGTGCAGGCCAGAGATGTGGTGGCACTGTGTGTTTGTGTGAGAGGATTCACCAGAGACAGAGTGGGGAGCAGAACAGGCAGACTGACCGAAATACACTGCTGAGGGTGTTATAGGACAGGAAGAGGGGCAGCCCAAACCCCGCAAACCTGCCTATTCTAAATGGGTTCTGCCATCCGCCGCATCAACACAAAACATAGGAGACTTTAATGGGAAGGAACTTTAATAAAACTAAAAAACAATACAGGTAAGGCAAAGAGTCTAGTTTCTAAATGAAGCATCCAGAGTTACCCATCCCCTCGTGGGTAAAAGTCCATCCATATGGGATTGGCCCAGAACAAGGCCCCAAAGCCTGCCACAAGTCTAAAGCATCTTCCAGTGGGGACCCACAGAAAAGGATCAGAAACTACCAGACAAGCCCGGAAGGAAAAGAGCAAAATCAACATCAAGATAAAAGCTGCCATTGTCACCTCCCCACGGGTCTCACCCACATCTGTGTCACCCAGTCCACGACCAAAAGACAAGCGCAGTTTCTTCACGTGTCTCTAGGCTCCATGCGCCTCCTCCAGGTCTCCTTCTGGCTCCATCCTGCTTCCTTCCTCAGTCTCTTCTGCAGCTTCTCCTCTTCCTGCTCAGCTCCACCCTCCCTTGGGTGGGGCAGGGAGCCTCCCCCTTTCCTGGGGACCACCCTGTTACAAGGGGAGCAGCAGGCAAGACAGGAGAGGTCTGCCTCACCATGTGGGTTTCTCCCTGGCTGGCCCGGGGATCGAACTCATGCTACAGAGGCTGCGGATTGCTTCATAGTGTGGTGTTTAACCCCTTGTGCCACCAGGGAGGCCCAGCAATTCTTGTCTTTTTAAAAAGCAGCTTTATTGAGTTATAATTTGTGTGCCATAAGATTCTCTGGTCTTAAGTGTTTATAGTTCAGTGATTTTTTTAGGAAATCTACTGAGTTGTACAGTTATCAACACAATCCAGTTTTAGAAGATCTCCATCACCCCCCAAAGATCTGAGCTATATATAGTCAGCCTGGTTGACAGCCTTAGCCCCAGGCTTTTTAACCTATTGCTGGCTCTGTAAAGGCATCTTTTCCGGACATTCATATAAATGGAATCAACAATATGTGGTCTTGTGTGAGTGACTTCGTACATTTAGCATAATTTGTGGACGGTTTTCCACATTATAGCGTGCATGAGCACGCCATTCCTTTTAATTATTTTTTTAAAGATTTATTTATTTATGCATACAAGAACTTGGGCAGAGGCCAGAGTTGTGGAGAGGAGAGAGGATTCACCAGAGACAGAGTGGGGAGCAGAACAGGCAGATTTATTGAAATACATTGCTGATGTTGCAGAAATAAATTCTAGCCTTTAACCCAGGCAGGGGAAGAACAAGCGGTACTTTAGGAATGGTGAGGCCAGGAAAGCTTTATTACTCAAGCTTGAGGTCTCAGACCTGGGTGGTCCCATAAGGTCTGAGCCCTAGTCTAGAGACAAAGAGTTTCTTTTATACACAACCACTTTACATTGATAAAGTTGGTTAGTTAGCATACAAATTCTTGACACAGGAAAAGAGGAAGGAGACCGATCTTCCAGGATGGCCTGGGAGATCAATCAGCCTAGCAGGCTGCCAGACCTTGTTTAGATATGCTGATTAAGGAAGCAAACTTATTATTTACTTTACATTTCCAGGTCTATGACTCTTTAACAGGGAAAGATTTCTTTTTCTTAGCAGTTCCCTTTCACTGAGGGGAGCCGTGGATGAGACAGGAGAGGTCTGCTGCGCATGTGGGTCGCTCCCTGGCTGGGGATCGAACTTGTGCTGCAGTGGCTGCCAATAGCTGCACAGTGCTGAGACTTAACCCCTTGCACCACAAGAGAGGCCCTTTCATTCCTTTTAGTGCCAAATAATATTCCAGTATATGGAATGCCGCCGTTTGTTTATTTTTCACCAGTGTGGGTATCGCTGGTAGATGCCTCTGATCTTTTGACCATTATGTTGTTGTGGGCTTCTGTTTTCAAGTTTTTGTGTAGATATATATTTTCATTTCTCATGGGTTTGCTGGGTTGTGGATTAATAGCCTAACTTAAAAAAATGTACTTTTGAATGTTGTGGCAAAATACACAGCTCATAAAATTTGCCATCTTAGCCATGACTAAGTATAGTTTCAGTGGCATTAAGACATTCACATTGTTGTGCAACCATCCTACTATCTGCAGAAGTCTTGGCATCTTGCAAAATCTAGTGTCCATTAAGCAATACCTCCCCTCATTACCTTAACTCCTGGCCACGACCACTCTATTGTCTGTCTCTGATTTGACTACTCCGGGTTCCTCAGATAAGTGGGATCATACAGTATTTATTACTTATTTCACTTAGTATAATGTCCTCCAAATTCCCCCACGTTGAAGCATGTGTCAGCATTTCCTTTCTTTTTGAGATTGAATAATATTCCATTGTATGTGTGTGTGTGCGTGTGTGTACACACTACAATTTGTTCATCTGTCAGTGAATATTTGGTTTGCATCCACCTTTTCCCTATTATGCATAATGCTTCTGTGAACTTAGGTACACAATCCTGCTTCAATTTTTTTGGGTAGTAATCCCACAAATGGAGTTGCTGGATCATCTGGTTATTACGTATTACCATATGAAGAACTGTTGTATTTTTTTCCATACTGGGTGTACCAATTTACCTTTTTTTTTAAAAAAAAAATTTTTATTTATACAATACCTGGGGTACAGGCCAGAGGTGCAGGAGGGTGAGAGGATTCACCAGAGACAGAATGGGGAGCATAACAGGCTGACAGACCGAAAACACTGCTGAGGGGAGCAGTGGGTGGGACAGGATAGGTCTGCTGTGCCATGTGGGTATCTCCCTGGCCAGTTGGGAATCAAACCCGTGCTGCAAGGCTGCAAACAGCTTCACAGTGCTGTGCTAAACCCACTGTGCCACTGGGGAGACCCACCAATTTACCTTTTTACCATGGGTGCACAAGGGTCCCAATTTCTTCACATCCTGCCTACCACTTGTTATTTCCTGTGTTTTGATAATAGCCATCCTAGCGGATGTGAGGTGGTAATATGTGGTTTTGATACACATTTCCCTAATGATCAGTTATGCTGAGTATCTTTGCATGTGCTTCTGGCTATTTAGTGTGTTTTTGGAGAGATGTCTGTTCAAGCCCTTTGCCCATTTTTTTTTATTGGGTTGTTGTTTTTGTTGAGTTGTAAGAGTTCTTTATATATTCTGGATATTGATTCTTTATCAGCTACTTGACTGACTAATATTTCCCACAATTCCACAGTTGCTTTTTACTCTTTTTATTATGTCCTTTGATGCACAGTTTTTATTTTGGTGAAGTCCAGTATTTATACCTTTTCTTTTATTGCCTGTGCTTTGGTGACATATCCAAGAAATTATTGTTTAATCCAATGTCATAAAGCCTTTCTTCCATTTTCCTCCCACTAGGAGTTTTACAATTTTATTTATTTTTTTAAAGATTTATTTATGCATACAAGAGCTGGGGTACAGGCCAGAGGTGTTGGGGGGATGAGAGGATTCACCAGAGACAGTGGGGAACAGAACAGGCAGACTGAATGAAATACACTGCTGAGGGGAGCAGCGGGCGAGAGGTCTGCCATGCCATGTGGGTACATCCTGGTCGGGTATCGAACTCGTGCTGCAGTGGCTGCGGATAGCTTCATAGGTTGCATCTTAAGCCCTTGCGCCACCAGGGAGACCCGAGTTTTATCATTTTAAATTTAGATCTTTGATCCATTTAGAATTTATTTTTATATATGGTATAAGTTAAGCTTGTAACAACTTTTTTTTTTTTTTTTGGTATGTGTGTATCTGGTTTCCCGAGTATCATTTTTGTATGAAAAGACTTTCCCTGTTAAATGGTCTTGGCACCCTTGTTGGAAATTATTTGGCCACATACAGAAGGGTTTATTTTTTGGCTTTTTGTTTTGTTCCATTGGTTTATGTTTAACTGTTAAACAAACCGCCAAACTGTTTTCTCAAGTGTCTACATATTTGACATCTCCGTCAGTAATGTATGAAAATTCCCATTTCTCTTGACATCCTTGACAGCATTTGTTAACTGCTCTTTTTGATTGTCTTCACACCTTGTGGGTATGAAGCTACATCTCTTTATAGTTTTGGTCCTTAACTTTTGCACATTCTGCCTTTGTCCAACCTGCAGCAGAGCAGTAGTAAAATAGATTGAGGACTCCCATTCCCCATAACTGATGGGACCAGTGACCTGCCTGAACTCAGCTGGTACTTCTAAAAGGGCCACTGAATGATAGTGAAGGCAAAGATCAACAGCTGGGACTACATCAAATTAAAGAGCTTCTGCACAGCAAAAGAGACAATAACAAAAACAAAGAGAAGCCCCACCAACTGGGAGAACATTTTTGCACACAACACTAATGATGAAGGACTGATCACAAAAATCTGCAAAGAGCTGATGAGACTCAACAACAACAAAGAAAATAATCCTGTCAAAAAATGGGCAGAAGAGCTAAAAAGAAACTTCTCTGAAGAGGAAATGCAAATGGCCAACAGGCATATGAAAAAATCTTCAACATCACTTGTCATCAGGAAAATGCAAATCAAAACTACCATGAGATACCATCTCACACCAGTGAGAATGGCACATATTAAAAAAACTGGCAACAACAAATGTTGGCGAGGGTGTGGAGAAAAAGGAACTCTCCTGCACTGTTGGTGGGAGTGCAAACTGGTCCAACCACTATGGAGAGCTGTGTGGAGATTTCTGGACCTACTAAACATAGAGCTTCCATATGATCCAGCAATTCCACTCCTAGGTATTTACCCAAAGGACACAGAAACATCCATTCCAAAGAGCACCTGCACCCCTATGTTTATAGCAGCACTATTTACAATAGCTAAGCTTTGGAAACAACCCAAATGCCCAAAAATAGATGACTGGATCAAGAAGATGTGGTACATATATACCATGGAATATTACTCAGCATTCAAAAAAGATAAACACATGCAATTTGCAGCAACATGGATGGCGCTGGAAGGGATCATGCTCAGCGAAATAAGCCAAAAAGAAAAAGAAAAATACCGGATGGTCTCACTCATAGCAGGAATCTAGAAAACTTAAATAAGGGACCAGGAAAATGAATAACTATAAGAAAGTGAAAATCAAAATCAACAAAAAACTATGAACCAGAGACACTCTATGGGGGGTAGAGGGCAGGAGGGGAGGGATTGGGGTCAAAATAAGGGGGTTGCAATTGTATGGGGAATATAAAAATAAAATTTATTATAAAAAATAAAAAGAAATAAAGGAAGGTATGAATATTAAACTTTTTTAAAAAGGAAAAAACAAACAAACAAAAAAAGGGCCACTGAATCAGGTCAGGCTGGCCTCTTAGCATCTTTCAGCCTCAGCTTTCTCTTCTGAGTAATGGGAACAGTTAATACACAGAGTGAGAGAAGAACAAGTATGTAGCGTCTTTCTCATTTTAAGTGCTTTTTTTAAAAAAAAGATTTATTAATGCATACAAAAACGGGTACGGGCCAAAGGTGTGGGGGGTGAGAGGATTCACTAGAGACAGAGTGGGGAACAGAATAGGCGATCTACTGAGATACACAGCTGAGGGGAGCAGTGGGCAATACAGGAGAGGTCTTCTGTGCCGTGTGGGTAGCTCCCTGGTGCCATGTGGATAGCTCCTTCGTGCTGCACTGGCTGCAGATAGCTTCACAGTGCTGTGCTTAACCCCTTGCACCATCAGGGACACCATCATTTTAGGTGCTTAATTCATGGTGGACTCACAGTTTTATTCCATAAATTTCCTTTTGGTGTGTTCCTGCTGTGGGCCATTCCTGTCACTAATTTTCCAGCAGATAATGACTGTGTAGTATTTTAAGCATGACAGAATCCTGCTAGACAGCCTAGCTGTCTTTTCCCTGTTTCTCTGGCTGTCACCCAAATATCTTCACACCCCATCATGCCCATGCTCACTCAGCAACCTTAGTGATCCTGCTCCTCCGTGTCTCTGTCATCTGAGTCTCGATCTTGTGTTTGTCCAGTTTGGTTTCCTTCTCGTCATCTATCCTGGCTTCTGCATAACTATGACAAAGTCTGTTGCATTTTCTTGACCTCTAACCCCGCTTCCTATTCTGGAAAAAACCTTTTTTCATCCCAGGCATGTCAAGAGCAATTCTCTGGCCTTTTGATCTTTCTTGGTTCTGCCACTTTGGTGGAAACTCACTCTGGGAGAGATGAAGTCATCTGGGCACCTTCCCCTCCTGGCGCCTGGGTTGCAAGTTGCTGCATCATTGACATGGCAGCACGCTCCCCAAAAAGCTGGCCTTTAACTGGTACTTTGTTAAACCTCAGGGCCAGTGCCCTTGGGAGTGAGTTCATTTAGCAGCTGTCTTGCCTAATTAGGGAGAAGAATGGGTAAGGTGCTCTGAAGGGAGACCTCTTATCTTGAAGAAGAGTGTCTGTGCTTGGACATCCTCGGGAAGGGAGATAGGAGGGCAAGGCCTAGGGCATGGTGGCAGCAGCTTGCAACACTTGGCCTGAAATGCTTTGCTGGCAGTCAAGGATAACAGCAATGAATGTTTTTTAAAGGACTTAGTGTATTCTTTTTAGTAAATTGAACCATGAGGCTCAGGCATATTAAAACATTGGAGCACTTGGGTTTCCAAGGTTCAGTGGTGCATGTCCATACACATGTAGGTAGTGATTTTCATATCTTGCCCAAGAAAAAGAAAATCTTCAAAGTAGTCAGCAGAGATCAAGTGATTTACAGACCTCAATGGGGTATGGCAGTACCATTTAGAACCACTTTGGAAATACTGGCACTGTTCATTTAGGGGCCAGAGTAAAGACTTTGGCTTTGGGGATAGAGTTTCTTTTCTTTTTTTTTTTTTTAAAGATTTATTTATTTATGCATACAAGAGCTGGGGTACAGGCCAGAGGTGTGGGGGGAGGGTGAGAGAATTCACCAGAGACAGAGTGGGGAACAGAACAGGCAGACTGACGAAATACACTGCTGAGGGGAGCAGTGGGCAAGACAGGAGAGGTCTGCTTCGCCATGTGGGTTGCTCCCTGGCTGGCTGGGGATCGAACTCACGCTGCAGAGGCTGCAGATTGCTTCATGGTGTGGTGCTTAACCCTTGCGCCACGAGGGAGGCTCTGCATCATGACTTTTCCGGCAACCCAGTATTTTGTATTTTCAAGGCAATCTCAATGGCAGCAGAGTTGGTGCTGTGTGGCTGACCAAGCTTTCATATTTCTCAGTAATTTGCCTTGTGTTTTCTTCTCTTCTCTCCCCGTGCCTTCATTCTACTCTTTGTTTTCAGGGAATTTTTAATGTAATTGGAAAAAGTTTTAGTGGTTCTGAGTAGAAGAAACCAAAATGCACTTAGTAAAAGCTGCTGGGATCCCAAGACTCAGTTGAGGCAAGAAAGTCAGCCAGCAAGGAAAGAAAAGTCCTTTTCATAGTTACATTTTTTAAAGCATTGATGTTTATTGTTGGTGGACTTCATTAAGCACTTCAGTCACAAGTGGTTTAAATAATGTGGCTAGCATTGGTGTAGGATAAGTGGAAGAGCAAATTTTAATATTACACATCTCCCGATCATGAGGTTTGTGACCCACCCTTTTATCAGCACCCCCCCAAGCACACAACAGTTCTTCTCTGTCCTGTTAAGGCAAGAAGGGAGCATACACTTAACTTTTTGGGTTGATTACTTCAAGTTTGTTGCAATAATGAAGTTAAAATTTAGATCTTTAAAAACCGATATTGTCTTCTCCAAGAATCACAAGCTTGTTACTTTTGGGTTTGGACCTCTGTGAGAGTGTGTGTGTGTGTGTGTGTGTGTGTGTGTGTGTATGTTGGGGGGAGTTATAAACAACCCCCCAAGGAGAAAAGTTTTGGACCCTTATATTCTTAAATGTGGTTTGTGATAAGTTTGTGGTTTCTACCCTCCCTCCCCCACAACTAATTTATTCTGAGCTCTGTTACTAGCCTTGGGGTTTTTCTGGAATTATGTTTTCCTCTCAGATGAATCAATGTTAAAGTTATCAAGCAACCCAAGAGCTGAATACTGCAGAGAACACGAAGTACAACATGAATGTCTGTTCCTCTCCCTGACTTAAACCCCCCACCCCAAATGTATCTGTAGACAAACCACATAGATATGTATTTTAATTCTTATTTATTTTTTAAAAATAACATCGGGTCATGCTGTGTGTTGTTCTATAGATTGCCTTTTCTGCCATTCACTAGGATGTGGAGAGGCTCCATGTCGGGACTAAGAGTTCACTTTAAAAAATTGCTTTTACTCTGGTTCACAATACTGTATGTGACTCAGGCATAGGATCTCACCTCCTCAGATGGGTGGCCCCACAGCACACCCTCCTTTAGGGTACCCCCAGTCTTTCATCATTGTTCATTCTGCCTTCTCCCTTTATTAGCTTTTTCCTTGATCAAGGTGGCATAATAGTCTGCAGTACTAATCCACATAGTTTAATACATTGTTCTCTTTGGGATCAAATTTTACATGACATGTTTTCTTTTGTGCTAATGGACAAATGTCACGGAGCTCATGTGGCCGTTTCTGGGGGAGAGCTTCCTAGTAGTGCAATGGTTGTGCCAAAGGGCGAGTGCATTGCAGCTTGGCTTCTGGAAGGCTGGACCAGTGCCTCCTCCCACACTCTGTAGTCCAGGGCACCTGTTTGCTCACATCTTGGTCAACTTTGGGTTTTATCAATAAAAAGTTCTTTTATTTTTTTGCTACTCTGATTATTAGGAGGAAATACATCCCAGGGCTTTTGATTTTTTATTTCTCTATTTCTAGGTACTTTGGCTAGGTCAGTTTGCCAGTAACATACATTTTTCTTTGAATCACCTTGATTTGTCATTCCCCTCCCATCAGATTATGCTTTTTTATTGTCTTATAGTTGATCTTTATATATTCTGGGTGTTAGTACTTTGATATATGTAGTTACAAAGCATGCAGTCTCTCAGTTGATCTCTATTCATATATGTATTGCTTAATTTGAGAATTGATATCTTTATAATATTGTGTCTTCCTATCAAGAATAATGTGTATTTGTTCATTTATTCAATCCTCCGTAGAAAGTTGAAGTTTTTTTTTATTTAATACTTAAATACTTCCTTGAAGATTTGTTTTATTTTTTTTTTTTAAATTAAGCCTCTCTTGCTGGCAAAGTAAACATTTTTTTTTTAAAACATCTTTTTTTTTTTTTAAGATTTATTTATTTATTTATTCATACAAGCACTGGGTACAGTCAGAAGCACGGAAGGGTGAGAGAATTCACCAGAGCCAGAGCGGGGAGCAGAGCAGGCAGAAGGACCGGAGTACACTGCTGAGGGGAGCAGCGGGCGGCAGGAGAGGTCTGCGCGCCATGCGGGTCCCTCCTCCAGTGGCTGGGGAGCAGCCGGGGATCAAACCGGTGCCGCGGAGGCTACGGGCAGCTTCGCAACCCAGCGCTCAACCGCTGCACCACCGAGAGGCCCCTTGAAGATTTGTTTTAAATAATTTTCTGTGTCTTGCTGCAGGTATTGCCTTGACCTGATCCTGTATATTTTTTTTAAGTTTTTTTTTATTTTTATATTTCCCATACAATTGCAACCCCCTGATTTTGACCCCAATCTCTCCTTTCCCCGCCTCCCCCGCCCCCCAAGTGTGTCTCTGGTTCATAGTTGTTTGTTAATTTTGATTTTTTTCTTTCTTATAGTTATTCTTTTTCCTGGTCCCTTATTTAAGTTTTCTAGATTCCTGCTATGAGTGAGACCATCCGGTATTTTTCTTTTTCTTTCTGGCTTATTTCGCTGAGCATGGTCCCTTCCAGCGCCATCCATGTTGCTGCAAATTGCATGTGTTTATCTTTTTTGAATGCTGAGTAATATTCCATGGTGTATATGGACCACATCTTCTTGACCCAGTCATCTATTTTTGGGCATTTGGGTTGTTTCCAAAGCTTAGCTATTGTAAATAGTGCTGCTATAAACATAGGGGTGCAGGTGCTCTTTTGAATTAATGTTACTGTGTCCTTTGGGTAAATACCTAGGAGTGGAATTTCTGGATCATATGGAAGCTCTATTTTTAGTAAGCTGAGGAATCTCCACAGAGCTTTCCATAGTGGTTGGATGATCCTGTATATTGGATGATCCTGATGTATGTTCTCTCTGGGTGATTGTGTATATGCAACTCTTTCTCTTTCCTTCTGTTTTAAAGATTTCCACCAAGATCACTCAGTCTTTTTTTTTTTTTTAAGTGTAAGTGCACATTGAAATTTTTTATTTTAAGATTTATTTACTTATACATAGAAGAACTGGGGTATAGCCCAGAGGTGTAGGGGGTGAGAGGATTCACCAGAGACAGTGGGGAACAGAACAGGCAGATTGACCAAAGTACACTGCTGAGGGGAGCAGTGGGTGAGACAGGAGAGGTCTTCTGCGCCATGTGGGTTGCTCCCTGGCAGACTGGGGATCGAACTCGTGCTGCAGAGGTTGCGGATAGCTTTATATGTTGCGTCTTAACCCCTTGCGCCACCAGGGAGGCCCTGGACCAGCTACATTTTAAGTGCACAGCAGTCACATGTGGCTCGTGGCTGCCATATTGGACAGTGTGTATAGAAGGCTCTCACTCAGAGTGAGTCTGCATTCCAGTTATTCTAACAATTAATATGCTGGTTTCCCAACCACAGCAGATTGAAGCAGTAAAAAAAAAAAGAAAGAAAAGAAAAAAGGGAGAGTGATGGAATGGGAAAGATAGAATTATAAGTGGCTGGAGTCTTTCGAAGAAAAGCATCCACACCTGTGTGGGGTGGGTTCTCCTTCCTGAAGCACCCTCTGCGGTAGCTTGGTAAAATGATGATGAATAATTGATATCTTTCCGTGCGTGTCCTGCACTTCATAACCTACGGTACCATGGAGAGGCGAAATGATACTCACTGTCCTCCAAGCAGGTAGGGATGTGTGAAGAATCTGTGGGAAAAGTTGAGGAAGCCTTCTATGAAGTGTCCTAAAATGAAAGTGGTGTCGTACAGGAACTCGTCATGAGGCTCTCGTCATCTGGAAAGCTGGGAGCCTGTAAATGTGACTTTACAGGGGTGTGTGCCTCCTTATGTCTCATGATGGTGAAGTTTCAAGGAGTTTCACGTCTGGTCTGTGGGGCAGTGCTGTAGCTGCAGCCTTGGAGTCTGAAGGCTTCCGTGGTGGCCAGGGCGCCAGCTGTGTTCCAGAGACCCCTGGAATCGGGCTTGTTGCTTTGGGATGATTTCCGGATGGACTCTTTTGGAACTGACCACCCTGTGGACATTTGCTTGTAGCAGCGGCACCAAAATACGTGGGGTTGCATTTGAGCTGCAGTACTTAGATTCTGACCATCAGAACAAGCTCCCCCCCCCCCCAAAAAAAAAATGCCTGAATCATATACCCTCTTTGCCTTTTTTCTTGTTCTTGTTCCTAGAATGGGGAGGGAAGCTGGCATAGTACGTGTACATTGTTCTCATCTAAAGCATCTAGTCCAGTGCTGTCTGTAACATTTCTCTCTCTTTTCCTTTTTGCAGGCTGAGGAGACTTGTAAATGTAATGGCTGGAAAAACCCCAACCCTTCTCCCACTCCCCCCAGAGCCGATCTGCAGCAAATCATTGTCAGTCTCACAGAATCCTGCCGGAGCTGTAGCCATGCCCTAGGTGAGTCCCTGAATCTTTGAGAAAACTAATGTCATTGCTGCTTGAAATGTCTTCTTATTTTAAAGATTTATTTATTTATGCATACAAGAGCTGGGGTATAGGTCAGAGGTATGGGGGCGGGGGTGAGAGGATTCACCAGAGACACGTTGGGAGCAGAACAGGCAGACTGACTGAAATACACTGCTGAGGGGAGCAGCAGGTGAGGCAGGACAGGTCTGCTGCGCCATGTGAGTAGCTCCTTGGGTGGGGACCGAACTTGTGCTGCAGTGGCTGCCAATAACTTCACAATGCTGAGATTTAACCCCTTGCGCCACCAGGGAGGCCCCCTGTTTGAAACTTCTGACTCTATTTCGTGGGTCAACCAAACTCTCGCTTGCTCTTTACTTACCTCTCTTGGAGGCAACAACAAAAGTGATTCCTTCATTTCATGAATTCGCTGGGGAGGACTTCATGTGAGACAAGCTCCGTACTGTTTTTTGGGCTCCTTATCTGTCTCTTCCCACTTGTCCCAAGAGCTGGGTTGGACCTGGGGATTGCCAAATAAGATGAAATGCCTCTGCTGAGCTGGTGAAAGTGTGTCATGACCCGATTCATTCTCATGAGGGCCTGAAGCTCTTTGATGCCCAGGGCTGGAGCCCCAGTCATTTGGTTCTTTGTTTCCTTATTTTCCGATTCCCTGAGTTGTTGTCTGGAAGTGCTTCATTTTATCTTCATGTTCTCTAGTTTCCTGTATCTGGTAGTTCTTTCTTCACTGGGCTGGTGTTCGGTAAATGTTTACTTGTGTTTTCCCTTTCAGCTTTCTTATCTATCCCTGCAAGAGAATTATTGTCTCTGCCAGAGTTACTCAACACGACTGCACTAATTTGTCCTATGTCCTCACACTAGTTTTGTGAAATTTTTAATTGTATTTTGTTTAAGTAGATAAAAGTTAATGGGTAATGAGTTTCCCCTGGTATTATTTTTATTTTTTTTAAAAGATTGATTGATTGATTGATTGATTTATACATACAAGCACTGGGTACAGTCAGAAGCGCGGGAGGGTGAGAGAATTCACCAGAGCCAGAGCGGGGAGCAGAGCAGGCAGAAGGACCGAAGCCCACTGCTGAGGGGAGCAGCGGGTGGCAGGAGAGGTCTGCGTGCCATGTGGGACCCTCCTCCGGTGGCCGGGGAGCAGCCGGGGATCGAACCGGCACTGCAGAGGCTGCGGGCAGCTTTGCAACCCCGCGCTCAACCCCTGCGCCACCGGGAAGGCCCTTCCCTGGTATTAAAATTCCAGTTCAGAATCCTTAAGTATTATATTTCTGCTTTTAGTTACCCATTATATCAATGACTGTCTATTTGTGTAGTTTACTGTCCGGTATTGCAAGGATATAGCCCTGGAGAGAATAGTCTTACTAATATACTTTGGTTTTAACCACCTGACCATTTTTAAGTGGGTGACTTCTTTTTGCCATTATCTCTTTCTCGTGCTTCCTGCTGATATCAAATGGCTCAGCATTGGCTTTCGGGCTAGTATGGTGGTAGGTTGAATCTGAAGTTTTATTTTGTACTCAGCTGGAGAGTATTTCCATACTTATAGAGCAAAAGAAGAAGATAATGTGATCTTCCCAGGAGATTATTGCACTGGAGTAACCTTCTGGAAAAGAAAATAGAGACTACAGATATCACCAAAGATATAAACACACTAAAAATTACATCACTGCATTGTTTTAACTGGTGTCTCAAATAATGTCAGTTCTGATTTTTGAAGCAGCCAGTGAATGCCTTCTCGAATTGCCTCAGGAATCATATGCAATAAACACTGGGCTCCAGATCTTGGTCAGCCCTGAGTATGAACTGTATTTAGTATTGATTGGGAAATCCTGTTATCCTACATCAATTAAAACAGAGGCTTCTTTCTTAGTGGAGCAGATTGTTTCCCTTCCGAGCATGTAAACACACATGCATGCCCAAAGGCAGAAACATTCTTGTACAAAGAAAAGCCAACTTTGTTTCCTTTTATGTTTTTTAACGAGCTTTGAAAACAAATGCCCTTACTTGACAATGGATAATCAGGAATGGGGGGGGGTACATATCCTTTTACAACTCAAATCCATGCCAGAAATTTAACCTACATGTGAATTAAGGTGTACCCTCAAATTAGGCTAAAAGGATAGTTATTATAGCTTTATTCATGATATTAAAAGACTAGAAACAATCCAAGTATCTCAATGTAGGAGATAATTGGTTGAATCCTAACAATCTATATTCTAAAATTAAGTATAGCTACTAAGGGCCTCCCTGGTGGCGCAGTGGTTGAGTGCTGGGTTGCAAAGCTGCCCGCAGCCTCTGCGGCGCCAGTTCGATCCCCGGCTGCTCCCCGGCCACCGGAGGAGGGTCCCACATGGCGCGCAGACCTCTCCTGCCGCCCACTGCTCCCCTCAGCAGTGTACTTCGGTCCTTCTGCCTGCTCTGCTCCCCGCCCTGGCTCTGGTGAATTCTCTCACCCTCCCGCGCTTCTGACTGTACCCAGTGCATGTATAAACAAAACAAACAACTAAATAAATAAATAAAACATGCCTCTATTAAACAAAAGAAAAAGTATAGCCACTAAAAAAGATGTATTTTCTAATATTGAAAGACATTCTTAACATTATTAGTGAAAAAGATCATGAAAGAGTTTAATTGGAAGTTTATAGTTTAGGACCAAATTATAGGATCCTCTGTCTAGTAGGAGTTCCAATCCTGGCTGTACTGTGTGGCTATAAATTGGGGCATATTATTATTATTTTTTTAAGTTTTATTTATTTACGTATACAAGAACTGGGTTGTAGGCCAGAGGTGTGGGGCATGAGAGGATTCACCAGAGACAGAATGGGGAGCAGAAAAAGCGGACTGACTGAAATACACTGCTGAGGGGAGCCAGTGGGTGAGACAGGAGAGGTCTGCTGTGCCATGTGGGTCAGCTCACTCATGCTCTGGTGGCTGGTGATAGCATGAGAGAGCTGAGACTTTAACAACCCTGCACCACCAGGGAGGCCCCAGGGGGGTCATATTATTTAATCTTAATGGACTTACAGTCTTCTCAGTTTTGATTTGCATTTAACAATAGCATCTGCCTCATAGGCTTGTTGTAAGGGTTCAGTGAGGTAACACATGTAAAAGTTTTAAAAACAGGCAGCTTTAGAACATTTCTTGGCCAGTCAGTGTATTCCTGTTAATAATTATTGGTTATTATTAGCTCTTTTATTAGTAACAGTTGACAATATATCATTTCTTTCCCTGCACTCAAGAGATAGGTACACTGTCTAGTTTAAGGGAGAAAATGATGTTTATAAGTAGGACTATTAGCTCCCAGAAGCTGAAAACAGGGGGAGCCCCATTTCGGGGCCTGGAGATCTGGGCTGCAGGAACGCATGGACCTTCTGTTCAGGACATGAAACTGTTCAGGACATGAACTGGGTGATTCAGCTCCCCCACCTCTCTCCCATGAGTACTGGTTCAGGATTGGAATCCCCAGAGGAGGCGATCTGATTGGCCTAGCACCTGTCACGTGCGATCCTTGGAGGACTGCATGAGAGGCGATCATTCCCTAGGGCAGCATGCTGACTCAAGAACAGCATCACAAATATGGTCTCCTTTTATTAATATATCTGAACAGAAGAAAATCTGGAAAGATGTATCTTGAGGAGCAGGCAGCGATTTTCTCAGTATATTGGGGTTACAGGTATTAAAAAAAATATTTTTCCCCCTTGTTCTGTCTTTTCCTTCCTTCCTTCCTTCCTTCCTTCCTTCCTTCCTTCCTTCCTTCCTTCCTTCCTTCCTTCCTTCCTTCCTTCCTTCCTTCCTTCCTTCCTTCCTTTCTTCCTTCCTTTCTTCCTTCTGTCTTTAGTCTGCATTCTTAGAATTGACATGTCTGCATATTTTCTAGTTCTCTTGGAATTACTGCTGGAATGCCATGATTTATTTATTGATCTTAAGTAGCAGGGCCCTAGAAGCTCTGTTTTTGAGATTATGTCCTTCCTTCCCTCCTCTCTCAATAAATCATTTTTCATGGACAGCTTCAAAGCACATGTAACGTGTAAGGGTAACAGGAATACTTCAATAAACCATCCCGTACCTAACTTTGAAATTATTAACACTTGCCAATCCCCTCCTTTTCTTTGCCAGAATATTTTATGTAAGTTCCAGACGTCTTATTAGTGCAGAGTACTTCTTAATTATTACCAACAAAGCAGAGGTTGGCATCTAGGGAATCCCAACAAGCATCAAGCAAGCTTGAATTTTCAAATAGATTTCTGCCTGAGTACCTGTTCTAGTTTCACAGTCCCTATTCTGAGCATGGCTAATTTAGTCCTCAGCAATCAGACACATGTGTTGATATGTAATGTTCCTGGACCTGTCAAAACAGAATCTTTTTGGCTCATCAGCTGAGATGATGTCTGTTCTTTGATTTGCTGTTGGGTGTCTGTGGGCTCAGCCATACATGGGCTTTTGACAATGAGCTCTGGGTTGTGTGGCCTCCTGACACTTCCCTGCTCTGCGTCCTTGGTTGGCGATCGTTTGATACTCCCCTGTGTCTCATGGGTCGACAGCACAGGGCTGGCAGCCTGATCAAGTGGAAAGAACATTCATGGGGAGTTTCAAAATAAAATTTCTAGTCCTGGCTCAGTCATTTATGAAGTCCTTTAGCTTCTTTGCAGCTCAGTATCTTCATCCACAGGATGAAATAGTTCATCTGGACCTCACTATACATGAGTAAGGAGCAACTTTGAAAGGAAATGACTCCAAATTGAGTTGTCCTGTGTTAAACACATGCCAGGTTTCGAAAGCTTAGCATGAAAAAACATGAGCTCTCTCATTAGCCGTGATGACATGTTGAAATGATCCTATTTTGAATATACTAATAAAATAACGTTATAAAAATAATTATACCTGTTTCTTTTTTTGGTGTTGAAAAAGTTACAATTACACATATGCTCATGTTGTAATACTATTGGATAGGTTGGCCTAGAACATTCTGTCCATCCTCTGAAACGAGTTGACATTTGGCATTGGTACAGTAGATTCAATTGATAAAAATTTGACAAAGATTTCTAACTTAGCACTTCAGTTGGCTTCTTTTAGTATTCATAAAAATCCATTAGTTTGGGTCTACTTGTTTAGATAGCAGTCTGTTCCTATGACCAGGAAAGGAGAAGACTTGGCACTGTGATCAAAACACAGCTGGAGTTTTTGTTGTCCTTTTGCAGGCCATTATTCAAAGTGGGCAGAATATACTGATTATTGAATTTGATTAGTGGCAATTTCTT
Organism: Talpa occidentalis; assembly: GCF_014898055.3. Classification (NCBI taxonomy): domain Eukaryota; kingdom Metazoa; phylum Chordata; class Mammalia; order Eulipotyphla; family Talpidae; genus Talpa; species Talpa occidentalis. Next base: position 15,312,879 of record NW_023600993.1, read on the forward strand.
TGTGGTTTTGTGTAGAAGATTTTTGATATTTCAATACCATTTGTTTTTTTCTGAGCCATATCTAGGTATCTGTACATGTCTCTGTAAACAATTGTGGTTATACCTACAGTAGCTTGTTACTATGGTAACCTTTGCTTACCTACTTATTTACGGTAGAAACTTTATAAGGCAAGTAAAGAACTAGAATGAACAATTTTTCGAGAGCTTATTTCTTGTGAAGGGACTGCTAGTATTTTCCTCAACGACTGTTTCAGACATTTAAGTCATAGGCAAATTATTTGACCCAACACATTTTCTTTGGTCTTCCCACATTTGCATAGATGTCCACCACTTAATCACCTACACTCCCCACCACCCCCAGTCCCGTTACCATGTACTGTCAGATGCCAGATGACATAAATGTGTTCCCAGCTGTACAACGATACTGGTCAGCATAGTCCCCTTGGCTGGTTTTTGTTCTTTTTTTTTTTTTTTTTTTTTTAATAGAGGCATGTTTTATTTATTTACTTGTTTATTTGTTTGTTTTGTTTACACATGCACTGGGTACAGTCAGAAGCGCGGGAGGGTGAGAGAATTCACCAGAACCAGAGCGGGGAGCAGAGCAGGCAGACTGACGAAGTACACTGCTGAGGGGAGCAGCGGGCGGCAGGAGAGGTCTGCGTGCCATGTGGGACCCTCCTCCGGTGGCCGGGGAGCAGCCGGGGATCGAACCGGCGCCGCAGAGGCCGCGGGCAGCTTCGCAACCCAGCGCTCAACCGCTGCGCCACCGGGGAGGCCCCCTTGGCTGGTTTTTGGATGCCACCTTTTACATAGAGGTTTTAGAACAGTCAGGAGCTGTGGATCTGGTCCAGCAGGAGTTAAAGAGGATGTACCTGGTAATATAGTCCCTGCTCGCCCTGATACACATTACTTTTCCTTACCTTGCTCACGTCATGCATTCTTGTCCACTTTTCCTCCATGTGCCTCTGTCTAAACAGGACTGCCCAAATTTAGGCTTTTTTCTCTAGAATATTTATTTTTATTATTAATTTTTAAAGATTTATTTATTTATGCAGACAAGAGGTGGGGTATAGGCCAGAGGTGCGGGGGCGAGAGGATTCACCAGAGACAGAGTGAGGAGCAGGACAGGTGGATCTACTGAAATACACTGCTGAGGGGAGCAGCAGGCGAGACAGGAGAGGTCTGCTGTGCCATGTGGGTTAGTTCCTTGACTGGGTATCGAACTCGTGCTGCAGTGGCTGCTGATAGCTTCATAGTGCTGAGACTTAATCCCTTGTGCCACCGGGGAGGCCCTCTCTAGAATATTTAAATGTTTTTATATGGCTGATGTTATAATTTTATTGGACTGAACTCATGTAAAGGAGTCTTCATCTTAAACATGCCTTTCCTCCATTCCAGATCTGAGATGACAAAAGATGAAACCACTTTAAAATTATGAATCTTCTGTGGCATTGTCCTTTCAAATGTTTTCATGGAGGGAATGATTTTCTAGTCTTGAGCACAAATTCCCATGAACAAAAAATCTCTTTGAGCAACTTTAAAATCCTGCCGAGGCCGGGCTGTTTGCTTTCTTTCTAGTCCAAATGAGCAGACACGTAAGCTGCCTGGCCAGCTGCTCCCGCTTACCCTGGGGCATGCGAGGACTGGCCCTCTGTCCTTGGGAGAAGTGCAGGCTGCCATACACAGAGCCAGAGCTGAGCGAGGGCCACAGCGCATGGTAACAGTGTCCTTCCTGTGCCCTGCCAGGGGGCAGCTGCACTGTGGCTCTTGGCAGCGGGTGATTGGAGGGTTGCTCTGTTGCACACTGGATATCTGCAAGTCTGACAGCCTGAGAGATGCCAAGGTACACCCTCCTGGAGAGATGTGAAGAGAGCAAAGTCTTCCCTGTCCTCTCACACTCGCTTTTCCTCACTTCCCCCTGCTGTCCACGCTTGATGGACATAGGGGAAACCATGGCCAACTGGGAGCACTGAGCTTTGCCCACAGATTGGGAAAAGCTTGTAATTGTAGCTTCGCACCAGGGGCTTGCAAGACCATATGAAGTAAGAGAAGAGTCCTTTCCATTGATTATCACATTCTAGGTGGAGACAAGATTTTTTTTTATAGTACACTCTTTTTTTTTTTTGAAAAGATTTATTTATTTATTTATACATGCACTGGGTACAGTCAGAAGCACGGGAGGGTGAGAGAATTCACCAGAGCCAGAGCGGGGAGTAGAACAGGCAGAAGGACCGAAGTACACTGCTGAGGGGAGCAGCAGGCGGCAGGAGAGGTCTGCGTGCCATGTGGGACCTTTGCCCTGTGGCCGGGGATCGAACCGGTGCTGCAGAGGCTGCGGGCAGCTTTACAGCCCAGCATTCAACCGCTGTGCCACTGGGGAGGCCTGAGACAAGATTTCTTTAAAGCTTTTTATTTTGAGAACTATATATACGTTATTTCAAACATAGAATTCATGAGAATAGTAACAAAGAATATTCCGTATGCCTTTTGTCCAGATTTACTTATTGACAACATTTCACCCTATTTGCTGTCACATACATACAAATTTACATACATACAGTCTCATATGTGTGTGTGTGTTTGCATAGATATATTTTTTTCCTGGGACACCATGAGTTGTATTTGTCACAGGCTATTTACTCCTAAATACTTCAGCATATATTTCCAAAAAATAAGAATGTTATTATACATATCCTGAATTTAGTTACCAACTTCAATAAAATTTAACATTAATTTATTTTAATCTACTCTTTGTATTCTAGTTTTATCATGGAGCCAAAATATGTCCTTTCTGGCATGTATTCCTCCATTAAGCATCCTGTTTATTTATTTTTATTTTATAGAGGCATGTTTTATTTATTTTATTTGTTTGTTTTTTGTTTATACAAGCACTGGGTACAGTCAGAAGTGCGGGAGGGTGAGAGAATTCACCAGAGCCAGAGCAGGGAGCAGAAAAGGCAGACTGATGAAGTACACTGCTGAGGGGAGCAGCGGGTGGCAGGAGAGGTCTGCGCGCCATGTGGGACCCTCCTCCTGTGGCCGGGGAGCAGCCGGGGATCGAACCGGGGCCGCAGAGGCCGCGGGCAGCTTCGCAACCCAGCGCTCAACCCAGCGCTCAACCGCTGCGCCACCGGGGAGGCCCCTAAGCATCCTGTTTAGACTCACATGTATTGAGGTGTCTTGTGAAAGGGAATCCGTTCTCTACCTCTCACCCCTTTTATGTGTTCGGTTCAGCTTGTCACCAGTGCTTCTGAACAACTGGTTATAAGTCAGAGGGTCCCATGACCTCCCACTTGGTCTTAGTCATTTTCTAGAGAGCTTCACAAAACTCACAAAAACAATTTATCTGTTAGATTGCTGGTTTATTATAAAAGCCTGTAACTCAGGCCTCCCTGGTGGTGCAAGGGCTTAAGCACAGCGCTGTGAAGCTATCTGCAGCCTCTGCAGCATGTGTTCAATCCCTGGCCGGCCAGGGAGCTACCCACATGGTGTGGCAGACCTCTCCTGTGTCTCCCGCTGCTCCCCTCAGCAGTGTATTTCAGTCAGTCTGCCTGTTCTGCTCCCCACTGTGTCTCTGGTGAATCCTCTGACTCCCTGCACCTCTGGCCTGTACCCCAGTTCTTGTATGATAAATAAATAAATCTTTAAAAAAAAAACAAAACAAAGGCTGTAACTCAGGAAAAGCCAGATGGAAGAGAAGTAGTGTAGGGTAAGGTGTGGGGAAAGGATGCAGAACTCCCATGCTCTCTCCTTGTGTGCCACCCTCCTTGTGCCTCCAGGCATTCACATTCCTGGAAGTTCTTAGAATGCCTCAGTTAGGGTTCTGTGGAGGCCTCATTATGTAGGCACAGTTAATCAAATCATCTTCTTTTGTTGATTGACTCAATCTCCAGCCCCTGTCTCCTCAGAGTGGGGTGGGGCTAAACAGTCCAACATGCTAATCATTTGTTTGATTCCCAGGCAACCAGCCCCCAACCCCCTTTGGGGCACTCCAAAAGTCCATTAACTAAACTCAAGCGTAAGTTAAATGGATTTGTTAAGAATAAACAAAAGACATTCCTTTCATTTCACCTTTATTGCTCTCATTACTTGTGAAATTCCAGGGGTTTTCGGAACATCATGCCAAGAAAGAGGACGACGAGACTGAATATGTATTTTCTACTATAAATCACATTTCACAGCAGGTCTCTTTCATCTGCTTTAATATGAAACAGCTCCGTAGTCCTTTTTTTTTTTGTTCTTTTTATGCTGTTGACATTTTTGTAGAGGAATGTTTCAATTCTTAAAAGCAAACCTGTTAAAGAGTTAGGAGAAACACATTTTTGTCATTTTTGGTTCTGTAAGAAAGACCTTTTCAAGCAAGATTTTAAAGACATGAAACATAGATAACTTTCTAAAAAAATTTAAAATAGCTATAGAGGGCCTCCCTGGTGGTGCAAGGGGTTAGGTTGCAGCACTGTGAAGCTGTCTGCAGCCACTGCATCATGAGTTCAATCCTCGCCCAGGGAGCTACCCACATGGTGCCACAGACCTCAGTACATTTCAGTAGATCTGCCTGTTCTGCTCCCCACTCTGTCTTTGGTGGATCCTCTCACCCCCCACACCTCTGGCCTATACCCCAGTTTTTGTATGCATAAATAAATAAATCTTAAAAAAAAAAACAGCTATAGAATAAAACCAAACCAACCAATCAATCAAACAAAAACCTGATCAAAATCCAGGAATATTCACATTGAATATGACAAACATGAAGCTCTTTCAAGGCAATAAGAAAAAAATCAGTATCTTAAAAAATTCATGCTATGGTGGCTGGTGATTGCTTGATAGCAGTGAAGATCACTGTTGTTTTATGGGCCTAGTCAGAAGGAAATGAACCTCTTTAGGTGTCCTTCTTCAGCACTTTTATCTAGTCTGCTTAGAAGATGATTACGAAGAGTGGTTTTCAAACTATGGATCCTTTCAAACTATGGACATGAATAGGCGGAGCACGGCAGAAGAAACACAAATGGTCAGAATGTGAAAAACAAACAACTTTGCAGGCATCCCAGTGAATCCAGTCAGTGTGGTGGGGGGACCCACATTCATTTCATAAGATTGATTAAATTTCTGCAAATGAGCCTCCACTGTAGTCAAGGGTAGGGAAAGTGATATTCTCATACTGCTGAGTACTGTGATTTAAACTTTATAGGCGGGGGTAAACTTTGGAGCATATATCGAACTTTTAAATATTAGTGACTTGGTGTCATATGTTCTGTGGCAGATAAACTGCTATAGATTCATGCATTGTAGTTACAAATTTTTATTTTATTTTTCAATAATATACTTTCAAATTTATAAACAAGGAAGGCATGCTTCCTTGAGAAAACATGCTTTTCGAAAATGGAAGCGAGCTCATTTGCATCATAAAGACTTGTATAGAAGAGATCAAGGAAGGGTTTCTTTTATTTTTATTTTTAAATTTTTTTTTTTATAGAGGCATGCTTTATTTATTTATTTATTTGTTTGTTTTTTGTTTATACATGCACTGGGTACAGTCAGAAGCGCGGGAGGGTGAGAGAATTCACCAGAGCCAGAGCGGGGAGCAGAGCAGGCAGATTGATGAAGTACACTGCCGAGGGGAGCAGCGGGCAGCAGGAGAGGTCTGCGCGCCATGTGGGACCCTCCTCCGGTGGCCGGGGAGCAGCCGGGGATCGAACCGGCGCCGCAGCGGCCGCGGGCACCTTTGCAACCCAGCGCTCAACCGCTGCGCCACCGGGGAGGCCCAAGGAAGGGTTTCTTTTAATAATAAGTGACCCTTTTGTGTTTACTATGAGTTGATTATCAGTGTAGTATGTGTATAGCTTAGCTTTGCAGTTAGAGTGAAGTCATCTAGATGTTGGCATAGTTAAGGTTGATTGTGGGTTCCAAAATAAGTTCTAATTCTGATCAGAAGCCCCAGCGAGTCAGGATCAGTCTTTATATCTGGTAGAGACTGCATGTTTGAGGAAGGTGGTGCTTTAGGAAGACGACCTGGCAGCACAGAGAATAGCCTGATCCTGTAGGCTTGCGATTCAGTGGCCACAAAGGCGGGAACCGGGGGAAAGTATTGATTCTGGGAGAGATCCTTTAACTGGGGCCTGGCAATATGTTGGGGGACAGTAAAAGATAAAGAGGGAATGAAAGATGGGCTTCTTGGCAGAAACAGACTGGCAAAAGGGAGTTGCCATGTTGAGAGAAGACCCATGGGAAGACCCAGGAGTCAAATTTGCCGTGTGGTGGTGCACCCATGGTGCTGGAATGAGGAGGCTGGGAGTTGGGGTGTGGGTAAGATTTGAGCTTGAAGATATGTCAGTTGGTGATGTGGATTTGGGGAGAAGGTAATGTTGGGAGCTGAATGCTTAGACTGAAAAGGAGCGTTGGTGAAAGGGACCCATCGTTGGAGAGTCAGTCCAGTGGACTAAGTGTCCAGACAGTGGAGTTATAACTGCCCTTGCCTGGCTTTCTTATGGCTTCAGCAATAGTTAAGGCGATAACCAAAGTGAGAATTTGATCCCAGAAATCAGTTCAGCACATTTTACTCTGAGAGATGTTCTAATAGTTCTAAACACAAGTTGAATTTAATAGTTTCTAAAAAAAAAAAAAAAAATAGTTTCTATAGGTAGGAACAGTGAGTCATTGACATCAAGAGTGCAATTATTCTTGCTAGGAGGGCATTCTAGTTCTAGGTTATCCTGACCTAAAGACAGACTGATGCTAGGGGATACAGGATTTAATTTTTTTCCTTTGCTAATGAATATACTGCTGAGATGCAAAGACTGGGTACCCATTGTCAAATCTTTATTTTTATTTTTTATGAAGATTTATTTATTTATGCATGCAAGAACTGGGGTAGAGGCCAGAGGTGTGGGGGGTGGTGAGAGGATTCACCAGACACAGAGTGGGGAACAGAACAGGCAGGTCGACTGAAATACACTGCTGAGGGGAGCAGCGGGTGAGTCAGGAGAGGTCTGCTGCGCCATGTGGGTAGCTCCCTGGCTGGGAAATCGAATTCATGCTACAGTGGCTGGTGATTGCTTGATAGCAGTGAAGATCACTGTTGTTTTATGGGCCTAGTCAGAAGGAAATGAACCTCTTTAGGTGTCCTTCTTCAGCAGTTTTATCTAGTCTGCTTAGAAGATGATTACGAAGAGTGGTTTTCAAACTATGGATCCTGTACAAGGCATGGTATGATCCTTCTCCAACCTTCTGAAAAGTGGAGTTTCCACTGTTGCAATTAGAAAAGAGAACTCTTTCTAATTCTGATGAAGAATTCATTTGGCTAAAGGGTATTGTGGTTTGAAAAAAGTGAACCACTGATTTAAAAAACCAAGCATGCCATGTACTTCCACAAATTAAAATCACATGGCAGCACCTTAGAGTTTCATATTATGGAGAAGCCAAAGGAATTTATGTTATATAGTACACTGATTCTTCTCAGCTACTGTTGGAAAGAGATGAATCCATCCGGTTAGCGGGCATACTGAAAGGCACCTCAGGATCCCCAAACCTTGCACACTCTGAGTAGGCTTGTTACGGAGCAGCCCCGATATAAAACGGGTTGCCTGGTTGTGGGTCCTCACCCGCGTGCTTAGAAAGGGACTTATTTATACTCCAGTACAGGCACACACAAAAGGTTAATAAAAGGTTTTTTTTACAAGGGAAAAGGAATTGAGGAAATGTACAACTCAGGGAGAAAATAGGGAAATAAAGTCTTTAATGCGTCCTACCCGATCCGCTGACCTGGAAACCCAAAGGCACTCTCAGGGCTGGCAGCGCACTGCGAGCTGGCGGGGAGCCAAAAAGGGGGATCCCCCAAAGCTCTCGTGTCTGGTTTTATACCAACCTGGCTGCTTAACCCCACCCTCAGGTTCCAGCCACCCTCCCTTTGGTGGTGATGGGATTTGGAGTTCCCAGTGTCTTTGGCTTTGGCCTGGAGTGGGGGTGGAGTCCACAATGCCTGTATGGAATTAGCTTTAGGACAGCCTTTCCCCCTAACAGGCTCTGCCATCCAGCTCACAAAGACAAAATATACCCTTAGTGTATAAGACCTTCAAGAGAAAAGAACTTTTATAGAATTAGTGTGTAATAGAGAGAAGAGAAGAGAAAGAATATAGTTGTTTCCCAGTGAAACACTCGAAGTTACCCATCCTCTTGTGAGAAAATGCCAGTCAAGTGGGGTTGGACCAAGGTGGGATCATGAGGCTGGATACTTGCCAAGGGTTTCAAGCTCTTCTGGTGGGAAACTGCAGTAAAGGGGCAGAAGGGGCCAGGCAAGTCTGGAAGGACAGGAGCAAAATTCAAAGTGTACGGGTCAAGATAAAGGCTGCCATTGTCATCAGCCCTTCAGGTCTCTCTCTCAAGTCTCTGTCTCTTTCAGATGTTTCCTTCCATGTCTCCCAAGTCCCTGCACAAGTTCAAGACCAAGAAGCCAGTGCAGCTTCTCCTTCTCATGTCTCTCTGCTCCACATATCTCTTCCAGTTCTCTCTCTCCAGTCCTTTCTAGCTTCCCCTTCCCACTCGGCTCTGCCCTTCCTTATGTGGGGCAGCGAGCATGGAACCTGTCCTTTCCATGGAGATTATGCTGTTAGAATTCCAAGGCAGAAATAGCCAAAAAATTATTTCTGTAAATAACTGACATGAAAGTTTTAACCTAATTGTCTGCAGAATGAGGCCTATCTCCCGGAGGCTTCAGACTGACCTCAAAGAAATTTTTGTACAGACTTAAGAAGAAAATGACCTGATAAACATTGTGTACAAGGAAGTCTAAGTTTGGTCATCTTTAGGCAAATGATGAGGTCATACATAAAGTAATAGATTTGAATATTGTTTTGTGTACATAGGTATTTGTAATTTTTCTATTTTTTTTTTAAATATTTTTAGGAGCACTGTAGTCAGTAATACAGTGTTGGCGTTTCCAAATTTCCATGTATCCCTAGACTTATTCTGAAATACCTAAGGTAGCCATTTTCCCCTCTGACCTTTTAAGAATGCTCCCCAGGAGTGACTTGCCTGCTTATGTAGGTGAGTCCTGTTTGTCACCAATGGCTTGTGACCTTGGGGCCATGACTATGCCTTTCCATTAATTTTCTGCATTAGAAAGTATGAAAGAGACCACCCCTCTATCTGGTTTACTTAAGGACATTTGAGGGCCTCCTTGGTGGTGCAGGGGTTAAGTCTCAGTGCTATCAAGCTATCTCCAGCCACTGTAGCTCTAGTTGATTTCAGTCTCCGGCCAGGGAGCTACCCACATAGCGCAGCAGACCTCTCCTGACTCACCCCCTGCTCCCCTCGGCAGTGTATTTTGGTCAGTCTGCCTGTTCTGCTCCCCACTGTCTCTCTGGTGACTCCTCTCACACTTCCTCTCCCCCCCCATCTCTGGCCTGTACCTGTACCCCAGCTCTTGTATACATATAAATAAATCTTTAAAAAAGAAAAGAAAACCCGAGGGATAGGACTGCATTTGGTCAGTTGAGCTTTTTACAATACTTAGAACTAAACCTTTAGGGACTTGGTTTTTGTGCCCCACCAACCCCCTGTCCTGGATCCCCTAGGACCACCGAACCCCATTGGTGTGGCATAGAATTTGTTTCTATGAAAACAAATCAGAACTTAACACTGTCTTAACTAGAGTTGGTGCCAATAAGTTCCACACCTTAAACTCTACATTTTTAGAATACATTAGTTGCTGATCTATTTTGGTGGTGTTTGGAGAGGCCAAGGCTAAACTTGGTGGCAGTCTCTTAATTTTAAGTTGATTTTCTGAGAAGACGTTCCCCTTACGGGGTTTGGAAATCCTTGCTACTTATAATGCAGTCTAATGGATTGGTGTTCTGGAAGGCTTGTGATGGAGAATGTTTGTGGTTTCTAACTAAACTTTGATCTTTTTCTTAAGCTGCTCATGTTTCCCACCTGGAGAATGTGTCAGAGGAAGAAATGAACAGGCTCCTGGGAATAGTGTTGGATGTGGAATATCTCTTTACCTGTGTCCACAAGGAGGAAGATGCGGATACCAAACAAGTTTATTTCTACTTATTCAAGGTGAGATTTTAGGACTTCTTTCTTTCATCTTTCAAATATTTAATTGTGCTCAGTTTCTGTATCCCAGGTAATGGGTGGGAAGGCGCTCAGCTCATTGTGCATTGTGGGAGCATGTATTTTTTCATGACGTCTTCTCTAAAATGACCCACCATACTTTTAATACATCACTCCTTCAGAGCCTTCACACTGGTAGGCAATGTTGAGTGTCTTTTTTTTTTTTGGTATACGCCTGTAGATTTCTTACTTTCTGCCCATCCATTCATCCGTGCAACAGATACTTACTACACGCTTGCTCTGTGCATGGCTCTCACATGTGAGGGATAGATAGTTCATTGGGCAAAAAAAATCCTTGTCCTTTTGGAGTTTACATTTCAGTAGAAGAGGCAGACAGTCAACAAGCAAATACTGTATTTGGAGGTGGTGATAAGCACTGTGAAGAGAAACAGTAGGGTCAGTGGACTCAGAATGGCAGGATTGGTGGTATAGGATGGCACATGATTATGAGGAGAGACAGACAGAAAGGCCCTTCTGAAAAGGTGACAGTTGAACAGAAACCCGAAAGGGGATGGGAACCCTCCTTGAAGAGAGCCGGGGAAGAGCTGTTCAGGCAGAGCAGGCATTGAGGTCGTGTATGGAATGCTCTTGATGTGATATGGAGAGGCCTGGAGAGCAACGGGAGGGTGGGAGATATAGACAGAAGGGTGATCCTAGGGTCTTGACTTCTGCTTCAAGGCTAGGAATCAAGAATTTGCACATTTGTTTTGGCATCTTACCCACTGTTTATATCTTGTTGATACTAGTTACCCACAATTGCTTCCGTTTCCCATAGTTGCCTCTTTATGGATCTGTTTCATCTTCATTTGGATCATGTCAATCTGTTACAGGGCAGGGAGAGAGGCACCCCAGACCCCCCAAACCTGCCTGCTCTAAACCTGCCACCTGCCGCATCAACACAGAACATAGGAGACTTTAATGGGAAGGAACTTTAATACAATTAAGAAACAAGACAGGAAAGGCAAAGAATATAGTTTCTAAATCAAGCACCCAAAGTAACCCGTCCCCTCGTGGGTAAAAGTCCACCCAAGCAGGACTGGCCCAGAGCAAGGCCCCAAAGCCTGCCACAAGTCTAAAGCATCTTCCAGTGGGGACCCACAGAAAAGGGTCAGAAGCCACCAGACAAGTCTGGGAGGAAAAGAGCAAAATCAAGACAAAAACCGCCATTGTCACCTCCCCACGGGTCTCTCGCCCACATCTGTGTCACCCAGTCCATGACCAAAAGGCAAGTGTAGTTTCTTCACGTGTCTCTTGGCTCCATGTGCCTCCTCTGGGTCTCCTTCTGGCTCCTCATCCTGCTTCCTTCCTCAGTCTCCTCTGCAGCTTTTTCTCTCCCTGCTCAGCTGGAACCTCCCCCTTTCCTGGGGACCATCCTGTTACACATTCTCCTCCCACAGATGTCAGAGGGAAACCAGTGGTGGGAATGGATGGATTCATGAAGGAGGCTGAGAAAGAATATTTAAAAAACCCCATCAACACTGTTGATTATTTTGAATTATGTAACCCTTGTAAGGATCTTCAAAAACAAACAAAAATTCAAACATTTCACTAGAACTTACAGTCAGGAAAGATTTGTATTAAGTGCTATGCTTTCCTTTTATGAAAGGACAGAAACTTTTTTTTTATTGAATTTCCCTTTTTGCTTTGGCTGCTAGGAACCTCAGTGCAAGTTTTATCTCAATTCCTATAACCTTGTTTGGGGTATGAATTTATTTGGTGATAATTTTCCCTTTTACTAGCTTTTGTCTTTTATTGTATCAATATTAATGGGGGCCTTTGGGTGGATAAGGAGCAGCAGTGGGAGGGAGAGAAATTTTTTTTTTAATTAGGGGAGTGTGTGGGAATATTAACTCTAAGAAGATTATTGGCTGGGGGAGAGTGAGGGAGGACTAGAGAGAGAGGGAGAAAGAGAGAAGGGGTGGGGGACAATGAACAATTGAATTCCCCACAGCAATTACCAGGCACTAGGCTACTCCAAGTGACAACTTGTTGACATGGCTGTGAGGCCTGAGTCATCCAAATTGAACCCTGGCAGGTTCATACTGTTTAGGGGTTTTTTGGAAAAAAGATCTTAGTTGAAGAAAAACAACGTCTGCCTGACTACAGCTATTATTTGTCTTGGAACTGAGCTCCTGGCCGCCCCCCACCGCCCTGTTGGAAGTGAAGGTGGTGTCAAGGTTTCCATCCTGTCAGCCTCCTCCTGATGCTGTTTATAATCAACCAAACAGGCAGAAAGCACTGCTCAGCTTTGAAGTACATGCTCTTGCTCTCTTTCTTACCTCCTTAATCTTTAACTAACAGTGCAAATATGCTTGCTTGTGGAAACAACATGCAAAATATTCAGCATTCTCACTCCTCCACCCTCCACCCCCCTCATTCTTCAGTCAAATAGTTGTAAAGCACCCATTTCTTAGCTCTCGAAAGGCAATTCCTATGTCTCATTGATTTTAATAATTAAATGAAAATGAAAATTTAAATTAAAAAATTTTCATTCTTAAATATTAAAACTCAGTGAATCCTGCGGCCTTCATGGGAGACTCTGGAGCCCAGCTCTCTGGGTGTTAATCCTGGCTCCACCCCTTGCTCCATGTGACCTTGGACAAGTCACTCTCCTACTGTGGACTAGAATAGCACCACCTCAGACTGTTGTTATGCATATGGAGATAATCCATGTAAAGAACTACAGGGCCTGCTTGACAAAAACAAGGATGCAAGTGTTCTCTGCTATTAACATTTTTAATATGCCCACTTATCCCAACATCATCATTTGTGAATGAAACTATAAGGTTCAACATCTTCCCACTCCCTCTGTTTATCCCCATATTGAACCCCCACCACCCCCCATGATTCAAATTCCCAAATGGTCTCATTTTAACTGGGGAAAAAAAAGGCAACCAGCATTGTTTATAACTTAAATTTTTCTGATCAATCCTATATCCTTAGAAGCAAATCATGACTGCGTATTTATTTTTGTAAAAGTGGACATAATACAGTGAAAGGCTCAACAAATGCCCCCTGCTAATAATTTATACTGCACCCCCTAGAAGGAGTTAAGGCCCCTGTGAGGCCTCAACTTTTAGATTTCAACATCTAAGAATGAACATTTTTTTAATTTAAATTCTGTGTGGCACATTGTGATCTTTAAACTTGGGGGGTTGTCCATTTCCATGATCTCCCAGCAGAATGTTTGCCATATTTGTTTCTGCTGAAAAGGTATTAAGTAGAGAATGAAAGGAAAAATGTTACTTAAATAAATGCACGGTCCCATCCTAACTGGCCCACATGTAAATGTTATAGAAAACTCAAGCGAAGATTGGAAGTAAAGCATTTCGATATCAAATTTATTTTCAAAGTAAGTCTTGATTAATGGCTCTGTGTACCCTTTTCTCTCTACTATTTGCTCTTTGAGGGCTTTAAATTCCAGTGGCAGGGATTAAGAGCGGTGTTTTGTTTTGTGGGCATTGAGATGCCAGAACACTTGGCTTGCTTTCTGGGATGGAGAGGAAATGAAAAAAGACCTTCAGAGAGAACGTTGCCAATGGAGAGCCCTGCAGAACTCCTTGCCAAAGAGGCTGGGCCCGGGCGCCACGTTTGACACACAGCTGCTATACTCTCTTTCCTTGGCTTCATTTGTACAGGATGGACCTTAACTTTCTGGGTTTCGGTAACAACCCCCCAGAACTTCAGCACTCTCATAGGTGGACATATGCAAAGTGTGCAGGGTGTGTTCCAGGCCTGTGGGTCCTCAGGAGCATGAAGAGACACTGGAGAAAGGAAAGTAAGTGGGAGAGAGAGGTCTAGTGGCCAGTCCTGAAGTGCTCTAGGCTGCCCAGGACATGAAAGGTGTCTACATCCTCAGAGCTGAGGTCATGGAGGTGAAGGCAAACTTGGGTTATCCGGTAGTTGCTCATTTTATGGATTAAGGATCTATTTACATGAAGTTAAGATAAACAGAAAATAATGTCTTCTTTTTAAGGGCTGTGTGTGTGTGTGTGTGTGTGTGTGTGAGAGAGAGAGAGAGAGAGAGAGAGAGAGAGAGAGAGAGAGAGAGAAAGTGAGAACTTGACTTTAAAAAAATGATTTCTTTGCAGCTCTTGAGAAAGTCTATCTTACAAAGAGGAAAGCCTGTGGTTGAAGGATCTTTGGAGAAGAAACCCCCATTTGAGAAACCTAGTATTGAACAGGTAAAAGGAAGAAGAGAAGCCCTCTTTTTATTACTTTAAGATTGAACAAACCTTCTATTTTCTTCCACATCTCTGTACACATCCTCTTTACCTGGCCTAGAGGTGTTCTCCAGGTCTGTTGATAGTGTCTTGGACTTTCTGGATCAGAAATGAATGCATAATTTAATAATCTAGCTTTTACCTTTTGTGTTGCTCTATCCTCAGAATTCACTGTTGTTTGGGGATTAAAAAAATGAAGAACATGTTCCTAAGAAAATACGCAAGATGCTTTTTCTTGGTGTTCAAGTTTTGAAATTAAGTCTTTGTCCTTTTGTTTGGCACTAAGAAAGCTTATTTTGGTGAGGGAATTCAGTAGCAATGTGAAAAGCCAAGCAAAAACAGCAAAAAACAAAAAGAGATTTTGTACCCAGAAATTGACTTCCTGCTACCTTATGATTCCTGGAAAGATGCTCATTTACTTGGGGAATCTGTTTGCAACAGGGAACCTCCCCCTTTCCTGGGGACCACCCTGTTGACATGTATAGAATTTTTCTGTTAGGTGTTGTCAGTATCTTTCTCTCATTCAGCTAAATAAATCTCAGATACTTTTGATTGAATTTCTTGATAAGAATGATTATAGATGATATGACATCAGAGTCCTTGCAAATACAAATCAATGTTTTTATCAGTCAGTTTTCAGAAGAAATTTTATTTCACACCCAAACTCTAGTAAGAATTCACTGTTCTTTTACTTGAAATTAAATTAGATGGGAGTGTCCTGTAGAAAGATTAAATTAATCCATTGCTTCTTTTAAAAGCTCATAATTTTAAATAATAATCTTTTGGGAGGGTAAGTTTGCTGAAATTGAATGAGTGGTAGAAAAGAGCTTAAAGTCTAGTGGATTGGTTCAATGAAAGACATGTTAGCAGCCTCTTTATTAAAATTTTGGTAATAATTTCCAAGAACATCATTCTGTGTCAGCTACTATGTTGATATTACAGCAAAATTATCCTGTGAAACAAATCAGATTTCATTGTTCAAAGGTTTTTGCCCTTTTCAGTCCAGGATTTTGGTTTTCCTCTTTGATGCCTCAGGATTGAAGTAGGCAGAGGGTTTTAACATGCAGCCTCTCTGTCTTGTCACTTTTCATCTACTCTGTTCTGAGTCAAGATTCCCTCTGGGTTGTCCTGATTTCCAATAAGGAAAAGGAAGAGACTTTTTGTGAATAGAGAAATGTCTGTTCTTTTGCTAATAACCATTGAACGTGCTGATGTGTAGGGGTTCAGAATTAGTCTGACTGCTTTGCTACATGAATAAATTGCCTCTCCTCCTTTTAAGGGTGTGAATAACTTTGTGCAGTACAAATTTAGTCACCTGCCATCCAAAGAAAGGCAAACAATAGTTGAGCTGGCAAAGATGTTCTTAAATCGCATCAACTACTGGCATCTGGAGGCACCATCTCAACGAAGGCTGCGATCTCCCAATGATGATATTTCTGGATATAAAGAGAACTACACCAGGTAATCAGATGATCAGTTCTTTTCTTTCATCCCCATAGAGCCAAGGGCAGACACAAAATTGCTACTTGTTTCTGCAAGCAGAGGGTTGCCCTCTTATCACGGTGGCAGTATCATTTCAGAGAGACGCTCTGTATAATTTAACTCCCTTAACTTCGACTTTTCATAATAGCACAGTGTTTTAGAGGAGGAGATATCCAAGTTTTTCGTTCATTCATTCATTCATTATTTATTTATTTTAAAGGATTTATTGATTTATTTATACAAGCACTGGGTACAGTCAGAAACACAGGAGGGTGAGAGAATTTACCAGAGCCAGAGTGGGGAACAGAACAGGCAGACTGACGAAATACAGTGCTAAGGGGAGCAGCAGGCGTGGCAGGAGAGGTCTGTCGCACCAAGTGGGACCCTCCCCAGTGGCCGGGGATCGAACCGGCGCTGGAGAGGCTGCGGGCAGCTTCGCAACCCAGCGCTCAACCACTGCGCCACCGGGGAGGCCCTGTTTACTTTTTTTTAAAAGATTTATTTTTATTTATTTATGCATACAAGAGCTGGAGTATAGGCCAGAGGTGTGTGTGTATATGGGGTGGGGGGATGTGGTGAGAGGATTCACCAGAGACAGAGCAGGGAACAGAACAGGCAGATTGACTGAAATACACTACAGAGGGGAGCAGTGGGCTAGTCAGGAGAGGTCTGCTGCACCACGTGGGTCACCTCCCTGGCTGGGGATTGAACTCGTGCTGCAGTGGCTGCAGATAGCTTCATAGTGCTGTGTCTTAACCGCTTGAGCCACCAGGGTGGGCCCCACTCTACTTTTTAATGTGACTAATGGGACAGTACATGTGGCCTGGGTTGTGTATCTATTGAACATTGCTGATAGAGATGACTATACTGTGACCCTGCAAGTGTTACATGAGAACCTCACTCATTTAAAAAGAATCAATTATGAATAAATAGTGTTAAAGAATTCTTTAAAGAGGGACAGATCACCAGCATCATGATGGAACTAATATCCTTATACATGTAGCCTTCCATTCTTTGACCCTTTAAACCAGTACTTAATATTAGCTGTAATGAAAAGAAATACCAAATTTTTGAGTCCTTCCCCCCATTTTACTGGCTACAGCTTGATAGTCCATCAAGCTGATAAGTAGCTTTTACCTAATCATTTCCCTATCAGTGGAGATTCAGATGCTGTACATATTCTCATTCTTAAATTGTATGTACATTTTTTCCTATTGTGGGAATTTGTTTTTATTGTATATCAACTATAGAATCATAAAATCTAACTCAAAAATTTTCATTGAAGTTAGAGATTATTTGGATTATCTATTCTGTGTACCTTTTTATAACTTTTCCCTATTTATATTTTATTGACATATCAAGCTTACTTCAGGGATATAATGGAGCTTATCTATACAAGCTTATATATATGTACACACACACATATACACACACGTCTATGTAGTGTCTTTTGTCAGCCTATAAAAGTACACTTGTACCCAGGTTGTTTTTTGTATCAGCAGATGATTTGTAGGAATGGTTATAGTTTAAGATAAGCTTTCCCCTCTGATCACTGACCTTATTTAATGTGTTATACCTTCTTATCCATTCTGCCCGCCTTTTGCAATATATACAATTTGAGTTATAAAATATTTTCTCCTAGTCACTGACTTTCATAATAATTTAATATTTCTTCAAAATCAGTTTTTAAATTGTATCTTTACTTCTACATATTCATTTAGAGTTGCACATTGTAATAGCTCCTAAATTATTGTACGTGTTGTTTATGATTGGAGTGGAGATAATAAACCTCTCTCTCTCTCTCTCTCTCTCTCTCTCTCTCTCTATATATATATATATATATATATATCTTTTAACCTTGTCTGTGAGCGATCAACCAAGCCAAGTATTTGTCAAAACCAAATCCCTGAAAGTATTTGCTGCCCTTAGCAGAGAATAATTGTTTCATCAAGAAGGAGAATTAAATGCAAAGCTGCATGGGAGATACTACTCTATTTTAGAAAGCAGAACGAAAATGCTGGGTTGCACTTGAGAATTGGGAGGTACTTATAAATACTTATAAATGCAAGAACTGGGAGGTACCTATAAATGCTTAAGGAGTAGTCAAAATAAAAACTGAGTTTTGGAATGAGCAATGGGCTTGAATCATGGTTCCATTGCTCCCCAACTCTGTGAGCTTTAGACCAATCACTTCGTCTCCTTGACCTTCAGTTTCTTTTTCTGTTCCAGTCTTGTGAGTGTCATGAGCGTCCCATGGGTGGCTATGCGTAGGGGCTGGCGTACAGCAGGTGCTGGGGAGAAGCCAGTCACTGTTTTCTTCCCACACACGCTATACTCTAAAACTCAGTCGCTGCCAACATGGGACTGTGAACTTAGTGCATTAAATGTACAATTGCATGAGAGTAATTATTTGGGTATCACTCTAGAAAAACTAAAGTAACAAGGAACAGAAAGGCAGCAGCAGAATCCTCCTAACCGTGTCCTGAGCTGACAGCTAAAGGCAGAAGAGTGGAGTCTGACAGTGGTGAAGAGAAACCCGCTGAGAGACTGAAATGAATATGCCCTGATGAGTTCTGAAACCTGCTGATTTCTAGGTGGAATGAAGCCCAAGAGCCTCTGTTAATAATAAATAAGGAAATGAAGGTAGAGAACAATCAACTCCCCCGCATCCTCACCATCTCACCATGTTGTTGAAGAAAGGGAAGTAGAGAGAACCTGTAAAAATGTTGAGAATCAATAATTGTTTCAGAGTAAAACCTCATTGTCATGACTACTTGGGGATTTAAAAAAACACCCACCACTACAACATCTGATACTGATCTTCTCAAAAGTGGGTAATATTACAGGCTGCAGGTACCACTAAGCTTTATCTTGATATGTAAGTGAGCCTCAGGACTTGTAATGCTGGTTCAGCATATAATTTACAGCAGTTGTTGCAAATAGAACAAAGGGACTGAAAACTTCTAGAACGCAACGTCAGCATGAAAATGAGGTGAAATAGGATTCTCTGTAGAAAACCCTGGACTCAGAAAATAATTATGTTCATGACAGAGGTAACTTGTACAGATTTGTCCAGTAAGAAATTAGATGCAGATTGAACAGGGCTGCTTAAATTACTTATTCTCCTCACTGAATAAGGAAAAATAAAAATATTTTATAGGTGGAAAATATCTCACATTAATGTTAGCATATACTTAATGGTTAATATTAGTCATTAATATAGGTAGATAGTAAATATCCATTATATATGTATATATATGTATCTTCCCAGAAGTCACTGTGGTTTGAAAAACAAATCTGAGAGCCTCCCTGGTGGCCCAAGGGGTTAAACACAGCACTATGAAACTATCCGCAGCATGAGTTCGATTCCAGGCCAGGGAGGTGATTCATATGGCGCAGCAGACCTCTCCTGTCTTGCCTGCTGCTCCCCTCAGCAGTGTATTTCAGTCAGTCTGCCTGTAATGCTTCCCACTCTGTCTCTGGTGAATACTCTCACTCCACCCCAGTTCTTGTATGCATAAAAAGATAAATCTTAAACAAAAAAAGAAAAACAAATCTGAGCAAATATTTCAGAATTCCCTGAATCCCATGAAGAAATAACCTGAAAATAATGTCAGAAGAATATGACTTCTTAAAATACATCTGACCAACTGAATATGCAAAATGGAAGAGGCAAATAATAAATTGTAGATTCTGAGTTGTGCAGAACTTCTGAAAGTTAAGGGTTACCCCTTTGTTAAGGAGATATTGTGTAACTATACAGGGCAAGTCAGAAATAACTAAGTTCATTTTGGGAAATAGTTTTATTTAACTATTGTTCCATGAAGCATGGCCCATCACCATGCTTACTGAGCACTCTTACTTAGGCGTTCAATCTAGGAAATATTTATCAGGAAGCGTGGAAAGAACTAGGGAGAATAGACTGCCTTCCAGCCCGGACTCTGATAGTAACTAGTCTTTGGTTTGGGTGAACTACGAAGGTCACCGAAACCTTAGGATTTCCAGTCCAGTAAGTAAATAGGATGACATGGTCTGTTGTGCTCAAGTATTCCAATTCTGTTCACATTTTAAAGAAAGCAAGGTGTTTGCAAATCATCATGATGCCATCAAAAATCTGAAATATTTGAATAATCATAAATTGCAAACACATGCTATCTCAGTTAGGCATATAAAAATGACTGAGTTTTATCCTTTTGTGTCTTTTAGCAGTCCTGACACCACTCATTCAGGAAAGACCTTTTCCTACAGCTAAATCTTTGGAGGATGTGTGTGTGCAGAAACATTTTCTTTTTCTGTCTCCTGCACTCAGTGATCCTATCATTTATTAAAACAAACAACACCCAACACACCTCATACCCAGTCAGTCTCCTAA
Organism: Talpa occidentalis; assembly: GCF_014898055.3. NCBI lineage: Eukaryota > Metazoa > Chordata > Mammalia > Eulipotyphla > Talpidae > Talpa > Talpa occidentalis. Next base: position 15,333,066 of record NW_023600993.1, read on the forward strand.
TCTACCAAACTCATTACAGATTCATAAAATAGATTAATCTTGGAAGTGAAATCTATGCTTCCCTCCTAAGGTGACCGAATGATCTGTTTATACCTTTGGACAACATTTTATGACTTTATAATAATACTTATTACCTGCTATCACTGTAGCAGAAATAACATCAGTCTGCAATAGTCTCAGACACCTGTGACCCTTCCATAGGCGGAGTGCTTTGGAGCCATCAGCACTGCCCAGCAGATAGATCATGTGAGCCACAAGTGTGAGTCACATATGTAACTTTGAAATTCCTTTTGCAAGTAGCTATTTTAAAAAGTAAACAGACCCTAGACATTACCTTTAATAATGTTTATATATAACAACATCCCTATATATAATGATGTATATAAAAACACCATGTATTCAGCATGAAGAATTAGTAATGATGAATCTTTACTTCCTTTTTATTGAAAAAAAATTATTTACTTATGTATACAAGAACTGGGGTGCAGGCTGCCAGAGGTGTAGGGAGGTGAGAGGATTCACCAGAGACAGAGTGGGGAAAACAGGCTGATTGACTGAAATACACTGCTGAGGGGAGCAGCAGGCAAGACAGGAGAGGTCTGCTGGGCCATATGGGTTAGCTCCCTGGCTGGGAATCAAACTCATGCTGCACTGGCTGTTGTAGTTTCATAGTGCTTAGACTTAACCCCTTGTGCCACCAGGGAGGCCCCTTTACTTTCTTTTTTAATACTAAGTCTTACTAATTCAGTGCCAGAGTGTATTTTCACGTCTGCACTTATTCATTCACTCACTAAATTTTAACTGATTAAAGCTTAAATGGAGTCCAACCAAAATAATAAAGTTAGGTGTAATGAAACAGTTTCATATGGTTTCCATTTAAAAGTGAATTTTATATTGGCTAAAGTTAAATAAAATTATAAATTAAGCTCCTCAGTTGTATTAAACACATTTCAAGTGCTCAGCAGTTATATGTAACTGGGTAGCTACTGTATCAGGTCTAATAATTCCCTTTATCCTAATCCTTTAAGTCTTCCATTGCAGAAGATTGCATATATTTTTACTCCCAACTTTTCCAAAAAATTTGTGATAGCCTATGTCTCTTAAAACTCGACTTCTGAGTACTAAGATTTGTGACCATTTAATTCTTAAATTTTTATTTTCATTATTAGCTTTTGGGGAACTGGCTTCCCTTCAGTGCCACATATTCTTTTACCTCCATGAAGTGGCCACAGACTAACCTCCAACAAGGACTGGCTTTGAAGATGATGAATTTCTGTATGAAACCTCCTATGAATTACAAAAGAAATGGACTTCCCAGCTTTTCCTGCTTTTGATATTACTGTTACCCACTTGACAGGATACACAAAAAACATTGAAGCTGCCCAAGTTTGTATTATAATCATAATATTGGGTGTAAAATTTACATTTGGGTATAACTCATTAAGACAGAAGGTGAGAGGACAGAGGCAGGAAACAGGGTTTTAATGTTAATTTTTATCAAGAACAGATGAACTAGGGCCTCCCCGGTGGCGCAGCGGTTGAGCGCTGGGTTGCAAAGCTGCCCGCAGCCTCTGCAGCGCCGGTTCGATCCCCGGCTGCTCCCCGGTCACTGGAGGAGGTTCCCGCATGGCGCGCAGACCTCTCCTGCCGCCCGCTGCTCCCCTCAGCAGTGTACCTCGGTCCTTCTGCCTGCTCTGCTCCCCGCTCTGGCTCTGGTGAATTCTCTCACCCTCCTGTGCTTCTGACTGTACCCAGTGCTTGTATAAATAAATAAATCAATCTTATAAAACAAAAACCAAAACATGAACTAACACTAATGAGAGTTTTCTTCCTCAAAGATGAAACACCACAGTGGGACCTCCCTGGTGGCGCAGGCTTAAGGTCTCAGTGCTATCAGGCTATTGCCAATCACTGAGGTTGATCCCTTACCAGGGAGCTAACCCACATGGCCAGCAGACCTCTCCTATCTCGCCCGCCCACCCCTCTACAGTGTGTTTCAGTCAGTCCGCCTGTTCTGCTCCCCACTCTGTCCTGGTGAATCCTCTCACCCACTGCACGTCTGGTCTACACCCCAATTCTTGTATGCATACATAAATAAAAATAAATCCTTAAAAAAAAAAAGATGAAACATCACTACTACTGCACACATGGGAAACAAGAAGTATATAGAATAAATTAAAAAAAAAGTCAGTAAGCATGAAGAAATTAATATTATCGCTCTCCTTATTGAGGGGATCACAATTCCTTGGGAACTTCCCACAGCAGTCTCTCCCACTGTGAAGGAGATTAGGAAAGCACACAGGGAGGAGGATTAATTTTAGCAAAGCAGCCCTCCCTGGAAGAGGATGATTGGGATCTGCCACCAAGAAATAAGCTTCCATGCAGTGAAGCTTCTGGCCCTTCCCTGGTTTGCTGCCACACTTAGTGGCCCCCTGTGACCTGCCATCTCTGGAACACCCAAAAAAGAAACAGGATGGATTTTGAATACACTTTGATTTTCTGGTTTCTCTTGGCTGAGTGAGCCCTGTAAAGTGTACGCCCTGTGTGACTGGTGTACCCCAGCACTGTGGTTAGATCTCAAGAAAACCTGTCCCTAGTGGCCCGCTGGGCCTGGGCGCTTCTCCAGTGCTGTACGATGCCAAAGCGCGTTTCTGACGTTGAGACTGAGTCACTGAGAAATGGACCTAAGCGACAGATGGTGGAAAGTTATTATTTCCTGCGTTTTGACTGAGTTTTGAACAGTCTCGAAGATCTTTATCTTCCCACCAAAGCTTCAGGGGTACAAATGCTGTGTAGGCATTTTCAAGACACCTTCCATTTCACACAGAGGACTAGATGGCAGAGTTCTGATTCTTTCTCTAAAGGGACTTCCTTTAATTTCTTCTTTAACTTAAACTGTCAGTTGTATACCAGAAACTTTCTGTGCAGTCTCTCCTTTAATGCTCTAACAACCCAGTGAAGCAGGTATTGTCCTCACTTTACAGGTCAGGAAATGAAGACTTAAGAACATAATTAAATTTGCCATGTCATACAGCCTGTAAAGTGACAAAACAAGGGTTGTATCCTGGGGCTGTCTGACAGCGGGACCCACTGCAGGGTGCGGCAGGATGGAGTGATTTAAGTGGAATTGGACCCAAGGGGTTGTGTGAAGCCAGCTAATCGAACCCCCAAGTTTCACGGGCTGGGCGTGATACCATTGCTTGTCTCTGCAGAAGGAGTTTCTTCTACTGAGCTTAATGGCCTGAGAGTCACCAGAATTTGGATATTTCAGATGCTCTGGGAGGAGGGGGCAAGCTCAAGGATACTGATGGTGCTTATCTCCTGTCGTCCCAGGTGGCTGTGTTACTGCAATGTGCCACAGTTCTGTGACAGTCTACCTCGGTATGAGACCACCCAGGTGTTCGGGAGGACACTGCTTCGCTCGGTCTTCACCGTGATGAGACGACAACTCCTGGAACAAGCAAGACAGGAAAAAGACAAGCTGCCGCTCGAGAAACGAACTCTAATCCTCACCCACTTCCCAAAGTAAGGAAGCGCTCTGGGGATTTTTGCTTGACCCCAGAAATTGAGATTGGTAAATACATGCGAAAGCCTGCCTAAGTAACGTGCCCGGGAGTGACAGGTGAAGCATCCCAGGGAGGGGGAAGGGAGCCTCTCCTTCTTCACACCCTCCGTGAGGCTGATTGGGGGTCTCCAGCCCACCTGTTCTTGGCTTGCCTATGTGTTGAGTGCAGCCGGCTCCCTCACCCCGCCTCTTCTCACCTGGGTCATTGTCTCAGAGTCTCGTAGAACAGAGGGATGTTTTGCTGTGTGAAGTAGCTGCCAGGGAGCGAGAGGAAGATAAGGGAGAATCTATAGACCCTAGTTGCCTGAGAAGTGGTGCAAGAGAACTCAGTGGCTGGTCTTTCCTTTTCCAGTTCGCCAACCCTTCCTAAGATGCGGACTCAATCCTGCCTCAGCCGTAGTAGGCCCTGCCCCCTCACTCTTTGTAAACTAGACCTCAAGAACAGGGTTAGACAGGCCAGAGATCCATCCCTCTCAGAAGATCTGTACTCTGTGCTCAGGTATTCCAACATGTAAATAATCATTTTTTTTTTTCAAGTGAAGGAAGCGTGTCAAAGGACTAACAAGTTGCAGTTTGACACTGTTTACTTGGAAATGCGTTTTCAGTGTTAAGAACTAGTGTGAAGAGTGAATATGAGCTAAGAGGCTGACTGCTGGGTGAGAGAAACCGAGGGTGCAGTTGGCAACTCATCATGGGGCAGTCACAAGAAGACAGGTCGCTTCGTGGTTGTCATTCTGTTGAGAATGGAACTTACTTGGGGTGTGTGTGTAGAAGTTATTGGAAAAGACTTTCTAGGTGTGATAGAGCATAACACCCCTGTCCCCCTGTACCTTTCTTACCCCCACCTCCCATATTCCCCACCTTTGAGAACTAAGTAGAGCATAGAGGGTATGTTAGAGTCTGTGACCAAAGATTGGCAAAGCCCTGTTTCATTTGAGAAACTAATTCTTGTCTTTTAGATTCCATTACTGGATGATCCAATTTGTTGTTCATGAAAAACAGTTTTAATTTTTAAAAGTAAATTTCAAAACAACACAGTTGGTTTTCTGAGTTGCAGTTTAATACAAATCCTCAGCTTCAGATAGAGGGCGTCACAGAGAATGCTGATGCGTTTTAGTGAATATATGTTTGTACATACATCCTAGCTTCCTGATTTTCAGTATTTTCTGAACTCCAATTTGGGTACTGCCCCTAAGTGGGTTCTGAACTCTGGGCATGCTTGTGTGTCACACGAGTCTCAGATCCTTTCCTTAGAGATTAGCTTTCTTATTTATTCTGTTTGCCACAGGCTCAGCATTTTATATTTTCAGATTACAGTTGTCATTCTGTCTCTCAGCCAAGGGACAAAGAGGACCCCCCCCACACACACACTTTTTATGGTGCTTGAAGAGAAATTTTAATTACTTTGCATAGTACTATCTTTTTTTCCATAGCAAATTCATTTTGCTTCTTTCATATATTTGCTAATTATAGTGTGTTTTGTTCCGTCAACCCATAGTTCTGGCATGCTTGTGCTGTTGAGCTAAAAAATCAGTGCTTCTTTCTTTTCTTCTCTATTACTAATGGTAGCATAAAACTACCACCCACTTCTCCTTTTCAAGGAAGCTGACAACATTGGAGGCTGCTGGGGATTTGTACCTACCTATTTGGCAGCAGAATCACACGCGCTGAAGCCTTAGGTGCTGCTTGAGCCTTGAAGCCTTAGATGCTGCTTGGGTGCTGTCTCAGTGCGAGGTTGCTGTGATTCTCAGATGCATTTTCAGAGTTTGCATCCTTGTCTTCCTACTGTTCAGATGTTGCCCTTTCTTCCATTGGTTTTAACTTGTGCCTTTCCATTCCATCCACCTGTTAATAAGGTTGTTTTAAAAAGCTTTAGTATCTATATGTCAAAGAGATAAATGCACATGTTGACGAAAATTTGGTTAAAAGAAAAAGAAGCCAAAGATCACCCATAACCCAGATAGTTCCATTTTCCCTCTATATACTATAATCTTTTTTTACATAGTTTTGTATTCTGTGTATTGTTGCATTGACAACACCGCACTGAGAAGTGGGAGTCATGGAGCAAGCTGTGGGATGCAGGGTGCTGCTCGAAGACCAAGATCCTGGCCTTTTTATTGATAGAAGAATTATCCAGCATCAGTTATAAGGGGAGGGAGGACAAAGAGAGAAAAGGAAAGGGTGAAACTAGCTAATGTGCTGTCATCTGTGGTCTCCGGCATCATAAGTCTGCCTCCCAGGCACTTCTCATCTGCTTGATGACTTGGTATTGAATTGAAATCAAGCCCTGGATCCCCCGGCCATGGTTTCAGTCTTATCAACAAGGTGTTCCACTGATCAGCTTCTGGGGTCCCTTGTTAGACATCAGTCAACAGCCCCCTGGACATTCCTGGTCTTACCTCATGATGTATAAGTCAGGAGTAAGTTTATGCATCAGTCAACAGTCCCCTGGGCATTCACAGTCATACCTCACGCATGATGCATACCCCTTCCAGGGTGGTCAAGCTGTCTGCTCTTCATTGATTTGAAAGGCACCTCGCAGGGTTGAGCTCCTATAACTGATTGCCTGGGCAGTTCTGACTTTGTATAGGAATGCAGAACCGTAGGTGACAAAAATGGTGGCCGAAAGGCTGCTTAGGAGTAGCAGACCCACTGTATATATAAAAAGAATGCTCTCATGTCAATATATGTGACTGTTCTTTATTATAATGAAAGAAATACACACACACACATATCCATATACTATATAATACCCATCCAGATAATAATTATTTTTCTAAATTTTTAAAAACATTCTTCACTGGTGAGGGCTTGTGAAGTGTTTGGATTGTATATTACAGTACCAGAAGTGTAGATTTGCATTCATATTTTAACTATATTTCTTCGATTTTTGTGTAGATAAGATTTATCTAAGATATTTACCAAAATTTAGTTCCCTGAGTCCACTTTCAAAGACTTTGATTCAATGAGCCCATGGGGCTTTGGACATTGATGTCTTACAAGGTCTCCAGGTGATGTCTATGGACTACCCAAACTCAGATCCATTTAGTTTATAATGTGAAACAGTGCAGGCAAATAGCAGGCACTCAATAAATATTCGCAGCTTTCATGATGGCGGTGACAGTGATCAAGACAGCTACGTGAGGGCTGAAATCTTGCTCTGAGATTCACTAACTAGCACTAATGTGTCCCCACCGATGTGCTGCTCGGTGGATGTGCACAGACTAGATTGTGTCAATTGATGCAGAGTAAAAAGAGGATAAATTTGTGGGAATGCATTTCTGTATTTGAACATACCAAGACTGCCCAACTCAGTCATCACCTGAGCTGTAATTCACCACTGCATTTCTGAGTTGCAGGTAAGATGCTGATGGTAGGTGATTGCCACAGCTGGTGAGGGCTTCTGTCCCTCTGATTGTGCATTATTTCTGATCTGACTTGCTTTTACTCTTGTGTCTAGGTTTCTGTCCATGCTAGAAGAGGAAGTTTATAGTCAAAACTCTCCCATCTGGGATCAGGATTTTCTCTCTGCCTCTTCCAGAACCAGCCAGCTAGGAATCCAAACAGGTAAATTTCTTTTTGCATAAGTCAGAGAACAACCAGGAAGTGTTAGCTCACTCTGCATATATTTGTGTTTCTTCATCAAGAAATTGAAGACTAGAGCCAGCAAAAAAAAGTAAACACTTGGCAAATCCTGCGTCTGCATCTCTGTTAATGAGGAGAGCACGTGCAAATCCAACAGTTCAAACAATAGCAACTCCTTCTACTGTTGGCTTTGCTTAGCTTGCACATTACAGTTTTATGGAAGGCATAAAATACCAGGCGGCTCAGCTATGTAGTCACACGCTAGATCTTTTTAAAGACACTCAGTTGCAACCAAAGACCAGATATAGCTAGAAATCATGTCTCGGTCTGGCTCTCAATCTCTGATGTCTGTTTTGTGCATCAAATGACTCTCAGGGATAATGATAGGCTGGTGGGTGGAAGAGAGCCACCTTGAGTCTCAGGATGTGAAATACTTCCTCGTGGGGGCAGAGCATCCTTGCCATTGCCTTGATGCCACTGGCATTTGTCAGGAGGGAAGATGTGCCTTCTGGGGCCACAGTGACCTTATAGAATTCTTTGACATTAGAAAGATTCAGAGAATTTGGGTAAGAAATGCCAAAGCAGTAGTTTTTTTCATATGGCTGTGGGGAAAGACCATGCAGGATTTTTTTTTTTTTTTTTTTTGGTGGGACCCTCGCTGGTGGCCGGGGATTGAACCAGTGTAACAGAGGCTGTGGGCAGCCTCGCAACCCAGTGCTCAACCACTGTGCCACCAGGGGAGGTCCCCATGCAGGATTTTGATGTTGGACTTTAAAAAAAAAAAAAGATTTTTTTTTTTAATTTTTTTTTTAAAGATTTATTTATTTATGCATATAAGAGCTGGGGTACAGGCCAGAGATGCGGAGGGTGAGAGGATTCACCAGAGACAGAGTGGGGAACAAAACAGGCAGATCTACTGAAATACCCTGCTGAGGGGAGCAGTAGGCGAGACAGGAGAGGTCTGCTGCGCCATGTGGGTTGCTCTCTGGCTGGCCAGGGATCTAACTCCTGCTGCAGAGGCTGCGGATTGCTTCATAGTGTGGTGCTTAACCCCTTGCACCACCAGGGAGGCCCTATTTTATTTATTTATATACACAAGAACTCGGGTGTGGGTCAGAGGTGCAGGGTGGGGAGTGTAAGAGGTTTCACCAGCCTCATGTGTACCACCTCCAGGAAAGATAACTTTATGCTTGCTTTTTTTTTTTTTCCCCAAAAAAGTGAAGTACCATTTACATACTGTAAAAGTTACCCTCTTTAGTACATGGTTCTGTGCTTTTTTTTCTTCTTTTTTTAGATTTACTTATTTTTGCATACAAGAGGTGTAGGCCAGAGGTGTGGGGGGAGGGGAGCGAGAGGATTCACCAGAGACAGAACGGAGAGCAGAACAGGGTGAATCAAATTCATGCCATGATGGCTGCAGATACCTCAGATAGTGCTGAGACTTACTCCTTTTGCCACCAGGGAGGCCTCCTGGTTTTGTGTTTTTTGACCAGCACATTGAGTAGTGCAACCACCACCACCATCAAATATACAGCAGTTGCATCACCCAGAAAATTCCCCTGTATCACTTTGTAGTCTGTTCATTGACCTACCCACAGCACTGGCAGCCACTGGCTTGTTTTGCGGGGCTATAGTTTTCCAGAATGTTATATGACTGTTGTATAGCTTTTTGTGTGTAGCTTCCATCACAATGCAGCATAATACATTTGAAAAGGTGATTAAAAAAATTTATCTAGAGGGGCCTCCCCGGTGGCACAGCGGTTGAGCGCTGGGTTGCGAAGCTGCCCGCAGCCTCTGCGGCGCCGGTTCGATCCCCGGCTGCTCCCCGGCCACCAGAGGAGGGTCCCACATGGCGCTCAGACCTCTCCTGCCGCCCGCTGCTCCCCTCAGCAGTGTACCTCGGTCCCTCTGCCTGCTCTGCTCCCCGCTCTGGCTCTGGTGAATTCTCTCACCCTCCCGCGCTTCTGACTGTACCCAGTGCATGTATAAACAAAAACAAACAAACAAATAAATAAATAAAACATGCCTCTATTAAAAAAAAAAAAATTTATCTAGAGCCTAAATTTGGATGAAAATAAAATTAACCCTCTATAAGGCAGAATCATTAAGGAATGAGGTTGTCTGCACGTTTTTAAGTTTAAATCATAGAATATAATTTCATGTTTCTCTGGCCTAAAACCTGCAGGCTTTGGGATCTGTCTGTGTCTATTGCATGTTCCGCCCGGACTTGAGCTGTCAGCACTCACTGGATTGTTTTCTGTGGTTACTGAGCACATTCTCTGTAGCCTTCTACATTCCTGACTTCCACTTGATCACTTAGTGTCTCTCCCACAAACTCCTAATTCATGCCCTGCCCTCCAGCATGGACTGGAGAGCCTTTTATTTGAACTTCCTGGAGCCTTCAGTATAGCCTATTCTTGCTCCTCAAACTTAGCTGCGCCAAGGCATCAGCCATAGAGGTTTAAAATATACTGATTTTCTGAGTCCCATCTCCAGAGAGTGCGATGTGATTGGCCTGGGGTGTGGCCTGGATAGGGAGCCCTAAGCGCCCCAGGTGATTCTGATGTGCAGCAATAGATGAGGATGACTGTGTCATGCAACTCTCATCCCGTGTTAGCCCAGCTCTGATTTTTTCATATTCTGTCTCCTATAATATTACTTCCGGATGTCAGAGATCCAGTTTGGTCACAGTAATAATAACTGATACTTCCGTTAAGTGCTTGCCTATGAAGTTTACCTTGTATCTTTAAGCCTTAGTGCAAACTCTGGGAAGGTGACTTTATTATCCCCTGTACATACATAGATGAGGAATAGACTCGCAGGGGGAGCAACAAGTTGCTCAACATCAGAACTTGTATGTATAGAACCAGGTTTTACACCCAGGTCTAATGCCTGATGTCTACACCATGTTTAGAGCCACAACATCGCCCTGCTTTGGGCATGCATGGCAAATGTGCAGGCAAGCACGTGTGGATGAGTGAAGATCTCTTTCCTCCTTCAGGCAGGGGGACTACGAAGCTGTTCAGCAAGGTCGCTTCTTTTCTGGAGGGTCTCCTGGAGAGGATTTCTCTGTGAGCACACTCCTTGACCCTCACCTTCTTAGAATGCGACCCAGTCTGCCCAGCTTCACACACATTGTGATCACAGCATGCAATCGAGAAGGAAGAGGTTGTCTCTGAGCCTCTGGGAATTTCATGTTTATTTCTGTGGCTATGATTGTCACCCAGTTCAGCTGGATTATTCTTCAGTATTACCTGAAGCTGTCAGAAGCAGGCTGGCTCCTCCTGTTCTGCTGTAATTGCAGTGTGCTCTCTGCAGGGCTGGAGACGGGGGAGAAGAGTATAATCATCTACTTAATTGGCATGTCCACACATCTGTGCAACTGTGATAAATGACATTCATAATGGTAACTGAAGTTTTGCAAGATACTCAGATGTCTTTGGAATTACTAGCTTCCTCTTTGTGTCACAGCAGTCCAGTGTACTTTGCAGTTCAGACCGGTATACTGGAAGGAAAACCATAAGGCCTGGTACTTTAGAATGTTCTGAGTCTTGGCAAACCAACTGCTATGCAGCCAGAAGTGCTAATGGTGGTATCTTTCTGTTGCTTGGTTTACTTATTCCATTTCTTTTTGGCTGCTGGGATTCCCCTGCCAACTGAACTGTGGCTGCGTTGAGCCTTCAATGAGCCCTCTCTCTGGGCCTCTCTGCACTGCCATCGTTTGTCTATATGTGACCTTATCTGTGTCCCTCATAACTTTCACCTCATCAGTTACAAAGCAACAGTGAGCAAAGCAATGTCCCATTTTCTACAATGACTGTAAAAACAAAACCAAACAAAAAAATGTTTTACTTAGCATTTAAATTTACAGAAATTTACAAGAATAGTTCATAGAAATGCTATATGCTGTATATCCTTTACCCAGATTTACTAATTGTTGACACCTGCCACAATTACTCTATACCCCCCGTATATGTATATGTGTATGTATATGTATATATATATATTCTCTAAACTATTTGAAAATTGCTAACATCTTTTACTGAATTGAGTGGCTGTCACCCAAGAACAAGGAAATTCTCTTACTTCACAACAACATAGTTGACAAAATAAGGAATTTTCACCTTTATACAGCATTATTGTTTACTCTATAGGCTATCTTCTTCTTTGCCTCTTATCTCACTTGTGTGGTTTATAGAAATTTTTGCATCATATCAGGTGATGCTGACCTCTTCCCATTATTGTAGATCAAGATCTGTATCAAGATCAGAACTTGTAAGTGATGAAATCAGTTTCACACCCAGGTCTGATTAATTCCTAGCATCTACACCACATTTACAGCCAGAGCTCAAACCGTGTGAGTTTGATCAACTGGGGAAAGTGGTGTTTATTAGGTTTCTCCCTGAGTGGTACCATTTTCCATCTTGTAATAAAAAAAAAAAAAAATCTTTTGCGGGGAGATAATATGAAACTCTCCTGTGTTTGTCAAAATTATATTCACAAAGTTTAACCTGCAGAGATGACTCTTCCCTGAATCAGTTACTATACACTGGTTACCACATGTTTGTTTTTCTTTTTCTTCTGACTTTATTGGTATTCTCCTATAAGGAGCTTTAACTTCTCACTTATTCACTCATTTATTATTTTTGTCATTATGGACTGATCTATCCTTATGCTATTTGATGGGTTAAATCCATTCCTGTCTATTATCTTGATGCTTGTGTTGGCTCCATGGCTTTTATTTTAAACAGGCCTTCTTTTTTTTTTTCTTTTTTTTTTTTTTTTTGTGGGACCCTCGCTGGCGGCGGGGGAACGAACCAGCGTTGTAGAGGCTGTGGGCAGCCTCGCAGCCCAGCGCTCAACCCCTGCGCCACCAGGGGAGGCCCCGAAACAGGCCTTCTTTTGTGGTGTTGGGCAAGAATGGGGTGGTCTCCAGGGCCGTTGGTTCCTTATTGCTAAGAAAGGAGTCATCTAACACCTTATTTTTCTTTTCTTTGGGCAGTTATCAGTCCACCTCCTGTGGCTGGGACGATTTCATACAATTCAAACTCATCTTCCACTGAGCAGCTGAATGGAGGGAGCACCAGCCCTTCCTGTAAAGCCTCTTCTGGGCTTGAGCCAAACCCAGGTAACCTTTTAAGGGGGCTTAATAGAGATTGTGACTTGCCTGGAAGCTCCCTCCTCTGAGGCGTGAGCAAGGTAGGCACAAGGGGTTAAGTCTTAGCACTATGAAGCTATCCGCAGCCTCTGCAGCATGAGTTTGATCCCCGGCCAGGGACCTGACCCACTTGGCACAGCAGACCTCTCCTGTTGTGTCCGCTGCTCCCCTCAGCAGTGTATTTCGGTCCATCTGCCTGTTCTGCTCCCCACTCTGTCTCTGGTGAATCCTTTCACTCCCTGCACCTCTGGCCTAACCTCGGCTCTTGTCTGCATAAATAAATAAAATAAATCTTAAAAATAAATAAAAATTGACTAAGTTTTAATTGTAAAAATAAATACATTTTGTCATGGAAAAAGATGCAGACTGCCATATTTAGTATAATGCGGAAAGTGGCAGAAAGTTCTTTTTGTCTTTTCTTGGCTTGTCCCAGCATGTGACATGTGGGGAAGACATCATTTCTATGCCAGTAGCCTTGATTTCTATTACTTTAAGGTGATAAAAGCATTGTGGAAGAGAAAAAGGGTCACTTTATAGTGAAAAATTAAATTTACCAGTAAAATAAAATAGTTCACTAGTGTATTTTTTTTCAAAGATTTATTTATTTGTTGATTGATTTATTGATTTATACATACATACATACAAGCACTGGGTACAGTCAGAAACGTGCGGGAGGGTGAGAGAACTCACCAGAGCCAGAGCGGGGAGCAGAGCAGGCAGAAGGACCGAAGTACACTGCTGAGGGGAGCAGCGGGCGGCAGGAGAGGTCTGCGCGCCATGCGGGACCCTCCTCCGGTGGCCAGGGAGCAGCCGGGGATTGAACTTGCGCTGCAGAGGCTGCGGGCAGCTTCGCAACCCAGCGCTCAACCGCTGCGCCACTAGGGGAGGCCCATAAGTTACTTTTTTTTGACATTTGGTTTCATATGGATCATGTTTTCTGACCACAGAAGGACTGAGTTAGCAGCTAAGAACTAACAATAACTTGATTTGCAAATGCAGAAGCATGTGCCTTCATGCATATTTCAAGTTAAAAAGTTATCAGCTACAGAAAATATTCAGCATGGGTCTGTGGTTGGTAGTTAATGTGACCTTTCCCCTTCTCTATTCTATCTTCTGCCACTCCTTTCCCAGGTAAATGGGGAGTCACCTTCCATACCCTCAGTGTTACTAGAAAACTAGGTGCAGTGGAGCTGAGGCCATATGGTTGAGATACTCACTCTTACTGGGTCTTACCCATGTAGATAGTGGGAATGTGATTATTAAACTTTCTTTTTCATCTTAAAAATATTAGTGGGATTATTTGACATGTGTCCTCTGCTTTGTGCTCAAAATCAACCATTGTGTGCCCGTGCCCTTTTACTTTATCACAGGAGAAAAGAGGAAAATGAATGACTCCCATGTTCTGGAGGAGGCCAAGAAACCCCGAGTGATGGGGGATATTCCAATGGAATTAATCAACGAGGTCATGTCTACCATCACAGACCCTGCAGCGATGCTTGGACCAGAGGTCAGCAGGGTAAAGCAGGACAGTCATCTGGTAGCTTCCAGCCCTCCCAGCCACTCCAGGTGGCAGACATGGAGATGTTATTGCTGAGAGTTAGCATATTATGCTACCCTGATTTGCGTTTAACCTGGTGTCAGGTTGGGGAGGGCAGGAATGGCTGCTGGAGAGGTGACGCCCCTGATGTATATCACATCACAGGGAAACGTGCTAATAATCTCCCACAGCTGAATGAAATACAGATGTCATAACATTTCATCTTTAACTATTTGTGCACGTGTCTCCTTAGAATGAAGCTATTCTTTTACATAACCACAGTGCAGATCTCACATTCAGAGATCTGTAAAAGGTTACAGTATTTTCTAACACAGAGGTTGGCAAACTACAGCCTACAAGTCAAATCCATCCCCACTGGCTGTAGACATTTATTGAGACATTGTTCATGGTTGCCTTTGTATTATAAGAGCAGATTTGAATAATGGAGTCGGGGATAAAAGGTCTACAAAGCCTAAAATATTTGTTATCTGGCCCTTTATAGAAAAGTTTGCTGACCTCTGGCCTAACATACATCCCACATTCAAATTCCACATGTATCCAAATGATGTCCTTTATAATGTTTATCACTGTTGAAGGATCTCTCAGAAATTGTGCATTGCACAATTTTCCTTTTATCTTTTCATCTCTTTCATCTCCTTTATCCACAACAGTTCCCCTCCTTTCTTTCTGTTTTTTGAGGTACTAGCATCCTTGAAAACTCCTGGTGGCTAGTTTTGCATAATGTCCCTCCATTTGGATTTATCTGATTATTTAATCCTGATTAAGTTCAAAGTCAGGCATTTTGGGTAAAAGCACTGCTGTCATCTCCCTTATATCACAGCCAAGGGCAGAGCAGTTTTAAGCATTTCTGTCAGAGTCCAAGAAATGGAAATTATTTCGCAAAACATCTTTTTAAATTTTTCTAGTGTGACTCTGCTAGCTTAAAGTATCATTTTAAAATTTGTCATGTTTTCTTCGACATAGTATGGTATGAAGGATAATTCAGAGAACTGGAATGTATAATAAAAACATCTCCATAGAAAATCGTCCTTTCTATTTCCTTCTAGATTGCCACCCTTGAGGATTTAAGACTGCAGTACCTTTTATGTACTACCCTTCAGAGATTTAGTCATGTCACAGATTAGCTGTGCTTAATTTTTTCTGCTGCAAGATGTGGATTCAGTCATACATTACAAAATTTGTTGAGTGGATAGAGTGGTGTGCTGGAGTTGGCTTGCAGAGGGCACTCATGGGAATTGTTCCATTTTCAGGGAGTTTGTGAGCTGGTTCTTAAGTGTACTGGTAGCTAAAAATTGACCACAGTGATAGCTTGTCACCTGTGCAGCCACCTCAGATGGTGAAACAAGCAAGTGCTACCCTTTATGTCTTTCTCCCCTGGAGGGCTGTGTGTTGAATATTCGTCCGTACATCTGTGGGTGGATTAATAAGACAGGAGTCTAAAGAACTTACACCAGCTTATGTTGCTAGTTAGGGTGGAGGGGATCACAGATACTCCTCTGGAAAAAGCTGACCTCCAAAAAAGAGGAACTAATGATGTTATTGTGCCTGTTGAAATGGTGATCAGAATTGGGGATCTATCATACCGAGGTTCCTCTAAAGCACAGCTGGATGAGAGTCTTTAAACCAGAGGCTGACAAATGACAAACTCCAGCCCACAAGTCAAAGACAGTCAGTCCCTTGTCTTTATAAATAAAACCTCATTGGAACCCCACTGCACCCATTCGTTTGCAAGTTGTCCTCTACTGGTTTTGCACCATTACAGAGTGAGGAGGTGCCACAGAGGCCTTGTGACTTGCAAAGTCTAAAATATTTGCTATCTCACCCTTTACAGCAAAGTTTGCTGACTCCTAATGTATGCCAGACATCATCCAATTACTGTATATTACTCTGGTCTCTCAAAATGCTTTGTTTGCCTTTCCTTTCTTGTGTTCATAATGTGTGTTTGTGACCCCGAAAACCACAAATGAGTCTTATTAGGATCAAGGAGAACATGTTGAAATGTCCTGTCCCCACTGTCTTAAGACAAGAGCTCTGTGAAACTTTTTCCTGTCTCCTGCATCCCAGACCAATTTTCTGTCAGCACATTCAGCCAGGGACGAGGCAGCAAGGCTGGAAGAGCGCAGGGGTGTGATTGAATTTCATGTGGTCGGCAATTCCCTGAACCAAAAACCCAACAAGAAGATCTTGATGTGGCTGGTGGGTCTGCAGAACGTGTTTTCCCATCAGCTGCCCCGCATGCCGAAAGAGTATATCACGCGGCTAGTCTTTGATCCGTAAGTGGCACTTGGTGCTTTCTTCTTTATTTCCTTTGCAAATGAAAGACAGAAACTACTTAGATAGTAAAAGTCAGCCAGAGTCACCCTCTGAATCCTGCTGCCTCTCATCACCATGCAGATACAGTAAGGTAATTGCCAGGGCTAACAATATTAAGATTAATCTCAGTAATTCATGTACTTTTGGAGTGAATAATAATACATAATATTTATATTGCTGCTGACTATCCTATGCTTCATTTATTATAGCAATGAAAGAATATAAACAGTCAAAAAGAAATACCCTTTTTTTTTTTCATTGTTAAACTGTTCTTGGGTTCGGTATCTTCATGAGGTACCTGTTGCCCAGGTCTGTAAGCACTGAAAGCATCGGTGGGCTATCAGGCAGGTTAACTTTGGAAATCTGTTGCCTTAAAAAAAAAAAAAACAGCCCACAAACAAAAAACTGAACTTCTCTAATTGAATATATTTAAATACATACAGTCCAATTCCACATTAAAGGATGATTTAGTGAGACAGTGACTAGATAAGCAAGGGTTACTTAGAAAGTCAAGTCTGGTTGATGAGGAACGCCCCATAAAGTTTATTTGTATGACCAAGATAGGTAAAACTTTGACATAATCTTATTCTTTCAGGAAACACAAAACCCTTGCTTTAATTAAAGATGGCCGTGTTATTGGTGGTATCTGTTTCCGTATGTTTCCAACCCAAGGATTCACAGAGATTGTTTTCTGTGCTGTAACCTCAAATGAGCAAGTCAAGGTAAGGGTACCTGAAGGTTTTAGAAGCAAAGCAGAATATGGGGCTTCTCATTAAAGCTACAGAGCTCAGGACAGTCTCTATGTGCCATGCCCAGAGAAGGTTTCAAGTGGAGTTCAGGACTTTCTGAGATGAGTCTTCTCACTGCGTGTGAGGACAGTAAATGGCTCTGCACCAACCAGATTCTGCCAAGGCTTTGTTGGATTTTGCAATGATGTATAAGGACATCACATAGCCCCAAGTGCATCTCAACCTATGGCAAGTGAAGGGGTGTGTAAAAATAAATTGCAGTGTTTATTTTTAATTTTCACATGCACTTACACACACACACACACACCCTTAGTGACACTGAATCACCAACAGGATATGGTGTCATGGATTTAGAGAGATTATTTAGGTGGCTTACAATCCAGAAAGGAATTCTGTAAGGAATTCTGTAAGGAAAGGTGGCTTATAATCCGGAAAGATTTCTTATGACCTGTCCTACAGAGGGATAAGGATCAAAGGGATTCTGTAAGGAAAGCATGATAATATTGAATAAATTCATGAATGAATTTCAAAAGTATTTGTGCAGATTTGGGAATGTGTTGTTTTGGGGTCTCTGTGTGTGTGGCTAAGTTACCTTCTTAGTTGTTTTTGGCATAGCGCCTTTCTTTCCCAGGAACTACAGATTATTTTTTGGTATTGCAGTAGTTTTCACAGTCTGCCTGATGTAAACTAGACTCAATTTGCAGAAAGAGCTTTGATCTAAATTATGTTTTCTATCTGTTACTCTTAGGAAAATGGAACCAGGAAATGTGTCCTCAGAGTATTATTTTGGGGAACCTTAAAGAGCATTGTGCAAAAAATAATGTGATTGGTAGAAAGCTAAGCTCACAGGATCAGATAACTGCTGATCCTGATAGTCTCAAGCGACATTATCTAATGAAATAAAATGCCAGGTACAAATGTCGGCTATATATGTAAATTTTCTAATAGCTACATTAAAACAAAAAGTAAATGGAAACAGGGAAAGTTATTTTTATGACTATTTTATTTTACTCATTATATCCAAAGTATTGCCATTGCAACAGGTATTCAGTTTCACAAAGAATTAGTGAGACATTGTCCATTCTTTGTTTTGTACGAAGCCTCTGAAATCAAGTGTGCATTTGTGCAGTTTGGACTGGCCATATATTTTTTTAAAGATTTGTTTTATTTATTTATGCATACAAGAACTGGGGTACAGGCTAGAGGCACAGTGGGTGAGAGGATTCACCAGAGACAAAGTGGGAAGAGAACAGGCAGATCTACTGAAATGCACTGCTGAGGGGAGCAGAGGTGAGTCAGGAGAGGTCTGCTGCACCGTGTGGGTAGCTCCCTGTCCGGGTATCAAACTCGTGCTGCAGGGGCTGCGGATAGCTTCATAGTGCTGAGACTTAACCCCTTGCACCACCAGAGAGGCCCCAGGCTGGCCACATTTCAAGTGCTTGCTGGGCACATATGGCCTAGCGGGCTCCTGTGTTTTGCGTGGTGCTGGTCTGATGGTGCTGTGGCCTCCTTCAGCTACAAAGAAGCCATGGCATTTACAAAAACCAGATATCACTCACTGGAAGGAATTTATTTTCTGTTTAAGGGCTACTTAAGGGCTAGTGCTTTAGTACCTCTGATGTCTTCATCGGCTTTACTGTGGCCCTAATGCCAATTATAGCTCCTGTGATTTACTCTCAGGAAGCACAAATGGGGCTTTTTGTTTTTGACTGACACTACTAAGCAGCAAAGGGCACACAAAATTCGACAGTGTTACCTTCACTACTTATGTTCACCTTTCTCACCAGGGAAGGTGAATGTATCTCTGCCTCTTTTTTCAAGGAATTCTGATAAGATGTCTTTAGATGGTGCTGTTGCCATGTTTATCAATTTTTTATTTCCCTCCTAGCCAACTATTCCAAATGTTCAGAGCATTTAGAACTTCTTTGAAGGAAAAGTTTGTTTGGTTTTTCATAGTGAGCGGATGTGCCTGTATAATTTTTGTTTTCAAAGGAAGTCATACCAATTTCTTTGTTAGGAAAGGTTGGTTAAGGTTGATTTGGCCACATTTAGGATACCAGAGGGAAACTAGAGGTATTTAAAGTGAATTGGATGCCTTGTTTTATTACTTTTCCAAAAGGGCAGTTTATTTTTTCCTCAAAACATGTAATTTTCTAAAGACTTGAAGGAAGGTGACCAAACCATTATGACCTCAGTAAAAAAATAGAAAACAAAACAACACTTCTTGTAAATGACTTGAAACAAACGTTTCAGAAAATCAAGATTAATCTTTCAAAAAGGAATAGAAAGCTCAAGTTGGATGGAAGCCAATGCTGGTGACACCTGTTTGTGAAACCAGCTAGTTCATAAGTAGAGGTTTGAAATTTTTTAAAAATATATTAAAAATCTTGGTTAAATGATACTTTTGAGATCTGTATTCATACCTTACAGACAGATTCCTGTGAGTGCTGGAAATAAGGTTTGAGCTTCATATTTGAGTTTTCTTTTATTTATTTATTTATTTATTTATTTTTATTATTATTCTTTATTTTTATATTCCCCATACAATTGCAACCCCCTGATTTTGACCCCAATTCCTCCTTTCCCCGCCCCCCCCAAAGTGTGTCTCTGGTTCATAGTTGTTTGTTGATTTTGATTTTTTTCTTTCTTATAGTTATTCTTTTTCCTGGTCCCTTTTTAGGTTTTCTAGATTCCTGCTATGAGTGAGACCATCCGGTATTTTTCTTTTACTTTCTGGCTTATTTCGCTGAGCATGATCCCTCTTATTTGAGTTTTTCTTGCTCAAAACACACACACACACACACACACACACAATAGCATTTGAGAATTTCCTGAAACTCCCCACCTGAATTTAGAATCTTGTCATCTAAGAACTATTTGGATTCGCTAATTTGTGCAACTTTAAAGTTATGTAGCTAATACTTATTTACCATAATAAATATTTAACAAACACTGAAATTACCAGATGAATTTGGAAAAGAATCCTTTTGGTGACAGTTAAAAGATAAAGGCTTACAAACAATTAAAATAGTTCTGGGGTAAACATCTAAATATTTGTGTCGAATTGCATCATGTTTTTTATGCTGCGGGAACCAAGTAAATGCTTTGGCTCGAACTGTTGCCATCATAGATGCAGAGAGGATTCTGGGGAATTTCTTTGGAGAGTTGAAAAATTAGTGGCCACTAATAAACAATATTTTATGCAGGTTTTGAGAAGCTGTTTACAAAAGAACCATTATTCTTCTTGAGTACAATCGCTGGATTGTGGGTAAAAGGGAGAAAATTTATAGTTCTGTTAACTTCTTACAGAGTGGTATTTACATGAAAGCCTCACTGTCTTCCATCAGCCACATCTTTATTAAAGTGAGCTGCATCAGAAGAACATTTCTTACTAGTTTCTAGACATTACTGTTCCCTTGCAGATACGATTCCCTCCAACTGGCCAACCCTTCACTTTTCTCCAGATTTTTCCACTTTTATTTAAATATAATTTTGTGTGTGTTTTTTTAAAATAAATTTATTTATTTATACAAGCACTGGATACAGTCAGAAGCGCGGGAGGGTGAAAAGATTCATCAGAGCCAGAGCGGGGAGCAGAGCAGGCAGAAGGACCGAAGTACACTGCTGAGGGGAGCAGCGGGCGGCAGGAGAGGTCTGCGCGCCATGTGGGACCCTCCTCCTGTGGCCGGGGAGCAGCCGGGGATCGAACCAGCACTGCAGAGACTGCGGGCAGCTTTGCAGCCCAGCGCTCAACCGCTGTGCTACAAGGGGAGGCCCTATTTAAATATAATTTTTAATGACATACATAAAGCAAAAATCTCATTTCTTCTTCCCCCTGCTGTCTCAGTATTGTCATTTTGGCGTCCAGAAAGATATTTCTTTACTCATTTACATACATGGAAATGCACTTCTACGTAAGAGATGACTGTGTGTTTTCTTGTTTTTTACATTAATAGAATTCATATTATACATATAAAAGCCTTTCTATTATATCTGTGGTTATTTAAATTTATATTTAGATCAATTAAAATTAAGGAAAATTGAAAGTGTAGTTCCTCAGTCATTCAGATAGTCAAGAGCCACACATGACTAATTGCTACCATATTGAAGAGCATAAAGAACATGTCTAAATTTCTACTAGTGCTAATATAGTGGTTTTATTCTTTTATATAGTATTTCATAATGTGGATACCTCATTTATGTTAATAATTTCCCTATTGAAGACATTTATGAAGACACTTGTTACCAGACTGCTCTTCTTAAAGACTTGACAAAATTTCATTCTTACCAGTGGTATTAGGGAGAACACATTCCTCCTGTCCTTATAGACTCTGGGTGCCATGAGCCTGAGAGGTAGTTAGTTGCTATTGAGTAAAACACTACATCTCCCGATGGAGTGATCTGATTACAGTTGAGATTCAGCATCATTTTTCTATTTTTTGCTAATATTTATTGCTTGTTCCTATCCATTGACACTTTTTCTTTTTTTGTATTGATCCTATAGAAGTTTCAATACTTACTTTATATTGTTTCTAGAGCAGATATTTATATATTCTTGGTGTTAAATCTTTGACATATATGTTAAAATTACACCCTCCCAACTTTTGTTTTTTGTTGATGGTATCTTAAATTGTTGATGATGGCTGAAGAAGTTTTAAAATTTGAAGTCATCTACATAGTGACCAGTCTTTTCCATCTTATATTTTCTTTCTTTTTTGTATGCTAGGTTATAACTTTTGTGTAGGTTTATTTTTGTTTACACTTAAATTTCCAATCCATCTTACCGTGTCTTCCACTTGACAAACTCATTTAAGGTCTAGCTTAAACATCTTTTTTTTTCTTTTTAAAAGATATATTTATTTATACAAGAACTGGGGTACAGGCCAGAGGCACTGGAGGGTGAGAGAATTCACCAGAGAAAAAGTAGGGAGCAGAACAGGCACATGAACTGAAAACACTGCTTAAGGGAGCAGCGGGCAAGACAGGAGAGGTCTGCCGTGCCATGTGGGTATATCCCTGGCTGGCTGGGAATTAAACCCTTGCTGCAGAGGCTGCAGACAGCTTCACAGCACTGTGCTCAACCCACTGCACCACAAGGGAGGCCTGATTTCATTTTTTTTAACCTAACCTAATAGTCCAAAATAGTATTACTTCAACATGTAATACCTATAAAATGTTATTAATAAGAATTTTTTTCCTGGTGTGTGTTTTGTGCTTCTTGTATATTTCTATCTGGACTAGTCACACTTCATTTGCCCAAAAGCCACTTATGATAGTGGCTACCATATTGAACATCACAATTCTGTATTATCTTTCTCATTTTACTTACTATCTGCACCTCAAGGAAAAAGATAACTAGTATGTCTTTTTATCCAAGTTTTAGTCAAATTTACCATGTGCCAATATTGAGATAAATTTGTGAAAAGCTAAAATGCCCCTGGTTACACTAGTGGAAGAAAAATTTCCAGTAGAGGGAGATGATGATACTATTTCTCTGTTTACTGAACACTGACCCCCAGATTATTCTTACACGTGATCCTGGGAACCGTGCTTTAGAAGGACATTGCTGTATGAATGAAAGCCCTGATTCAAGGAGTTTAGATGGATAAAGTGTTTTCCAATCTTGCCATGTGAGGAATAGCTAAAGGCTCATTGATGTTTAGCTTGGGATTTGGGAGGTAGAAGGTACACATGAGTGAGAGAGTATAATTTTTAAGGACTTGAAAGTTGTTGAAAGCATAAGTGAGTTTCTGTTACTGTGAGAGTAGAAATAAAGTTAGTAGGTAAAAGTAAGAAGGGGTCAGATCTCAGGTGACTATTAGGAAGAATATCTCAATTATGCAAATGCCTGGACATGAACTGGTTTATCTGAGGTTCAAGTGATCACGCTTACTGAGGGTGTTCTAGCAGTTTGCCTTTCCACATAGGATAGAGTTAGACCAAATGACTTCCGAAGATCCTTCTGCCTTTCAAAGATTTCACAAAATCATACCCATGGGCACATTTTAAGTTCTTTTTATAAATGTGTCACCAAATTCAAAAATATTTATGTGAAAATATTTTTGTCTAGATGCTTGGATTTACTTTTAACTCTTTTTATGAGGTTTCAAAATAATCACCCAAAATTTATACATTTCTCTAAGTTTTGTACTTGTAATTTTTTCCCCATATTTCAGTCATTAGTTTATTCAACATTGTTCATTATCTTTAGTTACTTCCTAATATCTTCTAGCTCACTCAGTTCTGGGCTTCCTTGTTTGGGAAGGTTTGATAAAACCACTTTGAGAATTGTATGCATGTGATGACATCATTCTTTAGGAGGAATTGCTTTTTATATACAGGAAGCACTTAGATTAGTTAATATTCTTGTAAAGAGCAGCATGTTTCCTTTACATAACTCTTTTCATCTCAGTTTCTTAAGTACTTAAATAAGCAGAAATTTAGTCAGTATTCACTCCAAAACTTCCTTAATAATATGTAGGATTGAACCTAGCAGCTTATAATCTTGTATGTTATTTTCAGAGAACCAAAAACTTGTATTTTTGAATGATGATCATATCTCAAGAATTTTGAATTGTTGAATTTTACACCTCATTTTCAGAATTGTTGAGTTTTATAGCCCAAGTTCAAAAATTCAAGAAAGGGTCATAGTATTGGTAAAACACATAAAAAATACACACTCTCATTTACCAACATTTTCCAGCTAATTTGTAGGAATTTTTGTCTAGAACCTAATGTATGTGTGTATATGCTAACTTCCACACAGGGCTATGGAACACACCTAATGAATCATTTGAAAGAATATCATATAAAACATGACATTCTGAACTTCCTCACATATGCAGATGAATATGCAATTGGATATTTCAAGAAACAGGTACGTTTGTCACTGCAACACAGTTCTGTCATTCCTTCTCTTAATATACATGTATGAAGCCTTCATCCAAATAGAAATTTTTTCCCGGCAGTTTCTACTTATAAGCAAGACATGGATATATTTTGTAAATCTTAAACCAATAGTAAGGGTCAGACTGGATTAGAGGGTATGACCAGCACATTGTAAGTAAGAAAGAAAATGTTGAGTAAATGACAGAAATCTATAAGTGCAATGTAATATAACATCCTGATATTCAAAAGTATGGTATCTCCAGGTTAAGGAGAACTTCCCAACACAGGGTGGTAGTGCACTCTGTGAATGGGAGACATAGGTACCCTTGATGACAGCAGAGGGTATATGCTGAAGTTACAAGAAGCTCCAGCCAGCCCTGGGGTACAGCAGCAAGGAGCTTCCCTGCTCTCTTGGTGGCTTTCTTTTTCTTGTTTCCTTTTTTTAAGGAATTATTCTTTTCTAAGATTCAAAAAAATTTTTTTTTAATTATTTTGCATGGAAGAACTGGGGACAGGCCAGTGGTGCGGGGGTGAGAGGATTCACCAGAGACAGAGTGGGGAGCAGAACAGGCAGACTGACTGAAATACACTCCTGAGGGGAGCAGTGGGTGAGTCAGCAGAGGTCTGCTGCACCATGTGGGTAGCTCCCTGGCCGGGGATCAAACTCAGGCTTTTCGGGTGTGCCATCGTGGTGGAAGTGCTGAGACTACCCCCTAAGCCACCAGGGAGGTCTTTTAGTGACTTTCTTAACAGAATTTTCAGTTTCACTTCTTGAGGATTAGTGTTTGGCTCCATCTTTTTTTAAAGTGGCGTCTTATAATTTCTAACCGCTTTTCATTTTACTTGTTTATCCTCAAAAGTAATGTATAGTTATCATAGAAATTTTGACAAATACAGTAAAACACCAAGAAAAATAGGATAATAGGCTTGTAATTCTACCACCCAGAGAAATTTGTTGCTATTTGAATGTATACCCTTCTAATATTTTTTCTTTGTGTGGTGAGTGCATTCAGAAATATAAAAATTGGCTCATACTGTATGTTCTGGACTTTTTCATGCCATAAATTTTGATTTTTTTCTGAATAATTTCTGATGGCTCTCTGAAATTTAAGATTGTTAGTTAATAGATAGTTGATGCACAATAGTCTTATGAATGAATTTATTTGCTTTGCAGGGTTTCTCCAAAGAAATTAAAATACCTAAAACCAAATATGTTGGCTACATAAAGGATTATGAAGGAGCTACTTTAATGGGATGTGAGCTAAATCCACGTATCCCATACACAGAATTTTCAATCATCATCAAGAAGCAGAAAGAGGTAAGCAGGTGACTGACTCGTGTTCGGTCTCTGCAGGCTGTTCTTAGTTGGGGTGAATTGCCTATCATCGGACTCTCTGTGTATCAGAATCTCAGTGTGCTATGACTTATCTAGATTTCTTCCTTGAAAAGGAAAAAAGGAAAAAAAGATTGTCTGCTCTGTAGGTTGCATTGGTAAACTGGCGTAAGTACAAAACTTACAAGACGTGGTGACATAACTTACCTTCATCATTAAGATCTTTTATATGTGGGCGTGAAATACTCTTTCCAAACTTAATCTTTTGTTTTCTTCCTTGAGCTATTCTCCATGGGCCACCACTGACACTCTAGCCCCTTTGCTTGTTGTCTTCATTTATTACTCACCTGCTCCTACCACACACACAAGTGCTCCTACCACTTCATCCTTGATCTTCTCAGCGCTAGTGTCATCCACCATTTGAATTTCAGTAATTCAGCTTACATAAACATTTATCTCAATGTTTATTAATTTCTTTCTTTGCATGACAGCTTCTGGGTAATAAGTGATTTGCTATCTGATATCGGGGTGAAGCTTTTCATGCCTATAAACTTAAGAGAAGCAGTAGCGGGAAAGGCTGACAGATGTGACTACACAGAAATGTTATGTTTCTGTAAGACCAAAAAAAAACTCAGAAACCAGACGTTTTTTCGATGAGTAGACTGTTGTGTGTTAAGGTCGGGACCACCCCTTACCATAATTCACTGGAGTTCCAAATTGGGGAGTTTGCAGCTGTGTCATCTTACATCGTACACTGTTCTTATTCAGTCTTCCAATCTTCTGGTTTTTCTCTACAAGTAACAAAAAAGACATCTGTCTTAAACCTATCTTAACTGTTTTCTGATTTCTGCTCCTGTCCCTTAATCCCAGTAATTAGTTATTTGTCAGACATCCCCGATATAACAGACATAAAGCTTCCTACACAGTGTCTAGTGAGTAGTAGGTGCTCTGTAAGTATTTTCCTTTTACTTAAAATGTTCAAATATGTTCTTATGTTTCCCATGGGAATGAGCAAAAGACTTCATTTCCCACCCCCACCCCCCAAAAAAAAACCCGAAAAAAAGACCTTTGTTGCTTCTTGGTCAAAGATGTCAACCTAAGAGAATTCCTAAAAGGGTACTTAGAGAGTTAATAAAAGCACAGCAGGCTGCCCTCTGTCTGTCTTTCTCTGAAGAGCTAGTGCTCTTCATTGTTCTCCTTGGGGCTTAATGAGCAGGTCTGAATTCAGCAGCTCATTGTTCAGCATCAGAGGCTGCTGGCCAGCTAAAGCCATCAGTGTGCTGTCAGCTGCCCTTTCCTCTTTCCTCCTCCCAGCACCCCCAGTTCTTCTATCTCCATGGGCTAAACCCAGAGCAACATTCACCGTGCAGGGACTGCAAACTCACGAAGTCCAGATTTGGTGGCTCTCTCTACCATGAGGGCCAAGAACGCCAGAGGCACCGATCTTCACAAATGCAGACAGTGTCCTCTCTCTCTTCTTCCTCCTTTCCTCTTGGGTCTCCTTTGCTTCCAGCTTTCTCTCACACACCACTGATGATGCTGACTTGGAGTTGTTAATATAGTTTTTGTTTTCAAAGATTTATTTATTCATACAAGAACTGGGGTACAGGCCAGAGGTGTGTGGGGGGTGAGAGGATTCACCAGAGACAGAGTGGGGAACAGAACAGGCAGATTGACCAAAATACACTGCTGAGGGGAGCAGCGGGTTAGCCAGGAGAGGTCTGCTGCACCATGTGGGTTGCTCCCTGGCCAGCCGGGAATCGAACTAGTGCTGCAGAGGCTGTGGATAGCGTCATAGGTTGCTTCTTAACCCCTTGCGCCACCAGGGAGGCCCTGTTAATATAGTTCTTTTAAAAGGGATCTGAAGTTAGCAAAACACAATATTTGTATTCTCATAGTATCTTCTTCCACAGAACTCAAATGATTTTTACAATAAAGTGTTGTTATTGCAATTTTGGAAGATAGGAACTAATGGTTATAGTAAGTAAGCAATGAGTATATGGATGACTTTTCTAGCTCTAAAAGTAGACAAGAACAGAATAAGTTGCAGTTGTCATGGTGGAGATGGAGAGAGAAACCTCTTGTGAGCAGAGAATGGAGACTTAAGTACTAGTTGGGGTGTGCTGACTCTTAAGAGAAATAGGCCAAGGTCATCTGAGATTGTTTCCTGGGAGGTGTGTTGGGATAATGGCATCAGCATGAGCAAAGATGAAATTTCCAACCTAAGCTGATTCATATGCACATGAACATCTGGGGCCAGAGATGTCTGAGTGAAGAAAGCCACTATTTGGGAAAGTGTGAATGGGCACCAAGCAGGCAGAGTTGGGTGAATCTTTGTGTGTGCACATGTGTATTTGCATGTGTGTGGGCTGGAAGGGAGGGGCAATTCTTAAATCTTAATTCACAGGTGAGACTGCCAGGGACTGGGCTTAGGGGAACCAAAGAAAGGGTGAGACAGAGCAATGCCTTTTTCTTGTGAGAAGACACAGTGAGATTTGGTGACATTTTATGGATGGGAGAGTCCCTCCACCTCCCAATTTTGCTTGAGAAGACTAAAATGAACAGCAAGGGGATGAGAGATGGACTTGAGGAGAAGGAAGATAATGACATGGTGGGGAAATGAAGACATTTCCTAGGAAGGTGAAGATAAGAGATGGGAACAAAAGTGAAGTGTTTCCTTTCCCAGGAGCCACTAGCTTCAAGGTGCTGCATGAGGGCTGTGGAGGCCCCATAGTAGGTTGTCAGAGTTGGGGGGGAGTATTCTTGGCAAAGAGAACAGACTTTTAAAATTATATTTGATGTTATACGCTCTGTAGTTATTACCATTGAGATGCTTTGTAAGAATGACTTAGACTTATGTATAAGTGAAAGGAAACCTTCCATCTACATCTGTCCTGTCCAGTGTGGCAGCCACCAGCCACCTGTGGCTACAGAGCACTTGATGTGTGGGTCTTTGAAATGGAGATATACTGAAAGTATAAAATATACTCTGATTTTGAAGACCTTGTTCAAAGAAAAGGATGCAGAACACCTCAATTTTTCCTATTGATTGTATGTTAAAAATTATATTTTGACTAGATTAGATTAAATAAAAACATATCATTATAATCAATTTCACCTGCTGCTGCTTATTAAAAAACATGTGGCCACTGGAAAATTTAAAATTACCCAAGTGATTTGCATTTAGATATTTATTGGATAGCACTGTATTAGATTTACCAGTAATATACATTCATTCATTTTATGAAGGTTTGTCTTTAATTATTAGGATTATGTATTCATGCTGCAGTATTTACAAGCAATATGTTTGAGATCAAGCAGTTAGGAACTAGAATTTTTTGGTCTTCTTTATAAATCTGATTCATAACTGACTGCTACTGTTTTGTTTTTGCTCTTCCAAGATTCAGTTATGGTCAATTTCAGGTTTTGATTTTCCTCTTCTTTTTTTAAAGGAAAACTGTATTGTTTTAGAAATAGTTATTCACTTTAGTATACTGGGAATTACTTACAGAACAAACACCTCTCAGGATTCCCTCATGTTTTGGTCCTATTGCCTTCATGGACTACTCTTTAGACCTGGTCTTTTGTTTGTTTGTTTTTAAATGCAGACAGCATATAGTGGGGCTGAAGTCTTGAAACATTTATAGAACAGCGTGGTCATCCGTGCAGGCTTTGGGGACTTTCTGAGGCTTATCTGACCCTTCAGTCCTGACATCACATCCCCTGGTCATGGAGCATGAAGAGGTTCTGGTGCTTTATGGGGTGGCTGTGTGCGGGGCTGCTTGACGGCGGTCTGACTGCGGCTCCTTAGAAAAAGCAGGGCAAAATCATTGGCTCTTATGCTAGAGGACAGTGGGCCCTCCGGGCAGCGAGTTCTCTCAGTACTGGCTTTTAAACTGCATGGCAGGGTCGAGTTTTCCAAGAGGGTTGTGCAGACGACATGAAAGGGCACAGGGTAATAAAAGGTTTCAGTGTTTAACAGTACATCCACCCTTTTTGTTTCCAAGACCTTCTTTTGCTGGGAAGATCATTCCTTAGGTTGGCTTACTTAAAAGCGGTAGCCTTCTGTTACTGAATACATTTCTTCCCTATGCTTTACAGATCATTAAAAAGCTGATAGAAAGAAAACAAGCCCAGATTCGCAAAGTCTACCCCGGACTTTCATGTTTTAAAGATGGAGTTCGACAGATCCCAATAGAAAGCATTCCTGGAATTAGTATGTATAAATCTTTCTTTTAACACTAAAATACTCTTGATACTCTTTTTTGAAACAATTGCCAGATTGAAGTAATTTGGAAAGCTTTTTGCCTTCCCTGTGGCCATTTGTGTTACTTTTTGTCTTTTAAGAAAGAAGCAAATGCTTTGCTTTTACAGCTTTCTCTTCTTCTCAATGCCAACAAACCCAAGAAAGCTTAGGTGGCCCCTTGTTATATAGCTATTAACATCCAGTATTTATTGAGAGCTTGCTCTTTGTAGCACAGGCCTGTGTATTATTCATATGATACCTTGAAGGTAGAGGAACTCTATTTTTACAATAAGGAAATTGAATCTCCGTATGATTAAGTCTTTTAAGCTTAAAGGGCATGTGGCCAATAGCTGTCAGAATTAGCAGAAGTCTGGTTCTAATCTCTTGATTCCCAGGTTGCATCCTGCATAGATCTGTGGTTGGCTAAATTAGTTTCCCCAAACTGTGAAAAATGATGATAAAAAAAATCGTATATCATTTGTCTCAAATCCCCTATTTGACAGCAGTCTTTCCAAGGGGTCTTTTCTGCAGGGATGCCAGAGGTGAGTTGTATCGGGTTATAACACACAAAATAGTTTTTATAAATCAAAAGCCATCCAATAGTGGCACCTTCATTTGGTATAAATCCAGGATCTTTTAGTAAAGAAAACAAAAACAAACTAAAATTCTTTAGAACTAAGACATGAATTGGGCATGCTTCTTCATTACAAAATCTGCCTTACAGTAGATCTTGCTTTCAACTGCCAGACCCAGACATTTTACTTCCCTATTTTATTACTATTCATAGCAAAAGAACTGCCACATTGGTGAATGCTTATTTGTGCCAGGCATTCCTCTGAGTTTTATAATTCAACTAATCTCAAAAGGGATAGCATCACCTACCTTTAAGAATTTTGTTTTACAGATTGTTAAACAGAGAAGCAAAAGGTTAAATAATTTATCTAGCTTTAGGGAGAGAGCAAGAAATCAAATCCAGGTCTGCTAGACTATTTTCGTTCTGCAGCAATAACCATTTGCAGGACAAGCAGGGTCGCCAAATAAAATAGAGACTGGGATAAAGTTTTTCCAACCTAAAATAACAGCTTAACTCTTTCACATGGTGATTAGCAAAAAAACGTGACTTAGACTTTGGAAAATACACAAGCCTGCAGTACCAGACATGTTAATTTTTTATGTATTCCTCTCAAAGGTGCAAGTTCTGCTTTAAACACTAACGTATATGGCAGTGTTGTCAGTCTTGAAACGTTTCCTATTTTTAGTTGTCTAAGGAAGTAACTAACCACAATTCACTTTAGTCTCTTCCCTGAAATAGACTTTTTTGAGGCATGTCTATAATTTACTGCATTTTTTGATAAGTATTAACTGTATCATTCTCTCAACCAAAAGCAGTTCTCATTCACTGTTTAATTTTGTTGATGTATAGGAGAGACAGGCTGGAAACCGAGTGGAAAAGACAAAAAGTAAGTATGATGGGTAAGAAATTAATAGTGGAAGTGATGTTTCCCCACTCCCAGTAACTCTGAGTAAAAGAGCAGAATGATTGTAATCGCACATCCAACTTGTTGGGTTTCAGTTTTCATAAACACTTCTGGAGTAGTTCCAATTTTAGGTTTCTGTGAAAATGAACTGAATAGGACTCAGCTGACAAGTGGATCAAAAACCTAATCATTATTCCTTGTCATTTACTTTTTCCCTTTCAAGCAAAGAACCCAAAGACCCTGACCAGCTTTACAGCACACTTAAGAGCATCCTCCAGCAGGTGAAGGTGAGTGTTCTTTTTTCATCCATCTCATCTAAGTATTTTGAAATGATTTCCCACATGGAAATTCCATATTAGATACCTTACTTTTTTCTTTACCCAAGAGCCATCAAAGCGCTTGGCCCTTCATGGAACCAGTGAAGAGAACAGAAGCTCCGGGATATTATGAAGTTATAAGGTTCCCCATGGGTAATGCCATTAAAATTTTCTAAACATAGATTTATAACTCTATGGATGGTGGTGTGGGGATAAATGGTTGCTGAGTTTGATTTGCACTCCTCTGCTATATACCAGGATGTGTGTGATGGGGTGGCCGTTCCATGTACCCGTGGAGGGCCAGTGATGTCCACACTGAATGATAAAGGGGAAGGGGTGTCTGAGTTAGTGACATTCTGTAGCTATTAGAGCCCACACAGCCATAGCACCAGGTTCAGACAGCCCAGGTAGGGAGCTGCAGACAGCATTTGGTAAGAAACTTGGCTGTTTAGGGCTTCCCCTGGTGGCGCAGCGGTTGAGCGCTGGGCTGCGAGGCTGCCCACAGCCTCTGCAGCACTGGTTCGTTCCCCGGCCACCGGGCGAGGGTCCCACAAAAAAAAGAAAAAAGAAACTTGGCTGTTTAGACATAACTTCGCTTATATTGTTCCTGTTTGGTTGCAAATGGAAAAACACAGCTTGGCCTTTCGGTACATTCTGCGTTGAAGGGTTTTTGAAGGTTATCCAAAAGAAGTTAGGTTAAGTTGCTTGACTGCTGTACTTTCAGAGGGAGAATTGTAGTTAAGTGTTATTTTGGTTTTGCATGCTTTAGATGGCTACTGTTGAGGTCACCGTTTATACCCCTATTTTAGACTTTGTTTCAAATCCAAACCAAACAAATGTGGAAATGTAGAATCGTGGAATTTGCTGCTGTGCCTACACCATGCTAAAATGAATGATTCATTGACTCATTTGAGAACGTCCTAAATTAAACTAATTTTGCATTATGCAGATGGTAAACAACTACTTGAACTATTTTCAAACAGTAGCATGGCCATTTTTTGGGGAGACAGCCTGTGTCTCCTGTCCCATTTCTACCTGTAATTCCCTTGATGCTAAGAACCAGGGAAATGTTAAAATGTGAAAGGAAGAAAAGAAAGTGATCCTTTAGCTCCCTAATAACTAAGAGTTATATGCAGATATTTTCTGGCATTAATTTTCATGTGAATATTTATATTACCATAGCGATGTTTGAGTAGTCTGTATTCTTTTTTTTTTCTTTCCCAGATTTTTATTTATTTATTTATTCATACAAGAACTGGGGTATAGGCAAGAGGTGCAGGGGGTTAGAGGATTCACCAGAGACAGTGTGGGGAGCAGAACAGGCAGAATGACTGAAATACACTGCCGAGGGGAGCAGCTGGCGAGACGGGAGAGGTCTGCTGAGCCATGAGGGTCAGCTCCCTGACTGGGGCTTGACCTCATGCCACAGTGGCTGGTGATAGCTTGATAGTGTATTCTTTAAAGTGAATGTGATCTCATTCCCCTCTTCTCACTGTCTTGCTACTACATATTTTAGTACATGACAACCAAAGTGATAGTTAACCGAGTCTGGAATTCTGAATGGCAGGATGATATAGGAATCATTATTTCCATGATGTGAAGAATATGGAATCTGTAGAGACCCTCTGTGTCCATTTCAAACTTAAGCTAACTGACCCTGTGGCCACATCTCTTGGGCCATCTCAGTTCCTTTTTTGAAACGCTCTTGGGAGGTTATATGACTTTGAGAAGAGTAATTCCCTTTTAGCGCCTTCCTCATGTACTTTGAAGGCCTCCAATGGCAGAACTTGCAGTTTCTGTTTGTAATTACTCAGTCTGCTTTCTGCAAGTTTCTTGGTCCAGGCTGAGAAGGGTGTGAATCTTCCCAGCTGCCTACAACTTGTACACATAGCTGAGAGGAAAATTAACCCCACTGAGCTGCTGAGGGGAGCAGCTGGCGAGACAGGAGAGGTCTGCTGAGCCATGGGGGTTAGCTCCCTGGCTGTGGCTCGAACTGAGCTCGAACTGGGTAGTGGTGGGCTGAGGTATATGATGGACGGTTAATTAAAATGCTAAATGGAGGGCCTCCCCTGGTGGCGCAGCGGTTGAGCACTGGGCTGTGAAGCTGCCCGCAGCCTCTGCAGCGCCGGTTCTATCCCTGGCCGCAGGCAAGGGTCCCACATGGCGCGCAGACCTCTCCTGCCGCCCGCTGCTCCCCTCAGCAGTGTACTTAGGTCCTTCTGCCTGCTCTGCTCCCCACTCTGGCTGTGGTGAATTCTCTCACCCTCCCGCGCTTCTGACTGTACCCAGTGCTTGTATAAATAAATAAATAAATCTTTAAAAAAAAATAAATAAAATGCTAAATGGAGCTGGTTAGTGGAGCAATTCTGTTATTTTGGGGACGGGGGCCTATCTTTAGATTTTGGACAAAATGTGTAGCCTTCCCCCTTTGTTGGTCATGTTTTTGAGAACAAGACTGACAGATAAATAATGTTACTTTCCAATTTTATTCCCTTCTTGGCTTTTTCTAGAAATATTTTTCATTTTTCGTCATGTCCAAAAAAACCCTCTCTCCCATATGAATGAGTTGTTTCATAAGGGATTGTGTACAGAACATGGTCTGGTTATCACGTGTGGGTTGCCAGGCATGGCTTTTCTATTTGCCCAGAATCCCCAAGTTGGAGGTAGTGGTGGGGGTGAAATAGAATAATGGTGTTTCCGTATTTGGTATCACTGATGTTTAATGCCCTTCTTTTTTAATTAAACTATGCTATTTGGTCATCTGAAAGAATCCAAGAAAATTCTTCCTACAAGCTTAGAGGAAGAAAGATGCCATCTATAACTTTAGAACAGAAAGGAAATATAGAAAGGAATTCCTGGTGATTATCCAGAAATGTCCAAACATTTTAAGATTCTTTGCTTTGTTTCTGCTCTATTTTTGCCTCTCCCTATCTCCTCGTATCACTTCCTTTTCCAAAGAGTTTGTGGAACTTTTAGATAAACTTCTTTGTGTCAAGTTTTACCCCTTACTCCCCCTTTAGTTTTTTTATTTTGGTTACACATATCTTCCTTTTGACTCTTAGTACAGACTATATTGGACTGAGCAGCATCTCTTAAGTGGTAGGTGTTTAAATGGAGAAACATAAACCTTTACTTTTACCCTATAAAGTACAATTTCATTGTTTTGTTCCTTAAATGAGAGGAGTCTTGATCTGTTTAGTCACACTAGGGTGAGACATTTGCTGAACCTTTTTGGATCTTAACACTTCATTTTTCTCCTTCCAAATACCTTCTTTCAGTTAGAGAAGAAAGAAAAATTGAAAGGTGAACTCACAGATGTGATGAGACACATCTGAGACAGGCCTATTCAGAGGAAATGGGCAGAAAAACATATTTTTTTCCTTGCTGTTTTGTGGTGGGTTAGGATTTAGATGCAAATGATTTTCTTCCCATTTTGGGATGTTGCCCATAGATGTATTTTGTCTTATTAAATGACAATTCCAGTGTATTTGGTTATAAGTTTCTTTCCTTCTGGAAAATTTGATAGCAGTACAAATTGGGGGTTATTGGCAGTCAGAAGTGCTTCTTTAGTCATATTGACTTATTTTTCCATGCATCGTTAATATAAGATATAATGATAAACAGATTTAGTGACAACCGGGAGCCTACTAGTGTTTTCTAATCTGCGTGAAATTCTTTAGGTCATTTTTGAGAGTGAGGATTAAAGAAGTCCTGTTATATTCTTACACCTTTCAATGAAGGACTGTGTTCATGTAATATAATACAGTTTAAAGCAAGTAGATATATTAGGAAAATGTTCCTTTCTACAATATCTTATGAGGCCTGCTTGCTTTCGAAAATAGATTAAAGTTTTCATTCTTGCTCGCTGGAACATGACACAGATTCATTTGAATGATTGTACATGCAAGTTCACACTGGAGTACCTGTAGATGTATTTATGATCAGTTTTTCTACTTTTAGTTCTGTCTCTACAACACCACAACAACCGTGAATTTAGTGGAACAACTCCGTCTGATTGTTTTGATTTAAGTAACAAAACGATTCAATACAAAGGTTCCACCTGTTCCACTCCATGTAGACAGAGCCTCTTCTGTATAATTCTGAATGAATAGCTAACAGTGGTTAGTTCATCATACTTAACGCTGCTAATCTTCTTAGCTTCCTTGTCCTGAATAGGGGATTGGGCCAGATAACTAACACTGAAGTTTTCTTCAATGTTAAAATGCTATGGTTTTATACAAGGAACCCTCACAAAAGAATGTCAGATTTAAGCATTGCTTTCCTCTATCATATGACTGTCTCTTAAAACTAAGGCACTGGGATGGTAAAAATGGAATCAAACTGATCACAGATTTCTTTACCCATCTCTTTTGGCAGCTACTGTTGAAAGAGTCAGAGAATACTAATTTTTTTTTTTCCTGTGCAGATCTGAAAACCATGAGTGAACGCCTCAAGAATAGGTACTACGTGTCTAAGAAATTATTCATGGCAGACTTACAACGAGTCTTTACAAATTGCAAAGAGTACAATCCCCTGAGAGTGAATACTACAAATGTGCCAATATCCTGGAGAAATTCTTCTTCAGTAAAATTAAGGAAGCTGGATTAATTGACAAGTGATTCTTTTTCCTCTGCTTCTTAGAAAGTCTTCAAGCAGTGTGCCTAAAGCCAGGTGGTTTAGTTTTACAAAGAATTGGACATAATGTATTGAAGATACTTGTAAATGTAATAATTAGCACTTTTGAAAAACAAACAAAAAAACCTCCTTAGCTTTTCAGATACATATTTAAATTGAAGTCTAGAACATTTTTATTGTATGGAATAGATTTTAATCTATTTACCACTATTAATGTAAATTTTCTATGGCATGTCCATTAGCTGAATATTCAATAATAGATGATCAGGGGTTTCCTCAAAACCTGTGTATGAGGAGATCACACATAGTACCAAGATTTGGGGGAATCCAGAAAATTTTCAGACAGTGAATGTGTCCATTTTTTTCTAATGGAATGTGAGAGTTTATTTTTATTTTATTCTGAAGACTTTAAGGAATGGATACATGATAAAAAGTTCATAAAAGCTGAAATATGTGATGCTGGAAGTCTCATTGTAGACTTTATATATATATATTTTTAAAAACACTCATCTAGATGAGGTGCTTTGAGCAGTTCTGAAAAATGCAGTTCTAGTAACTGCTTTGATTCCTAAGGAAGAAATTCTAAATAATGCAAACTTTTATATTGAGCATCTGGTTTTTTGATAATTCTGTCTACCTACAACAAACTTGTGAGTGTATAACCACTATTTTGGTAATGATTTTCTCTACACCAATGTGTCATACTTGACCTTGCTTATGCAGGCCATAAGTTCCAAAAGGTATTTCCCCGGGGCTACAGTCATAAATCTGAAAACACCTGAGATTTAATGCTTTAAGAGGAAAAGCTGTATTATCTGTTTATGTACCAAATTTTGTGAGCCCTTATTCCAATAAAGATACTTGTTTTCCTTTTCTATGCTATGCTCAACCCCACTACTGATGTGTTTATGAACATGTTTCTCTTTGCATCCCCGGGTTCTATTCATTCTGAGAGCAATAAAATCGCCACCCTGGCTTGCTGTCAGTATTTTAACACCTACATTGTTATATAGGTCCAGGGTGTTAGCCCACTAAAATCCATCATGCGACTTTACTAACCAATTAACACTACATAAAAAGGTGGGATATTTGCCATCCCAACTCTGGGAGAACCAAGTAATAGGAAACAAATGAATCCCATCATAAGAGTCTCCACACTAATTTTTATTATACAAATTTATAAACTGATTTTTGTAAAGGACTAGGTTTTGAAAATATATTTCATTTGATGTTTTCTACCGGCATAAATGAATTAAAATGATAATTTGACAGTTGTTAAGAACAGTTGCCATAGATAATTTGCATGAAGAAGAAAAAAACAAAACCCCTGCAAATGGCTATTGAGTTGAAGTGTTGCTTTTGATATGTAAGAGATACTCAGAATGCTCGCAGCGCTGAAAAATGCCTCAACTTTTTAAAGAAAACACCTTGAGTGGCATCTAGGTTTCTAAGAAGAATGATGACACAGTTTGGATTAAGTGTCTTGGACTGATTTCAACCAGTGCTTTGTACTGGATCTGCTGAAGCATCCGTCCAGCTTGGTATCCTGTGAAAGTTTGTTATTTTCTGGGTAGACATTCTTATAGAGTTTTGTCTTTAAAATCAGATTGTCTCTTCTATATTGAAAGCATTTTTATGTTTTCTAATTTAAAAATTAATATTTTCTTATAGATATTGTGCAATAAAGCTGATGTAGGATGTGTGGTTTTTGCAAATGCTTTAACGACTGATAAAATTTTACATTTGTAAAATTAATATATTGTACTGGTACAAAATAGTTTTAAATTATATTTTAAAAAGCTCTCATTGTGGTGGTGTGTTTTCTTTTCACAGATTGAGTTTAATAGTGCAAATGCAGTATCATTGACTATGTCCTTAGTCCTTAAGTATTTTGTTGAAGATGTTTGGAATGGCTGCATATATGGGAAATTTCTCTTATTGCATCTTTTGATTTGTCCAGTGCATCTTAACAACTGTCACTTATAAGACAAAGGAAAAAATCCATCTGAAGAAGATTGTTACCCGTTTACAAATTCAGATGCCCCCAACCCCCATCCCAGTTTTCCTGTTTCACATCTGCAAAGTAGATGAATGATGAGTGAGACAGATTGAAAACACAGTTGATTTTGACAGTCATGTATGAGCTTCTTAGTTACTGCAAATGTTGCCTGTAAGGATAGAATACTCTACCCAGTTGCGATAGACAGTAGCCTTCTTCCCTTCTGAATTCTGAACTGGGAAGTCAAAAGAATAGGGCATAGGTGGCCCGAACATCACCTTTATTGCTACTAAAATGGGTATTGGGTAATGTGGCTTATACTTGGGGAAAATGGGCTTTCTCATACTGAACCCAGAACGTGATCAACAAGCCAACTGCTATCAGCTCTGCACGCTGGGGCAGGGCTTCTGTCATCAAGCTTTGTGCTCAACCAACAGCCACGGTGCTCCCTGGAGGCAGGACTCGCCAAAGAGACAGTCTGGTGAGGAGCAGTGGAACACAAGGAGGAGCAGAACAACCTCTTGCAGTTCCTTACTGGAACTTCCCACTAGGTAAGTCAACCCCAGGGGAGGAAAGGCATGAGGGGTAGAGGGAAGCCAGGAGGTACTGGATGCCCTTCTAATGGTAAGTAAACCTATAGAATGGAGAATAAGTCTCCTCGTCCCACCTCAAATAAAAAATTTCTACATATTTTTTAATTATTCAATACTTATTTAAAAATGGGTAATATTGGACCTCCCCAGTGGTTCAGTGGGTTGAGTGCAGCACTGTGAAGCTCTCTGCAGCCTCTGTAGCGCAAGTTCGATTCTGGGCCAGCCAGGGAGATTCCCACATGGCGCAGCAGACCTCTCCTGTCTCGCCCGCTGCTCCCCTCAGCAGTGCTTTTGGTCTGTCTGCCTGTTCTGCTCCCCGCTCTGTCTCTGGTGAGTCCTCTCTCCCTCCCATGCCTCTGGCCTGTACCCCAGCCTTTGTATAAATAAAAAATAAATCTTTAAAATAAATAAATAAATAAAAATAGGTAATGTCATTCATTAGAAGAAAATAGTGAAAAGGACACTTTGAGTTTTTCACACTACCGGGAAGTAAATTTATAATTATGGAGCTTAAGAAGTAGAAAGAAGACCAGACTGAGGTACTATGAATGGATTAATAATCTGTCATGCCTTTAAGCTGGTATTCTTCAGACCAACCCTGAATGTTTCTCTATATGCTTCTAAGAGGCACACGGGGAGGGTGACTGGTGCTATCCCTTGGTCTTTTCCATATTGTTCTGTTCCAGCTCTTAGCTAGCATTCTCCTCTTAGAAAAGTGAAAACCCCAAAAGAAAAACGGCAGCTACTATGGAAAGTCATAAAGTTTACAAATTCTTAATTAAGAGGTAGTGATTAAGTTGACTTTCTTAAAAAAAATTCACTTTGAAACATATGTTTGGATTTCTTGACTTAAACATTTTTTTCCTGGCAGAGACGAATATGGGTGTGTCTAGGGTGTGGTGGTGAGAACTGGGAAGTTTGGTTTCTTATATGAAATAGCCAAGAGTAGAACTGATAGATCACACAGTAGATGTGGGCTTACTTTTATAGGAAATTCCTTCTACATTTTTTACTTGGTTATTACATTTATTAATCATTAATTTATTTATTAATTTGTGAAGTACCTTAGTTTTGGTGTAGTATTCACTATCTATTCCTCCTCTCCCCATATCTTGTTTGATGTTTTTAACAGTAATAGCTTTATGGCTATTATTGGTAAAAATATCAAACAAGATTGGGGAAGAGGATGGCACTTTTCATTAGAAATACGAAAGCCTCTGAAATACGAAAGCCCCGGGATGTGATCAAGCAGTTCTAGGTGAACTCACCCAACAGTCCCCATCCAGGCCATAATTCTCCATCTTTTCTAGAAGTATCAACCTGGAATATATTTTAGATACCTTTCTTTTTATTTTTTTTCATCTTCACATCTACTTTCTTGCACAAATACCACTTTCCAACACCTTTTTATGTGTGGATAAAACACAAGGTCTGGTTCCAGGGAAGCCAATTCATCATTCCATGTCTATTTCTTGCACACCTATTCACTCAAAGCTGTGGTGAGGATTCGTTTAAATGATACGTGAAGATGCTTTGAAATAACTGTCAGACTTTATGAAAGATTTTAAGCTAACACTCTAAATTTACAAATCAAACAGACCTTTTATCTAAAAGTTTGGAAATACTGTTAATATGAATGTTTTTATCTGAATTAGTACTAAGTGGGTTTGAACTAGCATTTAGTGCAGGTCGTCAGTTTTTGGCTGCTACATGGATTCATATAATCAATGTAATTTCCTTACTCAAGGACCTACTGCTTAATCAAGTACCAACTAGGTGTGAGGCATTTTTTTTTTTTTACACATTTTACATGTTTTAACTCGATTCAAACCTGGCAACAATTTAATCAAAACATTGAGATGCACATTAACCAAGAAGTCAAATGTAGGTAGTATTGATCCAGTCTCTGTTCTTAAACACTTTGCAGAGCTTGCAGTCATCATCATAGTTTGTTTAGACAGGAAATATCTGGATATTAAGGCCATCATCACTGTAGTTGCAATTCTTTTCTACTTTGTTATTTGCTATGCATTTTAATCTCATTCCATATTTCTACAGCATTTTCTGTGGATAAGATGATAAGGATACTAAGATGAGCTGTCAGTTTTTAAAATTAATGCTTACTACTGGAGAATAAATGTAAACCATGTGACGAAGTGAATTCAGGGGTGAGAAATTAATGTGAAGTTGGTGATGGTTGATGTGTTGTGGACTGTTTGGATAGGTTCATGAAATATCTTGCTAAAGAGCCTGGACTTTAATTTAGTGGTCAACACACCACTAATGATTACTGGAACTTAAAGTGTGTAGGAACAAAATGTTCAAAGTTGCAACTACATTTTCACAGGGAGGTCAGACATTGAACAAGTAATTATAGGTGTGAAGAGTGCTATAATGGAAGGCGGAGCTTATAGTGGTGGCCCCCAGAGTGACTTCAATCAACATACAAGCTAAATAAAATTAATACTTATTAAGCAAATGTGATCTCAAGTTTCCTAGGCACTTAAAATATCTCCATTCCAGGGCCCTGTCTATAAGGAAATTCTGTAGCTTCTATTAATACAGTGCTGAGGTTGTAAAAAGGAAGGCACATCTGGTTAAGAAGGTGCTTAGGGAAAGTTTCCCAGAGAACTTATTTTTAAGCTAAATGATAAAGGGTGAATGGACACTGACTAAGCAAAATTTGGAAGAAGGCAGGCAGAAACCATGTAGGCCGAGAAATCCCCGAGGCAGTCAAGAATCACAGAACTGAGAGACTCCAACGTGACAGGATTAAGAGGGAGCAAATAGTAGTAATGGGTGATGTTCCAGGACCATAAAAGAGCCATATTAAGAATACGGAATTTTCTTTTAAGGGAACTAGGAAATGGCTGTTACACATGATCAAATTTTGTGAGGAAAAAAACTAAATTTTGGCAATGGATTGGAAAATTGCGATTACACACTATCGAACAATTAGATAACTTAAAAACCTTACCCCTAAAAATATCTGGAAATGCTGGAAAATGCAATAAATTTAAGGACATAGCTGAGTTATAGGGAGAAAAGTCAATCTCAAAAGTGTCATATAACTAACAGGAAATTAAAAACAAGGGTCAACACATACGGTGATTCTTTCGTCGCTAGTTGCTATCTCTGAGTCAGGGACTTAGGTTTTAATGTCTATGAATCCAAGGAATCCACCCTCCCTAATTTCCTTCCCCTCTCCTCCACATATCCCAGAATCTGTAAAGGTCTGCACACATTAGTGCAGTAAAACTTTGAAAGAAGTGGTAGTTGTTAAAAATAGAGAATAAAGCATTGACGAGTTAAATAGGCTATATAAAATAGTCAAGGATAGAATGAGTGAACTAGAATACAGAACTAATGAAAATGGTACAGAAAGAAAACAGCTAAAGACATGGGAAATAGGAAACAGTAGCAAGGAGACAGGGTAGTCCATAGAAAAATGTGAATTCTATTAGGGTAGAATGTTTTGATCATTGCAGTACGTTAAATGCTTCAAACAGAGGCAGGCTCAATTGGTGCTAAATATTAAAGTTTAAGGCCTCCCCGATGGTGCAGTGGTTGAGCGCTGGGTTGCGAAGCTGCCTGCAGCCTCTGCAGCGCCGGTTCAATACCCGGCTGCTCCCCACCAGAGGAGGGTCTCTCATGGCGCGCAGACCTCTCCTGCCGCCCGCTGCTCCCCTCAGCAGTGTACTTCGGTCCTTCTGCCTGCTCTGCTCCCCACTCTGGCTCTGGTGAATTCTCTCACCCTCCCGCGCTTCTGACTGTACCCAGTGCTGGTATAAATAAATAAATAAATGAAAATAAATCTTTAAAAAATATATTAAAGTTTAATAGTTATTAGAAACTACATAAGGAGAGAATAGAAAAAGGCAATATCCAATGAACTGAAATTTTAGTTGATTAAGGATATAAAGATTTGAAACCAGTGAATCCCAAGCAGGATCAATTATTGAGTTCCACGTCTGCCTATGAAGGTATAACATATCACATTACTTGCACACCCATTTTAAATGAGAATAATGGGCCAAATATATTAAGCAACTGTTTTCAGACTGGGCAGTAGGAATAACAGGATTATTTTCTCAGAGAGAAGGAAATAAGCAGAGTGAACTCTGTTGATATCGCCTTTCTTCCCAAGGCAGCTTCATAATTGTGGCACAGGGGAGGGAATCCAGTATCATCACTGAGTCAAGATAGAGGTTGAAGTTTTGAGGAAGCTAGAATTTGCTCTTAAGAGTACTGGAATGGAGGGCCTCCCCTGGTGGCGCAGCGGTTGAGCGCTGGGTTGCAAAGCTGCCCGCAGCCTCTGCAGCGCCGGTTCGATCCCCGGCTGCTCCCCAGCCACCGGAGGAGGGTCCCATGTGGCGCTCAGACCTCTCCTGCCACACCTGCTGCTCCCCTCAGCAGTGTACCCAGTAGTATAAAAAATTAAATAAATCTTTAAAAAAAAAAAAAAGTAAAAGTAAAAAAAAAGTACTGGAGTGGAAGGAACTGTGCAGAGAAAGAGCAATTCTGTTCAGGGTTCCGAGTCTTAGATGAACATTAATCTGTGCCGTGTGTAGGTTGAAATTTCATGAAGCTAGGTAAAGAAGAGCAATAAAGAACAATTCCAGGGAACGGTAAGCTGAACAACTCTGAGCTCACACAGGGTTGGGTATCCCTCATGCACTCAGCTGACAGGGTGGACAGACCTTGTAGGCTAAACAAGGTAGAAAATGAGGAAATGTTAGGGGGAAAGGATGTCCTGAGCGAATCCCATACAGGCTTTGTGGATGCCACCCCCACTCCATCAAGACACTGGGAACTACAAATCCCAGGATCCCTGAAGGGAAGTTGCGAGGACCTAAGGGCGGAGTTAAGCAGCAATTTTCTCATTTTGTAAGTAAAAACCAGCCATGTTAGTGGGGTTGAAGCTCACTTGGCTCCTGCTCTGCTCTTGGCTAGGCACTTTTGGTCTTGGCGGGTCACTTGGGATTCCAGGTCTGCAGAACAGGTAGGACACATTTAAGACTTTATCTCCCTCTTTTCTCCCTGAGTTATACATTTCTCATTCCCCTTTCCTTGTAAATAAACCTTTGTTAACTTTTTGTGTGTGCCTGCAGTATAACTCCCTTTTGAGCATGCGGGTGAGGACCCACAGTCAGGCAACCCATTTTATTTTATTTATTTATTTTTTTGTTTTACATCTTTATTTTTTTTTATAATAAATTTTATTTTTATATTCCCCATACAATTGGCAACCCATTTTAGAGCGGAGTTGCCCTGTAACAGCTAGACAGTTATAATTTATGTAAATAAGAACAATGCATAATTTATGTAAATAAGAACAGTGCAAAATCCATTCTATTTATTAAGAAAAAGATATTCTACTAGATTGGACAAAAGATATAAAGGATTCTGAGAATGGGAATGACCAATGAACACTTGAATTTGTAAAATTAATTCAGTGAGATAGTCTCATAATTGAAGCCATTTCAGTTATTGACATGGTTAATTTCAATATCTAGTAACATTGAATGAATACTGCAATTCCTATGTAGGGAAATGGATTTATTAGGAGTTAGGAGAGTGATATGCTCATTGTATCAGAACTGGAACAAGTACTTTAGAGAGCAACTCCACTGCTAGGTATCAACTCCACAGTAACTTGTTCACATGTGTACAAGGAAGCAGAATATTCACTGTGTTAACTTGTAATAATGAAAAAGTGGAAGCAAATTTCGTCTCAAAAGAATTAAGTCTGGTTTATTTATAATAAAATACTGTACAATGGAAAAAATAAATGTACATCTGCCAAATGGAGAAAGCTCAAACAATGCTGAGATAAAAGGCAGCTGCAAAAAGATATATACAATATTATAACACTCATGTAAAATGTTAAAATACAAAACAATACCAAAAAGTCGATGGGTAAGTGCTACAGAAGAACACAGAAATATCTACAACATCTATAAAAATACAAGACCACGAAATTAATAATAATAACTGACTTTGGG
Source organism: Talpa occidentalis (assembly GCF_014898055.3). NCBI lineage: Eukaryota > Metazoa > Chordata > Mammalia > Eulipotyphla > Talpidae > Talpa > Talpa occidentalis. The sequence goes on from NW_023600993.1 coordinate 15,377,488, forward strand.
GATAAAGATCAAAGCTAGAACAGAAAATGTTAGAAGAGAATGACCTAAAGTAAAAGTGAAGGAATTCAATGGTCTAGAGTAGGAATTGGCAGACTTATTCGATGAAGACAAGTGTTTTAGGCTTTGCAGTCAGTCAGAGATAAAAATTAAGGATGTTAAATATTTTGTTGGAGTTCAAAGTTAGTATTTCATTAAAATGACAGATTGATTTTTTTTTAATTGTTTAAAATAATGAAAATCATTCTATGCTTGCTTGCAGTTTGTATTGGTCCGTAGGCTATAGTTGACATAGCTTGCCTAAAACAACTTGTCTGATAAAACATTCTGTGATGATGGAAATGTTCTGTAGCTGCATTATCCCCAATTTGATAACTACCACTATAGTGGCTACTAGGACTGAGAAATAGAATTTTAAATTGTATTTAATGTTAAATATTTGTTAACAAACGCTGGAGTGTCAAAGAATCGAAGAACTATTTCTAAGGGAAATTGTTGAACAAACTGGCAAAGTAAGATTTTGGTGGGAGAATATAAATCATATAAAGCAGTGATTCTATCAAAGATAGAAAAATTGGGGTGCTGAAGAGGATTTTGGTGTGACTACTATGGAATACAGAAAGATACAGATATGCAGTCAAGAAAATGTTGAGGTCAGAATTGGAAGGGTCACCTAATAAAACAATTTGTTGAGCATAGACCTGAAAATTCCACAGTGCAGAGTTGGAAGAGAGAAATGGTAGGTTGATATTAAGTGGAGAGCAGAGTTTCGTAGCAATGGCTGTGGGAAATACCAAGGTGGGGGGTGGGGTGGGGAGAAACCCCCAGGAAGCATGAGAATAGTGCAGGTGAGAAGACCATCAGGTATTCTACCTTTGATATTTAAAGAACAGAAGAAAAACACAAGCACTATCACAGACAAACTTTATTGTTCTCTAAGCACCTACAGTGCCTTAAAGTTTAATGAGGTATATACAAGTATAGGCTATAAACTTTTACAACTGAACTAATTCTCATCTCAAAAAAATACAAAAAATCACTTGACATTCACATATTTAATATTTGATTTTTTTTGAATAAATAAGGAACTATTCCAAAAGTACACCTGGAGCTTGGGGTTCAGTTTACCTAGCCCCCGAATCCAAGCAGCCATCAATTCTCTAGTCATGATTTCATATGCATTTTATCTGGAAAATTAAATACAACAATTACATAAGGTATTTGTAAGGTGTACAGTAATGTGAATGTTAAAGATTTTTTTTCATTCAAATATTACATAAGTAGTTTCAAAAGATCCTCTGCCTGTGTTCAAAAATCATTCCCCCTAGCATTCCACTTAAGGGATCAATAAAGATGTCAGAAGTTTATAATGAATGCATCTTAATTTAAATAATCATTGATCTCCAAAACATTGGTATAGGTACATTTTGATGAAAATTTAGGATTTGGGGCAGTATAGGAATCTAAACTATTATAGTGCTTAAGTTCAGTTATTTATATTCAAAAGAAAAATTAAACCAAATTTATCAAAGGTTTAAAAAAATACACTTGGAACAGAATTTTGGAAAAATGTTCACATCTAGAGTCAAGAGAACATTCTATGGCAATAGTTCAACCCATCTGAACTTACAGATTCTCAGAGTATAATAAGGGAGTATAGGATGAATTAAACAGCGCTGAAAAAATGCTTTTGCATTTGCTTTATACTTTTTTTTTTTAGAACTTTTTTTTTTTGGAATTTCTCTTCTGCTTGAAAACAGGTGAATTCAAGAAACACAAATCTGTAAATGGGTCCCCTCTTCTCAGTTTCCTGTAAAGGTGGGAAGAGATTTTAGACATAGTTACAAGCATACCAACACTAACTCACTCTTCAGAACAAACTTATTGCAAAATATGCCAATGTTAATATTCCCACTTCAGCTTTTACCCGAATTTTATAATTTAAGACACATCTTGATCAAAGTGCCATAACCTTACTCCTCAAAAATTATTGTTAAAAGTGAGTTCCCACAAAGCTAATACTTACGAAGTCAGTGTCGGTTCCTTATAGTTCACGATGGCAGTGCACCTACGTTTACGCAGAGACACTGCTGGGCTTTCTTTATTATTTTTTGGAGAAAGTTTTCTGATTTTCTCTATGGGATTCAAGGGGACATTGGTGATATCCTTTAGGCTTAAACGAGGTGACTGCTGAGTTTCAAGTAGTGTACCTACAAAGACAGTTTTACTGAGTATGGTTCCAATAACAACAAAAATCACAGGAGAAAAAAAAATCACAGGAACTAAAATTGTGAACAATTACAAAATCTTTATAATACAAAATTCAACATTTTACAATATAGATTTTTTAACGTTTCATTATTTTTTTCCTTTTCCTCTCATTCTGGATAACATTAAAATGTGAATTGTTACAGATGTATAGAACTGATACAAGTTTATTGAAACAATAAAATTCTTCTAGGATTGAGTGGGCATGATAAATTAGTTGTAAATGATGGAATTTCATTTTAGTTACACCTGCTTCTTAGAATTATCAGTGTCTCTCTCAATACCAAAGTTTATCATCCAGTGGCTGCCTGTTGTCATATAATGTCACTTAAATTCATTATATTCAATAAATGAGAACTCTCAATCAGAGCTTCTGTGTTAATTAGAAGTCTACAAAAACTAAAAACTTCAGTACAACTAGTAAGTTAAAAAGTTTATGAAGTATTTTTCTTATCATAAGCACCCAAGCTGTTCTACTTTGGAGCTGTAACTATACTTGGAGACAGGTACTGAGCACATAGTAAGGAAACAGCAACACAATCTCTTTGAATAGCCTTTTTTTTTAAGACTTATTTTTATGCCTACAAGAGCTGGGGTACAGACCAGAGGTGCAGTGGGGTGAGTGGGGGGCAGTGAGGGATTCACCAGAGACAGGGTGGGGAACACAACAGGCGGATTGACTGAAATACACTGCTGAGGGGAGCAGTGGGCGAGGCAGAGAGGTCTGCTGCGCCATGTGGGTTACTCCGTGGCCAGGGATTGAACTCATGCTGCAGTGGCTGTGGTTAGCTTCACAAATTGCTTCTTAACCCCTTGCGCTAACAGGGAGGCCCCCTGAATAGCTTTTGAAAAGCAAATCATTTCAAATGACTTTGTATTTCGCAACATGTTCTCCAAGGTTTCTGGGTTTTAGATCTTCTGTCCTTTTTGTCCCCATAATTGTACTATATTATTTTCCAATGTTCAGTTTAGAAAGTATGGTTAAGTGGGTTCTGATTTAAGGGAATGCGGTATAGTTGAGGTCTGCATTTCTAAATTTCCAGGTGGTGCTAATGGTGATGGTCTGAGCACCAAACCCCGAGTAACACTGTTTTAGAGTGTGTATTTGTTTTAAAAACATATGGAACTTTTTAACTGTTAAAGAGGGTTTAAATTAGTTTGAAGCAGGTCAGAGCAACAGAATTGTGCTTTTCACCTTCAACTCCACCCCCCCCCAATTTAATCAAACTATAACTGACACCCTCCCACCCAAAGAAACAGATGGTAAGGCTAACCTACTCCAGAAAAACAGATGGTGAGTATAGTATGTAAGCACCAGGAGTAATCATTTATCATAAACATTAAAAATGCAGGCAAGCAATTTACTTACTTGTAGGAGTTTTTATTGGTTTAGAAGCTTCAGTGTCTTTTTCATCCATATACTTTAATGCTCTTTTAGATCTAGGGCTTCTGTCTGATTGGCTGGAGAGATCGTCAATGTGTTTGCAAGTGGGCAGATAGAGGTCACCAGAATCTTCTCCTGATTCACTTGATTCAGAGATGCTCACTTCAGATTCATGGCTGTTTTCTTCTCTTTTAGAATCGTTGCTTATTTTTTGCCGGAAAGGAGTGAGATGAACACCCTCTTCCAAATTAAAATTGTAAGCATCACTGGAAGTGACAGATTCATCCAACTTTTCTCTGGAAATAGTCTTTTTATTTCCACTTTTATTCCCTCTATCCTTTGTAACAGATTTTGACTTTCTGTTTCTGTTAGCTTTTCTTCTCTCTTCTTTTTTCCTTCTGTGTGCATTTCTAGGTCTACTTTTAGTTTGTTCAGATTTATACCCTAAAACATTGTCTTTTGCTGCAGTACAGCCTCCTGGGTAAATAAGCTTTGGTGACTTGTTAATTTGCTCTGAATTCGCCTGACAAGCATTTTGTCCCCCACTTTCAGAAATGTGCATGTTTATTAGTGGGTCCACAAATCTAGTTCTTTCCAATTCAAAAGACTCCCTTGACAAGTGACTGATATCAAAATCATCCAAGGTATTGAACTGACAAAATTTTTTCTTCCAACCGCGACGCAGAGATACAGTTCTAGGTAAGATATTGTCAGTATATTTATCTTCACCTGAATTCAAATCAAACCCCAGTGTGTCTTGGGGGATAGACTTTTGCTCTGAGAATTAAAAAAAAAAAAAATTAATAATAAAAGTGGCTTTATAGAAATTTTAATTATAAGAATTTTAAGAATTGAAAGTTAAAAACAGAATGAATGAAAAGTCATACAGCAGTTTCCCATTCTTACTGTAATAGAAATCTGGGGAACTTCATATTGCCATCTCTTTATTGGCAATGATCAACTAATGCCTTGTATTTGAGCTATGTATGAAAGAACCTTATATAACTCTCAGAAATATTCTAATTTATATTTTATGTGCCCCTGGTTTTAAAAAAACTAGTAGTTTACATGTATCTTCCCAGAGGAAAAGAACCTCAGGGAGGTAAGTTGTTTTTGAAAAATGGTTAAGATCGGGAAAATTGGAAAGTCAGTCAGGTAAGAAATATAATCTGTATTTTTAAGGAAAAGTCGTATTTGGAATGAGGAAAAGATATATGGTTCTGCTTCTTCAAATGTTACCCCTTCTTCAAATCTTGATATAAGTAGAGAGAACTGATATTTGAGAACAGGTACACATCAGTTTAAAAGTAGAAAGGACAATGATTTCGAGGTGAGTTTTGAGATAAAAGCCTAGCATTTACCATCTGGCCTACTTGTGAGATGCTCTGAGTCTAATAAAATGGGATCAACTGTACCTATATCCCAAGGTTCTTGTGAAGGCTAAGCGAGATAATGAATGTAAAATGCCTAACACAGAGCTTGAAACATAGTAGGGCTAGCAAATTGCAGCCATGGTTATAAACAAAGCTTCTGATGATATATTTGGCACAATAAATAGGCATATTTTAAAACTCTTACTATTCTGTTAAGTCCCAGGCAGGCAGATAAGTTAGACAGACAAAAGAATCATGAGAAATTTAATTGTGTTGTTTGTTCTTAAGATTTTTATCTTGCCCATAATAGTTATTTTTAGATTTTCCCTTGAGTTACCTTCTTTTTGGAATGATTCTCCTTGTTCTATAAGTTGAGCTTCCCGAAGAGGAACTTGCCTTAGAAAGTACCAACAAAAAAATAGGATTTTTAAAAACAGTTTTGTAATAGACATTTAAGTTTTTAAAAATATTTAAGTTTTCACAATTCCATCCTAAATCAGTATATCTGTTCTTTATCAAGGGAATCCAAAAAACATTTATGCTGATTATATGAAAGCTGACTTGTTATGATTCTGACATTCAACTCCCACTGGAAAAACTAACATATCAAGTTGGACAGTTCCTCCTGAAGCCATGCCATAACCCATAATTTCATTTAACTGGAGAAACAGCCAATCAGAATTGATTTATAAAATATTTTAAAGAAATGCAGTTTGATTACTCAGCTCTTTCGGAGCCTGCTCTCATTAGCCGAACTGTGATTTTTTTTGGTAACACATCCTTTCATGGTGCTTAACTACTGACTCCTCTGAAATTCTCAATTCACTTTTATAAGGAAATCTTGGCGCCCTTGGGTCATGAAACAAAAATTTTCTTTGTGTGCTTTAACTGCTTCATTCTAATGATAATTTTATTATTTATATATTTTGTTGTTGTTGTTCCTTCTTTTTTTTTTTTAAATAATAAATTTTATTTTTATATTCCCCATACAATTGCAGCCCCCCCATTCTGACCCCAATCCCTCCCCTCCCGCCCCCGCCCCCCTAAAAGTGTCTCTGGTTCATAGTTTTTTGTTGATTTTGATTTTCACTTTCTTATGGTTATTCATTTTCCTGGTCCCTTATTTAAGTTTTCTAGATTCCTGCTAAGAGTGAGACCATCCGGTATTTTTCTTTTTCTTTTTGGCTTATTTCGCTGAGCATGATCCCTTCCAGCGCCATCCATGTTGCTGCAAATTGCATGTGTTTATCTTTTTTGAATGCTGAGTAATATTCCATGGTATATATGTACCACATCTCCTTGATCCAGTCATCTATTTTTGGGCATTTGGGTTGTTTCCAAAGCTTAGCTATTGTAAACAGTGCTGCTATAAACATAGGGGTGCAGGTGTTCTTTGGAATTGATGTTTCTGTGTCCTTTGGGTAAATACCTAGGAGTGGAATTGCTGGATCATATGGAAGCTCTATGTTTAGTAGGTCCAGAAATCTCCACACAGCTCTCCACAGTGGTTGGACCAGTTTGCACTCCCACCAACAGTGCAGAAGAGTTCCTTTTTCTCCACACCTTCGCCAACATTTGTTGTTGCTAGTTTTTTTAATATGTGCCATTCTCACTGGTGTAAGATGGTATCTCATGGTAGTTTTGATTTGCATTTCCCTGATGACAAGTGATGTTGAACATTTTTTCATATGTCTGTTGGCCATTTGCATTTCCTCTTCAGAGAAGTTTCTTTTTAGCTCTTCTGCCCATTTTTGACTGGGTTATTTTCTTTGTTGTTGTTGAGTCTCATCAGCTCTTTGCAGATTTTTGTGATCAGTCCTTTATCATTAGTCTTGGGTGCAAAAATGTTCTCCCAGTTGGTGGGGTTTCTCTTTGTTTTTGTTATTGTCTCTTTTGCTGTGCAGAAGCTCTTTAATTTGATGTAGTCCCAGCTGTTTATCTTTGCCTTCACTATCACTGCTTTGGGTGATGTGTCTGTAAAGATGTCTTTGATGTGCAAATCACGTAGTGTTTCGCCTATATTTCCTTCTATGTATTTTATGGTTTCAGGTCTTATGTCTAGTTCTTTAATCCATTTTGAGTTGATTTTTGTGTATGGTGTGAGGTAGTGGTCAAGCTTCATTCTTTTGCATGTAGCAACCCAGTTTTCCCAGCACCATTTATTGAACAAACTTTCTTTGCTCCAATGCATAGTCTTTGCTCCTTTGTCAAAGATTAGTTGACCATAAAAATGTGGGTTTATTTCTGGATTTTCTATTCGATTCCATTGGTCTGTATGTCTGTTCTTGTTCCAATACCATGCAGTTTTGATGATTATGGCTTTGTAGTATAGTTTGAAGTCTGGGAGTGAGATGCCTCCATTCCCTTCTTTTTTTTTTTCAGTAGAGCTTTGGCTATTCGGGGTTTTTTGTGATTCCATATGAATTTCATCAATAATTGTTCTATTTCTTTGAAGAATGACATTGAAATTTTGATTGGAATAGCATTGAATCTGTATATTGCTTTTGGAAGGATGGCCATTTTAATGATGTTTATTCTTCCAATCCATGAGCAGGGGATGTCTTTCATTTCTTTGTGTCTTCTTCTATTTCTTTTAACAGTGTTTTATAGTTTTCTTTGTATAGGTCCTTTACCTCTTTTGTTAGATTTATTCCCAAATATTTGATTTTTTTGTTTCAATAAAAAAAGGGATGGTTTTTTTTGATTTCTTCTTCTTCAGATTTATTGTTTGTGTATAGGAAGGCTACTGACTTTTGCGTGTTGATTTTGTATCCTGCCACTTTACTGAACTGATTGATGAGTTGAATTAGTTTTTCTGTGGAGTTTTTGGGGTTCTCTATGTATATTATCATATCATCTGCAAATAGTGATAGTTTGACTTCTTCTTTCCTATTTGGATTCCTTGGATGTCTTTCTCTTGTCTTATTGCTCTGGCTAGGACTTCCAGTATTATATTAAAAAGCAGTGGTGAGAGTGGACATCCTTGTCTTGTTCCAGATCTTAATGGAATTGCTTTCAGCTTTTCACCATTGAGAATGATACTGGCTGTTGGCTTGTCATAGATGGCCTTTATGATGTTGAGGTATGTTCCTTGTATCCCAAGAATTTCAAGGGCTTTTATCATGAATGGGTGTTGCACTTTGTCAAAAGCTTTCTCAGCATCTATTGATATTATCATATGGTTTTTATATTTCTTTTTGTTGATGTGTTGGATAACGTTGATTGATTTTCGGATGTTAAACCATCCTTGTGTCCCTGGAATGAATCCTACTTGGTCGTGGTGAATTATCTTATGGATACATTGTTGGATTCCGATAGCTAAAATTTTATTGAGGATTTTTGCATCAGTGTTCATTAGGGAGATTGGCCTGTAGTTTTCCTTTTTGTGTTGTCTTGTTCGGTTTTGGTATAAGTGTAATGTTGGCTTCATAGAACGTGTTTGGTATTGTCCCTTCCTTCTCAATTTTTTGGAAGAGTTTGTGAAGGATAGGCACTAATTCATCTCTGAATGTTTGGTAGAATTCATTTGTAAATCCATCAGGTCCTGGGCTTTTTTGTTTTTGGGGAGGTTTTTGATTACCATTTCAATTTCGCTGCTTGTAATTGGTCTGTTTAGGTGTTCTATTTTTCTTCTTTATCTAGCTTTGGGTGATTGTAGAGTTGTAGGAATTTGTCCATCTCCTCTAGATTGTTGAACTTGTTTCCATATAACTGTTCATAGTAGTTACTGATTATTCTTTTGATTTCTGCTGTGTCCGTTGTGATTTCTCCTCTTTCATTGATGATCCTGTTTATTGTGCTTTCTCCTTTTTCCTTTGTGAGCCTGGCTAGGGGTTTGTCTATTTTATTATTTTTCAAAGAACCAGCTCTTGTTTCATTGATCTTTTGGATTGTTTTTTTAGTTTCAATTTCATTTATTTCTGCTTTGGTTTTATTATTTCTTTTCTTCTACTGTTTTGGGTTTTTTTGTTGTTCTTTTTCTAGATCTTTGAGCTTTGAGATTAGGTTGTTTCTTGAGTTCTTCTTGTTTCTTGATGTGAGCTTCTATTGCTATATATTTTCCTCTTATTACTGCTTTTGCTGCATCCCATACATTTAGGATATTGGTGTCCTCCTTGTCGTTCAATTCAAAGAATTTTTTAATTTCTTCTTTGATCTCCTCATTAGTCCGGTGGTCTTCCAGTAGTGTGGTTTTAATCTCCATGAGGTAGGAAAGTTCCTTGCCTTCTTTTATGGTTTATTTCTAGTTTGATGCCTTCAG